>NC_079318.1:62255033-63481908 GCF_029931775.1 Euleptes europaea
ATCTCTGAAGTAAACAAAGAAAAGTACAGGCAGCAGGGGTGGGAATAAATGGACACATTTCTCGATGGAAGGTAGTAAGCAGTGGAGTCCCCCAAGAATTTATAATCCCTACTTCCCCAGCCACACCTGGACATTCCTGGGGAGTGGTAATTGCTCTCTCCTCCTCCCTTCCCTCTGCAAGGCTGCCAAAATTTCCCTCCTCATCCAGCCACCTCTCCCATTGGCTGTGCCCTGGGGCTGGCTGGGATAGGCCAATAGGTCCTCTGGGCCTGTCCCTGCTTTCCCCAGAGCCTGGGCTGCTGTTGGGCTCTACTGAGTCTGGATGACTCTTCCTAGTTCGCTCTGTGGCTGCTGGTGCTGAGGCCTCATTGGGGCTGCTCTGAGTCCGGGCTAGGGTTGCCAGGTCCCTCTTCACCACCAGCAGGAGGTTTTTGGGGCAGAGCTTGAGGAGGGTGAGGTTTGGGGAGGGGAGGGACTTCAATGCCATAGAGTCCAATTGCCAAAGCAGCCATTTTCTTCAGGTGAACTGATCTCTATCGGCTGGAGATCAGTTTTAATAGTGGGAGATCTCCAGCTACTACCTGAAGGTTGGCAACCCTAGTCTGGGCCCCACCCGGTGATGGCTGCAGAGGCAGCCTTGCTGGTGAGGGCAGCTCAGAGCCACCTCTGGACATTACGAAATTTGTAATGATTATATTGCTGCTTCTACTTTCTTTCATGTAACAGAAACAGAAGCAGGCTGGCTTTTCTACTCTAAAACAAAATGACTGGACATGCTGGACGTTCCATTCCCATTCCTCTTTACCTGGATGCTGCAAGTAGGAAGTCAGAGGACTGGTGGGATGTGATGTCCTCTTAGAAATAATAAAACAGTGTTTATGCAAATATTACAAGGAGCTAGGATTAGCAAGTTTCATTCAATATGTCAGATGAGTGATTAGGTTTCTAAACAGTCCATCTTTCAACATTTCCATGCAACTTCTGAGGATTTTTCAGCTGGAGAAACAGCTGTGCATATCTATCTTGCACGTCTCTCTCTCTCTCTCTTTCCCCCTCTTCTTTATTCTTCAGCAAAGTAAATATACTGTATTTTTTCAGTGAGGATTGCTACTCCCTATCGTTACAGATGTCCCTTCTTGCTCCAACTAAAGCAGTGATTTATACATTTTTCCCTGTGTTAGAGGAAAGAAAGACCTTCTGCCAGGAAAATGCAGCAGGAATATGACAGATGGCATATCCCGACGCTTTGAAAAGTAGCACATGTTACTGAGCAAGCGATGTTGTTCTTGAGATATGAATTAATCCAACTTTTGTAGAAATGTAAGGAGGCAGCTTGAGTTTTTTTTTTTAAAGACCCTTCCTCAATAATGATGGTGGACAACAGGAACAGGAGATGTAGTGGGGGTGGGTACACTCTTAGCCAACATCCTATTCTGTCCTTAAAAAGCAATACAAAACTAGAAATAGAACAGGGGTAACTTCTCCCATTACAGTATTGCAAGTAAGTGGAAAAGCGGCCGCTGATATTTATTTATTTAGATATTTATACTCCCCCTCCCCCTAAAAGGGGACCCAAAGTGGCTAACATCACTCTCTCCTCCTCCATTTCTCCTCCCAACAGCCTGTGAAGTTGGTTAGGCTGAGAGTTACTGACTCAAGGCCACTCAGCAAGATTCCATGGCCATTCATTGGCCAAAAAAAGCTTTATATACAGTTGGCAGACAATTGCCCAGTTTTTGGTTGGGAATCTATGCAATTAAAACTAGTAGCAGAAACAAAAAAAAGATGCTGGTCTTTGAATAGGGAGGTGGATAGGAGGCTGCATTGTCGTGTAGTGGTTAAGAGCAGTGGTTTGGAGCAGTGGACTCTGATTTGGAGAACTGGGTTTGATTCCTCACTCATCCACATGAGGGGTGGAGGCTAATCTGGTGAACTGGATTTGTTTCCCCATTCCTACACACAAAGCCAGCTGGGTGACCTTGTGCAAGTCACGCTCTCTCAGTCCCACCTACCTCACGGGGTGTCTGTTGTGGGGAGGGGAAGGGAAGGTGGTTGTAAGCTGGTTTGATTCTTCCTTAAGTGGTAGAGAAAGTCAGCATATAAAAACCATCTCTTCTTCTTCTTGAATCTTCTGTGATTTCAGGACAGCCATATATTCTGCCCTGTTTGATTCTCAACCTCACTGCTGTGCATTTTTAAAAGTTGCAAGACAGGCAGAAATCAAAAGGCTAAAGTTTTCTCTACAGCTGCATTTCCATGCTGAGAACAGTTTCCCCTCTTAACTTCAATTTGTCACACAGCTGCTAAAGGTACTGAGCTCCTGCCAAGGTGGGGGAAAGGTGGTAATAGGAATAAACCATCCTGACAGGGAGTGAGGAATATTTTTCCATTTCTTTGCTTAGTCCTCCTGGGACTTTATTGCTTCAGAAGACTATTGGAGGGGAGGGTTTGAATGCTTGAAACTCCCTGCACAGAGAAATCTAGCACTTTATGCAGGGGTGGGGAACCTTTTTTCCGCCAAGGGCCATGTGGATATTTGTAACATCATTCATGGGCCATACAAAATTAGCAATTTAAAAATTAGTTTCTTGCGCGGTCCTAGCAGCCCCATAGCTAACAACTCTTCTGCAAGGGGAAAAAAGTTCATTTTCTCTGCAAAACAAACTCACATCCGCCTTGAATAGAGGCTATTCCTGTCCGCGGGATCTTAGATCCTTTGGAGCTAGAGATCTGGCAGGACCCACGAAAGGCCAGACCAAATGACTTTGCGGGCCTTAAATGGCCCCCGGGCCTGACGTTCCCCACCCCTGACTTTATGGGACAGACCAGGCTAGAATCCTTCTCCTTCACATGTTAGTTTTCCACAGAAAAAGAGTCTGTCATATAGGGGGATGTAGCAGAAGTTATGATATCACTAACCTTTTCTTGCTGAGTTTGCAAGCTAGCCGAGAGTTCAAGTACGTTTCAACTGTCAACGGACACTACTTGCTTAAACTTACTTTCGTCTTGGACAGTTAATTGAAACAATTACAGAAAAGCTAGATTAATTGCTTTTTAGTAAAGGTTGGCCTTCTTATCTTGCTATATCAGATGTAACATGCACATGCTGATTGCCTTACCTGCACTTATGCTGATTGTCTCATATTTAATTATGAACCAATCAGTTATCTAGATAATAATCACATGATTATAATAGAACAGGTTTAGAAAAAGATATGACTGGTATTTTCTATAAATAGGTACTACTTTGACAAGAAAATCAGATTTCTCTGGATTGAAGTCTCAGAAGAAGACTGTGAGATTTTTTGGTGGGTAACTTGGTTTTTTTTTTATAATCCCTAAAAGCAGTGAGACAAAAGGGTGAAACCTGATTTGCTTATTTAACTATTACTTGCTATAAGATGATTAAGCAATGATAGGAACTTTGATAATTTTAGCATTTATCTTTACCGTAACTGTAGGGTTAATTTTTTTCAAGCCTGTATTTTTTTCAGTCTGGCTCAATGAAGAGAATAATTTCTTATCTCAATAAAATATACAAGTTTCTACAGGTTCTCAGTCTGGTGTGCTGGTTACATTTCAAAGAACTGAACTCACCCCTTTACTCTTTTGTATTATCAGAACTGAAGGTTGATAATCACCCTTTAACAGATAAATCCTGGAGAACTCTGCCTCTAAGCAGTTTACAGATGCAAAGCCTTTGGAAAATATTTAGTTCAGATCCTCTAATTGGATGCAGGAGGGAATCTCTTGTTACAGGAGATTTGATACTGTGATCCTGCCAACATGTTGATAGATGTCCCAGGCTGGCTGTGTAGATCAGCTCTTAATTTTACTCCCCAATAGCACTCCTAAAAATGCTGATGATCCAACAGTGTAGGACTCCTTGGGGTAGGAGAAAGGTAGAGGAGGACAAGAAGTTTGGCTGCCTAGAGGGGAGGGCTGGGGGTACAAAATTCCCTCAGTCTAGGTTGTTGTGGGCCTGAATAGTTCCTAAACTCATGGCTGGTTTATTGATACTGAGAACATGAAGCCCAATTCAGTCATAACACAGTTCCTTTCCTCCCCATGATCGCCATAGTTCTATTCAAAGTTGGTAAATTCTCATGTATACTTCAGTCATTCAAGGGGGATGGTTGAGGACTTATGTAAGTAAAAGATTAAGGTCCCCTGTGCAAGCACCGGGTCATTCCTGACCCATGGGGTGACGTCACATCCCGACGTTTCCAAGGCAGACTTTTGTTTTTGCGGGGTGGTTTGTCAGTGCCTTCCCCAGTCATCTTCCCTTTACCCCCGGCAAGCTGGGTACTCATTTCACTGACCTCGGAAGGATGGAAGGCTGAGTCGACCTTGAGCCAGCTACCTGAAACAGACTTCTGTTGGGATCGAACTCAGGTTGTGAGCAGAGCTTTTGACTGCAGTACTGCAGCTTAACACTGTGCCACGGGGCTCCATGTAGATAACATGGAGGAAAAATAGTTCTCCACATGCATGCTCCATCTCTTTGCTTCACAGTTTTAAACAGACAAGTAAGATAAACAACCATAACAGATTATGAAAACGGCAAAGTCCTATCATACTGAGTAAGGGCTATGCATTGATGCTCAATGTCTTTGCTTATTTCCCATTAACAAATAAACCCATCTCGGGCTTCGTTTTTCAAAATGCCTGGATCTCTGAGAGGTAGATAACCTCTTAGGTTGCCATGGAAGCCCCCAGCAATGCTGACTTCTGGATTCCATCAGTTTCTGAAAACACTATGTCTGAACATTTGCAGCAGGAAGAAAACAAGATCAGGCCCCAATGTGGTGCAGCCTCACATTGTAACCCCGCCCCCCAATATCTGGACAAACTCCCTAGATCATGACATAACATTGCTTGATGTTGTGTCAATGCTACACAGTGGTGCATAATTTTAATTTGCTGGCAGAAATACGTGGAGTTGCCTAACCCAATATCAAAAGCCCATCAAATACAGTTGCAAATACAGGGGAAGGGAAGCCCATGGGTTTTTTTTTAATGGATTGATATGGGCCCTCTAACTTTTTGGCAGGGGCTCTAAGGGATGGTGGTGGACGTTGACTTCCAGACTGCTATAATAGTGACAAGCCAGTTTTGTGCCATGTCCAAATTGGAGGGGGAGATTACAAGTTGCTAATAAGCTTCATTGGATATATGATGTCAAAGCCAAATCAAGCTATTCCCTGTTCACTTTTTACAGCATGTATGTAAAAACCTAAACTTTCTCCTCCCTCTAGTCTTGAGTTGATAGTGCTAAGGAATTTGATAGGAAATAATTATGGTGATTAATTGCAGGTGCACGTTGCTTCTTTTTCTAGATCAACATTTAGCATTTATGTTTCCTTTTCATTTTTTGATGTTCATTCCTTTGATTCTTTCTCTCCAACTTCAGATTTCCATTCAAACCTGTTCTGCATGCATGATTTATCCTTAAACATTCGAGCTGTTTAAGTTTTATTTCTCTGGTAAAGCACCTTGGGATGTGTTTAATGAAAGTCACTGCCAACATCCAGTGTGCTGGGGTGACAGATTAATTGAGTGATTAATTATATACACTTGCTGCTTTGTGGAACAATGATGGTAATGCCGCAGCTTACCCCTTTCTCAGTCTGTTTAATTAGATCTCTGCAAGTACTGATGAGAATTCCCATTGAAAAGAAGGTTAGGAGTTGACCAATCTCAGTTTGTTCTCCTGCCTAATAAAGAAAATGTTATTTTGTTATTCGTCTCATGTTCTGTTTGCCTCATCCTTTTGTGTCCTCCATCCTCACCATAATTATCTCTCCCAGTTTCTCTGGCATGTGTGTGACAGAACCGCATTCCATGCTAGTGCCTCAGGGAAGAAGTAGTATTGGCATGGGGAGAAACCATGTCATGTGCTACTCAAACAGGCAGGGCCAGTCGATAAATCCCCATATGGTAACCCCACTGCTGTGGTCAAACATGAAGCAACTCAAAGCTTTGACCTGTGAGAACCAGCATGGTGTAGTGGTTAACAGCGGTGGTTAGGAGTGGTGTAGAACCGGGTTTGATTCCTCACTCCTCCACATGAGCGGCGGACACTACTCTGGTGAACTGGGTTGGTTTCCCCACTCCTACACATGAAATCAGCTGGGTGACCTTGGGCTAGTCACAGCTCTCTTAGAGCTCTCAGCCCCACCTACCTCACATGGTGTCTGATGTGGGAAGGGGAAGGTGATTGTAAGCCAGTTTGATTCTTCCTTAAGTGGTAGAGAAAGTCAGCATATAAAAACAACTCTTCTTCTTCACCTCATGTTGGAAGCAGACGCTCCTCTTTTTATACGCACACACACACATGACTGCCAGAGTTTTATGAAACATGCATGCACAAGACTTTTGAACGTGGTGCCACTTATCCCTTATAAGCGCTTGGTGCCTTATTTCAAGAAAGTGACAAGAGTTACAAATGTTTCCTGATTTGTGCTTGGAGAATGCTGGTGCAGAGACTCCCAACAGGAAAGTGTGGATCCAACCTCAGGTAAAACTCCCATGCATAAATGACCTAAGAAAACTTAGGATGAAGTCAGATGTAACGTTTTGAGAATGATGGAAGTAGTCTGACCATTGTTGCCCCCCAAACACACACTACTTTTTTTGTACACGTAGTGAGCTCTGAAAAAACTGTTCAGATTCTAGATGTAATTCAGGCTGAATCTGTGAAAAGACAGCCAATTGGCCAGTGTTTGTGAATTTTTTTTGATAAGGTAAAGTATATGAAGACATTTATATGGTAACATATTGCATGTCTCTTTTTAAAATTCCATAAAGACTGGCAACCTGCCTGACACATGAACTGAAGACTGGCATGGAAAACTTCTCACTAATCCAGTATATCACTTCATGGTCTGTAGCACACATTACAAAACAAGGTTCATATTTGGGATAAAAAATCTGCAGTGATTTCTCTTAAAATCTGTCTCTACTGACTATTATTAACAATAATTGCATGCCGTCAAGTTGCAACTGACTCATAGCATCCCCAGGGCAATGAGGATTTTCCAGGCAAGAGATGAGCAGAGGTAGCTTGCCATTGCCTTCCTTTGCGTAGCAACCCCAGTCTTCCTTGGTGGCCTCCCATCCGAATATCAATCCTAGTACTTAGTTTCTGAACTCTGATAAGATCAGGCTACTCTGGGATATTAGAGCTTCTTATTTTTTCTTACTAATTATTTTCTATTATGCGCACATAATGAGGTCATTTCTGGTTTTACTTCCGGAAGCACCACATTGCCACAGTCGATTTAACACTCAAACCCCCAAATTTAGGAGACTTCTAGAATTGCTAACTTCCAAGTGGCACCTGGAGATCTCCTGTTATTACAATTGATTTCCAGGCAACCAAGATCAGTCCCCCTGGAGAAAATGGCTGTTTTGGAAGGTAGACTCTACGGCATTATATCCTGCTGAGGTCCTTCCCCTCCCCAAACTCTGCCTTACTCAGGCTCCATCCCCCAAATCTCCAGGTATTTCCTAACTCAGAGCTGGCAACTCTATTAATTTCCCAGAGAGAAGTCTTTAGTAACTTGACTAGGCCCAGAAGCCTGAACCAAAGTTTGAAAGGCCAAGAAGCAGCTAGACAAGGCCAGTTTCTTGACCCCAGGGCCCTGTCAGGAATTTAAAAATCTATTTATTTGTTAGATGTTTGAAAAATCCTCCCTTACTGCAAGGAGATCAGGACACTGTACATGGCAACCACTCTTCATTTTATCCTCACAACAGTCCTGGGAGGTTGGTTGAGCTGGAAAAGTGTGATTGCCTAAAGTCATCCAGTGAGCTTCATAGTAGAGTGGGGATTTGAATTCACATCTCCCTGGCTACAGTCCAATACTCTAACCACTACTCCATGTTTAGGGTTGCCAACCTCCAAGTACTTGACGGAGATCTCCTGCTATTACAACTGATCTCCAGCTGATAGAGATCAGTTCACCTGGAGAAAATGGCCACTACGGCAAGTGGACTCTGTGGCATTGAAGTCCCTCCCCTCTCCAAACCTTGCCCACCTCAGGCTCCACCCCCAAAATCTCCAGGTATTTCCCAACCCGGGAACCCTACATGTTCCAAGGTGGAAATGCTAAATTATAGTGTCAGGTCTAGCTCATCCTGTTACATTATGTCTAGGTTTATAGTTCATTAAACATGGAATCAGTGAAAATTCTGCTCTACATGTGGAGATAAATTATGTTTTTTTCTCCAGAAGGCTGAAGAAAATGTCAAAAAAGAATCATGCTTTGTTGTTTATATATTGATTCCACGTTCATCTTTTGTCAAGCAGATTTTGTGGATTTCAATAGCAGTTTCAGGCAATAGTGGAGCACAAGAAATGTGAATATACATCTTGGACAGTGAAGCTCATCTCTAACCGCTTTCAACAATTACAAAAACTGTTGTCAGTGTTCATCCTTAGACTCCCTATTTCTCATCTCAGCCCTCTGTGAGTGTGTTAAGTGCATCAAGTTGCTTCCGACTCATGGCAACACTATGAATTAATGTCCTCCAAAGTGTCCTATCATTAACAGCCTTGATCAGCACTAGGCATGGTTAGGGTTGCGAGGGCCCTCTTCGCCACTGGTGGGAGGTTTTTTGGGGCAAAGCCTGAGGAGGGCAGGGTTTGGGGAGGGGCTTCATTGAATAGAGTCCAATTGCCAAAGCGGCCATTTTCTTCAGATGAACTGAACTCTGTCAGCTGGAAATCTGTTGTAATAGCAGGAGATCTCCAGCTATTACCTGTAGGATGGTAACCCTAGGCATGGTGCATCTATGAACTTATGGAGAGTCAACATCGAAGGGGCTCCTGGCTCAGGGCCCAGGAGGAAAGCACCTTTGCCCCATTCTTCATGGTTATTCTGGTCTACATGTATGATCCCACCAACAGCAATAGTCAGGCGGCCTGCTGCCAGTGGCTGATTTGGGGGTACTGTTAACTAACAGTAAATGGTCAGTTATTATTGTTATATTGTTATACCATGCAGGACATCATTTGGACTGTCTGCTTGCCTGCCTTTTGCTTGTTCTACTGCTCCTCCTTTGGGTCTCCCATCAGCTGCAACAACAACTAAAGCCAAGTAGGTCCCCACCTGTTTGCAGAGCAGTCTGCAAATCAGTAGTGTTTTTTTTTTAACACTCCAACTACCTGTAATCTCCTCTCTCCTAGCCATCTGGAAAAATCAAAGAAATCTCAATTATGACTGTATTGATTCTTAGGGAATGCAGTTTGCAGACGTTGATGAAGGGGCAAGTTCTCGGCTTTGAAGCAACATTGGAGTTTTATGTGGAAGCTCATTTAATCAGCTCGCCCAGATGATCCTGTCTTCTAGATTGATAAAATTCTTTATCCAAATGATCCATCTTTTTCAACAGCTTCTTGCAGTTCTGGCCATTAAGACCTGGGGCTACATTACAGACATTACAGTAAATGACTTTAACATCCATCTTCAAAACCAATAAGCAATCATTTGATTTTTTTTTCTTCATCTGGTAGGAAATCTCTCCCCCTCACTGTTTTTCTGTCTCTTTCATGATGCAGATCTGTTCAATGTCAACACATCTCAAAGTTCTTGTATCAATCAATTCTTCATTTTGATGTTTCTATTATAATAAAGCATAGTTACACTTTAAAAAGTATATGACCAACTTGAAAAGCAGCCTAAATAACTTCTCCAGGTCTGTGATGCATGTCTAAAACCTTAAACTATAAACGGAGAAACTTTTTCCTTGAACCTTGTACCCCACCACACACACAGATACACACGCACACACACACACACACACCTGGGGATGTAATACAGCATTCCTGAATAGTTGCAAATCTGTTAAAATCGATGGAATTTTGAAATATGTCACTATGTGCCAGATTGAGTATCAGAATATTCATTGTGACCATAGGTAGTACTACAAGGAGTCCAGGTACAGACAAATCGGCCATTTATGCTTGGTAATTACCAGCGTGTTCCAGGCTGAAGTGCCCCGCATATTTATTTTTTAGTTTTTCACGCTGAACTGTCATTCAGGAAGTGACTGTGAAGCCTGCGCATACCTGCTTCGCATTTCTTAAGAGCCCCATTAACACGACCTTTTGTATTTGCTCTGCCTCCACAATGAAGCATTTACTGAAGAAACCCTGCAAAATCACAAATGTGGCTTAGCTATGCAAACGATCATTGCCAATGGCTATGCAAATGAAGGCACAAAGGAGCAGGTGAGTGAGTGTGTGTGTGGAGTTTCTCCTTTTTGCATCAGGACTGTGAATAGTCATTTTAAAGGTCGGATTTAAAAAAGGAGCTTTGAGCGAGCATCAAAAATGACCCTGCGTAAATGGCCATAGAAACCACTTGTCCTTACAGCATCATTCTTCCCTCTTTTTTCTCTTCACAACAATCCTGCGAGGAATGGAAGACTGTCTGGGTCAGAGTCTGGGTCAGAGTGTCTGGCCAAAGGTCATCGAGTGAGCTCACATGGCAGTGGGGATTTGAACCTGGGTCTCACAGCTCCTAGGCAAGCTCCCTAGACAGTATACCACACTGGCTCTCATGGTCCTGCGTACCCCCTCAGGTCTGCTCAGATTCTCCTATTAGAATTCCCTTTTGTCTGTCCACAAGCTGGGCTCAGTCCTTTACAGTAGTGGCTCCAGCTTTCAGGAATGGGTCCTTTTCCAGAAGGACCCTTACTTAGGCCTAACACTGCCAGTGTTTTTCAGACTGGGCTTTGAAGTCCGAGAATGAGTCTGGCTGCTGATGTCTTACATTTTGTGGAGCTTTTTTATTTTAATGTTTTGTTTCTAGCTTTGATTGGCTTTGTAAACCTCCTTGAGTTGCCGTTTCTGCAAGAAAGAGAGGATAAAAATGCTTTAATACTTTAAAAAATTACCTAGGGGAGCACAAATATGCTGTTCATCTGGTTGGTTTACAATCCTAAACAATGGGTTTAAAACTGTGTAACTCTGCTTAGGATGGCACTGTCAGCATGCCATTTGGCCCCAGGAATCCAGCAAGCTCCAGTCATTCTTTAAACACCTCCAAAATGAAAAGAACATGTATTCTTTAAATTTTCATATACTACTCTATCAAATCCCCATCTGCTTCAGGATTATCATGATCTGTGTGCTGTTAATGTCTTGTCATTATGTTTCTAGTAATTAAATAATGTGTATTTAAAATGTCATTGTACTCCTCATTCCACCAATGAGATGAAAAACTGAAGTGTTTGGCCATATGAGTACATGTTCTCAGGCATGTTGCCAAAAGATATACCAGATGTGTTACTGGAACTACCTACTCATATTGTCTTCCCTCTAGGGTTGCCGACTCCAAGTTGAAAAATTCCTGAAGACTTGGGGCTAGAACATGGAGAGGAGAGAGACCTCAGTAACCTCAGGGATATAGATGCCATAGCGTCCTGCCTCCGAAGCAGCCATTTTCTCCCGGAGAACTGGTCTGTCATCTGCAGATTGGTTGTAATTCCTGGAGACCTCCAGGCACTATTTTGAGGTTGGCAACCCTACTTTCCTCTCATTGGCTGAAGAAGAAGAAGGAGAAGAGTTGGTTTTTATATGCCGACTTTCTCTACCACTTAAGGAAGAATCACACCAGCTTACAATCACCTTCCTCTCCCCACAACAGACACCCTGTGAGGTAGGTGGGGCTGAGCGAGCTCTAAGAGCTGTGACTAGCCCAAAGTCACCCAGTTGGCTTCATTTGTAGGAGTGGGGAAACAAATCCAGTTCACCATATTAGTGTCCACCGCTCATGTCGAGGAGTGGGGAATCAAACCAGGTTCTCCAGATTAGAGTCCACCACTCCAAACCACCGCTGTTAACCACTACACCACGCTGGCTGTCTTTAGCGTAAAAATGGCAAACTTAACCTTTTCAATACATAAGTGTTAGGGTCCCTCCTAAGTTAATATCTTATTTGGGGATTTTTTAAAAGAGTCTTCAGGCAGCTTAAAGATGAACACATTTATTGTGCCATAAGCTCAGGCACGAAGCTGGGGGAAGGAGCGCCTGGGTGGGGGGGAGGGAGTGTGCCCATATGCGCATACTGATGCCAGACACTGGTAGGCCCAGGAGTGTTGTCACAATGTCACCATGTGCTCGCCCATCCCCTGGCCTTGCAAGCAGCTGCTATAGGTGCACCGTGGTTGACAAGGAAGGGCGGGCAGCTACATGCTGGTTGGTGGCACACACACAAACCAGGCTGTGGGTGAGCCATGCTGTGGTGGCATTCCTCTTCTCCATGCTCGCGCTGACACCTCCTTCCTTGCACCCAGGGTGCTTGCCCCCCAACACCCCCCCAAGATCAAGCCCTGCATCAGCTGTCTCTGATGAAAGCCCCACAAAATGTATGCCATAATAAATTAGTTAGTTTTAGGTCTCATGAGGTTCTTTGTCATTTGGGTTGCAACAGGCTAATAGGGCTGACCCAGAGACAACCTGGGAACCATTTCTGCAACTGCAGAGCAAAGCAAATTCATCGATATGCACAGTACATATACTAAAACTACTTGGGATTAAGCCCTATTGAATAGACCCGAGTAGGACTCTGAGTAAACCTGTTTAGGATTGCTCTTGTAGGCTCTTAAGTGCTGATTGCCTCCTGCCCTTGTTTCCAAAGCAACCAAATGTTGGATCAACAACACCAACCTTTTGAAGTGCTCATAGCTCTCACATATTGGTCTGTCTCTGGCTTATTTCCTGTTTCTGTGACAACTAGACTGGTTGGCCAGAAGGTGAAAATGGACCTGATCCATGCATGTAAGTAGAGCAGGCCCAACAGGGTTACTCGCAGAGGTCAGTACCACTTGATGCAAGGGGACAACTTCAGAATAACCAAAATCTGCTAAATGATGACAAGATGGCAAACATTCAGTAAGATTTTTTTCAAAGCTAGTGTATGTATCCATTAGAGATGTAAAATGTCGAGAAATTTGAAGCTACAGGGGAAACAGAAATTTATATGCTGAGAAATTTAGCATATAAAATTTTACTATTTGGCATATTTATGGAACTAAGTAGTATAAATGTCTTCATTTTCTATAAGAAAAATTGTAAGTATACTCAGTACTTGAGAAAGAGGGGAGCACCCTATGCTCCCATAGCCCATTGCTACCTGAGAGGTAGGAGAAATAAAAGCTGAAGGTAGAAAACAAATTCTGGATTAAACACAAGAAAGTCTATTAATTGGACAGACATTTCCCCCTAGAATTACAGTAGGTAGGACTGCAAGCATGTTGGGATATTAAGCTAACTTTAGAACATTGAAAATACTAAACTCTTTGATAATGTACTATCATTAAAAAAAAGAAAGCCCTGTGATTCCGAGTGGTAAACTGCAGTACTGCAGTCCAAGCTCTGCTCATGACTTGAGTCTGATTCCGGCGGATGTCAGTTTTATGTAGTCTGCTCAAGTTTTGCTTAGCCTTCCATCCTTTCAAGTCTGGTAAAATGAGTACCCAGCTTGCTGGGGGTAAAGTGTAGATGACTGGGGAAGGCAATGGCAAACCACCCTGTGAAAACAATCTGCCCAGTTAACATCGTGATGTGACATCACCGCATGGGTCAGTAATGACCCGGTGCTTGTACAGGGGACTATCTTTACCTTTATCATTTAAAGGTTACAGTATAAGAAGCGGTATTTTTTTTAGCGCTCTCCAAAATTTCCCTATTTTTTTAATAGAAAAATTGGGGGGGGGGTCCTTAGGAGAGGAAAAGGCGGAAAAATAGTTTTTCCCCCATGAAATTTTCTGGTTTTCCCCCCAGGTCGGAACAGGAGAGAAAAAAGGCCACACCAGTGGGTAGGAGAAGATAAAGAAGAGCAAGGTGTAAGGTCGAGAGTGTATTTAGCTGTTCTAGTTCCCTACACATTTCACAATTCACATTTCACAAGGAATCTAATACAAAATATAAAATACAATCATAAATTCAATTAAAATGTATAACAGATTAATAATCACACTATTCCTTTAAAAATAACATTATAAAATACATAAATGAACAATTTTAGCATATTATAAGGTAGCCTTACACAGTCTCTAGTATGATATCCTAGTATGAAACAAATACATCTTATATATTGAAAAAGAACTCAAAAGATTTTTTTTTTTTTTGCATGGTCCGTAACAGATTGGTAGAGAAACAGACATTGTGGCATACCTTCTATAGAAATTTCTCAGTTCCCCTGCAGGGAGTTATTTGCACAACTTTGGAGCTCCACATAGAGTAATCCAAGCCTGCGCAACTCCAAAGTTACGCAAGTAGTTTCCCTGCAGAGGCTGTTTCAACTCAGGAAAATGGTGTAGAGGGGAAGGCAGGATTCTCTCCCATGTCACAGTTCTTAGGAGAATTGGACTCCTGGGGACTTTAAAAATATTTCCCCTGCAGCTGCTGCGTAACAGCAGGAAAAGTGAAACAGATCCAGGGAAGTCCAACCCAACTCACCAAAAAATGTAATGTGTAGTTTAGGTCCCATTGCCCTTTCCAGGCATTAATTTCTGGTGCTCTTTCATGTGTAGCAGGAGAATATGTTATGTGTGACCATGTTTTTTGTGTGAAAAGGGCAATGCACTTATTTCGAACCTTCCGTGCACATGAATCCGTACCCCTGAAGATCCAGTTTTCAGATAGTGCATACTGCAGCTGCAAAATATGCATGTTGCTGTTTTCAGACAAAAGGGCCACTGTGCATATTGTGATGATTGTGCATACAGTACATGTGATAGAAGTGCCAGAAACGTAATGCCTGAAAACGGTTCCTACTGGCAATGTGATGTAACTGCAGATATCTCTGACCAGGAACTGAACTTAGGAAGACCAAACCACTTGTAAAGAGTCATCATAACGGTATGGGTAGAGTTGCCAGGTCCCTCTTCGCCACCAGCGAGAGGTTTTCGGGGTAGAGTCTGAGGAGGGCAGGGGTTGGGGAGGGGAGGGACTTCAGGGCCATAGAGTCCAATTGCCAAAGCGGCCATTTTCTCCAGGTGAACTGATCTCTATTGGCTGGAGATCAGTTGTAATACCAGGCGATCTCCAGCTAGTACCTGGAGGTTGGCAATCCTAGGTGTGGGTCTAAGTTTTCCACTAGCATTTTGAATTGTGCTTCTGGTATTTAACATGTCCTGATTTAGAAGTGATCGTTTTTGCATTCTAAAGACTGGAAGGAGAAAAAACAGCAACAGAAGGTTGCCTTTAAAACCTGGATGTTGCCTACATTCTGTTGGTGTGTCCTGCCAGTGAGCCAGAGGTGGAAAACAAATGAACACCAGGCAAAACGATTAGTGAGAGCTCAATGACAGTTTGATGTTCTAATTCATTGCTGCCAAAGAGCTCTTGTACATCTGTTCTGTTTATTTTCTTCCCCCCCACTTCTTGCATTAGTAGTTTTAATTGGCCCACATGCCTCTGTCGCAAAGGAAAAAAACACATTTTAGAATGCCTGAAATCCTGGCATGAAATAAGGGCCTAAGCACTGTGAGCTTGCGGCCATATGCCACAATTACTCCTCTCTTTTGAAAAAGAAATAACCTGCAATGTTACAAATCCTACAAAAATAAGCGCAGTGCAAGGAAGGCTGGCTGGTGGAATACAATAATTTCTCAACGACTGGAAAAAGAGGCTGTGGCACATGGTCATTTTTCTGTCCCATTGTAGCTCCTGGGCAAACTGGTTTTTGGGTTTTTGTAGCACTTTCAATAGTGTTTTATACAATATGTAGGGTTGCCAGGTGGCCGCTGATGGCGGGCAAACCCCTGGTAAAGTGCCCCTCTGCCTGCCGACCAGCTGAGGGTTAACAGGCAATCATGCATGTGCAGGCCCGCGCGCGCCAGCGGGAACCCTCCCCTCCTTGGGGCAAGCGGGCTGCCTGTTGTAGCCGTGCGCACCAGCGGGAACCCTCCCCTTGCGCTCCCTGAGGCGAGTGTGCCGCCAGCTGCAGCCGCGTACGGCAGGCGGCACTTCCGGTTTACAACCGGAAGTTTACAACCGGAAGTGGCGCATGCACCCCCCCCCCCACAACAAAAGCCTCCCGCCAAAGGTAAGTGGGGACCTGGCAACCCTAACAATATGGCTCACCTTTTGTCTCTGGAGATAAAAAACAAGGCCAAGGCCGATGGTGCAAAATAAAGTGAAAATATATTTTATTAATCAGTTAAAATTTGCAGCATCCCCTACATGTTTCACCAAAAGGCTTCTTTAGGGGAATCTGTTTGTCTTGTCATTATACTTCAAAAAGAATACAATATTTTGCACCACTGGCTTTACTTTTAATCTCCTGTGACTGGTGCGGCCCTTTATTTCTCCTTATTTCTCCTTGTCACGTTTTGTCTGAAACAGTCTGTAAGGAGGCCAGGGCTGGCTGGACGAGGGTGCCAGATGTTTGAGGGAACCTCACAAGGTGAGAGCAGCCTCTTCTACTGGCCTAAAAGGAAGCTTGGAATTAACTGGCTTCTAAAATCTCTATATTGGTTGACTCTTGTCTTCTGCAGCTGCCATGAAGGATAGGGTTGCCAGCTCCAGGTTAGGAAACGCCTGGAGACTTTGGGGTGGAACCTGAGGAGGGCAAGGTTTGGTGAGTGGAGGGATTTCAGTGGGGTATAATACCATAGGGTCCACCCTTCAAAGCAGACATTTTCTCCTGGTGAACTGATCTCTGTCGCCTGGAGATAAGTTGTAATAGTGGGAGATCTCCAGCCACCACCTGGAGCTTGGCACCCCTAATGATGGCATGTGAAGGGCTTTTGAAGACTTTGTCTACTTTTATTTTTACATGGTTCTTTGTTAATGCCAAGTTAGGAAAACGTTCATTCTAGACCTCTCACTTTTCTATTTAATGGGTGTGCCAAAGTCATAGGCCACCTAGGGTGCCAAAAGACCTTCGGCCAGTCCTGAAGGAGGCTAAAAAATAACAAAAGCAATTAAAATTCACAGTAATAAAACAGCATACATTGTCAAAATCAATATAAATACCTTGCTAGATAAACAAAAGCGAGAGAACATGCAGAAAAATTATCCCCATTAAAACTAGCTAAGGACCCCCAAGCTCTCATAAAATGGCAGCATTTTGGACAAGTGGTGGCTGCTTCTAGACAGGTCAGCCTACAAAGAGTGCACTATAGTAGCTGCCCTGACTTTGGATAGCCCCAGGCTAACTTTATCTCATTAGATCTCAGAAGCTAAGTAGGGTCGGCCCTGGCTAGTACTTGGATGGGAGACCACCTAGGAATACCAGGGTTGTGATGCAGAGGCAGGCAATGTCAAACCACCTCTGAACGGCTCTTTTTTTAAAAAAATAATTTTTATTATTTTTCTGAAACAGGTTAACATATAAAAATAAAGAAAAAGAAAAGAAAAAATGTAACAGGACTTCCCCTACATCTTCCTCCAACCATTAATAAATCTATATACTCTTTGGTATCTACAATTCTAATCCTAATATTTCTCATTACACTCATTGAACTAAATCTCATACAGTTTTAAAAATATAATATTGAATGTAATCATTAAAAGGTGGTTAGTATTATCTCAGAAAAAAGGAAGGTTAATAAATCTCACTAATAATAAATGGATTAGATCAATACGTAAAGATTATCATCTTCTTCATAAAACAATACCTCCGTAAACCCTCCACCTATGTCTCCCTACACCTATTCATTGTAAATTGTCTTTATAATGTATTAATATAGTAAATTCTACCATTATTGCCAAAATCAAGCCTTTTAACCTGTCCCTTGTCTATTTCCAGAAAACAAAACTAGACTTTTTTAGCCATCCCTTTGTCCGGAATTTCCAGCGTCTTCCACTTTTCTTCATTGACTCCAAACACCGGAGAGCATCCTTGGATGTGTTTGATAAAATTCCCTCTGCAAGCATAGAGTTCTCATAGTACATCTGCAATGTAATTTCTTTAATTCCAAGTTCATAAAAAGAAATCCCGGTAACTCCAGCCTTACCACCCTTCAAGTCCTCCAAGCTAATATCAAAGAATTCTTCAGGCAATTTATAAAGATAAAAGTCAAGGTCTCTCACGTTCATATCCTTCGTAACCAGCTGGTCTGTTGCAGTTTCCTGTTGAAGGGATGCGCCGTCTTGTTGTTTATCCTGGCTCTCCTTTTCCTTTGTGGGAATTTCCTGATCTTGAGCCATCTTCTCACTTGGAGAATCCACTGCTATCACATCTGACTTCGTTGTATTAGCTTGGTCCTTTATGTCTTTAAGTACATCCAAAATAGAATCCAGTTTTTGGTTGATAGATTGGTATATGGTGTTTGTCATGGCAATTAGTTGATCCATCTGTTTAATCGCACGTTCCATGCTTGCTATTTTTAAAATTTTTGTTAGTTGGTAAAGTCCGGGCAAATAAACCCAAAAATAGAAAAAAATTGTAGGTGATTCAACAGGATCCCTGTATTGTGGGTAGTATTTCAATGTTAAATACCATCAAGTTAAACACACTCTAGTATAGACTGCGGCAAAGAACAGGATATACCCATAAAAATGGAGAACCGTGGACCTTTCGTGACCTCCTCTTCCAGGAACTTGGGAGTGATTTCCTGGTTACACAAGGGAGACACACTTCCAGTCTCACGATCTCACAGTCTGTCACACTCTTGCGATGGCATTACACAATGAAGGCGGAAAGACGACACCTAAGGAGGGGGGGATTCTTCCTCCCTCCCCTTTCAGCATCGAAGTATCTGATTGGTAGTTGTAACGTCTTTCAAAAGCTCCTGTTTGTTATGTCTACCCACTGATCAAATTGATAGGATTCCTGCCGGATTATCTGATTTTTTTTGTTTTATAAGAGTCATTTATACATCAGGTGGGGAGGCACGGATTTGATAGATGTATTTGCCAATTCTTCAGATCCTCCAAATCCAGGTAAAACAAAAGAGTTTTTATAACTTACTCAGATTTTAGAAGAGTAGGTATTCTTGCTTCCGTATAGTTGCTTAGGTGGTAATAGGTAGAGGAGGACTGAGCCTAAATCCAAAGAGATGTTAGCGGCATTGTATTTTCCCCTCAATGCCCGCGGGACCTCGCCCAGTTCCCCGAGAGTCGTCCTCTCTCAGAAAAATGGGGGGTCAAACTGCTCTTTAAGGCTGCAGGAGAGTTCCTGGTCCCTGGTCTACTATTTAGGATCCGGGAAGGGGTGCAGGATGCATCCCAGATTTGAACGTTTCTTGGATTCCTCGGGAGCCCCTGAAGAACGTGGCGCTCAGTCCAGCATCTCTAGCTGAAGTCCACCTCTGAACGTCTCTTGCCTTGAAAACCCTACGGGATTGCCATGAGTCAGCTGTGACTTGACAGCAATAAATAAATAAATAACAATAGTAGTCTAGTCTGGGGGTCACTAACAGTGCCACTGAGCACTTTCCCAGGAGTAAGCTCCGTTGAGTAGACTTCAATAGGCTTCTAAGTAGACCTGCTTATGTTTTCACTGTTAGGCATATATGACAATACCAGTATCCTTACTTTCTAGTAGTGGGTACAGCTAGTGAAGCAACTGAAGATGGTAATATGTACTCCAGACTGTGGCCTCCCATGATGTTCTAGAAGCAAGGCTGGATAAAGGAGAGCCCACAAGCTGTGAACCTGATCCTTTGTGAAGACTGTCTGTCTGTCTGTCTGTCTGTCTGTCTATCTATCTATCTGTCACACATATGTCCTCTGATGACAAGGCCATGGAATCATCTTCTACCCTTCTTTCTGTTTAATCTGGGTTGAGTTTCAATTTATTTATCCCTTCCTAGTCCATTACCGTCTAGTTTGTTTAGGACTTCAACCACTTCTCTAATTCAGCTGAAAAGAAGGAGCAGAGCTGAAGTTATAGCTGTACTCTGAATTCCCTGATGACTTCCTCTAGCATTTTCATGTAGATGTTAAACAGCACAGGAGACAAAATGGAACCGTGAGCAACCCCACTGGCAAATCTCTTGAAAAGTTACAATAGGCTCCCAGAATTTCCTTCTGGGATTAATCTCTAAAAAGGACCAAAATCACAGCAAAGTAGAACTTCCCAGTCCCCATCTTGTAGGGAGTCCAAAAGGGATGCCATGATTAGTTATATTGAGGAAAATCAACAAGAGTCACAGTTCCCATTTTTCTTTTCTGGTGAACATAATCAGAGTGACCAGAGCAATCTCTTTTCTATGGAACACCCCAAATTCTCTTTTCTGTTCAGCACCTCTAATTTAATCCTATTTATTTAGAAGTAAATCCCATTCACCTCAATGGTACTTACCTCTAAGTAAGTATGTTTGGAAGAGCAGCCTGCAATGTCCTGTTTGAGACATCATGCCCTGCATTTTGTATTTGTTATTCATTATGGGAATTTCTTTTTTATTATTTTGGCTGTTGTAACAACTACAGTAGACTGCCGGTAGCAATAATAATCTTTGAGCACAATTGTAATTCAATAGTTAATAACATTAATGATGGTATTGTTTTTAAAAAAAACATTCAAGCCTTATTAATGTCATGAACAACTGCAGCCAAATTTCTGTGTCAGGAATTTTTGCTTTTTCTTCTGTGTAAATTTAAATCAATTTGACTACGTTTTTGAAAAATGTTAAATGTGTGTGCAGTGAATTGACATTTATCAATAACAATCTGTTCCTTCCAACCACCCTTATGCCAAATACCTCATCTCTTCCATTTTTCCTTGTTGTGAGAGATTTCACAATCTGTCTAATCCTTCCACAATATCATGTGACACACAGCAGGATGGATTGCTTGGCAAAGAAAATCTTTAAATCAGCCCTTAATTTGAAACAAGATATATTGTTCTGCTTTTCTTTGTCACAACTGTGGTTAAATAAATCTCACCTTCTGATCCAAATATAAGGGTGTTTTGCTCAGGTCTCTCCAATGTGTTCGCATATAAATCAGAAAACAGAACACTTCTAGATGATGGTAATGGGGCCATGGCAGACACCATCTGATGAATGCCTTCTCTTTGTTTAAAAAATATTTCTCTATACGATTTTGTTAAAGTTTATAGTAAGCCTGCCTGTCAAGATCAGGAGCCATTCCATCCATCAGTACTGACAGACCAAGATTACATGTTTTTTATTTCTGAAAGATGAAAGGTGGAACACTTTTGATTGCTATTAGACTGCAAGTTGGTTTGTGGCATTTCATCAGTTCTCATGCAATAGCCATCCAGCCCACCCATTCAACCCTAAAAACTATTTAGCAGGAGGAGCGAAGTACGCTCTGGCATTTAACTATTGCAGCGTTATAGATAAACAGCTGAGATAATGGCATCACAATAATGCATTCTCCAGTCCCTTACATCATGTAAGGTCACTTAACCTTATTTATGATACCATCCTGCCCTAGTTTCCATCCCTGCCTATGGCAATTAATGGAG
This sequence comes from Euleptes europaea, assembly GCF_029931775.1. NCBI lineage: Eukaryota > Metazoa > Chordata > Lepidosauria > Squamata > Sphaerodactylidae > Euleptes > Euleptes europaea. The sequence continues at coordinate 62,276,435 of NC_079318.1, forward strand.
AATTCGACTCAGGAATGCCATTTTTGCTGGTAGCCATGTGTTGAGCATAAGTTTTAGTTCTATTAGGGACAGAAGAAGACATTGGTGAAAGAGATACAGGATTGCAAAACCCACGCTTTCTGTGTAAAATTGTTATACAAGATGGGGTTTACTTGTAATGGGGTATGGGAGGGGGTACTCCCTGCCAGCTGGGAGGGGGAATTAAGGGCATAGGGAGGTCTAAACATTCCTTTCTCCTAGTCTGATCATCCTTACCAAATGTTCAGTTCCCTTATGTTCCTATTATCTCAGTAAACATGATGTTGGGACTGTATGTGGTGATGGCTGCCAACTTGGAAGGCTTTAAGAGGGGAGTGGGCATATTCATGGAGGATAGGGCTATCCATGGCTATTAAAAAAGGTAAAGGTCCCCTGTGCAAGCACCGGGTCATTCCTGACCCATGGGGTGACGTCACATCCTGACGTTTTCTAGGCAGACTTTGTTTATGGGGTGGTTTGCCAGTGCCTTCCCCAGTCATCTTCCCTTTACCTCCAGCAAGCTGGGTACTCATTTTACCGACCTCGGAAGGATGGAAGGCTGAGTCAACCTTGAGCCGGCTACCTGAAACCGACTTCCATCAGGATCGAACTCAGGTTGTGAGCAGAGCTTTTGACTGCAGTACTGCAGCTTAACACTCTGTATGTGGTGATGGCTGCCAACTTGGAAGGCTTTAAGAGGGGAGTGGGCATGTTCAAGGAGGATAGGGCTATCCATGGCTATTAGTCAAAATGAATATGAGTCATGATGCATGCCTATTCTCTCCAGTATCAGAGTAGCATGCCTATTATATTAGGTGCTGTGGAACACAGGCAGGATAATTCTGCTGCAGTCATCTTGTTTGTGGGCTTCCTAGAGGCATCTGGTTGGCCACTGTGTGAACAGACTGCTGGACTTGATGGACCTTGGTCTGATCCAGTATGGCTTTTCTTATGTAAGTTTGCCAAGATAACATGTATTTCCACTCTTGGGTACGGGATTTGAAATGGGGAATACCTTCAGAGGGTTGTTGTGGATATAAAAAAAATGGAGAAAGCCTCATGTATGTCACCCTGGGCTTTTTGGAGAAGGGTGGGAGGCAAATGGAGGGAGTGCAGTGGGTATGGGAAGCTATTATGGCTCACTCCCTTACCCATCCCTGCTACCTTGGGATGAGGGCATGGCTCATACTGCTTTGTCTTCTATAGATCTGGCCTCCCAGCACTGTCCATGTATTTATTTACACTGGGATTGGAATACAGCAAATCTGCACTGACTAGGAGCTCCCAAATGGTGGGAGTAAAGGGAGCAACTTATTTGTTTTTTTGGTGGTCCGCAGTTTCCGTAAAACTCTTCTCCAACACCACATGTCAAATGAATCATCTTTCTTCCTGTCAGCTTTCTTCATTGCCCAACCTTTGCATCCATACATAGTAATGGGGAGTACTATACTATGAACTATCTTGATCTTGGTTGCCAGCGACACATCCTTACACTTGAGAATCTTTTCTAGCTCCTTCATGGCTGCCCTTCTCAGTCTCAATTTCCTTCTCATTTCTTGGTTGCAGTCTCCCTTTTGGTTGATGATGGAGCCAAGGAATAGAAAATCTTGTAACAGCTTCAATTTCTTCATCATCAACCTTAAAGTTATGTAATTCTTCAGTAGTCATTAATTTTGTCTTCATGATGTTCAAATGAGTAGTAATGTGTAGCAAATTTTAAAAAACAACAATATTGAGTAAAATTGTTAAAATCTGTCCTTGGCATAAATATCATTTCTTCTATAGACATTCTTATACAACAATCCTATGTGCACTTATTGCAGAGTAAGTTCTATTGATCTAAGAGAACTTTAATTCTGAGTAAACAATATCTTCCTAAGCACACTGACATGAATTTAATGGAATTTCCTTTTGAGTAAAGAAGCTTAAGATTGTGCAGCACCCAAGAAAGCTGATGTCCTGCTTTTTTTAAACTTTCCACTGTTAAAGAAAAAAATGGAGAAATCAGGAGACTGAAGCCCCTGAGATAAGGATCCAGGAAGGGGAGATTTGGGGAAGGGGATTTCCAAGTTTCTCCCCTCCATGATTCCTCACATGCCCCCCAGCTTGTTGGTATTAATATGCATTAATGAGGGAGAAGAATCTTGTAGGTTGTTTCTCCTGATTGCTTTGACTCTTCACAAGAGTTCCTCTTTCAACTAGTTTCAGAGGGTAGCCATATTGGTTTGCAGTAGAATGGCTAGATCAGGGGTGTTGAGCTCGATTGTTATGAGGACTGGATATGCCATAAAAGTCACTTGGCTGGGCCATGCCTCACCAGCTTATATTGGGCGGGGGGGGGGGCTGCCTCAGCTGGTTTGCGGACCAGATAAGAGCTCTTAAGGGGCTGGATCCGGCCTGCGGGCCTTATGTTTGACACCCCTGGGTTAGATTCAAGTCCAATAACAGTTTAGAGTCCAACAAGAGTTTCAGGGTATAAGCTTTTGAAAGGCAATGCTCCCTTCATCAGACTCTTTCAACTAGGCATTCTGCATACTTTGAGAGAAACGTGATTGCCTGAGAAACATACTTTCAAACTCCCTCGCTTACATGTGAGGCACACTCCTTCTTGGACCACCTCCATGTTTGTGTGTGATGTTCATCATGAGCAACATGCTAACGCTGATCAGTGTGGCTCCTGCACAGTAGCTGCATGGCTGTTGTAGCTCAGAGCTGCTTTTGCCCTGCTGAAGAGCTAACAGTGCAATCCTAAAGAGAGGTACTCCAGTCTGATCCCATTCATTTCAATGGGCTTAGAAAGAAGTAACACTGCATAGGCTGGCACTGTAAATCGCATGTGCACCAGAGAAGATGCATTTTCCCCTGGGGGCCGTGGCCATTCAAGTCATTATGTTGACCTACTTGTGTCAAGCTTGGAATTGCTTGCAGTTGGCCCCCTCAATTCCACCGTGTTGGCGAACCTATGGCACGTGTGCCACTTCCGGCACGTGTAGCCCTCTCTGCCGGCATGCGCGGGTGGGCTCCAAAAGGCCTCCTGGGTCATCTGTGCCCCTCCCTCTCTCAGCTGAGCTCCCCCCCACCGTGCGTGCATGGGCACGTCAGCTTCCTGCCTCACACGCACGCGGCTGGCTTCTTCCTCTTCCCCCCCTCTTGCCCCGCAACAGCTGATAGGTGGCGGAGAGGCCAGCAGCAACGAGGCCGGGCCTCCTCCTCCAGGCTCCAGCAGCAGCTCCTCCTCGCCGCCTTCCTCCTCCTCGTCCCCCTCAGGCGGCTCCCAAAGGTCCAGCTCCAGGCTGCCACCGCCATCGACTTCCTCCTCAGGTGCCTCTCCCCCTGCCGTTTTCGCCCTCCGCCTCCTCCTTCTCAGGGTGATCGCGGAGGGCCAGGCGGCCCCTCAACAGCCGCGCGTCCGCCAGAGAAAGACCTGCCGTCTCCCGCCATCCTCCCCCTCTCCCGCTCGTCCCTGACTCCTGTGGTAAGCTTGTGGGGTAGCCGGAGCCACCCTTGAGTCCTCCGGCTCGGGCGTGGCTGCATGGCCTCTACCTTCTCCCTCCCCGCCCTTTAAGGTCGCCCGCAGGCTGGTGGGGTCGCAAGTGTTGGCGCGCTTGCCCTCGCTCTCGCCGCCCCCTCCTCCCCTGCCCCCGACAGCCAGCTGGGAGGCGCCCGGTGCCGCCGTGCCGGGGCCCAACGTCTCCACCGTCCCGCGCCGTCGCCTCGCCGCCTCCCCAGAGCTGCCGGTAAGGGGGGGGGGAGAACTTAGGGTGTGCGCCCTGGAGCAAGTCCTGGGTGGGGCTTGAGGCCTGACCCAGGACACTTTCTTTCTTCCTTCCATCCTTCCTTCCTTCTATCCTTCCTCCCTTCCATCCTTTCTTCCCCAGTTCCTTCCTTCTCTTTCCTTTCCCCCTTCCTTCCTTCCTTCCTTCCTTCCTTCCTTCCTTCCTTCCTTTTCCTTCCTTCCTTCCTTCCTTCCTTCCTTCCTTCCTTCCTTCCTTCCTTCCTTCCTTCCTTCCTTCCTTTCTTTTCTTTTCTTTTCTTTTCTTTTCTTTCTCCATCCCTCCCCCCTTTCTTTCTTCCTTCCTTCCCCAGTTCCTTCAATCTCTTTCCTTTCTCGGTTCCTTCCTTTCTCCATCCCTCCTTCTTCCCTTCCTCTACTAGGGCTGCCAACCTCCAGGTGGTGGCTGGAGACCTGGCAACCCTAGCAATAATGTCTGGTGGTTGAGCAGAGGATGAGTCCTGGAGAGATGCATGCCAAATACAAACAACTTTTTATTGAAAGGTAAAAGTTTGCATCATTGAAAGCTCTGTTATTGTGTTTTTCTTTTAACGCAAAATATGTGAATGTATGAGTTGTTTTTTCTAAACTAAAACCTCAGAATTCAGGTTAAATTGCCGTATTGGCACTTGGGGATAAATAAGTGGGTTTTGGATTGCAGTTTGGGCACTCAGTCTCTAAAAGGTTCGCCATCGCTGCCATAAAACAACTATGACTGGATGGCAAAAAATGTTAATAACACAAAATAAAATAAAAATTGTAAATAGCAGTAGGCAGGTGGCGGGGCCTGCGAAAGTGGTGAGAAAGTTCAATTGTATACAGAAACTGTGATACTTATGCAAACAGACACAATGAAACGCATTGGGACATAGCTGAACAGCTCACCAAACAATTGGTTCCCTGCTCGTTTCTGGCAAGCAGGATGTGAGCCAACCCAGTGGGTGTTTGAACATAACTGCTTTCAACCACTGTAATTAGTCTGTAAAATATCTCTGTAGCAATCCATTTTGTTTTGGCCAACAAGTTTCATGCTGCTGTGTAAATTGCCACAGGGATGCTGTTAGATAGTGCTTTTACAATTAGGCCTTTTGCTGTTCATGTTTCACTCTAAATTTCAATGCCACAGTGCTTGTTTCTAAGTATTTCTTAAGTGGGGGGGGGGGAAGCAAATGAAGAAAATTGGAGAACTGGCAATGGTGAGTTTTCATGCACATCATGAAGTCTTTGAAAACGGAAACCTGCATTTGTGAACAAAATAGCAATTCCCACTCTCACAGTCTCTTGTATTTATATTGCAGCACATAATTGATAGGAATTAATTGGAAGAAATTATTGGAAGCATTACTCTTTTCCTTTTCTGTTCCTTTCCACATTGAGCATTAATTGACTCAGATGCCTTTCATTCGCCTGCAGTTCACCAAGAGCTGAAGCAGGGTAAGCCAATCTGTTTCGGAAAGGTTTTATTTGTCACTCTGGATCGCTAGTTCTATCTGCTCACTTCAGTCCTCTGTTTGGCCTCAGTCAGATAACTCAGTGACATGTTTGTTGATTTGGACCAATGCAACAGAAGGGGAAACATTAATCACTCATACATTGCTTTGGTTCAGAAGCTGTTCTAGGAGGCCAGGAAACTGCCTGGAAGAGGAGAGAGAGATTCCACGGGCGAAATCCTCTCTCTACTAGGTGAAAGATAGCACTGTTCCAAAATAGATTAGCTCCTCATATCCTTAAGCTTGCAAGCCTACATACATTCAGTGCAATCCAGTGCTAATGCTTAGACTCTGCCATTTCAGGTGGTATTCCATATCTTAATCCCTCTCCACATATTGTGAATGTCAGGATATCGTAATTCTGTGAATCCAATCAGATTAGGTTACACGCTTACACCACAGGGCAAAAACCATGTTGATTTACAGTGAGGACAATGGTTTGTAGATGTCACATGGGTGATCCAGCTCATCAGGGATCACATGGTGAAATGTGATGACATCAGTGGTAGCAAGTTAAGCCTATTCAAGTTATCTCTCTGCACTGCATCAATCCCTAAAAGGGACAAGCCTTTTATGCAGAATAAAATGTTTGTGAGAATACCTGTTTTAGCTTAAACTTAATACATTCTGCAGCATCGTTGCTAAAAGATGGTCAAAAACAGTATACAGGCAGTTACTGGTTCATGCTGGGCAGTATTTGGCAGTTGGCATTCTCCTGTACCTTGTGGGCCTAACCTGCCTGCTTCTTGCTCCAGTGTGGTGTAATGGTTAAGGGCAGCGGACTTGAATCTGGAGAACTGGGTTTGATTCCCCACTCCTCCTCATGAAGCCTGCTGGGTGACCTTGGGCTAGTCACAGTTCTCTCTGAACTTTCTCAGCCCCACTACCTCACAAGGTTCTGTTGTGGGGAGGGGAAGGGAAGGCAATTGTAAGACACTTTGAGACTCCTTAAAAATAGAGAAAAGCAGGGTATAAAAACCAACTCTTCTTTTTCTTCTTCTCAAGGATGTCCCACTGCTAAGCACTCTGGTCCTCTTTTTCTTCCATTCTTAGTTACTCCTCAGTGGCAGCAGCCAAACATATCAGACATACACACACATACAGGGCTATTGTGATGGTGGTTATGGTAAGGAAAGCAGAAACACATTTCATTATTGTCTACTCTCAGATTACTCAGAAAGCAACAACTGCTAAAGGAAAGGAAGAGACTGAAATCTTGGGCTGCAATGCAAAATTCTTGCAGGTAAGGTTTGGCGGTGTCCCTAAGAAAATCCTTATTTGCACAGCAATAGAGAACAAAATATGTTGTTGCGGTGGTGTGTTTGCTGCATAAGCCTGCCTGATTTTTCAGCTGTCTGTCTCGAGTTGCTCCTAGGGAAGGGCAGAGAGACAGAAGAAATTGAAAAGGCCAGTTCACTGCAGATTGATTTGAATTAACCAAGTCAATGATCTGAAAGATCTAGTTCTGCCTTTTCCATTTGTTTTACTTTTGGAAATGCTCTTCTGCCCCCTCCCCCATGGAAGCAGTGGTCACACAATTATGTATTTACTCAAAAAAAATCTAACTTAGACTTACATGGGTGGTCCAGTATTTTAAAAATAATGTTCCTCATATTAATACAGAAATTACCATGTATGTTTGCAGAATAATGCAGTCCTAAGTAGGGATGCTCAGTTCTACAGCCAATTAATCAGGGGCTGTTTGGCTGTTCACAACCTGTTCATGAGTCTTCACAGGAACATGCTACTTGCAGCCATCAGAAGCTGTCTCATCAGCTGGCATTCAGCTTCTGGTCTCCTGCTGGCCATTTTTTGTTCTGTACACTATTGGGGGTGGGCTGGGGGGGAATAAGGAGCCAACTCATAACTAATCATCTTGAAGTTGGGCTCTTCTGATCTCCCATCCTGGAAACTTTACTGCCTCCCAGAATTGCTGAGATGCAGCAATTTTGGGGGAGGGGGGATTGTTATCAGAAGCCCAGCTGGTTTCCGTTCTGTAACTTGGACTTACTGAGAAAAGGAGAGAAACAAGCTCTTTTCCCTCTCCCCTTTCCAATGGGAAGCTCAGAAGCATTGCTTCTGCCGCCGTTCAGCTTGGAAGGGAGGTAAGTAAAAGAAGCTCTTTCTCTCCCTTTTGCAATGCAGAAATCAAGAGCATTGTTTGAACATATACTATACTGAATCAGACCATTGGTCCATCAAGGCCAGTATTGTTTACTCTGACTGGCAGTGGCTGTCCAGGGTCTCAGGCAGAAAAGGTCTTAATCAAATTAATGCAGTTTATGTTCCTGCCCAGCTTGTGGTGGGTGGTTCCTTCTACCCTCCCATTTACAATGTATGTGTGTATTTGTGTGTGTGTAAAGTGCTGTCAAGTTGCAGCTAGTTTATGGCGATCCCAGCAAGGGCCATTCAAGGCAAGTGAGAAGCAGAGGTGGTTTGCCATTGCATTCCTGTGCAGAGTCTGCCTTAGTGGTCTTCCTTTCAAGTAGGGCTGTGCATATTGACATACCCGAACTGAAAATAAACCTGAAATTAGTCATTTTCAGCAATATTAAGATTTTGGGTTGACCGAAGCCAAATAGGCGATTCCTGAAAAAGCTGAATAGATAGTTGGCTTTTTTTGGGTTTCGGCTATTTGCCTTTGATCAGATGCATAGCTCTGTGCTTTCTCCCATTTTTCTATCTTTGACTGGTTTTGTTAGGGCCCAATAGTTGAGGCCCTTTTGAGGTAGGGGTCATGTAATCGGAACCAGCTTGGTCAGACCAAACTAGTCTGGAGGGGTCATTTAAAAGATGGGGCTCAGCCAGTCCCATCTGGAGAGATATACCCTCCAACTAAAAAAATGGCAGCTTCTACAGCTACTTATTAGGCTTTTGAAGAAGACTCCTCACCTGCACGGATGAGCAATCTCCTTCATAAGAGCTGCCTTGGCCATGACTTCGGCAGGCTTCGATATTAACCCCCCCCCACACACACACAAAAAGCTGCTCTCAAACTGAAGGCTGCCCTAAGTAGAGGCTTCATTTCCCCGCACCGTGACCATCTCTTGAAATCAGATTTTTGATGACTATAATAAAGGACTGTTCACAAGATGTCATTTGCCACCAAAAGAAATGTTTTCTGTGCCTTATTTTTCTTGCATTTAAGCAATTTCCCTCAGTTTGGAAGCTAATTTGCATGGACATCATGCTATGCACCCCAGATACAAAGGGAGCCCCCAGACTTTGAGGTGGCAGCCTGCCAATCAGCTCTTTCCACCAGTCCTCGGCAATGCTGAACTTCTGAACCTGAAAACTGATGGATGGCTCGGCTCGCAAATGCCTGGAGGATGGGGGTCCCATAAAATTGGACCCTTGTCCCAAAGTTCACCAAACTTCAGTGTCTGTCTAAGAAGAGTTCCTTGTAGCTATGCTGCAAATGTGGTAACTCTGCCTCCAAAAATGCCCTCATAGGAGCTTTGGGGAAAAAATCTCCATAGACTATAATGGACCCAGTTTTTTGGGGTAAACCCAGAAATAAAGTTGTAATACCCCTTTGCCAGCATGGGTATTTGGCTTATTCCAGGTTTACCAAAAAAATTGGGCCCAATAAACCTGAATCTGAAATTTACTGATTGTTTTTTGCTCGACCCTACTTTCAAATACTGACCCTGCTTTGCTTCTGAGATCAGATCAGGCTATATCGTGCTGCCTTCCCTCCCCCCTTTGCAATGAAGACATTAAATGATTACTTCTGTCTTTGTCCAGCTTGGAAGGAAGGGAAGTGAAAGGAGCTTTCTCTTCTTTTTTGCAATGCAAAAATCAAAAGATTGTTTGGCTGCTGTTTGAACTGCTTGATGCAATCTGAACATGTCCCTAATCAGCTCACAGTCTAACCGTGCGTGTCAAGCAATGTACGTTTGTTGAAGAGGGTGGCTGAGAAATTCATGGCATACCGAATCCTAAACAAAATTACACCCTTCTAAGCCTAGTTACTTCAACGGCTTTACATGGGTATAGCTTTGCTTCGGATTATACTGCTAATCACACAGTCACAACAAAAAAAGTATAAAATGATGCACAATATTTAAACGTGGCAAACAGTCAACAAACATTAAAAAAGGTGTAATGGAACAGCTTTTACTGCCCCATAAATGAGAGGGCACTTTCCCTCCAGACTTCCCCTCTTGCCAGCTCGCAACCCTGTTGGGAAGTCGGGACAGAAAACACCTTCCTGCCCCCCCCCCCCCCGTTGTCTCTGGTAGTGAGCCACCACCTCAGGCTTCCACCCCTCTCACTTAGCATTGCCTGAAGATCAATATTAAAGGGAAACCTTATGTTGGCGTTGCCAAGTGGCAAGACCATGGGCAAGAAAGGGTGCAGACCCTTTGGTTAAACAGCTTTATTACTGCAAGGCACAACTCATGGTGACTACAAGACAGTTCTAGTTACAGCTAAGCAAAACAAAAGAAATGTGACAGAAAGGTTACTAACTAGTTAACTTATAGTCATTGAACATCTGGTCCTGCCAGTTACATGGTTCCCCCCCCCCACAGGGTCGCACCTACAAGCACCCTCCAACATCATTCTCCTAAAGCTTCTCTCATCACAGCTATCCCACACAAGCAAGACAGCCCCAGTTTCTCCCATTCTTCCCCTAGCTCTCCAATCTCTCAAACAAAGGAACACCTGTCCTTTTTAGACCCCCTTCCCATGTGAGCTCCTAGCATCTCAGCCAATCTGGGTGCCACATCCTGGGGCTCAAACCTGCCAGAACTTGGATCCTTCAATCAAGAAGGAACCATGTTAATGCATCAAAAAGCTAGCATGTTACCACTTCAGATTGTTAATGCCCCCCTCTATCCACAGAAGTGTATCTTTCCCATACTCTGCCCATCTCAGAGATGCCAACCCAACCTTTCATCTCCATAACTGTCACAGTATAGCTTGCCCATCTGCCTTTCATCCACAACAACAGGTTTTGTGAAAGACTGAGCACAAGGAAAGCACACAAATGATTAAAATGAAGTCCAAAATCCTATTGAAATGAAACCCCACTGTTTCTGTTCTGACTGCAAGCTCTGGACACTTAAAAGTGATCAAATGTTCAACAAATTGGATGCTAGTCCTACTGCCCATTTATTCATGAACATGTAGAGTATTGCAGGAGATTCATTAACCATTATATCTAATACTAAAATGGGCCTTAGACCATAGATAAAAAAATCCCCACATCAGAGCCAGGGATAGACAAGGGGAATTTTTCTACAAACCTGAGTGCAGCCTAATGTTTGCAAAAAAACTTAAATTTTTAAAAAATACAAGGGGGGGTAAATACCCCAAACAATAGAAGTGATGTCTGTAGCTTTAAGAAATTAAATGCTCATTGAGTTCTCACAAGACTGTTATGAGATCTCACTGTCTCTTAATTGTTTTATTGCTTGCATGGGATGCTTGAGCTGAGAATAGACCCCCCTGAGGAAGTCTGTGTGAAACACTTAGGGGTAACTTTATTTAATACATTTTATTCCTTTGCACCAATCATTGCTTTTAGTCTCTGTTTTGTTTTGGTGCAACCCCCTCTTTTTGCATTCTGCTATTAGGCCATAAGGTGGTCTTGGTTATAGCTGTTGTTGCTTTTACTGCTTTTTTATATGTGCTGCCAAATTTTTTATATGTACTGCCAAATGTAGTGGTTAAGAGCAGTGGTTTGGAGCAGTGGAGTCTGATCTGGAGAACCGGGTTTGATTCCCCACTCCTCTACATGAGCGGTAGAGGCTAATCTTGCGAACTGGATTTGTTTCCCCACTCCTCCACATTAAGCTAATTGGGTGACCTTGGGCAAGTCACAGCTCTATTAGAGCTCTCTCAGCCTCACCCACCTCACAGGGTGTCTGTTGTGGGGAGGGGAAGGGAAGGTGATTGTAAGCTGGTTTGAGTCTCCCTTAAGTGGTAGAGAAAGTCGGCATATAAAAACTAACTATTCTTCTTCTTAGTTTTACTGTTGATTAATTTTATTCCTGTTGGTCAAGAATGTCTGTAAGCAAATTTCATCAGAACTTGAGGGAAAGTGGGATATTAACATTTTATATTTTTAAAAATCTATACAATTGCTTAAAAATGCAACAAAGTATACTGAGCAGAAGAGGTGAAAATGATACAACAGATCCATAATGTCCTGTGGGGCAGAGTACAATAATGTCTTTTCTCCATCCATGACCAAACAGGACTCTCTAGCACTGTGAAAACCTGAACATCTTTTTGTTCAGAGAAATGCAAACCAACATACATGAGTTCATATATCAGAGGTAATTAGGGTGTATAATAAAAAAAGATTAGATTCAGAAGGGTTTAAATGTCATTTAAAAAACTTAACTTGGATCCTTTAATACTGAATTTAAAGCTAATCATGTTAGGAAATTAATCCAATAGTCATTTCCATCTTTACTTGCCCAATTAGTATATAGTTCTAAGTGGCTGTATCTTTTTCCCAAAGAAGCTGTCTCCCAACTTTTAGGCAAAGAAGAAAAACCATTCCCATTTTATAGACAATGAAAATTCTCACTGTGGGCACAAGGAGGCTTGAATTGGCATGTACATTTTTGTCCTCTCTTCTTGGCTTTTTGAAGATGGTGAGTTGGTAGGGAATCTGGTTGAAACAAAAATGGTGCGTGTTGGCAAGGGAAGCCCTAAACCAAAGTGACTGTTCTTGATTCATCAAGAACGTTCTCTTCTTCATTCCATGCTTCAGTCTCACTGCCCACACTAACAGCTGCTGCCCAAGTTACAGTGGGCTTAAAAGGGCGGAATTCTGCTTAGGATTGCACTGACCAAGTTAGATGATGCTGAGAGATGCCATTAATGGATCTTCCCAGAATTTTAGCAACGTGGGACTTACTAGCTCCCCCCCCCCCACCAGTTTTGCCACTCAGAAACACCATACTTCAACCTGGATCTCAATCAAGGCTCCGTGCAGCTGTTATGTTCATTTTTGAAAAAGCAGCGCAGATCCATTCATGGAACTCCCTCTGTGATGCCTAGTTTGACCTTGAGTAACTGGGAATGTTCACATATTGCCGTGTCTCTTACTTTGATGCTCATGTGTGAACAAGAATTCTAATACTAGCCAATTCAAAAAGGGGAATGAGGGACTCATCATATTTTTAAGGATATCAAAGCCACATGTTGGCAAATAGTTTTTTCCACCATCACAGCAGAATTCAGCTAAGAAGAAATTGGACTTGGGAGAATCTTTCAGTGGGATGCCAAGTCAAAGCTTCACATAGGGAGTCAGAGAAGTTGTTGAGTACAAAATATTGTGGCTCAACCTTTTTCAGCAGAAACATCTGGATTGGTCCAAAACCAATTTTGAGCTGTAAAGTGTGACAAAAGAACAAGTCTTTGCTTAGTATTCTTTTCCCCATAATGATTTTTTAACCTGTTGCTCTAAACATGAGTAATTCATTATTATTTCCCTTTTTAATCCTTGCATGCTCTGTTCCCAGGCAGTTAGCTATCAGTAAGGCAGGTTAATTAAGATGCTCTCTGAAAGTGCCTGAAAGTAATTTTTATCTGCAGCTTTGGCTCTTCAGCCAGTTACTCTACTGCACTCCCAACACTTTTGAGTACATGAATTCCTCTGACTGCCCAGGCAGAAGGCCAACCTCCCAATGCTCGTGTGATTTTAAGTCAAGAGCACAACAATCAAGAGATAGCTCAGCTGTCCAGATTGGACAAGGATCTATCCCAGCAAATTACTAGTTTACTTCTGTACATCTGGTTTAAACCAAGTCTTCTGGTCTGCTTGTTCTGGCCTCGTGTCTAAGGCATGGCCTCATCAGCATGTGCTGATTGGCTGTTTCAATCTGTCTGTCACAGGGGAATTGTTGGCATGCTGCTCCATGGTTGGTGGGTTATGGCAGGGCTGCTGTGGACTCTGATACAATGGCTATGCTCTTCATGTCTTGGTGAGGATTTTGTCTTTTTATAGATATATTCCATCTTTTAAACATCCACAAAGTTCACAGCCTCCCCCTTGATAGTAATTGTACTATTAGTATAATCTGATTGAGATTTTTTGTTGTTGTAAAGTCACACCTGACCTATGGTAACCCTGTGGGGTTTTCAAGGCAAGAAATGTTATGGGAAGGTTTGTCATTGCCTACCTCTACATCATGACCTGGATATTCCTTGGTTGTCTCCCATCCAAATACTAGCCAGGGCTCACCCTGCTTAGCTACCAAGATTTGATGATCAGGCTAGCCTGATCTCATCAGATCTCAAAAGCTAAGCTGGCTAGTATTTGGATGGGAGACCTCTGAGGAATACCAGGGTCATGATGCGGAGGCAGGCAACGGCAAACCACTTTCAAACATCTCTTGCCTTGAAAACCCCATTGAGGGTTGCCATAAGTAAGCTGTGACTTGATGGAAAAAAAGAAAAAGAAGTCAATTGACTGAAATATCAAGGCAATCATTGCAGACTCTGTGTCAAAAGTTTTTACCAAATGCCAGGACTTGCAGGCGTGTGTACAGTTGCTTTAAAAAAAAAAGCAGAATGCTGCTTTTTTGTTGAAAATAAAAATGCACACACACACACACACACACACACACACACACAAATATAGTCTTGTGTACGTAATATCTGCTGGAGATGTTTGAATGTGCTGAAAGGGAAACTTTATGCTTTGAGTTGCAAGGAGTTCAGAGGCAGTAGGTGTGGGGAGCAGACTGATTTTAACATCTTTTTCCAGATTCTGTATAGTTTTCTTTATACAGTTTTAATCTATTGAATTTCTTTTGCTTATCAAAGGCATCTAGCAACCCCCAACTCAGGCAGGAAGGTAGCAGGCACAGCTTCTGTGCTCATTTATTCTTTTCATAAGTCCCCATAAGCAGCATGTGTGTCTGACAAATCACTTTTTCATTACAGCTTTGGATTCGATGGCACGCATGGCTGAGTCCCAAAGGCAACTGATGCCGAGATAAGAAGAACCATCCATCCCCAGCTTCTTCCTGTGATTCTCATGCCTTGTCTTAGGCACACATGGATCCTGTAGTCATCCACTGGCTGTCAGAAAAATTATGGTAAAAGTTTATGATGAGAAGACTGGCGTGTTAGTATCCAAAATGAAAGCTACACACCAGGCAAGGATCACGAATGCAGAAAACCAATGAAAAATATCCCATTGGGAAGCTGGTCCCCACACATTTCATGTTCACGTTTTCCACTTACCCTAATGAATTTTGCAGCATTTCCCAGCAGTCAAATGTCAAAGAAGGCTGCAGACCTAGTTATACAACTGTCCTCAGATATACACAAGGATCAAGCAGGGCTGGAACAAGACAGTTGGGTGCCTGAGGCAGAAAAAAAGCCAAATGGCATGTTTCCTGCCTTACCATTTAATGCAAGAGACACTCTGGCAGCAAATTTGAAATGGGAATGTGGTTTGGCAGAGAGCAATGGTTTTGCATACCGAAGGCCCCCAGTTCATTCCTGTATCTCCGCTTGAAGGATCTCAGATAGCAGGTGTTGGAGGAGGGGACTTTTCCCACTTGAGACCCTGATGAACCATTGCTGGTTAGAGCAGAAACTAATTATTCATCTGACTTGTTCCAAGATGTTCTCCTGTATAAGCCCCATTGAAATGAACGAGAGTTACTTAAAAGTACTAGGCTCATGTGTAGCTCATTCATTTCAGTGGGGGCTTCTACAGGAGAAATTTCAGATAAGGATGCTGCAAATTTTGAGGTGAACATTTTTGACGGTTTAACTTCCATTTTCAACTGCGGCAATTAGACATAAGAAATCACCAGGTCTATTTGGTTTGGCGCCAAATGACTTCAACACCTATCAAACTAGTTTGTGTCAGGTTTTTGCAAAACTACACATGCCCAAAAAATGCTTTTGATCCAAACAGATCCACAGTCATTAATGTCACTGTGCTAGTTAGACAAATACCAAATGGTATGACTTTTTTAAGAAAAGAAAAGAAAAGAAAAGACAGCATTTACTCATGGCTGATTTATGACTTCAGACAGATTTACCTACCTGTTTAAACAACTGACTGCCAAGTGGAGTGGAATTCCATTGAGCTGTATAAGGATGGTCATATATGAAAAGTTAATTGTACTGTACTGTTAGGAAAGAATACACTGAAACAATCTGCAGGATAGCCATGAACAGGTTGTCAAATAATCAGTCCACTGAAAAATCTACTGCCTGATTGAGACTCGTGAACAGGATTTGACCTGAATTGGCAACTGTTGGAGCATCCCTAATTCCAAGAGGGCAATGCCCTTTTTTGAGGGGAGGGCAATGAAAAAGCAGCCATGTCACATTACTTCAGGATAGGACCACCACTATACGTATGAAACTGCCTTATACCAAGTCAGACTATTGGCTCATCTAGCTCATTATGGTCTCTTCTGATTGGCAATAGTTCTCCAGGATCTCTCAGGCTGAGAAGGGTCCTTCTCAGCACCTACCATCTACTCAGACCATTTCACATGGAGATACAAGGCACTGAATCTGGGATCTTGTGTTTGGAAAGCTACAGCTGAGCTGTACCTGTAATGTGACATCCATGCTATCTAAATAACAAACATTGTGAATTTGTTTCTGCGATCTGCCACACGGTTTAGTTTCCCTGGATGTTTGAAGGCCTACACAGCATGCTGATGGTTGAACAGGGCATTCATAAATTATTATTAACTGCAATGATTCATGAAATAATTTATCTAATCGGTCCTGGACCCACTTTAGTCTGGCTTCCAGCCTGGCCATGGGTGGAGACTGTGCTGGTCGCCATCATGGACAACCTCCAGACAGAGCTGGATTGAGGAGGGTCAGCGCTGTTGTTGTTGTTAGATCTCACTTGGTTCAGTTCTGCAGGTCATGTAAGATGGAGATGTTCTGCCAGGCCTATGGTTGAGGACAGTGGTAGGAAACCTTTTCAGTGGTAGGAAACCTTTTGCCCTCCTTTCCTATTAGTTATTTCTCAGGGCCATTATGATGTCAGTTTCTGTGAAGGCAGATATAAAATTGATCCATATGGCAGCTATTAGCCTGTGCTGAGCTGTTCTAGTGTTCAGTAACCATGCAGATGGTTACTCCAAGCCATATCAGATAGTCCTGATTTACTGTGGTCAGATATGGTGAATGCACCAACACTTACTCTTTTTCAGTGTTAGAGCTAGCTTTATGTTATGCAGAACAATGTGATCGAATTCACCAGTAGCAGTATTGTTACTGAAATGATAGTCATACCACCAGACAATTGCAATACAACCATAGAAAGGCCAGCAGTTTTCTTCTGCTCCCCCCCCTGCATGCAGCCCTGCAGATCGATAACACTAGACTTTTAAATTAAACTGTTCATTAGCATTGTTATTTATTGGCTAATTATAGGAGAAATTAAGGAGGCATATTAGAAGTGACTCTGCTTTATGGCGGCTTGCAAAGCTTCCTGAAGTGCCAAGGAAATAGCTTGCATGAACAGAAACATTTTTCAGTCTCAGCGTTTTCTGCAAAGGCTGTCTTCACAGTGCCTGCCCCAGAGTGTGTGAGAGAGAATAAGAAGTGTTTTCTTCAGCAAGGACTTCTTGAATTGCCACTGAGACTTCACATCCATCCAAATAAGAAATGTAAAACTGCTGAAACAGTGGCAAATTAGCAACTGCTTGATCTGCAGGCTTCCCTCTAGATGTTCTGGGACGTCTCTGCCATGAATATGTGGATTTAATTTGCAATCAGATTTGGGGAACTAATGCATAAGAACTGCCTATGGATCAGACCAAGGGTTCCTGTAGTTCCACCTCTCTGTTCCCAGCTGCCCCTGGGAAGCTCCCAAGCAGAACAAGATTGAAGTACCCATCCCCTGAAGATTTACCTTGCTGCCTAACAGTATGCGTAGCACTACCTTTGAATATGAAGGCAGCCTTTAGCTAAATTGGCTAACAGACACTTGTAAATCTAATTTTTGTGCCCTGATCTAATCTTCAGTTAATTAGCTATTTGATAATAGTATGCACAAAGTGAACTATCTCAACACTTTTCACATTCCTGTGCTCTTTCTGAGCAATAATTGGTTTTGCAGAAGACTGGTTTCCCAGAATACTCAGTCCCACAGCAATCCAATCAACAAAATGCACATAGGGCTAGATGAGAACAAAGAAGTTCATATTCCAGTGTCTATTATGAACATTAAACTATTCATTCCCATCTAGCCATATAGCATGTATCAGTGTGTTGCTTTGGGATTCTTGGCACCATGAATTCTGGAATATTTTATAATAAATTATTAACTGCTTACAAGGAGGCTTCCAGGAGACAATAGGGTTTTTAGGACACCCCCCTTTTCTTTTAGGGTGTCAGATTTTTCTGCAAACCTCGGATCTCTCCCAATTTTGGAGAAAAATCTTCCTTCTGTCTGTATCCTGATGCATGGATTTAAGTATTTGCAAATTGGGCGATAGTTGACTGTTAGAATGTAAGACTGATTGACAAAACCAGTCTAGAAAATCAAGGGCAAAGCTTGTTTTGGGACTTAGTTTCTCCCGAGTCCTTGAGATGGCTGAAACTGCTACTGCCTGAAATTTGTATTTATATTGCTGTCTCACAGTATTGTAAAGCTGCTTGTAATCCAGAGTTCTGGCGTCATTGATTGTTTTACTTGATTTATAACCTGTCTTCCTCCCCAATGGAGACCCAAAGTGGCTCATACTATCCTCATCTCCTCCATTTTATCCTCACAACCACCCTAGGAAGTAGGTTAGG
This sequence comes from Euleptes europaea, assembly GCF_029931775.1. Classification (NCBI taxonomy): domain Eukaryota; kingdom Metazoa; phylum Chordata; class Lepidosauria; order Squamata; family Sphaerodactylidae; genus Euleptes; species Euleptes europaea. The sequence continues at coordinate 62,294,471 of NC_079318.1, forward strand.
CTGAGAATGTATGGGTGGCCCGAGGTCACTCAGAAAGCATGCATGGCAGAGGGTGGATTTGAACATGGGTCTAGTCTGAAACTCTAACCACTACACTTATCAAAAAATGCTGTTATGGCACAACAAATTGATCAAAGTTCTGATGCTTCCCCACATTTTCTAATGAAGTCCTATGTGCTGTCAGTTTTGTGATTCGGGATGCCCTGGAAGTTTATTGTCCAACGAAACTTGGAGTCTCTTGAGGTTGGACAGCTCACTGCATTATCCCATGAAGCTGTATATATATACCAGTTTTGTCGATTTGTGTTCTACAGAGTACTGCTTTTGCACTAACCAGTTTACTGATTAGCCAGGCACCAGAACACAAATTCCCTGGAAGGCTGGTGGCCCGTCAGATTATTCTCACCTATTCCTATTGTGGCATGCCAGTTTTGTGAACTCAGAAGTAGGCATTTTGGGTTGTGCGTCTGCTAAACTGTTTACTGCCTGGAACAGATGGCACAATATGGATTGTTTGGTGACTATTTTTAAAAAAATTTGTACCCCACCCTTTCCTGGCCCACTTTGTCCCATCAGGGCAGTTTATCACATATGACTTTTTATTGGGTTGTCTCAAAATTGGTTTTCCAGCTGTTTTTCCTCAACAATTTCCTCCCCCAAATGGTCATTGAAATGTGGATTCCTGGGAGTTTTAACGGCTCACCACAAGATGAACATCTAGTTCTATATGGTGTGAGAATTGTATTTACTGGGTTACTTCTGAATCAGGCATCCCAGATTATCGTTTCAACTAAACTATCCGCTTCTTAGGATGGGCATTAGATCATAGATTCTTTGGTGGCTTTATGGCTCACAACATTATTCCCAGCTAATACTACATGATGAGGATTTCATTAATTTGGATATATTGGGAATAACCATCCCAGGCATTTTGCTTGCCTGGAATGGACACTGGATCTTAGAATCTTTGGAAGTTTGTACCCTCAGTATTGTCTGGTCCTATACGGCTATGAATTTGTTTGGCTTGGATGTCATTGAAGTTGGCCTTGTGGACTGTGTTTCTGCAGAACCGTGTCTTAGGTACAGCATGGATTGTTTGGTGCCTTTGAGCCTCTCAGCGTCATTCCCACTGTCAGCTAGCCATTTACGGCCTAAGAATATTGTTGATTTGGAGTTCCTTTAGAACCCTAAATTCTGAACTGTGGTTTTTTTTTAAAAAACTACAAGGAACAGACACAAAAAACATAGATTTTTGGAAGGTTTGTTGGTGCACTGCATCATTTCCATCTTTTGTGTGACACAGAAATTTGATTGGATAAAATATTTTGAAAGTGGACATTGTAATCTGTTTTCCCACAAAATCATAAATCCCCTGAAATGAGCAGTAGCATATATACTGATTGGAAGTTTGGTGACTCACTCCGTAATTTCCATCTAGTCCTATGCCCCGTGCAAATCTGGTTGATTCAGTCAATCACAGCACATACTTCAAAAGCCTCAGGGCAGTTAATGATTACAAATGATCAAATCAATACAATGGCTAAAAATCACAACAGAAGAAATAACAATTATGAACCTATAATAGCAACATGCTCTAATAAAATATCACACGTCTGGAATAAAATTAATCGTCCCACAGAACTTGGCCTTATGGCTTGCTTTTGTTGTTAAAAGTGAGTTTGGGCTGGGAAGCTGTGAGTAAAATTTTAATATTTAAAGGTCTCGTTTCTAAAATATTGTTCTTGTGCGTCTCTAACACATCCCACGGTGTATGTGTGTGTTTTGCTGTGATTTAGTTTATAAATGGCAATTGTTTTATTTATAAATGGCAAATCCTTCCCTTTCCGTTCTGGCTGTTACACTCTCAAAGCTCCTTTGAATTTTATTAGTGACAGTAAATATTCTCAAGGCAAAACGATACATTATAGTTTTTAATGCATTGGGTCTGAGTTCCCCGGACCCAACTTGTGGTTCTCCCAGCTACACAGCAGCTGCGAGGAATAGCTTCTTAAAAAAGGATAGCCCAACTGAGCTCTAAATAGCGCTGTGGGGACAGGACAGGTTCCTGCCTCCCCACAAGCCATTTCCCCACATACAAACTGGGGCGGAGGGGTAATTATTTTAGTGATTTTGTTGCTCCACATGCTCAGAATACTCCATGTGGGACAGCAAAACAACTCTCCCCCAGCGTGGTTTTTGTGCAGCAAAATGGCTTGGGGGCACTTTCGCTGTGGGACTATTAGGAGCTCATCTGGGCTTTCCTTTTTAAAAAAAAAAACCCATTCCCTGCAGCTGCTGTTTGGCTGCAGAGAACATGAGCTGGATCTGGGGATCCCTAACCCTGCGTGTTACAGACTGTGATGTATAAGGGTGGGTGAGCGCTGCTGCTTTTCTTGGATCTGTCAGCAGCATTTGATACTGTTGACCATTCCATTCTGGTCAGCTGCCTGGCCTCCCTGGGGCACTGCCCTTACATGGTTTGCCACTTTCCTCCGGTCACAAGGTAGCCATCAGTGATGTGCACTTAACCAGGCAACTCCTGGGTTGTGGGGTCCTCAGGGGTCAATCCTATCCCCAGTGTTATTTGCCTTACAGGGTGTCTGTTGTGGGGAGGGGAAGGGAAGGTGATTGTAAGATGGTTTGATTCTGCCTTAAGTGGTAGAGAAAGTCGGCATATAAAAACCAACTCTTCTTCTTCACGTGGTCTACTGGTGGTGCCTGGACCACAGATCCTCAACGAGGGCAAGAGCTTCTTGTTAGTGCCCCCCTGCCTGGTAGAACTCTGCCAGAGGACACCCGGGCCCTGCGAGATCTTTCTAGACCCCTTGGGCCTGAAAGACAGAATTGTTCCACCACTGAGGACAGTTGAGGCCAATTTCCCACTGTATCTGCAGTGTTGCCTCGTTTTGACAGCATTCACACAAATGATCCAGCCTTCAGCCTTGTGCAAATCCTTCTCTCCTCCCCTTGTGCCCAAGTGCAGAAATTGAAGACTCCCTGGTTTGTAACGAACTGCAATTTGTCATACCAGCTGAACTAGGTGAAAGGAAAACTGTTCTTTGTTTCTTGCCTTCAATTCAGGATTCTAAGCCATTATTCAACTCCAGAGGGGTAGCCAGGTTAGCCCATTGCAGCAAAATGAAACAGGAGTCCTAGTGGCACCTTACAGACTCACCAAAGGCTCCTGAGTAAATTCAGCAACAAATGACACAGGATGCTGGAGATCAGAGACAGGATCCCCTGATGGGCCAGTGAGCTGGGGAAAGCAGCTGTGGATGAGGGGCCCAATATAGATTGGGACTACAGTGCTAGGAAAGCAGGGGGGGTTAACTCTTTGCCTCCATGCCATTTCTCCAATCAACCCCCTCCCCCCCTCTGCTATCAAGGGGGAAAGACAGGTATAATATGGGTGTCTGTCTTTTTTCCTCTACTGGAACTTCAAACAGCTTGGGTGTGTGGCACTTTTTAGCAGTGTTGTTGGTGGTTAGAGTGTTGGATTAGGATCTAGGAGACCCGGGCTCAAATCCCCATTCTGACATAACGATCAGGGGTTGACCGTGAGCCAGTGACACCCTCTAAGCCTAACCTACCTCACAGGCTTGTCTTGAAGATAAAATGGAAGAGGAGAGATCCATGTATGCTACCCCAATTTTCTTGGAGGAAAGATGGGATAAGAATCCACTAGACAGATGGAGATGGATGGCCCAGGGAGACAGCACAGGGACAAAGCATTGACCGCACCCCTCCCTAGAATTAGGGCCTTGCTCCATATCCCCCATGTGGTTGCTTTTTGCAACTAACTTACATGTCAAAGGGCCAATTACAGATCCCCAACCTCACAAGTATTTTGGCTCTTAGCAAGATAAAAGGACAGTCCTCTTGCAAAGAACTGGTAAGAGATTAAAGCACAGGAAGTCAAAGGAGTAAATTGATGGTTTTTAGAATGGATGAAAGTAAGCACTGGAGCCCTTCAAGGAGTCAGGGGTGAGCAGAGGTAGACACGTTTGTTGATGATAACAAATTATTTAGGATGGTGAAAATGCCACCAGACTGTGAAAAACTCTACAGTGATCTCCGTAAGCTATGAGATTCAGCATAAAATGCACCCTGAAGCAAAAACAATTACTGTATTTACATATGCATTGATGGCATATGAGAATATGCAGGAAAGAGATTTTGATGTTGTCATGGACAGCAATTTTTTTTTTTTTTAAAAGTGAACTCAGTGTGCCAAGGAGTAAAAATAATTAATTGCTTGCTAGGGATTATTAGGAAAGGGGTTCAAAATAAAACTGCTAGTGCCATAATGCCTTTATGAAGCTATGGTGCAGCCACATTTGGAACCCAGTATGAATTTCATGCCACCATTCATTAAAGTTGCCAACACTGGGTTGGGAAATTCCTGGAGATTGGGGGGTGGAGCCTTGGGAGTGTGGGTCTTAGGGATGGGAGGGGAAGATCTCAGTTAGGTGCAATGCCATAGACTCCACCCAAAGCAACTGTTTTCTCCAGGGGAACTGATCTTTCCAGTCTGGAGATAGGTTGTAATTCTGGGAGATCTCCAGGCCCCACCTGAAGGTTGGCAACCCTGCCACAGAACGGATACCATGGACCTAGATGACTGAAGTAGAGCAAAGTCTGGAGCACCTTCCCTGTAAAATAACAGATTTATAAAATTGTGAATTTTTGTGGATAAAGTGGATTATTGGAGGGAAGATCCCTGAAGAACTATTGGCCATGATAACCAAAGGGAACCTCCAGGTCCAGGGGAAATGGATGTCAGTTTCCAGGGGTGGCAGAGCTGTTCCCAGCATGCCTTGCTTATGGGTCTCCTGGGGGGATCTCGTTGGCTATTACTGGAAACGACGCTGGCAGATGCTTGGTCTGATTCAGTATCGCTCTTCTTATAGTCTTATGTTCAGATGCTTTTTTTATTTTAAAAGAACATTGATTTGTAAGTACTTCCATGCAAGACAGACTTGGATTTTGGGATGGCAGCCATGTTAATCATAATTGCTTTAAAAGCATTTTTTCATTCCATTTTTTAAACTCCTGAATTGCATTATCTCTTTTGTTTGGAGACATATGTTACAATTTACAGAACTGGCTAATTCGTGAAATCAAAGTGAGATAGATGGATTTCCTCTTTGCAATCATCCTGGCAATTGTTTACTGGGCCCTTTTTAAATTATCAAGTGCGTGTCCAGAGCCTCTAATGAAACTCTGCAAATGCAGCATCTATGTCTATCTTGCGATTCTGCGCTGAAATCCCTTCTTGCAAATGCTAATCTCCAAATCCTCTCCTCGATAATTAGCTTTCTTTCTGCTGTTGCCAAAAGAGCAGGCACTCCTGGGTGCATCCTTGTTGCAAATGCTCACCCCACATTACGAAAACATTAAGGAGCAGAAAACTTCACGGTGGATGTCAGGGCGAACATTCACACTGTACTTGTCAGTGTTTCTCTTTCCAGGGCCTTGACAAGAGGTCAGGCTGTGTAATGTAATATAATAACTTGCCAGAAACATGAACACTTTATAAAACATCTGTAAGAAATGCTATCCCTACCCCACTGGGGGAAAAACAGCAAACATAATTTGGAGCTGAGGCTTTCCATTGCTCTTACTTGACTGTTTTGCCTCAGAATGCACCCCAGAGATGGCTTGTTTGAAATGTGACCCCTATTCAAAATGCCCATTCATGTGAACAAATTACATATGAGAAGTTTATAGCCACATATACACCATGCTGCCTTAGACTAAGCCAGATCAATGGTCTAGTCAGGTCAGTACTATCTACTGTGGTGTAATGATTAGGAGCGGTGTGGACTCTAGTCTGGACCGGGTTGGTTTCACCACTCCTCCACATGAAGCCTGCTTGGTGACCTTGGGCTAGTCACAGTTCTCTCTGAACTCTCTCAGCCCCACCTACCTTACAAGGTGTCTGTTGTGGGGAGAGGAAGAGAAGAAGATTTTAAGCCCATTTGATTCTCCTTAAAAGGTAAATAAAGTCAGCATATAAAAACCAACTCTTCTTCTTCCCCTTCCCAAACCCCAGCCTCCCATGGATCCGCCACTAGATCTCCAGGTATTTCCTAGCCTGGAGTTAGCAACCCTAGATGACTTTGCAAGACCTGTTGAGCCATACTGGGTGAGCAGAGCAACCACAGTGGATGTCTAGGTGCCCACCTCAAGGTTCCACATGGGGTGTTGGAGAAGACATATTCCCTCATAACAATACATGAAAAATACCATTTTCACAAGCTGCAGCTCATGAATTTCAGCTCTGAAAAACCACATGCAATATCTGAACACTCAAATGAAGGGTTTAGGCTAACTGCAAGTATTTGTGAATAAAAGTTCCAGCCCTTCCAATAATTATACCTGGGAAAATAACATCATCTGGTTTAGGACTAATCATGTTGCCAACTGCTGAAACAACCCTTTTTGCAGACTCACTGCAGAACATTCTAAGCAACCCAGCAGGGTCCAGAAGCAGGGAGTCTGCACTGGCCCAGCACATGAGATGCCCCCAGATCCTCAGTGGAGAAAGGGCTGTCTAATTAAATAAGGGGTTTAACAGGAATGCGCCAACACAGGGGGCTGCTCTTTTCACATCAGCAGTTTCTTCACTGCAGGCAAGTTCATGATTCACAGACAGCACATCCTCTTTTGAAAACAGACTGTAATTTCTAATATAATTGGCCAATAAATAAACACATTAACGAACAGTTTAATTTACAGGATAAGCAATCATACCCCCCCTTCCACCACGCAAGATAACTGTGTCGCATTTTGCACTGGTGCGGAGCGAAACCACAGCTTTTTCCTCCAGACGGCTTGCAAGCAAGGAACACTGCAGGGGTTCCTCTTTATGATTTAAATAAGTTTCCTGGCATGGCAATTTGGGCACATTCACGCCAGAGCTGTATTTTTATTCAGTAATTATCCTTTTTATTCCCTCATCGCCATCATGTTATCATTATTAAATATTCATTCAGAAGATGTTTCTTTCCCAAGACTCACCATTAGTGTAGGTTGTGACCCATCCCGCAGCAGAAAATGGAAATCCGAGTTCTTCCCCCTCTCCACCTATAGTTGAGGGAGTTGTGATGTGTTCCTGAAATGGGTTTCTCAAATTTTAGATATGCCTAAACGTTACATCTGAAGGCCACAGCTAGTCTGCTTTTTTCTACTCCTGTTTTTCTTTTAACCCACCCTAAGGTGAAAGTTTGACATTTGGCCCATGGGAGCAGATGAACAGGTGCCTGCATGTTGTCCCCGGCAAGCCAAATCGCAGAGTGAAAACACTTCTTTGTTTGCGGCCTGCTTGCAAGCTAGGAGCAGCCCAAAGCTTGCTCTTTATGATTTAAATAAGTTTCCTTGCATGGCAATTTTTGTAGCTTTTTAAGGGGGACAGGAAGGACAATTCGGATCAGGAAAACAGCATGAAAAAAAAAAAAAAGAGTGAGCGCTCTTCTTCCCCAGTGCCATTTAAAAATGCACAAGACATTCTGACAATTCAGGTTGCCAACTTGTGCTTGGGGAAATACCTGGAGATTTGGGGGTGGAGTGTGGGGAGGGTGAGGTTTGGGTTGGGGAGAGACCTCTGTGGGGTATAATGCCAAAGAGTCCACCATCCAAAGCAGCCATTTTCTCCAGGGGAACTGATATCTGTTGTCTGGAGATCACTTGTAGTTCCAGGAGATCTCCAACCTCTACCTGGAGGTTGAATACTGTCTGCTTTAGTAGCAAGATGAAAAAGAAATGAACTGCTGTAATGAGCATGCAAAGCAGATGTTCTACCAGTGAGCCCCGGCCCCTTCCCTTGTCAATGCCTCCAGCATCTACATTCAAACTGAACATTTTCCACCAATCACTCGGCTCCAGCAGGACATTTCCATGGGTGGAAGGATTTCTGCCTGTGAGACAAGAAAGTCACACTCCATGGATAGAAGTAATGTTAAAACAAAACAATAAACTCTACAACAATAAATGTAGTCTGAGGGCTGCCAAGGCTAATCTGATTTGGTCAGATCTCAGAAGCTAAGCAGGGTTAACCCTGGCTGAGATTCGGATGGGCAACCTCCAAGGAATACCAGGATTGTAACGTGGAGGCAGGCAGTGACAAACCACCTCTGAAGGTCTCCTGCCTTGAACACCCTACAAGGTCACCATAAGTCAGCTGTGACTTAACAGCAAAAAAAGAGGGGGCCGCTAAGCCCCTGGTGGGAACAGGGAGTACACTGCCCCTCGGTCCCGGGGCCCACTGCCTCTGGAAGTAGTGGCAGGGAAAAAAACAAAAACTACAAGGCCTGACCAGAAGTGATAAAGGGCAGCTCTAAGCCAAAGGGTAGAGCTATCCTTTGTCATTTCTGGGTTTTGTGTTTTTTTTTACTAGAAGTGATATAGCACTGCATGTGATGCTGTGCTCCTGCCCACAACTCTCCTGCCAGTTTCTAGGCAGTGTCTGGTAGGGTTGCCAGGTCCCTCTTCGCCATCGGCGGGAGATTTTTGGGGTGGAGCCTGAGGAAGGTGGGGTTTGGGGAGGGGAGGGACTTCAATGCCATAGAGTCCAATTGCCAAAGTTTCCATTTTCTCCAGGGGAACTGATCACTATTGACTGGAGAACAGTTGTAATAACAGGAGATCTCCTGCCACCACCTGGAGGTTGGCAACCCTAGTGCCCGGCAACCCTTTCCGCTCTCCTTCACACCTCAGGTGAGAAATACAGAGGGAAACATTGAGGAAGGGGACCTCTTTGAACTAGGCATAGGCTCTAGAGGGAATGCCATGATGGTGGATAGACAAATGCTACTCAAAAGAATAGCATGCTGAAAACTACAGAAAGCGAGTGGGCTGATGTGCCCAATATCTGGGAGTTTCTCATTTTGCCTCTCAATTAATCTTCCTCCTTTTTTTTGAAGCTCACTCTGGGAGTTGCATATAGAAGGATTAAAAAGGAAATGGTAATGAGCAAGCCAGTTATGGAAACAGCAGGTTAAAAAGTAATTATGCCGGGAAGTAGTACATTGACACAAAACAGGAACCGGATCTTTGATCCCGATTACAGGCTTAAGTAAGCCGAAAAGAATAGAGAGTTCATACTTAATCTTGTCCTTGTGTGCTCCGATTAAACCCCCATAAAATAAAGGGAAGCTTTGTTGTTGTTTTTTTGCCTGAATAAAAATAGACCTTATATAAGAATTTAGCCAGCGCAACTGTGCTAGTTCAGCTGCACATCTCAGAGTTGTGGCGCTAGCACTGCAGCCTTGTTTGTGATATTGATCCAGGACCAGCTGTCCTGGTTTAGACTGATTTTGATAACTGACCCTGTTCTTGCCTTTTGGAGAAATTTGGAGAATTTCTTATTAAACATTTTCTTAGGATGAATGATTTGAGTTTCTATTTTCCAGATTCTACCTCTCTTCTGGGAGTTACCCCAACAAGATTTTTGGGGTATATGCTTTTGATAGTAAAAGCTCCCTTCATCAAATACAAGCTTGTATCTGAAAAAAGGAGAGCTTCAACTCTTGAAAGCTTCTACCTTAAAAATCCTGCTTGTCACTAAGTTGTGACTGGACTCAAATCTAGCTCTTCTACTGAACACGAACACAACCGCCCTCTGAATCTGTCCCTTTAACAGTGGCTTATGTTTGGAAATGAGTCATGGAAGTTTTTAATGGCATCAAGGGTAAATAAGATCCTATTAAGCCTCTATTAAAGGGACAAAACATTTTTTTCCAGGTAGTTGGCAGTCCTAACCAGGGCCGTGTGTCTAGTCTCACATGCTAAGCACTGCTGTACCACAATTTCCCCCCCATTTAATACATATAAAGACATACAGGATTTCTGGGTTTAAAATGGTTGTGCAGTAGAATTCAACAGGCAAAGCACAATGATGTCAAGTTTACTTCTGAAAAGCAAGACCACTGAGTCCTAATCATATTATGGTCTCCCAGGGAAAAGTAATAAAATGTAAATGTATATTTAAGTGTGGCATGTTTTGCCACAGCTATTGGTTCAAGTTAGTTTCTCTCAAACTCTTTCAGCTTGTCCCTCCCTCAACTTTATTCAGCCTTGGGGGGAGGCATACACAGCACCAGCATCTGGGCAGAGAACTTTGCACATAAAATGCATATAAAACTAACATGCTGAGGAAATGACCAAGCTGAAGCTCTTCTCCCTGATATCTAGTTTTCTATGTGCAAAAGAGGTTATTTGTTTATTGATTTCATTTATACCCCACTTTTCTCCCCAATGGAAACCCAAAGAAGCTTCTCTACTCCTACACTTTATTCTCACAAGAGCCCTGTGAGGTAGGTTAGGCTGAGCATATGTGATTGTGCCAAAGTCATCCAGCAAGCTTCCATGGCAGAATGGAGATTTGAACCTGGATCTCCCAGATCCTAGCCTTGCACTCTAACTACTGTACCACACTGATTCTCTCTATTTGTTTTTTTTTACAATACGAACTAGTGTTCCACTGTGAATCTGAAAGTGGTACAGTCCAGACCCAGGTTTACTATATCTATGACAACTAGACCAGAGAGTCCTATGGCACTTTACAGCCTAGCACATCTTGTAGCTTTGTAGGTGCACATTTTTAAACTTTTTAAAAAGTCTAAGATTTCCAACATCATGGAAGGGAGGGACTGTGGCTCAGTGGTAGAGCATCTGGTTGGCATGCAGAACAGGTCCCAGGTTCAATCCCCGGCATCTCCAGTTAAAGGGACTAGGCAAGTAGGTGATGTGAAAGGCCTCTGCCTGAGACTTCGATGGACCAAAGGTTTGATTCAGTATAAGGCAGCTTCATGCGTTCATGATTATGTGCATTATAATATATAGTTAACTCCTATACAGTTACTTTCAGTCTAAGCCCATTAAAATCAATGACATAATTAGGAGTAAATTTGCATAGGATTACAAAGATAGTCTAGCAAATTATATTTTATACAGTGTAAAAGAAGCAGAATAAGAAACACAATCCATCAAAAGCAAAGCATTTTAAAAACCCCATTGTCCTGAAGGGGAAAACAGCATCTGCTTAACTTGCCCACTGAAATCACTGGAAAAATTACCATGGAATCCTAACCATGTTTACTCAGAAGTAACCCTCAACGAGCTCCATGGCACTTACTTGCGGGTAAATGAGCATAGCCTTGCAGCCTTAAGGTACTTACTAGCAATAAAATGCCTGCACTCACCAGGGCTATTCAAAAGATAAAAATGCAAGGCATTCTTCATTTACAAAACAGTAAATTGTTATCGTCAGTTCATAGATATAGCTTACTTTGAAAGTTGCTGCAGTGCAAGGGTAGCCCCAAGTAGAGTGCATTAGTGCAGTCGATTTACCTAAGGCATGGAGCACTGTGGTTAGATCCTACTGAACCAGGAATAGACACAGCTGACGCACCAAAGGAAGCTGGGCAAAAGCACTCCAAGCCACAGCAGCCACCTGATTTTCTAAAGTGACCCAATGTATCAAGCAGCACTCCCAAACTGTGAACATGGCTTTTTAAGGGGATATAACCCCATTCAAGACAGGGGAGATCTGGAGTCCCTGGTCTGCCTTTCTACTAACCCAGAGAACCTGTCTTATCAGGATTAAGTTTCAGCTTGTTCACTGCCATCCAGCCTGTTAATGACTCCAAGCACTGGTTCAGCATCCTTGCACTTAAGTGGAAAAGAAAACTGGAGCTGGGTATCATCTGCATGTTGGTGACATCACAGCCCATACCTCCTGATGACCTCTTCCAGTGGCTTCCTGTAGATATTAAATAGCATGGGAAATAAGATGAAGTCCTGCAGCACCCCACAGGTCAACAGCCATAGCGCACAGCAGGAGTCCCCCAACACTATCTTCTGAGACCGACTCCTCAGATAGAACTTGAACAACCGTAATATGGTGCCCATTACTCCCAGTGCTGAGGCTGAGTTAGGATGCTATGGGCAATAGGATCAAAGGTCACTGGGAGATCCAGCAGAACTAGCACGTCCCCTGTATAGTTCTCGACAGAGGTCATCAACCAAGGTGACCAAAGCAATCTTTGTTCAAAATTTTGGCTTGAAGCCAAACTGAAATGGGTCCAGAAAACCAGTCTCTTCCACAAACCCCTGGAGCTGAGAAGCAACAACTCACTCTAGTACCTTGTTCAAGAATGGAAGATTGGATACTGGCAGGAAATTTTCTAACACAGTAGGATTCAGGGAGGTTCCCCCCGCCCAAGACAGGTCTAATTACTGCCCCATTGATCATGAGTGGCACAATTCCTGCTCTCAAGGAACATTTATCATCACTCCCTTTGCCCACTCAGCCAGCCCCCCTCTGGCAGCTTTTATCAGTCAGGAAGGTAAAAGGTCGAGAGCATAGATGGTAGGTCTCACCTGTCCAAGCATCTTGTCCACATCCTTGAGATCCACAAGCTGAAATCAGGCAAGCAGATGGCAAGGGTAATAACATCGGGACATGGATCCACTTCGGCATCTAACCCAGAGCTGGGTCTGAAAACTTTGTCTGCAAAGTAAGTGGCGAATTGATCACAGTGGGCCTTCAAGAGGTCAGAGTCCAAATCCTTGGGGTATGATGTCAAGTCCTTGAAACACACAAAACAGTTCAGTTGGACAATTACGTACAAATGCAATGGTGGTGGAGAAATTTTCACAGCCATCATGGCAACTGTGGGCTCTAAGATGTGTTCAGTTAGTCTTGCTCCAAGTTTTCCACCCGAGGCGCTCTAGTCATCACCCCTCCCATTTCATGCCATCGGCTCCCCAGTGAATGAGGGAAATTGCTTGGCTCTGTTGGGGGGGGGTAGAGGGCACTTAGGGGCAATTGTGGTTGGGTCCTGTCAGTATTGTGTGCTGTGATTGGCAGAAACTCTCCTGTATCTATAGTTATGAAGGGCTGTTCCCAACACTTACTACTTAGGCAGACATGCCAGAGATTGAGTCCATGCTCTAGTCTACCACATCAGGCTGCCAACCGGCTTGAAGAAAGAATGTCAAGTCCCTCTCGTGGAAATGTATATTTAAGCTCTTTCAAGGCAGGGAGGTAGCATTGCTTAGTAAATAGCATCCTATTAAGTCTCTATTAATGAGACAGGACATGTTTTTCTACAGACAGTTGGCAACCTTAGACAGCTCCACAGGACTGGGATGCCACAATTAACTAAAACTGAGCAAGAGTTTTTTGCTAAATTCCCAACATGAAACGAATCCAGAGGCAATCTACATAGTCCATTACACAAATCCCCAAAGGCAATTAGCAATAAAAGCTGCTCAGGCTTCCACAGTTATCAAAGTTGTATTGCTGCATCCTGTTTGTTTGACCTTGTTATTACCATTCCCCCCATGCAGTGGAAGGCTTTTAAATTTACCAGACCAACCTTTTCATTGCATCAGGCTTTTCCTCCCTTGGGAACTAATTGCAGGTGCCTAAAGCTGGCTGCTAACTAGTGGCCTTGTCAGATAGTAGAAAAAGACACAGAAGGAAAGGAGAGGGCAATGGCTTAGTGGAGGTCTGCAATTAAGCTTGCAACTAAGGATGCCAGCCTCCAGGTGGTGGGATCTGGGAATCCCCCAGAATTACAGCTCATCTCCAGACTACAGAGATCAGTTCCTCTGGAGAAAATGGATGCTTTGGAGGGTGGACTCTATGGGGTCTGACCTCCCCAAGCTCCACCCCCAAATATCCGGGAGTTTCCCAACCTGGATCTGGCAACCCTATCCTCCCATCCTCCACAGGGGGCCAAGGGGGGCATGGCAACCCTAGCTGCAACTCTGAGCAGCACTGTGCCTTCAACTTTCCTGATGCAGTAGGAGGCAAGGTAGCACCAGGTTCTCCTACCGATTCCTTCTTTGGTCCTGTTGCCCACTCTATGTCCATTGTGTAGCATTCTGGAGTTCTGCTCATGAAAGAGGGTGGACAGTAGGACCAGGAAAGAAACAGGTGGGAGAATTCTCCCATTGCCCCAGGAAATTTAAAGGTAGAGGGAAAATAAGGCTGCACTTTAGTGAACCAATGTGTATCCTTTCTATCCAGCTGAAGGTTTTTGGTTGAGACACATTATAAGGTTACCAAAAGGCTTGGAGAAAAAAAATGCCCTGCCCCCTTAAGAGAGGCTTAATGGGGTGTTACTTGCCAGGTGAAGTTTTTTACATTGAAAGCTTCAGCTGCCCAATTCCACACATTAAGCATCTATTAAAGAGACAGCACATTTTTCTTCAAGCCTGCTGGCAGCTCTAATAGCCTTGAGGAGATCCAAGGAGATTGTAAGTAGTGTGTAATGGGCACCAAGAAGTGTGTGATGGGAAGTAATGGTAAGTGATGGGTTTTGATCCACTATGTAAACTAGGATCTTACTGGAAACCTGAACAAGGGAGAGCTTGGCAGGAATGTTTTTCTTGGAGTTCAGGGCATATATTGTTAAGGCCCCTACAAAGGTACAACCTCCCCTCAGAAAAGGACACCAAAAAGACTCCCCATGTTTAAGCTTGCCTTGTATGCATGCACAATAAATTGCAAAATGTTTATTGTGCATGTATAAGTGGCATGATAATTTGTGCACATGCAGTGGAAGTCAAAGTGACTACCCGTCTAGGGGTCACCTGAGCCACTGTTGACCGGAACATGAATATGATTTGAAAATGTCTCTGCATATTTTGTATGTTGCATTAAAACAATAGAGACCTGCAGGCAGAGTTTCTGGAAGCATAATGAGCACAATAAGAGATAGCTAAGATTGGAGGATAAAATTGGAGGATAGGTGGGATAAAATGATGCAATTAATAGTAATAAGGTTGTCAATTTTTGACTAGACCTGCTGTTGTGCTTTTAAAAAGCAGATAGGCATGCAGAAATTTCCCGGGTAAAGCTTTGCCTGACTTGTGTGCCAGACTCTATTTAAAAGCACAGCAGATGGGACAGGTGTTTTTTTTAAGGTCCCACCCCTAGATATTCTACTGCATTTTGAACAACCCCTATCAAGTCTAGAAATTTATGGGGCACTACCATCTTTGCTAAGCTGCAAGTGGTTGTACTCTTTGCTACTCTGCCAGTGTGCATCACTGATCATCACACTATATTTAACAACAAATGAAGCCTGAAGCGTTCCCTAGCTATAGGGTTCTATTTTGTTGATATCTAGCAAAGGCTTTTAGAAAGGTTCAGTAATAATTCGTGACGGTCAAAGCCAAAATGGAGGCTGGTGGCACCTTAAAGATGCAGTGATTTACTGTGGCATAAGCTTTCAAGGATTAGAGTCCAGTTCATTTCATCCCACAGTTATCTATTAATCTATTAGCACCTTGTTGAAGAATTCTTCTACACAGTCAGGCAAGGATTGCCTTTGAAGAGCGACTTGTGATTAGTTTTTATCTTAGTTGCGTAATGCGTTGGGTACTAGTTTAACTTCAAGGTATTCTCCCATTACAATTGGCTGCGGTCCATTGATTCACTGATAATAATAGGCAAATCTTGTCTGTATATTTTGAGGCTTTCCTTGTTGAAGATCAATACATTATTGTGAATAAAAAAGATTAGGGCTGAAGTGTTTAATTGATTGATATTTGGAGCAATCTGATACATTAGAGCAACCTTTTGAATTGTTGAAATAGTGCCTACAATTACCTTGGCAGCAGATTTCCTCCCAATATTTATCATAGGTAGCGTCTAATAGAATGAGCTATGATCCAGAAACTCCCCGGTTCAAATCTCACTACTGCCACAAACTCACCAGATGGCCTTAGACAAGTAATTCTTTCTGTCTGCTATATAAAGATAACCATATTAGCCTACTTTACAGAACAATTGTAAGGATTATGACAAGGTAATGTATGAGATGACTGGGGAAGGCACTGGCAAACCACCCCGTAAACAAAGGCTGACTAGTAAACATCGGGATGTGACGTCACCCCATGAGTCAGGAATGACCTGGTGCTTGCACAGGGGACCTTTACTTTTTTCCCTTCAGTACTAATAACAGATAGGTTCAGCACAGAGGAGATTTGGATCATGAATACAGCTTGGGGAGCAAGAGTCCAGTCCCTTCCCCAATGTTATTTCCCCAGATGCAATAAACAGGCCCATTCCACTACCTTTGAAGTAAACAAAACTGGAAGAGCAGATCACAGATTTCCCATGTGGAACAGCCCATGCTGCCACCTCACTCTTCTCCTGCCTCTTTCATCAGCATGTGTAAGGTAGACTTATAGTAGGATGACAAAAGAATGTTGTTTGGGTTTCTCTGCCAGAAGATATAGGGATAGCCAGTAGCCTAGATGGATTTTTTTAAGATAGCTAAAAGGAATCTTAACATGTGGAGGCAATTTATCACACTATCAGATAATGGGTCACACAATGGGGGAATGTAGACTTCTTCAAACCCACATGTGAGCTTCTCTGAGACTTCCAGATTGGCAGCTGCTGGGAACAGAACTATGACCTGCTGATTTAGCAAGTGAGGCATTTTAATAGCAGTGTTATTCCTTATCAAGACACTTAATGTGTTTCTACTTTATTTTCATGAACCAGGTTCCTGGGATCGGGTTATCAGCTCTGTCTAGGGACATTTCTGGCAATTTGGAGATCATGCCTGAGGACAGCAGAGTTTGGGAAGTGGAGATGTCATGCCATAGCATTTCTCCCCACCCCGCAAAAAAGCTGACATTTCCTTCAGAGGGAATTGTCTTTGTAGTGAAGATCAGCTGGCATTCTCATAAAACTCCAGCCCCCATCTGGAGCTTGGCGAACCTTTCCTGGACCATCAGTTAGAAACACAGTAGGATGCAGTGATGTCAGTCAGGTAATAGGACAGGACAGGCCCATGTTCAAATCCCTTTCATCCAGGAAGCTCACTAGGAAACCTGGAAGAGTCATTTTTTCTAATCCTTGTCAATCTCACAGATTGCTATAGGATGAAATGGAGGGGAGGAGAACTATGTATGTTCTTCTTAGCTCCTTGAAGGATGGGTAGGATAAAACAATAATATAGAAATGACAAGGATTCAACAGGTAAAGTGGCTCCTTGCTGTAGTGGCAAAGGTTCTACCTGTTCAGTTTCCAACTGCCATGCAACTGTTAAAGGTAAAAGAGCTCTGCCTGGAAGAAAAGTAGATTGTATTTTTAGTGAGCAAACCACCGTGAACCTTTAGTCTGGGCAGCCAACATAACTACTTAACAGACTTCCTAAAATTAAAATTCTGCATGCTACTCCGTTATACAGGTATCACTGCTTCACAATAGTGTGTTGTACCCGCACACTCATGAAACAGGCAATAGCATGGTACTGGCTGTTGTTGTTCGTTCAGAAAATAGTTCTGTGCCAGGAAACATCTTTATTTTAAGCCACATAGCACCTATAAACATTTTGCTCTGAGCAGCTTTTTGTTTTCTTCTTTTCACTGCTAAAATGCGTTATTAAGCCTTGTCAGTAGAAACTTTTGTGATGGTTCAGATCTCTCTCTCTCTTTACTGCATTCAGATATGAATGTAGTTTTGAGTTAAGTTCTTTTCAATGTTTTATTTAAAACACTTTGAAATATCAAAACTCTCCTTTGACTATGCACCAGAAGTAAACATGGGAGTCTACCTACGATAACATAATAGCAGTTCGTATTTTATAACAAACTCGAACATTCAAAACATGTCAGCACATTGCAGTCGTTCTTGCAGCAACTCTGTGAAGTAGGTATTATTGTCCCAACAACATTGCAGAATAGGCTACGGGCCAATTCATGCATCTTAATGTCCTCATGGCTACCATGAAGACTTTTGTTCACACATGCTCTTACGGTTCCCTGCTTGGAACCTAATTCTCAGGTGCCCAATTTAGATTGGGACCACAGTACAGGTGGAGGGAGGGCTTACCAGCCTTCCTGTACACCGTTTTCCCAATTACAATGTCCTTGGGGAGACACTATTTGCTCCATGGGGAAAGTTATATGTACTGGGGGGGTTATGAGGGAGTTTCCCTGATAGTGACTCCCTGAGGGCATTTCAGGTCAGCAAAGTGCTGTCCGTGGTGTGTATGTGGAGGGAAGGGGAGAGCAAGATTCCCTGCCCTTGTATCTTGTTTCCAAAATGGCCAGTGGGCTGATGGCATTGTGTCATTTCCGGAGAAAACCTGGAAGTGATATCAAATCTGTCTACGAATAGCTGGAAACTCTGTGGTAAACCTGTAGAGCTTTAGGCAATTCCTAGAGAGGACTGATGTCAATTCCAGGGGGGGAGGTTTAAACCTCTTCGCCTCACATGCCATGGTCCTAATCCACATTGTCCCCCCACCCTTTTCACCTTGGAATTGAGTGTGAGCATGGAACTCCCAGACCTTGTCTGTTGACCCAACATGAGGGCTACAAGGACATATGAATTGTCCCTAAGACAACACCATAGACCTATCTGAGGCGAGAGTTGAACCAGGTATTCCACAGCTCACACATTTGGGCACTACTCTGTGTCAGCTGTATTCCTGTCTTTTTGTTAATACTACACATACTTGGTTTGAAAACTTCATGGGGAGACTCTTATTTTGGACTTATTGGGTTGAATCTTACCATTCCTTAGAACATAAGAACATAAGAAAGGCCCTGCTGGATCAGACCAAGGCCCATCAAGTCCAGCAGTCTGTTCACACAGTGGCCAACCAGGTGCCTCTAGGAAGCCACAAACAGGACGACTGCAGCAGCACCGTCCTGCCTGTGTTCCACAGCACCTAAGATAATAGGCATGCTCCTCTGATCCTGGAGAGAATAGGTATGCAGCATGACTAGTATCCATTCTAACTAATAGCCATGCATACCCCTTTCCTCCATGAATATGTCCACTCCCCTCTTAAAGCCCTCCAAGCCGGCAGCCATCACCACATTTTGGGGCAGGGAGTTCCACAATTTAACTATGTGTTGTGTGAAAAAATACTTCCTTTTATCTGTTTTGAATCTCTCGCTCTCCAGCTTTAGCAGATGACCCCGTGTTCTAGTATTATGGGAGAGGGAGAAAAACGTCTCCCTGTCCACTCTCTCCAAACTATGCATAATTTTATAGACCTCTATCATGTCTCCCCTTAGCCGCCTTCTTTCCAAGCTAAACAGCCCTAAGCGTCTTAACCACTCCCCATAGGACAGTTGCTCTAGTCCCCTAATCATTTTGGTTGCTTCAGTTCTGTGAAGAGCCCTCTTCTTCTCCTCATACTGTAGCAGTAGCCTATTTCCTATTTTAATAAGTAACAGCCTGGGGAGAAATGGGGCTGAGGTCACCTATCACATGACTGGGAGTCAAGGACAAGCACAGTCCACCTTGATGAGTAGGGAGATATACCATAAAAAGCTAGATACTGAAAAGGCCACTCTGAACCTGGCCTTTGGCTGGGATAGGAGGCGGGTAGAAATGTAATGAAATAAATAAATAAACAGGATAGGTGAAGTGACTCTCCCTAGAAAGTTTTGTTGGTCTTTCAGGAGGCTAGACCAATTTTGTCAGATCTCAGAAGCTAAGCAGGGTCAGCCCTGGTTAGTACTTGGATGGGAGACAACCAAGGAAGTCCAGGGTTGCTATGCAGAGGAAGGCACTGGCAAACCACCTTTGAAGATCTCTTTCCTTGGAAAACCCTATGGAATTGCCATAAATTGGGTGAGACTTGGCGGCACTTTCCACCACTAATGTGCTATAGGACTCAAAATTTTGTTCTGTTACTACAGACAAGCGTGGCTATCTACCTGTAACTGTCTCTGTTAAGGTCCAGAGCCAGAATGAACCCTTAAATCTCCCCAGGAGCATAACACTTGTTTTTTTCTTTCTTTTGGAGAAGGAATTGTTAAAGTGGGAGGACCTAGATTTAAAGTGGGAGGACCTAGATTTAAATTGCAAAGAATTACACTTTGTGGTTGTTCAGTAGTTTCCTGATGTATATATATATATTCCTTTAGTGATATGGGGCTGGGAGACTGCGGAGATTTGGATTTATGGCATGGCTGTGTCTCAAAGAGTTTAACTCACTGAAAGTTGATCTAAAAATAAAGTCAAGCCAAAATAAATTTAATCCATTTCACTTTGATAGAACGTGTACCTTAAGAAATAAATAACACAAAAAGGTATAAACATTTGTTGTGAAAAGCCATAAACCATCTTAAAAGCTAAAAAAATTACTTTAAGGTGGTTCATAGTTTTTTCCACAAGAAATATTTGTGCCAATGAATATCATTTTTTTAAAGTAGGTATTCTATCACCGTGAAGTAGATTAGATTTTTTATATCTCTATTTTTAGATCAATCTTTTATGAGTTGGGGGTTGTATCTTTACGTTGGTGGTTGTGTGTTAAAACCGTTGGGAGGTTCAGATGATTTTCATACAGAGTTGGATGCCGGGCCCTGATTTGATATTGGCCAAAAAGTTCTCTTTGGTGTTATGGTCGAGACTCAGCTGCTCTATTGGATGGAGTTGCATTATGCCTCTTCCATCCTTTATTCCTAATCTAAGATTTTGGGGAAGGTGTGGACAGGAGGTTGACAGTGGTTATTCATTGGTAAATCAAAGGCATTTTGCACATGGTCAGAGGCATACATTCTTTCACACAGGCAAGTAACAGCAAGGTGATTTGCAATTATGCCAAGCCGAGTGAAACTGGGCATTCATCTTTCTCCTTCTGCCCCCCTCTGATGGCCCCATCTACATCTGAGACAAATTCCCAAAGTAGACAGAGGAGGCAACCCCAAAATAGTATACATAGCGCTTCAGTTTTCTTCCCCAATGGTCTCATTTATCACTGTTGACATTAAAGAAGAGAGAAACAAGGACGGAAAAATGGTTATGGGTCACAGCAGATAAGAATAGATTTGGTCAGGAAGGCATTAACTGACTCAACCATTTTAGAGCTTCCCATCTCGGGTTGCCAACACCAAGTTAGAAGATCCCTTGAGACTGGGGTGGTGGTGGTGGAACTTGGGGAGGGTGGGGTTTGGTGAGGGAAGCGGCCTCAGCAGGGTATGATGCCATACAGTCCACCTTTCAAAGCAGCCATTTTTCTCCAGGGAAATTTATCTCTGTAGTCTGGAGATCAGTTGTAATTCCAGGAGATCTCCAGGCTCCATTTGGAGATTGGCAACTGTATTCCCATCCCCTATTCCTTCCCAGGCAATCAGGACAAAATTTTGCATGAGCTAAAGACTTACTATTGTGACACTGTCTTTTAAAATGAAAGCTGAGCATTTGGGGGGGGGGCAGGGTATATTTCTTCAGAGGCCTTATCCCCATACCCCTTGGAGCTGCAGGCATGTTGGGAGTCAATTTAGGTTCTGAGAATTAAAGAAATGTCCCATTCAAGATGGATGAAAAGAAGATACAGCTATTGCTTAAATTTTTATGTCACCCTTCCTCCATGGAGATCGGGGCAGTTTACAGATCCTCCTCTCTTCTGTTTTATCCTCTTACCAGCCCTGTGAGGTAGAGTGGGCAGAGGGAGAGGCTGATCCAAGGTCCCATGGTGAGTTTGACACTGTGGGGATTTGAGCTCACGTTTTCCCCATTCTAGTTCTAAGCACTAACCGCTACACCACACAAACCTATCAGCTATATAAACATTTAGCCGGGTAAAAACTTGAGCTTGGTCTTAATCAAACGAGATCAAGTTAATTGCATGTTATGGCTTGGCTGTTTTTGTTCCATGGGACTGTTGATTAGAGTCTTGCAAATAATTTGTTATGGATCATTTGTTCAATTAACTTAGCTTCTCCTTCTGCCTCCATAAAGTGCACGAGCTGATGGCATTTGCAGAGAAGCCGCTGGACAAATTTTCAAAGAGTGTTTTACAGATTTCTTTCCCCCCTCTGGAATTAGCACAGGCAGTTCCAGTCGAGATGCTCTGTATTCAGCATTCAAGTCCGGATGTTCCATTGGTCTTGTGCTACTTGGACAAATGACACAGCCGCTAAGTAAAATAAACATTTGCTTGACAAGCCAGTCTATGCATTTCCAGCTATGTATTCATGAGCAAGGACCAACAAGCTGGTGTGTGTGTGTGTGTGTACATGTAGGGGAAGGGAGGATGCCAGTGCAAGGACCTCATTCCCTCACTTAGAAATTAAATGAGAACCCATGAGCATGGTTCAGCGGTGGCCATCTGAGCATGGCACAGCTGAGGGAGCAAGATGAAAACTGTCATAGCGCAGAATTGAATTTCTTTTTTGTCCACAGCTTTAATGTAGCCATTTGCTGCCAAGCTGCCCTCGTATTGGAATACCAGTGTCATAAAAGGAAATGGAAAATTTTAAAGTAGAATGAATAGTGTTTATCCATCCGTATGAGGAATTTTGAGTGCCTTGCTTCCAAACAGGAGAAATAGATCACATAATGGAGATACACCAGAGTGTTGTTTCTGAAGGGAATTGCATGCTGCATTCATCTTCCTCAACTCAGGAACAGCTCTGAGGGAGCGCTTGCCCTGCTGTTTATTCCTTGTGCAGAATGGCAGGCATAATGCTCAGGAAAAAAGGAGGGAGGTACTTCCATGTGTGTTCCATGTGTGAGGGCCTCCCCCCTCAGATATTCACACAAGCATCATTCTGGCCTTTTGAAAAATTACTACAAATTTCTATCCCATTTCTCAGAGTAACTCTATTGGCATCTCTTATATCTGCATGGAGGGGCGGAATAGGGTAGGAGCTGGTGTCTGCTGCCCTCAGTCCTGTAAACTGCCAAGTTGCTCTTGTGTTGGAATACCCCTGTGTCAGTGTGGTGAAGTGGTTAAGAGCGGTGGTTTGGAGCCGTGGACTCTGATCTGGAGAACCGGGTTTAATTCCCCACTCCTCCACATGAGCGGTGGAGGCAATGATAAACCACCTCTGAATGCCTCTTGTCTTGAAACCCAATCAGGGGTCACCTTAAGTCAGCTGTGACTTGGTGGCAACAACAAGAACAAAACCCTTTGCTCTTCTTCCCTATGGGGACCCTTATTCCACTTTATCCTTACAACAGCAGCCCTGTTTCCAATATAATGAAGTTACATGCTGGGGCTACAAGTGGACCAGCTCTAAGGCATTTGTTTAGCCAGTCCTGGGAGACATAATGCTTGAGTTATTGGTCTGACTCAGCATAGCAGTTTATATTGCACTCCCCCAGTCTTGCAAAACTGGAAACTTGAGTCAACCAATCTGGAGACTCAAGTCGTCTTTCATGGTGATGTAGGCTTCACCATTTTTCTTTCTTTCTTTCTTTCTTTCTTTCTTTCTTTCTTTCTTTCTTTCTTTCTTTCTTTCTTTCTTTCTTTCTTTCTTTCTTTCTTTCTTTCTTTCTTTCTTTCTTTCTTTCTTTCTTTCTTTCTGAAGCACAGCATTCTAAAAATGCAGCCCTCTCTTTCAGGTGCTACATTCTCCTCTCTCCTTCCTTTTTCTTAACAAACTTCCAAGGTAAGTGGCAAGATGATCTCTAGAAATGGCAAGCATGATGGCTGTTTGTCAGGACACTCAAGATGCCTATGCAGGATGAACAGCAGCTGACAGACAAAGCTCCTAACTTAACAGGAGTTCTGTTATCATTCCTACCATATTGCAAGACAAGATCTTTAAGGAAGAGTAATAAAGATCAGGCCCTGACCTGGATGGCCCAGGCTAGCCTGATCTCATCAGACTTCAGAAGCTAAGCAGGGTTGGTCTGGGCTGATACTTGGATGGGAGACCACCAAGGAATACCAGGTTCGCTATGCAGAGGAAGGCAATGGCAAACCACCTCTGTGAGTATCTTGCCTTGAAAAACCTACTGGGCTGCCATAAGTCAGCTGTGACTAGACAGCACTTTATGCACACAATAAAGAACAACGGAGACTTTTTTTGGGGGGGGGGAGCCCCGGTAGCATCTTGAAGAGTTGATATCCACTGTTTAAAGAAAGGTGAGAAAATTCTGTAATGGTCTCACTCTTCCTTAAATATTGGCAGGTATTTTGCTGAAGGGATTTCCTTGAGCAATGGAGATTTCATTCCGCAGTGTCTAACCTTCGGACAGAGGGCAATAAATGAAAGAAAATGCTTCCATTTAATCCATCAAGCAGACAGAGGGGGATGTTGAATCTGTCTACAGATGAAGGACACAATATTTTTCAGTGAAACCGACATGCCTGCCTGGTGACAATCCCTTTCATCTTATTCCTGGAGCCAACAGGAAAAGGATTGGGGCATTATATATCATATCAGTACTGCACCAGCAAGAATAAATAGGAGTCTTCTGGCATCTTAAAGGTTAACAGCATTTTATTCCAACATCAACTTTCATGGACTAAATCCCATTTCTTCAGAGGCAAAGAGTGGATCCTCACTATGCTAACATTTTTATGCTGAAGGTATGAAAATATCAGCAGGGTCAAGGGGCCATGAAATGCAGGAAGATGAGAATGTAACTCTGTAAGATTCCAATATAATCCAGTAAAGTGCTAAGGCTATTCACAGGTTAACACCTGTAACTAGACTAGTTAACACCTGTAAAGGGTTTTGCTGAGTTAATACCTCAGTAGAATATGAAAGCCCAAATGCCTATTCAGCTGGGGGGGGGGAGGGAATAGAGTGAAACCTCTGAAGGAATTCCAGTTCAGTATTTCCATGCTGGATTCTACCTCTCAAGATCTTTTGCTGAAGAACACTACAGCTGCAAACTTTTAAGAAGAGGGCAGGAATAGTCTGTAAAAAATCAGCCAATGGCAAAGGTAATAAAGAGCTGGATCCAGCTGAAATTTTCAGCTAACAGAAGGGTGCATGTGTGTCATTTCTAGCAATTTCCCCCTCCTGCCACAGACCCCCTAATTTGCCCTTCATGTTGTTTGTGGGGGTCCTCTGTTCCCCGGGAGCAGCATTTCAGTGAGCTCAATGGGTTGCCACGGGAAGGGGGGTGGGTGGGAAGGTTCTGTTCCACTGACAGAAATTGCTTTCCTCAGCAGAAGTTTTAGTTTGAATCCAACCCAGTACCATTTTTCAGGTGTTATTTGTGACCAGGGATGCCATGAAATAATGCAGCCCCATCAGAAATTCCGTGCTCCAATTTTGTTTCTCTTGTAGAAATGGAGTTTTTGTTTTGGTGCCATTAAGTTGTTTTCATTGTTTTATTGCAACAAATTTTCCCATTGGATTATACATTTTAGTGTTATGAGATGTAAATGGCATACAAACGGCACAAAAGAAACAAATGACACACACAGCAAAAATGTGGGAAATGAAAAGTCTCCCAGCAACAATATACGAAAACATAAAGAAACAAAATGTCTGGGTTTGTGATGACCAACCTGGGTGGTACAAAGTGCTTGAGACAGAATAAGCAAACAAGGAATAATTCCTTTTGGTATCTTTCTGTTGGCCTTTTGATTTCTAAGAGTTATGGCATTGCATGTGCTCTGTGTAATATTCAAAAGTCTACTCCAAGGTTTATTATAGTTCCAGGCTACCAGAATCTGGAGCACCAGCTGGAGCAAGACAAGTTGCTTGCTTTGGAGGACTCTGGTGGGAAGGGTTGATAGCCCATTGCTGGCAACCCCCTGGGATATTTCCAAGGGCAGAGCCCTGGAAAATAGCATCATCAATGGCATGATATCATCTGTGGATGAAAACCCAGACATGACATCACAACCTCCCATGAAGCTCTAGGATTCCAAAAATCTCTATGGTAAAGAGTGTAGTTGGGGGGGGGGGTTCTTATGAAATCACTTCTGGGTTTTCACCTGGAGATGATGTCACAGCATCTGCAACATCATTCCACCGTCTTAGATACAGTAGCAGGAGATTGCCTGCCACCACGTCCTGCCATAGCTGGCAACATGCTTTGCTCATTGCCAGTGGGAGAAAAATAAAAAAAAACCATTGGAGGTACATTCACTGTGATGTTTCTTCCAGGGAAAAATTGGAAGTGACAAGGATAGCTCTAGGAATCACCAAAACTGTTATGGTTATGGTTTGACTATAGGGTTTTCAGCAATTCCTAAAGCTACCTGCCATTACTTCCACATTTTCCCCAGAAGTGACATGCTGGTGCATGTGCTGCTGTGCACCCCTCCATGTCCCCCTACCTCCTGAGATCGTGTTGGTTGCCTGGCAACCTTATGGGTGGGACTAAACCTGTACCATGGACTGCCAAAAAAACAGATCAGTGGGTTATAGATCAAATCAAGCTTAAACTGACCCTAGAAGCTAAAATGACTAAACTGAGGCGGTTGTATTTTGGTCACATTATGAGAAGACACGCGTCACTGGAAAAGACAATCATGCTAGGAAAATAGGAAGGCAGCAGGAAAAGAGGAAGACCCAACAAGAGATGGATTGACTCTATAAAGGAAGCCATAGCCCTCTGTTTGCAAGATCTGACCAATGCTGTTAAGGATGGGATACTTTGGAGGACATTGATTCATAGGATCGCCATGAGTCGGAAGCGACTTGATGGCACTTAACACACACGCAAACCTGTCCACGGGCCAGGGGAAAAATCCTATACCACTAATAGAGTTTTAATATGGAAATGGAAGTTGATTATTTTCATGGCATGAAGCTAAACAGCATCACTTGATAGTTGCTGCAGATCAAACTGGTATTAAATGGACAGTTAGATGGACCAGCTCAAAAGTTGGCAACTCTAGGTGAGCCTCATTCTCTTTCTGTGTTTCATGCAGTTTGCTCTGAATATTTGAGTGGCAGCAGCATAGGGTTACCAAACTCAGGGTGAGAACTGGAGCTCTCCAAGAGTGACATATGATCTCCAGACTACAGAGATTGGTTCCTCAGGAGGAAATGGAAGCTTCAGAGGGTGGACTGTATGACATCACATCCCCGCTCACCTCCCTCCTCTACCCAAACTCTGCTTACTGCAACATTTCTGATCCTATGGAAGCACAAAGAAGCTATGGAAACTCAATTTCCTGTTTTCAGAGTTTTTAAAAAGCAAGTTTCTTAATTGTAGGGGAGAAAGTAGGCAGTTGAAATATTGGAAAGAAGAACAGTCACTGAATAAGATTTGTAGAGGTCATGGGGCGGAGCTTCAGAATTTTGTCTGGTCCCTTGTTCCTCACTACAATTAGCAGATTTTTTTAAAAAAAATCATATCCTACCTTTCCTCATCACACAAGACATATGCCAAATAATGAACAATGCAGATTAAAGCAAGCTGCCTAAGAGAATGTGCAAACATACACACATTTTTGAATTTATACAAGGTGCACAATTTATTTAGGTTACTTGACTCTGATGTGTGTCTGTATTAAAAAGAACCTTGGAGTCCACCGTCTGTAGCACAAAAACATCAAGCCATTGCAGCCAGTTGCTTTAACAAGGAGTCCTAATAAGAAAAATCTAAGATGGTGAGATCGTGGTAAGTGGCAGGAACTGCTTCACCTGCTTTATTTCAGTTTATCTGGTCACTATTAACGGCACAGGTGTCAAGCTAGCAAGAAAGGAGGAAATCCTGCTTTCAGAACATACTGGAGTTTCTGATCCTATTGTTTTATTGAAAATGTTTACACCCTGCCCTTCGATCTGAGATTCTCACCCCTGGGGGGAGGGGGTTGATGCAAATGGAGAGCACACAAGCAAGAATCCTATTTGTTGAGGCTCCAGGCCCAAACCAAACAGCTGCAATATTCCTTTAAGAATGTTGTCTTTATGCAAAGCCCCTGCCGAGTACCAATGCTCTGCTCTGATAGATGGTCTACATTAAGCCTTATTAGCATTCAGAGCAGGCGGTGGTTCCAAGAGAGAAGGACGGAAAGCTCAATAGAAACTGATATGAGAAATAAACTTGGAAAAGCTCATAACTTTGAATCACTGGGAGTGGATTACACTTCCAATTAGAATCCCAAGAAGGGCCAGTAAGGAGGAAGTAATGTTGAGTAATCTGTCATCAAGTAAAACCCAGAAGGGGAGATACCTCCTCTCTTTTCCTCCCAAATATGCACAAACACTCACACATTTCCGTGCTGCAGTGGTCAGCTTCATCTAATATGCTGGATGGATTTGATGAATTGACTAGATAGCTGGTAACCAAAATCATCAATCTTGGAAATAGCCCAGTAAATGAAAAAGCAAACTGTATCTTTCACAGTGCAAAGTTGCTCTGCTCTTTCTTTGAAACTGCACAGTCATTTGCTGTACTCCATCGATCAAGCAGAGCAGGGATCCCCAACCAAGGCTTTTGCACACCTGACTGGAACGCAGGGCATCCAATTTGAGAGCATCACCGGCTGCATACCAAGCAGTCTGATCTGCTGCATGCTTACTCAAAAGTAGCTGCTATTTTGGTTGATGAGACTCCCAAGTTAGACTGCAAGGTTTTGTAGCCTCCTTATAAATTTTCTTCAAAGCATTTAGATTTTCAAATGTTCTGTTGTTATTATTTATGAGATTTTTATTATGGTGGCACTGTTCCAGTCAGCACAGAAAGCTTAGGATGTACTGTGTGGATGGTGAAAACACATCTAGTGTGGTACAAAGGCATGTGCTTGGTGCTGATTACACAATCGCATCATTGTGTGAAGATCAGTTGGGAGCTGCAGCTAGGGTTGCCAGCTCCAGGTTGGTAACTACCTGGAGATTTAGGGGGTGGAGATTGAGAATGGCGGGGTTGGGGGAGGGGAGGGATTTCCTACGCCTTCTACAGCTGCTGACATCACACACACACACACACAGAATGAGCTGCCCGTCTGCCCTGCTAATTCCTCCAACTAAAATAGAGACTCTCTAATTCAGGTAACACCCTCCCAACTCTTCCTTAAACACTTTGCACACAAAATGCACCTAGCGTTCTGATGACGGAGTGATTAAAAGGCATTTCTTTCCCAATGGGAGTGAGCACTCCTGAAGATGCCTTTAGCTATTAATTACCTTGCTTGAGTACTGTTTGTGGTCTTGCCCACAATGGGACAAGTAAGTAAGTATACCGGAGTCATTTAGCAACTTTAATTGGGTAAAGGTTTCTCTTGCTTAATAGCGCTGCATCTGTTCTGCACAGTTCATTAAAGCAATTCTAATATGCAATGGACCTTGGATCACCTTTGCTGTTGGTTAGTCTATTTACCAGCATGAATAAATTAACGCCTGTCAGGATCTTAATGGCCCAAAGGTTTTTGTTTGGATTGAAGAAACATTGGGCATGATCCAGCCAAAGTTAATTCCTTTTTGGAAACCTATTAATTTCAAGGAAAATGTTTTAAGTGCAGACTTCAGTCTTCTTTTGAAAATAATGTCCCTGAAATGTGCTTTGAAGTGGGTGAATTGTGCAAAGTATCTGGTCTTCCACTGAGCCTCAGCCGCTCTCCTCAGCATAGGGAGGAATGAGTGTTTCTCCACTGTCACTGCACAATCCAGGCTAGATGAGCAGTTTCCTGTTCACCTAGCTCTCAGCCTTAGCCATCAGCATAATAGGATTATTGTGTTTTAGTGCTAGTTTGCTGAGGTTCAGGGCTCAGTGAGCAGGAAGCTACTTCTATAGCCCAGAGCCCAGCAGTCTCTTGCTATAAGAACCATTGTAGTGGAGTGGTTAGTGTCAGGCTAGAATCTGGGAGACCCAGTAGCTTCACATCCCTGCTCTGGCATGAAACTCACTGGGTGACCTTAGGGCTAGGGTTGCCAACTTCCAGGTAGTAGCTGGAGATCGCCTGCTATTACAACTGATCTCCAGCCAATAGAGATCAGTTCACCTGGAGAAAATGGCCCCTTTGCCAATTAGACTCTGTGGCATTGAAGGATTGCAGGATCTGTGGCATTGAAGGATCCCCCAAACCCCAGCCTCCTCAGGCTCCACCCCAAAAACCTCCCGCCGATGATGAAGAGGGACCTGGCAACCCTACTTGGGCCACTCACTTTCTGTCCACTTACCCTCCTTCCCAGGATTGTTTTGATGATAAAGTGGTGAATGAATACTATGTTGCCCCCCTGAGCTCCTTGAAGAAAAGGCCAGGACAAAAATGTATGAGATAGATGGTGCTGTGGTGTGGGGCTTGATGTAGTATGTGGGGAAGAATGTCCAAATTGTTTCTGTACTCTCTCCCACAAGAGCTTTGGGGGCTACATCAATTTTTTAGATTTCATTTTATTCGTTTGTTTTTTTTAAACTATCTTAACTGTTTGTTTGATCGATCTGTATTTCGTGACCGGTATTGAGGGCTCCCCTGGAGTTATATAGTAGGATACGACTCTCTCGAATAAGTCAAAAAATATTTTTGAGATGTTACACCACCTATGTTTGCTTCTGATTTTTGTTTTTGTTTTAAATCTTACACATGTAATAAAATATTAATTTTTTTCTTGCATCCTAGTCTTAATTAACATTGCTCAAGCTTAACTGAATATTCAAATGCATCACAAATGCTAGTGGATTGAAAGAGAAGAAAACAAGCAGCAGTATTTTAATTTCCTTTGAGAAATGGATTTTGGTTATTATCCTTGGAGAGTTGATTTGAATGGCATCATTTCATGTAGATGGGGAGGAAAAAACAAAAAACAAAGAAAGAAACAAGAGTCAAGGTTAATTACAGCACCAAGAAATCAATGTTGTTCTCTGAAGATGCACATGGAATAGGAGACAAAACTGCAGGGAAGAAACAAGCCTAAAAAAAAACCCTGTTGTGGAAGTACATGTGACAAAATGATCACATTGCTTTGGGATAATGTGGGCTACTGGAATTAAACAGCTTACTCCAGAAAGTTATCTGGTCCATGAGGCATTAAGTTCTCCAACTATGTCAGCATAGATCAGAGGTGGAAGAGCATGTACAGAAAGTCTCAGGTTCAACTTCTGGCATTTTCAGCTAAAAGTCTTCAATGGTGCAATCCTAAGCAGAGTTACATCCTTAGTCCACTGAAGTTACAGAAAGTGTTGGGGAAAGTATCCTGCTACATGGGACCTTGGAGAGCTGCTGCCAATCACAGCACACAACAGTAAGACAGATGGACCAACAGTCTGACTCAGCATAAGGCAATTTCAGATGCCCACCTGTAACTCTGAATCCTGATTCTTATATTTCCAGTATGGAATGATTGCCACATCTCCATCATCTATTGATTGAAATGTGTGTCCTGCTTTTCTAGAAATCATTTTTACCAAGCCCAAACTATAATGAAGTTGGCAGGTTCTGACATTCACTTAACGGAAACCTATTTGGGGAACTAAGTGCAGACATAGTGGCTGTGCTGTTTGTTTACAGGAGTCCATTATGCCCTTGGGTTTTTTTGGGTGTGTGTGTGCATAAAACACATTTTGCAAAGCTCCAGTGTTCTGTCACCTAAGGGAAATGAAACACTATCCCTGGAACTTCTCACTGTCGTGCACATGGAGCAAATTTAACCATATTGATTGCTGTTCTGATAGACAGACATTCAGGGCTGAACTGGATGGCTTAACATATATTTACTGTTATCACAGATTCTTTCTCAGCCAAATGTATTTCAAAGGCATTTCCTTCTGACCCTCTCCACTCCCTACTTCATCCTTAACCCCTTTCAAGGCCTCTTCTCTTTGGCTTTTGAAACAATTCCCTCAGTTTTAGAAAACATATCAGTTGGAAGATGGTAATAAGAATTATTTTCTTAAGGGAGCCTTCCTAGCCAGGAGGATTTCCCCAAAGTTCTCAGGTATGTTATGGTCATATACCAATGATGTATTCATGCCATTGTCAAAATGGAAAATGCTATCGGTGAAGGGATTAAGATGAGGATCTAAGATACGTTGGGCAAAGAAACAGAACAAAACTAAAGACAGCCATGGGGTTTTAATTAGGGCTGTTGATTCGGTGAGGAACCGAACTCAAAACTGGCGGGCAACCGGGGGGGCCGAATTCAGCGAGTTCGGGAGTTCGCGAATAAATTCGGCAAATTCGGGGCCGTCAGTAAGCAGCATAACCGTCAGTAAGCAGCATTCTCCTCCCCCGGCCATTCGGTGGCCAAGCTGGGTCTTCTTCTGGCCAATCAGTCAGGATTGAGTACTGGAGGAATCAGCTGATGTGCGGCCCGGCCAGGGAGAGAGAGAGAGAGAGCAAAATCCTTGTGTGTGTGTGTGTGTGGGGGGGTGCTTGTGCACATTCGCTCCTTTCTGTGGCTGCAGGGGGCGTATTTTTTGGGGTACAGACACAAAACCTTCAGTGGAGCTTCAGATGAAGCTTCTTAAGATACCCCCCAAGTTTTGTAAACATTGGGTCAGGGGGTCCCGAGATATGGGCTCCCCCTTTTTCTTTCCATGGCTGCAGGGGGCGCATTTTTGGGGGTACAGACCCCAAACTTTCAGTGGAGCTTCAGATGAAGCTTCTTAAGACACCCCCCAAGTTTTGTAAACATTGGGTCAGGGGGTCTCGAGATATGGGCTCTCCCCCTTTTCCCTCCCCCTTTTTCCATTTATGTGGCTGCAGGGGGCGCTTTTTTGGGGATATAGCCCCCAAACTTTCAGCATAGCTTCAGACAATTATTCTTAAGATACTACCCAAGTTTTGTAAAGATGGGTTCAGTGGGGGCAGAAATATCGCCTCCCCCCCTTTTCTCTTTCCATGGCTTCAGGGGGCGCATTTTTGGGGGTGCAGATCCCAAACTTTGAGCGGAGTTTCAGACCAGTGTTCTTAAGAGACCACCCAAGTTTTGTGAACATTGGGTCAGGGGGTCCCGAGATATGGGCTTTCCCCTTTCCCCTTTTCCCTATTGGGATGAATGGATCAGCCGATCCTGTGTGCATCTCCACTCCAGAGCAAAACGTCCCGTGCCTAATTGGAATCATCTTGGATTACAAGTCCTCCCCAGCCCCTCCTGATGGAACAGAAGACAGCCACAGTAAGACCCCTTTGGGGGCTTTAATCTATAATTTTTCTCCTGTGTATGTGTGTGTGTGTGTGGGGAAAGCAGAGTCTGTGTGTGTGTGGGGAGGGAGCAGTTTCTGTGGGTGGGGGGGGAAGCCAAAGGGGGCTTTCGTCGGTTCTGCCTGGAGTGTGTGTTCCCCCTCGAGTCTCTCGCTCCCTGGTTTGAGGGGGAGGTTTCAGTTGTGTGTTGCAAAGGTGTTGTTTTACAAGGTTGTGTTGTTTTGCAGTTGTTTTGCAGTTGCTTTGCAAATTTCTCAGCTGTTGTCGGGGCTGGGAGCTTTGTGCGTGGGCGGCAAGCTCTGCTGAGAGATGCACATTAAGGGTGGGGGGACCCCTTTCAGGGCCCATATCTCAGCCCCCCCTGACCCAATCTTTACAAAACTTGGGGAGTCTTTCAATAAACGTCCTTTGAAGCTCTGCTGGAAGTTTGGGACCTCTAACCCCAAAAATGCCCCCCCAGAGCCGCGGAAAGGCGCGATTGTGTTTTTAATGGCTTTATTCGGCCGAATTTTTTTCCGAACTTTGAATTCCCGCCGAATTGAACGGATCCGAAGTGGGGGAGTTCGGACTTCGGCATATCCCGAATCTAAATGGGCTGAATTCGGCCGAATCCGAACTATACCGAATTTTTTTTAATTCAACAGCCCTAGTTTTAATAGGCTATTTAGATGGATAATTGTTTCATTTTCATATTAATTATGAAAATTACAAAACTTCCCATTGTCATAATTATTGTAAGTAATAACAGAAGAAATGCACAGGTCTAATAGACATCCTGAAGTGATGTTCTGCCATGTGCAGAGAGAAGGATGTATTAGAACCTGCTTCATCCAGTGCAGCCCTCTTATCTGTTTATGACTGTTATATACCAGAGGTTACAGAATACTTGATTAGAGAGGCTTTGGTCTAATACAGTAAGGCAGTTACTATGTGCTTTTATTCTGTACTGCTGCTTTATGTCTCCATCTCCCCACAATGTATGTCTGCTTATTCTTTTAACAACGACTACAACCGGCGGGAGGATCCCACACAGTTTTTCCTCCACTGCTTCTATCTGTCTTTGCCCTCACACTTCTCCCCTATGCCAAACTGATGACAAAAACAATGTGCTGTTTGTGTCCACATCTATGGACAACTTACGCCCTAGTACAAAGAAGGGTGCTGTAAAGTGCTTGCTTCTTCCCCAGTTTACCATAGCAGTTTAACCTTAGTTGACAAAGAACAGGTAGATTTTAACACTCAGGATAATAAATGGAGCATCTCTAGGAATGTAAATTGACTGCTGCCACAATTTATCTGAATCACAACCACACAGTTGAAGTAGCACCATTTTCATGGCTGGTTCAATAGTCTATTACATTTTTTAGCCCAGCTCTGGGATGATAACCTAGGGAGCAAATGCAGTCTCCCATCACCTTTGCTGATGTCCTGGTAAACATTTCACTGTAAAAGCCTAATTCAGTTATGGAGGCCTTGATTCAATAAATAAGACTTTGGCTGTAACAGCACTGAAAGCAGAGTGGAAACTGTCAGCCTAACATGCTAGCTGATTATACCAGATATTAGCTATGGCCCTTAAAAATGCAAACAAGCACTTTGTTTCCCTGTGGTTTACAACCAGCAGTTCTGCAGTTTATTACTCTTCTAAAAAAATAATTGCAGTCATGTGACATCATCCTGGTTCAAGGAATGGGAGGAGAAGAATGCCCTTTTGCACTATTCCAGTCCCAATACTTCACTGGGGTGTGCTAATATGAATTCTGAAAACTGATCTATAAATTCAGATAGATCACATGGTTCTTCATGCAGCTATATAATACAGGATCCAAGTGGTAGAATTGCATGATTGGGAGAGGAGGAGGAGGAGAAGAAAAGTTTGTTTTAATACCCCGCTTTTCTCTACCTTTCAGGAGTCTCAAAGTGACTTAGAATCACCTTCCCCTCCCCACAACAGACACCCTGTGAAACAGGTGGGGCTGAGACAGTGTGACTCACCCAAGGTCACCCAGCAGGCTGAATGTGGAGGAGTGGGGAAACCAACCAGGTTCACCAGATTAGAGTCCACCGATCTTAACCCCTACACAGTGCTGGCTCTCACACTGATTAACCACTTTCAGTAACAATCTTATTGGGTGGCTTCACTAGTAATGTGAACTTGCTTTTGAACCTTGCCTTATACATGCACACACATAAACACTAAGAGCAGGACCAGGGGCGGTCTTAAGCAATGATCAATCTGAACATCTGCCCTGGGCCCCACCCTAAGAAGAACTGACTGACTGTGATCCCACCTCGACCTCTGACTGCCCTGCCTTCCTAATGTTTCAAAGTGGGGGGGGGGGGGAATCACAGACATTTTAGAAATAGCTCTAAAACTATTAAGTTGATCGAAATAGGATATGTTGGTGATGTTATGGGTACTAGCCAATAAGTGCCTACCACAGCTAGCTTTCCCCAACTAGACTGGACACTTGTAGAAGTGTTTTTTTCCTCATAGTTCATTCCAGAAAGTTAACATTGCTGCGTGTTTCATCGCAGCACATTATTTCAAACTAGTATTATTATTTATCAGGTTGTTATCCTGCCTTTCCTCCAAGGAACTTAGGGCAATAGATATGGTTCATATTATCCACACAACAACTTTATAACAAGTTGGTTCTGGTTTCCCTGCATACTGCACACGTAGCTCCAGAATGGACAAATACACCCCCCCCCCGTCATTTTGGCTTGGAGAAATGGTACAAGGGTGGAGGGCAGGAACATAAAAATATAAGGAGAGCCTTGCTAGATCAGATCTGTGGTCCATCTAGTCCAGTGCTTCTGAAAGGACTGCACTTTCCCTCCACCTTTTTCCACAGCATGTTCTTTTTCGGCTTAAAAACAACAACTAAGATTAGTGCTATAGCACCATAGTGCTAGACTACCATAGCAATCTAATGCATCTGAGAACTTTAACAAAAGCCCAAAAAGAACATGCTGTGAAAAAAGGCAGGGAAAAAGTGGGCACCGTTTGAAATGGCCAGAGCACTTCAGAGCACTTTAGACATGGCTTATAGGCTGATTGAAATGAGCTGTGTGAAATGCCCGTCCCTGTATCACTTTCCTTGGAACCGGGCCAACAACAGATAACATCTGGTTTAAGACGGTAATCTGAAAGGGGCCTGTGTCTTCTGGAGTGAATTCCACAATTTAACTACTTGTTGAATGAAGAAGTGTTTCCTTTTGTCCATTCCGAATCTACTGCCCATCAGCTTCATCAGATGCCCTCGAGTTCTAGTATTTTGGGAGAAGGAGAAAAAGTTCTCTCTGTCCACTCTTTTTACCCCATGCATAATTGTATAGATCCCTATCATGTCCCACCTTAGTTGTCTTTTTTCTAAACTGAAAATGCAAGAGCCTCTCCTCCACACCTGATCCTGAGCCAAAGTGGGCCCCTGCGGATCTTTAACATTCTGTTTCTTGCAGCTGCTATGTTGCTGCAGGGCAAGCGAGGCACGTTATAAAGGTAAAACGTAGCTCAGTGGATCATCTTGGCTGTATTAGACTCTCTCGGCATAACCTACCCATAAACGTATTGTGACTAAACTATTGAGATTGTAAACCGAAAAGTGATGTGGAACTGTGATTTCTGTGTCTAAATATTAAGATATATTCAAGGGTTGTATCATGTTTTAGAGAATTTGCATAAGAACATTGCAGAGACGAGTGCAATGAAGTGTATCCTATAGAACCTCTAATGGAGAAAGTATATTTTTACTGTCTCTTCTTTCCCATAATGGGCCTTTGCACCCCCAAAAGCTACTTCTCGACATCAGAGAAACCTGAACAACAGTAAGGGACGCAACGTGGGACCTGCAGACAGAAAAGGGGATGAACTGACATTCATCACCTCTTGCACAATTACTTCCTTACCATATGTATGAGGAGGGACGCATTTCACCAAATCCCCCCCCCCCGGGGTCTGGCTGTATCACATGCTATTGGTGAGGGTCCCCTGACCCTCAAGAGAGACTTTGAAGGGAGCAGAGGATAATGCATTGGCAGGAGGGGGATGGCAGAAATCTGTTCCACAAACTTGCTCCATTCATGGTTCTAAAGGAGCCAGCTCAATATCTTCATGTTTTGTACACTGGTATCTGCCTAGGGGTACCAGTTGCCCAAATGAAGCGAGCACCCAGGGATTTAAAATAGTCCATCATATTGTGACAGCCTTGGCAGCAAATTAAAAACAAAATCAGGACCATCGTTTCGACACAGAAGTACAGGACTGTGATAAATGAACAATTATCGGGAGCAAGTAAAAAATGGCAGTATTTAAACCCAACGCGGTGCTACAGAGAAGAGCTGTGAAATTGAAGTGGCACTGGTCTGTCTGCAGGCAATTAATAAGGCATGGCAGGCATCAGTTAAAATGGCCTCATTCATTATAATGTCAAGCACATTTAATGAGATAAAATGTTTACACTTTAGCTCCCAGAACTGGAAAAGGGGTACACAGTGTGATTGTGTTTCACTCTTGTATCAACTATATCATTCTACCATTGAAGGGAGACATTGCTAAGTTGCTGGCTGTCATTCACAGAAAAAAATCAGCAGTGGACCAAAGCTGTGCTCAGAATCAAATGAGGAAGGTACATTCAGCCACTGCCTCTAAAGCCAGAATCTACATTAGGTTTGGAAAGACCACACTGTCCTTGGGCTGGCTAAGTTTCCTCCTGTTTCAATTTTTGGGTAGAAAACACTTAGTTTGGAGTATAATAAATTGTTCCACAATATTTTTGATTGACAATATTCATTTCTTGGCCCTACTGGTGCCATTGTTGCCTCTGATTGCTAATGGTTTGCTGCCATTTTTTCCCCTGGTGGGAATTTTTTTCTCCTGGTGGGAATTTTTTTCTCCTTTCCGCATTGCTCACATGGGTGATCCAAGCCAATCAGTGATCATGTAGTGAATATGACAATGCCACAGTGTGACATAGCCAGTCAGATTTAGTTGCATGCTGATGTCATGGTGAGCAAATGAAATCAATGAGTGGGAGCGCTTATCCCCCAATTGGATGTCACCCTGTTGTGAGGTTTCCGACATCTGTCAGGCAGTGACATGGAATGGACACTGATATCTCTCTAAGTTTAGGATGAGATGTCTCTCACAACTGCCAGCTGTGTCCCCAACCCCTTTGCGCCTCGGTTTGCTGAGAAGTTTTTAAAATCTTTTTACTTTCCACCCTCCCTTGCTAGGGAATCCCTTGCCCTGGTAGAAGCTGCTACTGTTAAAGAGAATCCCCCCTATTATGCTTTCCTCTAGTGTTGTTGACCAACAGGATTGGGGGGGGGGTGGAGTGTGCAAAAGAAAGAGAGATGGAGACCTGTGAGCTGACTTTCTGCTTCCCTTATCTCCCTCTCTTTCTGTTTTCACCAGAGTTGTCCTGATTAGCACTCAGGCACTCAGTATAAAGCAAAGCACCTGGCTAATGTGTGTGAGATTCTAAGCAATCAGTTCACACCCATGAATAAAATGAACCACACATAAGAGTATAGATCACAGAACTGCAGAATCATAGAGTTGGAAGGGACCACCAGGGTCATCTAGTCCAACCCCCTGCGCAAGGCAGAAAACCCACAACTACCTTCCCCCCACCCTCAGCGACCACTACTCCATGCCCAGAAGATGGCAAAAAATAAAATAAAATAAACCCTCCAGGATCCCTGGCCAATATTTAG
Organism: Euleptes europaea; assembly: GCF_029931775.1. Classification (NCBI taxonomy): domain Eukaryota; kingdom Metazoa; phylum Chordata; class Lepidosauria; order Squamata; family Sphaerodactylidae; genus Euleptes; species Euleptes europaea. The sequence goes on from NC_079318.1 coordinate 62,332,978, forward strand.
GAACAATCAGTAAGCAGACTCTAGAAAGAGAATATGAAAAGCTATCTAACCCTATACTTATAACTGAGATTCAACATTTTTCTCTTAGGAATGGGTTCAGAAGGGAGTGTCCCGGGGCAGCCTGGCAGGTCTTGCCTTAGATATCAGTGTCTTGACAAAGAACTCCAAGTCAGGCTAACAGTTATATAGATTCTCCTACAGCTTGGGGAATTTCTTTTCCATCCAATCAGAATTCAGGGTGCAGGCTTAAAGTTTTCCCTTCAAGCCAGCTTTTGACCAATCGTTTTAAATGTTTGGATAAGGATGTTAAGGCAACGAGCAGGGAAATTAAAACTGATCAGTTTTGGCTTCTCTGGCAGGTTGACCAAAAGGCAGGATGAACTCAGGACTCATTTCCCTTTGGATAGCTCTTTTTTTTTTTGCCATCAGGTCTTAATTATGATGACTCAGTAGGGCTTTCAAGGCAAGAGACTAAGGGCGAAAATGCATGGTCGCCGTATCCTCCTTTAATCCCTGTTTCAGCCAGCATTCAGCCAGGATCGAACGCATGCGTTTCGCCTAATGTGTTTTGATCCTGGCTAAAACAGGGATTAAAGGAGGATAAAGCGACCATGCGTCTTTGCCCTAACAGAGGTGGTTTGCCATTGCCTGCTTCCGCATCATGACCCTGGTATTCCTTGGAGGTCTCCCACCCAAATGCTAGCCAGAGTTGACCCTGCTTAGCTTCTGAGATCTGATGAGATCAGGCTAGCCTGGGTCTATCCAGGTCAGGGTTAGCCCATAGATCTCCAGATACCTGTCTTTCCCCTTCCTGGGATGCAGCAAGAGGACTTTTATAGTCCCATCCACATCCCTGTGTGTGTGTCATTCCAAGTGCACATTGCATCCTCGCACGACACTGTCAACCTTTCCTTCCATTGTACACAACTCTTGCTTGACCAACAAACTGAACAATCACAATCTGTCTTCAATATTTGCTTGCTGATTTCAGAATCCAAATGCCAGAGTGACTGTTCCATTTCTGGACAACCTTCAAGCAAAAGTCCGCTGCCATCTGAAAGCTTTTTCGACTACTCTCAGGAGTGCCTGGCATGTCTTTTTCTTCTTTCTTTTGCAGTAAGAGAAATTGCTCAGCCTTTAAGCAGTGACACACAAAAGGGATTAATTTTGTTCTGTTTTGGCTAATAATGGTTAAATTGTAGGTTATCAAACTCAATGGGAAGGATGGTTACCCAGTGGTGCCACAAATGCAAAGGATAGTATGCATTGTGTATGAAGAGTGAATTCATAATTATATGTTTTTGCAAACATAAAGAAAAAAATCTTGGTAAACAACTGAACTGCCATCTGCCACTTCTCTCCACCCTTAATGTAGGCAGGGGAGATTATATTGACAGCTTTTTTCCCCCTGGTAAAGCCAGTAGAATAATCTATTGGGTTGTATTTTGTCTGAGGATGGATATGAAGAGCACACAGTGCTGCTATATAGTTCCTTTATATCACAAGGCGAGAGAGAGTGTGTGTGTGTGTGTGTGTGTGTGTAAAGTGCCCTCAAGTTGCAGCCAACTTATGGCAACCCCAGCAAGAGTCTTTCAAGGCAAGTGAGAAGCAGAGGTGCTTTGCCAATGCCTTCCTCTGCAGAACCTTCCTTGGTGGTTTCCCTTCCAAGTACTGACCCTGCTTAGTTTCTGAGATCTGATGAGATCAGGCTATTCCATACCACCTTCCCTCCCTATCACAAGGCATACTGTTATCTGCTTTCTCCAAGATTAAAAAATGGCACATAACTTCAAACAGAGAGTCTAGACCGGGGATTCTCATTTTTTATAGCATGGCACACTTTAAAAAACAAACAAACATATGCTTGACGCATCCATTCTCACCTAGAAAAGTGAATCACTGAGAAATGTAGACATATTCAAGGGCTCGTTCACACTCACAGGTAAATCAGGGAGCCAGTGTGGTGTAGTGGTTAAGAGTGGTGGTTTGGAGCGGTGGAGTCTGATCTAGGGAACCAGGTTTGATTCCCCACTCCTCCACATGAGCGGCGGAGGCTAATCTGGTGAACTGGATTTGTTTCTCCACTCCTACACATGAAGCCAGCTGGATGGCCTTGGGCTAGTCACACTCTCTTAGCCCCATCTACCTCACAGGGTGTCTGTGGTGGGGAGGAGAAGGGAAGGTGATTGTAAGCTAGTTTGATTCTTCCTTAAGTGGTAGAGAAAGTCAGCATATAAAAACCAACTCTTCTTCTTCTTCATTTAATAAAAGAACGGAACGGGAGACCTGCTGGGTCAGACCCAAGGTCCATCCAGTGCACTATTCTGATTCCAGCAGTTCCCAGCTGAATACCTCTGGAAAGTTCACAGGCAGGGCCCTCTCCTGCCATTGCCATGCAGCAAGTGATGCTCTGAGCAGAAGAGGTCTCATCTAGCCATCATGGCTAATAGTTGTAGATAAATCTATCCTCCATGAATTTATCCAGGCTGCTTTTCAAGCCTTCCCTTATTTGGCTCTTGTAGGTTATCCGGGCTGTGTAACCGTGGTCTTGGAATTTTCTTTCCTGACGTTTTGCCAGCAACTGTGGCAGGCATCTTCAGAGTAGTAACTACTCTGAGTAGGTTACTACTCTGAAGATGCCTGCCACAGTTGCTGGCGAAACGTCAGGAAAGAAAATTCCAAGACCACGGTTACACAGCCCGGATAACCTACAAGAACCAATGAACTCTGACAGTGAAAGCCTTCGACAATACTTCCCTTATTTATTTATTATTTTGTTTATTTAATTTCTACCCTGCACCCTCTCCCCACCGGGGACTCGGGACGGCTTACAGCATTTAAAAATACATTTAAAATACAATAAATATAATTAGAATAGAAAACAAGCAATACTTAGAACAATGAAACCAGTTAAAATATCAGCTACAAAACTTGCTTGGAAAATAAAACTGGCCAGCTCCCTGGAAACATTAGCCAAAGGCTGCAAAGTACAAAGCAGCCTTACATGCCCTGCAAGAATGCTGAAAAATTCCTCAGGGCATGGATTTTCCTGGGGAGCTGATTCCAGAGGAAAGGGGAAAACACGATTCCAGCTACATAGACCTGGACTTGCATCTGTTTTATGCTTTGTCCTCCTTCCCTTCTTCCATTCCTCATCCTTTGACTGATACTCAGTTGAAATTTAGGTGGTAAGCGCCAAAGGCAGGAACATGTCTTCTTCACTCTGAAAAGTAAAAAAAAAATGAACACAAGTTTTGTGGTACCTCAAAGACTGACAATTCTTTATTCTAGCATAAGCTTCTGTAGGCTGGTGCTCGCTTTGTCAGGTGCGCTTCCAGATACTCTGGGAAGTGCCATTCTGGAAGAAAGACTCAAGTTACAATTTGGCTCTATTGAACAAAAGACCCACAGTTTCTCAACGACTGGCAATTACCTTTAATACACAAGACTTCTGACTGTGTGAAAGTTGGAGACATTAACCTGCCGCTTAGAGCGGCAATGAGTTTAGCCTGCCACCTCCTCATTAGCAGCTGTTTTAAAAGCTGTAAAAAAATACCCCCGAACTACAAAGCGAAAAGACCAGACTCCTCATTTATGCTCAATTATAAAGCAGCAGAGCTTTTCTGTCAGAAGAGCTTTAAAAGAGCAATCATTTGCAGCATGCGTAATAGAACGATTCCACATAGTGGGTAGGTCATGGTGCGCTGTGAAACCAGATTTGGGGGTGGGGGCTGTACATTAGTATACTATTATTTATTTAATTGAAACATTTGGAAGTCCAAGGCAGGTAACCCAGCAACAAGAATATACATTAAATGCATATCGAACAACTTCTTAAAAAATCGCTTAAATAGATTAACAATGTATTATCAGGGATAGGGTAGGAGCAGAATTTGGCACATCCATAATAAAGCCTTCTGTGCAGACAAATTGTCCCTTCATCGATACGTTGATGTACTGGATGGGACTGGCCAGTTTTAGATGAGGTCCAGCTGACTTTGTCGGACCAGCTCAAGAGGACTCCTGGAGCCAACTTTCTGTCAGATAAACAGGTTGTAAATGTTGCTCAGAATGCTTCCCTTTTAAAAAGGTAAAGGTCCCCTGTGCAAGCACTGGGTCATTCCTGACCCATGGGATGATGTCACATCCCGATGTTTACTAGGCAGACTTTGTTTACGGGGTGGTTTGCCAGTGCCTTCCCCAGTCATCTTCCCTTTAACCCCAGCAAGCTGGGTACTCGTTTTACCGACCTCGGAAAGATGGAAGGCTGAGTCAACCTTGAGCTGGCTACCTGAAACCAACTTCCGTCGGGATTGAACTCAGGTCGTGAGCAGAGCTTGGACCGCAGTACTGCAGCTTACCACTCTGTGCCATGGGGCTTCCCTTTTATCTACATTTAATTTGTCATCTGTGCTGCCTTCTTAACTTAGGGAGCACTCCTAAGCAAGCCTGCTCGAAAACAAGTCCCATTTTATTGAATAGGGCTTAGTCCCAGGAAAGAGTTCTTAGGATTGCAGCTTTACAATGCAACCCTAAGAGATACTCAATGGTCTTAGTGAGAGGTGGTCCAGATCTGATTTCTGTAAAGAGACTGCCATTTGAAGACATCACAGAAGCTTCAGTTGTTATACACCAGGGGTATCGAACTCATTTGTTACGAGGACCAGATATGACATACATGTCACTTGGTTGGGCTTGGCCATGCCTCACCAGCTGCAGCAGGTTCGCCAGCCCCAATCAGGACTGGGTGGAGTGGCTGCCTCGGCTGGCTCATGGGCTGGATAAGACCTCTTAAGGGTCTGGAACCGGCCCATGGACTGTATGTTTGACATCACTGGTATACCCCTTGTTTAGCTGGTAGTATGGAAAATGTGGGCACACTACATTTACATTAAAATAGCATCACTGGCTCCCAGCTTGCTTCCAAGCTCAGTTTAAGGGACAGGTTCTTTTCTGTAAAGCTCTTCATGATCTGGGTCTTATGTACCTAAGCAAAATGATGGACACAGTGAGATGTAACTCTGCTTAGGACTGCACTATAAATAGGGTTGCCAACCTCCAGGTACTATCGGGAGATCTCCTGCTGTTACAACTGATCTCCAGCCAATACAGATCAGTTCACCTGGAAAAATGGCCACTTTGGAAACTGGACTCTATGGCATTGAAGTCCCTCCCTAAACCCTGCCCTCCTCAGGCTCTGCCCCAAAAATCTTGAGGTATTTCTCAACCTGGAGCTGGCAACCCTAACTAAAAAGGACTGCCTCTCCCAAGAACCTGCAGGCCCCTTAGGTCCATTCAACAGACTTTGCTGGCTGCACCCTCCTTTTTGCTATGTGCTGACATCTGTTGCAAGGTCATGGGCCTTTTTAGCAGCAGCTCCAGTCTTCTGAAATATCATTTACGTTCAGAAGGTGCTTTCACTGTAGGCATTTTTCAGGGACTGCAAAACTGTGCCCTTTCCTAGGGCTTTCTGAGTAATATTCTTTGATTAATTTTGCTAGTTGCTTTTACTGAGAATTTTTAGATGATTATTAGACATACTTAACTTTTCTATATTTTTATCTGTGATTGATCGTGAGCCTCCTTGAAACTTGGATAAGGTAGGGTATATACTTAAAATAAACAAAAAGTTATATACCGTAAGTAGTCTGAGATTGACCTTACAAGTGGTAACCAGCTCTTGGAGGAGAATGGAACAAACAATCACAAACAACCAAATTCAGACTGCACTGAATCTTTGTAAGATTCTTAATCTTGGTGAGATTTCCCAAGTCCAATGCTCAGAATGCAATATCACAATAGTTCAGGCATTTATGTAAGCTGTACTCTGAAAGGTCAGGTAGACGCAAGATGAAATCTAGTAGATTAAGAGCAGAGGCACGGTGGATCCTGGTTTTTAATGGCAGAACCTGGGAAAATCCTGAATGCTACAGGAATGTCACTGAATTTGAAGGTTCATTGCCTTTCAGACTCCAGAGCTGGTCATTTCCCAAAACACAGATTTACTAGCTGGACCAGTGAAATAGTGACTGTAAATAGTAAAACAGTAGGTGCTTGGCATGCCAACGTGTCTTAGAAATAGCCATTACTTACTGTGGACAGCCATTAAACCATTGCTTTCAGAAAGATATGTGAGCAAACTCATTGGGGGCGATGTTAAAATTGGTGTGTTGAAGTTATAAAACTTCACCTTGGGAAAGAAAGATCAATGTTCACATCCTTGGGATTCTGGATGGGTAGGGATGTCCCTCTTTGCCACTGGTGGGAGGTTTTTTGGGGGCGGAGCCTGAGGGGGCAGGGTTTGGTGAGGGGAGGGACTTCAGAGTCCAATTGCCAAAGTGGCCATTTTCTCCAGGTGAACTGATCTCTGTCAGAGATCAGTTGTAATAGCAGGAGATCTCCAGCTAGTACCTGGAGATTGAGCAACCAAAAAGAACACCACTGCACTAATACCACAGGTCAAGAAGGCAGTGCAGGATAGGCTGATAATAAACGGACAACACAATAGTGTAACAAAAGTGTATAAGGTGCACAATTAACATATAACAAGCAAGATATATACAAAACTCCTTCAAAGTCCAAAGTACAAAATGCTAGTTTTAGAGCAAGGCAAAAAGGTATTCTTCATGTAGAAGTTGCTAGGAAGACGATCGTTTCTATTTCTTCATCAGTTCCATTTAGTTAGAGATTTTCTATATGCACATAAAGATTATTCAAGTTAAATCCGGTCTCTCATAGAGATTAGAAATCTGACTGTGTATTATATAGAGGATTAGGGTTCCAGTACAGGATCCCTTTGGGAACAGTCAAATCGTCATAACTGTCTGCATTTTGTACTTTGGACTTTGAAGGAGTACCTGGAGGTTGGCAACCCTATGGATGGGCCTTTTTAGGCCTGATCTGTGTTATCCATCTTATTGTTGCCCTCAAGAAATAAAATGAAGGAGAGTGGTGGCTCTTGGCACTCCTCAACATCTGAGATAGCTATGGGTTGGGCAAAACTGGACAAATAATGGGTCTTGGTACTAAATTACAATGAGAAGGTTTGGGTTATATGGGTGGTTTGCATGAGAGCTCTCAAAATCTGAGCACAAACTCCCCCATAACTTTGCTGTTAAAAATCAGCAGTTTCTGTTCTGAATTCAGCATCGTGGATCCCGGGTTGGTTCCCAATCACTGATGCCTTTTATGCACCACATGTATCCCCCCATGGTTTTAGGGAAAAAACTAGTCACAGCTTCTATTTTTTCACCTGACATTTAACTCATAGCTGAAAGTGTGGTTCTTATATCAGGCTTGTTTTCTTTGTGTATCTTACAGGCAGCATGATTCCTTCAGAACTATTTAACCACAATCCTTAGAAGTAGAAAGGCAGGGTAGTTCTTGTTGAATGTCTAGAGCTGAGCTGCATCATTATCCCAATTAACAGCCAGCTGAGCAAGGATTAGGTTCATTTGCTTGTCATCCTTAAAGCACTTAAGCTGTCTCAAGCCTCTCCGAAACCAGCACTGATGCTGATGTTTTGTACCAAAGATTCAAGATAGTGATGAACAATTTCAAGAAGCACATATGTTGCACCAAATGCATTTTGAGAGCACTTCAACATAGAGCCAATGTGCTGACATTGGAGATTAGTGGGATGGATTATTTCCCTATCCTCCCACTTCACTGAGCTAACTTTGAAGCCTTCCTCCAGGCTAAGGAGACTTCCTCCGATTTCAATGGCTCTTCTGCTGGAGGAAGAGCCACTTAAGTTGGAGGCAGGCTCCTTAGGCTAGAGGGAAGCTCCTTGGAGAATGGCTGGATCCAACCCAGTGTGTACACATTTAAGATGACTCCATTTTGACCTTTCAAGCCTGACCAGAACTATCTGCTGAAGGGAGCTTTGACTCTCAAAAGCTTATACCCTGAAATTCTTGTTGGTCTCCAAGGTGCTACTGGACTTGACTCTGGCTAGAACGATGTGTCCCTGTACCAGCAGAAACACAGTTAGGATGGGGGCACAGTCATAGCATTTGATCCAATGGCTTCCAAGCAAATGAGGACTCTTGTCCTGATGGAAGTATGATTGGCTGTGTCCTAGAAAGACTCCTCACTTAGCAGAATGCAATCACTGGATCCAACGGGAATGGTAATATTGTAAGAGAGCAAAAGGCCATCCAATTCTGTACTATGAGGCAGCACCATCTATCTAGCCAGACAGACAGCCATCCCATAGTGTGTATGTGTAAAGAGCTGTCAAGTCACACCCAAGTTATGAAAACCCCATAGGGTTTTCAAGGCAAGTGATTAAGCATCTTTTGTCAGACCTCATTTCTATTGAGCTGTTGATATGTTGACCAAACCCTACTGAGGTGTCCAGTGACATTTTTATTGCCACTTTACAAACTTTTCATTCTCCAATTATGTGCTCACTCAGTACCCCATCCTTCCTAAATGGATCTGTTCCCTGGGCAGTAGAATAGGGTGGGGGGAGGCTTTAATGACTAGGCTTTCCACCTGTTTCTTATTTCAAGGAACTGTCCCTTATGTATATAGTCAGAAATATTCATGGACAAAAAAAGATGCGTCATAGCTGCAAAAAAGGAACTTGAATGTAATGCATTACAAGAATGGGACATTCTAAAGAAGCATTGTTAATTTTCTGGCAAACCTAATATATAATTTTCTTATGGTCTCACAATGTCATCCTTATGCTGAAACCTCTTCAGGTGGCAATCCTATTAATTACTCCTTTTTTCCTTTGCAGCCAATGTGACCGTCTATTGTTACTTTTATATATATTTGTTTTGCTTGTAATCATGCAATTATGAAATTACGATTAGAAGAAATGTAAAAAATAATGAGCATATTTTACAGACAAGAGAAATACAGTAATTAAGGCCCCCTTCCTTTCCTCCCCAGGGAAAAAGAACTTAATCAGACTATGTTCCAGGATGCCAGGACACCACCAGTGAACAGGAAGTAATTAATTAAGCACCACAGAAAATCAGAAGCTGGTTGTGGTAGGACACCATGAGGAAGTAATTACTTATCTAACTCAGAGCAGATGAAGCAACTGAAAACTAAATTTAAAGAGACAAATGTGAAGCAAACCAGAAATTTGATGGATGGGCTTACTTTCAAGTAAACATAATAGTCGGATCCTCACTAGGGAAGAGGCATTGCCTAATTTTTATAGGAAATCCAGCAATGTTAAGTTCTGTGCGAAACCCCTGTTTAAATTCTGCTCACAACTGAGTGTGGGAAAGGAACCTTTTAGAAGTGCAAAAAAACCCCCCATCATATGGAACTCAAGCAAGTTCTGCTCCTGGCAGAGACCAGGAGCATCCCAGATGGTATGGAAGGTTTCACAAGTAGATCCTAGAGAGTGGAAAGACTAATGTGGGACATGTTGCTCCAACACGTACCTTGAACCCAAACTCTTTAGGGCTCTAGAGAGATTTGAATTGGGCCCAGAAACACAAGGTAACTGGAGTAATTCCAGGAGCTCAGAGATGACATGTTCCTCTGCTTATACCCAGCAACAGATAGGCAGCAGTGTTTGAAGCAACTGAAGTTTCCAGGCAACATCTATGGGCAGCTTTAGTATGAAAATGAAAATAATGACGTTAGGGAGGTCTGTGTTTTCTCAGTAGAGAGACAGAACTTTGTTCTGTGAATGCCCAGTATGTCATTAGTTTGTCAAATCTAAGCAGATCCCATCTTGGTCAGTGTCTGGATGGAACAGTACCTCAGATTCCAAACAAGCTGGGAGTACCATGTAATTTGTACTTAGCCTTCTAAAATAGAAGTGGTCAATGTGTATAAAATAAATAGGCCCGGTCCATCTAAAAGTCCCCTAGAATTCAGTGGAGCCAATTTAAACAAATATTTAACCCGCAAATGGTTAAGTTGAACCAGATTGTGCCTATAGATTTCTGTGTGCCGTGCAACCCCTCCATCTGCAGTGGTACAACCAAGATCGGTTTGATCACGTGACCTGTTTTCTGTGTAGACTGGCTCTCTCAAACCTTGATTGACCGCTAAGTGTCAAGGGAAACCCACAGTAAGATTGCGCATCAGCAAACAGTGATGCCTGGCTTCCGTTGCTGCGGAATTGAAACCTCTTTTCATGCTGTTTGAAAGCTGTACCCATTGCACTGCCAACTGTGGAAGAGTCGAATGATAGATGTTTCTCCTTCGTAAGCCAGTGCTATCAATTTCCACAGCTTTCAGAAAGAGGCAAGGATACTATTTAAGGATTGGGCTGTTCTTAAGTGTACCAGTCATGCTTATAGCTTGCCAGTTCTTGACCTGGAGGCTGCTTTGTCTGATATGGTTTCGAGCGGTGTCAATTAACTGCAAGGGTCGACTAAGTGGTGATCGAAGCTGCTTTGAGGACTGCTTTGAGGTCTGTTAACAGCAAGCGGTCCAGACAGGCCATGATAATGTCTGGTTGACTGCACTTCCTGATGTGTTCAGGGTTTAAGGGGAGGCGAGGAAAGGAGAGACTTCTGTGTCATCCAAATGACCTTGGCTTTAAAAAAGGAACTAGTAAATGTAGGAACACTAAAGCAGCTTTCATTTTGAACCTCTGAGATTCCATTAGAGAATAGGTGTTGACAACTATTGGAAAGGTCTCTTCCCTGCCCTTATCTTTCTCCTCCCCTAGGAGCATACTGGGTACTTTGACAGCTCAGATGTAGAAAAGCAGAGTGGAGATGGAGAAGAGAGGTGGAAAATCACTTGGGGCAGGTACATCCCATCCCATGGTGTAAGGGTGCTTCCAAAATTCTCCTCATCTGAATATTTCTCTGGAGTTCTGAATTGCCTGGTCTTATTTTCCAAATAGAATTGATACATTAGGAGTTCTCCATTGTTTTTTTTTTATTATATCTAAGGATTGTACAGAGAAGGAGAAGAAGAAGAAGAGGAGGAGAAAGAGTAGTAGTAGTAGTTGGTTTTTATATGCTGACTTTCTTTACCACTTAAGGAAGAATCAAACCGGCTTACAATCACCTTCCCCTCCTCACAACAGATAACCTGTGAGGTAGGTGGGGCTGAGAGAGCTGTGACTAGGCCAAGGTCACCCTGCTGGACATTATATGTAGGAGTGGGGAAACCAACCCAGTCCACCAGATTAGTGTCTGCCAGTCATGTGGAGGAGTGGGGAATCAAACCCGGTTCTCCAGATTAGAGTGTTGTCATGCATGGTTTACTACTATTTCAGGTCCTTCATGTCTTCACACACATGCCCCTTAGCATTTCTGAAGTTTATATGTATAGTTGTATCAGGATTGTGTGTGTGTTTGGCCATAATGCATGTGCGCTTCTGTAACATGTCACCAAGAAAACAAGGGAGGCAGAGTCTGGACAGTTCTCATGACAACCAAGACAGGCTTGTTTCAAGGATGATGCAGTACTTGTTGCCTGAAGACAGGATTTTTCAAAAAATGAACCTAATATTGATGCTGCAAAATCTCTGTTCTCAAAAAGGTCCTGTTCTCAAGGGGCATGGACTACTTGGGACTTTGGCGGGGTGGCCAAGCACAGTCAGTCTGAGGCACTTTCTGCCAGAAACTGCCTGTCTCTCCAGGCACTGCTGTTTGCTCTGTTCGTGGGTGTCACCGAGATTCCTTGAGCAAATACCCCTTCAAGGTCACTTGAGAGATTTTTGTTACTGTTGTCATAAGGCATCTGTCATCTCCCAAAGCAGCCAAGTTACCCCGGCAGTGTTATCCAGAATGATAGAAGTGCTCCAGAAATGTCAAAGGCAGGTGGCTTGTTCTAAATCATAACAGAATTGCATCTTGCATGAGTTGCCCTCTGCAGCTGATGAAGGCCTGTGAAGAAAACAAGGCCTATAGTTTACCTGAGACAACCCCAATTGTACATTCTTCACTTCCCATGGTGTACAAACGTTCCTGTTCAAATCAGCATCAAGGTTCATGCCCATTTCTAAAGCTAACTAAAGTTAGCACGTTGCAGAATTCAAAGCACTTCATGCACACTGTCTCAGTAACCCTTGTAACAACCCAGTACAGCAAATCAGCATTACTGAACATATGAAGCTGCCTTATACTGAGCCAGACCATCAGATCAGCTTTGTCTTCTCTGGCTGGTAGGAGCTCTCCAAGGTCTCGAACCAAAACAAACCTTTCACAATACCTGCTACATGAGATCGCTTACCTGGAGATGCCAGGGAGTGGATGGGAGAACCTTTTGTAAGCAAAGGAGGTGCCTTCCCTCTGAGGGGCAGTCCCACTTCTATGATCATCTCTATATTAGCTTCAAGAGAGACTGAACTTGCTGAGCCAAGTTATTGCCCCCCCTCCCCCATGAGGTTTGGTGGCTCTGGTGTTACATTAACAAAATGCAAGTTGATGAGAGATCAGAAGCAGCTTAACTTGTGGGGCACGAGAACCTTCCTCTGTGGGATACATACCTGTTCCCTCCTTTGATGGAAGCCAGCAGTGAATCAGAAGTAGAAACTGATATATTTTGGGGTCCAATGATAAACTAACTGAATTAGCAATGGTTTAAACCAACTTTAATAAGAGCAGCAACTAACACATCTTTCCTTTCCTTTATCCCTTAAAAGCTCCTTGATTCATAAATCTTGGGCAGAATAATTCTAAATCTATTGTTTAAGGGATATAAGGACTGAGATAAATTTTGCTACTGCCATTGTAACCTTAAGATTGCTGTCACTTAATAAATAGGGTATTAGACACAGAGGTACTAGTCCAATCTGTTAGAAGAGGAGTTATATAACTTGATCTTAGATCTTCATAAAAATGGCATTCCAGGAGCATGTATACTAGAGAATAAATAGAACCAGAAGAACACAGGCAGGCCCTTTCTGAATATGGTAGGTTCATGTATCTACCTTGCATAACCATAGAAGGGTTAGCATTCAGTCTAAAACATCTTGCAAAGTGGTCCCTAAGACTTGCTCAAGAATTAACTAAGGTCAGATGATACCCATAGAGAGATGGCCTCGACCCTAGAATCTGCCTCGATATTTTATTAATTGAGGGCTGCACTCTATACTCCTTGCAGAGGCTGCAATGCTAGTAAACCACTGGCAAAAGGAAAAACAACAGGAGATGAGTCATCTCTCTCCCAAGTTCAGAGCACTCCAGCTCTTAGCTATGGTAATGGCTCTGGCCCAAGTAAGAACAAAGGGGTTAACATCTCACACCTTGCTGGAATGACACACCTTTACACAGGGACTCCATCTAGTTGGTGGCAGTGGTTACTTCCCAGGGAGACGTTTGGTACCCTCTGGGAGCAAGAGAAAGGGGTGACATCACCGAGTGGAGACTTGGGACAGCAGTGGGTCCTCCCTTTGGTGACTGTAGTGACTGCAGCTTGAGAATCAAGCCCAGCCCTTCCACTGCAATAATCTTATCTCTGATTCAGTTTCTCAGTCACACTAGCGAGTGATGGAATGGTTCAGACACTGGGACAGAATGTTAGCAAACAGTGTTTAGATATCTGCTGGATTATTATGCTGTCAGAGGAACAACAGATCCAAGTCAAGCCCTCAAGCTTCTACTAAAATCAGCAGGGCTGCTTCTAAAGTCCTTTCCAATATCCAAACTGTAAACCACTTGCATGTCTCTCCTTGCCCAACCACCTCTGCAAGGAAACCCCAGTGCTCCAGATTCCTTTCAAGCATCAGATGCCTCATTCTTACCCACTGCTGCTTCCCCACCTCCCTTTTGAGCTCCATATAAAGACCACTTAAAGGGAACTTGAACTTCAAAGCAGGAAGCCTGACGTTCTTCACAGTGCCACTTCCAACCTTGGAAGCAATGATGAATGCTACTACAGGCTGCTCGGTAAATTCCCCACTAGTTGCTGCTGAGGATTCCACTGAGAAGCACATCAGCCCAGGATAATTCAGTCTGGTGGGGGATGTATCAGAAATGCAAATAAGGCTTCAGGATGACTTTAATTCACTATATAAAATGATGCCATAAAGAATTAATACAATCACTCATTTGGAGAAAGGCTCCAATGAAAGGATTCTGCATTCTCATATCCTGCCCTCAAATGAGGAAGACATAGAAGATAATCATCACAGTGCCTCTGAAACAAAGGAAATGCAACCCACTGGGCATCGCCAGTTGCCGTGATTTATGAAAGCTAGAACTTGCCAGAGCGATTATTCAAGTCATAAAGAAATTAATCCCTGTGCTTACACAGAATGATTTGCAGACTTATTTTCTTTAGAAATATTAGTGTGTCTTTATGCTCATTGCAATGTAATTGTTCCATTATTTTTAAAGGGATACCCAGCACTTAGGGCAGTCAAATCTCATTGTGAAATGCTAGCTGTGCCCTCTTTCCTTACTGTTCTACTTAGTGACCAGAGAGAAAAGAGGTCAGGGACTGAGTCCCTAAAATGTTTGGCAGAACAGTGCATTTAGACACGGGAAAGCTGTCCTAGGCCCTGGCCCCATTTGGAGTTGATTTTTTAAAAAGGGGTTATAATTAAAAGGATATCTGCTAAAAATCCAAGCATTAATGTATGATTTCAAGATTGAGACAAAATGTGGCCTGGACTTTAAGTCATCTTGTGGACTCAGTGAAGACTCTTTGAGGACTATGGAAGCCTCTGTGTGCTCCGTATCCCCCTGGAAAAACTTGGACAGTCTCTTCTGCCTCACAGATCTAAAAACAATGCAAAGGGAGAACAGGTGACAGGGAAGGCGCAGTAAATTCACTGGCCTTGAGATCCTATTCCATGCGTCATTATATCCTTAGATAAGCCAGATCCAGTTCAGTTGCCTGTGTGATTAGGGTTGCCAACCTCCAGGTACTAAGCACAGACTATGGCTATATATAACTCTATGATAAGTGTATTTGAATGATCCACGAAGGCTACAAGGCCAATGTTACATGAAAATTACACTGGTACTACAAAAAGTACGAAAAGTACAGTCACATTCATTCCAAAATACAATCTTCTCTGAAGGATGGTGCACAGTGACGATGCCTAGGGAGACGATCCTTCAGAGAAGATTGTATTTTGGAATGAATGTGGCTGTACTTTTCGTACTTTTGTAGTACCAGTGTAATTTTCATGTAACATTGGCCTTGTAGCCTTTGTGGATCATTCAAATACACTTATCATAGAGTTATATATAGCCATAGTCTGTGCTTAGTTACTAACCTTAGGTATTGGTACAGAGGTGTTCTTTTGGATTGCTAACCTCCAGGTACTAGCTGGAGATCTCCTGCTATTACCACTGATCTCCAGCCGATAGAGATCAGTTCACCTGGAGAAAATAGGTGCTTTGGCAATTGGACTCTATGGCGTTGAAGTCCCTCCCCCTCCCCAACCTGGAGATGGCAGCCCTACCAGGAAGTATGATAAAGGTTTCCCCTTCAAACTTAGCTGGGGGAGCAACAGCACTTCTTGGCTTAATGGTGGCCTATGGCTGAGTTCTGACATGTCCACATGAGAGCAGGTGTGACACAGTGACTTGAGCATTTAACTAGGACCTGGAAATCCCAGGTTCCAGTCCCCACTCATGGTCTAACTACACACTACACAGCCCTTCCTGCCACAAGGACTTTCAAATGTCCACTGCAAGTTCTCCACTAGAAACCCATTTCCCAGGTGCATAGGGGCTTGATTCAGACTGGGACTATAGCGTGCAGGGAGAGGGTGTTTAAGCCAGTCCCCGCCACACCATTTTCCCTACCTGAAATAGTCCCCCTGGGGCACTATTTGTCCTGCTGGGGAAACCTATGTGCACCCCCATCTGCACTGTGCAGATGGAACCCCCAGTGGGGCAAACAGTTGCCATTAGGGCCATTTCAGGACAGGAAAATGCTTCAGGGGAGAGGCTTAAGCATGGTCCCACTCTAGATTGGGGCCCCATATGCCTGTGGGCTGGCTACTGCCAGAATGTGGGTTAGGTGAGCTTTTCCTCTGATCCACCAAGGAAGCTCTTATGAGTTTATGTACATGGGAAGATGTATGTGGGGCCCAAACTACCTTTAGCAGCACCATTTCCAGCTTCATGAAGCTTCACATATGGCTCCCCAGACTTCTCCCAGGCGTTATGAAACTTCTTCAGGTGATACTACATTTCATAAATATGCTATGGTATCTCAGCTCATGTTATAATTTCACTTTCACTGCTGGCTTGGAGCAACTTGGCTAAAGTTATGCGTACACTCAGTAGCATGACCTTGGCCCCGGGGCCTCCCAGAGGCATCGTACTTAAAATGTTCAGTGTGTAATTCAACAAGACACCTGAATCTAATTTTTACCAGGGCCTCTCTCACATCTATGTTGTAGCTTGTAAATCAGAAAGTCTGGCACAATAGACCTCACCTCCCAGCCCTCAAGAGAAAGTCACCACTGAACTGATACACACGCAACAACAGCACACTCAGCCACCCTGGATTACACCGTTTTGTTTCTGACATAAGTGTTATTTACCAGTCCCAAATACAGTCTGATAGCTGTCTCCCTTTCCAATTGAACATGAGAGGTGACCACTGTCGAGGAAACAAAGCTTGTCCCATAAAACTACAGGTCGTGGTTCTGCCACCAAGTGGGAGCCAGAAATAAGAGTGGCAGGTCACTCTGCTCTGTTCTTACCAGTGAAGTTTATCCTGTTAGTGCTGATATTTGGGGATACAAGCCTTGCCTCAAGGCCATTCCTTCTAGGGCCGGGATTGGATTCATTGCAGTGGTGGATTTTCAGTGTTCTATTTTCAGCAAACTCTTCCCTCATTGATGTCTGCTGAGGAACTCATTTGTGTCTGCACTGGAATCCCAAAATGCCGTGGACAGGTCTGTGGAATGCTCTAAGGTGAGAACCAGAATGCAGAATAGTGTGTCGGACCAGGCTCCAAGGTCAGTCCCCACTCTGCCAAGGAACCTTGGTGGGTGACTTTGGGCCAGTAACTCTCTTTCAGCCTAACCTGCCTCACAGGGTGAAATGGCGTTAGGGTGAAATGGAGGAGGGGAGATTGTTGTAAGCAGCTGCGCGTCCTCATCATGGCGAAAAGCCATTTATAAATAAATAATACTCAGTTTCTCTGGTGTACTGTTACACCTCATTGTTCCCCACTGAGACTACGACCTGGAAGAAACCTACCACCAACTTACAGCTACCTGTTGCTTGGGAAAGATCAGTAGTCAAGATCTGAAAATGCCTATAATTGGGACTTAATCTGGTGGGGTTTTTTCTGGGTTTCACAGCATTTTTATTAGGATGCTTCATCATATGTGTCAAATGGAAGCATCTTTAAATAAAATTGTCCCCCTGGCTGGAGGGTGGTCTTTTATTTATTTTTTTTGCATGAACGAGTTTCCTCTCTTAAAAATATTAAAATGATGGTCCAGTCTGACAGCTGCAGCGAGATAAAAACAATTAATCAGTCCTCAGAATAGCCCTCTTCCATCATTTGTGTCTACAAGCTAATGGGCAGATGTGTTGTTTTTGTTTTTTGGTGTGCTATTTTTAAAGGACATGTTTATAATCACTTGAAATGATCCTGCATTTTGAGAGAAGAAATAGCAGAGAGTATAAAAATCCTGTAAGGACGCATTGAAATGTGACCCCCCCCCCCAAAAAAATATAATATATGTCCTTTTCATACAGGTTTCAAACACCTCTTCAAAGCAAACTAACCAAAGGAAAGCCGGCAGGAGGGCAGGCAGGCAGTTGTGGGAGGGGCTGTGGCCCAGTAGTAGAGCAAGTGTGTTGCATGCAGAAGATGCCAGGTTCAATCCCCAGCATCTCCTGTTCAGAAAAGGACCAGGAAGCAGGTGATGAGAAAGACCTCTGCCTGAGACTCTGGAGAGCTACTGCCATTCAGAACAGACCATACTGACCTTGACAGATGAATGGTCTGACTCAGTATAAGGCAGCTTCAAGTGCATGTGATGGCGGGAACACACCATAACTACATCATAAGAAGCCAGTCATATTGTTGAATACTCGAGTCAGGATGTTCCAAATGGAGAAGACAGGCAAATGTAGCATGTCAAATGGGGCAGAAGGGGTTTGACAACACATTTTCTGCTGTGAAAGTAAGATGCCTCAGAATGCAACACATGTGGGATCCAGCCACTTCCACCGCTACTCTGTCGTCACCCTAACAAAGGCTTCATGCTTATGAAGTACGAGAAAGCCCCGAGGGGCTCATTGGTGTGTGTTGTACTGTGCAAGTGTGTTAGCACAAATTCTTGACAACAAATAAATCCATTAGCACTGACATCCCGGCAACACAGCCTAGATGGAACAAAGCAAAGCAAAGTAACACATTATGAAAAGAAGCATCTGTTAGTATTAGCCTAGCTTCTGAGATAGTTCTGAATAGTCTCCAGGGGTTTTCCAGCTACCTCATGTTCTTGATATATTTGCAGTCCTGCTAATGGCACGCATAAACACTAATAAGTAATGGCAACCTTGACAAGTGTAACAGAAATGCCGTGTATGATTATGCTTATCTGGCAAGAAAAGGAAGTAAAATTCCTATTCAATGCACCGATTAATTTTATCCCACTTAATCTGAAGGATCCAATGCAGATAGCAATACTGTTAAAAATAAAGCAAAATTGTACAGTCAGTTTATATAGGCATAGGATTGCCAGCCTCCATGTTATAGAGACAAAAATGTGCAAAGCACCAGAGGTTACAAGGCATTTATCTAATCACTTCTAGCTACTCCAAAGTATTACAAAATAATAGTAACATCAAAGGTTCAATTAAATTGCAAACATGTATTACAACATACAAATAATAAGAAAACACAAAAAACAAAAGTGTTGATGATGTAACATAAAACAGTGACAGGTTTGCGGGCTAATATCCCATTTTGATATCCTTCTTCGGACTGTAACCTTGAAATTCAACAACAGAAGTATAACTAGTACAAATATCACACATTAATTACATATAACTTATTTACAACAGGTTACGTGGGACTTACTGTAGCTATCACCAGAAATGAAATAATTATCCTTTATGACACATAAGTCTGTAATGAGTAAAATAAAATACATAACAATTAGTATACACAGGCACATAAAGATAAAAGTCTCCCAAACCCAGTTTAAAGAATTACAATATGAGACAATGAAGCCATAAATTCAATTGACTTGTGTAGGGTAGATGGCTATGGGCTGAAGTGGAGTACATTGCATCATCCAGGCTTATATGCATGTGGGGAAATACACCCTTAAAAGGACCACAGCAAACTGAGAGAGATATTCCATGTGTAAAGCTCAAGCATGAGCAAAGTTTATAAAAAAGGAGATAGGCCCCAGCGATCATTAAGGCCACATGGAGCTAATGTATTTAAAGTGAAAATCCAATGGGCCTCCCTTTGTAACAGTAATTTTTCCATGTTATAAAATTGGTAGGTACTGGGTAATATCCTGTCAATAACTAAAAACTTGAAATCAGATGGTGAATGGTATTTCTCCATGAAATGAGCTACCAAAGGAGCTTGTAGATTACGATTTCTGAGTTTGCTGCAATGTTCAGAGTCTATGTCTTAAGGGACGTGTGGTAGCACCAGGTCCCTCTTTGCCATTGGCAGGAGGTTTTGGGGGCGGAGCCTGTGGAGGGGAGGGTTTGGGGAGGGGAGGGACTTCAATGCCACAGAGTCCAATTACCAAAGCAGCCTTTTTCTCCAGGTGCACTGATCTCTATTGGCTGGAGATCAGTTGTAATAGCAGGAGATCTCCAGCTAGTACCTGGAAGTTGGCAACCTTGGTCTTGGGGGACTTATACCAGCTCTGTCAGACTGCACTTCTGGGATCTCCTGTCAGCTCCAACAAAGGGATGACGATGATGCTGGCGACGACTTGGGTGCCCCAGCCTGGGAAGCCTCCTTGCCTAGAGTCATCATATCCCACCCAGCCCTCCAAATCCAGAGAAAATAATTTGCATAGTTTAATTTGCTAATTAAATGATGATCTGCAACAGCATTAATCAAATTAGCATGTCTAATTTGTGTAACTTCCACAGTAAATGCCCACACACAAGAACCAAATCTCCCATATTCTACAACTTGGAAAGCTGAAATCTACCCATTTGCTGCCAGCAAAATAAATTATGCAACTAAATTATACCAATGTTACTTCAATGTGGGATTTAATAAATAAATCATCCTTGGTATTTTAGGACCCAGTCTATACTGGGAAGAATCCTTCTGGAAAATTTATACACACATACACACACAAGTGGGAACCCACAAGGTCTTGTGGGAGGCATCTCATTTTCCCCTACCCCATTATTTCCTCTTTCTCTTTTCTGAATGCCCCCATAGCCTTCCCCCTTTTCCTGCCTCCTACTCTCCTTCTAGGATTGCCAACCTCCAGGTAGGGCCCAGAGATCTCCCAGAATCACAACAGATCTCCCAATCACAGAGATCAGTTTTCCCTTAGGGTTGCCAGCTCTGGGTTGAGAAATCCCTGGGGATTGGGGAGTGGAGCTTTGGGAGGGCAAGGTTTGGGGAGAGTATAATGCCATGAAGTCCACCCTCCAGATCAGCCATTTTTTCCAGGATAACTAACTGATCTCTGTCATCTGGACAGCAGTTGTAATTCTGGGTGATCTCTAGCCTCCACCTGGAAGACGGCAACCCTAGTCCCCCTGGAAGAAGAGGCTGCTCTGGAGAGTGGAGTATATATACCCCTCTGAGGTCTCCCCACCTCAAACACCACCTTCTCCAAGTTCCACCCCCCAAATCTCTAGGACTTTCCTAACCTGGCATTGGCAAGCCTATCTTCTTCCGACCCCTCACCCAACTTACTTTTATCTACCCATCTGTCTTAAGCTTCACTGCCCCAGCAGCCTCTACCTAGGAAAACTGTGGCCCCCAGTCATGTGGTGCCAACCACTAGGTCAGGCCCACTTGCATGGTAGGGAACCCTCAGGAATTTGTGAGATGGCACCTCACTTTCCCCTCTATCACCCTACTCACACTATTTCCTCTTTCCTTACCAGCAACCCCCATATCCTCTCCCCTTTTCCTGCCTCATCCTCTCCTTTTCACAAATTCACCAATCTACCTTTTATCTGCCTCCATTTTTGGCTATATTTATTATTCATTTACTTCATTTATACCCCGCCTTTCTCCACAGTGGAGGCCAAAGCAGCTTACATTATTCTCCTTTTTATCCGCACAACAACTCTGTGAGGTAGGTTAGGCTGAAAGTATGTGACTGAATCAAAGTAGGGTTGCCAGCCTCCAGGTTGTGGCTGGAGATCTCCTGATCTCACATCTTGTATTTGGGATGTGAGAACTTATTCATGTTAACAATCTGTGAGGCCATTTAATCCTGAGAATGAGATCAGGAAAAATCAAATGCATAATTATAGGATGGGGGAGACTTGTCTTAGCAGTAGTGTGTGCAAAAAGGATCTTGGGGTCTTAGTAGACCAAATACTGAACATGAGTCAGCAGTGTGATGCGGTAGCTAAAAAGGAAAATGAGATCTTGGGCTGCATCAACAGAAGTATAGTGTCCAGTTCACACAAAGTAATTGTACCGCTTTATTCTGCTCTGGTTAGACCTCATCTAGAGTATTGTGTTCAGTTTTGGGCACAACAATTTAAGAAGGATGTAGACAAGCTAGAGCGTGTCCTGAGTAGGGCAACAAAAATGGTGAAAGGTCTGAAGACCAAGTCCTATGAGGAAAGGTTGAAGGAGCTGGGTATGTTTAGCCTGAAGAAGAGAAGACTGAGAGGGGATATGATAACCATCTTCAAGTACTTGAAGGGGTGTCATATAGAGGATGGTGCCGAGTTGTTTTCTGTTGCCCCAGAAAGTCGGACCAGAACCAACGGGTTGAAATTAAATCAAAAGAGTTTCCGTCTTGACATTAGGAAGAAATTTCTAACAATTAGAGTGGTTCCTCAGTGGAACAGACTTCCTCGGGAGGTGGTAAGCTCTCCTTCCCTGGAGGTTTTTAAGCAGAAGCTAGATGGCCATCTGTCAGCAATGCTGATTCTATGACCTTGGGCAGTTCATGGGAGGGAGGGCATCTTGGCCATCTTCTAGGCATGGAGTAGGGGTCACTGGGGGTGTGTGGGGGAGGTAGTTGTGAGTTTTCTGCATTGTGCAGGGGGTTGGACTAGATGACCCTGGTGGTCCCTTCCAACTCTATGATTCTATTAGTTTGTAGTCCACTTCAGCTCTAAGTGAAGTGGGAAAGGCCCAAAATCTTGGACAGAATATTTATTTATTAAAATATTTATATCCCACATTTCTTTGTGGCTCAAGGTGGCTTACAAGGCCCAGTTAAAACAATACAATTAAAACTGGCAGAATAAAATTCCAGATACCCCCCTCTCCCAATAGTGTAAACACATCAATATAGTGTAGAATTTACTATTAGGTATATTTTGTAAGGTAGTATTACAAAATATACCTAATAGTAAATTCTACAATATATTGATGTGTTTACACTATTGCTCCCCACCCATTTCACAGGTACTTTGGACGGTGATTTTTGGTATCAGTTTAACACTTTTTGAGACATATATTTATATTTCTTCTGAGCCCTTTTCCACTTGGCTGCTTGTCCTAATGGATGTCAGGACATTTTCTTGGAATTAACGAGTGGCTGAGGGAGTTGATGACCTGAAGAACAGCCAAAGGCCACAAACCTTTCTGCTCATTAATATCCTGCCTTCTGCCAAGGCTGCTTTTGATGGTAAAACCTGGAACTGGCTGGAAGTTAGAGAAAGCTTTTCCAATTTGGTCATAGATGATGTTTCTAAGTAAAGGATGAGGGGGTTACGAACACACCAGTATGCTATGCAGAATTAGGCCAATACATGATGCATGGATTTTATTATTAGAATTTATCATTAAAAAAACACCACACCTAATTTGCAGTTTCATACTGCTGCTTTGAAAATTGGGGATGAATTGCTAGGGGAGGAAGGTTTAACCCTTTCCTCTTAGGCCTTTTTTATAATTTGCCTGTCTGAACTTGGAATTCATTGCCACAAAATGCAGTGATAGCCCCTGGCTTAAATGGCTTTAAAAGGAGCTATAGAGTAGAGATCCCCAATCTTGTTGAACCTTGGTTATTTTTCAAACACTGAGAAAAGGGAGTGGATGATACCCAAAAATGGCTTCCATGGGGTGCTGTGTCCAGTTTCAAAATACCAGACGTTTTCAAGGCAAGCATCCTCCTGGCAATGGAGGTAACTGTTTCTTGTTGGGTGCTTCCTACAGACACAAAGATGATGCCTTCTGGGTTCTTCTGAAGCACTTCCTGCTCCAATGAGATTGAGGAAAGCCACGACTGTTTTTAACAGATGCTTTGCTGAAGTAGCAAAGGGCACCAGGTAGGGTAGCCATTTACTTGGGAATGGTGGGGGGGATCTCCTGGTGATGCTCCCCTGACCCCTGCCCATATCTCTGATGGTTGGAATCCAACCCACCAAGTCAGTCCAGAGGTTGCTAGCACTAGGCTACCATTGGCCATCAGTACAGGTTGCATAGGCACACTACTGATTTATCTACTCATTAAATGAGCTGCTTCATCCATCTGTTTGCACATTCACTGAATGCAGAAGAAAACAGGATCATGCTTGCCAGTCTTTGTCCTTAGCACCCATGCATTCAGTGCATCAAGCCCCTGCGCATGTGCAATTGAACATATGGGGGTGATCAGAATTACTACAAAAAGCAGAGATACTATCGAATTGAGCAGCTTACATGTGTTCGTGCACAGGGGCTTGCTGCAGATGTTGGGCTGAATGTGTGGATGCTGGAGAGTGGGGCCAGCAGGTGTATGATTCCACTTCCTTCTCTCTGTGTTAACTAAATGCACAGTTAACATCTGGAGAGGGTTTTTTGGCTAGGAGATGATCCTTTATACTAGTTGTCTTTGATTATTGTTATGTACTCTCTGTTTCTCTGAATGGGAATAAATTCCATGGACAATGTGCTACTTGGGTTGGGTCCCTTTGGATGGCACTTCTGTAATATTTGCTTTATAAACAAATGTACAGATAAAGCACAGATGGAGGCAAAGAGGTTTCCCTACAGGAGAGAAGCTATGCTTACCCAAATGAGAGAGTCCCAGGGAGAGAGATTTTGCATCCCTGAGGTGCTTGGCCAATGCACAGCTGCCTCCCTCCCTCTGTTCCAGACTGAACAAAATGGCTGTTTCATGACACACCCGCCCCCTTACCCCATCTGGGAAGGGTCACCTTCTCCCGGTTCTCATGGGCATTTCAGTATAGGAGGTGGTCCCCTGATAGCTCTGTTCAAATACCATGAGAAAAGACCCTTTTCTGCCTAAGACTGGAGAATTACCGCCAGCCTCATTAGACAATCCGGGGGCAGATGGTCTGTCAGGATAGGGCAGTTTCATATGATCAGTATGTGCTTTCGCTGTGCTGTCACTGAGGTCTTGGCCTAAAGCAATTTACTTGAAGGGATCCAGGGCCTATGGGAAAAGAATGACCATGTTCCTCAATGAGTTGCCAGATCTTTCTCACTGGAGCTCTGCTGTAGAAGCCTTTACCGCCACAACAGGTTAAAAAGTACTGCTTTCTGAAATGCAATGATGCTGACAGACATATTCTGTATAAAGAAATCTCAGTGGACTCTTCACCTGTCCTGCCAGCCAATCTTCCTCCCAGCGTTTTCATATAGATGATGGATGTACTTTCTATCAAACTGATGGCTGGGTCAGCTATCAGTCTTCATCCTTCTGAGGAAAAAAAAACTTCCTTGCATAGAAAAACGTGGCATGACAAGATAGTTTCTTATGTGCAGGGTCTTCCCCTCCTTCCCCCCACCAATATGCACATCAAACCCATCTGCAGCCTGAGGTGACCCAGTCCAGGGAAAAAAAGCATTACCACTCGTTTCTGCAGGCCGCACAAATGGACTGTAATATCCTGCGCCACTTACTTTGCAATCTTAATTGTTTTGGGTCTCACAAAACCTTTCTGCAAGGTTGGGCACAGTCCTTTGCATTGGCACAGCAGGAGAGCTGGCAACTTACCTAAGGCTGCCTAAAGCTCCAGTGGCAGATGTGAGACTTGGACCGAAGTAGCCTAGATCTGAGCCCAGCCTCCAATCGCTGAACAACCCTGGACACTCTCTACAGTGCCAGCATGTGTTGCCTGGGGGAGGAAAATAACAACCGCTTCTCCTGCTAGTTTTCAAATTGCGCTAACTGCAGTTGGCTGCTGTGGCTCGATGAGGCTTGAGCCACCTTTTGATGCGTTGTCGGTCTCTTGCAGCTGCTGACAAAGCATGCATCTGATTATCCAAAGCGGGGCTATAATGAAGCAAAAGGAGCTTGAAAAGAATGAGAGCGATCCGATCGATATAACAGGGGCCTTCATTTATCGCTAAGCCGCCAGGCCCTTTTTTCCAACTGCAGAATCTAAGAGATTCCATCAGGCCGCTAATTTATCACTTTGTAGTCATTTGAGAGTCTCAAGAAAGCAAAACCCCTTCAAGGGGAAAAAATACCTGCCTAAGGCTTTTGTGTTCCCCAGAGGAGGCTTACTAAGGAACGGAGCCAAGCCTACCAAGTCATTTGCAGCATGCATAAAGCCATTGTTCTTAAAAGGGGGAAGCGGAGAGACGCAAGGTGCCGCTGCACCAAGACCCTCTTGTGCTACAGATGAATTCCCAAACAGGATTAAAATGGTGGCTCCAGATGCTTAATACAGTTCTCTATTCCCCATAAAGATCCAACAATGTCAGTCTCCGTGGGCAAGTATATCTTTTGATTTTGCTGCAACACATTGACATAATTACCTTGTGTATATGTTTGCTCAGAAGTGAGTTGCGTTCATTAAAGGTCCTGCCTCTCCCTACCACCACAACCTCCAAAGAGAAGACCTTCAGGGGCCTATTCCATGTTCCCCAACTCTGTGAAGTACTCCTGACAGGTCATTCTCAATTGTAGCCCCCTGGTTGTGGAATTTGTTCTGATTGTTATTCTCCTATGGGTAGGGTTGCCAGCTCTGATTTGGGAAATACCTGGAGATTTTGAGGGTGGAGCCTGAGGAAAGTGGTGATGGGGAGGAGAGGGGCTTCAATGGGGTATGCCTAGGGCTGCTAGTCCCTCATTGCCACCAGTGGGATGTTTTTGGGGTGGAACCTGAAGAGGGTGGGGTTTGGGGAGAGGAGGGACTTCAATGCCATAGAGTCCAATTGCCAAAGTGGCCATTTTCTCCAGGTGAACTGGTCGCTATTGACTGGAGATCAGTTGTAATAGCAGGAGATATCCAGCTAGTACCTGGAGGTTGGCAACCCTAAAAAAGTAAAGGTCCCCTGTGCAGGCACCAGGTCATTCCTGACCCATGGGATGACGTCACATCCCGACGTTTTCTAGGCAGATTTTGTTTACAGGATGGTTTGCCAGTGCCTTCCCCAGTCATCTTCCCTTTACCCCCAGCAAGCTGGGTACTCATTTTACCGACCTCGGAAAGATGGAAGGCTGAGTCAACCTTGAGCCGGCTACCTGAAACCAACTTCCGTTGGGTTCGAACTCAGGTCATGAGCAGAGCTTTTGACTGCCGTACTGCAGCTTACCACTCTGCGCCACGGGGCTCTTTGGCAACCCTAAGTATGCCATAAAACAGGGTTGTTACAAGGACTGGATATTACATAAATGTCACTTGGCCAGGCCATGCCTCTAGGGTTGCCAATCTCCAATTATTACAACCTCCTGCTATTACAACTGATCTCCAGCCAATAGAGACCAATTCATTTGGAGAAAATGGCCGCTTTGGCAATTGGACTTTATGGCATTGAAGTCCCTCCCCTCCCCAAACCCCGCCCTCCTCAGGCTCCATCCCAAAAACCTCCTGCCAGTGGCGAAGAGGGACCTGGCAACCCTACATGCCTTTCCAGCTCAGATCGGGACAAGGAGGCTGCCTTGGGCGGTTTCTTTCTTTATTTGCTACTGCTGCTTGCCTTGTTGTGTTGACTTCGTTAGAAAATAACAAGCCTGGCCTGATCTAGGTGGAGGTGGTGATGGGGGGTCAATTATGCTGAGAATGTGTAACTGGCCCAACCTCACCCAGTTAGTTGCCACAGCAGAATGACGATTCCAGATCTTCGTCTGTAACTCTAACCACTACACCACATTAGCTTTCATAGGGTAGCTGCTGTTGAACAGTAGAAAACAACTAAGCCGGAGTGAGTTAGGCAATTCACATGGTAACAAGTCTTCTGATGGTTGCTGCCCGGCCTGGCCCCAATGAGCCCTCCCTCAATGGCCAAAACAGCACTAGAAAGGCCCCTGACCCTTCACCCTGCCTTTTCTTGACAGAAACAGAATATGGAATACTGGCAAAACTGATATGGTTGCCTCGTAACTGCCATTAAGGGAGTCTGTTTCTTAAAGAAGCGGGCACTCCTTTGAAAGTTTTTAAAAGGTTTCCTGGGTGCTTTTTTTTAGATTTTAGATTTTTCTGCAAGCCTGGGGCATTTTTCAGGTTTGTCGAAAGCTCTGTCTTGCCTATTCCCAGCTCATCTCTGAATTCAAGTTTCCTCAGATTTGGCCAGGTTAAGAATTAGATATAGTGATGATGGTGTTTTATAGCTACTATATTAAACGAATTGCTGAGTAACAAAACCCATCACGATCTTAAGAGAGCTCTGGCCACTTTGTTTTGGTGTGAATTTTTCACACCAAATTACAAAATAGAATGTTTGGGCCGTTTAACGTTGAAAAGGATCATAGGCTCCTGTCATTTTGGCTGTAAAAGATGGAATTTCAGAAACTGCAGCTTTTCTTACCTTAGCACTACTCAGGCTGAACAAGTCACAACTGTTGACATTACTTCTTTTACATGAATATTAATGTACCCCCGGTCCCCTTTGGAGACAATTACTTGGAAAGCAATCCTAAGCAGGTCTGTCCAATGGGGCTTACCCCCAGGAAAGTGTTTTAGGGATTAGGAATGCCAGTGGCAATTTGGGAAATTCCTGGAGATTTGGGGGCTGAGCCTGGGGAGGGCAGAGTTTGAGGATGGAGCATAGCTAGAATCCAGTCTCCAAAGCTGCCATTTCCTCCAAGGGAACTGATCTCTGAAGTCTGGATAGCAGTTGTAATTCCAGGAGATTTCCAGGCCCCACCTCGAGGTTGGCAACCTGTTACCTATATTTGGTAATCTCAAACTTTGCTTGTATTCATGAGTGAGCAGGATCTCTCTTTCCCAGAGTGATCCTGCTCTGGCAAAGGGCCCCACTTGATAATAACAGCATTCCTTGATGTGAATATCCATCAATCACATTTTTTTTGGAGGAACTCTGGGTGGCACACATGATTTTCTCCTCTTCCATTTTACCTTCACACCAACGCTGTGAGGTATATCAGGGTGAGATAAAAGGGACCTGAAAGAGGGTAGAGAGAGTTGATGCACAGAACTTTTTCTCCCTCTCACAAAATACTAGAATTTGGGGGCATTCAATGAAATTGACAGTCACAAAATGCTAGAATTCACAAAATACTAGAATTCAGGGGCACTCAATTAAATTGATTCAGGACCAACAAAAGGAAGTACTTCTTTCCTCAACATATGATTAAATTGTGGAATTCACTGCAGTGATGGTCACAAGTATAGAAGGCTTGAAAAAAAAATCAGGCAAATTCATGGAGCATAGGTTCATCTGTGGCTACTAGCAATGATAACCCAAACAAACCTTCATGTTCAGTGACAGAAGACTTTTGAATACAGGGTTGCCAACCTCCTGGTACAGCTGGAGATCTCCCAGAATTACAACTAATCTCCAGAATAGAGATCTGTTATCATGGAGAAAATGGATGATTCTGAGAATAGACTTTTATAGCATTATACCCTGCTGAGGTTCCTCTGCTCCCCAAACCTCATCCTCCCTAGGCTCCACCCTCAAATCTCCAGGAATTTTGCAACCCAGAGTTGGCAACTCTAATACCAGTGGTAGGAGGCAACACCAGGGGAAGGCCTTAACCTCTATGCTCTGTTGTAGGCCCTCCATAGTAACTGGTTGTCCACTGTGTGAGAAGGATGCTGGACTAGATGGACCACTGCAGCGTACTTTTATGGTGTTTTGTTACAATTTGGGAGGCAATGATCCAGCAGGGCTCTTCTTACATACACTCAGGGTAGTGTATTAGGGTTGCCAACCTCCAGGTACTAGCAGGAAATCTCCTGCTATTACAAGTGATTTTCAGCCTACAGAGATCAGTTCACCTGGAGAAAATGGCCGCCTTGGCAATTGGACTCTATGGCGTTGAAGTCCCTCCCTTCCCCAAACCCCGCCCTCTTCAGGCTCCACCCCAAAAGCCTCCTGCCAGTGGCGAAGGGGGACCTGGCAACCCTATAGTGCATGTAGTTCTCAGCTTCTTCATTTTACCCTCACAGCAACTCTATGACATAGATTAGGTTGAGGTGGCCGGTCCAAGATCATCCAATGAGCTTCATGGCAGAGCAAGGATCTGATCCCAAGCCTTCCAAGTCTGTCTGGCTCCAAACTCCACACCACACCGATATGTCTGTTGTGCTAGAAGAAGAATCAGGCTAGGAGAATTAGAAATGGCTCTACAGGTCAAGCACTAATGGCTTCTGTGATCAGCATTTTTAAAATGTCATGTTCTCCAGCTGCTGGCTCTTGATTTGCGTGTAAGCTTTTCAGACAGACAGCCTGTCATTTGGCAGGGCAATTCTAAAATGTAGAGTGTGTGTTCATGGCTTTTAGGATGGCGTGGGCGTTTGTAAAATTGCATGCTTCGGATCCAATGACATCATCTTTTTTTAAGGTAATGGCCCATGTGAGGAGCGAAGCGCTGCGAGACAGAGGGTTTTATTTAAACGCGGGGGCAACAACAGAACCTTTCCTTTTAAAAACTTATAAAATATCTATATTATTGGGGAAGAAGCACTGCCAAAGGCAAGCTAAGCCTCAGTTTTGTTTTGTTTTTTTGAGTAGACCCTTGACAAGCGCAGAATATTCTGTCTGCAGGAGGCTGCTGGAAGAAAGCTGGCATTAAAACCATTCTTGAAATGTCAGATTGATGTGCATCCAGTATACTCTAATTTTAGAGAAGGAGTATGGTAAACACAGAGAGAGATTTTCAGCCCACTCTGGACTGCTGCTAGAAGTCCACACCACCACAGGGAAGGAAACTGAAGAAAGTTGGTTCTCTCAGTAATATTCCAGGGCCCTTCACTGAATATGCAGCTTATGGAGATATATTACAAAAGAAAACTGATGCAGTTAGAATTCTCCTCAATTGCTCAGAAAGATGTGGATCTGCTCCCAGATTTCAGATACTGGCAAAGAAGTGCAAAATTGGGTGAGGGAACTGACTTGAAACTCATTTTTTGAAATGGCGTTAATCTCGAATTAACGATTATCCAAACAAATGGAACAACTTTGATTTGAATATGTTAGACTAAATGTTTGGGAGCATTAACTATTTCATAGGAGCCTGCAGTGTACTTTTAGGGTGTCATGTGGCAATTTGGGAGCCAATGAGGTACAGTGATTAGTGTGTTGGACTAGGACCTGAGCGAACGTTGAAATCCCCATTCTTCTATGAAAGCTTCCTGGGTGATCTTGGGCCAGGAGAGGAGAGCTATGTGTGCCTCCTGAACTCCTTGGAAGCAGGTTGTGAGGAATTTCTGGCTATGGGACCTTGTTATGTCACAAAGATCTCCCTTCTTGAAGTGGGTCAGTGTAGTGGGGGGAGGAGTGATGCGCTGTACTAAAAGTGTGTTAAATGAGGCTGGGGTTCAAATCTCAATTACTCACAAAACACACTGGATGACCTTGAGGTATTGACTCTCATTCTAATCTTCCTCATGGGTTGTGGCAATGATGAAATTTTGGCTAGCCCCTTTTATACATGCCTGTGCTATTTATGGATATTCTTCATTGCTAGTTTTGGGGAAAGGGGCTTAAACCAGCTTTCCTGGCTCCAATGAGTGATTGTTTACCACAGCATGCCAGCTGGTCTTAGGTCTGCCAAACTACCAGATAACAAAATACAGCCTGACTCCCTGCTTCATTCCCTGTTTTACCCCTCTACCCTGTCCTCCCATCTAGGTCTAAGGTGGGAGCTGAGAAAGCACGGACAGAAAACACAGCCATTCCTTAAAAAAAAAAAAAAAAAAGAATTCGGCAAGGCTTTTCCACAATTTGCATAATGCAGCTGTGTTTTAAATTATACCTACCCTGGGAGGTACTGGTGATATTTGCAAGGAGGAAAAAAATAATGCCACAGGGTAGGATTCAGAGCACTGAGCATTCAGCATGGATTTAAGGGGGCTTTGCCAGTGAGTTTCTGAAACACATCCGAAAGGGCTGTTCTTTTCTTTCGCAGACAGGAGATGGTCATGTCACACAGGGAGTAAGCAAACACGTATAATTTTGATTTATATGTACTGCATTGCAACAACCTCCCTTTCTTTTTAAAAAACACACACAGAGAATAACTCAAGTTTCTGGCTGCCCTTGTCAAGCTTCCACTCTCACACTCTCTGCAGGTAAGAAGCTGTGGCAGAGTGAGAGAGCATTTGCTTAGCATGCAGAAGGTCCCAGGTTCAACCCCCAGCATCTCCAGATAAAAGGATCAGGTAGCAGGTGCTGTGAAAGACCTCTGCCTGAGACCCTGGAGAGCTGCTGCCAGTCGGAGAAGACAATACTGACCTTGATGAACCAATGGCCAAGCTCAGTATAAGGCAGCTTCATGGATTCGTGTGGCCTCACATCCTTCTGGGATGGGATTAGTCAAGCACAACAATAGTGGTTGTAACCTGGCAACTTGTCCTAGCCTTCTCTTGCCAGTGGTGGCGCTGGAGCATGGGAGAGAAAAGCCACCACACAGTATATCCTTTGCACAGTTGCACTAGCTCCTGCACCCTCTCAAAGGGAGGGTTTGGGGATAGGACAGTTGTAGGGTTGCCAACCCTGGGTTTGGAAATACCTAGAAATTTGAGGGTGGAGCCTGGGAGAGTGGGGTTTAGAGAGGGGAGGGAACTTGGTGGGGTATAACGCCATGTAGTCCACCTTCCAAAGCAGCTATTTTCTCTAGGAGAAATGGTGGGCTCTCCTTCTTTGGAGGTTTTAAAGCAGAGGCTAGATGGTCATCTGTCAGCAATACTGATTCTGTGAACTTATTCATATACCCAAACCGGAAATAAACCAGAAATTAGTCATTTCTGCTTATTCTGGGTTTCCCGGAAAAAAATTAGGCCTAATAAATCTGAGCCTGAAATTTACCAAAGAAATATTTTTTTGCACAACCCTAAACTTAATGATTTCCACCATGTTCATCTCCTTCTGCAGGAAAGACAGGCAAGGGCCTTCACAGGGCAAATATATCTCAGTGGTATTATGGATATTGGCTGTTTACCCTAATTTTTTTAAATCTTCACATCCAACCCTGTCAGAATAACCTGCTAGCTCATCTGTTAATTTGTAGTGAGAATTTTGCAGGAATGTCAATTATATTTATTCTAGCATTAATGGCTCTGTGTCTTAAGTTGCAATACCAGGCCATGCCTTTCTCTGTTTTGTTTTTTATAGTTGTGGGAAGATTTCCCAGAACTCTCTGAGCTACTGGCAGTCACCTTTCTCAAAACTGGCACACTCATTCGGCAACATTCAGTAAATTCCCACCCTAATCCTTTGGCATTTGAGCCTTCCAGTTTCTTGTACCAATATCTTCTGTGAGATCAACACCATCAGTTGAAACGGTTAAGTGCTTGTTTAATCTATAACACATGGGAATACTTCTTGGACTTAACAGGCTTACACTTCATGTTGTGTATTCTTCACTAAGGATTGCTTCTGTCACAGACTGAATGAAGAACAGCAATGATCTGGCTCTGAGGA
Source organism: Euleptes europaea (assembly GCF_029931775.1). Taxonomy (NCBI): domain Eukaryota; kingdom Metazoa; phylum Chordata; class Lepidosauria; order Squamata; family Sphaerodactylidae; genus Euleptes; species Euleptes europaea. The sequence goes on from NC_079318.1 coordinate 62,365,822, forward strand.
CAACATGCAGTTAAAATATTGCTGAGTTTTCTCCCTTGGGCCTGGATCCTGTTCTGTTATGGTTAGACAGCTGTGTGGGAGGCACAAAATCATCCAAACCTGTTTTGACTCATAGCAACGTAGAAGGGAAACTGTTCCTAGAAATCAGGCAAAGGTAGCTGGATGGGAGGAAAGGGGGAAGGAGTGAGCAGCTTGAAGCTGTTGCCAGAAGCAAAGGTTCATTGGACTTGCTCCATTGAATGTGCATTAAAGTTAGGATTACCTGTACTCAGTGCTGTTGTCCATTGCATTCCCACTGAACTTGTAAATAAACAGTCTTTCCCAACCTACTGCAAGATTAAGCAGATAGGTAATATTAACTGGCTAAGATAAACAGAAACTGAACTGTAATAAAATCTGTGTGCCTCTTTCTTATTTAACATGGGAACTTCAAAACTCAACTTCTCCAAGAAAATGTGTAAGCTTCTGGGTCTCCATAAATTAAATCTTTGAAAGAGGCGAAAGTTGCTTTGATTTAGAGAGGGTGGGACAGATGACCTTTATCTAGTGCATATATACATGTAAATGTACACACATGACTATAAAACATAAGGCCCGTGGGCTGGATCTGCCCTCTTGAGAGCTCTTATCTGGCCTGGGAGCCAGCTGAGGCAGGCACCCTCCCCCCACCCACTCCCGATCTGGGCTGGCAAGGCATGGCCCGGCCCAACCAAGTTACATTTATGACCTATCCGTCCTTATGACAATTGAATTTGCACCCCTGCCATAGAGTCTTCCCTTTGAAGTTGCCATTTCCTCCTAGGTGTCCCGAGACTCCCGCCTCGGGGCTCTCTGCCCACCCGCCAACCCACACAAAGAGGGGAACTGGCCTGGGAAATAGCAACCCTGCTGACGGCCCTCCCTGGCTGGCCGGCAGCGTCCCAGGGGAACCCAGCAAAGGCGGAGAAAAGGCAGTGCGGCCAACTGCTGAGCTGCGTGCACAGCCCTGCAGAGCCAGCAGAACCCCGCGGCATCTGGCAGCCGCGTGGGTGGCAGGCTGAGAGGAACCTGTGCCACTGATTTCACACACACACACACACACACACACCCTGAAGGAACCCAGGCTGGTGTAGCAGAAGACGGGCCGGGAGGAGGGCCTCCAGCTGGGAGGCTGACAACGGCTCTTTCTGAGCTTGGGAGGGGGCGGTGCCACAGAGGGTGACTGGGGATAGGGGGCGGGGCCTCACCTATATAAGGGTTAACAAGGCGCCAGCCAGAGAGGAGAGCAGCCGAGACCATCCACCCTAGTGAGATGGATGGATGGGCCCAAGGCTGTGGGGCAGAGAGGCAAGTGCAGCTTAAACTTGCCTCAACCCCATTCTGAGGCCAGCCTGTGCAAGCCCAAAAAGGGGATACCTCACCCCCTCCTCTAAAGACGCCCGAGATGGATAGCAGGGGCAAGTGCCATAGGGAAGATGGACTCCTCAAAGGTGGGGACTGGATCAGGACCCAAACACAGGAGATGGATTGGAGCGCCACACAGGGGAATAGATCTCTGGAGTTTTGAGATCAACTGTAATTTCAGGGGACCTGCAGGCCCTACCTTGAAGATGGTAACCCTAATGCTATTGCAAAGTCTATGAATACAGTGTACAGAGAAAAGCCTTTAGCATTGTAACATTGAGGAGCATTCAGGTAGCTTTCTGTAGTGTTATAGAGGGGTGTTATAGGTAAATAAACATGTCACTATTTTTATCTGAGAAATGCTGGAGGAGATTGTTGGAATACTGGGCGGGAGAGATTAACAAATGTTCAGTAACATTCTACCCATTTTTCCTTGACTACATATTGTATAATAGCTGCTGGGGTGAGGACGGTGTGCTTTGTTTTGAATTGCTTAGCAAGTAGAAGAACAAAAACCTCTCAAATTTAAATTCAATTTGTCTTCTTCCTACAAGCAGCCAACAGATGTGTCTCATCCATGATTCTTCTATAGAGGCATCCATCTTGGCTGCAACAGGGATCGTGGTCATCACTCATGGGACAAGGCAATTTGTGTCAGTCACAGTAGTCCTTTAAAAAAAGATATCCTAGTCACCATGATTGAACACGTTGGCAATAGAAAGTGCCATAGAATTCTCCTAGATGCTTTCGTCTTAATTTTGCATGTACTCTTTCCTTGGCCTTGGAACGTATCTGGTCCTCTGCATAAACACAGGTACTTCTGAAGCTGAAGGAAGAAATAAGGCCAGTCTTACCATAAGGGCAGTGTAAATTACCTGCCTGGCGCAGCAGCTCTTGAGGTGTCATTAAAGGGCAACAAATAGGGTTTTTATCTCACCTGTGGGGCCTGGCAATCTCCTGAAATTACACTGGTCTCCAGATAACAGAGATCAGTTCCCCTGGATAAAAGTGGCTTTTTTAGATCCCATGGCAGTGGTCGGCAAACTCATTAGTCAACAGAGCCAAATATCAACAGTACAACGATTGAGATTTCTTTTGAGAGCCACCGTCCTCCTTGCTTGTCCCTTTAACTGGAGATGCCGGGGATTGAACCTGGGACCTCCTGCATGCCAAGCAGATGCTCCACCACTGACCCACAGCCCCTCCCAAACGGTGCAAGTGCAGACTTCCCCCCTCCCGGTTCCCAAGCCCCCCCAAATAAAACGGCAACCGAGACTGGCTGCCCAACCCTCGGAGGCCCCCCCGCCGCCACCGCCCCCCCCCAGGAAGGGGGCTCCTCTCCTCTCCGCCCCCCCGCCCTCCCGGCGCTGGGCACTGGCAGCCGGTTGGCTTGAAAGGTCCAATGAGAGGAGAGATTCGGGGACCCCCACAATTGCACTCACATGAAGCTGCCTTATACTGAATCAGGCCCTTGGTCAATCAAAGTCCATCGTGCCTGACCCCACCCCCAGCCGACGGAGTCAGCCTCCGGGAGGGATTCCCCCGCGCCCCACTGCCACCGCCCTCCCCTCCTTCCCGGGCCGGCTGGGCGAGGTGGCGACAGCGGCAGGAGTGCACGGGGCATACAGCCCACTCCAGCCCAGCCTCTCCCACCCTTGCAGCAGCAGCCTGGGCGGCCGGCCGCCGCCTCTCCCCACTGCCTCTGATCCCTCCCCACCGAAGAGAGAGAGAGAGAGAGAGAGAGAGAGAGAGAGAGAGAGAGAGAGAGGAGGGGAGGCTGGGGGAGGGGGGCGCCGCCTCCCACTTGCCTGCTGGCTCCTCCCGCCTGGGGCGCATTGGAGTCCGGCGGGAGCCTGGCGCCTCTGCCTGGCTGGGCACGGAGATGCGGAGGAGCCGCCGAGCCGCCGGACGGGGGGTGGGGAGGCGGGGAGCCGGCTTCCTGGCTGGCTGGCAGGATCCCTCCGGCGGTTGGGCTGGGCCAGGAACCGTGGCTGCCCGGGCCCTGGGGAGAGCCGCATTCAAGGGGCCAAAGAGCTACATGCGGCTCAGGAACCGCGGTTTGCCGACCACTGTCCCATGGCATTATAACACATTGAGCTTCCTTCACTCACCAAATGGTATTCTTCTCAGGTTCTGCCCCCAAAATCTCCATGAATTTCCCAACTTGGAGTTGGCAACCCTAGCAGCAAACTGTCAATTATTTAATTGTTAGATTATATTTACTACCATCAGTGGCATCAGTTGTATTTTTCTTCAGGCACCAAAAAGGTTTAGGCCATCTCAGAGGAGAAAAGAGAAGGGAATTGTTATAAGTAATCTCCTTCTGTCAGAAAGTGGTCTATGGACTGGATCCAGCAATCTGTCACCAGAACATACTGATGGTTGGGATCTTCCCTGTTTTATCCTTCCCCCAGCAATAATTTCCTACATTGGGAAAGTTGATTCCTGGGGTTGCAGAACTAGCACTGAGTAATAGGCATGCAGGTCAATGGGCAACGGTGAGGAGAGGAAAGGGGGTAATCACCTTTCCTGCTTCTTCCAGCTCTGCTGTTGAACAGGCAGGAAGGAGTGATTTCATGGTTTAACAACAATTTATTTTTGGAGCAGGGATTCAGCTCACAGACAATCATTTCCAATCCTGGTTCATTATAACAAATACAGGTTTCATTTCCTTCTCCCTAATTATTTGGAGGGTATCACCAGAGAACAAGACAGGATTAAATCCTTGAGGATGATGCTGAGATGAAAAAGGAAATAAGGATGCGGAATAAAGCAGATAATGTGATAACTCATCTGCTTTAGTCCCTTTTTAGTCTGGTTTCAGGCCGGGCTATGTGACAGAAATAGCTCTGCTGGCTTTAATTGATTACCTCTGTCTAAATGTAGACAAGGGTCAGGCCTTCTTATTGCTCTTACTGGAGTTATCTGCTGTCTTTGAAACAGTGGTGCCATCTTGTTGAGGTGCCTGGAGGCTGAAGAAGGCAACAGCGGGTGTGCGTTGGACCAGTTCAAATTACTCCTCATAGATTGGACCCAAATAATTGTCATTAGAGACAATCAGTGTGGGACCTGTATGGTCCCACAGGGTGCAATTCTATCTCCCATGTTGTTCAATCTTTATGTAAAGCCCTTGGGCCAAATCATTTGTAGTTTGGGGGTTGGCTGTCATCAATACGCAGACAATAAACAGCTATATATATATCCTTATCCAAATCTCCTGGGGATGCAGTAGAGGTCCTAAATCGCTGCCTGGCTGCTGTGGGTAAATGACCAAGAGCAAACAAATTGAAACAAAATGCTGGAAAGTAAGAAGAAAGGCATACTATACATAATGTAAATATATAAATACTGGGTCAGTTCAACTACTCTTACATTAACTGGATAGACATGTGTTGTAGAAACGACTATGAATCAAGACAAATAATGAGCATTTCTTTAAATATATCTGGAGCAGGAAACTGGCCAGGGAGGCAGTTGGGTTTTTGGATGACCAAGAAATAAAAGGTTTGCTAAAGGAAGATAGGGAGATGGCAGAGAAGCTAAACGGATCTATAATGTGGCATTCTTAATAATGTGTGCAATTTTGGTCACTGACTGTATCTCAAAAAGATTATTAAAGGAGGTAGTCTTCTGTGCAAGCACCGGGTCATTCCTGGCACATGGGGTGACGTCACATCCCGACGTTTACTAGGCAGACTATGTTTATGGGGTGGTTTGCCAGTGCCTTACCTAGTCATCTTCCCTTTAACCCCAGCAAGCTGGGTACTCATTTTACCGACCTCAGAAGGATGGAAAGTTGAGTCAACTTTGAGCCAGCTATCTGAAACTGACTCCCGTCGAGATCGAACTCAGGTCATGAGCTGAGCTTTTGACTGCAGTACTGCAGCTTACCACTCTGCGCCATGGGGCAGATTATTTCAGAGCTGAAAAAATACAGAAAAGAGGCAACCATGATGATTAAGGGGTTGGAGCACCTTTGCTAAACAGAAAGGCTGAAGCACCTGGGACTGAGGGGGGACATGGTAGAGAATTATAAAATGATGCATGATTAAACCAAGATTAAGCCAGAATGTCTGTATTCAGACATCACATTAAACCATTGTGTTTAATTAACCAGCTTTAGATCCTGGTTTGATGGACTGTAACTCAATCTAGTTAGCTGCCTGCATTCAGACAACCACACTAAACATAGTTTAATTAAACAAGGGTATTATGCAAAGTCTGGACTGAGCCATTGTGTGTACTCATGCAAACAAAGTTCACAGAAATTTGAGGTGGATCCTTGGAAGGATACATAACTGAATACTGGATCCATAAAATGACAGCACAAGTACAAAACAGGACAAATAAGCTGTGACATGTCTTATGTCACTAAAAAATAGGATGACCCCATAGATCATGATCTGTACTCCATCTGCTGTAGAATGGCTACAGATATAACAAGTGGCTATAAATATAGAAAGGCAGTAAAGGAGCTGTGCTCTCTCTGACTGAGCCTTATTTTCCAGGAGTCCCAGCCAACACAAACCTCCCTGATCAAGATTTAAGGTGCATGAATATAGAATTAGAAGTTTCAAGGGATCCGTGGTCAAGGGAAGATGCTTATCTCTGTGACATTAGTCCACAGCACGGGAAAGCATTCAACCTGTAAAAAAAAAAAAAGGCTTTTCAGCTAAGCACTGATATTGGCCAGGCTTGGTTATAATTTGGAAAAGTGCACCTAGAGCCAGTAATGTAATTACAAATAAAGGAAAAGCCCAGATTGTTTTTCCATGCATGAAACATTAAGAAAATTAAGGCATTCCCCTCCCGTCGAAATATTGACTGTAATTATAGATAGCAACCGGCCTGAGCAGCTATAAAATATTGAAAGTGCTTTTTCTATTGCCACCAACGATAGTTTATTATTTAGGCCTTCTACAAAGGCTGTAATTTGATGAAGTGCAATTTCGCCGAACAATGGGAAAGAGGCCATTACCACATCACATTGTTGCCTTTTCCATTATTAGCATGAAACCACTTGCCAGAACAATGGGAACAGGTTTCAACTTGTTTTATTATACTTCTGTAATGTTAATTTGCCCTGAGCTGCTGTACCACCATATAATATCCTCTTGGAACAGGGAAAGGAACAAACTCAAAAAAAGGGGGATTGCTAGACAGGGAGGTTTTTTTCTTTTTTTCTTTCATGGAACGTGGAAAAGGTTTCTGAACGTGGACCAGAGCTTGCAGAAAGGTTTAAACCAAAACAAAACATGCAAGCTTGCCTGACCCTTTAAAAATGTTTTAATTACTAGATTTTTGCCTGGGGGAAAAAAACTTTCTGTTTTAATGACTGTTTCAGAAAACAGGAAAAACTTGTCAAAATTTCATACATTTTAACAGTTGACAGATGGAAATTGGAACAGTATTTTATGATGGGTGAAAAGGCAAAACAATTTTTTCTTGCATCCTATGAGAACAAAGATGCACATTGAGCATGCAATCCTAAGAAGAGATAAGTTCATTAGAAGAGCATGACTCTGCTTAGGTTTGCACTAGTTATTGGTGCCTAATGAATTTAACCTTTGGATATGAGGAACGGGTCCACTTTATTTCAGGATGATCTCTTGCTATTTAGGCAGGTGTTTTCATGTTTGAAAACTTTCGTTTATTATGGGAGAACATGGTGTATGGATTCTATTTTGGGACAGCATACCTGACATATGAGCATATGAAGCTGCCTTATATTGTGCAGAGATTAGGTAAGTGGTGACCAGAGACAGGTCTTTTTCAGTGGTGGCACCTCCCCTTTGGAATGTTCTCCTCCTGGAGTTTTCCTGGCACCTACTTTAATGTCTTTGATGAGCCAGGCCAAAACATTTTTCTTTATCCAGGCTTTTAATTAGGGAATCCTGTCTTTTTTAGCTGTTTTATGGGCTGCTCCTAGCCTAAGGAATAATTTATTAATATCCTTTTTTGTTTTGTTTTAGGTGTTTTTTTAGGGTTGCGACACTATTGGCCCAATTTGCCCAGTATAAGGTGTACAATAAAAAGTGGCCTTCAGACACCAGTTGGGTGTCATTTCAAATATTTGAGAGTTTTAAAAATATTGAATTTAAGCTAGTTTTACAACATTTTTTAAAAAATCCAGTAATATTTTCCATCATTACATGCCACATATCTAAGCATTACATTTAGCAGGGGCTGCATCCTTATGAGAGCCAGGGTGGTGTAGCGATTAAGAGCGGCGGACTCTAATCTGGTGAACTGGGTTGGTTTCTCCACTCCTACACATGAAGCCAGCTGGGTGACCTTGGGCTAGTCACAGTTATCTCAGAACTTTCTCAGCCCCACTTACCTCATAAGGTGTCTGTTGTTGGGAGAGGAAGAGAAGGCGATTGTAAGCCGCTTTGATTCTCCTTAAAAGGTAGGGAAAGTTGGCATATAAAAACCAACTCTTCTTCTTCTGTGATGAGTCTTAACAAAGGTTTGGGCATTGAAATAATTGGAGAAGATGGAAATACCCAAATAGTTGGCATTTTGAAAATTCAGGATGTTTTCTGGGCTCAGCCATATAAATTATCAGAGAAAAAGAGTTAAATTTTCAGAGAAAGCATTAAGGCTTGATTACATTACAACAGGGCCGAAGCTGGAGTAGGTAATTGCTCTCAAGTTACTATGAGCTAGTGTTTTATCACTGGGCAAAATTATGAGCAAAATGGCTTTCCCTCTTTTGGGAGTTATGACTTTTTATTAAAAACAGTGATTATAAGTTGCACTCCCACTCTTCTGTGACAGCAACAGCAGGACTAGAGCTGTTTTTGTGGGGAAAGTAGAATTTGTAAGGAAGTATGGCAATGAGAGAATTGGCTTCTTCTTTGAGACTGCATTGTATGGTTAAAGCTTGATCTAAACATGATACTGGCCAAAGTAGAAGAACTCCCTCATGACTCTTTGTCTGTGAGCATCTTCCTTCAGCTGGTCAGCCACCTGTGCAAAGCTGCGATGCCCCTTTGACTCTTTGCCCTTGTGCATCCTCCTTAAGCTGGTCTGCTACCTGTGCAAAGGAGCACCGCAGCTTTGCACAGGTAACCAATTTAAACAAGACGCTGTTCAAGTGCAAAGTTCCTGCGGGGTGGTGCTGTTGCCTCCCATTTAAATCAAACCTAAGGAAAACTAAGGAAATGAACCAGCACTGCACTGTATAACCATTGTCCCTGTAAATAATGATTTCATTTCATTTCCTTACACTGGAGAAGGGTCTCACATTTTAATCACTCCAATAAACCACCTTCCAGGATCTGGCCCTGACCTGGATGGCCCAGGCTAGTCTGATCTCGTCAGATCTCAGAAGCTAAGCAGGGTCAGCCCTGGTTAGTATTTGGATGGGAGACCACCAAGGAATACCAGGGTTGCTGTGCAGAGGAAGGCACTGGCAAACCACCTCTGTTAGTCCCTTGCCATGAAAACCCCCCAAAAAGGGGTCACCATAAGTTGGCTGCGACTTGACAGCACTTTACACACACACACACACACACACAGGATCTGGCATTTGGAAAAACTAGTATTGTAGTTGTGGGTTTTGATACAGAGCACCTAAGATTACATACAAATCACAAACAAAATAATGTAATCTGATAGATAGGAAGGGTGTTTTATTATAAGAGGTGGAAATAATGGGTTTGGTGGAAGGAGTCAAGTGCCACTGCATGGGCACTGATAGTGGGAACAGAATAACAGCTGTGGGACTAGATCTGAGAAATAGATGTAGACAATAGGGATGAATGACTTTCCCCTGATGCATCCTTCACTATTTTGGAAGTTTCCTCTGTGTTATGTCCCACTCCTCTTTAATTCTGGTTTAAGTAGGAGAAGATGTTAAATTAATTGTGGATTTGGAACAAGTGCACTTTAGCTCAGCTGTCACATTCCTTAATTGCATCGGTTTCTGCTTTACCAAGGCCCCTGTGAGCACTGAGAAAGCATGACAAAAATCAATCTGGACGTGGTTGTTTTTTTATGCATGGCTGTTTTACTTGCCATCACCCCTCCGACTAATTTGGATCTTTGTTTTGATTATGCATGCCGTTTCCAGCCATCAGAGGTAGCCTCGCTCTCCCCCCTGCATTTCCCCCTGTTTTGCCCACATTTTCAAATTTGAGATAAAACAGGTCTCTGAAAATGCAGGCAAAATGTGGGGAAACGCAGGGGGAGAGCGAGGCGGCCCGTGACAGCCAGAAACGGCATACATAAACAGAACCAAGACCTGAAGTCATCGGAGGGGTGACGGTGAGTGAAACAGCCATGCATAGAAGACCGTTATCTACTTGATGGTGAGCTGTCTAGGAAGGTCCTGGAGATTTCAGGGTGGATATATGGATTTGTTGAGGCCTGGAGGTCCCAGCTCAGCTGGGGCTGGAGCCCAGGAGGCAAGGGGACAACGTCCACAGAAAATGTTCTTTCTAACCCAACTGAAGGGGCCAAGAAGATAACTGAAGAAAGTAAAAACTGCCAAGCCATGAACAGCTCGAATTATACATACTGCAGTCTCTCTGTCACACATCTACAGCTGTACAACCAAAATGCAAGAAACAGAGTGACACCCACCCTGATACATACACATACAAAAAACACTCCCCCCCACACCCAGATATAATCACACAGGACAGCACCTAGACAAGTAACACATAACATAAATCTTCTAGTCCTTGGCATAGGTCAGAATGCATTATAGAACAGTGCTGTGTACTGTCAGAAATATGTTCAGCAAAATTCTTCCACCTTTTCCAAAATGTGCTTTACAGGGGAAAATGGGAAATAGTGATTTATAGCTGCTATGGGCTGTCACCTACAAGACTGTGTTTGTTGTTCCATGTTGTCTAATCTAATATACTTGCTATTTTATAATGTTCACGTTCAATGATACATCTTGTTCCATGTCTTCTAGGGTTGCCTACCTCTACTTGGGGACTGGAGAGCTCCAGGAATTACAACTGATCTTTAGATGACAGAGATTAGTTTCCCTAGAGAAAATGGCTGCTTTGGAGGGTGGACTCTGCAGCATTTTGCCCTGCTGAGGTCCCTCCCCTCTGAAACCTAGCCCTCCTCAGATTCACTGAGATGGGAGGTATCAGGGACTATGTATAGCTCCAGGTGTCTGTGGCCATGGTTTTGGACAGCTGGAGAGGAGAAAAGCAACTGAATAGCAGAGGGAGAAGAAGAGAAAGACTCAGGAGGTGAGAGAAAAACCGAGAGTACATCTGTGAGCTGGGAGTACTTCCACAAGATTCCTGAGAGTGTCCTACATGCAATGGGTGATAGTTTGGTGCTCAGGTGGAAAAATCCTGAGCTGTGTGGGACAAAATGGCAGTGAGGAACAGGGGGAGACAGCCTGCCACCTCAAAACTTTGTGGGAGCAGTGAGACATGGTGCTGCCAAGGCAACCTCATGGCACTGAGTAGGACTCAGCTAAAGAAAACTAACCATGCATTCTTGAGGTTGGGGGCCGATTCCTCTTAGGAGGTGGCATGACATCACAGCACAAGATGCACTTATACTGGCGGCAAGGGCAGTTCTGTCGGCAGCTGAGCACTGCAAAGCTGCGCGGCGCTCCTCCACCGGTGCAGTCTCCCTGTGGGGCAGACCACAGCGGAGACTTGTGATGACTGTGTGTGGGGGCATCCCCAGGGCATTCTTGGGGAGGTCTGGGGAGGAGGAGCAGCCAGTAGGTGCCTTCCTGTCCCCTTTCGACCCATTATGCCAGCGCTGGGAACAGCATTGCTTTGCTGTTCTCTATGGGGCGAAAGGCCCCATTTAAAAAAAAAAAGCCGTGAAAAGGCGTTTTTTTTTTTTTTTTTGGTTTTTTGGCGTACGGGGAACCACTTTAGGAGGCGGTTTGGCTGTGCCTTCTCCCTGCTGTTCCCGTACGCTGAATCTTGGGAATGCACGGTAAATTATCTATCTATTGCTTCGGGAGGGGAACAATGACTTGGAAGTGGTTGGGGCATCGGCTATATGAGGGAAGTTATTTTTTATAAAGTAGTTTTTAAACTTTGTGTTATCTCAGGTTTCTGATTCCTCGGTGAAGGGCTGGTCTATGGGCTACACCTGCCACAATAGGATGTTGCTTGCAAGCAGAAGAGAAACTCTCAGTAGTGACTTCGCACTGCAGTGATATGCAGGGAGGAGAAGCAAGTTGGTGGCAGTCACATGTCCCTTGAAATGTTTTTCTTGAGCCTCACAGTATGTCCAAGCATTGGTGCGTGCTGCCATTAGTGAGGGAAATCACATACCGTTTTTCTAAAGCTGAAGACAATTTTATCTGAACTTACTAAAGATTTCCACCAGAGTGTTATTACTATTTTTATGACTATTATTATTATTGAAGTCCCAATCTTGAGGAATCACTGAATTGCTCTAATTTAAGTTTTGTGTATGTAAGCGCATGTTTGTGAATCATAATGGTCACCTCTTGGCCTGTGCTTTGGAAACCCTCCACCCTGTTATACAATAGTTTTCCACGGGCAGAACCTCAGCCTCCCTGCTTTCCATTGCTAAACATTTCCTCTCAGGTCCTTCTCCTTACAAGGCTATGCCTGCTTCCATTTGCAGCTGAAATCAGCAAGTCTAATCTTGCTTGGCAGCTGGCATGCCCCCCTCCAAGGCCTCAGGACAATGGTCAATTACTTTACAATGTTCCACATTTGTTTTGCTATCCCTGATTTCCAACTAATTACCATTGCATTTAGATTGGAGGAAAGAACAGCTAATGGAAAGGTTATTTGCATTGAGCGCTGCTTAGACCATAATAGAACTGGTATACCTAAGTTGTGCCACTTTTTTTTCTCTTTCATGAAAGCTCAGTTCGGAACAGACCGTCTTTAAAGAAATAAGCCCTGAAACCTGTGATTTAAGTCTTTCGCCCTCATCCCTCAATTGAAATCAGCCCCAAACACATGATGGAACTGCACCTGCAATTGCTCATACTCAGTCTTTGCTATCCTCACCCCATTGAACCTATGTCTAGCAAGACACTTACAGTGCAATCCTTAGGGTTGCCAACCTCCAGCTACTAGCTGGAGATCTGCTATTACAACTGATCCCCAGCTGATAGAGATCAGTTCACCTGGAGAAAATGGCTGCTTTGGCTATTGGACTCTATGGCATTGAAGTCCCTCCCCTTCCCAAACCCCACCCTCCTCAGGCTCCACCCCAAAACCTCCTGCCGATGGCGAAGAGGGACCTGGCAACCCTACTCCCCAGCATATTCCCAAATTTATTTATTTATTAATTTTTATTGAATTTTTATAACATAACATAACATAACATAACATAATACTAAAACAAACAGTTACAATAATATAAAAAATACAAAAAAGAAATAAAAAAACAAAAAAAAACCCAGAACACCAAAAAAATGTATATATTAAAAAAATACAAAAGAAATTACAGAAAAGGTATCTTTTTATAGTTGTTACATTCATAGTTAAATTATTATGAAAATTAAAAAAGATACCCTTTCCCCTCCACCCACCTACCAAGTGACCCATCACCTGACTTCCGAGGAAGTGTCTAAACAGTTTTTATTACAAATTAATATCATTAAAATATAAGATTGTTAAAATTAGTTTCTATAACTCGTTAATTAATACAGTAAAATTCGTCTTTGCCCATTTATCCCAATATGAGGCGGACTTAAACCATGTTTTTTAAAAATCTTCTATGTCTTTTCCATGTAGGAATTCTGTTAATTTGGCCATCCTCATATACGTCCATAATTTCTCTCTCCAACATATTCTCAAATTTAGAAGCATTTGTTTCCCTGATGGTAATAGTAAAACCCATTATATTAGCCCTGTTCACATGTTATAGATGCTATGAACATCTGTAATGTGCATTCATTTTACAAATCACACCAGGGATACATGTGCAATCATGATACTGAGATAAATGTGCAGTTTCAATCACATGTTCAACTGTACTTGTATTGGAATATGGAGATGTATGTATTTTTGTTACTACTATGTTTATTATCATGCCATTAAAAGTGACTGAAACTGAAACTGAAATTAACATAAGAATTACTCAATGCACACCGGCAGGAGGTTTTGGGGTGGAGCTTGGGGAGAGTGTGGTTTGGGGGAGGGGAGGGACTTCAATGCCATAGAGTCCAATTGCCAAAGCGGCCATTTTCCCTAGGTGAACTGATTTCTATTGGCTGGAGATCAGTTGTAATAGCAGGTGATCTCCAGCTAGTACCTGGAGGTTGGCAACCCTGCTGAGGAGCCATTAAAGATTTCCCGACAGATGCCTTCAGTGTGTATACAGCCATAAACCTCGATTTAGAGAAGGTATCCCACTCTTTGAGGTTTCAGACAAAATGTGGTTATCCCTTAGGAGTACCTCCATTTCTGGCCAGCTCACAAAACTCCTAGCACATGTCTGGTTTTGGTAGTGCTACTGAACAAAGCAGGACTTCTTTATGTTCAAATATCGCCACAGACTAGTGTTAGTACAAATCACAGTTAACAAGCTAGGTATAAACCATGGTTTAGAATTCCAGTTGAGTTCCCACCAGTAAACCACAGACTGGGGGACAGCCTGCATTCAGATACCATTAAAGTTTAATCAACCTTTGATTTATAAGCTGAAGACATTGTCAAGTCTGAATGTCCTTGGACATAAACAACAACAACCCAGCTCAACCATTTCTAAATGCAGTGCAATTTCAGTGGAACTAACTGGAAGTCTCTAAAGTGGCATATGGCTGGAAATTATGAGGATAGCTGCCAAGTCTCCCTGTATTATAGGTTTCTGCTACAGGTCAGATCTAGGTTTTTATTCTGGAGGTTTTGAGGAGAGGGGTGGAAAGTCCTGTAATTTTTTTCTGTTGCAGTGGGAATGGGATTTTGCAGAGATTAAACCAGCTTCCTGTGAGCAACAGTATGCCAAATCTTTGCTGAGACACTACGGGTGTGATCACCAGGTGCACTATGATAGCTGGGCTTGGAAGACGTAGCTTGTGATGTAAGTCTAGGATGACATAATCATTCAGAAATGATTAAATCAGGCTACCCAAAACTGACTTTCCTTTTGCACTGCCATCAGTCAAAAGAACCCTTCAGGACTGACAGTACTCATCGTTTGCACAGAAGGACACGTTCTCTAAAACTCAAACATGATCTTTGCTAATGAGAAATTTTAGAATGCAAATTGAAGACGGAAAAGTAACCGTGGGGACAACAGATCGGTTTTCAGCTCCCTCTAGATAAAATGCAGAGCGGGGCTCACAGCATCTCCACTGTAGCTCCAGTGTATTACTGGCACTGAGACACACAGAGGTTTTTAACTAGACGATGTCCAGATGCAGCAGCTTTGTGCTTGGCTCTTCCCGTTTATCTTGATGGTTATGTTTTCAGCTTCCTCTATCAACTGCAGTTTCACCACTGCAGCAATCTCGCCCCAGCCTATTCATTGCAATTACTCTGTTTGGTCTTTGCTTGACGGGCTGGCTGTGTGGCAAGTGAGACATTATCTGTGACACTTCATCCTTCTTCTGACAAATTGAATCAAATGCCAGAGTGTGCTATAATTTACAAATTAGATAGGAGCTTGGACGTTCATGGAGGAAGTAAAGAAGGGAGTTGCTAACAAGACATCTTAAGATAGATGTGTACAACCAGAGAGAGAAAAACTATGTGGGGTTATTTTAAAATATACCTTTGAACAAAAATCAAAATGGCAGCCCATCCACCACAATGGAATTTATATGGGGTTCATTAATGAGGAATTTGTTAGCAAGGTAGGTTAGTTACAGAACGCCTTTCAACTAATAAGTCCCTGCAGCAGTTTAGAGCACAATACAACAAAAAGAACATGATCTTTGCTAAGAAAAACAGTAATATGCGGCAAAACATCAGCTAAAATACGAGCAGCAGCGCCTTGAGCCGAAAGCCCTGGGCTGGGCTGGCAAGAAGGAGCCCCCACTGCCTTGTGAGACCAGTAGTAACAGCAGTGGGGCTGGAGGATCTTCCCCCCTTCCTTATTCATGGGGGAAGGTGGGTGGGGCAAGCAAGGTGACCCAGGCAGTGGCATTGAGGCCAGGAGTACCATTTGGGGCTGCCGCTTGCGCCAGCAAGTGTCCTTGGTTCCTCTGTTGCAACTGCCTAGGTTTATCTGAGAGAGGGCTGCCCCTTGCACTCAGGCAGGGAAAGTAGTTTCGGTTGGTCATACTGGTTTGCAGTAGAACAACTCGATTCGAGTCTAGCAGCACTTTAGAGACCAACAAGATATTCACGGAATGAGCTTTTGAAAGTAAAAGTTCTGGGAACTTTGACTCTCAGAAGCTCATACCCTGAAAATCTTGTTGATCTCTAAGGTGCTGCTAGACTCGAATCAGGCAGAGAAAGGTCTTTCCAAGCATCTTCTACCAGAGACCCTCTAGTTAGAGATGTCAGGGATTGAACCTAGACCTTTCGTAAGCAAAGTATGCAGATTAAGGTTGAGCCACAGCTCTTCCCTTTAATCATTGAACTGTATCCCATGGGTTATATCTCTTTGACTCTTGTGCTATTGTTCCCAGAGGAAAAAAGCCTGCTGAGGGAAAATCAGCATGGCTTCTGCAAAGGGAAGTCCTTCCTCCCCTTTGAGAAAGTGGTCATGTATTCTTAGACTTTCAAAAAGCTTTTGACAAGGTACCTCACCAAAGACTCCTGAGTAAGCTTAGCAATGCGAGATAAGAGGATGGGTCCTTGTAGAGATTAAAAATTGGTTAAACAAAAAGAAGCAGAGAGTAGGAATTAATGGACAGTTCTGTCCATGGAGAGAAGAGGCATCCCACAAGGATCAGTCTTGGGGCTGGTGCTATTTAATTTATTTATACATTATCTGGAATTGGCGGTGAGCGGTGTAGTGGCCAAGTTTGCAAATGGCACAATATTCTTCAGGATGGTAAAAAAGGAGGCTGGCTGTGAAGAGCTTCAGGAGGATCTCCATAAATTGAGCGAGTGAGCAGCAATGTGGCAAATGAAATGCAGTGTAGTTAAGTGTAAGGTGATGCATACTGTAACAAAAAAAAACAACAACACCCCAACTTCAAGTATATACTAATGTGGTCTGAACTTGCTGAGACTGAGAGGGAAAGATCTTGGGGTTGTAGTGGATACCTCAATGAAAATGTCTACCTAGTGTGCCTCAGAGGTGAAAAATATTATGTGCTGGGGATTATTAGGAAAGGGATTGAAAATAAGACAGCCAATATTATAATGCCCCTGTATAAATCTATGGTGCAGCCTTATTTGGAATACTATGTGCAATTATGTTCACTCTATCTCAAAAAGGACACTGCAGAGCTGGAAAATGTACAAAAGAAGGCAACCGAGACAATTAAGGGGTTGGAGCACCTTTCCTATGAGGAAAGGCTGAGGAGTCAGGGATTTTTCATTTTAAGGAAAAAAATGACTGAGGGGAGACATAATAGAGGTTTATAAAATTATTTATGGGGTACAGATCGTGCATGGAGAGAACTTTTTCTCCCTATCCCAAAATACAACAACTTGGGGGCATCCAATTAAGCTGATGGGCAGTATGTTCAACATGGAGAAAAATAAATACTTCTTTACTCAATATGTGATTAATATGTGGAATTTGGGCCAGATGATGTTCTGATGGCCACAGGTATAGATTGCTTTAAAAGGAGGTCAGGCAGATTCATGGAAGATGGGTCTATCAGTGGCTACCAGCCATGGTGTTTAAAGGGAACCTCTACATTCTGAGGCCGTAAACCTCAGAATACTAGTGCCAGGTACCAACATCAAAGAAAGGCCTCAGGCTCTATAACCTGTTGTGGGTCTTCCAGAGTAACTGGCTGGGCACTGTGTGAGACAGGATGCTGGCCCAGATAGACCACTGGTATGATCCAGCAGGGATGTTTTTATGTTCTTGTGGTGCCATCCTTAATGGTACCTAAAATCTGGCATGGCCATGATCAGCATTTATTATGCCTGTTCAAGTTCCAAAATAAACCTAGTTTGACACTAGGTTTAAATTGTAGTCTGTTGTTTGATACGATAGGATTTAAAGCTGCTTCTGGTCAGGCTCATGAAAAGCATCTCTCTGTTTATTTTTTTAAAAAGGAAAGAAAATAGTAATGGAATTTTCTATACTTCTATGGAAAATGACATTATTCTAGCAATAAAGTATTGCAGCTAAGCAGGCCTTGTTCTTGGATAGTTACCTTTAATTGTACAAACGGCCATCTGTGACTTGTTGGCAGTAAAAAATTATAATGGCCAATAGCCACATGATGCGTTTTATGAACATGGTTTTGAATACAATGGATGGAAAATGCTGTAGTTTAGAGATCTCCCGCTGGCATTGAAAATCAACTGATAAAACTCCCTCTTCATCAACAAGCAAGGAAGGACTGTGTGGAAAGTAGAAATGTCTTTCTCCAGCATCTGCTACCTGTTAGAAGCAGGTAAAATGGAAAAGAGAAACAACATTAATAAATGTTGCTAAGCTGTTGAATAACAAGAACTGGATGAATTGCAACTGCACTCTTTAGAACTATTGCTCTGGAGTATTTTCTTTTACTACATTTCTAAAAAGTCTTGCATGTAATATTCAGAAATTGAATCTATGTTTTGTCATAGTTTCAGGGCACCAGAATCTGGTGTAGCTCCAGATTTTATTATAGGATGGATCTAGATCAATTACTGTGAAAAACTCTGGTGGGCCTTGTAAGATGGATCCCAGGCTGCCCATCAGGGGGTACTGTAAGCTTGCTGTTTACCCACTTGTGGTGAATAAAACACTGCCTTTGGCCCTAATCCTCTGCCCTCAAGATATTGAAAAGCAGGAGGAAAAAAAGATGGAAAATGGCCTCCATAGTGGTACCCTAGGAATTTATCCATGTTTCTGTGGTGAAGACTAGTGGGCAGATTAAAAGAAATTCGTAGAGCATCACCCAGAAGTGATGACACATCCTCCCCAAACTCCACCCTTCCCAGACACCACTGCCAAAATCTCCTGGCATTTGCCTATGCAGTAGTGACAACTCTAGGGAACTGGGATCACACTCTGGATGTGATAATGATGGGCACCTATGTGATCGAGGTTGTGCTAGGCAGGAGTTCCCAAGTAAAAGAAGGGCAGGTATCAACCCCACAGAAACCAGTTGCATGCATTTGATCCTGTATAAGTTGACTGGGACATGGATGTGTGGCATGGGGAGCGCCCCTGGATGAGGTAGTCAATATCTTGGGAGCTAGGACCTGGAGACTGGCATGGAGGGCATTCCCCAGAAAAGGGAGATACACCTTGATGTAGCCTGGGGATAGAGGGTGGAACAAGGGGGAAAACAGTATTTATTTATTTACTTATTTTATTTATACCTCACCTTTCTCCCCAACGGGGAGCCAAAGCAGCTTACATCATTCTCTCCTCCTCCTTTTTATCCTTGCAACTGCCCTGTGAATTAGGTTAAGCTGAAAGTATGTGACTGGCACAAGGTCACCCAGCAAGCTTCCATGGCAGAGTGGGGATTTGAACCTGCATCTCCCAGATCCAAAGTGTTATACTGTATATTGGTTCTGTGTACTCTATTGTCAGTCCTGGCCAAGATGGAATGACATCACCTTACCCTGTCTGACGGTGCTGCTGACCGTGATAAGTCCCTCGGGTACCCACACCTTGTTTTGAAAATCATGCTTGATCCTTATGAAAATGAAGTAAACTTCGCACAGCAGTGGCCGTCAGATAATATTTTAACCCTTTGCACACACCACCACTGCCCTGTGGTGTCACACACAACACAATGTAGCGAGCTTTCTTCTGCCTCATCTAGAAGCATCAGGGACAAAGAAACCTCTTGATGTCACACCAGCTATCTATCTACAAATTGATTGGTGAATTGGGGAGGGGCTGTGGCTCAGTGGAAGAACATCTGCTTGGTACGCAGAAGGTCCTAGGTTCAATCCCTGGCATCTCCAGTTAAAAGCAGCTGGCACCAGGTGATATGAAAGTCCTCTGCATAAAATCCTGGAGAGCTGCTGCCAGTCTGATTGGACAGTACTTTGATAGACTAATGTCCTGATTGGGTATAGGGTAACTTCATGATATCACAAGTCATCACATTCTAAATCGTCCTGTGGGAGGATTTAGGCTGAGAATCAGCTTCCCTTCCTGTTGCAGGTATTTGGCATAGGTGTGGCCAGAGGCTCTTGGCTCTTGCACCCTGTGACCTCCAGTGAGCCAGCCCAGCAGCCAGCCCAGAATGTGATCTATTGTCCTCTTTGTTTCTTCTGTTGGTTTATTTACGTTGTAATTTTGTCAGCTGCTTTTGGTCCACACTTGGGAGAAAAGTGAAGTAAAAATAGACAGACAGACAGACATTGTTTAAGATGCCCAAAAGAAAATTATGCATTCCATGTCCTTTTGTAAAAAAGTTGGATCTGAAATTATCAACCCAAAGAAGATACAGCGTAACAGTGCAACCCTAAGTAGAATTATACCCTTCTAAAGCCATTGACTTCAAGGGACTTCAAAGGGGTTAACTTTATTTAGGACTGCGCAGTAGGTGTGATTTAGTTGTGAGTATGCTGCCTTTTAGACTAATAATTAACTTGTAGACTGGCTCTGCAAAACTGCCATCAAGGTAGAAAAGTCAGTTTATCCTTTGTTTTCTTTTCTAAATTGCATTTCTGTTGATGCCTTTGGCTCTCTTTGTTTTACCAATAAAAATCCCTTTTCCAGTTAAGTTCTTTAGACTGGGGTAATACTGCAAGCTTCATAATATCCAGGTGCTCATATAACATGACTGGTGTGAAAAGAAGTAGATTGTGCTTTGGGCTACTAGTTGGCCATTTTGAAGGTATTCGATATATATCTATATATATGCTTGGTAATTGTAGGAGCCTAAGGAAAGATTTAGACTTCATCCTGGAAGCTCAGTGTGGGCTGAAGTAGCTGTTATAAAGAAATGACTCACCTTCAGAAAAATTGTTTTAGCTAGTAGAATTTTCACATAGGCAAAGTCATTTAAAGCTTACAGTCGAAGCTGATGTTATGAGCTCAAAGTTGGGGGGAAAGTAATGTTTAGCTGGCATAGTTAGGTGGTCCTATGACCATATATGGGCCCAAAGATGAGTTAAATTTCTAACTTTTCAATATTGTAACTTGACTGATAATCTCATGTCCCTCGGGCAGGTAATTTCCAAGAAGGTGTGTGAATTGGACTAATAAAAGTAAAGCACAAAGACTAGTTGGATAGCTGCTCTGAGATGTGACCTTCTTGCTGTTGCTATATAACAAGGAATGCTTAACCCATTTCTAATGGTGCCTGTAAGCAAGGCCAAATGAGCAAGATCTAATCAGCTTTGAAATTTTAAACCTGTCGCTTATTCTCTAGCGGTACTCACTATAGTCCTTTTCAGATGTCAGTCATGTGTACCGTGAGTCCTCCAACAGTATGCAATAAGAATATGTGCTACTCATAATCATCCTGATACATGTGGTTGCCATGCTGTGTGAACAAGGGGCAGCAAGTGTATTTATCATATGTGTACTTCCTTGGTATGCCTGAATTCAAACTCTGAAAAATCTAGTAGGCAGTTTGTGTGTACCAAAGCATGGTGAATCCATGCATTGCCCCTGTTCACACAACACAGCACCTGCACATTCCTGCAGGATTATGAGTAGAGTATGCTCCCATACCAGGGTTGCTGTGCAGAGAAAGGCACTGGCAAACCACCTCTGTTAGTCTCTTGCCATGAAAACCCCAAAGGGGTCGCCATAAGTCGGCTGCGACTTGACGGCACTTTACCCACACACACACACACATGCTCCCATTACATACATTTGGTAGACTCCTAGGATGTGTGATTGTCATATCTGAAAAGGGCATTCATTCATATTCTGTCAGTATCCACACTAGTTACCATTTTGTTTCTCATATTGGCTTCTATAATTTATCCATTTATTATAACTTTTGTTAGAAGAATCTACTATTAACCATTTAGTTATCTTGTGAGTGATATGCTTTTAAAGATCATTAAACTATTGTGAGGTCCCATCCCAGCTAACAGCCGCACTGGGTCTGCATGTGGCACACCTAGATACCTGGTAGGCTGATGAGGAGGGTTGCCAACCTCCAGGTAGTAGCTGGAGATCTGCTATTACAACTGATCTCCAGCCAATAGAGATCAGTTCACCAGAAGAAAATGGCTGCTTTGGCAATTGGACTCTAAGGCATTGAAGTCCCTCCCCTCCCCAGACCCCTTCCCTCAGGCTCCGGCCAAAAACCTCTTGCCAGTGGCAAAGAGGGACCTGGCAACCTTACTGATGAGGCAGGCAATCGATCCAGTAGAGGTGGGAAGGTGCAAGCCCCAGACACAAGTGTGTGTGTGTGGGAGACTGGGCTGGATGTTAGGGTTGCCAAGTCCCTCTTCACCACCGGCAGGAGGTTTTTGGGGTGGAGCCTGAGGGCAGGGTTTGGGGAGGGACTTCAATGCCATAGAGTCCAATTGCCAAAGCGGCCATTTTCTCCAGGTGAACTGATCTCTATCATCTGGAGATCAGTTGTAATACCAGGAGATCTCCAGCTAGTACCTGGAGGTTGGCACCCCTACTGGATGGGGAAGTGGGCCACATGACTCAGTGTCAGCTGGGTCCTTAAAGTCTGAAGTGGCACAGCTGAAGTGGCACAGAACGAGGTGGCCACTCAGATGCCTAAATGGGCTATGGGAAAGAGGGCATGGCTGCCAACCAGAATCCCACTGGCTTCCTGGGCCCATGATGAGAGAGGGGTAGAGAAGCCACCTGCAGTATTGGTTGTGTCCATCTTCAGTGCATGCAGTAGGACTTGGGTCCTGGGGAGGGGGTGTGAAAAGGCAGACAGGGAGGAACAAAGAGGAATGGTGGAGACAAGTTCCACCACAAAAGAATTTAGGGCAAGGCAAGGAGGCTGGTGACCATCCACCCTCTGGAGTGTAAGACCCCCAAGGAACAAAGAGCCTCAGTTCAGGAAAAAGCAGAGGA
This sequence comes from Euleptes europaea, assembly GCF_029931775.1. Classification (NCBI taxonomy): domain Eukaryota; kingdom Metazoa; phylum Chordata; class Lepidosauria; order Squamata; family Sphaerodactylidae; genus Euleptes; species Euleptes europaea. Next base: position 62,388,223 of record NC_079318.1, read on the forward strand.
GCAGAGGAGAGGGACAAGGTGGGGAGGTACTGCAGGTATCAATGAAGTAATCATACCTGGGGAAACTAAACCTGACAGCCTAATAAACACAGTTGCAAGCAAGACCTCAACTCATGTGACCTCTGTGACATGCCCTCCCCACTCCCATCCTGACAACTGTGGGGACTAACGCATGGGCAGAATGTTCTTGGTTCACTCCTCCCTTATCTCACAATATTTTATTCCGAGACAGGATAGTCAAACGCATGACGCTAGTCCATCCCACTATAAGTCCGAAGCAAGTAGCTGCTGGAGGCTCCCTGTGTGTTTGAGCCACCCATATAATGTGGGATAGTAGTGGAGTGACCGCCGTGTCATTGCCCAAGGATTGGCTGAGGGGTTATCCAATCAAAGGCCAATTCTCCCCCTTTTTTTTCTTGGGACACCAGTGTTCCGGTATACCATCATGATGGTGTGAAGCACCTCCCCCCCACAGGGCTGGTCGGGGGTGTGTGTCTGTCTGGCCTGGAGAGGGTCGGGGCTTGAGGCGCCTCTTCAGCCTCAGATCAGTCCGAGGGAGAGTCTGAGCTTTCCTCTCCCTTGGAGGCTACCCGGGTGGCTCTATGCTCAGCCAGCCTGGGTCACAGCCTGCTTCCTCCCTGGCTACTCTTCAGGCCAGAGAAGCTCCGTCCCTTCCACCCTCTGCCCTCCCCCCGGAAGTCCATAAAAGGCGCTCTCCTTCCCTGTCATGTCACTTCCCTTCCTAGCCAGCAGCGCGGCTCGCACCTTCCCCGCCCTTGCTCACCCGCAGCTCAGCTGTTTGCTGGGGCTGGGAGCTTGAACAAAAGGAGGTTAGTAGCGGGCTAGTCATGTGATTACACGCATGCCGGCGTTCCGGGAATGTAGCGAAATAATAAAAAAAAGGAGCGGTTTAGCACAGAAAAGATCGCTAGAAACCAGGGATTGCTTAACCCGTTTTTTTTTTTTTTGTGCTTAAATCGCTCCTAAGGTGGGTCCAATGCGCTGCCCTCGGACAGTCATGCATTTAGACCACGGGAATTTGCTACTTTTAAGGCACAAAGGCGAGACAAACTGGCCATGCGTTAAACCCTTATGTGAAACTCTAACCTAATTCTGGTAGTCTGAGTTTTGACTAAATTACATGCTGGATAGCTAACTAAATGGGTGTTTAGGGCTCATAATTTAACCTAGAAAATAGGGTTCCTATAATAAACTCAATAAACTTCAAGGTCAACATGGTCCTGGAGAAGTTAGAAAGGCTCTGTTCCCAGTGTGGCTCTTACCCTGTTTCTCAGGGCATTTTTTTAAAAAAACAACCAACAACCTTGAGTCACTAGGAGACTGGTGACAGGGCAGCAACTCTGTGGTAAAACCAAAATGAGAAACTGGCAAAGAACCCATGAGCCTGTGTAAAAGGTAGCCACTCAGGGGAACCCATTGGGCATAGGCTGTTCCTCTAAAACCACATTCTTGCCCAGCAGAGGAATGGGGAGGAACAGGTCACTGCTGTTTCCCAGAGAGATGAGGATCTCAGCAACACCAAGCTCAGGCTGGACTTTTCCTTGCTGCCTCCCCCACCCCTTTGCAGGTTGTGCGGATTGTTAAATGAGTGGGTTCTCAGTTGGCTTTCTTGACAGACATTTGTATGCTGCCTCATCCGTTTATCCCAGGTTGTCTCCTTAAAAGTATTGTTCACAAATGTCAGAACAGATTAATTTGAAGGTCACTGCTGGAGGTGACAAGTTGGGGCTTGTTGGTGGCTGTTGTCTAAAAATCCTGACTGTAATTGCTGCTCTCAGTATGCTTTTGAATGCTGACATGTGTCCATTTTTTCCACTAGGAATTGTTCCCAAGTTTTGTGCTGGGGACCTGGAAGGCAAAACTATAATTACCAAGTTTCATTTTTTTCTCTTTCTTATTGAAGAAAATGAATGCATGCTGATGTAATTCATCGTGCTTTGTCTGAATAAATCTTTACTCTCTCACATCAAAGGCCCCGTCTGGTTCTTGCTGCATTCTTAAATGTCTTAGAACAACTAGCAGTGCAGCCCTAAGCAGAGTAACACCCATTGAAACCAACTGGTCAGGGTGCTTAGAAGGGTGAAATCTGTTTAGGACTGTGCTGTAATTGACCTTTTCCCGCAAGACAAGGATAGCAAAACACATGCTCATGTATTCTATTTACATTTGAGACAGACAGCATTTGATATGATGACTCATGTGCTGTTAAGAAAAATAGGAAGGGTTCTGATATATCAGCCCATGGTCAATCTAGAACAGTCCCCTTTTTCCAAATGCAGTAAGCCGGTGTAAAGCCTGAGGCAAGGCAAGAAGGCAGTAGCCTTCCCCGTTGTATGTCCCCAGCATTCAAAACTACACTGCCTCTGAATATGGAGGATGCCTTTAGATGTGACAGCTCATAGCCATTGGCAGATCTGTCCTCCATGAAGAGGTTTAACCCTTAGGACAGGGCCTTCTGCAGGTACCAACGTGCAAATGGGCAAATTCAACAGCTGCCTGTACACGTTCCTTTTCCGTTGTGGCCCCCACCTTGTGGAATGCCTGGCTTGAGGAGGTCAGCAAGGCTCCTACTCGCCCGGCTTTCCTTCCGCAAACTGTGCAAACCTGAACTATTCAAGAGGGCTTTTCTATGCAGGCAATAGCATAGTACAAAATAATTCACAAAGTTACTTGAACTAATTATTCTGGACTGTGGTCTATACTAGTGTGTATAGTTTGCTGTAGATGGAGCCTGCTCTGTAATCTTGCATCATTGAATGTGTCATGCTTTGCTTCAAATCTGTTTTTTAGACTTGTGGTTGGTTCTATTGACTGTCCCATCCTGTTAATTGTATTGATTGCCTTGAGTCCCAGCAAGAAAGGTGGGCTATAAATAATGTAAATGTATAGTAAAAGCTGTTTAAGTTATTAGCCAGAAGGATGGACGAATGAGTCCCCCTACCTCTCCCTTTCCTGGGCTTGCTGTGTAATTAGCTCAGCTTTTATTTGATCTTTATTTAAAATAATTTAATCCCATTGTTCCATTAATAATGCTCAAAAACACTTATAGTATTTGAAAAGATCCTGAAAACAAAAGCCAACAGCAAAAACAAATAACAATTTAACAACAAATATTAGAAAGAAAAAACACTCTACAGATTTTTTTAGAGCTTTCTCAGAGCACTTTTTTAAAAATCATCCCCCCCCCCCTGAGAGTTCTCCAAGAATACTAGGAAACTTTCTGTTAGCCCTCGCCAGTAGTCTCTCCTTTAGCCAGCGTGGTGTAATGGTTAAGAGCAGTGGTTTGGAGTGGTGGAGTCTGATCTGGAGAACTGGGTTTGATTCCCCACTCCGCCACATGAGTGGCGGAGCCTAATCTGGTGAACTGGATTTGTTTCCACACTCCTACACACGAAGCCAGCTGGGTGACCTTGGGCAAGTCACGCTCTCTCAGCCTCACCCACCTCACAGGGTGTCTGTTGTGGGGAGGGGAAGGGAAAGGTGATTGTAAGCCAGTTTGAGTCTCCCTTAAGTGGTAGAGAAAGTCAGCATATAAAAACCAACTCTTCTTCTTCTTCTTTAGTGAAACTCACTCTTATTGAAGGGGGGAGGGTGGCAGTTGCAGGAAGAACAGCTGGTACAGAAGGACTGCCATAATGGCAGAGGCCTCTTGCTAAAGGCCTGGGCATCGATATGGAAGCCTAGGAAGCTCCTATGTGCATTATTTACAAAGTTTACAGCAGCAGATATTTCAACATCTGCTCTGGTTTCCTGTTTAAGCACATGATTTTTTTAAGAGCACAACTTTATTCATCTTAAACAAGAGATAAAAGGATCATGTCATACATTTGCTTTACAGTGCCATTTATCCGCTTAAGAATCTTGACTTCAGTGGACTTAGAAGTTTGTAACTCTGTTTACAATTCCACTGTAACTAGGGTTGCCAACCTCCAGGTGGTGGCTGGAGATCTTCTGCTTACAATTGATCTCCAGCCAATACAGATCAGTTCACCTGGAGAAAAGGGCCACTTTGGCAATTGGACTCTATGGCATTGAAGTCCCTCCCCTAACCAAACCCCGCCCTCCTCAGGCTCTGCCCCAAAAACGTCCCGCTGGTGGCAAAGAGGGACCAGGCAACCCTAACTATAATAGATAGTGGCTTTCTAAAGGAGCTTCGTTTCAAGGGGGTGGGATGGACATCGGCCTCCCATATTCAAAATCAAGATGCTTTGCACTGTACCAGAACCATACTGAAGATATAGTTCTGTTACCAAAGTCAAAATGACAATCAATTAATTGAGATTAAAGCCTGCAAATTATTTTATTTTATTTTACCAAGAGGAAGGATGATTTGCAACGGACTCAGTGTCCCATGTGCTTAATCTGAGCTAAGGGCCTGAATCTACAGACAGTTCTAGAGCAAAAGAAACATAAAATCTACCTTCCTTCATCCTTCAGAAATATCTGTGACACACGATTGATTTCCCTTAGACTCGGGTTTTTAAAAGTGTTTTAATAGTCTATGTTGGAAACAATTTGAAATGAAAGCTTTTAAAAACCTCTCAAGGGCATTAACTATTCTCAGATCAGGGGTGGGGGGAGAGAGAGATAATTCTTCATAAAAATATCTGAAGAAATGCAATGCAGAAATTTCTCAGAGGGTTATAATTCTCTTGTGAGTGACACTGAATCACTTTGAAGAGGAAAAGGATATCAGATCAATGTGCAGAATGCGTCAAATAGTTATGGTGTTTTTTGAATTCTTTACAAATCATCATATCGAGCTGCCTCATACTGAGTCAGATCACTGGTCCATGAAGCTCAGTATTGTTTCCTCTGATTGGCAGCAGCTCTTTGGCTGAAAGAGATCTTTCACAACACCTGCTGCCTGAGTCCCACTAACAGGAGGTGTCGGGGACTGAACTTGGGATCCACTGTATCCAAGGCATGTACTCAGAGCCCATCACCCAATTTATCTAGAGATGACTGTCTTGCTGGTTTCAAGAGAGATGGTTATGTGGGGCCCAAGTCATCCAGCAAACTTCATGGCACAGTGGGGATTCAGATCTGGGTTTCCCAGATCCAAGTCTGGCACTCTAACCACTACACGACACTGACTCCCCGCACAGAACATGTGGTTCTTCAGACCACATGTAATTATTCCTGAGGGGCAGCTAAATGATGTGTTCTGTGTTTTTATTGGAAACCACTTTGAGCAAAAGATTTCTTTGAGGGTATGATATATAAATACATTAAATAAAGAAAAATAAATAGATGCACAGTTAAATGGGCCTATGCATCACACACACACACCAGGGCACAGACACCTTTGCTCAGACTTTTGATATGTGTGGACAATATGTTCTTAAAATATGCTACTTTTTTGAAAATTAATTTTGTATTTATTCAAGAATACACATTGAATCCTTGCTGAGAGCCTTCACTCCACCACAGCACACCTGCACCACTGAAACCTTAAATGATGCTCTTGTGGGTACCTGTCATGGTAGACTGTTCCTCCCTATGGTGTTTCATACATGCTCATTCACTGTTAAATGGCCAGAGAATCCGCTGCATTTTCTCTCTCATCACATGTGTGGTACAAAGTCATTGTGTTGTTCCCCAACAAACACAAGGATTTTGTAATGTGTAGCTGGTGCCTCAGAGAGAAAGCACAAGAGCACAGTGCCAGAGCAAGCCTAAGCAAGTCTATCTTGAACTAAATCCCATTTGATTCAACAGGGATTACTCCCAGGAGAGTGTTCTTAGATTTGCAGGCTGTGTTTTTGTCCTAAGCATAGAGAGACACTGCATTTCCCATCAATGTACCTCCTTGGTTTTTGAGGTCCTTGTACATTGAGGACCATTGCAGAGTGGGTGGCCTCTGAAGCTTGGAACCAGCTGCCAGGTACAGTGACCAAGATTTAGGAGGGTTTTTTCCCCATTCTAGGAAAGCTGTAAATATTATTAAGAGAGGCCTTTTAATCAATGTGCTGTGACTTCGTTACATTTTTTATTGGATGCTGTTTTTCCGCTTCTTGTCCTGGTGATTATTTTATTATGTTGTGATTTTAGTTTTGCTACCTGACCTTCAGACTTTTGGTAGTAAAAAGCAAGTAATAAATCTTCCAAATATTTAAAAAGCACAGGGGCTTGGCCAGCCAATGTCTTGAATGGAGAGCAATGCATTGTTGCCCTGAAATGCAGCATTTCCCCCAGCTGTGTTATGTGTACCTGTGGGAGTGGAGCCTCAGCCTGTTCTCTGTCCTTGTGTACTCTGAAAGAGGACATCTCTGTTCCTTACTACAGTCAAGAAGGGAAGAGTGTTCCCCCTGGATTCTGTTCACTCTAATTTTTTTTATAAGTCAATGAGAAGAAAATAAGCAGGTCACAATTTGGGGAACAATTTGGGATAAAATTATGCTTCCTGGTGGACAGATTGGAGTGAGTGCAGAGGAGACTGACTAGGATGATCAGGAGCTTGGAGACCAAGCCCTACGAGGAAAGACTGAGGGACTTGGGAATATTTAGTCTGGAGAAGTGAAGGTTGAGGGGAGACATAATCGCTCTCTTTAAGTAATTGAAGAGCTGGCACTTGGGGGGGGGGCAGGGAGCTGTTCTTGTTGGCAGCACAGGATAGGTCCTGTAATAATGGGTTTAAATTAGGGGCAGAAAGATACTGGCTGGATATTAGAAAAACGTTTTAAAAGTAAGAGTAGTTTAGCAGTGGAATCGGCTGCCTAGGGAGGTTGCAAGCTCCCTCTCACTGGCAGTCTTCAAGCAGCAGCTGCACAAATACTTTTTGGGGATGCTCAAGTCTAGGCTGATCCTGCATTGAGGGGCCTGTAAGGCCCCTTCCAACTCTATGATTCTATTTATAACCTTCATCTCCCTTCACCCTTGCACCACTTTTGTTGTATACATTGGATTCCCTTCTCCACTTTATATGTGATTGGAGCAGACCCATCTAGTTTGACTCTGAGGGCCTATATCAAGGCCTACATCTACTTTTAGGGATTTCAGTGGCTTTCTACAGCTTTTGAACAAGTTGTCAGCTCAGCTGTCCTTGGAGCTGTCCATGGTCTGGCAGAGATTTTGTCTCTGCAGCTTGTTTGTCTCTGCAGGTTGCTTCCAATGCAGAGTAACCTCACCTGCTGTATTCTGTCACCCGCCTATGTCTGTCCTGCCAAGTTTCAGAGGACTATCCATAGTGTTTTAGGAGCCAACCAGCCAATACAGAGAGGTTCACAAAAATGAAAGTACCCAAACAAGACCAGTAAGGCAATAACAGTGGTACTATAAGAATATAATCCTTTGGGGGCCAGCAAAGATACTTTGGGGAAGAAACATGTTATTTAGCCAAATCATGGGAAAATTCTGTGGGGTATGAGTCAGATCAAAAGGGGGAGGCATATTCTGTGGTCAAGTAAAAGGAACTTGAGACTGTATTGAAGGGAACAGTATGGTGATAGGAATGTGAGACCATTGGATCCACTCTAGCCAATCTTCTCACTTCCTTGACTATTCCCTTATCCATTTCAATGGAAAAGTCAAGGAACTGAGAAGGTCAGCTAGGATAGATTCAACAGTCTCGCCTTCCTGCTGGCATTTTGTCAGGGACAGTAGCCTAGACAAGTTTATATAGGTATTGTAGTCAATCACTGTGCTGTCAGTGTGGAAAAGAGTAAGCTGCAGACATTCAATATGCCCCAAGCAATGTGTCCCAAGTCACTAGTGGCATTCTGGGAGCTGGGTTAGAGCTCCATTTCTTAACCCACTGCAGCTCTGTGGAAACCCCTTGGCCTCCTTAAGCCCTAGTTGCTTTATCTACTCTTTGCAATGTTCCACCCCTTTCCACTTGGGACTGGACACTGTGCTTTCCAATTGGCTTACAGTACCATCCTAAGCAGCTCTAATTAGAATCCTACTCAAGACTACTCAGCTGGGCTTATATCCAGGAAATAGTCCTTAGGATTGCAAAACAGCTACTGGGTCCAGTTTACAGGCTGGGTCCAGTTCACAGGCTTATTCTGTGTCTGTCTTTATCTGATTTATTTCCAGACACAGCAAATCTTTCCATCATTCCTCACCCCCACGCGTCCTGTTGCCAACCTCTCTATCCACCCCTGATCTCCTAGACCATCTTTTGCGTACCCACCTCAGGTTGCTTCTTCAACATATTATTTTACCTCCCCTCTTTGACAAGGTTGTTTGACTGGTTAAGGCCCTGGACCCCAAAACCTAGTCCCATAATGGCCAATTCTCACTGAGGTAGGAAATCTGGGACAGGGCTATACTGGTTCAAGTTGCAAATAGGTGCTCATATGATGGACTTCTCCCCTATCAAAAACCTTTTCCCTTTGTACTGTCTTTTCAAGAAGAGGGCTAGGCTAGGTTGCAAATCTTCTTCTTGACCTCTAGTTTGCTATGTGGAGCATTTTTTTTATAGAGGAGCATACAGTCATTGATCCCAAACATGCCCCACTAGTGGTCCCATAAAACTTCGATCCTGCCATTTTTTGTGTGTGGAATCAGTTCTAAGAGGAAACTGTGCAACACAGGAAATTGTTCTTGATCTATGGGGAGGCCAAGACGCCATGATGTGCAAGGCACTAAAAACTCATCCATCTAAAGACAAAGTAACAAGAACTATGAATAAAATATAACATGGGCAGTGACCCCCCAACAGAACCTACAGATGGTTTAGGTCTTTGTAACTAATCAAACTAAATTGATATAATTTTAAAAAGTGCCACACAGTCAGCTTCTGATCTATGCACTAGTCTCTCTGGGTAGCTTATTAAAATGATTTTAAGACTCTTTAGTGCTTCCAGAGCTGTGCAGAATAGGCTAGAGGGGAAGCTGTGGGGTTTCACTCTGCATGTCTGAACCTCTCTATAATTTTGCTGATTATTGTTCCTGAAGCTTTTAATCTTTACAGTTTCTCCCCTTTCTTCCGCATTCACATGCCGCAGTTCACAAAAAGGCCAGAGGTAAAAAGATACACAATCTTTGAAAACTGCTCCCATTGACATCATCTGTTGTTTCCTGATAAATTCAGGGAGAGTAAATGTTGGCACACAAGTCATTCATGGGGTACAGGACTCTAGCACACAGGGTGATATTTTGCACACATTTGCATTTTAGGCCTAGGAGCTCACAGGTTCAGCTCAGAGGTTAAATGAAGTGAAAGAAGAAGAAGCAGAGTTGGTTTTTATAGGCCGACTTTCTCTACCTTTTAAGCAGAATCAAACCAGCTTACAATCTTCCCTTCCCCTCCCCATAACAGACACCTTGTGGGCTAGGTGGGGCTGAGAAAGTTCTGAGAGAACTGTGACTAGCCCAAGGTCACCCAGCTGGCTTCATGTGGAGGAGTGGGGAATCCAACCCGGTTCTCCACTGCTCTTAACCACTACACCCGGTTCTCCAGATCAGAGTCCACCGCTCCAAACCACCGCTCTTAACCACTACACCACGCTGGCTCTCATCTGATGATACCCAGCTCTATGTTCTTTATCCATATCTCCTGGTGATTTTGTAGAGGTCTGGAACTAGTGCCTTACAGCTGTGGCTGGAGAACTAAGAATGCATAAGTTGAAACTGAATCCTCACAAGATGGAGATAATGCTGGTTGGGAAGCCTGAGGTCTTGAAAGACATTGTGCTTCGTTGTTTTGCCTTGTTTTAGGCAATTTGTTGTTTGCATTGTTTTCTAATTTTGTAATCGGATATCTTATGCTGTATGACTGTATTGTATTTATGTTGTAATCTGCCTTGAGTCTCAGTGAGAAAGGCAGGCTATAAAGCCTGCAACATAAGCTTGCTGCAACATCTCCTGACCCCCCTTTTAAGGAAGTTACAATCCACAGACAGACTTTGGGCTCCTCCACCATGATCTAAAATGTCTTTCTCTTTCTCCCCACCCCCTTTTTTTGTACTTGTTATCAAGATATTGTACAAGAGCTACTGTAATACTTCCCATCACTGTTGCTGTGTACCAAAATCAAAAGGCAAAACACTATTTGATGCAGTCAATTACAGTCTAATCTAAAAGTACAATGCGATTTGATTGATGAAGTTCATTGGTGGGTTACTGAGCTATACTTTGCATTATGTCTTGCAGTAATAGAAATGCACAATAAGATAACAGTCAAGTTGACTTAGCACTAGGACTTTCTTGTATTTCTAACTTCTTGTGCAAGCAGCAATGTTCTGTGAGATCCAACCCACTGTTCTGTGATTTTTAGGTTGGTCCTGATCAAAAGGAATTACCCTATTGTTGTTGTTGAATTCTTTTCCCATGGAACTTCATGGCTACCTACAATTTTCTCACAGTGACTGTGCTTGATATAATATCATTGCACTGATTGCTAGCCACAGGAACAGGACAAAGGAAAGTGCAACAGTTGTACCTTGAACATAATATTTTCCTAGTCATTAAAAAGATAAGGGGCAAAGAAATACAGGATAGCGGTAGCTCCCCATCTCTTGTAATGGCTAGAGAAATCCTCTGTAATCTGTGCCAAAGATGTATAAGACTACTACTATTATTATCTCTGTATTGCAGGTAAGAGAAGGGCTATGCTGAGAGAACTGCAATTGGCATAAGGTCATCCACTGAGGTCATGACTGAGAGGGGTTTTGAATTCATACTTCCTGGCTTTTATTCTTAGATGATACTACATTTCATCAGTTTTATATAACCTGGGGCAAACTCAGAAATGCTGAGTGGTGAACAGCTGTTAACCTGACCTTGAAAGAGGCAATGTTCAGGGAGAAAGCAGTGATATAAACAGACTAATCAGACCAGAAGGAAATCTTAAGAGAAGTCATGCAGAGTGGACAAGATTCAGGAAGAGGCAGAGCAGAATCCTTTGGTGATCCCCAGTGTGGTGCGTGTGATCCCCAAACAGGCACACAGGCTCAACAAGGTTAGGGATGCCAGCCTTTAGGCAAATAAAAGAGACACCAAGCAACCCACTTTCCCAATAAGTCTTAGAAGACATGTAAAGATTATCCTTCTCTGATGAGCATTTGGGTCATACTGATCGTACAATGGCTACTGAAATGTCTTAACATTTTAATGTCTTAATGTTTTGTTTTGGTTCAAAATCTTTTGTAAGCCAGCTTGAGAGTGCCCCTGAGAGGTGGGATTGCTACCATGTTGGTTACACAATGTTAGTTTCAAGATGAGTGACACTGGCTGAAGATCAGAGACTTGTGGGCTTTGTGCTTCCGAGGATGTCATCTGTAAGCTGGATCTTTTGTTCCACCAGCGTTTGGACAGCTCCAGATACTTGGTATGCTTGTGAGCGAATGATTCCTCATGTTTCTCATCATGAGTCAGTGCAGCCCAGCCTCTACCAGATGGCTCAGAGAGCGGTGAGATCCTTTGTGAACCCACAGGCAATTTGAGCAGTCTTATAAAGATTTGTTTAACAAGTACTTAACCGCCTCGGAAATGTTTGCCAAATGAACTTCTACATGGACGGATACATATTGGAGCACACAAGTCATGTTCCGGATGTGCTGAATTTTTTTTAAAGGGTTCCTGCATATGCGGCCACTTCTGCGTTTAACACATGGAAAATAAAATTCAAACCAGCAAGCAAATAAAAAGGCAATGGCATATCAGGCTACGGGGACTGGAGGCTGAGTTTCAGTCTGCCTTTGCCAACATATAATTGGTTATAAAGTTCCAGGGGACAAGAAGTTGGCTATTTCAGAATTATTTGTCAAACATCTGCCATCGCCTTAGGGACAGTGGGAGGAACATTGCCTCCCCCCACCCAGATTGGAAGTAGCCAAACTAGATTGCTACCTGGTGGTCCTTTTGAGTGTGCTTCCATTTGAACAAAAATTTAGGGCTCCTTGACCAGTACAGGTATTAATCAGTAGAGACGCTTTATCACCAGTTATTGGTATTGTGAATGTTCATCATGCTTTTCTTGATTGCATTTGAATTTTACATAATAATATCCAAACCTGGACCTTATATTTCATGAACTGTTGAATCTGTTGTTTGCAACTTGTTTTTCTCCATACTATGTATGCCTGAAAACTCAGGACCTACCTCATACACCTAAAAAAGTGGATTTTGTTCCAGGAATAAAAATGTGTTGGTCTTCAAGAGTGCCACATATTTGTGTCATGGAGTTCTCAGATCAGAACCACACCTCTGTTACGATCTTGTGATGCTCACATAGGAAATGCTCTGTGATGGAGACCTAGATGTTAATAATGCAATGCAAGAGCTGATTGTAAGGGTGTATTTATTTCCTTGACTTCCAGCCCACCAGAAGGCTCCCCAAGGCAGCTGACATGACTACACAATAAAACTGCACTGTGGGTACTGCCATCCTCTCTGGCTTGACATCGCTCTAGGGTAGCATCACGACCAAACTTCGCTTTTCATTAGGTCACTGTGGCTGTTCCCATCCCCTCTCATGCTACTTCACACCCCCAGAATCTGGCAATTGGAGGATGACTTGCCAGGCTGCATTCCCCCCCAGCACTGTTTAGAATTCCCACACTGCAAGGATAATATGTCAATTAGGACAAAGTCTCAGGGCCAAGCCAGAGACATGAGGGAGGCTGACACAGGTTGATTTTTTGCATGCTTTGCTGTTTGTGAATGAGAGGGGTGGATGAGAAGTCCTACTTTAAGAGTAAAAGGAGCAGGCAGAAGAAGGGTGCTGAATCCTCCTTCCCATGCCTTATCTCTCTTATGCTTTATCTTATATATCATTAGATAGTCTGCTATCATTGCTCTATTTATTTATTTATTTATTTATTTATTTGATTTCTATCCCACCCCTCCCTGACTTGAAAGTCAGGCTTGGGGCAGCTTGCAATGTATTCTCATAATTAAAACGTATAAGTTACATTTACAATTCTCCAGTATCCGTTAAAAATTCTATTGGCACCCTTAAAATTATTGCAATAATGGGGAAATTGAGCAGAGGGGAAGGAATAAAGGAAGGAAAGGGAAAATAGACAAGCTCAATAAGGAAGGGATAGGGACTGGAAATAAGCAACATGTAAATAATAATACAACTAAAAAAGAAGAAGGGAGGCTGGGAGGCCAGCTAGATGGAAAACTGTCGCTGTCCTCAAACATAGGCCTGGTGGAACATCTTGGTCTTGCAGGCCCTGCAAAATTGCATCAAGTCTCGCAGGGCCCGGGTCTCACTAGAGAGAGAGTTCCACCAGGCTGGGGCCAGAGTTGAAAAGGTTGGTTGAGGACAGCTGGATGCTCTTTGGGCCAGGGACCACCAACAAGTGAAGTAATCATTTGCAATGATAAAGCAACATCCGACAATGTGTGTGGATGCAGCCTTTCTGCAGTTGTTCCAGATGCTTTTCTCTGTTTCCTGCTTACTTTGGGTATTACAGACAGAAAAGTGGCGGGGAAATGAATGTACACATGAAGTTGCCTTATAATGAGACAGACCATTGGTCCATCAAGGTCAGTGTTGTCTACTGAGACTGGCAGTGGCTCTCCAGGGTCTCCAGTTCAGGTCTTTCACATCACCTACTACCAGACCCTTTAAATGGAGATGCAAGGGATTGGACCTGGGACCTTCTGCATGCAAAGCAGACATAATCCCACTGAGCCACAGCCCCTCCCCAGCAGAAAGGGAAGATACAGGAAGAGGGATGTCCAGAGCTCTTCTTCCTTTTTACTGTTAAAGTAAGATACGCATCCGCACGCTTGATATATTACCAAGCCAGTTTTGAATAAACAATAATTAAAAAGGAAGAAATACTGGGTTGGAGACAACCAGCTTTTCCACCAGGGAAAAGGAGAGAAGAGGGTCCCCTTTGACCACCTAAAAAAAGAGTAAACAGGATCATGGGACCTGCATAGACAAAACTGGGGCCAGGGCTTTTTCGAGCTCTGGCCCCAGCCTGATGGAACTCTCTGTCCAATGAGACCCAAGCCCCGAGGAACTTAGGGCCTGTAAGACGGAGGTGTTCCGCCAGGCATATGGTTGAGGCAGCAATGGTAAATAGAGCTGTTGGCCTTATTTCCTTTTCCCTTCCCTGTTCTCCACTCCTGGGGATTTTTACCAGATTATTTGGTCTTCTTCTTCTGACCATCCTGGGCCTTTCCCACCTTCAGGAATTTTTTTATTATTATAATAGTAGGTTAAATTGGACAGCCTTCTTTTTAATGTTTCAATTGGTGTGTGTTATATGTGATGTTTTAACTTATGTCCTATTTATATTGTATGACAACTGTTGTTGGAAGCCGCCCCGAATGCAGCCTGAGTTGGGAAAGGGTAGGGTATAAACTGAATAAAATTAATAAATAAATAAAAGGGATATGGGATGAGTCGCTGGAGTAAAGAGGGGGATTAGGTGCGACTGAGTGAAAAAGCTGGCTGTATCCAAACTCCTGTACTGCAGTCTCTGGTCCAACAGCAAGATTGGCAAGTGTTCCTTATTTGGGCTAGAGCCGACTCCTCTTCAGGTCAGTTAATAACACATCATTCATGTTGTCTGACAAACAGGTTACTTTTAGTTTATTTGTTTCACCACAGGCTGCACAAAATTTACAACCAAAACAAACTATGTAAATTGAAGCAGAGCTGATGAAACAGCATAAAAATCAATCATCCACCGGGCAGATGTAAACAGAACTGATAAAAACATCACAGAAACCAATTTTCCATCTTAATTAAGGCAGAGCCAAAAGGTCCCTCATTGCCTTGTTCATGGGCTGCAAATGGGGGGAGTGGCTGTTCTTTGTCAAGGATGGTAGTTCAAAGGGGCACCCTGTCTGCCCCACTTACCAGAGATGGCAATCACCCAGCCCACTACTGTTGGCACCATTCCCCCTCCCCTCTATTTTTAACCTAAGTGCAGGCGGGAAGCCTTCAGCTTACTCTGTTGTAGCATCGTGCAGAGGCCACATAGTCACTGGGATATGGCACTATGATGCTGTCTGAAGCTACACTAGGCTCTAGGCAGAGGCGCTGTCCTCACTCTGGTACCTTTTAGTTAAAAATGCAGGCCAGGCCAGGGAGCAGAATGACATCTGGCAGCGGCAGAGAGCAAAATCATTGGGGGGGGGGGGGAATGGGAACCTCACTTTACCATCAACAACATTCTCTTTTTGCCAGCATTTCATACCTGCCAGTGGAAAACAGAGTCAGGATACAGGATGATCTTGACAGGCTGGAAAAATGGACTAAAACTAATAAAATGAGATAAATTTAAAGTTCTGCATTTGGGAAGGAAAAATCCAATGCATAATTATAGGATGGGGGAGACTTGTCTTGGCAGTAGTCCCATGTGAAAAGGATTTAGGAGTCTTAATAAACCATACAATGAACATGAGTCAACAGTGTGATGCAGTAGCTAAAAAGGCAAATGCAGTGTTGGACGGACTGCATCAATAGAAGTGTCCGTATAATGCGAAGTGATTGTATCACTTCACTCTGCTCCAGTTAGACCTCACTTGGAGTACTGTGTTTAGTTTGGGGCCCTGCAGTTTAAGAAGGATGCTGACAAGCTAGAAAGTGTCCAGAGGATAATGAAAATGGTGAGGGGCCTGGAGACCAAGTTGTATGAGGAAAAGAGCTCTATATGTTTAGTATCTCATAGAATCATAGAGTTGGAAGGGACCACCAGGGTCATCAAGTCCAACCCCCTGCACAATGCAGGAAATTCACAACTACCTACCCCCTCCACACCCCTAGTGACCAGAAGATGGCCAAGATACCCTCCCTCTCATCATCTGCCTAAGGTCACAGAATCAGCATTGCTGACAGATGGCCATCTAACCTCTTCTTAAAAACCTCCAGGGAAGGAGAGCTTACCACCTCCCGAGGATGGATCTCCTTCTTGGATAGGGCAGTTTTGTTTTTGTTTTTTTACTGGCTGTTATAAAAGTAAGTTTGGAAGATATCTGTGTTGATTCACTGAATGGTTTCGCTGTGGGAAGTTCACATCCTTAGCATCTTTGGGAGTTTGAGTATTGAAAAGAAACACTTCCTTGGCATTTTACAGATCAAAAGGATTGACAGCTACCTTAGGGCTCAAGCCTTAGACACATCACATTAATTTGGGACAGAGGCTGATCCAAAGGAATTGGAGCTGACAGGATTCTGTAAAAAAAGGAAGGGGAAAACAATGGACTATAAAACTCCCCACTGAACTTTCACCTTTTAAGATTTTTTCCTTTGGACTACTTGTTTCATCCTTTCTCGAGATGATTAGCTATGATAATTAAATGGAACCTGCATGGCCCCAAACACCAGAACATCAAATGCTAGGGACAAGCAAGAGGGAAGGGCTATTTTCTTCATGGTCTGACTGTGGACTTCCTGAGGGTGTCTGACTGCCCACTGATGGAAATTGGAAGGATGCTGGAATATATGGACCACTTGGCCTGATTCAGCCAGGCCGTGTTGCTGTGTTAGTTTTCATAGTCATGCACTGCTTTATTTATTTATTTATTTATATATTTATTTCGATTTGTAGCCCACCCTTCCCGACCGTAGCCAGCTCAGAGCGGGTGTTTTCAGATGTTTCCAGTTCAAGTAATTCTCTGTGCACTAATAATGTTGCAACTCTTTGCCTTTTGATTTGCAAAATGGTATTATGAGTATGTTCATGGTTCCCAAGAGTGGCTGTTACATACAATTGCCTGTGAAATACCCATAAACTGTTTATGCAGCATAGTACCCAATCAGCTGTGGCTTATTTGGGTTACCTCCATAAATCATTGCATTAGTCACTAACAATCTATTAATGAGTTCTCATGATGCCCGTTGGATGAATACTATTAACTGATTAATTTGCACTGGCATCAATTCTCAAATTTGTAATAAGTCAATTGAATACCACTTTCTTGCCAGCGTCTTCATGCCCATAGCTTGGCAGAAAGCCATTACATTAGAGAGAGACCAAATTGATCCTTATTGAAATTCCTGGCTTGGAGGAATCTGGATGAAATGAGTTTGTACAGTGTGGAAAATGTTCCATTATATTTTGTTTTTTTGCAAAACAGGTAAAGGGGAACTTGTTTATTGCAACATGTTCTGTTTGTGAAAATGTAGACACGTTTTTAGATTAGCAAAAAACTCCCATGTCTTTTTATCTATTTTGTTTAACAATCCTCCAGTTTATCTTTATTTCTTACTATATTTTGTATAATAAAAGTGCAAGTCTCACTGTTCTCTTGAGGGTGGATCCAAATGCTTTCATTCAAAATAGTAGTTCTGTTGCTGGGAAACCGCATTTCACACATGGCTACATTTGGTTGTCTGGAAAATATCCATCAGTCACAAGACCTGCCACTTCTTCAAACTAAGCCAGTGCTTCTTTACACAGAAGTAAGGCCTGTAAGTACAATGGGACTTACACCCAAGCAAACATGCACAAAAAATGCAGCCATGTGTCCCAACCATCATTAAAGATAACTGAAAAGTAATTCCAGTGAGTTCAGCAGGATTTAACTCCCTAGATTGTATTCTCTCTTCAAAAACATCCCCTTTTCTAGACCCCTGTTCCTTTTCCTCCTGGTCTTGTTCCTCCACTTTCTCCCTGAGGATAATGGGAAATGTAGTCCTGAGGGCCAATCTACAGACACTCAAAAAGGACAACTATCTAACACAGAAACGGAATTCTCCCTCCTGGTTTGCCATGTTTGCCTCTGCAGGTCCTCTGTCTGTTCCTACCCTCTCCGCTCCAACCTCACCCCACCCCACCTGGGCTCACTTTTGATAGATGAGTCCAACTGGTGAAAAAGGACTTTGGAAGACAGGCTGCAAGGGGGAAAGGCAGAGCAGAGAGGCCAGCATCCTTCTATGCTTTAAATTAATGTATTTAATTTACTTCATGTATACACCACCACCTTTCTCCCCAATGGGAACCCAAAGCAGCTTACATCATTCTCCTCACCTCCATTTTATTCTCACAACAGCCATGTGTTGTGAAGCTTAGAGTGTGCGACTGGCTCATGGTCAACTAGCAAATTCCAGGGTAGAGGTCTCCAAGTTCCTGGTTTGACACCCTAACCACTACACCCACTGTCTCTCTGTATCTTTGACCTATACCCCCTCCCTTTCACTATAGATGCAATTGGGGCAGATCTGCAGTTGAATACACAGATTTGTCATGGTCACCAATAGTTTTGGTCTAAGAGCTAGTTTACTTAATTACTCTTTGGGATGACAGGTTTACCCTATTCCATTCCCTTACTGTACCAGAACTTCACTCTGTCCTCTGTTATACTCCTTCTGAACTCTGGGTTAACTAAGAGAATTTCTAAAATTCAATCTGGAATAGGAACCTATGCACATTGCCAAACCTGTCAGTTCATTTCCCCTTGTTCTTACTGATGCCAATGTAATAAAGCACTGCCAAAAAGGCAATCTTGGTGTGATGATGGCTGTATATACGATGGCTACCTATTAATTTTTATTCCACCCACATGGTTCTCCTCATCTTCATTTTACTCTCATGACAACTCTGGCATGGCCTGGCAACCTACAAGAATCAGTGGGGGTGGGGACATGGGGAACAGTCAGGCAATAGTGTGGCATCACGTGCAGGGGAAACCTAGACATGACATTGTGACTGTCTGGGAATCTCGAGAAACTCTATAGTACAACCATAGAGTTTCCTGCAATTCCTAGCGCAAACTGACCCTACTTCCAGGTTTCCCCCCAGAATGACATCACACCATTGCCAATGGCTGTTGTTTGTTGTTTATATTATTTTTCTCTTGCTAGATGCAGGAGTGGCAGCAGGAAACAGGAGCCAGGATGGGGGTTCCCCCTCCCCCAGTGGGAACCTGGGCTCTCATGAAATAGGTAATGCTGAAGGCTGAACCAGCTGTGTGCTTGGGGCTCTGTGTAGAGGTTCACAGTGATAGTTTAAACTCAGGTACATGGGGGACTGATTTAGATGGAAGGGTTACCTCTTCCTCCCCATAGAACTTTCCTTATCTGGAAAATGTCTGTGTGCAAGTTTACCCCAATAGAGCAACTAGTAGTTTCCTGAAACTTGTTTACACCAGAAAAATGTCACCTGGCAGGCTTC
The DNA here is from genome assembly GCF_029931775.1 of Euleptes europaea. Classification (NCBI taxonomy): domain Eukaryota; kingdom Metazoa; phylum Chordata; class Lepidosauria; order Squamata; family Sphaerodactylidae; genus Euleptes; species Euleptes europaea. Next base: position 62,407,278 of record NC_079318.1, read on the forward strand.
ATGTGTAGGAGTGGGGAATCAAACCCGGTTCACCAGATTAGAGTTGGCTGCTTATGTGGAGGAGTGGGGAATCAAGCCTGTTTCTCCAGATTAGAGTTCACTGCTCTTATCCAATACACCATGCTGGCTTTGTCTATATATCCATACTTCAACAGATTTTTGCCGCACCCAGCATAATTTTTCATTGTGCCAATTTAGATTCAATAAAAACATTAAAGAATATTCTAGAGGCTAGACTGTCCTTATGTGGTAGATTCTTCATGCCAAATTTAATAATCCTGGGACAAACAGAATTATCAAGCTGTATAATGGGAAGAGGCTGAAAAACATTCTTTGAAAATGGCCCCGCTATGATACCCATGTCTTTCTGATTTCCTTTGGGAATTTTTTGGGAGGCCTACTCAATGCGGACAGCCAGGTGATATCTTAGTGACCTCCAGATAGGGCTATTGTATAATACATTTTCTGTGTGCCTTTGAAAAGCTCTCTGAAACTACATTTGGTTCAGAATGTGGCTGCCAAGCTATTCTCCAATCCTGAAAGAACAAAACAAGTTACCACTTAGTTTCCAGGTCTAATTCAAGATGGTGCTTTTGACCTTTAAATTTAACTTTGCTAAAGCAACCCACATATCAGCAAGTCTTTGGTAATAGTGGAGTTCCATAATGTTGGCATAATAACATCCCTCCCATGCCACTTTAAGTCTTGGGCGGGGGCGGGGGCACTTGAAGTATATTGTTGCAGCTTCAGATCAGGAATTTCTACACTCATTCTTGTATCTGGTTAGTTTTTTTTTTCTGTGTTTGTTTTCCCCTTTAAACTGTATGGTTGATACAGAAGGAGCTGGTCCTAAAAGTACCTTGGTACCAGATACCCCCACACTGAGATCTTAGGCAGATGCCATGCTGCATGTTGCCCTGCCATAAAATGTGTGTTGGGTGATTCTGTGGGACAATGAATTCTCAGTGGCTACCCCAAGAGTATGGAATTCCTTCCCTAAGAAAGCCTGCTCAGTTCCATCCCATCTAGTTGTCAGATAGCTAGTTGAGATTACCCTTTTCCAATAATTTGAAGTTCCAACAGAAGAGCTCTTGTGCAAGTGAGCTCTCCCTGTAACAGTTGCAGAGTTAACAAGCATAGCAGAGTAGTTTCCAGGTTACAAATTAGCGAAGTTCTTCAGCATGCCTGGTTGCAAGAAATGCTTTTCTCTGTATGGAACGATGGTAGCCAAGCGCAGCCACTGAGACTTGCTTTGGATATAGGACCTATCTGGACACATTCACTTTCACTTCCCCCACCTCTCTCCTCCTTTCTCTGTTCAGTTGGAAGCAGTAGAAAAATCCTGTGGGATTTTTGAAGATACACTCTTTGTAGCCCACAGCTTACTGTTCCACAGCAGGTAAAGCCATCCCAAGATACTGTCAAATGTGTGGAGGATCGTCACCCAGAGAGTATCCCAGTGCCATAGGTATCTAATAGATATGCCAACCTCCAGGTACTAGCTGGAGATCTCCTGCTATTACAACTGGTCTCCAGAAAATAGAGACCAGTTCACCTGGAGAAAATGGCGGCTTTGGCAATTGAACTCTATGGCATTGACGTCCCTCCCCTCCCCAAACCCTCCCCTTCTCAGGCTCTGCCCCAAAAACCTCCCACTAGTGGTGAAGAGGGACCTGGCAACCCTAGTATCTAGAGATGCCGCTCTTGGATGCCTATCTCTTTCGTCAGTCAATTTTGCAGATACATATAAGTTAGGAGAGTCAGCTCAGCCCGACTTGTATATGAATGGGTTGGGTTTTTCAAAATTACATTTTCTCTCTTCTCTTTCAGAACATTTAGATGGTTAAAATTCAGTTACGGCCATTGTAATTAATTTAGCTTGATGTTCACTAATCATATGTATATCCAAGACAACAGGAGCATTCTTGCCTGTACTATTTATAGCTCCCACCCACTGCATGACAGATGAAAGACTAGCAGTAATCTAATTGCACATATCTGAGCAAAAATCAAACACCAACAAAGATTTCTCCCCTCCCTCGAAGCTGAAAGCCAGGCACGTTTTTTTTAAGATTGAGAGTTTAATGCTGAAATCTGCAATGGAGAGAGAGAAAGAGAATATTGGGCCTATACAGTGACAGGGAAATTGAATAGGGTTAGAGACAAACAACTCAATTCTGTCTAAGGTCCTCTTTACAGGATCACTCAAAGACTATGTCTGAGTGCCCTGTTCCTGCAACTACTTGTGCTTTTAATTACATTTTGTTGCTTAGTCTTTTATTTTCATCTTGTGGTCCATGCAGTGTAATTCTGTGCATGCTTATTCAGAAGTAAATCCCACAGAGAACAATGAGGATTAGATCCAAATAAACGGACATAGGATTACATTACACCCTATATTGGTTTTAAATAAATCATTACACTTTGAGGTTATTGTAGCAGAAGGCCAGGCCACCAAAATGCATGTGTACCTTTTCAGTACCTTCCCATTGTAAACACAACTGGTTAGATTGATAGATTTGCTTATTCTGCTTCCTCCTATAAAAAGCTCATACCTCATCACATTGGGGTCCCATCCAGTCTGTAATCCAGCCTACGTCAGTTTTACTTCAGGGTTGCTACTTGCCTATCTGTTGTATGTTCAACTTGCTCACTGAAACCTCTGTGGCATGCTGCTACAAGTGAGCTCTGGCCAGAGCACAGAGTTGCAGGCATGGGGTTGTAGCTAGGGTTGCCAACCTCCAGGTACTAGCTGGAGATCCCCTGCTATTACAACTGATCTGCAGCCGATAAGAGATCAGTTCACCTGGAGAAAATGGCCACTTTGGCAATTGGACTCTGTGGAATTGAAGTCCCTCCCCTCCCCAAACCCCACCCTCCTCAGACTCCACCCCAAAAACCTCCAGATATTTCCCAACCCAGAGCTGGCAACTCTAGTCATAGCTCAGTGGCACATCATCTGGCTTGTATGCAGAATTTATGGTCCTTTGAAGAACTACTGCAATAACTAAAGATTCCCCTAAAGAAGCCTCTTGGGCAAATGCATAGGGAATTTTTATTCTAATAAACATTTTAATCTATTTTGCTCCATTGGCCTCGGCCTTACTTTTATCTCCTGTTTCTGGTGTGGTCCTTTTATTTCTGTTTGTATGTAGAAGGCCCTGGGGTGTGTGTGAAAAATGTTGCAGCCAATCTATGGCAACCCCATAAGGTTTTCTAGGCAGGAGATGATCAGAAGTGGTTTGCCATTGCCTGCCTCTGCATAGCAACTCTGAATTTCCTTCCCTATAAAATGAAAAGGGTGGTAGTATTGACAGTGGGCCTTCCTCAGTCTTAGAGCCTCTCCCATATGCTACCCCCTAGAATGAGTCTTAAAGAGAGACTTGCATCAGGAACCTTTCAACCCAGTTCTTCTCAATCCAGTACTACTGGTATTTATACCAAGTTGGCTCTTATCATTTAGATTGCACAGCTATTGGGCAGCAGTTTCCCCCACTGTTCATGTACAATACTGCACATTTGCCATGATTTGCATTCTATTGCTAAGCACTAACCCCCCACCCCCGAATATGGTGGGAACATCATGCATTGCTTTCAGTTTCAGCCATAATCTCAGCAAATGTCATTCTTGAAAAATGCTGGTGCTGAAGAGTTTGCTTATTTGCACATCTTGTTTTTGCTTAGCTGTGCCTGAAATTAAATGCACAAAAATGCGAAGGCAGACAAAAAAAAAAAAAAACCAAGTCACATGCAAAGTCAAATTATTCAGATTTCTTGCTTGATGAATAGGATGTCAATCTAAAATGAAAGGAAAATGTATGAAACCTATCTCATTTTTGTTCTGTTATAAACCAAGGTCCATATGCTATTTATCAATTGTCAAATAGCTTTGGGCCACAATATAACTTCTAAAAAAACAGCCTGTCTCTCCCTCTCTTTACACTGTTTTTCTGTTAAAACTTTGGCAGTTTTTACTGAAAACGTTGATCCCCAGCTTCAAAGCAAGAGAGAGATTTAATGAAGACTTAGGCCATTTATGCATGGCTGTTTCCTTGTGGTCACCCTGCCGGCTACTTTGGGGCTTTGCTTTGATTATGCATGCATTTTCTGACTGGCAGAGGTCGCCTCGCTCTCTCCACATGGGAGAGAGTAGTCCTCTCCTCAGGGCAAGGACTAAGTATCTAAGGGGGGACTAAGGGAGGTGTCCAGTGGGGTGCCACAGAACTCAGTTCTGGGCCTGGTACTTTTCAATATTTTTTATAAATGATCTAGATGAGGGACTACTCATTAAAATTGCAGATGACACCAAATTGGAAGGAGCAGCAAACACACCAGAAGATAGAGACAAAATTCAACAAGATCTGAACACACTGGAAAAGTGGGCGGATGCGAACAGGATGCAATTCAACAAGGATAAGTACCAAGTTCTACATCTGGATAACAAAAATGAGGAACACGCATACTGGATGGGGGATACACTTCTGGGTAGCAGTGTGTATGAACAAAATCTTTGGGTATGGGTGGACCATGAGCCAGTGTGATGCAGTGTCCTGGGTCGCCCTCCCGCCCGGGCTCCCGAGCGGTCCGAATCCCCCCAGATCTCAGCAGCAGCCCCCGAGGGAGGGGAGAAGGGCCCGGGAACCCCCACTCACAGGGGGAGAAGTCGGGAGAGACGGCGAGTGGCGGCAGGCCGGAGCCTCCTCCCTGCATACCGGCGAACAAGCCGGAGGCCCCCGCAACCGGCGACAGGTCCGCTCGTCAGCTGGTGAGCGAGGGAAATGGCGCGTGCGAACCACACCCGGCAAATGGGGTGCAACAGCAGCTGCAGCGTTGCGAGGCCCCCGGGCCGGCCAGCAAGCCGGTGCCCCGGGGAGATGCCAGAAAGCCCGCCCATCAGCTGGCAGGTGGAGGGGGGAGCTTGACAGGGGAGGGAGGCCCCAGAGTGGCAGCCGGTCCAGCGCCGCTCCAGCCCCTGCTGCCGAGGGGAGACTGTTGGCTGGACAGGGGAAGGAGCAGGCGCAGAGAAGAGACGCCTAAGGGAAGACCCACCCAGGGCACGACCGGCTCAGGGTGGGCGGAAGAGCCAGGGTAGGGCAAAGGTGAGACCCCCACCCTCTGAGAGAACTCTCCTGGCAGGGAGAGGAAGAGGTATGGGGAAGGGGCCATTTGTAGCCTCGGGTAGAGGTGGAAGGGGGTGGAGCCCAGAGGGAGGGAGTATAAAGCAGCATGGGTGGAGGCCAGTGAGGACGGCTGGTAGATTACGCTCAACACTACCTGAGAGCTATCAAGCTGGCCAGCTCAGGGGAGGAAGGTTTGTCCTCCTCCTCTGAGTGGTCTGAGGCCGAGGAAACCCTACCTGCAAGGGGGTTGGCCTGGACAGGTGGTGCCCCAACAGGGGAGGTCTCCCTCGAAGGTGCAGTGGCAGCAGTGGGGACACGACATGCAGCAATAAAAAGCCTAATGCAATCTTGGGTATATCAACAGAGGCATAACATCCAAATTGCAAGATGTCATATTCCCACTGAACATTGTATTGGTCAGGCCACACCTGGAATACTGTGTGCCGTTCTGGAGACCTCATTACAAAAAGGATGTGGACAGAATGAAGCCGGTGCAGAGGAGAGCAATGAGGATGATCAGGGGCCTGGAGACTAAGCCCTATGAGGAAAGGCTGAGGGTCTTGGGAATGTTTAGCCTGAACAGAGGAGGATGAGACGGGATATGATTGCTCTCTTTAAATATTTGAAGAGCTGTCACTTAGAGGAGTGCAGGGAGCTATTCCTGTTGGCAGCAAAGGATAGGACATGCAATAATGAGTTTAAATTATGGGCAGAAAGGTACCAGCTGGATATTAGGAAAAGGTTTTTACAGTAAGAGTTGTTCAACAGTGGAATTGGCTACCTAGGGAGGAGGTGAGCTCCCCCTCACTGGCAGTCTTCAAGCATCAGCTTGGACAAACACTTGTAGGGGATGCTCTAGGCTGATCCTACATTGAGCAGGGGGTTGTACTAGATGGCCTGTATGGCCCCTTCCAACTCTGTGATTCTATCTCTTTTTATTCATATCCTGCCTTCCAATGTTTTCATTTCAGGGCCACAATGGGTTAAGTCAGAGTCTTCAGAGAATGGTGGGGAGTGAGCAACATTTTGAAGGAAGAGAGAATGGCAGCATTGCAAAGGAATTCTGAGAGGGAGTTTTGGGGGAAGAGGGAGAAAGGGCAGAGAAGCTGAAGAGAACACGAGAGTTTATGGAAGCAGAGTGTGATAGTGTTGGATGAAGAAAGTCACTGGAAGACTGGAAAATGAGGGAGTGAGATATAGCAATGGCTGCTGGCTTAGACAGATTAAAAGGGGGGTTGGACAGCTTTATAGAGGAAAGGCCTGTCATTGGCTATTAGCTGTTTTCTGTGGACTTTGCCCTTTGGTTCCCTGTCGCCTCTGACTAGCCTCTGTTGGAAGCAGGATGCTGGACTAGATGGACCACTGGTCTGCTCGAGTACAGTTGCTCTTATATTCTGATGGCAGAAAGTTTGTTGAATGGAGTTTGTGTTGGCTATGAAAGGGGATGGAGAGCTGTGTAGGGATTTGAGGAGCTATGCATTTTAAAGAATGGTGTTGATAGTTTGAACGCACATTTGATGCAATTCTGAGACATTTGTTTTCAGGACAGGGAATGTATGTCCAAACTACTTCCAGCACACACACTTAGAAAGTCTGTCTGTCTCCAGCTTCCTTCCTTCCTTCCTCCCTTCCTTCCTTCCTTTTGCCCTTGTGCTGACCTTTAGGATTCAATTACCAGAAAAAAAGTTCTAAAGCAAATGCCAACAAATTTAGCAATGAGATCAGCTGGCTTTGTCAAAATGATGAAAAAACACCTCCTTGCCCTCTGAAGCTGCATTCTTTTCAGGAAGCAGCTTGCTCCACTCAGTGCCTTATTTTTAATATACATTCAGAGATGCAGACTTCCCGCACACAATGGAGCCTTTCCAGAGGAGAAGATTGCAGTGCATATTTTGAGTTCACAGGAACAATAGCATGTGTTTGGGTGGATTGGATTCATTGTGCACACATGACCTTTCTGTATTTAAGGATACAATTAAAACACCTGAGACTGTGAAGTAGGAAAAGCAGCTACTGTGTATATAGAGAGTAATATTTTTTCCAAAGAAGAAGCTTTGCTATGGGATAATGGGCTGAGCGCTATGCATATTCAAAAGCTGAAGTTCCCAATGGATAAAACTAAACATCCCTTTCCAATAGAAAAAAAAAATAGGTCATCCATACAGTAGTTTCTTCTCTAAACTCTACATCATTTTGTATTTTATTTAACCCATACAGCCCAACACTATCAAGTCTACCTTGGAGAGGGGATAAGCTCATTGTTAAAGCACATGCTTTGCTTTCGGTTAAGTCCCTGGCCTCCATAGTCAAAAAATATCAGGAGGCTGGTATTGGTAAAGGCCATTCTCTGCCTGAGAGCCTGGAGAGCTGCTGCCTTTCAAATAAGACAATGCTGAGCTGGATGGGCTAAAGCAACTATGGTAGGTTTGCCAATTGCCCAGTATTGGCAGGCAGATGCCTGCCAATCAACTGGGCTGTCCACTGACCCTCAGCTGGTTGGTGGGCGGAAGAGGGCCAGCTGAAGGGGGGAAGCGATCATTGTTTCCGGGTTCTGAGGCTGCCTTGGAAGACAGACCAGAAACTTCAGTTGTTACAAAACTCAGCAGCAAGACTTCTGAGTGTAGGGTTGCCAGGTCCCCCCTCTCCTCCGGCAGGAGGTTTTTGGGCACACTGATGCGATCGCGTCACTTCCAGTTTACACCCAGAACTGCCGCATTGCATGGGGCCTTTTACCACTCAAACTGGGAGCGGTAAAAAGCCCGTTGCAATGCAGTGCTTCCGGATGTAAACCCAAAGTGATGTGCCGTGGTGTGCAGACGTGCATGCATGCTTGCCTGCTGACCCTCAGCTGGTCGGCAGGCACCCTGGTGGATTGGCGGGGGCTTGCCCACTACCATCGGGCACTTGGCAACCCTATCTGAGTGGCATCAGCTCAGTTGCTTGCTACGTGTCACTTTAGTGCTGTGTCCTTCCAGTCCCAATTCAAAGTGTGTTTATCATTGTTAAATCCTTCACACTGCTCATACCTATCAAACTGCATCGCCCAATGTATTTCCATGCACCTGTTATGCTTTTCAGGCAGCCTTCTCCTTGTGGCACCCTCTCTTGGGATTGTCCGTATGGCAGCAGCTAGATGACAGCAGCTAACAGCTAGTGTGGCTGCCAGGGGTAGGACCCATCCTCTGGAGTGGCCTTTTAGAGTGCGTGTGGAGGGCGCCATGATTGGCCACATTTAGGAAGGCCTGAAAGACGGTTATATTTCAAAGAGCACCTGGTAGAGGGTAAACTACTTAGGCCAATTTGGCTGTGGTTGTTATCTGCATGTTTGCTTTGCGTCTGTGTGGTTCTTTTTAATTTCTGTGAGTTTTTAATCCTTGTTTTTAATTTATGTTGGTTTTTAGTTTGCATACTTGTTTTTGTTAGTCAATTTATGTGCTGCTGTTTCAACCCACCTTGAGGAGAGGCTGTGGCTCAGTGGTACAGCATCTGCTTGGCATGCAGAAGGTCCCAGGTAGGGCTGTTGATTTGGTAAACACCCAACCAGAAAAATACCAAAAAATGCAAATTCGGTAAATTTCTGGTTTGGGTTTACCGAGTCCACAAAATCTGGGGGGTTGGCAAAGCCGAATTTGCCATTCCTGAATATCCAACTTTCTGTGGCTCCTGCGGGGGCATTTTTACAGGTAGAGATCCCATATTTTCAGGGTAGCTAGAAGGGACTCTCCTTGCAAGAACCTCCAAGTTTGGTAAAGATTGGGTCAGCAGGTCCAAAATTATGGGGTCTGGAAGGGGTTGCCCCATCCTCCTCCATTCAAATCCATTGGCAGACTCTTTAATATGATCTTACCAATGTATCTGAATGGAGAAGCTGGGCTTTAAATGGTGGATGGGAAAGTTCGCCCGGTGCCTTCATAGAGAGACAATGTGATACACTTTGTGGGGTGAACTTACCCACTGTTTAAAGCCCAGCTTCTCCATTCAGATATATTGCAAACATCACGTTAAAGAGTCTGAACACAGCTACTTGGCCAATGCATTTGAATGGAGGAGGATGGGGGCAACACTTTCCAGACCCCATAACTCTGGACCCCCCTGACCCGATCTTTACCAAACTTGGGGGTTCTTGCAAGGAGAGTCCCTTCTAGCTACCCTGAAAATTTGGGACCTCTACCTGCACAAATGCCCCTGCAGGAGCTGTGAAAAGCCGTGAAATGCATTTAATGTGTCTAAATGGCTGAATTATTCAGGAATCCCGAATTTAAAGCCAAATTCCCACCTATACCAGCATAGGGGAATTCGGCATTTGGGTTTTCCTGATTTAAAAGAGGCCATTTAAACCCGAAACCGAATTAAATAAAAAAAAAGTTTTCAACAGCCCTAGTCCCAGGTTTAATCCCCGGTTTAATCCCCGGACTAGGCAAGTAGGTGATGTGAAAGACCTCTGCCTGAGACTCTGAAGAGCCGCTGCCTTAGACAATACTGACTTTGATGGACCAAGGGTCTGATTCAGTAGAAGGCAGCTTCATGTATTCATCTGTTCATGTGTTCACCTTGAATCTAAAGAGAGAAGGCAGGATATAAATGTTTTAAATCAATCAAGAAATAAAAGTATACCACCATGAAACATGTGTTCTTTGGCTTAGGTTACTTCCCTCCTCACTTCCACATCCCCTCCCCTAGCCTTACTTTTATGTCAGGCAGTTTTAGATTGTCAGCCTGGAGGCAGGGAATTCTCTTTTTTAAAATGCATAGCATTTTAGGCATTTTCATCAGTAATGTATGATAATGATGATGACAGCACATGGATATCACATTATGCATTCATAGGTATATGTTGTATTTAAATGAATGTTATAAAGAAGAGAGAGAGCAAAGAGGTACAGATCAATGTCAGCTCCATTTCTTTAATAAGATGTCAAGTCTTGGGTTAGTCAAGCCTGCACCAAATTTCTGCTTGTGCTAGAGCAGAAATGCAGGAAAAAGCCCATGATATCAGCTTGTGTGGTCAGAGCTGACTTATGGCAACCCCATAGGGTTTTCAAGGCAAGAGACGTTTGGAGATGGTTTGCCATTGCCTGCCTCCGCATGGGCTGAGAGAGTTCTGAGAGAACTGTGACTAGCCCAAGGTCCCCAGCAGGCTTCATGTGGAGGAGTGGGGAATCAAACCCCATTCTCCAGATTAGAGTCTGCCACTCTTAACCACTACACCATGCTTGTTTGATTTATTGTATCCCCACCAGCATTTCTGCTTGTGCAAGATCTTGCTCAGCCAGTTTCTGGGTATTTTAACATGTAGGGAGGAAAGCGCCTGATGAGTGGAGGGGGCGGTAGCTGGAAGGGTGCGTCGTTGGCTCCAGAAGGAGCCGCCGCCGCCACTCTGTCTCTCTGAGGCTGGGGCTCCAGGCTGCAGGCTGGTGGAAAGGTGGGGACCCCGGCAGCAAAGACCGCCTCCTGGCAGCAATCCTATCCACAGGTTGACGTAAACTTCATTGGGTCCAATAGGACCTTCTTCATGCATAAGATTGGGCTGTAAGACACTTCTTCCAAGTCACCTTCTTTATGCAGCATCTCTGAGCAAAGTGCTTTATGCTTACATTGGATATATATCTGGGATGCAAGTGGTGAGTCATCTGGAACCACCAGTTTGCTCTTCCAGTTTGCTCTTCCAAATCTAATTCCAGTGAAGCAGCGGAAGGAACAAAGATGTCAAACCTGTGATTCTGTCTCCCCATTGCCAAACCACCATACTGACATTTGGGGAAGCAGTCAAAAGGATTCATTCAGCCGAGCAAGACCTCTACCACAGGAACAACTGATATGAAGAAAATGGCATTTAAAGAGGAACATAAGGTGAAACAAAATTGCTAGAATTGCCAGGGGTGGGGGGAGAAAAAAAACCCCATCTGCCAGTTGCTCTGGATGCTGATGCAGCCAAAGGTGTTAATGATCAGAGAAGTTAGACCCAATTAGAAGAATAACAACAGAGGGACGCTTGGGACCAAGACCTGAGAATGACCCTGCACAGGCCAGACTGTCCAAGGTTATGCACTCTAATTGGCATAAGAAGCCTGGTTTCTTTGCTAGCTGCAAATGCTATTGGGTTCTAGCCAGGAACATCAAGAATTTGAAAAACAGAATGAGAAGGAATTAGTGTGATATTCTTTGGACTAGGAAACAAAACCCTTCTGACTTTCTTCGCCAGGCCATAGTGCTTTATTGTCCCTTACTTGGACATGAGCCTCCCATCTAGTGGGCAGATCCAGTTCACACCATCTTGGCTTCAGCAATGTTATAACCTCAGGTGCTCCCATACCATTCTCTACATCCCTGCTGCATTAAAAAAAATTCTTTCATACTGAAAAATGTGATCCATATATAATCCATAAGCATGACTACAGAGATGTAAAATACACTGATATGCCAAAAAATCCATTTTCACATAATACGATCCTAGATGTAAGACAATAATCACAGCTGAAATAAGTGTTCATGTGTACTGTTCCTATATCTACTTCATTTACAGTCCACCCTTCTTGCTAGGAAGTTCTTCTCCCTAAAACCCAATAAAATGAATGGATTCGTGCAAAAAAACCTACTGTGAGTCTGTTATACCATTCACTTCAAAGGAGTTTGCACAAGAGCGCTTCCGGCAGACTGCACATTTGACAAACAAAGTCAGGGAATACAAAACAAAAGGGTGGAATTTCACACATGGTATCATGGTTGGATTCCAGCCGTTTTCCCATGGTTTCTGGGGCAGTGTAGAAAGGTTATCCCACTGTATTCATGCAACAGCCCTAGAAGGTAGGTTTTTTGAGAGAGTGATTTGTCTAGTTCCTAATGACACCACCTTTGTCTGCTTTTAACCCTCTGTCCACAACATCACTAACTAAGCAAATGAGTGAAGGTAGTTCTTTTTGCAAGTCCAGCTCTTAACTTCCTTCTCATACTTTGATATTGTATTAATTATTCAGCTCTTTGGCACTTCATATTCAATAGGTTTTTATGAAGGACTTGCTTTGGTGGGGGACAGAGTAAGGAGGCTCTAGGCCAATATGTGGCAGCTTGAGAAAGAGTTCTGAGACCTTCATCCTCTCTAACACCTTCAGCAGTCTGGTGGGTGGCCATAAAAAGGAGGGCATGCTCTGCTGTAGCAACTCGTCTGTGGAGTGCCTTCCCATTGACCCTTTTGCTGGGGTCAACCCTATTAATTTTCCAGTACCATGAAAAAAAACCTTTTTAAAATTTTCTCAGGCATTTTAAACTGTAGATCAGGGGTCTCTAACCTTTTTGAGCTTGCAGGCACCTTTGGAAGTCTGAGACCACGGGGTGGGCGCAGCCCCAAGATGGCTGCCACAGCTTTCCTTCAGCCCCACAGTGAATGTCCTTGTGTTGTCAAAGCAACATTTTTAAAAACCTGCACAGCCAATCAGATCTCCAATGGCCAGTCAGAAAGCTTGCAGAGTAAAAACCCCACCTGGCCCCACTCACTTTCTAAAACACTTGGTGAGCGGCAGGAAAGGTGTCAGTGGACACAATGGTGCCCACCCTGCTGTAAATTTTAATTCTTCCCATGGTTTTGCTGAATTTGGCTGCTACTTTCCCTTTTAAACGTTTGTTGCTGCCTTTTTACATGGCTCTTACGCTGTTTCTGCTTTTAGCTTGTGCATCTTCTGCTTTCAGTGTTTTATTATCCTTTTTAAGAATCACTGAAAACATAGCTTTACCATTGGCTACCACCCAATGACTCTCCTCTGTCTTCTGTTGGTTGCCTGTCAACCCTATTTAATGACGGCCCTACATTTTATCTAGTGATATGGGTACATCTTCCTGAACTGATACAAATGGCAGCAGCTTAGCTGCTTAGTACTGCAAACATTGAAAAAGTTATTGCATTTTGCATTGTTATCCTAGGGCCGAGGCTGGTTCTGGACCTTCTTCCTTCTGTCACTTCCTCAACCAGGCAATTGATGCTTTGCAACTTTTCGCCAGTAGTGGGAGCTCATGAGCAATGAGGAGCCTACTTTTATTTTCACAGAATTTGCCCCCGTATTTGGAAGTTTGTTTTTTTACAAACATTTTACGAAGTTTTTCCAAATGGACATTCAGAACCACTTATTTGTTTTTTGTTTGTTTGTTTACTCGTGTTTATAGGCTGCCCTCATTCCTGACAAGCCGGGCTCAGAGCGGGTCACAACATTCTGAACATAAAAACATAATCAGTTTAATTATTGTTCACAACAGTTACACATTTTCTCATCCTGTTACAGACAGAAATTTTTATTTTATTTTAAAAGCTTCATTCATTTTCATTACACTAATTATTTCAAATGTTTCTTCTTATTATACTCATTTGTATTTCCATTTGCCTCAATGGGAAACATTTCTAGCTGCCACTTTCTGGTTTTCCATCCCATTTGATTCAAGTTTTCAGAGATAGTTCTCCTGGTTCAAGGGATTCTCCTGTCAACATTTTAGACAAATGGTGAATGGGTTCCAGTTTTGTGCAGGTTTTTTTTTTTTGTCCATTTGGAAATGAATTTCCATCTCTTTGTCTCTCTCCTTCATACATTACAGAATCAGTATTAGAAACAGTACCTAACAATGCTGTTTATATTGGGGGAAATTTAAAACTCCAATATATTTTTTATTAAAATTTCATATTTTCCTGCAATCCTGGGGGTCCCACAAGTTGCAGGAAAATCTGTTTAGCATCAGTGTGGCCCCAACTCATGGATTTAGATATCCACTAATGGGGTCCAGACTTCACTATTAGATATATAGATGACCAAGGCGTTCAAATGGGTGATATTCTGGCCACCATTTGTGCAAATTACATTGCTGACGATACAGAATATATTAGTGCCTCATCTTTTCCAGTTTCCATCCCATTCTTAAAAAGTTTCAAGGAGTTGGAAAATATTTAACAGGTGAAAGCACTCTTCTTTTGGAGGATATTTAGAGCCCTACCATTTTAAACCACACTCAAGCTAGTCTTAAAAGAGAAATGCAAGGAAGGGTCTCCAGAAAAAATGTGTGGAAATTGAAGATGGTAGTCACCATTTCTTGTGCTGCCCCACCTCTGTTTTGCCAGGGAAGAAAACAGTTGCTAACTGAGGTCAGAGGAGTTGATGAGACTGATAATGTTCTTCCTTTTTGACTGTAATAAATTTACAGTGCCATCCTAAACAATGTTACACCCTTCTAAACCCATTTACTTCAGTGGCCTTAGAAGGGTTTAACTCTGCCTAGGATGGTACTGTTAACCCAGTTACAGTGGCCAGGTTTGCTCATCAGATGTGTCAAGTCGATGATCCCTATTAAATTTTGTTATTATTTTATATTGCATAATTTAGATTTAATGTTATGTTGCTTTAGTGTTTTACGGCTTCTTGTAAGTGGTTGACCAATAAATTGAAATGAGCTGAAATAAATATGCAGATTCCTTTAAGTGCCTTAAGATTGCCATTTTGATTAGCATTAAAGAGAAGGTCAAAGAAAAGATAACTAAGACAAAAAACATCCTGCCCAGGTAACTAGGGTTACCAGCCTCCAGGTGGTGGCTGGAGATCTCCCACTAATACAACTGTCTCCAGGTGACAGAGATCAGTTCCCCTGGAGAAATTGGCTGCTTTGGCAATTGGACTCCCAAAATCTCTTTGGCAATTGGACTCCCAACCCAGAGCTGGCAACCCTACAGGTGACAAATTAAATGCTAACTTTACTGAATCTTCATCTTAGACATATCCATACAAAAATATAAGTATCTCAGACCATCTGGATTGCTTGAGGCTGGTTTTTTTTATAGCATTCTGTGAGTAGGGTTACCAACATCCAGGTGGTGCCTGGAGACCTTCCTGAATTTCAACTGATCTCCAGACTACAGAGATCAGTTCCCCCGGGGGGGAAATGGCTGCTTCAGAGGTTGGACTGTATGTCACACTGAGGTTCCTCCTCTCCCCAAACCCCACCTTCCCCAGACTCTGCCCCCAAATCTCCAGTAATTTCCTAACCCTATCAGGGTGACCAATGAATTTAGCAATTTTGATCATGTGAAATCCCTGGAAAAGTCAGCAAATTTGACAGACTTAACAACACATAAATAAATTTACAACACGAATGAGTCCGTGAAATATTTTCATTAGCCACATATGTAAGACATTTATGGCCAAAATAATACTTTTTTTTAAGTGTTCTTATCTGCTCCTCTGGAGGTGATTCTTACTGACCTCAGATTACCAGACCTCAGTTGTGTGCAAGCCTAGATTAAGTAAAGAGGCTACTATCTCTTTTCTCTCCCATTCCAACCCCAGAACATTAGTATGAGGAACCTACTGTAATGTACGAGAGAGAAAGAGAAAGAGTTCTCACAAAATGATCTTCCAAGATACCAAAGGAAAAACAAAGACAGCCCATTGCATTGTGATCACCTTGAGAGACCAGAAATGTAAGGCCTGGTCTAGATATGCAGCACAAGAAGAGCCCGGGTGGATTAGGCCAGTGGTCCATCTAGTCCAGCATTCTGCACCATACAGTGGTCAACTAGCTGCCCCGTAAGGCCAATAAATAAGACATACCGGTAAGATGCCAAAGCCTTCCTCAAGCAGCTGGATTCAGATGGGGCTGTTGGTGGCATTAAACCCTTGTGCAAGGAGCATGATTTGTGGGACCTAATGAGGAGGATGTGGCTGGATCATTATATAGTCAACATCAGTCTGACATGCAGTGATTGTTTCCAGTACCAATCAATATTTAACAGTGTCTAGCTAATGATATGCCCCCAAAATCAACTTTTCAAAGTATCTGATTTGACAGTATCCAGGCATCAGGCATGTTGTAGGAATCAGTATTTAACAGCATCTGAGAGATAACTTGCGATGACATTTAGTAAATGTTGTTATAACATCATTCATACATTTAACCACCTATGAAACCTATGAATTTATTTATTTATTTAGAACAGATTTTAATTAAATTAAAAGCCTGGGTGAACAGAAACATTTTAGCCTGGTAGCTAAAAAAAAGCAACGTAGGCACCAGGCGTCGCGAGCCTCAAGGGAAGAACATTCTACATGTGAGGTGCCGCTACTGTAAAAGCCCTGTCTCTGGTTGCCAGCCACCTCATCACTGCAGATGGGAGCACAGAGAACAGGGCTTGGGAAGCAGATATTACCGTAGATGGTGGCCTGAACAATCTGGGAGGAGGTGGTCCTGCAGATCTTTCAGTATTGGGGTGATACAATCCCTGCATCCTGTCTCTGACAATAGCCTGGCTGCTGCATTTTGTATGAGCTGAGGTTTTCAGAACATTTTCAAAGGCAGCCCCATGCAAAGCACATTACATGCTCTGATTACATCCAGGTTAGATTACTGGCCAGATCATGCTTTGCATGGAATGGCCATAGCTGGCATATCAGCCAAAAGTGTTAAAAGGCACTACGTGCCACAGAGCAGACCTTGGCTCCAACTGTTGGTCAGGGTCTAACCTGTTCCTTTAGTGGGGGTTCAGCCCCTTCCAGGGCAGGTCGACATCTCAGTCCTCAAGAAGATTTGTCATTGACCAGTAGCACCCCTGCCTTGTCTGAACTGAGCTTCAGTTTTTCCTTAGGATTCCTCTGTTAGCCATCCTGGCTTAGAGTTATCGATGGACCTATCTTCCCTGAATCTGTCCCCATTAACATCATCTGAGCTTGCAGCCGATACTGTGTTTTGGGGAAGTGAATTCCTTGATTGTGTACTGCATGAAGAATTACTTCCTTTTGTCTATCCCAAATCTACTTTCCATCACTTTCAGTGGATGTTACTGCTGTCTAGTGTTATGGTTTTTCTGGTATTGGATAATATTTATTTATTTATATAAAATATTTCTGTACAGCTTTCCGTATCACTCAAAGTGGTTTCTGTAAGAAAAAAAATCAAAACAATCAATCCAGTCCATTAAATCATGTCTCATAAATTAAACTCCATTTCAGAAAATCCTTGCTCGCCAATAACTGTAACATATTTAATCATTCAAAAACCCTTTAAAAAAGCTCTGCTTTGCACTTTTGCCTAAATAATGGCGCATATATCAATGCCATGATTTCATGGAGGAGGAAGAAAATGTTCGCTCCATCCACTTTCTCCACAACATACATATTTTTATAAATCATCTTTCCCCCTAGACTGTTGGATCCCTCCGTTCATCATCAGGAGAATATTCTCATTTAATAGTGAACCTTTCTCAGCTTCTGATTTATAATGAGGTTTTCACAGCTACGGCTGTTTCTTTATGAGCTGTGGATGGCACAAGAGGCAGAGAAGAGGGAAAGCGCATAAGGGCATGTGAATCCCTACAGAGATTTTGTTAGTCTTCTAAGACGATTTTCAGTTCAGTTTCCTTCAAAGTTCCTCAGATGTTTTGTCCAAATAGGAACCTTCATGTTGTCCCTGAAATTTGTTTCAGGTGAGCTTGGGAGGCCCTTAAGGGACAGGAAAAACCCCATCCTGAAAAATGTCACGAATCTCTTCAGACGTTTTTGAAAAATGTCCCTTGACACTCCTTGCATATCTTGCTCAACAAGGAGCCTCTGATTTCCCACAGCTGAAATTCAGCAACAATTAACTCTCCTTTCACTCCTCCTCATCACCCTACCTATTTATTCCTCCCTCTGTCTTGTGCTTTCTTTTTAACTCACCCTCTCTTCCGCTTACATCCTGTTTGTGATTCACTCTCCTTCAGCCTGACCCTCCTCAAAGTGCAGTTGGGGACAGTGCAATCCTGGGGGGAGTGTGTGTGAAAGGGGTTTGGGGGCAGCGTGACCCCTGCACTGGCGTAAGTGCCACCTGCGCCATCCAATGGCCATTTACACCAGCGCAGGGCCATTTACACCAGTTCATGCCAGTGCCAAAGGGGGCATTCCCAGGGGCAGGGCTAACTTTAGTCAACTCCCTAAGCCCTTTCGCTCTGGAAATGCCCCCTTTTGGCAGAGTGAACTTACACCAGCAAAAAAGGTGGCATAGCCCCATGGAACAGTATTACATCAGTTCCACGGTGCTTGGGAGATTTTTCAAGTGTGGCTTGCTGCGCTCAGCGCAGCAAACCATTCAGGAGGCAGCCTGGCTGCGTTGTGGCTGCGTCATCCCCGGCTGCACCACAACTACCTCCCCTTTGGTTTGCGCTGCCCATGTTTGTGTGAACACATGACTGGTAGGCTTCATTTGGTTTGAAAGATCACAACTAGTCTACAAGCCTGATATCATCATCATCATTAATATTATTTTGTTTGTTGATTTAGGGAGCAAATCTAAGCAGGTCTAATCAAAAGTAAGTTCTACTTTATTCACTGGGTCTTATTCCCATGAAAAAAATTTTTAGGATTAGAGCTTTGCTTATTTCATTTCTGGCTGAGTCTCAAGGCAGTTGAGGGATTAGCAACAAAAATAGTATATTTTATACAAAACATTGCAATAAACAATGCAATCTAAACCATGATATCTGGAAAGCAGTAAATAGATAGCCTTTGAAGAAGACTATCACAATCCTTGCACAGTTTAGAAATATTGCATTTTGTAAATTCCAAACATGTTGCATTTGTTCAGTTGAGTCAGTTGGACTCTAGAACTCAAAACCAGTTGTTAATAGCCCCATGACTGTCAAATGTGGTCCCTTTTGTGACAGTTCTTAAGAATGATGGGCCACATAAAATGTTTCCTTTTCCATTTAGAAACTTCTTGGGGAAGGGGGAGGGACTGTGCACACGTCTTCATAAGAAAACTCGCTTATGAATGAGTTCAATCAGCACATTTTGTGATCAGATGGAAAAAAGCAATTTCACAGTCCTGAATAATGAGATAAGCATATTCCTGAGCAAATAAGAAGTAAAACATAACGACCCTGGCAAAAATAATAGGGTTTCTCTAAAGGACCCTAATCATACTAAATGCCAACTCATTGTCAATATTGTGGTATAATTGGTTGCATAGTCAATGAATGATAGTACTCAGTGAAGAAGAGCTATTTTTTTCATTGTGTGTGCCAGTTTCTAGTGAGTACCTAATCTATATGCTAATCCCTCAACTGCTATCCATTGCTACCCTGAGTGGATGCAACATTAAAGTATTTACCATACACTGTAACTTTGGGTTCCTGTGTTGTCTGAAAGTTCAAAGTTCAAAGATTTGCAGAAATAGTACACAAGTACTAAAACCGGTGAGCTTGTGCACATCTACTGTCTTTCCCTCCTACTTTTGGGCATATCTGCTTTGGACTCTATGGCATTATACCTCATTGAAGTCTCTCCCCTCCCAAAACCCAACTCTCCTCAGGCTCCACCCCCAAAATCTCCAGGTATTTTCCAACCCAGAGCTGGCAATGCTAGTTTCAGGCAGTAATTCTTGATATGAGAATGTTACAAGTTTGTATTTTCATTTGTAAAAGGTCATGGGTGGCTGTAGATGGTGTGCAGTAATCCTGTGGTTCCCCTACCCTGCCCTCTCTGGTAGTGTTCTCCACCAAACTTCACAACCAAATGCTCTTCATGTGTAACAAAGCCAACAGAGGCAGATGTTCCCAGCTCCTGTTTCTCTTCAGTTTGCTAGGATTCGTTTATTGCTGTAGAGTCCATGGCCAATCTCTCTGCCAGGGTCACATAAATTAAAGCAAGACTCATAATCTATAAACAGCTTTTGAAAATCACTTTTTGGTTTTGGGCTGTGATGGGTGAATTGTGACTTTAAATAATTTTGAATAACAATGAACATTTCTATAGTCCAATCAACGTCTTAATTGATTAAAAAGGTGGTGTACATCTGTTTGTACAATTACAAGTCATACACAAAACCCCACCAAAGTTCTGTTTTCCAGCCCTGAACAATCCAGCTGCCAATCAGTACTTCAGTTGGTTACAGTTGTGCATCAGTTTGTTCATTATTAGAAACCTGCAGCAAAGGAACAAGTTTGTTAGTTCAACCTGTATGCTAAATCCACTTGTTCCTCACCACCATCATCCTCACTCTATTCAGCCCTCATTGACGCCTCAGAGTTATCAGATCACAAAACTTGTCCAGGTCAGTGGTTAAGAATGGTGGTTTGGAGCAGTGGACTCTGGAGAACCAGGTTTGATTCCCCATTCCTCCACGTGAGCAGCGGACGCTAATCTGGTGAACTGGATTTGTTTCCCCACTCCTACACACAAAACCAGCTGGGTGACCTTGGGCTAGTCACACTCTCTCAGCCCCACCTATCTCACAGGGTGTCTGTTGTGGGGAGGGGAAGGAAAGGTGGTTGTAAGCCGGTTTGAGTCTCCCTTAAGTGGTTGAGAAAGTCGGTATATAAAAAACAACTCTTCTTCTTCCTCCTTCTCCTCCTCGGCTTCCTGGCCCAAATTCACAGCCATCCAATGACTACCTACTTCCTTCCTGCCCATTGAGCGCAGCAGCTTTTCCTTTTCCTAATCCCATCTACTATCTCTTGCTTTACATTGCAAGTTTTAAAGAAACAAAATACCTTCATTCTTTATCTGTCTATAATGTCATAAAGTTTACTTGTAAGCTTATCTATCAGGCATAGTGGATTTTGAAATCTCTATCAGAATGTTTGGATCAATGTTTGAAAGTGATGGGACCATGACACTTGACTATCTACCCAAACATTTTATCCCATCTTTCCTCTATGGAGTTCAGGATGGCACGTGAATCTATTTTCTTGTATTTTCACCCACAACAACCCTGTAGACCAGGCCATGGTTCGAGAGAGTGACTAGCCCAAGGTCACTCAGTGAGCTTTATGGTCAAATAGTGATTTAAATCAAGATTTCTCCTGGGTCCTAGTCCAACACTCTAACTACAGTGACTCTTAAACCTGAATTCTGCAAATGTCTGTGAATTTCAGTTCAGATGCAATTAAATGACTTTGTTGCACTCAACTCACTAATGGGTTGCTTGGCAGGGGACGACTCCCCCAGATTTCCACGGGAGGTCCAATACTTCCACGATCCGTGGTGTCCTGGCAATGGGAAAGGCATGGCAAAACAAGCATTGGGTAAAACATTATTCTCTATATAAAATGCAGACCATCCCAGCTGAAATAGAATCCCAGCTGAGTACATTGAGTGAGAACATTTGGCATTGTTAATCTCAGTTGTAGGGAATTACAGCTCCAGTGAATGTGGGCTGGAGGTTAATGGCTTGCATGACAAGTGTCAGTAGTCCTCATCCCAGCCATTATTGTTTTATAACATTGGGCAGCAAAAAAAAAAGAAAGAAAAGAAAAAAGATTGCATAACCCTTCAGCAAAACATTGCCAAACTTTGCAGGACTCCGAATACTTTTTATGGTGCTCTGGACCGCTACGCTTTTTATTCCATTTCCTCTGCTGGCAGTGAAAACATATAGTTATTATGCATGAGGGGCCCGATCACAAGTATGACATAAATGAAATGTGCTTGGTTTTATGTGTGGAAATAAAACACTCCAGATGTGCCAGGAACCCTTCAGCAAAACAGAGGTCTAAGCAGAGGGATTAGATGCCAGCCAGAAACATTCATTTTCCTTCTTTTGCTGTCTCATATATATATATTTTTCATTACAGAGGCTTTAGAAAAAGGAGGGAATTAAAGTGCTGAAGTTTCCCTTTGGAGAGTCAGTCATCCTGAATTCTGAACCAGAAGTGTTGCTTTGAGAGCTTTGGTGACAGGAAACTTTCTCCTCAGTGACTGCCATTATGTCAGACTGACTGACCAAGTTCAGGAAGGAGCAAAGCGAAGACGAGGCAGGGCCAGAGGGCAGCCTTGCACAGGGCATCCAATCCTCTTGTCGCCCATAGAAGAAGAAGAGTTGGTTTTTATACCCCACTTTTCTCTACCAAAAGGCGTTTCAAATCGGCTTACAATCACCTTCCCTCCCCACCCCCCACAACAGGCCCCTTGTTAGGTAGGTGAGGCTGAGAGAGTTCTGAAAGAACTGTGACTAGCCCAAGGTCACCCAGCAGGTTTCATGTGGAGAAGTGGGGGATCTAATCTGGTTTTTCAGATTAGAGTCCACGGCTCATGTGGAGGAGCAGGGAATCAAACCTGGTTCTTTAGATTCGAGTCCGCCACTCTTAACCAATACACCACGCTGGCTGTCTCTAGAGATAAAAATATATATACTATGACAGGGAAAATATACTATGACACACAGCCTGAACTCCTGGTGTAAACAGAAAGCCACCACTGACCATGATTCTCTGTGAATGCAGAAGAGTGTTGTCGCTCTTGACCTAGAACAATCTGCTGTATTATAGAGCTCTGAAAGTTAAAGAGTATGTGTACCCCCAGGGGTATGAACCAGGACTTTTGGGGGTATGCAAAAAAAAAACAACCCTGAATAATGGCAGAAATATAAATTTGAAATTACAGCAACTATATTAATTACAAACATTTTGGTAATATGAAGGGTACAATTTAAAGAAATGAGCTGCCAAGGGGTAAGCAAGTGGAAAAAAAAGTTGGGAACCACTAGTCTATTGTTAATTTGAAGATCTTCCCTAAGGTAACGTGTTCATGTAGGCAGTTCAGTTAGTTGATAGAGCTTGCATGAATCTGTTGGAGTTTCTCCTTAGATTAAACCTGTTTGAACTACTCCTCATTCTTTTGCTCTCTATTTCGGAACCCAGAAACATTACAGTTGGCAAAATATTGTCGAAGGCTTTCACGGTCAGAGTTCATTGGTTCTTGTAGGTTATCCGGGCTGTGAAACCGTGGTCTTGGAATTTTCTTTCCTGACGTTTCGCCAGCAACTGTGGCAGGCATCTTCAGAGTAGTAACACTGAAGGACAGTGTCTCTCAGTGTCAAGGGTGTAGGAAGAGTAATATATAGTCAGAAAGGGGTTGGGTTTGAGCTGAGTATTGTCCTGCAAAAGTATTGTCCTGTAAGTATCAAGATAGTGTGCTAATGAGGGTATGGTATGTTAATATGGAACCATTGTATCCTGAAGTGATCTGTTAATGTGTGTAATCCAAAGCTAATCTGTATGGCTATTGTTGAATGTTGTCTTTGTCTGGAGGTTTTTCAGGGCAGGAAGCCAAGCCTTATTCATTCTTAAACTCTCCTCTTTTCTGTTAAAGTTGTGCTGATGTTTATGAATTTCAATGGCTTCTCTGTGCAATCTGACAAAATAGTTGGTAGAATTGTCCAGTCTTTCAGTGTCTTGGAATAAGACCCTGTGTCCTGTTTGTGTCAGTCCATGTTCAGCCACTGCTGATTTCTCAGGTTGGCCAAGTCTGCAGTATCTTTCATGTTCTTTTATCCTTGTTTGTATGCTGCGTTTTGTGGTCCCGATGTAAACTTCTCCACAGCTGCAAGGTATACGATATACTCCTGCAGAGGTGAGGGGGTCTCTTTTGTCTTTTGCTGATCGTAGCATTTGTTGTATTTTCTTGGTGGGTTTAAACACTGTTTGTAGGTTATGTTTTTTCAAAAGTTTCTCCATCCTATCAGTGACTCCTTTAATAAATGGCAAGAATACCTTTCCTATGGGAGACTGTTTTTCTTGAGTTTTCTGATTTTTGTTTGGTTTAATGGCCCTTCTGATTTCATTCTTGGAGTAGCCGTTTGCTAGCAGTGCGTGATTTAGATGATTAGTTTCTTCCTTGAGAAACTGTGGTTCACAGATCCGTCTTGCACGGTCCATTAATGTTTTGATTATTCCTCTTTTCTGTCGGGGGTGGTGGTTTAGTAAACATTCAGTTTACCATGGTAAACATTCAGTTTACCATGGAAAAGGAAATTGAGGGTAAACTCCCATTTCTTGATACCCTTGTCATCCGTAAATCAAACCTTCAGTTAGGTCACAAGGTCTACCGGAAACCAACTCACACAGATCGCTACTTACACAAAAACTCCAACCACCACCCCTGACAGAAAAGAGGAATAATCAAAACATTAATGGACCGTGCAAGACGGATCTGTGAACCACAGTTTCTCAAGGAAGAAACTAATCATCTAAATCACGCACTGCTAGCAAACGGCTACTCCAAGAATGAAATCAGAAGGGCCATTAAACCAAACAAAAATCAGAAAACTCAAGAAAAACAGTCTCCCATAGGAAAGGTATTCTTGCCATTTATTAAAGGAGTCACTGATAGGATGGAGAAACTTTTGAAAAAACATAACCTACAAACAGTGTTTAAACCCACCAAGAAAATACAACAAATGCTACGATCAGCAAAAGACAAAAGAGACCCCCTCACCTCTGCAGGAGTATATCGTATACCTTGCAGCTGTGGAGAAGTTTACATCGGGACCACAAAACGCAGCATACAAACAAGGATAAAAGAACATGAAAGATACTGCAGACTTGGCCAACCTGAGAAATCAGCAGTGGCTGAACATGGACTGACACAAACAGGACACAGGGTCTTATTCCAAGACACTGAAAGACTGGACAATTCTACCAACTATTTTGTCAGATTGCACAGAGAAGCCATTGAAATTCATAAACATCAGCACAACTTTAACAGAAAAGAGGAGAGTTTAAGAATGAATAAGGCTTGGCTTCCTGCCCTGAAAAACCTCCAGACAAAGACAACATTCAACAATAGCCATACAGATTAGCTTTGGATTACACACATTAACAGATCACTTCAGGATACAATGGTTCCATATTAACATACCATACCCTCATTAGCACACTATCTTGATACTTACAGGACAATACTTTTGCAGGACAATACTCAGCTCAAACCCAACCCCTTTCTGACTATATATTACTCTTCCTACACCCTTGACACTGAGAGACACTGTCCTTCAGTGTTACTACTCTGAAGATGCCTGCCACAGTTGCTGGCGAAACGTCAGGAAAGAAAATTCCAAGACCACGGTTACACAGCCCGGATAACCTACAAGAACCAATTACAGTTGGCATTTGATTGCAACTTGTTGTTATGCCTATACTTATGGGACCAAAATGGGACTTACCTTCTCAGCTTATAGCAGCTAATTTAAGCAAATAAGAGATGTAATATGACAAAAGAGTTTTTTTTGTTAAGTGATACAGATTTTGTCATATTAGTCAAAAGTGTTCACATATACTAATAAAATAAATCATGGTTTTAATTTTTTATTATGGCTAGAGGTGTCAAAAGCTAAAGGTGGCCTTGGGCTCTCTGGACCTCTGAGTAGGGTTGCCAACTGTTGGGATAAAAAATGTTATGTTCTTTAATATACACCTATTGGGATGTTATGTACAATATGATGTTATTTAACTCCATGTCATGAAAACCTTCAGCTGCCCATTAACACACATTAAGACCTTCTTTGGTCATTTATATATGGGTACTTCCACTCACGTTTGCCCTCGGTCTGTCTCAGTTGTTCTTTGGAGTTAAGCATGAGTTTTCCGTCCACTAGAGATGACCTCGCTGCCAGCCCTCACAAATCCTGGGACTTCCCATCCCTCTATTAACCCAATTCTTCCGTCTCCCCTTAGCTCAGCCCGGGTGAAATCCCCATGCATAAGGCAAAGCACAGGACACGTAAGTTTGGTTTCTCTCACGGACAGCACTACAGCCAATTACAAAGCAGCGTGTCAAGGGGCAGGGATTCAAATGCTTCCTGCTTCCTCAGAGTTCTTTTTAAGCAGAAGAAAGCCTTTTAAAAAGTAGGCTTGGGTTCTCCCCCCCCTCCGTTCCTTTCAGAGAACTCCATTTTTTTGTTTTTGTTTTCAAAATGCTTTTTAATGCGGCAATTGGGTTGCCGGGGGGGGGGGTTCTCTCACTACAGCCAATTACAAAGCAGTGTTTCAAGGGGCAGGAACTCAAATGCTTCTTGATTTGAGCTTGGAGACTGCTGGTGCATAGATTCCCAACAGGAAAGTGTGGGTCCAGTGAGCAATGAACTTCAGGTAAAACTCCCATGCATAAATGACTTTTAAGGGACAGGACATTTTTCTCCATGCCTGTTAGCAACTGCACCTCTGAGAGGGCCAAGAAATGCTAACAAGGATGGTGTGTGGCTCTTGTTTGTTTCTATCTCTACATTCAAAATAAGATGTCTTCCTGAATATTTCTGAAAGAGCCATGAAGTACCATAGGACCTGCTCTGACGGATTGTTTTTTAAGATTTTGTCTGGCTAGTTTCTTGTTTTTGGCCAGAGCTGAGGATTGGTGCTCAGGGGCTGAATTCCCACATGACATTCTTCAGGTTCAGAACCTGCTGTGCATTTAAGTATTGATACTGTACCTCTGTCACACAGATACACTTCAACAATCATGGAAAAGCTAAGTGTTACTGAAGTGCTGCCCCCACAGGCTACTTAGACCAATTCACACAGCCGCACCAGCAGTTTTTTAAAAAATTGTATCAGACCCCATCAGGTCAGAAGGAAGTCAAAAGGAATGTGAGACTGTTGATCTAGGCTTGTAAATGACACTGCACATCTATGTCATGGGCTAGCTTATCTTGGAAAAACATTTTAATTCGTGCTGAGTCTGACAGAACAACATAAGTTGCAGTTTGAATACACATGGAGGCATTTCACAGGAAGGGTGTAGCCCTACTCGCCAACATTTCATAGAGGAAAATAAGGACACACCTGTTAACACCCCTATTTTCATAAAATAAATCTTTTTTTAAAAAAACCAACACCTCCCCTGCACTTATTATTACTAGGGTTGCCAACTGCCAGGTAGTAGTAGGAGATCTCCTGCTAATTCAACTGATCTCCAGCCAATAGAGATCAGATCACCTGGAGAAAAATGGCCGCTTTGGCAATTGAACTCTATGGCATTGAAGTCCTGCCCCTCCCCAAACCACGCCCTCTTCAGGCTCCGCCCACAAAATCTCCCACCGGTTGTGAAGAGGGACCTGGCAACCCTAATTATTACACACTGCTGAAGGCACCCCTCCACCTATTTTAAGTTGTATTCATTTACTCTGCAACAGACGGTTTTGCATAGACAACAAAAGGTCTGGGTTTTTTGGCTAAAGATATACCAGAAAAAAAGAATAGTCCTACAGACAAAGTAATAGATGAAAATGCCTTAGAGTCTGTATGCATACAGTTTACACACATGAGCAGCAGGAACAAGATGCATCCACCCTGCCCACAGATTTTAAGTTTAGACTCCAGAGAAGGACCTAGACTCTGAAGAATGACAACTCTAGCATCACACACTAAACACTTTAATAAGAATTCTCCTAAAAGACAGCAAGAGGGACAGTGATTTATAAAGGGATATGTACAATAAAATAGGAATTATCCCTAAGATAGGAAGTTTATGGTGAAGAATAAGAAGAGTTGGTTTTTATATGCTGACTTTCTCTACAACTTAAGGAAGAATCAAACTGGCTTACAATCACCTTCCCTTCCCCTCCCCACAACAGACACCCTGTGAGGTAGGTGGGGCTGAGAGAGCTCTGTGACTAACCCAAGGTCACCCAGCTGGTTTCACGTGTAGCAGTGGGGAAACCAACCCAGTTCAACAGATTAGCATCCGCTGCTCATGTGGAGGAGTGGGGAATCAAACTTGGTTCTCCAGATTAGAGTTCACTGCTCCAATCCACTGCTCTTAACCACTACACCACACTGGTTATAGTTAACCTGGGCTAACTCTAAAAAGGCAGCGAGGTTTTTTTAAAAAAGAAGCTGAAAACAGTCTTTCAAATTCCTACCCATACCAGTTTTTACACCGATTTAATTTTTAACTGCTTTTTCACGGTGTACTTTTGAGTTGTGAGCCTTTTGAGTAGGTTAATTAAGTTGCTCTTGACATATATTCACATCTGGGCTTAAAGGCCAATGCACTTGTTACATTTTCCAGATACAGAATGAGTCCCCTAATTGAGGGTAGTGCATGGAAGCAATTGGCATATATGATATTGGAGTGGCCCACAGGAGCAAGCTCTTACCTGAAATGTAACACGTAAGCTACCTGTGTTTCAGAGTGGCGTGTTTTACTAAGATACACAATAAGCCCTGACTAGCCCGATCTCATCAAAGCTTGCCTGCTAAGCAGGGTCAACCACAGTTAATATTTGGAGGGGACACCATCCAGAAAGACTCTGGTTACTGTGCAGAGGAAGGCAATGGTCAACCACTCTGCTTATCTGTTGCCTTGAAAATCCCATGATCCTGGCTTTGCCATGACTCCATTGTGACTTGATGGCACACAATTATTATTACTATGTTTTATTGAGTATTGATTCCTGGGCCTAAGTGCCAATTAGCTTGTTAGGTTGTCAAAGAACCTGATAATTTCATTTAGACATCTCTCCTTCCAGCAATTTCACTTGTAACTACTCAGCTTTGCTCAATAAAGCACCGACTGTAAACTTTCATTAGGCGACTTGCCTTTCCTCTTGATTAACTTGTTGTTATCCTCCCGAAGTTCTGAGATTATTGAATCTGTAGCCAGATTTCTTGGTGATGTAATTAAGAGGCGAGGTACAATGATGTATAGTGGCTAGGTTTACTCTTTTTGATTGCCCTTAGTATGTCAATAAAGGTACTGAAACAGCCTTTCCTCTCTTTTAGGTGACCAGCTAACTCTCCTCTACCAGTCTCATTGATATCGTTTATTGATGTCGGCATGTCAAGTCGACCTAAGTTTAGTGAGAGAGGACTGTGGTCCAGAAATTATGTAGGCCTGCCAAATTATTTGCATGCATGTAGACAACTCAGGGACATCCCAAAAATAATTAATTAAGCCAGGGATTATTTCTGCATCAGAAGAAAGAGAGCAGGCTCTAGGGCATGGTTAATAGATCATGGCCCTTACAGATCCAGTTGTACAAAAGGAAGAGGCCAAGTTATGACTGTAAACAAACATCTTTCTACCCTGTCTAGCGCCAGGACACCAGTAATTATGTTCAATGGGAGGCCCATTTACACTTTCCATAGAAGCATACCTGAAGGTTGGCTGCATGGTTCTATGGGAGATGCACATGGGCTCCCCATTGAAAGCAATGAAATGCACGTGCAGCTGAATGCACAGAACTGATGCCTACCAAGGAGAGATGGAGGAAAGAGGGTTCCGCTGATTCCTATGGCAGTCTGCTACCCCCACATGCAGCTGCACCAGCAGAAGGAAGGATTGTACTACTAACGTTCCTCTTCAAGCTTGAGTGTTTGGGATTTTATTTCCAAACTCCTAAAGTGTGGGGAGTTCACAAGTGGAGATGCACTAGAAGCAGGCTTTTTTTGAGTCACTGGATGACCTTTGGGAGATGCACTATGCCTGTTTATGTATCATCACAAATAACCCATGAGGGCAACTCTCTAACAGACCCCTCAGCTCCAGAATCTATAGAGACTGAGTTGAGCCAAGGTTTTTCAGACCTTAGCCCCAGGACCTGTTTCCATTGCTTGGACCCAATCATGAGAACAGTCCTCAGGTATATAAAACTAAGAGGCAGGGCTTCAGAGGGTGCATTTTCTGCACTTTGGAACATCACTAATTTATCAGTTCTTGTAGGACAGTGTTACTCCTCTGAAGATGCCTGCCACAGCTGCTGGCGAAACGTCAGGAAAGAAAATACCAAGACCACGGTCACACAGCCCGGATAACCTACAAGAACTGATGAACTCTGACCGTGAAAGCCTTCAACAATATCACTAATTTAAATTAGGCCACCTTAATTCATGAGTACATAGCTTAACGCTGGTGAGATGAAAACACTTGTTTAAGTAGATATTTTTTTTAAAAAAATGTTCGCTTTGAAGGGAGTAACAATCTTTGGTAAAAGTGGTCCCCTTGACCAGTCACATGACTGTCTAGACTGACTTTCCTTTCTGGCTCAAAGCCCTGAGAGATCAAACTCATTTCAGGAAATTCTCATTCATGCTCTTGCTATAGCTCAGATGTATTCCCTCTGTGGACAATAAAGTGATGCTCTGCCAACTTTAAGCACTTGCTGAAAAAAATTACGCCGGGTGGGAAAGCAAAGGGAACTGCGATGTCCAGCGCACCTTTAGTTGAGAATGACTGAAACAAATCCACCAGAAAAAGAAGAAAGAGAGGCAACAAAAAGCAGTCAGAGAAACAGTGGCCCAGTTCATCACTTCTTCTCAGAGGGCATATTTTCCACACAGGCAGCTTAAGTTAGACTGCTGAAATTGCTCTATTGTGTGCAGATAGATTAGACTTCGGGCATTCACATTTCATACAGTTAGCACAAGAAAGCATCAAAATGTATTTGGAGTTCTGCATTTCTGTCCAAACCTACTTAGGAGTCCCATTCAACTCAGTGTGGGACTTAGCACCAAGAAAATATCCATAGGATTCGACTGTAAGAAAACACTGGCTACCAGTGATTCAGTGAAGAAACAAATGTTTGTTGATAGTTTTAACCACTGACTTTAGGACAGATCTACCTGATTATGAAACCTTTCAGATGTTCTTCCAGACTCATGGCAAGTCACTTATTTGTATAAGCAGCAACTGCATGGCTGGGAGAACGATTAAATGACCCAGTCATCTGGGCAGGTTCCAGCTATATTGGTCTCTCCCACAAAACTGGAAATTCTATCCTGCTATGGTCCTACTTTCATGGAATTGGACCCTGTCTGGTTGGCTGGGTCTTAAATGTTCTCACAGATGCTCAGGACTTGCTTATGAAACAGCAGCACCCACACAGCGAAGAGAATACCTTACGGGCACTGAATGGATACCTCAGAATGAGAGAGAGAGAAAGAGAGAGAGGAGATGTTCAATCTCATTCATCCTCACAGTCAAGCCACATGAGTGCACTGCAGCTTGTTTCTTGCCATTCCACCATCGTACAGAAACACTTGATGCCATCTGATTTGGGCCAAGTTTTCCTGGAGGATATATCCATTGCTGGTGTCAGAACTTCATATTCATTGGGAGTTTCCATATCATAAATGATGTAACATTCCTAGGATGGAGAGTCTGTGGCCCTAGCCTCTCAGGCCCAGCTCTCAGGCCAGCTCCCAGCCTCTCAGGCCCATGGCACACCTGGACCAGTGTGCAGGACTGAGAAACCATGCAGAGTGTAAACAACGCAGTGAGCCAAGGAATGGAGGAGACCCAAACGCTACCCTAGACCAAGCTGCAAAGAGCTAGCAGAACCCTGCAAAAGGCAAGCAAGCAATGCTGTGGACCCAGGAACGGAAGTGGCCTGAACTCCATCTTGGATGAAGCTGTGAACCACTGGAAGAAATGACTGTCTCCGACCCAAAATGAAACCCCTCTGAGTCATGGAAGAGCTACTCCCTTCCAGACAATGAACAGGACATTGTAACATTTGGATGACTATCAACGTGACCGCTCTCTCAAGATCAGCCTGAAGACTAGAGCTTTATCAAGATTAGCCTGAAAACCATAGCCAGAGATAATGACACTCCCCTTCACACCCTGATATTCCTTTCTGGGACAGCCAGGGAACAGGCTAATCCCATCTTTTATTCATCCTCTTCCCCCCTTACCCATAAGCACCTGATAATCTCTTGATATCAATAATTGCTCAGTACTTGCCAGTCATCAATTATTATTCCCTGGATTGTCTAGCTCCTGTCCTTTCTCCCTGTAATGTTTCAATACTTGAGAATCAATCTTACCTTTTGCACCATGGACCACTGTTCTGGTGAGTCACCCTGCCTTAGGGAAGAATTTTTATATAAATAGAGCCACAGTGGCACCCTCGTAGGCATTTTACTGGATCCAAACATTTGCCCCATGCTGTTCATGCGGTTTTCATTCCCTCTGCAGTTACTCTCCATGACTTCTCTCCAGACCTCTGATGGTAGCTATAACTTTCACTTACCCTATGCCTATTAGGAATCTGTGTGTGTTGAATTTATTGCATTCTTTCTCTGTGTGTGTACCCCGTTTCCCCCAAAATAAAGAGAACCTGTTTTACTGTTTAAATTGTTTTATGTCTGCTTATTCCTCCCGATTTGCTCACCCTTGGTATACATAGGCCAAAGACCCCATTTTAAATCAAGCCTCCCGTTAGATTTCTAAATTCAGTCTCCAATAAGCTAATTTCCCCTATATCTTAGAGACCCCCAGTATTCCCCGTAACAAGAAGTTACTAGAGTTCAGATAAAGTAATGGGCACCAACCTTCAATCACAGGATCCTTTCGCCAAGGTCAGGGCACAAGATAACAAAGGAGATATCTTCAAGAAATGCCCAGAATAAGTTTACAAAAAGCAGCCATAGTTTTGGGAAGACTCTAGTGCAGATCTGGTTCTCGATCTTCTGGTGATCGTAGTGTTGCCTTAAGGGCAGCATTTTGTGTGATGCTTCTACTGCCAGAGCCACTAAAGAATTTCCAAGTCAAGCTCTGTCTAAGTTTGCACATTTTCCATAGTGTGAGCCAATTTTGTTCGTAAGGAAATAACTATAATGCTTACATCAGGTAAGTGATGTGAAGGAAACAGTTCAACAAGTGCTCAGATTGTCTTTTAAGGAATCATTTTTCATCCTTGCAATTATCAGTGAATAAAAAATAGCCTTTTATGTGGAGAACAAAGTTCCCAGTACCAATGATGTTGCTAAAGTCAAGTTGCCAAGTGTAGCAGCCATGTTTATGGAAACTCAGTGGAACTGGTCAGGTAACAACATTCGGATGTCTCAATGACCATTTCCCCCACTTCTGTGAAGAATTGGCAGAGAGATGTTATGAAGGATTTTATTTATTTATTATTCAATTTGTACCCCTCCCTCCCCAGCACCACCAGGCTCAGGGCGGCTTCCAGCAACAGATGCAGTACAATGCCATGCACAAAGACATATAATAAACAATAATTAAAATGTCCAGTAAAATTCAACCTCAGCCCTCATTAAAATAGGATGAATTAAGTATGTGGCACAGGATCAATTGCATTTTGGTTGCAGTGTTTTGTGAGAGAGATGTTTTGCACCACATAGCAATGGAATTAGGTGACAGCATGACTCAATAGCTAGAGTGTTGGAACTGGATGTGGGAAACTCAAGTGCAAATCCCTCCTTGGCTATAAAGCTTACTTGGTGGCCTGCTATGGACATATCCCCCATGTGTTCTTTCTCTCCCTCTCTCTGCCGAAACCACCTCATAGACTTGATATGAGGCCAAAACGTGCTCCAATCTCCTCAAACAAAGAGCATGATATAAATGTGACTAATAGCAATAATAATAGCTATACTCTTTCAAGTGGTCTGTGAATCATCACATAGAAATGTGAAGACAAAAGAGTAAGTCCAATAATATGCAAACTCAGCAATGCCATTTGACTTCGAAATAAAACATATTTTTAATTAAGCTTCCCCCAGAAGACTTTTTAAAATCTTAAAACACTGCTACTTAATGCATGTCTTTCCTAATTTCCAAAAACCATTCCATCATCCCTGGCAAATCAAGGAGTCACTTCCCATTATTCTTCCTGAAAGTCTCTTTCTCTGTAGGATATGCATCTGCTGTTCTCATTGCCCAGATTTCTGCTTCTCTCCCTATTTTCCTGGAAGGCATCCTATGTCTAGACATCAAATCCCAGGATGTACTGCTCCTTCATTTTGTTGCAAGTTTCCTCTGATTTCGTTCACCTTCATCCAGATCCCATTTCACTCTCAGCACATTTCATGCCTCTCCCTCCCCTCACATAGGACAGCTCTACACACTGCAACCAAAGGAGGAAATATATGAAGTGTAGGTTGCCATAAATATGTGTATAGAAGTGTGCTTAAAAACACATATTGTCATGACCCCCACTGATCGGCTCATCAAATCAGACTCGGAGTCCTCAGAGAAAGAGCCCAAGGAGCCAAGGCCACCAGCCGAGGAAGGTAGGGTCGCCAACCTCAAGGTACTAGCTGGAGATCTCCTGCTATTACAACTGATCTCCAGCCAATAGAGAACAGTTCACCTGGAGAAAATGGCCACTTCGGCAATTGGACTCTATGGCATTGAAGTCCCTCCCCTCCCCAAACCCCATCCCTCCTCAGGCTCCACCCCAAAAACCTCCCGCCAGTGGCAAAGAGGGATCTGGCAACCCTAGAGGAAGACCAGCAGGATCAAGGAGAACCTAACATGGCCGAGGCGCCTGCTGACAATGGTCCAGTAGCACCAAAAGCCATCCTTCCTTGCTATGGCACCTGAAATAGTCACAAGGCCTCCACTGGGCAGGACCCAGGCCCATAGGCCCCCAGAGGACACTCTCACTCTTCAGGAATGGCAACGATAGAAGGCCCGGGCTGAGGTGGTCCAAAGGAGGTGAAGTGCTCAACTGGCTGCATGCAACCCCATCCCAGAGACGGAGAATGAGGGTGATAATTCTTTGCAGGATCCTTACCAAAGCACAATGCAGTTGCAGGAGCTCAACACTTGCCAACAGGGCAGCTGAGCTTGATTACTTTCCAGTCTGTTAAGTCCCAGGTTTGGGGAAACTGACTTGCTGGATCAACTGGTTTACTTGGCACAAGCCTGTGTGCTAGCCCCAGTGCTGGGGTTGTGCATATCGATAAACCCAAACTGAAAATTACCTCGAAAAAGGCCTTTTGGCTTCTTTTGGATTTAATTAAAGCCAAATATTAAAACTGGGAATAAAGTCAAAGCTGGATAGCCAATCGCAGAATCAGCCGAATAGGTATTCGGCTTTTTTTTGCTTTCCCCAGGCTTTTCTCTATGGGAATTTTTAATGAGCTCTGGGGGAGGCATTTTTGGAGGTAGAGTTCCCAAATTTTCAGGGTAGCTTCAAGGGACTCTCCTTGCATGAACCCCAAAGCTTGGTGAAGATTGGGTCAGGGGTCCAATTTTATGGGATCCCAAAGGGGTTGCCCCCACTCCTCCTCAGAGAAGCATTGTAAAGTAGCACCAAAAGCATTATAAAGGAGCAGCAAAAGGGTTACCCATGCTGGCTTGAACAGTTCCTGGAGACTTGGGGCAGTGCATTCCAATACTGCACATAGAAACTATAGGCACTGTAGGACCAACTGGAGGTCCTACACAAAGAAGGCTTTATGAATACATGTTCTGAATGCCTGTGCCAGTATAGTTTTGCATGTACATATGTTTTCAGAAAGCATGCACATGCACAGTCTCATCTATTCAGTCTCATATATTGAGATCTGGCCCTCTGTAGGATCCAGCCACACAGTAAGCCCAGTTTTATCCCAAGCAGTTCCGCAAAAATATAGAAATTTGAAGGAGAAGATTAATGCTGGCGTATGACTCTCTTAGCTGTTAGAGTAGAAAAGGGCAAGAGTCCAGTAGCACCTTAAAGACTAACAAAAAAAATTTCTGGTAGGGTATGAGCTTTCGTGAGCCACAGCTCACTTCTTCAGAAAATATTCTTGTTAGTCTTTAAGGTGCTACTGGACTCTTGCCCTTTTCTATTACTGCAGACAGACTAACACGGCTATCCACTGTGAATTAGCTGTTAGAGTCACCCCTGCAGTGGGTAGTGGTCTGTTTCCATCATCAGTGAGACCAGTACTGCAATGTGAACATATGAAGCAAGCTTGATTAAGAACAAGTGAATGTGGAGGATAGAATTCCTGGATAACTTAATTTTTGCCAAAGATGTGTCGTAGCTAATTGGCTTCATGGAATGTTGGATCAAGCAAAGCTTTATTCTGTCACCTCTTCAAGCACATAGTGGCAACGTAATCGTGGGTGTTATTTGGTTTGCACTTTCAGAAGCGAGCATTGAAAATGTTGCAGGGGGCGGATGGCTAATTATGTTGTCAGCAGGTAAATAGGTGCCATATGGTGGCTGCGGACTGGGTTTGATAAAGACCGTTCAAGGCACCTCATTAATATAAAAAAAATTTGCTCAAACAAACAGAGAGGAAAGGAAAGGCGAAGCGACGCTTGATTGGCATCCAGAAATGCAATGCAGAGGCAGAGCTGCGTCATCTGCAAAGGCAGTGCCTGAACTCAAATGTTCAGAAGCCTAAGATTATTGAGGTTTATATAGCACAGGATCAAGACCCCCCTGGGGAGAGTGAACGTTGACTGCAGTATTGGTCATAAAGAAAAAGGCACAGCTGGGAAGAGGTACGGAGCAACCAGAACGGAATATTAAAGCACGTAAAGCCCTTTCAGAAATGGAAAGAGCAGGGGCAAAGAAGGCCTTTTGTGACTTTTGTCCAGTATATAAGGGCTTTATTTATGCTGTGCTGCAGGACCGCCCTCACTTACTTCTGCAGAGCTGCCAGGCCCTGGCTTCTGGTGGCTTTGCATTATCGGGGGTGCTGCACAAGACCACTGAAAGGGAGGGACTTGGGGGACAAATCTCTAGCCCCCCCCCCAGTTACCTGGACAGCCATAAAGCCAGACAAGCAATATAATTTGTTTTCCGATGACATCTGGATTGGGTCTCCATGGTACCAAAGGGAGCAGAGGCAGAAAGTTTGTCTGGGAGTCTGTGGTGACTCTTGGTAGTCCTGGTGCTGCAGTGGCCAGACCAGGCATCATGTTTTAGCCACCCATACCAGAGGTTTACAGGTTCAGGTTGGAAGTAGTATATAGGGTTGCCAACTTCCAGGTGGTGGCTGGATATCTTCCACTATTATAACTGATCTCCAGGCGACAGAGATCAGTTCCCCTGGAGAAAATGGACATTTTGGAAGGTGAACTGTATGTAATAGTGGGAGATCTTCACCCACCACCTGGAGGTTGGCAACCCTACCCTCTGGGGTGGGATGACATCACCTGGTGCATGGCCATCCAGAAGAAGAATCTTCAGTAGGCAGAAGAACAGGCAGGAAGCATGAAGCTAGGAGGGAAATTTCACAATATAGGCCTTCTCTGCTGGAGTGAACAGGAAGCCCACAGTCCCAAAGAGGAGATAAGAAGTAGCATAATGCCTCTTCTTCTGAGGCAGTGGGAGTGGAGAAGGCTGCATCCTTCTGAAGCTATTAGTCTGGATGGAAACCTAGTGCAAAGGAACACAGTGAGGGGCCCTGAAATGTTGACCCCAGAAGATGCAGCTCACTGATGGGGCAGGAGACAGGACCATGGACACCCAAAGGCTGGGTGAGTGATGTGGGTTCTTCCAGGGTGCCTTGGGTAGGGTTTAGTGATCCCAGCAGGCTCTGTGTCCAAGGTTGGAGTTGGGTCCATTAAGCACTGTTGCCAGACTCCAGGTGGGGCCTGAAGATCTCATGGAATTATGACTGATCTCCTGAATACAGAGATCAGTTCTCCTGGATTAAATGACTTCTTGGTGGGTAGATTATATGGCATTATACCCTGCTGAGATCCCTCCCCTCCCCAAACCCCGCTCTCTCCAAGCTCCATCTCCCACATCTTCAGGAATTTTCCAGCCCAGAATTGGAAACCCTACCTTTAAGACTCCATGGCACCTTAGGAGAATGCTACAGTTCTCCTCGTGATTTCTTGCCAAACGACTCTTGCTTTATTAAGGAACAAGGAGAGGAATTCTCAATAGCTCTAATCAGAACAGATTATTATGGCCCAATGCATTTCAACATTTTCTCCAGGAGGAATTGAATCAGTTTCTGCCAAAGGGCAGCAAAAGCAAATCTACATATTAACCTTGTTACTGTGCTGTTGCCTTCCTTTCCTTCTTGCCTTACTTTATGAAGGCTTAAAAAATCGCAGAGAAAAGGGGTGGGAGGCAAAATACTGAAAGGCCATTTCAGATAGGGTGCCCTTACTCAAGAGACTTTAGCTTCCTCTTCATGGACCGCCCTCTCCTTCTGCCTCTCTGTCTCTGTCTCTCTCTCCATGGCTACTTCCAGCCCCACACTTGTAGAGTGCAAGGAAGGGTGGTCACATCAGGCTTGGCCTTGCAATAAACCAAGGACTTCCAATTTTGCACCTATGGGCTGAATGCCAAGTGAGAGGGGTCTGTTGTGGTTCTGCAAAGGCTTCAGGTAGGGCTGGAGGTGTCCTGTCGCATGCACAGCAATGTCCAAGGATATAGGTGGAGATTCACAGTAGGGTTGCCAGCTTCAGGTTGGGAAATACCTGGAGATTTTGGGGGTGGAGTCTGAGAAGGGCAGGGCCTGGAGAGGGGAGGGACTTCAATGTCATAGAGTCCAATTGCCAAAGCAGCCATTTTCTCCAGGGAAACTGATCTCTGTCGCCTGGAGATCAGCTGTAATAGCAGATCTCCAGCCACCACCTGGAGGTTGGCAACCTCTCCCAAGCCAAAAATTTGACCCATTGTTGATATTTTGCAGAATGAGATAATAACATAAGAAGAAAATAAGAAGAGCCCTGCTAGATCAGAGGAGGTCCAACTCATTTCATACAGCAGCTAGCCAGTTGCCCTTGAAGGTGTTCAAACATGGCAAGATACCTTTCCCAGATGTTGCCTTCTAGCCCTGGTATTCAGAGGGTTATCCTTTGAATGTGGAGGTTCTCC
This sequence comes from Euleptes europaea, assembly GCF_029931775.1. NCBI lineage: Eukaryota > Metazoa > Chordata > Lepidosauria > Squamata > Sphaerodactylidae > Euleptes > Euleptes europaea. The sequence goes on from NC_079318.1 coordinate 62,445,695, forward strand.
AATGGCTTGTAGTCATTGATGGCCCTATCCTTTTTCAATCTGTCCCCTTTAAAGCCATCCATACTCATGGCAATTACTAAATCAACTGGCAGAGTATTCCTCAGTATAATTTCTTGTAGAGTGAAGGAGTATTTAAGTTGTCTGTCCTGAATCTATTGCCTGTCAGCTTCATTGGGTGCCCCCGAATTCTAGTATTTGGGGAGAGGAAGAAAAAGTTCTCCCCATCTACTTTCTCCACATCATGCACAATTTTATTATCCTTGATCATATTTCTGTCTTCTCTTTTCTAAACTAAAAAGCCCCCCACTCTGAAGGCTTTACTCATAGGAAAGTTGTTCCAACCACTCAATCATCTTGATTGCCCCTCTTCTGCACTTTTTCAGGGGATTGATATGGAAGAACTGTGGACCATAACATTTCACTCATCAGACTGAGGTGGCTTTTTATTTCACATTAAAAACTAGCTGCTTGTTGAAAACTGAATTGATTTTAGTGGGTTTAGACGAGCAACTCAGCATAAGCTCATACTGTAAGTACAGTACAGTGAGAGTGTAGTGCTTAAGAGCGGTGGTTTGGAGCGGTGGACTCTGATCTGGAGAACCAGGTTTGATTCCCCACTCCTCCACATGAGTGGGTGAGGCTAATCTGGTTTCCCCCACTCCTACACATGAAGCCAGCTGGGTGACCTTGGGCTCATCACACTCTCTCAGCCTCACCTACCTCACAGGGTGTCTGTTGTGAGGAGATGCTGAGCTAAAAAGCTGGCTGGACCTAACCCAGTTTCTACTGCAGAGAACATGTATCTTTTAAATGATTGCCCCCAGCACCATCTTCAGCAGGAAACGGTGAACTTCCAAAGAAAGCCAAGTTCAGCTGATGATTGCCAGGTTTTATGGTTACAGCCATGCATGGCAGATTTTCCCCATCTGTTGTTTCTTCTTTACATTCCTGCTGTGAAAAGTAACAACTACCCCAGGGCAAATCAGCTGTTTAGGCTGGCCTCCTGTTTCTTCACTCTCAAGATAATTCTTAGTTCCTTTCCTCTGATACATTCACTTTTCCCTGATCATTGCTATCATTTACCCCTCAAAACTAAGCTGCTCACCGTATGAGCTGATTCAAGGCATTTGCCCCGAGCAAAGTACACCCATTCCTTTCTTCCATGCTGACACTAGATGAGGTGCAGGAAGCAGTGGCTAGGAGGAAGCCAAAACCCTGCAGTGTATTGACATCTTCCTCACTGTGTTAGCAGAGAACTGGCCCTGCCTTCTATAACCCTGTGACTGAGATGCAGAGCCCTCAGCAGATAATGTGCTAGACAGGCAAACAGGTAGAAAGCATATTTGTTTCTTGCATAAATACATAAGAAGAGCCCTGCTGGATTAGATCAGAGTTCCATCTAGTCCAGCATCCTGTCTCACACAGTAGTCATCAAGTTTTCAGGACCAATAAACCCAACCTAGACACCAAAGCCTTCCCCTGGTGTTCCCTCCTAGCACTGGTATTCAGACATTTACTGCTCCTGAATGCGGCAATTCTCTTTAGTCACTGTGGCTACTAGCCACAGTGACTAAAGAGAACTGCCGCATTCATGGATTCATGGACAGATTAATGGATGATCGGTCCATCACTGTGGCTACTAGCCAATCATCCATAAATCTGTCTAATCCCCTTTTGAAGCCGTCTCCTCTTCTGACCATCACTATATCCACTGCCACTAAATTCCACTATTCAGTTATTCATTAAGTGAAGAAACACATCCTTCCTAACTCTACCCAGGCAGATACTAGGCATTGGCTGGATTTCTGCTTTATATGACTATACTATTCAACTCTATTCCAAATGTTAATACACTGATGATGTCATGGGAGGGTCTCCCATTATGTTTTATTGTCGCTGGTCAGTGGAGGTGTTTTTCAAAGCCCCCAAATAAGCTTCTTCAACAACAGTTTGGTCAACGAACCCAGCTTGCTCAGTCTTGTGTTACTCGTGAAGGTCCTTCACTTGCATGTTTTCAAAGTGTTAGATGGCCTGTCAGTTTAATTCATGGCAATGATTGTGAGTCCAGGGTACCTCATGAATTTTAGACTGAATGATGATGGTGCATCAGAAAAAGTATACCAGAGGCAAGTTATTTGCACTTCATCATTTATTATCCCCCTTTGCTTCTTTTTTTACTGTCTTAACTGGGATCATTAAGCTTCAGAGGAGAAAAATGAAGATCTGCTAGGCCAGGCCTAATTTCATACTAGAACGGATGGGGAAGGACAATACCAGTTTTGCAAAATCAAAATGCAACTGTGGGCAAGACGGAGGAGGAAAGAAAAAGGGGTTAATAAGAAACAAGAGTGATCCAGTAGAGCTGGTAGGATTGCCAACTCTGGATTGGGAAAGTCCTGGCAATTTTGGGGATGGAGCCCAGAAAAAGCAGGGTTTGGGGAAGGTGTAACACCATTAAACCACCTTCCAAAGCAGCCATTTTCTATAGGAGAACTGATCTCTAGCATCTGGTGATCAGTTATAATTCCACAAGCTCTCCAAGTCCCTTCTTTAGGTTGGCAACCCTAAGTGCTGGCAATGACCCTTGATACTAGTCATGATGCATACCTATTGTCTTCAGTATCAGAGGAACATGCCTATTATATGAGGTGCTGTGGAACACAAGCAGGATGCTGCTGCAGTTGTCTTCCTTGTGGACTTCCTAGAAGCACTGGGTTGGTCACTGTATGAACAGACTGCTGGATTTGATGGGCCTTGGTCTGATCCAGCATGGCTTTTCTTATGTTCTTATGTTCATAATTACATTTGAACCACTTTGCAGCATGGAACATACCCTTTATTCCAAGGCCACCTTAGACTTAAACTGATTTGTAGGTTAAGAGAGAATTCACATTGCAATATCCATGGATGCTTGTTCTGGAAGGTTCTTGGAGAGCAGCCTATTAACTGCACCCACATTTTACATCTTTACTGTTTCATACTTGTAATTCCATTAGAAAGGGGTCCATATAAACAATATTACGAAATAATCAGGGGCTAAAGACAAAACAGGACCAACATCAGGAACTGCCCTGGCCCAGCCTCGACTTGGGAGGAAGGAAGTCTCCTCGACAACAAAGGAAGTCTCCTCCTCAATTGGAGGCGGGGGCAGGGCTTCTCCCAACAGCCAGAGGGGTCAAGCGTTCCATAGCTACTTAGCACGCCCTACGATCTTTGCACTAACAAGTTGTTAGCGAGGGGTTTGGTCCAAAGGGTGTGGTCCATTCACATATTTTCTGTCCATGCCTCTTATGCTAGAGGCTTCCTGGCTTGGCTGTCAGTATTTATGTGGACAGTGATCAACCACTCCAGCCCTTTACGAAGTGATCTGTCTGTTTTTATCTTACCCTTTCTCCAAGAAACTCAAAACTACTGTTATGATATGGACTGTTTATATCCTGGACTGGTCATGGCAACCCCAGTCAGTGCGTGCCCCCACCTCTCCAGAGCAAGCGGCAAGCCTAAAGCCGCCTGGAAAGGAGTGCTCTGTCATCCCGCAAGCCGGCAGTCAAGGAGCAGAGGCCAGGTCAACCCTCCAGTGAACCAGAGGGAGTCCACTGTTCACAGTGCCCTCGTTCCAGTGGAAGCCATATTGCAGGGAGCTGTCAGCACGCAACCACCGGCAGTGCTTTCCCCCCCACCCCTGAGCTGATTGGACTTAATCAGCTAAGCATTAAGTGACGTTAAGACAAACAAACAAATGCCATTCCTCCAGCTATGCAAAGGAATGTCTTCCCGGACATCGTGATGTGTAACCTGTGTATTAGCAGCAAAGCCCATCAATGAGAGATTCCTAATTCCCCCAGGGTTGCGCATACCAATGGAGACAGTATAGTCTACCAAATTATCATACCTCCCCACCCCGGCAGCCGATCGTTAATCCTTTTGTCACCTTTTGCTTAGCTTGGGAACTGCGAGGGTAATCCCATCACCTTCCCCCTAGAAAAATAGTATAACTGGGGTCCCCGAGATGCATAGGGTACCTTAGGTCTTCCCTTGGCTTCCTTGCCATTACTCTGCTAGTTGGACTTTGCGTAGCCCATCCCCACTCTCGCCCTCCCTGGGAACCCCGCCACTCTGCCCTTTTTATCCCAGTGTTTTAGTCCACGGAACTTGGGACATCTCCTCTTCAGGACAGGTATCGTATCTCCCGTCATCACCTCCTGCCACATTGGCGACCATCACTCTCCTCCTCCCTTTTGCTCTTAGACTCTGTATGAACGTTGTGTATATGATATTTGTATGCTTGTGAACATAACTAATTGATCAAGTAAAAATCTTTAAACTAAATCCATTTGTGCCTTCGTCTTTCCCATTGAATCTTGGATTGGACTCCCATAAACATTGGTTAAATGATCCCAGATTATGCCCACTGCCGGTTATTGAATGCTAATTTCCCCATATTATTCATAACCAAGCAATTAGGCTAACACTGCATATGCCCATACTCCTTTCATCCTCATTACAAGCCTGTGAGGTAGGTTAGGCTGTGAGAAAGTAACTGGTGCAAGGTCATCCAGTGAACTTCCATGGCAGACTGGGGATTTAAACCTGGGCTTCCAGATCCTAACCACTATACCACACGGGTGCTCTGTTCCCCCCGCCCCTCACTGGTCACATTCTGGATTAGGTGAAGGTTTTGACTGTGTCCTAGATTTTTCCTCTGGGATGGTGAGCCAACCAAAAGCTAGGAAAAAGGTAAACAGATGGATTTCTGGGCATGCCAAGGGGATCTTCGTGTCCTGTTTCCAATATACTTCTCTATAGCCTCTCCATTTCACCTCCATTTGCCACATATCAACACTGATCCTGCTGCTGCACCAGTACAATGTCCTGAGTCAGCTTGCAATATCTGTGCCAGTCTACAATATCATACTGCAGCAGCAGATATTACACACTGTCTTAAATTCCCATTTTCTATCACAAGGGTAGGATCTGACTGCAATGCTCACATTAAGAGTTCCATCTATTTTACGGTGCTAAAAGTGATGCAATTCAAAAACATGGAACCGATGAATGTGTTCTTAATAAATTGAACATTCAGTTTAGTTTTGGGAAATTATAATTAAGTCTGACTGATTGCACTTAAGTGTGCTAAAATGCGTGTGTAGCAATCCCCTCGGGGAGGGGCTGTGGCTCAGTGGTAGAGCATCTGCTTGGCATGCAGAAGGTCCCAGGTTCAATCCCCGGCATCTCCAGTTAAAGGGACTAGGCGAGCAGGTGATGGGAAAGACCTCTGCCTGAGACCCTGGAGAGCCGCTGCCGGTCTGAGTAGACAATACTGACTTTGATGGACCAAGGGTCTGATTCGGTATAAGGCAGCTTCATGTGTGTACTCTTTAGACCAAAACACATCGATCTCAGGTAATGGCAGTATATGTACTTCTTACTCATACTTTCAATTTGTATTTTTCACATAAGTGACCTAGGATATTATATTTACAATGTACTAGATCAGTGTTATTCACTAGACATCATGGAGGATATAGAATCATGTGGCTGTTCATGGAGAATACATCTGTCAAGGGCTAGTCACGGAGGACATGTATATCAATGGACATTAGCCAGAATAGCTACAATAAGATCATCATATATAAAGGCGCCATCCTTCTAAACACAGCACCAGAACACAGTCAACATGTTTGTTTCTTCTGTGCTCACCTTCTGTGTATCACTGGGGCTTCTGGCTGGACATTACCTATAGATTATTGAGATCAGTCCCCTTGGAGGAAGTGGCAGCTTCAGGGGCAGACCCTACGCCATCACATTTTTGCTGAGGTCCTTCCCCTTTCCAAACTCCACCCTTCCCTCCACCCCCAAATCTCTAGAATTTCTTAAACTAGAGTGGGCAACCCTAAACCTTGGAGAGCTGCTATCCTTCAGACAATACTGAGTCAGATGGATCAATGATCTGACATGGCATAAGGAAGCTCCATATGTTCATAGACTAAGGCCTAATGTTGTTCCAGTGTGGCTGTGGTGACAGGAGCCAAGGTCTGCACCAAGACTCATCTAAGACGTTGACAGTTTCCCTCTCTTTGTGAGTAACCTAAAATGTCCCATTTTTCAAAATCTTCATTGAGTCTAGAGAACTCATTTTGAAAGGCTTTCTGTTCATGGCGTAGTCACCCCTCCTGCTTTCTGCTCTGGTTAACTGGTTGTGCAGGTTTTTGTTTCAGAACCCTCTTTAATCAGAGGAACCTTGGGGCAAAAGAAACATGTCCACCATGGCAAGTGAAATCTCTTTAAAGCCACTTTAAACTCTAACCCCAGAGGGAGTGTTTGCATGTATCAGAAATAATATTAAACATTTGCTACATTGATCGCAACCCTTTGCACTTCCCCAGGGAACTCAAGGGTCCAGAAACTTTCTCACTGACAGCATTCTGTAGGCATCTCATGCCTAGGGCCACGGATGCCATTGCAAACGTGTGCCATCCTTATCTGGTATTAATGTGGTAGGATGGCTGTGCCCATCTGAAAGATGTAGGATCATACTTCGGCTAGTACAGCAACAACACAGCTTCAATTACTGCCCTTGATCTGATCCAGAGGAGCAGGGCGTGAAGCCGGAAGCCTTGCTTACTTGGGCCCTGCAAGATAGAAAGCAAATAAGTGAAATGATTGTGACATGAGCCACGTTTTTAGACAGTAGGGGTGGAGATGAGAAACTTTTCATGCCTTGCGTCTATAGGTTGATGAGAAGTGGCATCTCAGCACAGCGGCAGCATCTGGGCTGACTATGATAAACACATAAAAGCGTTTCAAACCCAGAAGAGCGTCAGATTAAATTGGAAAAAGCAGACATGGAAAAAGGGCTTCATTCATATCTATGGATGAAAAAAAAAACCTAGAGATCAGACAAGGCGAATCATGGAACATGTAATCAGTGGAAATCTACTGAGAAGACATATTTGGAAGACATATAAAAATAGGCTGTCCTACACCATCTCCATTGATGTCACCAATAAAAGCATATTATAACAGCACAGAAAGGAAAAGAAATGATAATATAATATACCAAGAAATGATCAATACACATGGAAAAATCAAAACGTGGCAGACAATCAAGGAGGAGAATAAAAATATACAATGGATTACATATTGCCAACTGGTACCAAGACTAAGAAAATACTGTCTAGCAACCAGCAAACTGAGGGATCTGACAGAGTTCGAAATATTGGTCACCAAGAATAAAGATCACCTATTGGGAAAGATTTATAAACTGTTACATACATATGACACAGAACCTGAACAAGTTAAGCCTTGTATGGTGAAATGGATGCAGTTTTGGAGAGGAGATCACGATGCAACAGTGGGAGCAACTATGGACTAAATCAATTAAATTTACAGCAAATCAAGCCTTGAGAGAGAACTGGTACAAATTATTCTTTTGTGGGCACATCACACCAATGGACATTCAGAAAATGAATGAGTCAAATGGTCATTGTTGGAAATGTAAGGAGACTGATAGGACGTTTTACCATACATGGTAGGCATATAAGAAGTTTTGAAAGTTTTGGACAGAAGTTCACCATGAAATGCAAAACATTTTAAAGATGAAATTAACAATGGAGCCTAAAACTATGTTGTTAGGATTATCCCATCCATTATTGCGATGCCCATGGAGGAGCTGACTAGATATATGATTACAGCATCAAGAGTTGTTAGTCAGTAAAGTGGAAATTAGAAGAATGCCCAGACATCGAAGCTTGGGAAGATAAATTAGTAGAATATGCAGTGATGGCAAAGCTGACAAATCAAGTAAACAAAAGAGCTTGAAGAGTTTCAAAAAAGATGGGAACCTTACTTTGCGTATGTTTCATAAAGATTGCATAAATAGAAACTGTTATAAGATAGTACTGGATTTAGCACGCTTGAGTTAACTAAGCTTCGTATTATGTTTGTGATAGCATTTAATTTTGGCTGGATGAGTATACAGGGCCAAAGAATATTTAGAGATGATTTGGTTAGACGAAGAATACATTGGTAGTAACATTATATTTAGAATAATTAAGGAAATCTATTGTCATAACACTACAATACTGACATGTTCTGTAAATGGGTGAACATGACAATTGATTTCCTTAATTATTCTAAATTACCGGCCACCATTACCAAGAATGAATGTGATGGAGGTTGGCTGCCATTATTGGCAGGCGCCAGGATGGGAGTATACAAGGCATTGAAGGTCCTAATGGCAGCCGTGGCTTGAGCAGGTGGCAGGTGGCAAAGAGGCAAGTTAATAAACAACAACATAAACCTTTTTAAAATTAAAAGTTGCGCTATTACATACGTAATTGGACTAGCCTATATGAAATTGAGCTCTTTTTCTTTTGAGTTTCTCTGTTGCTTTTGAATCCTCCACAACCTAATACCATTTCTGCTTCTATCCCAACCAAGGTTGTTTCCCCAGAGACCTGCTGTGATGATAGAAAGCTTGCTTTGGCTGCTCAGAATCAGAGGCTGTGAGAGCCTTTAAGTTTTAATTTACTCTGTATGAGGACATAACAAGATAACAGGCTGCAAACCCACATCCGTCCCTAAGCACAGCTAATTTTGGAATTTAAGGAAGAGAAGAGAACAAAATATCAACCTGCAGTGATTACCTGCTGAGTTTCTGCTTTATGTAGCAGCACAGGAAGTAGGATAGGGCAGATATTCCAACTCAGGTACTGAATTTGGAGAACCAAGTCAATTTCCTCAATTGCACTCTTAAGCAGAGTTGCACCTGTTCAAATCCAAGGGATTTAGGAGGGTGTAACTCTGTTTAAATATGAGCCCCGTGGCGCAGAGTGGTAAGCTGCAGTACTGCAGTCCAATCTCTGCTCACAACCTGAGTTCGATCCTGACAGAAGTTGGTTTCAGGTAGCCGGCTCAAGGTTGACTCAGCCTTCCATCCTTCCGAGGTCAGTAAAATGAGTATCCAGCTTGCTGGGGGTAAAGGGAAGATGACTGGGGAAGGCACTGGCAAACCACCCCATAAACAAAAGTCTGCCTAGTAAACATCAGGATGTGACGTCACCCCATGGGTCAGGAATGACCCGGTGCTTGCACAGGGGACCTTTACCTTTACTTAACTCTGTTTAGGATTGTGCTCTAAGTAGGGTTGCCAACCTCCACGTGGTAACTGGCGATCTCCCACTATTACAATTGATCTCCAGTTGATAAAGATCAGTTCACCTGGAGAAAATAGCCGCTTTGGCAATTGGACTCTATGGCACTGAAGTCCTATCTCCAAACCCTACCCTTCTCAGGCTCCACCCTAGGTTACCAGCTCCGGTTGGGAGATACCTATTTTTGGGTGGACTTAGGAGGGTGGGGTTTGGGGAGGAGAGGGGCTTCAATGCCATAGATTCCAATTGCTAAAGCAGCCATTTTCTCCAGAGGAACTGATCTCTGTTGCCTGGAGATCAGTTGTAATAGTGGGAGATCTCCAGCCACCACCAGGAGGTGGGCAACTCTATTCTGCCCCCAAAATACCCAGGTATTTCCCAACCCAAAGCTGCCAACCCTAGCTCAAAGGCTGCAATCTTAGGAACATTTTCCTGAGAGTAAGCCCCATTTATGTATTCACTTCATTTATACCCACATTTGTCTCCAATGGGGACCCAAAATGGCTTACAACATTCTCCCGTTCTACTGTGAGATAGCTTAGGTATGGAAGTTGTAATAATAGTTATAATTTAGAGACACAGCCTTATAGGAACATAGTGGATGGGAAATCTCTGCTGGCTAGGAGGAAAGAGCTGTAGGCAGTAGGACATAAAGAGCAATCAGGGAAGCTGGGAGGATCCTGTGCTTGTTTGGCAATAAATTACTACATTTACTTTGGTGTATCCCTGATATGATTGAATCTTAACTTATTACATGGAGTCCGAAGTGGGTTGCTGAACAGAAATTTGAAGCAGAAACAGGAGCAGCTGAATACTGTGGGCAAGAGTTCTACCCAAGGAATTGAGGCCTGCTTGCAAACCACCAGCAGAAAGATAGCAATGGAGTTTTTGCAACCACCATCCAGCCTGCAGATGTCTGTCAATATGCAGAAAACGGGAGGAAATTTCGGCAAAGGTTTGAACTGTATCTAACTGCCATAGGGACTGGGGGGAAAGACTGATAAAGTAAAAATCCTCCATATTATTGCAGGTGGTGGGAGAAGCGACACTGGATATTTATATAGGGTTGCCAGGTTCCCCCCTCCTGATCGGCGAGAGGGTTTAGGGGGTGGGGCTGGGTGGCTGCAGATGTGCACATGTGCGTGCATGCGATGACGGCACTTCCGGTTTTACTTCTGGAAGCGCCGCATCACCGTGGCAAGGAAGATTCTGGAGAGGAAGGCAATGGCAAACCACCTCTGCTTCTCACTTGCCTTGAAAGCCTCTTGCTGGGGGTCACCATAACTCAGCTACATTTGATGGCACTTTAGACACACACACCTGCTTAGCATATTAGTTTGGAGAGGCACAGCCAAAGGACTTGAAATGAAATTGATGAAGTCTTGCTTAGCCACAGAGGTGTGCTCCTTTGGAATATAGCAAACAACAACAGCAACAAATATAGGAAACAGCTCTGGCTGCGAAGAGCAAGGGAAGGGGAGAGGGAGGGATGCTGCCAACTGCACAGGCACAAAAGAAGCACATATAACTGAGATGCTTTTAAAAGAGGTCTCCCATAATGAAATGGGGCACAGTCATTGAGCATGTCATCAGCAACTACCCAGTTACCATGCCAAATACTCCCCTGCTCACGTGGAAATCTGATCCTATTACCCTTTGCAAGCAAATCTTCAAGGTGAACAAAAGAGAGGCTCACCTCAATAAAATACAAAGCATTTTTAGTTAGCCAAGTTTGAATGTTGACTGTGATACTCGTGAAAATGTATTGTTCCAGTAATGCATACATGCACACTGGTAATGCAGAGGAGGGTATAAGACTTCTGGTGGATGGAAGGGGCTGAAAGCTGACACAAACGGCCCATGACCCAACCACAAAATTAATTCCAGAGACTCTGCCACGACTTGGTACAGAGAGATGAAAATGTAATAGAATGGCAGAACTCCACTCAAACCAGTAGTGAGGAAGAAGAGTTGGTTTCTGTATGCTGACTTTCTCTACCACTTAAGGAAGACCAAACCGGCTTACAATCACCTTCCCTTCCCCTCCACACAACAGAAACCCTGTGAAGTAGATGGGGCTGAGAGAGCTCTAAGAGAGCTGTGACTAGCCCAAGGTCACCTGGCAGGCTTCATGTGTAGGAGTGGGGAATCAAACCCGGTTTGATGTCCTGTTATTTTGGCCCCCTCCCTTATTTTAACTGAAGCAAAATAATTTGTCTCCGTTTCACCTTGCTGTGAAATGAAACTCTTCCCTCTCAGGTAAGTAAGCTGATTTCAAGCACAGCAATTGAAATGAGAGTTTTCCCTTTGAAAAGATGGATGCTTGGGATCCAGAATACTACCCTCTGCAGAGTCTAAACTGCATGTATGAAGATAGTCAACTCAAGGAGCTGCATGCACGAAGTAACCTTTCTTTGACTCATGCTAAGTTTACCTCAGCAGCAATGGCATCCTCATATATCAAAGCGGGCCATGTCGTACATGTCAGAATTCAAGCAAGGAGAATTAAGCAGGTAGAAGGGATGGCATAGACTAAAAAATTCTGCCCATAAAGAAATCCTGACCGTGCTTCATATCACTTATCAAAGCCATTGATCTTATTCCCTTATGCATTCAGTGCTGCATTGACAGAGATTTCTTGCTTAAATTCTAGGCTGACAAGGTCACATTGGGAGCTGTTTACCAGAAGGGGAATTTATTTCACATTGACAGCCAGAGACCATTGCAGTTCCAGCAAAATTCCTTGGAAAAGGAGTGTATGACAAGCTAGTGCAAATTATTTCCCATCAAGGTCCCTCACATAAAATTTGTCATTTCATCCCATCTTTGCTCAGCATTACAGTTGTTTTGTGTTGATCAGATCATCCTATGCATTTAGAGACCATGTGTTGAATGCTGGTCTTGCACGCAGTCGTATAAACCTTCTAGCATTTTGATTATTTCACCCAGTGTTCTAATAATTATTCTTCTTCATTCTTCTACCCTCAACACCACCACCATCCAGTATTAATGTGGTGAATGAGATAGATTCAACTATCAATGGGTGCAAGAACTGTGGCTCTTTCCCTCCCCCCTCCCCAGCAGTCCTTTCCAACCTTGTGAAAGTTGGGACCCAGGCTCATCGGACTCTGGGTGGAGCAGCTTGAGGGGCTGCAGCATCCTCTCCTCCCCTTTCCATTACCACACTTCTATTGATGGAAGACACAGGACGGTGAGGCAATTTCACCCCTTCTTATAAGCTAGAATCAATATTTTCAAGCCAGTGTGGTGTAGTGGTTAAGAGCAGTGGTTAGGAGTGGTGGACTCTAATCTGAAGAACCAGGTTTGATTCCCCACTCCTCTACATGAGTGGCGGATGCTAATCTGGTGGACCTCGCACACACAACAGAGAGATGAAGAGTCAGCTTACTTTCACCGTTGCATGCTTCAAGCTGATGTAGGGCTGCCAGCTCCTTTGGGAAATAACTGCAGATTTTGGGGGGTGGCAGGGTTTGGGAAGGGGAGAGACTTCAATGGGGTATGATGCCATAGAGTCCAAAATGGTCATTTTCTCCAGGGGAACTGATATCTATCGGCTGGAGATCAATTGTAACAGTAGAAGATCTTCAGCTACTACCTGGAGGTTGGCAACCCTAGCCAACTTCCAGGTGAGACCTGGAGATCTCCCAGAATTACAACTGCATTCCAGGCAACAAAGATCCGTCCCCCTGGAGAAAATAACTGCTTTGGAGGGTAGACTCTATGGCCTTATATCCAACTGAGGCCTCTCCCCTCCCCAAACCTTGCCCTCTTCAGATTCCACCCCAAAATCTCCAAGAATTTCCCAACCTGGAGCTGGCAACCCTAATAGGGTTGTCAACCTCCAGGTGGTGGCTGGAGATCTCCCACTGTTACCACTGATCTTCAGCTGATAGAGATCAGTTCACCTGGAGAAAATGGCTGCTTTGGCAATTATGGCATTGAAATCCCTCCCCAAACCCTGCCCTCCTCAGGTTCAGCACAGAGGGACCTTGCAATCCTAAACCCTAGTCAGGCCTGGCCCCAAGGCCAAAATAGGCCTGGAAAGGGCTCTGCCCCATCCCCTTGCATTTGCTGACAGAGCCGAGCCTTCTGTGGTGGCCTAGCAACAGCCTCTTAGGGAATCCCTTGCTGAAAGCTACAGGTGCTCCTTTTATCATTTTTGGATTTTAAAAAATCCCCCCTTTTTTTAGATTTCAGATTTTTCTGCAAACCTGGGGCCCTTTTCAGGTTTGTAGAAAGATCTGTTTTGCCCATTCATAGCTCCAGTCATCCGATTTCAGTATTCAAAGATTTGCCAACTTCGCTGTTAGAATGTAAGATGTGGTTGCTGCTATGTGTATTTTATTTGTTATAGTGCCAGCATGTTCTGGTTTTTGTAAGCAATTTTGAGCCACAGTTGTTAGAGGAAAAGGTGGGATCAAAGTATTTGAAAAAATAAAGAGAAGCCTTATCTTCAACATCATCATATTCAGCATTTTCTCACTGGGTCCTGAATATTTATCTAACACAGTTGACATATCTATTTCTAGGAATATATTTTTCTGACTGTTTTCTATTTGCACTTTTAAAAAAGTGTTCTGATCACATAATCTGTCTAGAGTAAGGCTGAGATGAGAAACACCAGTTTGGTTTTATATGGTTAAATAGACAAGTAGAACAGGGAGAGTAAGCAATCATCACTCCCCAAAAGCAACAGCATACCTTCTTGTGTCCCCAAGGACACGTCTTCCCTATCCATTTTTTTAATCTCCCCCCCTTCTTTCTTTCTCCCCCACCCCTTCTCTGTCACTCTTCCCCCTCTCTCTTTCTCTTCCATCGTCTCAGCAGCAGGGATGGCCGGGGGAATCCTGTGCATTCTTTCCCATCCATCCAAAATGTTGCTGCCTTGGTGGGGGGGATGTGTCACCCCCTCAGCAGCAAGGAGGGTGGGCAGATCTCATGCCTCCTTCCCCACCCCTCTCCAGTTTCGCCACCTCAGTGGCTGAGGGCAGAGGGCAGAAGCTTCTGCTCATTCTCTCCTGTGCTTCTCCTCCTTGCACACCCCGTGCCTCTGAAGAACAGTTGTGTGCATTTGTGCAAATAAATGATCTCTGTTTAGGGATTATTTGTTATTTTAAAAAATACTTTAACTTTAGGATTTTTCTGCAAACTTGGATCTCCCCCCAGGTTGATAGATATATCTTTTGTGTCTACATGGCCCAAATATGTGGATTTAAGTATCTGCAAGTGGGGCATTGACTATTAGCTATATTGATGGCAGCATCATTGACATACAAAATGCTTTATGAGATAGAATTAAGCAGAACACAATTTAAAACAGTAAGACAAACTGGAAACAGCAGGGAATATTGACTCAACCACAAAGACCCAGTGAAACCTTCTCTGTGCAGACTGGAGAGCCCTTATTTATGCTGGCATGAGGGAACTAAATGAATTAGGAAGCTGCTGTAGGAAGGAACAAGAAAGCAAACTGTGCTGTTGTGCACATGCAGCCAATGTGGTGTAGTGGTTAGGGTGTCAGACTAGGATTGCAGAGAACTAGGTTCAAATCCCCCACAGAGCCATGAAGTACACTAGGGTCATTTATGCATGGGTACTTTAATTCACATCCCCCCCCCTGTTGTTCCTTGGAGTTATGCACTAGTTTTCCGTCCATTAGAGATGACCTTGCTGCCAGCCCTCACAAATCCCGGGACTTCCCGTCCCTCTATTAACCCAATTCTTCTATCTCCCCTGAGCTCAGCCTGGGTGAAATCACCATGCATAAGGCAAAGTGCAGGACATGGAAGCTTGGGCGAGTGACATTTCTCTCACAGACAGCATTACAGCCAATTACAAAGCAGCGTGCCAAGGGTCAGGCATTAAAATGATTCCTGCTTCCTGGGAGTTCTTTTTGAGCAGAAGAAAGGATTTTAGAAATGAGGCTTGGGTCCCCTCCCCCCGGTTCCTTTTAGAGAGCTCTGTTTCTTAAAATGCTTTTTTATACAGTAATTGGGGGTGGGGACTTTTCTCTCACAGTAAGCACTACAACCAATTACAAAGCAACATTTCAAGGGGCGGAGACTCAAATGCTTCTTGATTTGAGCTTGGAGACTGCTGGTGCACAGATTCCCAACAGAAAAGTGTGGGTCTGGTCCAGTCACCAGTGAGCAACGAACTTCAGGTAAAACTCCCATGCATAAATGACCTAGGTGACCATGAGCCAGTTACCCTTTTAGCCTTACTAACTTAACAGTATTGAAAAAAAATGGAGGAGAGGAGAATGCTTCTCCAATTTCCTTGAAGGAAGGGTGGGATAAAATGTCATAGAGCAGCATGAGAGGTTACAGTGTCCAACCCTCTGACAGCACTGGCCTTATTGGGAAGCTACTAGTCCCCACTGTGTCATTAAAAAATGAGCTCCAGTTCCAACTGTGCGTGGCCTCTGCACTGCAGCAGGGGAAGTTGCAAGTGTGATGTTTTACTCAGATGCAAACATTTGGACGTCTGCCACTGTCCTTTTTGACAATTAGGTCAGAAAAAAGAGGCTATTTGCCAGGCTGGGGAAGAGGAAGGGATGGACAGGTCTAAGATGCTTAAAGTTCCTGTGTCAGTACCTTCCAAAGTTTCCCAGAGTAGTAGGCCTAACTAGTGAAAGTAGCCAGAGGAGCGTCCTTCTCACCTACCTTCTTATTCTGGCAAGGCAGCTCAATTACATGTATTTCTTCTGGGACCTTGAACATTTTCTGTTCGTTGCTCTCAGTTCCTTGGAGGAACAGCAGCATACAAATGCAACAGGAGTTTATTCTGATTATTATGATTCAGGACATAAAAATATTTTAGGTGGACCTGTAGATGTGGAATTGCTACTGTCAAGAGGATCCTGACACACAGCTTTGTTTGTTATCGCTCCCATCCCACCAGAAAATATCTTTTTGTGTGCCTTTTGGAAGAAAGCTCAAAATCACACATCCAGCCCCACATGGAAAGAATTAATTCCCTTTTTTCGTTCTGCTTCACAGGAGCATTTGCCTTTTTGCTGTTAGAGTGAAAATGGTTCATAAGTCATTGCAGGAGGGAGAAGAATGGATTAAAGTCAGCAGTTTTGCTCTGCAATGGATGTTGAACTTTAACACTTTCCATTCCATCATTCATAGTCCTTTGAAAATTCCAACTGCATTCTATTATCTTTCATAGCTTTATCATCACAAAAGGGCTGCAGATAGTTATGGAACTGTATTTATCCAACAATGGCCAAGGTATTAATAATATAGCCATACAATTGCAAAGTCATGCACTAAACCCAAATCAATAAACAATGCTTTGATGTTCAGTTTAAAATGTCAGGAACAAAATGAGTCACTCTCGGGCCCAAGTTTTGTATTACATGTAAATACTCTCTGATTAGCAACACTTCATATTTTGAAAATACCTACAGTCACTCAGTCTCAATAGGAGAGTATGTGAACCAGCTGTTGGAGGTAACTATGACCCCAGTTCATGCCGCCTCTCTGCCTCTCAGCAGGGAAAATGACTTCCTTGTTCTGCAACCTCTGCAGCCAGGCAAGTCACAAGGAAAAGCACAAGTCAACACACTGTGGTTTGTGGATTCAGACATCACAGCAAACCACCCTTAGTACAAGCCAACAACAGACACTGGTTTGAATTCCCAACAAGTCTAACCAACAAACCACGTTGTGATGGACTGTCTGCTTTGGGGCATCACAACAAATTGGGGTGTAATCAAACTATGGTTTGTGGTGATGTCTGTCGTTATGCTCTGTCCAACAGCTCCCCTCATTCAGTTGAAGAGACAACACTTAGTGACTTGGAAATATAGTATGGGACCTGGTTTGCAGTGATTTGTGCCCTGTTCCTGTTGTCACCAGTGCTGTATAATATTTATGTTAAATATTTAGAACAGATTGTCCATAGGACTGGAGCTGTGTATTGTCAGTATGTTGGTAACACTCAAGCCTTCATATGTAGCTGCCTTTGCTCTTACCCATGCCTACAAGCTAGGATCAAATGGCTGAAGAAGAATAAACTGACAATGAATCCCTGCAGGGGATTGTTTTTCTCACTTTGGATGGAATGAGTTTAGCATCAACTGAGTCTGTCAAGAGTTTAGTGGTTCTTTCAAACCAGATTATTTGAAAATCAGACTAACATAGTAGCCAAAAAATGTTTTTTTCCCCCTTCCAACTTCATCTGCCATGAAAAATCTCTCTTGGGCTCTGCTAATCTGGCTATTCTGGTGCATGTTCCTGTAATCTTGAGTCTAGTTTATGGCAACATATTCTGAGTAGAGATGCTCTTGAAGACAACTCAAACTAAAGTTAGTTCAAAATGCAGCAGTTTGTCTTTTGAGAAGTATTCACCAGTATGGTCATATTCATAGCTGTTCCAAACACAGGGCTGGATCTACATTTTTTGAAGGGGGGCAAAAGTACAAAATGTTGCCCCCCATATATTAAGTACATATTTTTGTTGGCAACCCTCCCTGACACCCAATTTAGGGCATCTTTTGGGCCCTTCTGGAACTTGGTGCCCGGGAGGGGGTAGAGCTGGGAGGAGACCTCAGGCTGCCAATTCAAGGCCCATTCTCCCTGCTCCCCAAGTACCAAGCAACCAGCTGCCCCGAAAGCTGGTGTGGCTTGCTTCCCTGGCTCACTTCCACAAGGACGGGAGGCAAAGCTGTGCCACCAGCAGCCCTCCCAACCCCTCCCTTGGGTCCCAGTCCATGGGCCTTACTGAGTCAGTGGTTGGGACCATGGGGACGAACACTCCTGAAACTGGCCTCTGAAAGGAGGGTGATGCTGCTGCCCCTCTCCTGCCACAGTGAGAATGGTGCCCCAGGATGCCAGCACCACAGCAGGTACACAGGCCGCTGGCTCAGGGCCTGGGAAAGTGGAGGGGGGGGCGCCCAGGGCAAGGAGGCAGCAACGCTCGCCATGTTCTGAGTGAGCTGGGACCTGGCAGAGGGCCGTAAGACTGGGCTGCCTGGCTGCGACTCAACTGAGTCTGTAGGCCAGGAGCATGTGCAGCCTCCCCACTGCTCATGCTGCTTCCCAGTCGTGTAAGCCAGCGTGGGAGGGGCGTCACCCTACCTCACATCACATGCTCAGCAGGGCAGTGCATGCAGCAGCCGGGCACGCAGTCGCCTGCAGCCTCTGACCAGTATCTGCTGCTGCCACACCTCCACCTCCTCTCTGCCACCCCCTCTCTTCCCGCGCCCGGGGCAGCCGCTCCCCCCCAGCCCCCCTAGATCCAGCCCTGTCCTAACCATCTGCACAGGGTAGATGGTTTCTGGGTTCAATTTAAGGTGTTGGTTTATAGCTTCAAAGCTCTTCAGGGCCTGAAATCCACCCACTTGAAAGATCATGTTCCCCTGTATGAACCTATGTGGCAACTCAAGTCGTCCCAACAATTTCTCCTGCCTATTCCTTCCAAGAAACTGATTCTATCTGCTACCTGTTACCCGAATTGCTCCTTTAAATGGGGAAATTAGCTTGAGCAATCGGAAACTACGTATTTATGTAGCGAGATCGCAGCCAACTATACCAGAGCCCATATTCTGTGACTTTGGAATAAAGACAGAGGCATATGGATACCAAATTAATAGTGTTTATGTATTCAAGCATTCAGTGGTGCAACACACAAACATACATAGAGTCTAAGAATTCAAAGGTAAGAGAGAGAGAGACGGTTGCCAGTGGCAGGAATATTTTCACAGGATATATGATACCTTATCTTGTAGAGGAGTTGTCCAAGTTCCATTAGGCTATAATACGGGGGGGGGGGGTATGGATTACCTTGGCTTTCCCAGGGGGCTGGGAAGCTGGGTGGCCTTGCATTACTGCTCAGACCGACAGAGTGACAGCAAGTGTGGAGGGAAAAACCTAAGAGAGAGTTATGGGTGTGGGCTACCCCAGTTATACTGTTTCTATGGGGGCAGGATGATTGGATTATTCCGGGAGGTTCCCAGGTGACAAAAAGGTGACAAAAGACCCTGCCAGGGTGGGGTGAGGAGAATTTGGAAATCTATTCTGATTCCAATGACTTATGCAACCTCAGGAGAAGTCAGGAGTCTCGCTGATTGGCTTAATGGCTTGAAACAAAAGGTGCGATCGCTGCTAATGTCTGGAGATCGTTGCTGAAGAGCGAGTCATTGTTATCTCAATGTCTGCTGAATGGCTTTGCTGAACTAGTCCGATGTTCATTTCATTAACCTTTATTGGCATACCAAAATACAGAAATAGAAAAAAACAACAATATACCTCCAAAGGGCAATACATATAAGTTACAAGTCGGGTTAATAAAACTTTTATTGTTCTTTAAGAACTCCTGTAAGAAATTCAGCTACGGTAGCCGTAATTTTAGGATCATGGTCACTCAAAAGAAATTTGCATTTCACTTCATTACTCCTGTATGACTTGTACTGGAGCAAAGTAGATAGCAGTTTATCCCGCAGAGTCACATAGAAGGGGCAATCTAAAAGGTTGTGGTCAATTGTATCTAACAAGTTTAAACCGCATGTGCATAGGCATTCATGTCTAGGGATCTGGAGGTATCGGCCTAAGAGCATCCTAGATGGGAATGCATTAACCCTAGCTAATAGAAAAGCGCGGCGTTGAGAAGGTATCTCTAGGTTATCTAGATACCTAGCCATTTTACCCGATCCATTATTAAGGCCTAGGGCCGCCGGAGAGCAGATGGGGGGAAGAGCTGGGTTAAAATTCTGCAATTCCACATCAAGGAGACGTTGCTTGATTCTTTTAAAGATGTAAGATTCATTGGCCAGAGCAAGATTATCTAAATCAATTCCAATTTGGCAGAGTCTAGATCTAATCAATATGTCCCATGAGAAATAATGAAGTTCACTTTTCAAGAAATATAAAAGGGAACCTGACTCAGTTTGAAAATATAATTTGAGCCAATATCTTATTGTTTGAATCCAGGCTTTGGTGGCAATCAAGTTTTGCACTAGTCCGATGTTGCAAGAGGGGGTGTTGGTGCAGGCTACATGCCTGGACGTATTCCCTGCAATATGGCTTTCACTGGAGCAGGATACACAGGAACATGGATGCCCTCTGGTTCGCTGGAGGGACTACTTTGGCTGCTGCACTTTGACTGCCAGTTTCGCGGGATGAAGAGTCCTTTCCATGGCAGCACAGGCTTGCTTCTTGGTCTGGAGAGGCTGCTGCACACATCTGCCGGGGTTGCCATGACCAGTCCAGGAGATTGGCAACCCGTTAGGCTACATACCACTCATGGGCTCCTCTTCAATTGTGGTCTTGATCACCTGGAACAGCTTGCCTGAGAATGCCAGAGGGGCTCCTAAGCTATTGTGTTGTTTTGGTGAGGGTTTTTTGGAAGCTTGCTTAATCGACATTGTTCAGGTGGGCCTCTGGAACTGATTAAAGTCCTTGAGAGTTCTCAGAATGTTATTTTTATTGGAATGTTTTACTATTGTCTTGGTATTACCCAAAGTTTTTCCTGTATGTTTGCATTATGTAAGCTGCTTGGAGCCCTCTCTGAAGGAGGAAGGTGAGTTTAAAACATTTTAATTAAAAAATATAAAACAGGAGTTCCCCCACTGTACCCCAGTCTAACATTTCTAATTTGCTAGTGCTTTATGTTCAAGGTCCAATCATGTTCAGTTTAGTTGACAGTTATTATTACTCAAAACAAAAAATCCTTTCTCCATATTAGCTAGGTGACATTATACAAACTGTGGCTAAAGCTGGTTACTGAAAAAGAGTGAAGCAGAAAAGGCCAAATCCTTCACTGATCTAAGTGGAAGTAACATGTTTACTCTAGCAGAGACTCTCGCCCACAGCTTTTCCTTTTCTAGTCTCCTCCATTCAACATACGTTTAAGTGATATTTATAACAGCAGCACAGATAAGACATGTTTAGACACAAATGTCCTTTTACATTTTTGTTGTCTCCTTTTAATGATGCATACTCACCTGTAGAATAAATAAGTGCTAGCGTGAATATGTGTGATATACTCTTTATTAGAATATTCTTCTGTTTTGTCACATGTTGTACAAACATTTGGCATTATTTACAAAGGCTAATCCTGTGAAATTCTGGAAAGCCATCTTTGGGGAAGAGGGAGAATAGTTTTCTTTTAAAAAAATGTTTGCCTCCAAGCTTGTATTCAGCGCATAACAGACAAAGAACTTTCTTAAAGAGATAACTAATAAAAAGAGGTACTCTCCATATGTGCAAGATCATCACAGCCAACCTGTGTCAGCAAAACTTCCTACACCAAATAACCACCCCCCTGCATTTCTGAATATTACATAGAATCAAGTAGCCATTGGAAGCTGCTTTCTGGCATTCTGATCAGCTTTTAAGGCATAGATTGCAATTTATGTTGATTGGCAAACAGATGGTTTTCTGCTTATTGTATGATGTACATCCTCCACAGAACATTGGTGTTATGTGCTGCTAGCAAGTACCCCTTTACACCTCAAGCTCCAGTTTTCTGCCCTGATTAAAGTTATAGAATGATGTTTGAGGGTAGCCACTTAGCCACAGCCACTATTCATCAACATGGTATGGACTCAAACTGATCAAAAAATGAATGATGGTCATTGGGTTTCCAGTTTCTTGGATAGTCGCATTTTATAGATGGAACACTGGGGCTTGAATAAGACTGATGTTCCGTCTTCCCTGGATAGCCATACCATCCTAAATCTCAGTCTGCAACTGAGAGATAACCCAAGGTGTGGCTAACTGACAACAAATGGGCCCTGAAATTTGAGAAAATGGCTGCAGTCTTAGCTACTTTCCTGGGAGTAGGGTTGCCAGGCCTTGAGACTCATCCAGCAGGAGGCTTCAACAGTGGGGATGGGCAGAAATAATGTCACCAAGATGCCACAATGTCATTTGAGGCTGAACAACCAAAAGTGCTGATAGATATTCAAAAAGATCCTAGAGCAGCACCACAATGTGATTCTAACATTTCTGGTTTTTTAGCTGGCAATAATGTTGTGGCATTGGCAATACCATTTTCCCTTCCCTGGGGACCAGGGAGGATTGGCAGAAGCCCTCCTGCTGGAAGCAAGTAAGTGGCACCTGGGAATAAGGTCTAATGAATAAAATAGGTTCTGCTACCTCCTTAGTAGGCAAGCAAGAGGTGCAAGGCCAAAAAATTTGAAGTATTTCTTCATGGAACTTCAGTGCCTAATTAATTTATGGAATTCATTGACAGGGTAGACCGGGATCCCCAACCTTGTTGAACCTGTGGACACATCTGGAATTTTGAGAACAGGTAGTAGGCTCCACAACAAAATGGCTGCCACTGGGTGGGTGGAACCAATCAAAAACTATCAGGAGGTTCCACAAAATCTTAAGAGCTTTCAAGCCAAGCTTCCTTCTATGATGGAAGCAGCTGTTTCCAAATGGGTGTTCCCTGGAGGTATAAAGGTAGTGCTTTGGGGGCTCTTCTGAAGCACCTCCTATCCCAACCGAGTGAATGAAACTCAGGACTGGCTCTTTACTTTGATGATGTTATGCTTTCCTGAAAAAGCAAATGGGTACCGAGAAAAACATCCACAGGCACCTTGGTGCCCACAGACCATGGGAATAACTAATGTATACAAGCAGCACCCTTACATAAAGTAGCAGTTGCTGGACTTTACCACTGCCATGCTGGAAATGGTGGACCAAAAATGTGAATGCTTCTGCATGTTCTAAAAATGCTTCCTGTACATACAGAATTATCATTTTAGGGTGGAGATAACCTTTGCTCTTAAATGCTATATTTATGTACAAGAGGGTTATTCCATGCTGGAACTTTCAAACATTTATTCACAACACATTTGAAGCTTATGTGGACTACAGATTGTTTTATTAGCTGCATGATAGTCTAGATAGCAGAGTCAAAAGGTTGGATCCAGTGGAAATTTCCGCAGAGGCAAGGAAGGATTTTTGCCAGTTTCCACTGCCTCAGCAGACCTCTGACTCCCCTCTCTTCATTTATTTACTTTATTTATAGACCGCCTTTCTCACTAGGACTGAAGGCAGATTACACAGAATGAGTCAATACAAATGACAGGATGGGACATTTAATAAACAGTGAAATAGGATCTGGGTTGTAGAACAAACCAGAAATCTAAAAAACAGAATCAAAGCAAAGCATAAGTGTTATCATGACATGCTCTTGATTACATAGTAGGATCCAACTTGCAGCAAACTAGACACAGTAGTATATACCACAGTCCATAATAATTTGTCAAGGTAACTTTGTGAATCATTTTATGCAGTGCTACCCTATTGCCTGAGTAGAAAAGCCGTCTTGAATAGTTCAGTTTTGCATAGTTTGCAGAAAGTCAGAGAATGGGAGCCTTTCTGAACTCCTCAAGCAGACTATTCCACAAAGTGAGGCCCATAACAGAGAAGGCATGTGTATGGACAGTTGTTGGTTTTGCCCGTTTGCTGATTGGTACCTGCAGAAGGCCCCATTCAGAGGAGTGGAGCTGTCATGGTGGAGCATAGGGGAGAGATGGTCTCACAGATATGAGGATCCAAGGCCATGAACAGCTTTGTATGTGATAGCCAATACTTTAAATTGAGCCCGGTAATTGATGGGCGGCTGCAGATGTGGAGTAATATGCATGTTTCATCTAGCTCCCAATAACAGACAAGCTGTGGCATTCACACCAGTTGGAGTTTCCTAATGGATTTTGAGGGGAGACCAATGTACAGTGGATTACAGTAGTCTACTCTTGATGTCACCATGGCTTGGATCCAGGTGGCCAGATCAGTCATATCAAGGTAAGGGGGCATTTTTTGAGCCAGGGTGAGTTCGATGAAAGCCTTTTTTGCGACTGCATTAACTTGCTTCTCCAGAAATAATGTTGGGTCCAATATAACCCCAAGGCTCTTAACTGATTTGGCAAGGGTCAGATGAACCCCACTGAAAGTGGGGGGGGCTGTCCCTCAGAAGCAGACCTTTGGGGGGCATCAGCAGGAGGCGGAGTACCATTTTGCTAGCATAAATCCCTTCCATCTGAGGTGATTTTGTATGAGATCCAACCCAGCATTTTGAACAGTTTCATGCATCTAATCCACGAAGATTTCTGACACAATAAGTTTGTTCATCTTGGAGGAGCTCAGGAATTCTTTGCTTAGATTGGACAGTTGCATAAAACAGATTGTAGGTGGTATATTCAGCTATAGATGGGGACACACGCATCAGTCCCCACACCTGTACATGGTTAACATGCCTTATGCTGAGTCAAGCTATTGACCTTTCAAAGTCAGCATTATCTAGTATGATTGGCAGAAACTGGTATTTCAGGGAGAGACATTCCACATTATTTATTTATTTTTTAAATGTATATCCTCATTCCCAGTCAGACCGGGCTCAGGGCGGGTAACAACATCTAAAATCACATAAAACCATAAAATTCAACATTAAAATATACCAATCATAACAACTATAAAATCAGATGGCACTCACATAAAATAGTAGTAGCCACTGCAGAACCGGTCAATCAGGTTAAACCCCCATGGATAGCAGAAAATGGGGGGGGGAGAGATGGGAAGGCCAGCAATGATGTAAACCTCGCAGCTGCCCTCAGTTGTAGGCCTGGTGGAATCTAGTATCTGTTCCTTAACTAGGAAATGCCAGGTATTGAAACTTGAGCTTTCAGCACGCAAAATATGTGCTCTCTCACTGAGCAACATCCCCCCCTTCCCATTGTGAAGACATGACATATTTTATTCAATAATGTTACATTTACTATTCATTCATCTCAGACCTCAGATGCCTTAGAGAGTCAATAGAACACAGAAGACAAGAAGATTCTGCCTCAGGGCTCCCATAGACTGGCCCAAAGTCCATTGCAAGGAAGAGTTTCATGCAGGCCACCTAGTGGAAGAGCAATGGATGTCTGACTCTGTCTGAAATTGGAAGTTCAAGCTCCTCACTTAAGGAACCAGAATCCACAGCTGCATTATCCTACCAGATCTGTCCAGTAGCACCTTAGGGACCAACAAGATTTTTGGGGTATAAGCTTTCAAGAGTCAAAGTTCCCTTCATCGGATACTTCGTCAGTATCTGACAAAAGGAGCTTCGACTCTGGAAAGTTTATACCCCCACAATTTTGTTGGTTTCTAAAGTGCTACTGAAATCAGATCTAACTGTTCTACAACAGATGAACACAGCGACCCTCTGAAACGATCATCTTACCAAGTGCACAAGACTAGGGCTGTTGGAAAAAAAAATCGGTAAAGTTCGGATTCGGCATAATTTGGCTCGTTTTTATTCAGGAAATGCCGAAGTCCGAACTTCCCCGCTTTGGGTCCGTGCAATTCGGCATGAAGTCCGGAGTTCGGGGAAAAATTCGGCCGAATAAAGCCATTAAAATCACAACTGCACCTTTCCGTGGCTCCGGGGGGCATTTTTGGAGGTAGAGGTCCCAAACTTTCAGCGTAGCTTCAAAGGACCCTTCTTGCAATAACCCCCAAGTTTTGAAAAGATTGGATCAGCGGGGGCTGAGATATGGGCCCCAAAAGGGGTTCCCCCTCCTTAATGTGCATTTGCAATTAGCAGAGCTTGCCGCCCACTCAAAGCTCCCAGCCCCGACAAACAGCTGAGCTGCGGGGAGCAAGGGCGGGGCAGGTGCAAAGAAGTTTTCAAACCATGAAAAGCAACACAACCATTCAAACCATCATGTTTGCAACCATGCAAAGCAACACCTGACGCCTGGGAGTTTGCAAACCATGGAAAGGGATAGAAGAAGTCTGCAAACCATGCAAAGCAACACAACCTTGCAAAGCAACACCTTTGCAACCATGCAAAGCAACAACTGACGCCTGGGAGTTTGCAAACCATGGAAAGGGACAGAGGCATGCTAGCTAAGCATCAGGAGCAGGAGGGGGTGGAATTTCCCCTTTTGCATTGGACTCTGGACCAGGGGCGCAGCTGGAAGGCGCAGATCTGTTTAAAGAGCCCCCCGCGCGCCTTCATGGAAGCCCCGTGAAGGCCCGCGGGGGGGGGCTCTTTAAAGATCCCCGCCCCCTTCCAGACTCTTTGAAGTGGTGAGCGCTGCCTGGGCAGGCGGTGCCCAGCACTTCAAAGACCTGGCTGAATTTTTCCCTGAACTCCGGATCTCCCGCCGAATTTCGGAGATCTGAAGCAGGGGAGTTCGGACTTCACCATGGCCCGAATTTAAAAGGGCCGAATTTTGCCAAAGCCGAACTTTACCGAATTTTTTTTCAACAGCCCTACTCCACACCCCTAGTGACCAGAAGATGGCCAAGATGCCCTCCCTCTCATCATCTGCCTAAAGTCACAGTATCAGCATTGCTGACAGATGGCCATCTAACCGCTTCTTAAAAACCTCCAGGGAAGGAGAGCTTACCACCTCCCGTGGAAGCCTGTTCCACTGAGGAACCGCTCTGTTAGAAAATTCTTCCTAATGTCTAGACGGAAACTCTTTTGATTTAATTTCAACCCGTTGGTTCTGATCCGACCTTCTTGAGCAACAGAAAACAACTCGGCACCCTCCTCTATATGACAGCCCTTCAAGTACTTGAACATGGTTATCATATCCCCTCTCAGTCTTCTCCTCTTCAGGCTAAACATACCCAGCTCCTTCAACCTTTCCTCATAGGGCTTGGTCTCCAGACCCCTCACCATCTTTGTTGCCCTTCTCTGGACACATTCAAGCTTGTCTACATCTTTCTTAAATTGTGTTGCCCAAATCTGAACACAGTACTCTAGTTGAGGTCTAACCAGAGCAGAGTAAAGCGATACCATCATTTCGTGTGATCTGGACACTATACTTCTGTTGATGCAGCCCAAGACTGCATTTGCCTTTTTAGTTACCGCATCACACTGCTGACTCATGTTCAGTGTTTGGTCTACTAAGACCCCAAGATCCTTTTCACACACACTACTGCTCAAACAAGTCTCCCATCCTATAATTATGCATTTGATTTTTCCTACCTAAATGCAGAACTTTACATTTGTCTTTGTTGAAGTGCATTTTATTAGTTCTAGCCCATTTCTCCAGTGTGTCAAGATCATCCTGCATGTTGGCTCTGTCTTCTACCATATTTGCTACCCTTCCCAATTTAGTATCATCTGCAAATTTAATAAGCATACCTTCTATTCCTTTATCCAAATCATTTATAAAGATGTTGAACAACACAGGGCACAGCACAGGGCACAGGGCCCAACACAGGGCACAGCTTCACGTGAAGGAGTGGGAAAACAAATCCAGTTCACCAGATTAGCCTCCGCCGCTCATGTGGAGGAGTGGGGAATCAAACCCGGTTCTCCAGATTAGAGTCCACCACTCCAAACCACTGCTGTTAACCACTACACCATGCTGGCTCCAGCTTGCTGGGGGTAAAGTGTACATGACTGGGAAGGCAATGGCAAACCATCCCATAAACATAGTCTGCCTAGTAAATATTGTGCTGTGATGTCACCCCATGGGTCACCACCACCACCCTAGGACATTTCTCTGAGCCTGACATGGTGCGTTTTTGAGCAAACTTCTATATAAAAACTGAGCAAATTTCCTATTTCAGCTGAGATTTTCATAATCTTAGCTGTCATTTGAAAGAAGGACTTTCAAGCAACACCTTTTGCCTGAAGGAAGGCCAACAAAACTACTGCATACTAAAGATACATATTCATGGAAACCCCCTTTTCATGGGCTCTGCCTAATTCAACAGTATTTGCTCCCTTTTAGAGAGGGAGGTCTTGTTCATGCCACTGAACTCTAAAAAACTGTCTCTGTAGTATCTTTGTGGAGGAAACTCTACTCAGCAGACCTGCACATGTGACGGACCAAGGGGAATGCAGAAATCTATCTTGTATTGACTCCTCAACCTCAGCTCTCCAGAAGGGAAGGAGTGAGATATTCTCGTTGTGATCAAGTAAGCAATTAAAGCAATGAAGGTCTGAGTATGCATCAACAGTGGGTACTGCCTGGGTCTGCTTCAGCTGCTGCATACGGACTGCTCAGGCCAAAACTGGGACATCAGCTTAGGGTTACCAACCTCCAGGTGGTGGCTGGAGATCTCCTGCAACTACACCTGATCTCCAAGAGACAGAGATCAGTTCACCTGGAGAAAATGGGCATTTTGGAAGGTGGACTCTATGGCATTTTACCTGTCAGGAGCAGGCCATGAGGATGCGATTGTGCTGCTTCCAGGTGCTGTTGTGCTATTCTGTCCAAGGCCAGTCTATGGCCCGTGTTTAGTCTTCATAGATTCCCATACTGTGGGAATCTCCAAGTACTCCTTCCTGACACCTGGAGGGGGGTTTGCCTGGGTAACCGGTTATCTCCTTGTGCTCTTCCATATATGCTGTGTATCTTGCCTTTGACCCTTACTAGTGTCCCTTTGAATATGGCTTATGAAACCTGTCGATCCTACCCAATAAAACTGCTTTAGTGGATTGGTTGTCTGCTGAAGTCTGTTTAATGGGGCCGCAGGACTAGAGCTTACATTAGGACAGTAGTGCCTGAAATGGTGGGGGGGGGGGAGCATTTTGAAGTAGCTAAAATACTGGATTCTCGCATTCGCTATGGTTCCCTTCAGTACCTGGTCCGCTGGAAACATTTTAGTCCTGCCCAGGATGAATGGGTGTGCGCCTGTGATGTCTCCGCCCCCCGCTTAATACAAGAATTCCATGCCGCCTACCCTCACAAACCCACGGTGGGAGGGTGAAGGGAGGTCTTTAGGGGGGCAGAATGTCAGGAGCAGGCCATGAGGATGGTATGCAGTAGTGCGATTGTGCTGCTTCCAGGTGCTGTTGTGCTATTCTGTCCAAGGCCAGTCTATGCCCGTGTTTAGTCTTCATAGATTCCCATACTGTGGGAATCGCCAAGTACTCCTTCCTGCCTCCTGGAGGGGGGGGGGGTTGCCTGGGTAACCAGTTATCTCCTTTTGCTCTTCCATATATGCTGTGTACCTTGCCTTTGACCCTTACTAGTGTCCTTTTGAATATGGCTTCTGAAACCTGTCGATTCTACCCAATAAAACTGCTTTTGTGGATTGGTTGTCTGCTGAAGTCTGTTTAATGGGGCCGCAGGACTAGAGCTTACAATACCCCATTGAAGTCCCTCCCCTTCCCAAACCCTGCCCTCCTCAGGCGCCACCCCCAAAATCTCCAGTTATTTCCCAACACGGAACTGGCAGCCCTACATCAGCTTAAAGCATGCAATGGTGAAAGTAAGCCAACTCTGAGTGTGGGGTGCTTGAAGCAGAAGATAGGAGGCACCACTTTGGCCCTAGGGTTGCCAACCTCCAGGTGGTGGCAGAAGATCTCCTACTACAACTGATCTCCAGCTGATAGAGATCAGATCACCTGGAAAAAATGGCCACTTTGGCAATTGGATTCTATGGCATTGAAGTCCCTCCCTCCCCAAACTCCACCCTCCTTAGGCTCCACCCAAAAAAACTCACACCAGTGCGAAGAGGGACCTGGCAACCCCATTTGGCCCCTTTCTTCCTGGTACTCTATACCAGTCTGTACCATCTCCCTGCTGGATACATGCCTTATTATTTGAATTATGAATGGGGTATCCAGTTCATAATATGGAGGGTATCCAGTTCATAATAAAAGCTAGAATTATGAGCATGGAAAATGATAAGCTAGTTAATTGCAAACTAAATCAGCATTGTTAGAGAATGCTGACCCAGCCTGTTGTTGTGCATTTAACAGCAGTCTGACGTACAGAAACTGGTAGGTGAAAGTTTCACAGCAGGGAGATAAACATTATCACCTGCTAATGTCTGCTGATCAAGCAGCTGTTGGAAAAGAAAAGCTGGCCATTTGAGGTCCACAAGATATTAGCCCAAGTAGAATTTGTAGAAAAGAACAACGAAAGATTGGCCTTGCAGTAGGTTGTGTTTTTTGTTGTATGACCACAGTCTTAATGATGGCAATACTTGAGCTAAGGAAGGAGTATTTCCCCCCCTGCTCAAATTGGCTAGCAGGAACTAGTCATCTTTCTTTGTAGCATTTCATGTATGACCTCACTGCCTTCAGCCTAGGGTTGCCAACCTCCACGTGGTGGCTGGAGATCCCCCGCTATTACAACTGGTCTCCAGATGACAGACATCAATTTCCCTGGAGAAAATGGCCACTTTGGCAATTGAACTCTATGGCATGGAAGTCCCTCCCCTCTCCAAACCCCTCCCTCCTCAGGCTTCACCCCCAAAATCTCCAGGTATTTCCCGTCCCAGAGCTGGCAACCCTACTTCAGCCCTTTCTGGTGAATGCATCCTACAGGCCTTTGGGGATTCTGCTTACCTCCTGCTTCCTCCTAAGGGCATACAACTATCTGGGTGATTTATCCACTGCTCCCCTGTGTATGCATTAACCACCTTCTAATGCCTTTCTCCTTGTGCCCAGCCATCAAATTTGAGGTCTGTTACCACAGGAAATAGAACCTGCTATATGGAGATAGGGGAGGCAAGGACTCACGGTTTGTGGGGAGGTGATCAGTAGGCACAGTGCACTGATGTCACTTCTGGATGACCATGAAGTGACGCTTCAAGGCAGGGTGTGTGTGTGTGATATGACACTCACACAAAAGTCTACGGCTTAACAATGGAGGTTTGGGGGAGCATCATTTGGTGGCATGATTTCATTTCTTGGTCACGCTGGAAGTGATGTCATCACATTTGGGAGGTCAATCAACACCCCCCCCCATTTCCCCAGGCATTTCCTTCCATCGTCCAGCTAAGTGGTGGCAGGCAACAGGAGATGGGGACAGAAGATCCTCATCCCCAGCATGAACATGGGAACCCTACGGTGCCGGAATTCCCTTTTTCCCCATTTTATTTAACCGGCACCTACTTTTTTCAATGTCAGCTAAAGGTATTTTTGGTCACCCTGCCTTTCAGAGAAATCTGATGAGGGTTTGTTTATTATGATTTTAAAATATATGTTATCACTATCTTAATTGATATTGTAAATTAGCTTGTTTGGTGGAAAGGCAGGATAGGTTTTATTTTTTTTAAGTACATACAAATAAAATGTATTCATTTTTATTTATTTCCCTGATTACTAAGAACTTTTCTGCAGTGCTCTGTGTGGGTAGCAAACCCAATGAAAATTTTGCTTGCAGAGGCAGGAAGCTCCTTTTCTGTTGTAGTTATGGAATTCACTTTTAAGAACAGCCCTCCTGGACATATCTCATAATGCATTTTGATGATTGGCCAAAATGTTCCAGTTTCACCAAGCAAAGGAAATTGGTGGCTGGTATTTATTGCTCTGATCAAGCAATGGTTGTTGCCATATTTCTCTGTGCATACACAATGCATATATTTTATTAATAGTGTTATTAGTTTAATTGTGTTTATTATTCTTTGATTTTCTTGATGAAACCCCTGTATACAAATGCTACAGCGAATTTTTTAAAATCCTATGCAATTTATTTTGTAGAGTCCACTCCTCCATAGCACTAGATTAAGTCCTTGAATTGGCTGCTCTCAACCTCTGAGACAACTGTGCGGTAGCTCATCTGGGTTTGTTTGCTTACTTTCTCCACTGACCTTCAACTCTGTCCTCTCTCTTTCTAAGCAGCTCTATTACTACTAACTCCCTAACTGGCTGTCTTGCTATCAGGATTGGCTGAGATTCAGTCTATGAGTTTCCTAGTCATAGCAATTATTTCTTCTAGATAAGTAGCACCAATGCACAGTAAACAGTTAACAAACCAACAGACTGCAGACACAAAAGTTAATATTGCCTGCTTTGTCCCAGCTAAGGCTGTCAACTCTAGTATGGGGAATTCCTGAAAATTTGGGGATAGTGCCTCAAGAGGGTGGAATAGGGTGGGGAGGGAGCTCAGCAGGCATGTAATATCACATCCTGTGAAGTCACATCCAGGTCAGAGGTCACCTCCCATTTCCCCAACCAAAATTCAAATATTAAATATCCTGCCTCCTATCATTTCCTCCCAACTTTTTGCTCCCTCCTTACATCATTTGTAGGCTTCTTTCTGCATGTGTTTTGTATGTCATATTAATAATTTGATCCCAAATGGTTAGGGTTGCCAGGTCCCTCTTCGCCACTGGCGGGAGGTTTTTTGAGGCGGAGCCTGAGGAGGGCAGGGTTTGGGGAGGGGAGGGACTTCAATGCCATTGAGTCCAATTGTCAAAGCGGCCATTTTCTCCAGGGGAACTGATCTCTATCAGCTGGAGATCAGTTGTAATAGCAGGAGATCTCCAGCTAGTACCTGGAGGTTGGCAACCCTACAAATGGTATAACTGGCTGCTATCTAGTTATGGTTCACTTAGCCTTGGGAGGGGGGAAACCTCCTCAAAATCCTTTCCAGGTTTATCTCAGTGTCAAGAAGAAAAATATACTCTGAAGACCCACAGGAGAATGCCAGCCAATAACATTTCCACCTTTCTTTCAATCTGGATCTGGCCTCTTCTCTTTAGTGTCTTTATAGGTAACAATCAGTTTATTTTAGTGTCAATATGCCATAGTAAAATCAGTAGAAACTCTAGGAATTCTGTTTCTCCTAGACTCCATGATATACCATAAACTCGGCCCTTTGAAGCTTCCATTTCACCATGGGAACTAATCTTGGTAGTCTGGAGATCAGTTGTAATTCTGGGAGAACCCCAACCCCCACATAAAAGTTTGTACAGTCCCATGTGCCACTTAATTCTTCTCACCATCACCATCTCTTTTTTCCCCTCCTCCTCTGTCCATGTCTCTTCCTTCCCACCTAATCATTGTTATCCCATTACTTTTCTTTCCATCTTTAGACCCACAACCTGCTCCCTTAGCTCCACCCCCTCTTGACTTAGCATTAAATCCTTTACGTCATGACCATGGACTGTCTGTGTACATCGGGTAGATGCAATGACAGAGCTAGAAACTGCCTCCAATGCCCAGTGTCAGAAGGATTCTTTGTGATTTCCACTCCATAGCCACATTATTAACAGTGACTATGAAATGAATGCTCTTGTTAAGAATGAAAATCTGCTCTCTAAATAACTAATCAAGTAGAGCACGGTAGCCTGGAGCCACTTTCTGAATAGGAGTGGGGGGAACTTTGCATACATATTATTAAATATCAGGGCCATCCAATATCATCTTGTTAACATTAATAGACTCAACTGACACTCCGGCATACGGACAAACGTTTTTTCCCATAATGAGAAGGGGGGGAGTTTTTATATTTTTTAAAAAACAAAGCCCATAGATCATGATTTCTTAAGATTTTCAGAGCTCTGTACTGCCTTAATGCTTCTGCTGCCTATAACCATGCATGGAACATTCAGTGCAGTGCATAGTAATGAGGGAAGAGAACAGCGCCGTTCACAATGCAGAGTCACCAAACAATGAAATGAAATATACCTCAAGGCTAGGAAGAATTGGGAGTGGGAAGCCTTATCTAGATAGGGGTGGTTGAATTGTATGTGGATCTTCCAAAACTAAAACATTTGAAAGGTTAAGGATTTACTGATACAATTTTTAAAAATTAAAACTCATGTTCTCATCTGAGTGTACAAGAAGCTAATGGGCGTTGGGGAGGGGACAGCAAGATATAGACAAGCTGCGGCACTGATTTCCCTGCCTGCCTTTGTTGCAAAAACTGATCACTCCTTCCCAACCACGGCACAGTAATAACAAGACTCATTATGGTCAAGGTCACAGATTTTATTCATTCCTTCTTTTAGTACAAACCCTGCCTTTTTGATTCTTAGAAACTTAAGGACAAAAGAAAATGTCCTTTTAAAAGAAACACACACACACACACACTGATGATATGCCAGGATCTTATCATCAAATTTGAAACTGTTTGGTTCAGGCATGTCCATTTTCTATTATTATCTTCTGCAGGGTTTACTTTAACATAAATGGCTTGTAATAGTGAAAGTCTGATAAACGAATCTTGTGTCAAAAGGAGAGAAGCATCCCACAGTCAAAATCTGTCATGATTCTGAAGCTCCCAGTTTCATACCACAAATTTCCATGGGACTGGTGATGTAATGGAATACTAGAAACCATGGACTTATAGGACCTTAGAAGGCAATGAAACAAAACATGCCAGAGGGTGGTCGATTAATTACAGCAACAGACTCCTTCCTCAGAAGCATGAAGCGTACAGAGAAAGTAGCATTATACATTAGGGATGTGCTTTGGGATATTAATGATAAAGGGATTAGAACTGTAGTGGAATGGAACCATTCAAGAGGGAACCTTTGTAATAGAATAGGATTGCAATGATTATTGTAGGTATCATCTTGCTTTTGTTGCATTGTCCTCTTTCTTTGCAATTCCATTTTCTGCATTGTTTGTAGTATACTTTGCCTTAGACAATTAGTTGTTTGCATTGTTTTCCAGTTCTGTATTCCTGATAGGAAGAAAGTAGATTCCTTTGAAATGTGGTGTTGGAGGAGAGTGCTACGGATACCGTGGACTGCCAAAAAAAAAAATCAAAAAAAATCAGTGGGTTATTGATCAAATCAAGCCTGAACTGACCCTAGAAGCTAAAATGACTAAACTGAGGCTATTGTATTTTGGTCACATTATGAGAAGACAAGAGTCACTGGAAAAGACAGTCATGCTAGGAAAAGTTGAGGGCAGCAGGAAAGGAGGAAGACCCAACAAGAGATGGATTGACTCATTAAAGGAAGCCACAGCCCTCAGTCTGCAAGATCTGAGCAAGGCTGTCAAAGATAGGACATTTTGGAGGACTTTGATTCATAGGGTCGCCATGAGTCGGAAATGACTTGACGGTACTTAACACACACACAGTGCCTTCAAATTGTTTTTCTATTCTGTAATCCGCCTTGAGCCTGTTGCATTGTTCATTTGATGTTTTATGCTATCTGATTGCACTGGGTTATATTCTGTAATCTGCCCTGAGTCTCAGCAAGAAAGCCGGGCTATGAATAAAGTAAATGAATGAATACATAAATAATTAAAACGACAGATCGGAAAAGGCTCATCTCTACTTGAGACCCCAGAGAATCACAGCCAGTGAGAACAGATAATACTGAGCTACATGGACCTAAGGTCTGATTTAATGTAAAATCTGAAATAAAATAATTCTGACCTTTGTCAGTAAATCTCAAGATGAGCCAGATTTCGTCTTCACTCTCATCATTTACCAACAAATGAGTATAATTACTGTGGTCCAGAGGTAAATGCCAAAAACGTTTTTGGTTTTCATTCAATTCATGATTCTGTCCAAGCCATTCATAGGTACATCTTAAGAGCCACAAAATGTATTAATCAGGCAGACTAAGAACTTTGTGGTGAAAATGCTTACCAAGCGCATTTACCTTCTTCAGATTCCTTTGATTACTCGAGGCTAGCTCCTGAATGGATCACCTGAACCTTCCTTGGTGAAGTCCATCCCAAGTATGGTAGCCTCCTGAACAGCTTTGTACTTGCACAGTAGCCTCTTGTATTTACAGGGCCAAGCTGCTGCATCTAACTTTACTGAAGAACAGCCTTCATCCCCCAGTTGGTTGTGGTGGGCCATTAATAGTGCATTCCTATGTAGAGTTGTCCCAGTGTAAGTCCACTCAAGTTAATGGGCTTAGATTGGACTGCAAAGGATTGCACTGTCAGTTTGTATTGTGTAAGGCGTGGAATCACTTGCTTTGCACACAAGCAGTCGGATGCATCCTTGAAAAGACTCACATCAGATAACCTGTGTTGCCTGCTTTCTGCACCTGCACACTCCTTGGCATCTGTCATAAAAGTGATTGCAAAAACCGACTGTAAGATGAGTCAGGTTTTTGCGCAAATACCCAAGAATCACAGTCTCAACTCAAAAATCTGAAATGACCCCCCCCCCCATTTTACTGCATACTTTGGTGGCAGATCCAGGCAGGTAGCAGGGGGTCAACTGCTATAAAAGAAGTTTAATTATGCAAGAAAGCAGTGTAAAGATACACATTAGATGTATCCAAATTCTCTTGGACCCTTCAAAATGAAGATAGTTTCAGAAGGCAGCCATGCTACTCTATAGTAGATCAGCTAGATTTGAGTCTAGTAACCCCTTAGAGACCAACAAGATTTTTGGGGTGTAAACTTTCAAGGGACAAAGTTCTCTTCATCAGATGTGTGTGTAAAGTGCCGTCAAGTTGCAGCCGACTGGGAGCTTTGACTCTCAGAAGCTTAAACCCCCAAAATCTTGTTGGTCTCTGAGGTAGCACTAGACTCGAATCTAGCCCTTCCAAATGGTTTCTCGAATCAAACCCTTTTGCTTGGGATCATTTAACTCACACTTTTCCAGCACAATCCATTAATAATGGCTCTTTTTCTCTGTCTTTCTTGGGAGCGTGTATCCTTTCACACCTTATCACTTATATTACTGTACATTTTGGTCCTTCACTTGAGTTAACTTAAAATAGGCACATATTTATCTTTTGTATGAGATCTACAAAGTTATTTCCTTCAATGGAATACCCAGGAGTCATCTTTTTATAGCCTTTCACAGATACTCCATGCGGTAGTTCTTTTGAATAAAAGGATAATATGTTCTCAGCAGGCAATAGAATTACTTCCCCCTACCTCACCCTAAAAAACAATGTAAGTGCGGTACTCTCAACTCCTCTAGAAGTTGGAACATGTGGCTGAGTGGATCTATAATGACAAGAGAAGGCAGTACCGTTCAATGAGCAGTCTCACAGATCAAGAAGGCCTAAGTTAAAATATCACCAACTTCCAGGCTGGCTTTGGATTAATCACATCATTCATTCACAGATCTGGAAAAGGGCTTTCTTACCTCACATGTTTTATTGGGACACGCAAGATCAAAGTACATGTTACCTGGAGTTCTGTATTTCTCTCCTCTGTCGTAATTTTTTTAAAATCATCCCTGACTGACTGTAAATCTATGTTCTACAAAAGAAGAATCCATCCATCAAAATCACCCAGCCATGACTATAAAAAGATGCAGTCCAGGTTTTCAGAAACATGGAGGGATGGGAAAAAGCAATGGGATATGGTCACCCCTGGGGGAACATATTGGGACCGATGTCACTTTGTATAGCAAAGAGGGCGTAGAGTCAAATAATCTAGAAAACATGAGGGAAATGAACTCCCTAACATAATTGTTGTGGTAGAGATTTAAGGATTACTTAAAAGTAGAGTTTTATTATCACACAGCTGATCAAAACCTTTGAGCCTTATCTTGAGATGCAGAAGGAAATAAGGGAAGTGACTAAAGCAGATAAATGTTGTGAAATTTGGTGATTTCAACTACCCTCACACTGACTGAGTAAATGTGTGGTTGAATCAAGAACATAAGAACATAAGAAAAGCCCTGCTGGATCAGACCAAGGCCCATCAAGTCCAACAGTCTGTTCACACAGTGGCCAACCAGGTGCCTCTATGAAGCCCACAAACAAGATGACTGCAGCAGCATCCTGCTTGTGTTTCACAGCACCTAATCATGCTGTAGAAATGAGGTTCCTAGACTTAAATGACTGTGCACTGGAACAGTTGGTCACCGAATCAATCAGAGTGGTAGTGATCCTGGACTTGGTTTTGAGAGGGGCTCAAGAGCTGGTGTGAGATGTTGATGTTGTTGTACCAGTTGAGAACAGTGACCACAATGGTATTACGTTTAGCATTCACAACAATGGAAAGATACTCCTAAAGTCTAAAACATAAATATTTTATTTCAAAAGATGGAATTTTATAAAAATGAGGGAGCTAGTTAGAAGGTAACTGAAAGGGCAACACAAGAGAGTCAAATCCTTAGAGGTTGCTTAGAAGCTATTTAAAACCACACTCATTGAAGCCCAGATAGAAAGCATTTCCCAAGTTAGGAAAGGAACTGCCAAGTCTAAAAGGATGCCTGTATGGTTAACAACCTACGTTAAGAAAGACATAAAAGGCAAAAATCTTCCTTTAAAAAGTTGAAGGTCTGTCCCAATGAAGTAAACAGAAAGGAGGATGGGTTCTGACAAAAGAAGTATAAGTTAATAATTCGCAAGTGAAAAGAGAATTTGAGGGATGGATTGCTAAAAGCATCAAGGCAAACAATAAGCATTTCTTTAAATAGATCTGGAGAAGGAAACCAGCTGGAGAGGCAGTTGGGCCTTTGCATGACCAAGGAATAAAGGGGTTGCTATAGGGAGATTGCAGAGAAGCTAGATGAATTCTTTGCATCTATGTTCACTGTGGAAAGCATGGGGCATGTGTCCAAGTCAGAGCAACTATTTTCAGGAAGGTGGTCTGAAGAACTAAGACAAATTGAGGTAAAGAGAGAGGAAGTTCTAGACCTACTGGGGAAATTAAAAACCAGTAAGTGTCCAGGCCCTGAGGTCCAAGAGTTTTTAGGAAATTATGTGAAATTATTTGTCTTCTATCCACTATATGTAACTTGTCACTAAAATCAGCCACTGTATAGGAAGACTGGAGAGTAGCAGAAATTACACCGATTTTTTAAAAAAAGGGTCCAGTGGGGTACCAGGTAATTACAGGCCAGTTAGCCTAACATTTGCCTCAGGTAAAAGAGTAGAAAATGTAATCAAAGTTTAAATTAATAGGCACACAGAAGAACAAAGCCTGCCGAGGGAAAATCAGCTTGGCTTTTGCAAAGGGAAGTCCTGCCTCACCAACCTTTTTGAGTTATTTGAGAAGGTGAACAAACATGTAGCTATGTAGAATGAGAGGGAAAGTGGGGACTTTAAAAAGGCTTTTGACAAGGTACCTCACTAAAGACTTATAGTAAGCTTAGCAGTCATGAGATAAGAGGATGGATTCTATATGGATTAAAAAGTGGCTAAACTAAGGAAAGTAGAGAGTAGGAATAAATAGATAGTTCTCGCAATGGAGGCAAGTAAGCAGTAGGGCCTCACAATACCGTTATTGGGACCAGTGCTATTTAATTTGTTTGTAAAGGATCTGGAACTGGGGGTGAGCAGTATAGTGGCTAGGTCTGCAGATAATACATAATTATTCAGGACAGTGAGAAACAGGGACAACTGTAAAACGCTCCAGGACGACATCCACAAATTTGGTGTAAAAGGTAAAGGTAAAAGTCCCCTGTGCAAGCACCGGGTCATTCCTGACCCATGGGGTGACATCACATCCCGACGTTTCCAAGGCAGACTTTGTTTGCGGGGTGGTTTGCCAGTGCCTTCCCCAGTCATCTTCCCTTTACCCCCAGCAAGCTGGGTACTCATTTTACCGACCTCGGAAGGATGGAAGGCTGAGTCAACCTTGAGCAGGCTACCTGAAACCGACTTCCGTCGGGATCGAACTCAGGTCATGAGCAGAGCTTTTGACTGCAATACTGCAGCTTAAAACTCTGCACCACGGGGCTCCTACAAATTGGGTGAGTGGGCAGCAATATGGTAAATGAAGTTCACTGCAGGCAGGTATAAGATGATGCACTTTGGAACAAAAAAAATCCCAGCTTTAAGTACATGTTTTTTGAGTTGAAGTTACAGAGAATGAGAGGGAAAGTGGGGGCGGGTGGCCATTGGCAAAAGCATGATGGCACTTTCAGGAGAAAATGGAAGTGACATCACACCTTCAGCCTGATGGCAATTTGGTGTTTTTCCCCCCAACATTTTTCTCCTTCTATAGCTCCTGTTAAG
Organism: Euleptes europaea; assembly: GCF_029931775.1. Lineage (NCBI taxonomy): Eukaryota > Metazoa > Chordata > Lepidosauria > Squamata > Sphaerodactylidae > Euleptes > Euleptes europaea. Next base: position 62,485,431 of record NC_079318.1, read on the forward strand.
CCAAAATATATTCGGTGGGAAATCTTTGAATTTGTTTTTCCCCCCAACATTTACTAGTCATAAATGCGATTGGATTTAAAGTTTTTTTGAAGGGTATGTATAGAGCATTGTACAGCCTTTTTGCAGGAAATAAGTTTTGTGCAAAACAATTTAATGCTTTAGCCTTGGTGTTACAGCTATAAAGAACTGCATATGTGTCTTTTGAATTGTAAACATGGGGAAAGGGCTGTTATGGATCCCAAATGTTTTGGGACTATTAAAGACTAAAAGTATGAAAAATATGTTTTTACCTTTATAATTATGACTTGTTGCATAGCTCTGTTTTATCAGGCGGTGGTTGCAGAACCCTGCTTTGATCCCCAGATATGCATAATTAATGCAAAAATAAAAACAGTGAGACTAAATTAAATGATTATAAAAATGTCACTCTGTTCCTAGGGAACTGAGTTTATAGACGGTTTGCTTTAGCTTTTATAAAAATGCAACAAATGACTCAGTTGAATAAGTGCTATAATGATCAACAACCTATTTAGTGATTAATAAATAATCACTCTATCTGTTATTGGTTTTGGAGCAACTATCTGTGCAGCAATGAAACTGAGAAACCAAAGGGTATAATCCATGTCCAATAGCATTGACTGGATGCCCATCACCTGATCAACAGAAATGAAAAATATCTTCCCTGCTAGTCCTACTGGAAGCCCCACGCTGCTCTCCGTTTCACTGTGATTTTTTTGTCACAGTGCAATCATACACAAACAAAAGAGATGGTGGAACTTCTGCTGTTTCCACACAGGGATTTTTCCCCATATGGAAAGTAAGAATCATCCATATTCAAGAGGAACGTCCACATGATGTTGTGTTCATGATGGTGCTCCCAGTGCTTTCCACTTTAATCCAGAGGGGAAAAATAAATTTATATTACATGACTCAAAGAGGAATCTGTGGAGTGACTGTGGGGAAGCATCTATGTGAATGCTTCCTCCATTGTCATTACAGGGAAGGGTAGTTTAGCAGCGGTACTCTGATTAGAGAACCTAATTAATAGCTATTACCTGGGAAGTTCCCAGTTCAGACCCTGCCTTTTCCAGGAATTCAATCTGTGGTCTTTGGCAAGTCACGTTTTCTAAGCTTCAGCCGTCCACCTGCTATATGGTAATAACAGCACTGCCGTTTTACTGGGCTGTTGTAAAGATTAGAAGATAAAGCGTTTGGAACAGTCAAAGCATAATGTTATCAAATTAATAGATGTCGAAGTCCGTACTGCTGAAATGTATTCTGAGCCTTGGGAGGGAAGGTGGCATGGTCTAGCCCGATCTTGTCAGATTTTGGAAGGTAAGCAGGGTTGGTACTTGGAAGGGAGACCACCAAGGAAGACACTGCAGAGGAAAGCAATGGCAAACCACCTCCGCTTCTCACTTGCCTTGAAAGCCGCTTGCTGGGGTCATTGTAAGTTAGCTGTGACTTGATGGCATTCTGAGCCTCTCTTCTAACTTATCCCTCACTTCGGACTCTATCCCACAAACTAAGAATGGTCAACTTCTACAATCTGCAGACCCTAAGCCAGCAGTCAGCTCTCCAGTTCTTTCATCTATAGTCAAGCTCCATAATAAAGCTGACATCACCCAACATTGTCTAACAGGCACAGAATACTTGCATTTGGACAGAATCAGTTAGAGAGGGGGCTAAAAAATGCACTCCCAAAAGGTTCCCATATGTTCCAATGGTCATTATTTATCAAGGACAGGCTTTATTTGTTGTTACCTGTACTAGGTAAAACACTCACTCTATTTTTGCTTTCAAGGCACCTTATTAAAATGTTTAGGGTAAGTTGTTAGAGCTCTCATTAATCAGGGTTTACTTCCCAGGGTCTTGACAAGTTAAATCTATGAAGCCCTGTATATGCAACATGTCACTGTATTTGGCCAATGCATGCAGAGGGGGTACTTACAATCAAGCATGCTATCCCCGCCCACCTCCATTCCTGATCATTTCTTATCATGAGGACAGAGTCTACATGTGTAGAGTGTGTACACACATAGGCACTGTGCCCATGTGGGGCAAATACACATAGTAGGAGATGAAAAACCCAGGCTCTTGGTTGTGTGCATAATGCAGGGCCAACATGCTGGCTCCCACACCCATTCTACATGGGTTGGCCATGAGCTTCAATATGTCATATGTACCATGCTTGAGTGGAGAACATTTGTATAATCTCTGTATTACACACAATGTGCATGAATACTAAGGCAACCTACAGGATATGGCCATCCATTTCACTCAGCAAGGAAGGACTGCAGATGCTCACATCTGAAATGGGTCCAAATCAGGGCCATCCCACCACAACAGTCAGTTGTGGACTCCAGTGATGACAGGGTTGCCAACTCTGGCTTGGGAATTCTTGGAGATTTGGGGTGTTGATTAGGGAGGGCAGAGTGTGAGGAAGCGAGGGAGCTCAGTGGGGATGTGATGTCGCACTAGGACTTCCATTTCTCTAGATGATCATTGTAGGTATACCATAAAGTCCACTCTCCAAAGTTTCCATTTCCTTGAGGTTGGTATCCCTAAGCAACAAAACCCCAAGCTATGGTCCCCTCTGCACTGTTTGCACAATTTAAATCTGGTCCTTGGGGTGGCTGCACAGAAAGTGATTGCCCAAGAGGGCTTTTGCTGAAGGTTGCAAAATGATTTTTAGGCTCTCTAAATTACTGAAGACAGGCCTCTCAGGGGACCTAGTCTAGTTTGGCATTTAAACAACAGAGATGAAACATCTCTGTTTTTCTCAGATTACTACCAAATTGGATTATGGACAGTTCACCCATCTGTACTGACTGAGGAGCACTTAACGGCTGTCACCATCTCCATCTGCTTCTTCCTTCTGCTTTCTGCCTTTTCTTTTCTTTGCAAGAAGTCCAGCTAGCCAGAGAAGTGCCAATCATTTGTCTGTTGATTGCCATATGATCTCATGGTGGGTGGGGGATGATCCCAGTTCTGTCAAGGAGAGTGTGAGTGGAGGCTGCAGTGGAGACCACATTTGGCCAAAGTACAGTCACTAATAGCATAATATTTAGTCCCTATTTTAGCAAGATATTGTAAAATATTTCTGTTGCAGAATTTGGAGATGTATCTCCAAATGATTAGAGCTGGTTTTATGCACAAGCTAAGTAAACTACTGCTTAGGGCCTCAGATTATGAGAGGCCTCTAAATACAAAAGAAAAGAGATTAAAATTATTAAATTAATATGGAGCCTCTTAAACTTTTTCAAACTCTATAGAAAAAAATATTTCTGAGTTGGAATTTCATACACTTTGAAATACTCTGTGTTGTGGGACTGTTCAAGGAACACTGCCTATTCAATACAGAGGTTTTTCCCCCCTCGGACCATTATTATACCTGAAAGATCCCCCCACCATTCACACACACTAGTTGAAAGCCATAGATTCCTAGAGAGGCATGATGTCACTTCTGGGTTTTCCACAGGAGTGACACAACACCATTGGGCCCACAGCACTAATTTAGCTTACGAATTTCCCAGCGGCCAACAGGACAGTAGTGGGCAGCAAAGGTTGCCAGCAGGAGGTCTCTGGCCATAGTGGGAGACCTCTCCTTAGCATGAGGGGAAGAATAGTTGCCCTGGGGGCTAGGGCAGGGGAAATTGAGGCAAAGCTGCCATTTGAAGGCCCTATTGCTACTGGGCTGCATTTGCAACTGCAGCAACACTGGAGCTTCCATAGGGAAGCACTGTCGTGTGGGAAAGGACCCTAACAGCCATCTACGCCTCAGTCCCAAAGCAAGCAAAAAGTAGACCTGAGTGGAAAATGTTTCTTTCAAAAACCATCAGAAGCATTGAAAAACTCCTCCTTTATGATTTTACTTCTTGAGAAAAATTGGCCGCAGCGGCACGCCCTGATGTGCTCACCTGCATTCAATGACATCATCACTTAATCAAATCTATTTGGCTATGTTACATTGTGGAATCATCCCCATTAGCTGGGATCATCTTTGCACTTGAATCAGGAAGTATTGCCCTGACACTCAATTGCTTTCAGTTGTCCTCAGAAATGCCATTAGATTGCCAAATGTGATGGACTGTGTAGCATGATGATGTCCTAATGTTCATATCATGACCCCACCCCCCACCCCCCGCAATTGACAGGGATAACCCTTATGATTAATTCAAATAGGAGAAAGAAGCAGCATTATTTCTACTTGGTTAGAAATAACAGCCATTGAACAAAATGGGATTTACTTTCAAGCAAACTTACATAAGATTGGGCTATAAGCCATTTCATGCTATGTCTTTTCAATGCCAGTGGAGGGGAAATGTACCCTTCACTCTCTGCTTCTCAAGGGCATTTTGAAAATTTTCTGCAAGAATTATAAGAGAATTACTAAATGCCACACAGACTGATTTGATCATGCTTCTTTTTTTTTTTGCCATGTTTTCATTTTACATTTAATAGCCCAATTTCTGGTTCAGAGAAATCCTGTTATTAAGTGCCTCTGAGTACATAGAAGCGTTACATTATTATTTGACCCTTGGGTTGAACCATGTCTCAAAGATATTCCATTTTTACAATCGTTCCCAAATATTGGATAATGATATTGTTACGATTCGTGGCTTGCAAAACCAATTCTCCATCATTATAACTCTATCAACTTATATATGCCTTTCAAATTGTTTTAAGAATACACCTGGCCTAGGGCAGCCTAGGAAGCCAAAAACGGAAACAAATTGCTTTAGCCCCTATTAGCAGATGATTAATGGTACCAAACAAAGAAAAGTTACTGTCCATAAATTTCTTTACTAACTTGCTAGGCAAACAGACACAGACATCTTCATGTTCTGTACAGTGACAGGGCCAACCAACATATGATATGGTAGGGATAAGGATTTTCTGTGGGGTTAGGGAAGCCCAATCTGGAGAACTGCTTTGGCAGTGGTGTTCAGCCACTAGCGTAATGACACCAGTGCTGGCTCGATCTAAGTTGCAGCAGAGGGGGGGAGAAAAGTAACCCTAGCATAACGTGTCCCTCTGCACCATCTTCTCAGTTTAGATCACCTGAAGCAGCAGAAATGGTGATCACTGAATTTTTTTCTTGCAATTAATCTGATTTGCAAAAAAAGTATTTGCCACCAACACATAGTGCTTCCAAAACTAACGAGGAACTGTGAGTTTTCATGTTTGTAATGTATTACTATAATTCACCTGGGCAGTCAAAATGACAGAAACAATCATACGTATTGCTGTGAACTTTGGTCTTTCATGGACTACATTACAAAGCTCACCATGGCATAAGGATGCCAACCTCCAGGTGGGACCTGAAGTTTCCCTGGAATTACAGCTCATCTCCAGACTACAAAAATCAGTTCTCCTGCAAAAATCTGATGTTTTGGAGGGTGGACTCTATGGCATTATACCCCACTGAGGTCTCTGTCCTCCCCAGGCTCCATCGCCACATCTCCAGGAGTTTCCCAAACTAGATCTGGTCATCCTACCCCCACACACACACCTTACTGATAGCCAGGGGGACCTTGCAACTCTACTGTGGCATGATGTTCTGATTGCCACGAACACATGTGGCTGGAGCAAAACCTGAGACAAATTCATGGAGGCCTACAGAGCCTAAGAGCCATCATAGTTTTAAAAAAAAACTTTTAAAAAGGTGAGGGTTCTGGAGACCAAGTTCTATGAGGAAAGGTTGAAGGAGCTGGGTATGTTAGCCTGGGGAGGAGACAACTGAGAGATATGATATCCACCTTCAAGTATTTTAAGGGCTGTCATATACAGGATGGTGCGGAGTTCTATTGCCCCAGAAGGTCAGACGAGGTCCAGTGGGTTGAAATTAACTCAAAAGGATCTTGGCTAAACATTAGGAAGAACCTCCTGACAGTTAGAGCGGTTCCTCAGTGGAACAGGCTTCCTTAGGAGGTAAGTAAGTAAGGAATAGCTTTATTTGCATTTAGCCATAGGCCATTACAAACATGTCCAGGATACCACAGATATGTAATAATATGAAATACAAGGTTAATAAAATGCTGGATTAATAATAGATATACATAATAAAACTATGCTAAATTGATGCATACAGAGAAATAATAATAATTAAAAGTTGCAATGGTGTCCCTATGGGACCTAGCAACAATTAAAATCAACTTGAAGGATCAGCTCTCTTAGCAACCATATTGGACCTTATTTTCTTTGCCGCCAGAGCATACAGGGAAGTCCTATAAGAAACAAACCCATCGGTATCTTTTAACAAAAATACTAGTTTCTCAGCACTAGGACAAGTGTTTAGGCCAGAAACCAACCCAGCAAGAAATTTAGCCCTGGGTTCCACATATAGAGGACATTGAAATAAGTAATGGTATCAGTCCTCCATAGCAGACATTTCACAGATGCAAAAACATTGACCTTTTGGAATTCAGCAATAATGCCCAGTCAATACAGCCGTTGGCATTGTTTGAAACCGTAGGGATGTAAAGGCTGCTCTAAGCTTTGGATTCCTTAGGAGGAGGTGGGTTTGTCTTCTTTGGAAGTTTTTTAGCACAGTCTAGATGGCCATCTGACAGCAATGCTGGTTCTGTGAACTTAGGCAGATCACGAGAGAGAGGGTAGGAAGGGATGAGTCAGTGCTAGGCTCTTGTGGCGCTTTCTTACATGCCCAGGGAAATACCAGTCATTGCTTTAGGGTCAGGAAGGGATTTTTCTCCAAGCCAGATTGGCCAGGGATCCTTAGGGTTGCCAACCTCCAGGTATGGCTGGAAATCTCCTGCTATTACAACTGATCTCCAGCTGATAGAGATCAGTTCACCTGGAGAAAATGGCCGCTTTGGCAATTGGACTCCATGGCACAGAAGCCCCTCTCCAAACTCCACCCTCTCAGGCTCCACCCCAAAAACCTCCCACCAGTGGCAAAGAGGTACCTGGCAACCCTAGGGATCCTGGAGGTTTTTTGTCATCTTCTGGGCATGGTGTAGGGGTCAGTGGGGGTGTAGGGGGGGTAGTTGTGAATTTCCTGCATTGTGCAGGGGGTTGGACTAGATGGCCCTGGTGGTCCCTTCCAAATCTTGTTTTTATGCCCATATTTCATATATTTCTAATTATGAGATGGAGGTGACAAACAAGAGGAGATGACTGTCACAGTCTGTAAACCTCCCAAGAGCATTCGGTTGGCTACTATTATTTATTTAAGAAATATGTTTCTCAAAATGAATCTTGTTGAAAACAAAAAGACCTCCAAGCATTCTAGTCTATGAATTACACAGAAAAAGGCACTGGATGTTTGTAATATGTTCCTGCAGTTCTCCTGGGATTACAACTGATCTTTAGACTACAGAGATCTGTTCCCCTGGAGGAAATGGCAGCTTTGGAGGGCAGACTCTATGTCATCATATCCTTAATGCGCTCCCTCCTCTCCCTAAACTCTCTCTTCCCCAGGCACCACGACCAAATCTATAGAAAATTCTCAAGCTGGAGTTGGCAACCCTCGGGTGAAGAGACACGTAACCTTAAAGGTTAGGAAATAAACCCTATATTAGCACTATATGCGAGTTTAAATATGGAAGGCTGAACAAAAAGGATTTAATGGCACGGACTCTACTGGCAGCCCACGGCTTTTCCTGTGTTAATCATTGACTGTTCCTTGGAAAAATAGGGAAACTCATGTTCTGCCTTTCTGTAATTTTAAAGTTTCTTTTTAGGACCCATTTTAATTTAAAAATATTTATTAGTTTTCCTCTCCCCTTCCCTTGAGACATTATTTGTGTTATCCTTATATTACTGTGGTCTAACAGTGCAATCCTAAGTAGGTTTTTCTAGAGCCCTAGTCAAGTTGATGCAGTTTGGTTTATAGGGTTGCTGGGTGCCCGCTGAGGGCAGGGAAATTTCCACATCTGTCCTTGGTTGCCTGCCCTTGCTCCAGTAAGCTGCAGGAAGAAAATGTGGGGGGGGGGAGCCTTGACTTCCCCCAAATCTCTATTTACCATAGAGTTTGGAAAATTCCTAGAGCATAGTGGGAGGCAGTGACATCACTTCTGGGTTTTCACCCACCCTGTCAAAACATCAGAAATACTGGGGGTGGGGGTGGAAAAGACATTACACCACATGCCAGCATCATGTCTGGGTGCAAACCTCTGATGTGAAATCAATGCATCAACCAATGCTCTGAAAAACGCTATGGGGTTACCATTTGGTATTACTATAGACTAGTTTCTAGTCTATGAGATAAAGCACTGATGTCATGTCTACCCCTTGCACCGCCCTCAAAGTCCCCAGGGTATTCCTGATTTGTTCCCATATGATGAACCCGCCTGTCAATGAAGATGCTCATCAGAGTTCCTTCTGAAATTAGGAAGGTAGGAGGGAGAGAGTGAATCTTCTTAGTGGCCGTTTATGGAATTTCCTCCCCAGTCAGATACAGCTGCCATACTCATTAACAGCTTTTAGGTACCAAGTGATAATCATCCTATTTACCCTCCTTTTAACTAGAGCCATGTGGGTTTGTGGCTTCTATTTTTATGTTGAGAGGTTTACTGTTTTTATTAGTTTTGACAACCAAACTGAATGCTCTTAAAATAGAAAAAGAGGATAAAAATCTCAACTGAATAAAATAAATGATAGCTAAATGGAAACTTAGAGGAGTTGTACCCCTGCATACAGGTTGTTGTGGGGTCACAGTGGAGAAGTGTTATTTCCTTCATATCTTCCTGGTGGCCTTCCCAGAAAGGATTTTTGGTTGCTGTGAGAAATGGGATGCTGGCCTAGTTGGACTTCCAGCAAGGCACTTCCTGTGTTCTTTTGACATAATAACGTTCTCCTGAGCAAGTGCAGAGTATATTTCATTCGCTACTGAGTAGATATGAAGAATCACCACACATAAGGGATTTGGGGAAAAGGGTTCCAAATTAGAAAACATCCGGAAGCCACAATAAGGTAATGAAGATCAACTAAAGTATCACAGAGGCTTTCAAGTTCTTCTAATTCTCTTATCTTATGTTAATGCTAAGCAAAAGCTACAGGATTGGTAGATGTTATTGGACATGCTAAAAAGCCCATCAGCAGACTGTGACAGTTTTTAGACTGAAAGGAGGAAGTGTGATGAAATCTGATGAAAGGTCCAAAAAATATCTCATGTTACACTAAAGACTACTAGGACAAAGAAACGATGACAGACCTTGCCTCTGAAAACCTAGCCGTAATTTGGATCTATCTCTAGAACTAACTGGAACACACGGGTTCTTTGTATGGTATTTCCAGGCAGACTTCCACCTTGACTTCTCTTTTTCTAGAAAGTAATAATTGGTTTTTCATAGATTAACAGAGATCAAAAATAAAAGGTCATTATAAATGTGCTGCCCTTTTGCTACCCTTAACCTTGAAGAGGTCCTTCCTCACAATAACATCCAGATCTGTCGTCCAGAAATCAATGAAAAAAACCCTAATTAGTCTAGCAATGAGAGGGAGAAGAACACACTGGTTAGAACACAGTGAAATAGAATTGTAAGGAAAGTTCCATTTGTCTCTTTTTTTTTTTTTTTTTTTTATAATTTTTTATTGAATTTTACAATATAAAAAAAAAGAAAAGAAAAAAGAAACAAGAAAAAAAAGAAAAAAAATACATATATAGATATAAAAGGGTATTCACATAACATATTGAATACATTTCATTTTTTAATACATTCATCAAAAGAAAAATACCCTTTCCCCCCACCCACCAAAAGTGACCCATCACCATGACTTCCATAGAAGTGTCCGGTAGCTTTATTTATTTATCTAAATTCTAATATTGCTTAAAGAATAATTTTCTATAGCTCACTAAATAACAAAGTAAAATCCATTTTTGCCAACTTATCCCAATATGAGGTAGCCTTAAACCATGTTAACTTAAATTCTTCCAAATCATTTCCATGCAGAATTTCTGTTAATCTGGCCATCCTCATATATAACCACACTTTCTCTCTCCATTCTGTAATTGAGGGTTTACTTGTTTGTTTCCATACTCTCGCTATCACAATCCTTGCAGCAGCAAAACTATATTGACAAATAATCCTATCCCGATCATGAATATCGTTTGTGGGTATTCCCAATAAACAAAATAATGGTTTTCTTTTCACTTTACTATTAATCAAATTATTTGTTTCTTTTATTATTTTTTTCCAAAATTTTTTGATTTTTTTACAAGTCCACCAGACATGCATATAAGTTCCTCTTTCTTTTCCACATTTCCAACAGATTCCTTTATCTTGACTATTCATTTTAGATATCATAAATGGGGTTATATGCCATCTATAAAACATTTTATAGAGATTTTCTCTAATTTCATTAGTTATTGTAAATTTAAACTCCCTCTTCCATAAATTTTCCCATTTATCCAGGTCTATATTGAATCCTAAATCCTGCATCCATTTGATCATGACTGGTTTAATTCTTTCTTGTTCTAAATTAATAGTCATCAATAATTTATACATCCTACCAATCAATCCTTTATTTCCTTTATCTAATATCTTTTCTAACTCGGATTTATTTTTACTGAATCCAAGTTTACTATCTTTATTAAAAATATCTTGTAGTTTATAATATAAAAACCAGTCTTTTATATTTAATTCTTCCCTGCTTTTTAAAGCCCATTTACTCTCCTTCCATTCAATAATACCCCTATATATCTCTATATCTAAGTTTAATTGTTTTCCCCTCTTCATATAAGCTTCTATTGGATTAATCCACCCCGGGGTCGTATTTTCTAAAGTCTTCTTATATTTTGTCCAAATTTGAAATAACCCAGCTCTAATAATATGAATTTTAAAATCTCTGTTTACCTTTTCCTTTTCATACCACAGATATGCATGCCAGCCATATCGAAGATTATACCCTTCTAACTCTAATAATCGATAATTTTCTAATTTAATCCAGGTTTTTAACCAGAGAAAGCAGGAAGCCTCATAATATTGTTGCAAATCAGGTAAACCTAATCCTCCTGTTTCTCTTAATTGAATCAAATTTTTATACGCTATTCTATGTTTTCCTTTTCCCCACAAAAATGTTTGAATATCCTTCTTCCAAATTTTAAAAACTTTGAACCCCTTAATAATCGGTAAATTTTGAAATAAAAAAAGCATCCTGGGTAATACCATCATTTTAATCACCGATACTCTACCCCACAATGATAAGGGTATTTTTTCCCAATTTGTCAAATCGGTATTTATTTGTTGCCATGTTTTTTCATAATTATTTTTAAATAGGTTAAAATTGTTAGGAGTTAACCATATTCCCAGATATTTTACTTTATGTTCTATACCAAAACCTGTTACTCTCGCTAATTCCTGCTGCTGCAAGAGTGTAATATTTTTGACCAATATTTTAGTTTTATTTTTGTTTATTTTAAAGCCTGCAAGTTTTCCGTAAACCTCAATCATTTTGCTCCATTCAGCTATCTGAGTAATAGGATCAGTTAAAAAACACACTAAATCATCTGCATATGCCTTAACTTTATAATGATTTCTCCCTATTTTATAACCTACAATCTCTGCATTCATTCTAATTTTTCTCATCAATACCTCTAAAATAATAATAAACAACAGTGGTGAAAGGGGGCACCCTTGTCTGGTGCCCTTTTGTATTTCAAATTGTGATGATAATTCTCCATTAATTATTAGCTTAGCAGTTTGACAAGTATAAATATTTCCAATAACCTTTTGAAATTTATCACCAAAACCCATATATTCTAACACTTTCCTCATAAAATTCCAATTTACATTGTCAAACGCTTTTTCTGCATCTAAAAATATCATTGCAAAAGGTGTATTATCAAATTCTGCATATTCTAGTAAGTCTAACACAACTCTAACATTTTGATTGATTAACCTCCCCGGAAGGAATCCTGCTTGGTCTTCATGTATAATACTATTAAGAATTTTCTTCAATCTATTTGCTAAAATCATCACAAACATTTTATAATCATTGTTTAATAATGATATTGGTCTATAGTTTTTAACTTCCATTAAATCAGCGTTTGATTTAGGTATTAAAACTATATTTGCTTTCTTCCAGGTATTTGGAATGGATCCTCCCTGTATACAATTATTCATAACTCTCAATAAATTTGGTGATAGTTGATCCATAAAAGTTTTGTAATAAAGATTTGTGAAGCCATCTTCTCCTGGTGCTTTGTTTAATTTACTTTTCTTTATTACTGATTTTAACTCCTCTAATGTTATTTCTGCATCTAATAATTCTTTCTGTTCCTGTGAGATTTTATCCCATACAAATTGTGTTAAATATTTTTCTATCTCTTTTTCTAAAACTATTCCCTGTGTATAAAGATTAGAATAATAATCTATAAAAGTTTCTGTAATTTTTTGTTTATCTAATAAAATTTTTCCATCCTTCCTTATTTTCAATATTGGCTTTCTCCTCTCTTTATGTTTAAGTTGCCATGCTAACATTTTGCCTGGTTTATTTGAATGTTCAAAAAATCTTTGTCTATTATATAATATTTTTCTTTCTATATCGGTATTTAATAAAATCTCATATTGTTGTTGCCAAGTTTTTATTTTATCAATCTGTTCTTGTTTAAGTAATTTGGTTTGTGCTTTTCTTAACTGTATTTCCGCCTGTTTAATTTCCTCCAGTATTTTTTTCTTTTTTGACTCTCTTTCTCTAAACCACCGCGAGTTTTGTTGTATTAAAATGCCTCTTATCACTGCTTTCCCCGCATCCCAGACAACATCTTCAGATGTGCCTTTATTTATGTTATCTTGAAAATAATGTTGTATTTCTACTTTTATTTTGTCTGTAATTTTCTTATTTTTTAATAAATATTCATTAATATGCCAAGATTTGTTTTTCTTAATTCCCAAATTCATTTGCAACAACAGTGCATTATGATCTGAAAGAACCTTCGGTAAAATTTCAAGGTCATCTAGTTTGCATATAATATCTTTAGATAGCCAAATCATATCTATTCTAGAGTGAGAGTTATGTCTTGAAGAGTAAAAAGTATATCCCTTTTTATTACCTTTTTTCATTCTCCACGCATCAAACATTTCCCATTGTTCTGTTAAATGATCAAAAATACCAGGTATTTTACCTTCAAATTTCCCCTGTTTTTTTTTTGCTGATCTATCTAAACGAGGATCTGTTACTCCATTGAAATCACCCATCCATAACATATTTTCCGTAGCATATTCAGCCAATGTCGATATTAGATCCATATAAAATAATTTTTGGTTATTATTAGGTGCATATATACCGACTAATACTATTTTTTGGTAACCACACAGAACCTCTACCATCAAAATCCTCCCTTCCCTGTCTTTATACAACATCTTTGGTTCAAATATTAAAGGAATGTACATAGCTATTCCATTAACCTTTTTCTTATCATTACATGAAGTAAACAGTTTACCTAATTTATTTTGTTCTAATCTTAAAACCTCTTTTGTTAAAATATGTGTCTCCTGTAAACAAAAAATGTTAGCTTTTGATTTCTGTAGATGATAGAATATTTTTCTCCTCTTATTTGGAGAGTTTAAACCATTAACATTCCATGATAGTATCTTCATCATTTGTTGGTTAGTAACTCAAATTTTCCCCCAGGTATAATACCCCTTCCCCCCCTCCTCCCCCAATAGTATCCCCATCTCCTTCTCATAAATCCTCAGACCCTAATTCAGTCTGTGTCCTCTTCTTCCGTCAGAGATTTTCCTCCTGAAGCTTCTGCAGCCTTCTCATTCTCTGTAAGATTCTTTTCAACCAGTTCTTTAATTGGTTGTTGTGGTGGTTTACTTAATTCTCCTTCATATCTCCGAAAGAACTGATCAACTTTAGCCATGTCAGTAAGTTTGAACCTCTTTGTTTTGAATATAAATGAGACTCCTTGAGGGTATTCCCATCTATGTTGTATTCCATTATATCTCAGCCTTGCCACCAATTCTGCAAACTCCTTTCTTTTTCTCAGTAGTCTCCCTGGTATCTCCTTCATTAGTCTCACTGGTTGACCTTCTATTGTTAAAGGATTGTTGTAATGTTTATTTAGTATCAGGTCCCGGTGAGATCTTGAAAAAAGCTGTACCAAGCAATCCCTTGGAACTTTGTTTCTGGCTGCATAAGCAGAGTTGACTCTATAAGCTGTAATTATCATCCCTTCCACTATTGCTTCTTCTTCTTGCAAAAAATCAGCCAGGAGCACTTTCAAATATTCTTTCAGATCAGAACCTTCAGTCCGTTCTTTAAATCCGCGAATACGAATCCAGCTCTCCTTTATCCGCATTTCTAACATCGCCACATTATCCTCTTGGCGTTCTTCACGTTCCTGGCGGGCCTCCAGTACAAGTTCCATAGTATCAACCTTTTTTCTGGTTTCTTTATTTTCCTTTGCTTGTTTTTGCTGTTTCGCCTCCAACTTGTCTTGCTTCACAGTCAAAGCTGAGATAGAGTCCTGCAATGTTGAGATAGCTGCAGTATTCTGGTTAAGACCTTGCTTTACATAGTCCATATCTTGCTTCATTGAGACAACTTCAGATTTTACTTCTGTCACTTCTTTTTTGACTTCAACCACTTCAGTTTTAACTGATGTCACTTCCTGAAGTGTTTTTGTTAGCAGCTCTTGCAAAGAGTTCAGCGTGGCATCAGCTTTCTTAGTCATTTTTGCCAAAGAAGTTGATCCTGTTACTGGGGAGGAATCTGGAGAAATAGCTGGACTAGTGAGAGATGGTCTTCTTTTTGTTTGCATAGATAATTGAGTCTGAAGGGTCTTGGGGTCTTTAATAAGTACTTTAGGGTGCTTTTCTGAGTCCTTTTTATTTTTTCCTTCTTTATCTCCCATTGAAGGGCTCAAAAATGCAACATTTGTAATCCAAAGGAGAGGAGAGGGGGGGGGGAGAGATGACAGTCTCACAACATCAGTTCAAAGAATCTCAGTAATGGAGCATTTAACTGGTAAAGTCAATCTTGAAGAGCCAGCTCAGTGATCATAAATCTGCTGGATATCTCTTAAAACTGTCAGAGTCAACAGAGCAGGAAATTCAACTGCGCCACAGTCTGGCAAAAAGCCAAGTTTCTTTTTGTATTCGTTAGCAAGTATAGAAAAAAAAACCAGCTTGCTTCTCCCTATGAGTTATACCACCAGACACCCCCGTGAATCACTAGTTGTACATCAAAAGAGTAAAAAAAAACCTGTTGTTTCTTCCGTGCCTTTAAACCGCCGTCCCGATCAGCCTGAGAACAATGGCGCCTGCTTCTCCGCTGGTTCGCCCGAACGCTCCCCGCCGCTTCCAAGGCAGGGAGCGCATCAAGGGCAAGCCGCGAGCCGGCCGCTTGCTCAGCTTCCCCTCTACTTCAAGGGGAGCCGTGGCTGTTGTTCGGGGGAGGGGGGATTCCCTCCCTCCCTTGCCACTTTGATCGGGGCTCGAGAATCGTGCTGCCACGGTGATCAGCAACGGAAGTGGAAGTGGGAAAGTTCCATTTGTCTCTTGACTCCCACCAGCAGAACAAAATGAAAGGCCAGCTATCATTTCTATAGATGAAAGGAGAAGAACTCAGAAAAATATGACTTCACTCCCAATGAAAAATAGCCACATTTGCCAGCGCGTAGGAGGAAGTCCCTAGGCTTTAAGTTTTCTGTTACTACTAATGTAGGGCCAGTACCTTCTCTGAGATTTCCAGCTTTGACATATTCTTTTATCATAAAAAACGATAGCTAGATTCCACATCCACTCTAAATATCTCACAGTCAGAACTTCACAGCTATACCAACAACAGCCAAAGGTTTAGAGAGCTGGACTATAGTTCAACTTTGGCGGGAGGGGCTTTGCTTGTAGAAGGTCCCAGCATGATGGGTGGGGGCGGCCCACCCACTAGGCAGCCCTAGGCTATTGCCTCGGGCAGGCTTGACGAATTCGAGGCTCCAAGTTGCCATGGTGCCTTCCCTGTGGTGCCTAGTTGTTGTTTTTTAGCAATGACATTCTTGTAGTCTCAATGAGAAGTACAAAGCTGATTTATCATTTCACATCAGAATATGTTTTATTGTATGGCATAAAAATACATGTGCACGAAGCTGTTGCCATTGCTTGTTTATACGTTAACTTTACACCATCCAGTGGTAGTGGATGAATTCATTTCTTAGCCAGTTACTTTCTATACTGGCTACAAGGATCCATTAAATGGAGCTTTTAAAGGAATAATGGAATTATCAGAAATAGGGGAGAAGTTAGGCTAGGATTATGGGTTAGCTTTTTGTTGTAGCAATGACAACTAGGGGTTTATACAACTCATTCACCACAGTTTACATAAAATTACAAGAAATTGTGTTTAGGATTAGGTTTTGTGGTAGCAATAATTAGAAAATGTGTAATTCATGTACGAAATTCTGAAGACTGAAAAATGAGTCCGGCTCCGAAATTTTGGGGCTGGCTTCTAGAGCCCAGAACAATATGTCAAAGCCCGGCTTAGAGCACCAGAGGATGTGGCACACCAGGGCATCCCACCACCATGGACCCAGCCAGCTGGCTCAGGGCCTGCTTGCCTGATAGTTGGGCAGGAGAAAGGGAGGGATTGCTTTGGAACAAGTGACAAGCAATGCTCTAGATACCCCCAAATCTCTGTGATCTTTGACATAGGGCTTTTGGGAATTCCTAGAACATTACACAGAAGTAGCGTCACTTCTGAGTTCAGATGCAATCCCCTCTCCCTTTCCCCACCACATTCACAGGCAAGTGAATCCCAAACAACCTGGCCAGTCAGTGGCTCAGGGTATAGGGCTGCCAACCTCCAGGTGGTGCCTGGAGATCTCCTGCTATTACAATTGATCCCCAGGCGAGCAAGATCCATCCCCCTTGGGAAAAAATGGCTGCTTTGGAGGGTGGACTCTATAGCAGTATGCCTTGCTGAGGTGCCTCCCCTCTGGGGTTGCCAACCTCCAGGTACTAGCTGGAGATCTCCTGCTGTTACAACTGATCTCCAGCTGATAGAGATCAGTTCACCTGGAGAAAATGGCCGCTTTGGCAATTGGACTCTATGGCACTGAAGTCCCGCCCCTTTCCAAACCCCACCATCCTCAGGTTCCACCCCAAAAACCTCCCGCCAGTGGCGAAAAGGGACCTGGCAACCCTATCTATGGCATTAAAGTCCCTGCCCTCCCCAGACCCCACCCTCCTCAAGCTCCGTCCCAGAAATCTCCAGGTATTTACCAACCTGGAGCTAACAGCCCTCCTCCGTCCTCCCTAAACCCTGCCCTGCCCAGACTCCACCCACATCTACAGGTATTTCCCAACCCAGAGCTGGCAACCCTATCTGGGTGTGCCCAGGCCAGCCAATGGGGCAGAGTGTTCTTGGCCAGCCTGCCCTGAGCGAGCCCTGAAGAGGGGCAGACACTTTTCAGTCCTCACCTAGAAAAAAATTAAGGGAACTGAATTATCTTGCTGAATGTGCTCCTGCAACATAATCTAAA
The DNA here is from genome assembly GCF_029931775.1 of Euleptes europaea. Lineage (NCBI taxonomy): Eukaryota > Metazoa > Chordata > Lepidosauria > Squamata > Sphaerodactylidae > Euleptes > Euleptes europaea. Next base: position 62,502,880 of record NC_079318.1, read on the forward strand.
TCCTGAACTGGGCCCACTGCAGACTGCCCTCTCACTCCGCCATCCCCACGTAGAATAGCCTGTTCTAGGTATGAACATTTCCTGAGATTTGGGGGTGGATCCTAGGGAGGGCAGGGTTTGGGGAGGGGAGAGACATTAGAGAGGTTTAATGCCATAAAATCTGTAATGTATTTAGTTGGCGCAAGGACTATGCTGAACTACTGAACTACTAAACTGCTGAACTCAGCTGTGCTGAACTGTGTTGAGCTCCAGGCTCCATCGTCTGTTTCTCCTACTGGACGGTGGACTTTGGCCGTCCAACCACGGACTAGGGAGGGTGGCTCCGGGTGGTTGGAAACTGTATATAAGTTGGGGTGTTTTGCAGTTAGTTAGTCCTCTCTTCCCTGTTAACTGAATAAAGCAGTTGCTGTTGGAACTCTGTCTCCGGCCTCGTGTATAACCTATGCATACATAATAAAATCCACCTTCAAAATCAGCTCTTTTCTCCAGAGGAACTAATCTCTATAGTTAGGATTGACAGGTCCTCCCTCTCCACCAGTGGGAGGTTTTGGGAGGTGGGGGTGGGCAGTCACACATGTGCACATCTGGTAATTGCCCACTGGTTCCAACAACCTGGCAACCCTATTTGTAGTCTGTATCTCTGGGAGATCACCAGGGCCCACCTGGAGGCTGTCAACCCTATCCAAACAACCTGGAGGGCTTGTGACAGGCAGCAAATTGTGGCCTTTGGATGTTAAGATACTCTGTAGAACTCTGAGGTTCTACAGCACTATCCAAGGCTACAGTGAACGATGAGAGATATCTTTAAATAGAGTCTTTAAACAGAGGTCTGCCCAAGCAAGGGTAGGTGGGTACAATTTAAAGTGCAAAAGGGATGAATGGTTCATGTGGAACTCTGTACCAACAGCTGATTTTTCTCAGCGATGTATCCCTCCCTCCCAGTTCATTACTGATTTGTTTACTATTTGAGAACTTTTATCCCACCTTTTATCCTAGCCTCATAGCAGGAGTGAAATGGGGGGGGGGGGTTAAAACTAGCATTAAAACAGTGCTTAAAGCAGAAAACACAGAAGAAAAATGGCATGTAAAAGCTGTCAAAATACTTGCCGACTGAGTTCCCCCCAAGAAGAGTAATCCACAGCAAAGACACCAGCACCAAGATCTTCCTGTTCCTGGTCACCGTTCACCACATCTCTGAAGACTGGGGCTTCAGGAGCACAGCCTCTGAGAGAGACAGTATGGGCAGCCTCATAAGGAGCTTTTCAGGTTTTGTTCCCAGCTACATCCCATACTGGGAATAAACCCAGATGGCAGAAAAGCCTAGGAAAGGGATTGCTGAGGTCCTGTCTGAGAATAAACAGACCCCTCTGAACAAGATACACTGTCAAGTGGGGGAACAGTGCAATGAAATGGGAAATTGGACTAAATGGCCTCCCCTCTTCCACTTGTGTTGATCTTTAGCTCATTTTTTAACAACACACTGAGATGGAAGGTGGTGAGAAGAAAATTGCACTCCGCCTGGAATTGGCTGCCTGGAGCACTCTGCCTCTATCCGTTACCGTGCCTTCTTTGTCGGTAACAAAGATCACCCTTTAAGCCTAGTCAACCGATGCTGCACTGCTTAAAACCCATTTCTCTGATGTTTGCCTTTTGCGTTGCGTTGCCTCCTGGTAACTTAGAGAGATGATCTGTTCTCTGCAGTCAGAAAAAATTACCCAACCAGCAGATACTCTGTCACTCAAATAGCAGCAGTTTATCTCAAACATGAACACTTAATAAGAAGAAATACCTGTCAGTTTTGATAGTCTACCATTGCCCCTGCTAATGTCATCGCCAAACCTCTGCAAAAAAAAAGGGGGGGAGTATAGCCATAAGTCCCACAGTATGAGAAATAGAGAGCCAACAAGATGCTAGTGCCTGCCAAATTGGGGGTATAGGATCACCAACGTCCAGGTAGGGCCTGGAAATCTGCTGGAATTCTAATTGCTCTCTAAACTACAGACATCAGTTCCCTTGGAGAAAATGGCTGTTTTGGAGGGTGGGGTCTACGGCATTAAGCCCTGTTGATGGCCCTCCCCTCCCCAAATGCCATCCCTCCACAGGTTCCACCCCCAAATCTCCACAAATTTCCTAACCGGAGCAGGCAATCCTAGGCATACATGGAATTGTTCTGGCTTCTGCAGCATCCAGGGTGCCTCTCTGCTCTGGGTTGCACTCTCCCTCTAGCACAGGTGTCATGTTTGCATTTGAGATCTGCTTGGCCTCCATCATTTCTGGTATACATTCCTGGTATACTCCCCGCCCCCCTTCCAAGGGTGAAGATGGCAGGGCATGGATTGCAGAATTAAGTTTTCTGAACGTTAAAAAAGACAAATACATATAAGAAAATCCCAGTGGTACCTTTTCCTTGGGGAAAACAAAACTCCAGGATAGAGAATTGGAGAGAAGAACCAGTGGGAAAGGAAGGGTACCAACGCCTTTCCCTAATCCAGACTGAGACCTCCTTCCCTAAGTGTTCGAAACCTGTGCTCACAGATATGCCCCTGGAATCCCCAGTGAGGGAGAAGAACCTGGTGGGTGAAATTTAGAGCACCGAGGCAGCAGTTGAGAAAATATTAAGCATCCACTGCCACCTCTCTACTCTAAATTGCCTCCCCCAAGGTGTTTTTCTAGAAGGGGTTGCCAGGCTCCGCTACACATTTGTGCATGAAATGTATGCTTAGACATTCAGACATCAGAAAAGGTAAGCTGAGCACTTGGGCTGGGGTGTGACCCACTAGTTTTTTAGTGTGAATTGTTAGCGGGAGCACAGTCCGTCAGACCGTGTGGCACAAAGCTAGGGTATTATACTAGGATTGGGGAGACACTGGCTCAAATCCCCATTCAGCCCTGGAGGTTTTGGCCACTCACTCTCTCTCAGCTGAACCTGCCTCATAGGGTGGTTGTGAGGATAAAATGGAGGAGGAGAGAATATTGTGAGATTCTCCATCTAGATCAGTTCTGTCTATTCTAACTGGCAGCAGCTTTCTGTGGTGTCAGGCAGATTGAACCCTGGACTTCTGCACACAAAGCCTGTGCTCTGCCAACTAGCCTTCCCCAAACTCCGCCCTCCTCAGGCTCCACACACACACACACCCAAAAAAACCCCGCCAGTGGCAAAGAGGGACCTTGCAACTCTATATGTACACCAGTCCCCCAACTGTTGTGAGATTCCTTCTTCTTATGAGTGTTCAACCACCATTCCTGGTTGCCAGGGCAACCAAAATGGTGGCCAAAAAGCAAGTGATCCCCCAGGGGTTCAGGAAGCCCTATAAGGCATGTGTGGCATGCCATGCTATTTTTTTAAAAGCCTGTGGAAACATAGAAGTAAGGAGGATTATGTCCTTCAGGGGTACCAGCAGCAATAAGTTAAGTGGGTGGCAGTGGCTACTGCTGCCAATATCTCAATCAGTGAAAGATCTTGAGTCACCACCAATACCTCTGCCATGGATCACTAAGAGGTCTTAGAGAAGCCACACAGCACACACTCTCAGCCTCAGCCCTCCATCAGCAATAGAGAGAACGATAATTCTGAACGACATTACTGCACTGTCATAAAGATGGCTATTAGATAATGTGTGTGAAGCACCTTGAACACTTGAAAGTGCTATACGGTTCTTAAGTATTATCATACAAGCAATAACCAGCCATTTTTCCGTCCTACAGAATATGCTATTAAAATGCATAAACTCATGTCCATCCAATAGTTCAATCTATTTTCCCACTCCCCCCCTTTCCTTCTCTGCTAAATCATATTGTAGGGGACAAAGCTGTCATAACTGAAATATAACCTGGATTTATTATTGAAATCCTAGTTCCATTGACTTTAATAAACTCAGGATATCTCCTGAGTTTGACTTACTATTTGTTTTTGGCTATTGCCTGTCCCCTTTTCACAATGACTAATGGATGAGTCATCCTGATCAATCTTCCCATGAGTCATCAGATTATGTTAACAACTACTACTGAAGAAGTTCAACCCAACCTTTTGGTTTCCCTGTGGGAAAAGGATGATGTTCTTTGGTTGCAAAAGGGTGACTGTGACAGTCTGTCATTGCCAAATAAAAGAGAAGTCCGGTGGCATCTTCAAGGTCGGTTATGCATGGCTGGTTTGTCTTATGATTCTCCTGCAAATGTCCCAATTCTCTGTGGGGATTATGCATGACGTTCCTCTCCCTCAGGGCTCATCTTGCTTCCATTCTGTGATTTCCCCAGGTTTTCCAATCCCTGTTTCATCCCGAAAATAAGTTTACTTCCAAGCTTATCTTGGATGTGAGTAGGTACATAGTTCAGCCATGGGTCAATCTTCTCAAGTCCTGACATGCCCCCTTTCTCCTACCCCTCCTCCAACTCTTCCTCCAGCCAGCCTTCAGCCATCCCCTCCGCAATGCCCTAGGAAGCCATATCGGAGCTGGAGGTGGCCATGGTCAGTCCCTTCTCTGTGCCCCCCCCCCCGCTGCATTTTTTCCTGCTGCTCCAATGAAATACCGAAATATCATCCTATCATCCAAAATACTGTTAAAAATCACAGAGAGAGCAAGCGGAGGTTAGGATCATACATTCACTCTCCCCCCCTCCCGCATTTGGGTGATGATTTACCCACTGGGGGGGGGGCGCGGGGAGCTAGTGTACGATCCTAGGCTCTGCTGCCTCTCTCTGCAACCCTATTTTAGATGCGTGAAGGAGAGGGCTTTTTGTTGTTTTGCTCACTGGTACTGAGTACCAGCAACTTTTTGGGGACCAGCAAATCAACAACAGATTACTTCAGTGCACATTTGGAAAGGTAAGAAGAAATAAAATCAGAATGGCCCTACCACTACTTTGATGATATATTGGTATTCCATCGGAGCAGCAGAGGAAAGAGTTGGTGCCAGAATATTAGTAATTTGTCATTTAACAATGACAACATAATGTTGAATTTTAAACCCAAAGGACCATCTCCTCCGCTACTGTCCAGCCCACCAATTAAGATCTCTCTCCCACCTGGACAGTAATGGAGGAGATGGTCCTTCAGGTTTAAAATTCAACGTTATGTTGCCCCCACCTTCAGAGGTGAGATGGGTGGTGGCGAGAGAGAGGGCATTCTCAATGGTGGCACCCCCTTGCCTTGGGAATGACCTCCCCTTCAGTTTTGTCTGGTGCCTACTTTATTGTCTTTTAGGCGCCAGGCCAAAGCATTTCTTTTTACCAAGGCTTTTAATTAGGGTTATTGTCTTTCAATAACCTCTTTTAGGATATGCAGCTCATCGGAGTCTATTTTACACATAGTTTCATACTGTTTTTAATGTCCCTATGCTTGTTTTAATGGGTTGTTTTTGTTTATGTTCATGAAGTATCGTTTTTACTGTAAGTCTTCTTCAACAGGACTGCGAGCATAAGCATCAGATCCAGGTTAGTGCCAGAAGTGACATTGCACCATGCCTATTCGAATGTCCCCACCCTCCTAAAGCTCACACTGGTGGCCAGCACTGGGTTGGTAGCCCTACTTGTGGGTGGTCTGGGCAGGCAGCAATATATTAAGTTACAGACAGAACTGGCAAAATGAGGATAAATGCACTCCGAACCAATACTCTACCCGAGCCACCCAATGGCTACTATTGGTGGCACAGAGGGGCAGTGCTGGTGCATCGAAAGGGCTTAGCATGCTCCTGGCTGCAGGGGCACTGGGGCTTGGCTTGCTCCCAGCTGCTAGCGGAGGGAGAGGAGGCAACAGGCATACTTAGCTTGGAGTGACAAAATATCTTGAACCGACCCTGGATAGATCAATGACTTAAGCGAAGGCAGCTGCAGATGTCGGCATTTGTATGTGAATGCTGATGACTGAGGCATTTTTGTGAATGTCCAATAAACAGCAGAGTTTCCAGTAAATGCTGACAAGTCACCCAGGTCAGCAGGCACCAGTGCATTTATGAAAAGTAGACAAGTATTTATGTATGATTGGGCATTCACAACATTTATCTGGGACTGTCTGCATTCATATGTGAATGTCAACATTAATTATAAAACAGATGCTCAGTGGCACCTGAAAGTCAAACAACATTTATTCCAGCATGAGCTTGTTGGTAGCTGCTGGAACTACTGGAGTATCCTTGGGAAGGGTTTTTCTTTTGGGGGAGTTTTAAAGACCATAAGCCAGATCTTTTTGGTATCTTGGCCAGCCTGAAGGGGGAAGGAAGATAAAAGGCTGAAAGGGAGGTTTGGCCTTTAAGGTGCCTAGGGTTGCCAGCTCCGGCTTGGGAAATACCTGGAGATTTGGGGGTGGAGCCTGGGGAGAGTGGGGTTTGGGGAGGGGAGGGACTTCAATGCGGTATAATTAGGGTTGCCAACCTCCAGGTAGTAGCTGAAGAGCTCCCTCTTTTACAACTGATCTCCAGCTGATAGAGATCAGTTCCCCTGGAGAAAATGGCTGCTTTGGCCATTGAACTCTATGGCATTGAAGTCCCTCCCCTCCCCAAACCCTGCCCTCCCCAAACCTCCCACCAGTGATGAAGAGGAACCTGGCAACTCTAGGTATAATGCCATAGAGGACACCTTCCAAAGCAGCCATTTTCTCAGGGGAACTGATCTATGTCACCTGGAGATCAATTGTAATAGCGGAAGATCGCCAGCCACCACCTGGAGGTTGGCAGCCCTAAAGGTGCCCCTTGGCTTTGGTTTTATTTTGCTACAATCTACTAACACAGCCACCTCTCTGAAACATTCCTTATAACTTCCATAATTGTTAGGGGCTTATTTATACCCCTATAGATTTTATTCAAATGTACTGGAGGTATGTTGGAAGTCAAATTCCACGGTGTCTCATTTCATAAGAAGGGAACTAAGCAGATTGTTTCCAAAAGAAGAGAGACAGCTTCCGGCAATAGCAAATGAAAAAGCAAAGATGTCAATTAAAATGCCAGTCAAAATTAAGCAGATCATTTTGATGTAAAACAGCTCTGCTGTAATAGTTATGCGACTACTGTCAATATGAAACAAATAGAGATGAACTGGTCTTCAGCCTCCTGTGAGAAGAGCTTTGGACTTCTGGAAAAAAACATAAATTAGCCAGCTGGTATCTGAAGAGAATATATAAATCAAAACAGTTCAAGAAAGATTATTGTGTATGCCTGAAAAATAGAAACGTTAAGGCATTTTCGTTATTTTTTGTACTATTAAAAAAAAAGATCTGATTGGCTACGCTTATTGCCAAATGACCTTTGAATATAAAACAGAAGTGACTTTTCCAAGTCGTTTGCAGACCCAATAAAGTGAATGCAGCCAGGATGAATGGTCAGCAATCCAGAGATTGATTTCTGCTGTAAATAAACCTAAGTGGATGAACAAAACAGCAAAATGAAAAGGGAAATGGATTATCGGGAAGTCTGACAGGAACAAGACAATGCCAAGAAAATGAGTGAAATGTAATAAGATCATTTCTGCCCAAGATGCCGCAGCCTGCACAACACCAAGTTTTACTGGGCTTGGCATGAGCATATGGCACAGTAAGGACGGGGCAGTTGTTCCATTTTAAATTGTGCTCTTATGAGTTCCCCCGAGCAGTGCATGGCTAATAAGTCATTGCTCTATTGCTTGGAAATGCCGCATTCTGAATTGGACTGGAGGAGGCTGGCTTTTATCCCATCTGGCGGGCATTGTTCAAAATTAAGCAACCTCTCCTCCCCCGTTGAACAATGTGCAATAATTGGCTTGTGTAAAAATTTGTTCTCCACTGTAATGCCAATTCCTGGCCTGGCATAAGCAGGGACATCACTCCACGTCAGGGCATCCAGTCTCCACACACCCCTCACTTGCAAACAGACTGCTGCACATACCTAGAGCATGAAGAGAATATCCGCTGCTGGCGATGCTTCCATCCATATGGCTAAATCTCTGCACATTACAATGACGTCCTTTCTCTGCTGTCCCCAATGTCACGGTGATTTTCTATGCCTTTTTTGATTCCTAAGCTTCTGTCTCACACAACCACTTCCTCTATATAAGCTAAAAAGAAAAAGGGAAATCGTGCCCCCTTAAATGCAAACAGAATTAATGTAGCATAAGATTTTGTATGCTATTATCTATCTATAAATATCTATTAGGTTTCCTCCCTTTCATCATGTTTCCTCTAAAGAAACAAGCCCCAAATGCTGTAATATTTTCTTCACAAGGAAGGTGTTTCATCTCGTACCTGCTTCCAATTACCATGCTGAAGGAGAAACTTCAGTAAAAAGAACCTCAGAGAAAAGTTCTCCACTGAATGGGGTTATGGCCCAAAGTACAATGGTAGGGACTCTGCTTATTGAGATTTATTTATGGTTATCAGGTCACAGACGACTTATGGTGACCCCATAGGGTTTTCAAGGCAACAGACATTCAGAGGTGGTTTGCCACTGCCTGCCTTTGCGTAGCCTGGTATTCCTTGGTGGTCTCCCATCCAAATACTAACCAAGGCCAACCCTGCTTAGCTTCCAAGACCTGATGAGATCAGGCCAATCCGGGCTATCCAGGTCAGGGAAGCCTTATTTCCTCATGGCAAAAATAAAGATGTTCAAATATTTTGTTATTTTTCTTCCTTGAATTATTCAGCATTCAGATCCTGTAAATAAAACATACAATTATTGCACAACAAAAGAGCCACTCCTCCATGCTGCGATGCCACTGAAACAACAGAACGTGCTGATAGCATTAGATGTATGACTGGGACACAATATCAACTGTTCACATTCGGCTCATTGTCTGATTGTCAGTCTTTTGTTAAACACCCTAGATTAGTTCTGAAAATACTAATTTCCCTCTAAATCACTTCAGGCTGGGGCTGAGACTAAATTTTGTCGGCTAAAATTTTGGATGGGAAAGAATGAGCATCTGAAAGAGATTCTCCACCCCTGCACCTCAGTCCAATCCTTTCCTACATTCATTTTGCTGCTCTGGTCACCCCTCTCAGCAGCTGCTTTGGGAGGGGGGGGCTTTAAAACAAAAAAAGTATTGTTCTTATTGGAGGCCATGTAACTAGGGTTGCCAGGTCCTCCCTCTCCAACAGTGGGAAGTTTTGGGGGGTGGGGTTGGGCAGCTGTGTGCAACGTGCTTACGTCACCGCCAGGTTTACTCCCAGAAGTGCCGCACCACTCAAACCCCTGGGGTCATGAATCTATTAAACCCCATCTTATTTGTCTCTCTCAGTTCCCACAATGCATTACTGCCTTTCAGGTACAACCCACAGCAACCACCTAATGCAACCGCATGAGCAAGAATGAAGACATGGGTCAAATACAATGACCACCTGGAAAGAACCATGTGATTGGCCACACCCTTGTAGCTGTATAATTCATGCACAGGCCTGAGTTGTAAAGGAGTACGTTACCAAAAATCAGCTCCCACATACTGTTTCTGTAAGCATGTGACTACATCTGAAAGACTTCAGGGTCATGTCCTAATTTCTTCCCCATCCCATCCTTCCTTCCTTGTCTGCATTCTGTTCTCTTTTGGCATGGACTGGATCCACTCCTGTGTGTCATACAACAGCTGCCACATAGTCTAGAAACAGTAATCACATTTATTGTCCTTATGGAAATGATAGCCATGTCTTAACAAACAGGATATGGTGGATACTGCCATATTCTAAGAATTGGGAGGGGGGCTGTTTGATCTCAAATATATGTTGCCTGTCACTGACTCTCATTCCTAGATACCCTATATATAGGGTTGCCAACATACAGGTGACACCTGAAGATCTCCTACTATTACAATTGATCTCCAGATGACCAAGATCAGTTTCTCCTGGAGAAAATGGCTGCTTTGGAGGGTGGACTCTATGGCATTATACCCTGCTGAGGTTTGTCGCCTCCCCAAACCCTTCCCTCCCGAGGTGCCACAACCAAAATATCCAGGTATTTTCCAAACCAGAGCTGGCAACCCTACCTATATATAGTCATCCACTCACTCAACATTTTAGACTCTGAACCAGGATGCTAATCAGAGATCATAGGCCCAGACCTGCCTCAAAAAATGCCACTCTAGGAAAAAGAAGACTTCTTTTGAATAAATCCAAATTGAGCCAACAAATCCAACTTAGAGCACATTCAAACTATTGAGCAGGGCAAGTAGTACAGTCCTGGCAAGAACAAATCATGTCAGATTTGACTGAGGATTGCATGCTCCTTCTATAAAATCATCTAGCATAGCATGATTCTTTCGCAGCATCATGGTGCACAAAGGGGACCATCTCTTACTATCATGGGAGAAAAAACCAGACATTCTTTTCTGCAGCCTTCGGAGCTTTTTTGGTGCTCTCTGTACAGCGCAGAGATAACTGTCATCACCAGGTAACTGTAGCTCACCTTTGTGGAAAGGCAGGGAAAACATAAGATAAACACATAAAGACATTGAAATAGCTGGGTCTGTGGGAGAGAGGAATATACGCAGTAGGAAGTGGACACTGGAAAGGCAGGCTAGATAACTGGGAATGAGACCAACTTTTTTGCTAGATAACTGGGAATGAGACCAAAGCCCTTTTCAGGTGTTACAATTGCGTATCCTGGTAGCCTGCCCACTGCACGTATCAGGAGTGCACTGCATGCTACCCATGAGCCTCCCAATACGTGGTCACCATATTATGTGAACAGGGGCAATGCATATGTTTATCATGCACATACAGACCAGGGGCAGACCAGGGGGAGGAAACCGGTCCTAGAAAAGGCCCCCACTCCTGGCCCTGCTCCTCAAAGAAGGAAAGGAGAAAGAGCCAGAACAGCCACTGCTGCACTGTGTGCTTCTTGACCTGGGGGTCTTCTTCTGTCAAGGAGTAAAGTGTGAGTACAAAACATGCTTTGCCACTGAATTCTTTTGAGCTGAGAGAGGGTGGGTTAAGTTTCCCTTTTACATGCAACCCAGTGAGGAAGTCTCTGGTGTTACAGAGAACAGCCAGCTTTGAGCTTTAAGTATCTGATAAATAAACGTGCTGCCCAGTCTTACGTGATGATAATGACTCACACACCTGGATTCCAGGTTGGTCTCCCCAACCCCCTTTTGTCCCCCAAAGGACACTGTGCTTACATCCCATCACAGAACATAGAGACATCTAGTGGCTCACTATTGCACTGCTACGTATCTTATCAATACAAAGAAAGGGCAGGGTCATGCAAATATCAGCGAGTGGGATAAGACACTAAAACCCAGAAGCATTTTCTCTTGTCTGTGAAGCCACTGAGATTCTCCTCCCCTTCATAGCTGCAATGCAACCCTTCTGCTCTGTAGAAACAGGCACTGTGACCTTAGCCAGGCCCTGGTTCCTGCAATTTCCTTGAACAGGCAGACCCTTGGCAGACTATCTTTCCAATTTATGGGTCAGTGTCCTAGAAATATTTCCGTGTGAGAGGTGCAAACTGTATTTACACAATCTATGTAAGAGACATAAATTGCATTTATGTTCCTGCAGGAAGAGCTGCACTTCCAGCGCAAACAAACATGCTGCCTAGTGTCAGTTTTACAGTACCGTTACGCACCAAATGAAGTCAGTCTCCTGTCATCAGACTATTTTAAGCCTCATGTATGAAAACACCTTGAAGCTATTTCCATGCAAGGACAAGCTCCGTTCCCGATAGTACAATACAGCATAGATTCCCTTTCCTTTGAAGGCAGTCATCAGTACATGTGAAATTTCAGCTTAGATGTATTTTAAAATGCCACCATGCTTTACGGTGTTTTGTTTGAAGAATTAGGAGTATTTGAAAAAGTGAACAATGTACAGATCCCTTTGTAATGATTTTCACTTAATTTCCAACGTCTAGTTCTGCTGTTCTTGAAGTTATTGTTTCCTCATTTGCCCAGATCATAATAGTATGATAAAAAGGCAGGCTACTAATTTGGGGCATTCTCTCTTGCCATCAATATCGAACATACATTCTCTTAATATGGAGTATTACTAGGGTTGCCAATCTCCAGGTAATAGCTGGAGATCTCCTGCTATTACAACTGATCTCCAGCCAATAGAGATCAGTTCACCTGGAGAAAATAGCTGTTTTGGCAACTGGACTCTATGGCATTGAAGTCCCTCCCCTCCCCAAGCCCCACCCTCCTCAGGCTCCACTCCAAAAACCTCCCACCGGTGGCGAAGAGGGACCCGGCGACCCTAAGTATTACCTACACCAGGCAAGAGTAGCAATCACTGAGCTCTCCTCAGCTCAATTCGGAGTCAGCTCAGTATTTACAGGCTTTCGCTGCTGTTTCTGTGAGTTGATTGATAGGGAATTAACACGCAGCTGAAAGGTTTGCAAGCTATTTATCCCTTCAATTGGCGATGTGGGTTGCCAACTTTTGATTTCTGGGCAGGGCCCAAGGGACATTAAGTGAGTGTGAGAATATTTTTGACAGTTGCCATACTGCCCTGGTGCTCTGCCATTACTCACCCTGTGGACTGTACCTATGGGTGAACTATATGCAGGCACCTTGCAGTCTCAGTGGCAGCAATGTATGAAACAATGCACTCAGAAGCCTGGTGCTCTGGTAGGTATAAACACATCTACTCAGAAGATTCTGGCAACCAGTCACACATTTTGGCTTGAACAAACAAAGAAATTGAGCAATTGGCCCCAGGGGATTAAAAAAAACACAGTTCAGTTAGCTTTTTTCAGTTAGGAGATGTAAGATATCTCCTAAATTGTTTCACCAGAAAATAGCTGAAAGGATTGCCTTAACGTAACTTCGCACAATAGTGTTAGAGATGGACCACTAGAGGCCACTAAGAAAAATCTACTACTCACAATCAACTAGAAGGCTATGCAAGAGAAAGCTTTCATTTTTCTAGTCTGATAATAACATTGAACTAAATGATAAAATATTCCTTTGTCATCTGTATTTATAGGTAACATTGGGTTTTTCCCACCTTTCTGGATCATGTCTTATTTTGCTCTGTTAAGGAGAGCTGCTATTGATTGATTGATTGACTGACTGACTGACTGACTGACTGTGTTTAGGAAAATTCCGTGCTGCTTCTCCAGAGGCTGCTCAGGCTAGCCATACTATGCCCCCACCCACCTGCTGAATACGCAGCATGCATGTAGTGCTTGTTACCTCTGGAAGGCAGGCAGGCAGGCTTCTGAAAAGCAGATTGGGGGGGGTGGAGGCAAATGTTTCTCCCCACCACCAAAAGGCAGCAACAAACCAGTCATGAAAAATCATCATGAAACATCAACCAGGTTGGGCAGAGTACAAATTAGTTCCCAGAAATACAAAGACAAGTTGAAAGGACCTACATTCTTCAAATATCCTTTGTTGTAGAGGACACTGGGCAGAATGCCAAAATGTCCCATGTTCTTCCTGAGGCTGATTGTAATAACTCTGTGCACTGCACAACTCTTATTTTATTAAGCCTAATAGCATTCCCCTACCTAGTAGGAGACTATCTATCTTAGAGATGGAGACATTGAGTTCCTAACAGGTTCCATGACCTCCCTGAGGTCATTTGGGAAATAGACAACAGAGCTAGGAATAGAACTAAGGTCTTGAAGTGACAGATCCAAGTTTCAGATATTGTGTTAACTACAGGTAAAGTAAGGGTAAAGTAATGAGGTCCATGACCTTGGAGGTATAGAATGGCACTTCTTCTGTGTTTCCATCTGTAATTAAGTTCCAAGAGATCAGCAAGTGGAAAGTACTGTGGAAACATCAGCCAGTATGGCCACGTTCCTTTTTTTCCTGGTTAAATGTAACAACAGAAACCCCAAAGGATGGAATAGGTAGCTTTCACTAGGAGACATCAAAGCACAAATACAGAGAGCTATTTACTTAGGAGTAAGTTAATTGCAGTAGCCTTACAAGTATGTGGGGTGGCAGGTGGTCAGCCACATTTACCATTCTCCATTTTCCCCTAGTTTCAGACAGGAGGCAAATACATGGTAAACTTTTGCTCACCATACAGGCAAATGTAACAGTCAGCAGGAGAGGTAAAAGAGATCTCAGAGAGAAGACTTCCAGATTGAGTTCAGAGGCAGGAAGAGAATGCCTGATCCACCATCAGAGGACACTCCAGAAGCAATCAAGCTGAAATATGAGACAGTGGGCCTTCCTGCTCAAGGTGGTTTACAAGTGAAAACAATATCATAGGACAAAATAATTAACATAAAGTATCAATATTAAAAACAAGCTATGAAAAAAAACTATCCTCACTCTCTTGGAAGAAGCCTCCTTGTCTTCTTCCTTTCCTTCTTCCTTTCCTTTTCTCTCCATCTATTTTTTCAATTTGTAATACAGATAATATCACAAATAATGGTGGAAAATGCCATCAAGTTGCAGCTGACTTATAGTGACAACCATGGGTTTTTTAAGGCAAGAGATGCTCAAAGGTGGTTTGCCATTGCCTTTCTCTGTGTAGCAACCCTAGACTTCCTTGGTGGTCTCCCATCCAAGTATAAACCAGGGCGGATCCTGCTTAGCTTCTGAGATCTGACTAGCCCGGACCATCCATTTTTATTTGGTTCTGTTAAGAGGCAAGCATCGCACCTAACAAAATTATGCAAACCTACTTACCATCACGTAATCCTTCCCTTACACCTGTTCTCTGCACCTTATCTGTTCCCTTTCTCATTCTGTTCCTCCTCTGTAGGCCATATTAATAGTGCTATGCCTGTCTTGGAATCTGGGGATGAAACCAAGAATCTTTGATCCACATCCACAGCATAGCCCAAATAAACTACCCCAAGTGACCAAGCTTCAGGATCCTTCTTTCTTTGGAGGGCCGATACAACATTTTCCAAGAGGTTATTAATACTGATACTGACAAAGTTTATTGTCTGCAGCCGAAGGCCATCACAATCCACCACACAAAACATTAAAATAACATAAAATATCATAAAATAACATTAAAATAACTTTAAAACAGTCTGACCCACAAGAAACTGGTATTTAAATATATGTTCCCTGATTAGAAACAGCTTTAGCTCGGATTTTCTTAACTGCTAAAGCAAAAAGAGACACTTCGTAAGAAACATCAGGATTGGCATCTGATAGGAGAAAGAGCAGCTTCTCTGAATCTGGAAAAAGATTTACGCCCTTTAGAATCGCTCCGAGGAATTTAAGCCTGGGCTCTTTGTAAAGAGGACAGAAGAAGGTGTAATGAGTTAGGTCCTCTGGAGCAGCCCCACAAATACATAGGCGAGAGGCCCATGGTGTTTGGGAGTAACATCCAGCTATTCAAGCCGTTGGCATGGTTTGAAACCGGAGGGAGGTAAAAGCTATTCTGAGGTTATGAAAGGGGATACTGACCAGGTATGAAGCTCTGACATGATCCCTTTTAAACTGTTTATATCATGGTGAGAATTTGGATTGGGAGATTGATTGCCTGTCTGATGGAGCATCACATTTGAACACCCAATCCCGAATGTTGGTTCCTGCTATGGGGACAGCCTGGGTGTCATCTGATATAGAGTAGCAAAGCAGGATGTTGTGAGGTTATTAATAAGATCAGTACTGTGAAATGGATGGAATATCAGACATGAACTGGGGAAACCTGGAATCAAATCCCCACTCAGCCAAGAAGTTCATTAGAGGGCTTTCCGCTAATTAAGCTCCCTCAGCTTAACCTACCTCACAGATTTGGCATCATAGATGCTTCCCTATGTTCCTTGGAGGAAAGGTGCTTGTGAAGAAATTCGATAAAAACCCATGTATATATTTGTATATTTATAATTGTAAACAGAAATGTATATGTTTTAGAATGAATTTAAGGTCTTTATGGGTAGTAGAAAGCTAAACAGTAATGCAAATCAGGGTTTGTAAAGCTAACTTATTAGAGAAGGAGGGAAAATAGAGCTGTTGTATTAGTCCCTTAGCCTGGTAAGAAAAGAAGTGAGGGGCAGTGTGGAAGATTCCTAGGACCCACTGAGCCAAGGACGAAAGTCTGTCAAACATGCTTGTGATGGCATCCTTGCCCCGACCTGAGATCCTGTGTTTCCTCTGCCCTTTGTTCAAGTACAGGTAATGGGAGGCTTCTTATGTTTCCTGTTTGGCCTTTCATGCTGTTGGAGTCACCACTTCTGTAGGGTTGCCAACCTCCAGGTAGCTGGAAATCTCCTACTATTACAACTGATCTCCAGCTGACAGAGATCAGTTCACCTGGAGAAAATGGCTGCTTTGGCAATTGGACTCTATGGCATTGAAGTCCCTCCCTTCTCCAAATCCCACCTTTAACCCCCAAAATCTCCAGGTATTTCCCAACCCAAGCTGGCAACCCTACATTTCTGCTTCTAGCTTTTCTATTCCTCTGGTGAAAATAAAATATGAGTATGGTGGCACCTGAAAGCCTGACAAGATTTTATTACAGCATATGTTTTCATGGACTAGAGCTAAATCTTCAAGGTGCCACTAGATCTGTGGTTATTTTTACTGCGACATACTAACCCAGCAACTGCTCTAGAATTATTATTACCAGAGGATTAATGACCACTCATTATTGATGCTGGATCAACTCTAACCTGGGCTACAGCTTGTCCCTTTATAGTCTGCTTCCTTGTGAAACTACAGAGCCAGGTCAAATGCAAGTACCTTTCAGTCAAAGCTTCTTGCCACATTCTCAGTAAGTTCTGGTAGTGATTAAACCTATACAGTGGGGCTCTGTGTGTGTTGCACAAAAAATCGTAAGAGCCCAAGTTTCCTTGAAAGGCAAAACTATCCCTCAAGGCAAGGGTCCCCAGTTTGGTGCCCGCCAAGTGTTTTTAGGAAGTGGGTGGGGCCAGGAAGGGCTTTTGCCCAGCCCAGCAAAGCTTCTCATTGACTATTGGAGATTTGATTGGCTGGGAAGATTTTATAAATATTGCTTTGGCAGCAGCTGCCATGACAACACAAGGATCTGCGCTGTATCACTGAAGTTAAGCTGTGGCAATCGTTTTGCGGCTGGCCCGGCCTCCTATGGCAGCCATTTTGTTGCTGCACCCACCACGCCGGGTCAGAATTCCAAATGGGCCTGCAGGCTCAAAAAAGGTGGGGACCCGTGCCTTAAGGGCAGTGCCATTGTTGTTTCTCAAGAGGGAAGCTGTCTTTTGTCACGAAAGGAGGCTGTTTAACCCTTCCCTTGTCAGCCATTTGCCCCTTGGAATTGCCCCGCTCAGCCTCTGCTCTCTTCCAAAGGCAGAAGGGAAAAAAGGGACTCAACATATTTACCCAGAAACGAGACCCTCCCGTACTTTCAGTTACTAGTCTTCTCTCCCTTTCCTCTGCACAGAAGGTACTCAGCCTGGCAACAGAGACCCCGCCTTTAACTAATGATCCTTCCTTGCATGCAAAGATTAAAGCGGTGATGTGTGTGCGTCTTGTTAGCCTGCAATATTGACACTGAAGAGGCAAATTGAAAGAGCCCTTCTGCAGAGACAGTGTCCTGCGGTGCTTCAGCACCTGAGACTCTCCTTGATGATGGAGAGCAATCGCTCAGACAAGTGGTCCGTGATGTCGTCCGTGGGACCCCCCACCAGTATCATAATGGTTCTGCATTGTGGGGAAGTGAGGCTGCTTAGCGTTTGGCCTTGGATGGAACACTTTGCATCTGTTTCTCTGTCTTCCATTGGCATTGGATTTGTCTGCTTTCTTCATCTAGCCATTGGCTTTCATGGTGCTTTGTTTCCTACCCCCTGCAACAACAAAAAAAGAGTTCTCACAGCATGTAAACACAACTCCCACACCTCACTGTGTGCCCGGAACCAGCTGGCGAGCCTCCCTCTCCTATTGACAAGCCTCGGTAAACCGAAGTAACTGTTTGCCATTGTACAAATCCAGGCCACAACAGGGGCTCATTCTACTAACAGTGTGTTTGCATTTTATCTTTATTACAAGAACGGGGCTGAAAGCTGCTCACTGCTGCTTCCAGGTCTGATTACAACAAAGGGAAACAGCAATGTCTCTGATAAGAACTGTAAGGAACAATGCAAAACGCATGTCAAGGCTCTAAACAATTCACACACATCAGCCTAGAAATCCTTACAACAGCTCTATAAGGTAGGCTACTACTATAATGCCTTTGAAGAAGAGAAGAAGAAGAGTTGGTTTTTATATACCGACTTTCTCTACCTTTTAAGGAGAATCAAACCAGCTTACAACGTCCTTCCATTGCTCTCCCCACAGCAGACACCTTGTGAGGTAGGTGGGGCTGAGAGAGTTCAGAGCGAACTGTGACTAGCCCAAGGTCACCCAGCTGGCTTCATGTGTAGGAGAGGGGAAACAAACCCAGTTCTCCAGATTAGACTCCACCACTCTTAACCACTACACCACGCTGGCCAAGTGTCCATAATTTTGGAGGCAAGGTAGATGTCTGAAAATACAGTCCTAAGCAAAGTTAAAACCTTCTAAGCCCAGTGATTTAAATGGACTCAGAAGGGTGTAATTCTGCTTAAGGGTTTTGGTACAACAGCTTCTAGGCCACACCCTGGGTCATGTAACTATCAGACAAAGTAATCTATTGCTCCATTTAACAATGCATCTTCTGGAAGCCATGGGGTGTGGAACTCTAATGGAAGGGAAGGAGATCCAGGAATTGGTATATATGATAGCTCAAACACCCTATACTGAACTCTGAATTCCCAACCTCTGTGCTGCATAAGTCATATTTAGGCTTTGGAACTTGTGTGCCTGGATAAGGCCTTAAATCCAGGTATCTGTAAATTGCTCTCTTACATGTCTAAGAAAATCTCTGCTAGAGTTGCCTAATGACCATAGATGCAAGCCTTCTCCATGTTGTGAGAGTACTGCAAAAAAAAAAAAAAACAACCCAATAATTATGTGTTCTGTATGGTTTTATGGCTTGTGTAGCTGCATTATCATTGTTGCCCTGTTCAGTAATACATTGTTATCACTTCTCCTCAGTGACAACAATATATACCCACATCTGACTGGCCATTTTGTATTTTCACATCATCACATTAACTACATTTTCACTGATTGGCTGGGGTCACTATAGGAAGGAGAAAGAAAAATACTACTGTAATAAGAAAACAAATCAGACTTGCGCCAAAGCAGATGCAGGTTGTAGAAATTGTGGCACTGAGGAACTGAGAAAAGGAGTGAACATTTGTACATTTTTTCTCCCACTCCCCCCTCAAAATTGGGGACCCAATTTGAGTAGAAAGGCAGCATTGGAATGTTTTAAATAAAAAAAGGGATGGGAAGGGAAGGCAGAGTGAATAGAGCAGCAAGAATGGAAAAGCTAACAGAAGAATAAGAGCACATGCACTCAGAGATGTTTTGTTTTGGCTGGAGATGAGGTCTAACTGGAGAGCCAGTATCATAAAGTGGTCCAAATAGTAGACTGGGGACGCCCCAATTCAGATGTCCACTCTGCCTCTAACGTCTCCATCACTGTCTCTCTGTCTAGCATATGCCACATTGATTGTTAAACGGATAACATGGGGAAGAGAGAACCATGAGCGAACAGGCAGCACTGAGATCCCTTGAGGAAACATGGAATAAACTTGTAGTAGGTGGATTTTACTGCCTTGGAACTCAGCAGTCTTATTGCGCTTATCAGTGTATAAAGTGTATAAAATTCATCACATACCCTCAGAAGTTAGATGAAGTCAAAGGGAATGGCTCACTCAATGCCAATCCCTGAGCTTCACAGGTAAATTTAAAACCCATTAAAAAAAACCCACCACTTTATCATCTTACATAACAGAATAAGAGCGTTTTGTCTTCCAGATACATCTGTAGCCAAAAAAAAGAGAGAATTTTAAAAAATGAAAGGAAAGGGTAAGGAGGAAAGATAATTTCCTGTTTGATGAGTCTCACAGTAAAAAATAAATAAATTGAAATTTGCTGGCCACAACCACTTTGCACTAGACATATCTGGCAATTTGCCATGGCAGGGTTTGGTGCTTCATCTGTTCATTAAATCTCATCCATCATGTGATGCAGATTAATTACCATTTCTAATCATCCCTAATCAAGGATGGAAAGACTGGGCTCCTTCCCTTTTTTTCCAAATGGTATTTTGCCAAGAAGACAGCTGGTCTACTATCCTTTGCTTTCCAAAAGTAGTGGGAGGAGCTGGTTTAATCTGCTTTCACAGCAAAGAGAATAGAAAATGATTTTCTTTCCTCTGTCAGGGATATGGGAGTATATTCTCTATAGCATATTACCTAACCCAAAGCACAAGATGATACAATAATACAATCAAGTTCATAGAATTGTAGAGGCTGGGGCATATTCTCATGACCATCTGGGTGGATGCTTGGTCTCAGCTAGTCGTCGCTCTGAGTTTCTCTCTTACATGGCTTTTGCCATGCCACCATAAGTGTTTCAGCTTTTGGTGCCCCCAAACCCAAATTGTGTGCACACAACTGGCTTGTCATAAGTAAGGATTCCAAGTTGACTTTTCCAGGACTTTACACAAAGCTACTCATAAGGCACTAGGGAAGTAAAACCAGGGAATCTAATGCTGGACCCAAGTATATCACTTACTGGATCACAGTGGTAGCTTGCTACTTTAGAGAGTTGTGGTGACGTGGTGCAGCACCACAATTTCAAGTAGCCAGAGGGCAGTGGCGGACCTACATTTTTGGGGCCCTGAAGCTTGAACTATTATGGGGGCTCCTTCGCAACCAGCAACAATAGGGCAACATCCAACAAGGTCCAAAGGGCCTTGCTGCCCTTGCAAGGACCTTGAGGCCGAAATGGTGGAGAACAGGGTAGTGGGGTGGAGTCCTTGAAAATGGGCCATACAGTGATGAAATAAAACCACAGAACTATTAAGCAGTGCACCAACAAAGGATCCCGCTGCCAAAATGTAGGCTGTGAATAGATTCTGGTGAGCTCAGTGAGCCCTTACAGCTGGGGGTTCGAGCACTGCAAACCCACAAGAAAATTTTGAAATTTGACCAATTACAGGGACATTTTCAGGCTATATGAAATGGGTATTAGAGCATATTCAAAAGACAATATTAAGTACTTCCACCCATTGGCTTATGATTCTATCACTAAAAAACTCTCATCGATTTTGTTGAGAAATTAACTCATTAAAAAAAGTTGCTTCAGGGGCCCCTCCAGGATTAGGGGCCCTGAAGCTTAAGCTTCATTAGTTTCACAGTAGATCCGCCTCTGCCAGAGAGTGGTAGTGCAACTATTAACTCCACAGGGGTCAAGAGGGATAAGGGGACAATAGGATTCCTTCTGAGTGGTCTGATTCCTAATTCTGAGCTTTCTTTGGGGACTCCTGCCCCCGTCTGCCTCCAGAATACCAACCCATACTATGCCATGCTCCCAGCAGTTACATGTATATAGGTTTGATGAGATTTAGAATTGCCATACCATTTTCCTCCTGCTAGATTCAGAATCACTGTACTGTAAATGCTCATTGTGACAGGAATAGCCCACTTTTGGGGCTTGATCATGATAACCGGTAGCAGACCATGTGTTTCTAGAATCCTATATTTTGAAGGATTCAGAAGATCATTAAATACAAACGCTACCCAGTACAGGAATCTTCACATATCAACCTGCTACAGAAGAGATAAAGGCTACAATCCTGTGCACACTTAGTTCTATTATGAATTATGTTCATTGAACAGCATGAGATTTCTAAGTGACATGCCTAGGACAGTGCTGTGTGACACCTATTTCAGACCAAAATCTGTCACAATCAATTTAGAGGCAAAGCTGAGATTGTTACTGCATAATGCATGAATCAGTTCTTCATAAGCAGGATCAGTTGCATTCTGCTATCAGAAAAGATGAAGATAGTCCAGATCAGTTGAGCTATTATGGAATCCAGGTAGATAAACTTCTGTATACTGTTTCATCTGTTTGTTGTCCTTTTAACTAAAGAGCCTCAAGGAGAAGCGGTGTTGTAACAAGGTACAGCATTATGGTCTTATTGCTTTAGGAATAGAAACATTCTTCCCCACCCCCAAGTTATCTAATCTTCCAGCAAAAATATGGAAGGGAGAAAGATTGCTTTCCAAAGGAATGAGAATAGACCTCTTTTTATCAGATCAAGCCACTTTTTATTGTTAAAATGCTGATTAAGAGCAAGCAAACACACTAAGAAAAGCTTTTTTAAAATTTTCATTTATCTTTTCTATTTGAACAAATAAACCTATAAGCAATAACATTTCTTTAATTATCCAACAAGGTTTCTGCTTGGCACAGTCTATTTTAGGAAGACTGACTGCTCCATAGCACAAGAACGTAATTAAATAATATTTTTGTAGGTTATCCGGGCTGTGTAACCGTGGTCTTGGAATTTTCTTTCCTGACGTTTCGCCAGCAACTGTGGCAGGCATCTTCAGAGTAGTAACACTGAAGGACAGTGTCTCTCTGAAGATGCCTGCCACAGTTGCTGGCGAAACGTCAGGAAAGAAAATTCCAAGACCACGGTTACACAGCCCGGATAACCTACAAGAACCAATGAACTCTGACCGTGAAAGCCTTCGACAATAAATAATATTTTGTTTTGAACACTGGCTTTGAACCATAGTGAATTATTCTTGTGCAGAGTCATGCAGAGTTCCTGGCTGTAAATACTGAGAAACCATGCGTCAGACCCATAAAGGTCACACAATAAACAAAATAATTGAATGTGGGAGGAGGCCTATTCATATACGTATATGCATTTGAAATGTTTGGGGCCCAAAATATGGCATAGATTTCAGTAGAAGAAGGAGTTACACTTTTATCTACTATCTTATTATTATGGCTGCCAGCTCTGGCCTGGGAAATTCCTGGAGATTTGGGGATAGTGCCTGTGGAGAGGGGGATCTGGTGAGGGATTTCACCTAGAATCTATGGTATACCATAGAGTTTGCCTTCTGAAGCTGTCATTTTCTCCAGGGGTACTGATCTCTGTAGTCTGAAGATCAGTTGAAATTCCTGGAAATCTCCAGTCCCCATCTGGAGGTTGGCAAACCTACTCACTATGATATAGTGAATCAAAAGCTGAAATTGTGTAGTAGAGGCCTGGGTACAAATCTTCTTTCAGGCATTGAGCAAGTTACTATCTCTCACTATACCTACCATGAAGGACTGTTGTGAAGTTTATATTGAACAACTCCATCCAAGCCACCCTGCGTGGAATAAATGTTAATATTAGAACTGTTCATATGCTCATCTGAGTAGGAATGAATATGTGGATGGGAGAGCAAGATCATGCCTGATGTTCCCTGCTCCCGACCTCCAAGTCAGCCTACAAGTGCTTGTGTGGCTCCTGGTTACTTGTACAGAATTAATAGGCTGGTTTGGACAATAGATTAAATCAATGATGAATTGGACAGACGTGCATACGTGTCTCATGACCTGTTCTATATTGTTAGGAAATCAGCTACACAATCAGTACATATTCAGCCCCTGTGAATATTCAGAAGGGGGGCTGGCACACTGAGTTGGAAGGGCAGATGGGTATGCCCTGATACCCACCACACATAAGGAAGCAATTGGTGAATCTTGCTCTATGCATATGCAAGTTGTATGCACATGTGGGTATGCAAGAACTGCCATCTACTGATTTTGCAGTGACAATCTTCAGTTTGGAGACCCATGTGTGGGATGTAAAGTGGGGTCCCCAATATATAAAGAACACCTGTGTGTGTGTTTTTACAGACGATAATAGATACTGTATTTGTCCAGTTGACAATATGTTCACAATATGTTAACTAATTCTCATGTCATATAGCAAACTTGAGCATCCAAGAACCAGCATTCATGCTTTCGCTTCTGTTCTCTGTCTCTGTGTAAGCTCATGTGTTTTGCACTACTTTCCTTTGTAGAGAACTGAAGGTACATTCTTCTGCAAAAGGATTTTGTTGATCAATATCATCATATGATGGTGCTTGAGCAAAATAAGAATTATATTTGGGGGCCTCCGTAAGTTGAATAACTTGGATTTGGTACTTCTGCCCCTTCTACATCCTTCTGAAGATGGCACTTTTCCATTTCAAGCTTCTAATAAACCCCCTGTAAGAATGACTACAACTGTCCTCACATTGACTGGGTAAATGCCTATTCCAGCCACAACAATGAGACAAGATGTCTAGCTATCATACATGATTATGCCTTCGAATAGTTGAATCACCTGAGAACAGTGTCACAGTACTATTAAGTTCAATATTTATATAAATGAAAAGTTACACATAAAATCCCACATTAATTTCAATAGATGAAACTTTTCAAAAATGAAAGTATTAGTCAACAGGAAGTTAAAAGGGAGAGTAAACAAGGCCAAACCTCTTCAGGGTGCCAGGAAGCTATTTAAATCTACAAAAGTAGGGACTCACCTATTAAGAAAAGTACCATCAAAACTAAGAGGATGCCAGTGGTTAACCAGCAGATATAAGGAATCCATAAAAGGAAAAAACCTTCTTTCAAAAGTGGAAGTTTTGTCTGAACAAGTAAAACAAGAGAGAGCATAGGCTGTGATGAAACAAATGTACATTAACAGTAAGGCAAACAGTAAGAATTAGAGGCCATTTTCTCCAGGGGAACTGATCTCTGTTGCCTGGAGATCAGTTGTAATAGCGGGAAATCTCCAGCCACCACCTGGAGGTTGGTTGGAAGAAGAAAATACCTATGCTGGAAACAGTAGAAACTATAATAAAGGGCAGCACGTGGCTTCAAAGAGAATATAATGTGAAATATACCAACTGGAAAAGAAAACAATATTATAGAATTTTTTGGAAAATCCAAAACACAACATATATTCATAAACACTGTGTTGAAAGCCACACAGAAACCTCACTGGGTCTGAAATAACAAAAAAATGTATATATACAGATTGCTTTTCACAACAAAACATGAACAATATAAATTCAAGAATTATTTCTGTGGCCTTAACAAAGGCTCATGTATACTCAAGAATTATAGTCCATGAAAAATCACAGTGAGATGAAGAAAGGTCCAATGTGAGTCTATCACAAGTACGCATTTCGGAATCCAATCCTTCCTCAGCTTGGCGACCACAACGATGTTTAAAGAGACCAATAATAATGGCTTCACTACTTTTCAAAAAGTCCAAAGAATCTTCAAAAGGAAATTCATGGGAACAATTTTTTCCCCATATGAAAGGGATCTAGAAAGAGTAATCAACCCATTCAGAAGTCAGTGACTTGGAGATTTATAAATTGTGCTATTTAATTTCTTCTTAAATTATTTGAAATTAGGGTTGAGCAATAAATTAACCAATTTGAACATGACTTCAAATTATACAGGGTGATGAAAATCAAAATGGATTATGAAGAGACCTAAGAAGATCTCTCTAAATGAGGTGAGTGGGCAACAATGTGGTAAATAATATTTTCAAGTGCCGTCCTCAACAAAGTTACACCCTTCTAAGTCTACTGAAGTTAATGGGCTTAGAAGTGTGTAACTATGCCTAGCTTGGCACTGTTAATATAAGTGTAAAATTATGCACAGTGAGGCAAAAAAGAAATCCTAACTTTATATATACAATGATGGGGTCTGAACAGATGTTGACTGGCCAAGAAAGAGATGTGGGATCATGGTGGACCATGCAACAAAACTGTGTATTCAGTGTGCGGCAGCAGTGGAAAAGGCAAATTCTATGCTAGGGATTATTATAAAATTGGTTGAAAGCAAAGTGTCTAGTATTGAAATACCCATGTTTAGGTCTGTGTGCATTTACAGGGCAATCCTATGCAGTTATTCTAGTCTAAACTGTGTGTGTGTTTATGCCACCATTCTTCCCCCAGAGACTCAAAACAACACACACAAAAGTTATACCGAAACCAATCCATTTCAACAAATACAATAGAAACAAACATATCCTCGGTTGTTCCTGGTTGCTGCCGCTGCCTTAAATGTGCCCTAGGCTGCAAATCCCTGGGCTAACAGCCAAGGGCAAAAAACCCTTAGTTCCTACCCTTTGGCCTGTGCTTCTGTCAGTCTGTTAACACCTGAAGAAAGAGGAGAACAAATTCAGCCCAGATGCAATTCAGCTGCTGCTAACTAGGCAGCAAGATCTTCCTCACTTTCCCCCTCCCTGCCAGTTTAGAGCTTTACAGTGGGGGTGGGGGAGATGACTAAGGAAAGAACATTGTAGAGGCTTATAAAATTATGCATGGTTTGGGAAATGTCCACTCCCAAAATAATAGCACTCTGATCACCCTGTAAAACTGATATTTAATAGATTCAAGACAGACAAGGGAAAGAACTTCTTGGCAGAACGCATAATGAATGTGTGCTACTCAGTGCCTTGAGATAAGGCGATGGTCGCTAGCTTTGATGGCTTTAAAAGGAAATAAGACAAATTCATGGAGGAGAGCTCCTTCAGTGGCTATTCCCCATGGTGCCTGAATGAGACCCCCATGTTTGGAGGCTATATTCCTCCGAAAGCCAGGTGTGGCTTTGCATTAACAGGTTCAATCAAGTAGGGTCATACTCCGGTGCTACATTTTTCTGGCATATAAGGCTACCTTGTACCAAGTCAGACCACTGCTCCATCAGAGAGCTAGCATGGTGTAGTGGTTAAGAGTGGTGGTTTGGAACAGTGGACTCTGATCTGGAGAACCGGGTTTGATTCCCCACTCCTCCACATGAGCAGCAGACGCTAATCTGGTGAACCAGGTTGGTTTCCCCACTTCTCCACATGAAGCCAGCTGGGTGACCTTGGGCTAGTCACAATCCTCTTAAGAGCTCTCTCAGCCCCACCTACCTCACAGGGTATCTGTTGTGGAGAGGGGAAGGGAAGGTGATTGTAAGCCGGTTTGATTCTTCCTTAAGTGGTAGAGAAAGTCGGCATATAAAACCTAACTCCTTCTTCTTCTATTGTTGGTTCTGAGGTTCACAGGCAAAGACTGGCTTTATACTTAGGGTTGCCAATAGGGTTGGCAACCTCCAGGTAGTAGCTGGAGATCTGCTGCTATTATAAGTGATCTCCAGCCTATACAGATCAGTTCATCTGGAGAAAATGGCTGCTTTGGCAATTGGATTCAATGGCATTGAAGTCCCTCCCCTCCCTAAACCCTGCCCTCCTCGGGCTCCACCCCAAAAATCTCCCGCCAGTGGTGAAGAGGGACCTGGCAACCCTATTTTATACTGCACTGCTACCTGACATCCTTAAGTGGAAATGCCCTATGGTATTTTAACTACAGGGCAAATGCAAAGCCAGGGCCCATTCATTATTTCTCTGGGCCCTGTACAAAAATGCCCCTGCACATACACCCCATTCTCCACACACACACTCCATACATACAATTGATTATTCATGAAAGGAAAATGCCTGTTTTATGGGATTTCCCACTGGTGATAAAGGGGGAGGGAGCATCCCCTTTGGCCACAAAAAGCTGTGATGGGGATTGTCCATGGACAAAAGTCATGTGGAATGGGAGTGAAGGACCCCAGTAACATTGACCCATGTTCCCTGCCCCAAATACTTGGGCCCTGAACAAAGCATATGTTGTATCACTCAGCCACAGCCTCTGCCAGTTCCTGGCATGAAGATCAAAAGTAATCAAGACGGTAATCCACTCCTTGCACATAGAAGTACATGGAGACTAGATTCCTACTATGCAATTTTAAGCAGAGTTACACCTTTCCAAGTCCATTAAAGTCCATGGGCTCAGAAGAGTATAGCTCATTTAGGATTGCTCTGCTTATGTCACTACTTATTTTGACATGGCACAAACCCAGATTAATTCACCCAGAACTAAAGATAATTGTACTTAGGGAGCCAGTCTAAGGTGGAAACTTGCTGGATGACCTTGGGCCAGTCACACACTCTTATCTTAAACTACATCTAAGGGTTGTTGTGAGGCTAAAATGGAGCAAAGGAGAACAGGGTAACCAGCTTTCAGTCCCCATTGGTGAAAAAAGAGGGACATTAATAAATAAATTTCTAAACGCCTGCAATGAACATTCTTCAAAGATAAATACGAATGGATTAAATAGCAAGGTGCTTGCAACACATTTCAGAATATGATGATGATTACTTTTAAATTTTAAAAAACTTGGCCCCCTTTCTCCTGAGGCAGACCATTGCCAGAAGTCCAAAATCATTTAGCGCTCACTGTAATTACATCCTAGAGGACGTAACTGACAGTGTGTTGACATCACATTGCCAAGAACTAAAGCCCTTTCGTTTTCTGAGAAAGCCTTTTTTAAATCTTGGCTATTGCTCAAAGATCAGCTAGGCTGTCAATGCTCCATGCCTTCAGAGGGATGAGTTGCATTTGAAAGGCTATATTTTATGTGAAGTTTTGGTGTTGAATTTTCATGCCTCAATAAAACCTGGACGCAGAACTTGATAGATAGAGTGAAGGAGAAGGCCAGACTTTTGAGCAAGTGGGTAATAGGGGAGCCAGACATGCTTCAAGTTTTTTTTTCTTTACCAAGTGCAAAACCATTTATTAAATTGTATTAATGATCATTGGAGGTGGGAGCTCAATCTGATAGAAGGAGAAAGAGGATGTTCATGAAGTTTTACTAGTTATTAACTGAGAACAAGAATCTTGATTAGATATATTAAAAATGATGAGGGGAAGACCTTGAGATGGGAATCAGGACATAATTAATTGGCAACTAGAATGTGACAAATATCTAATATGAACATTAATATGCAAGGTTGGCAGCCTAATTCTGGGAGAGGGGAGTTTTATTCCGGTGGCTAACACAGACCAAATGACAAAAAACCAAGAAAGCAGCAGTGACAGAAAGACCTTGAGGGCTCAGAAGAGGACCCTGGAACAATATTTGCCTTCCAACTTTAGCCTGTATGCCTGTTTGTATGCATATTACTAATTTGTTGTACTTTTGATATATTTTGTAAGCAATCTAAAAAACCTTATGTGGTAGAAAGGCAAGGTTTAAAGAAAGTTCTAACTGAGCAAATACTCTACGTGGATGTAGAATCTCCCAAAGTGGCATTATACTCTAACTATCCTCCCACGTAGCCTTCCTCCAACCTGAGGAGCCTTCCTGCAGCTTCCTCCAATGGAAGAGCCACTTAAATTCAAGGAATGCTCCTTACATTGCATAAAGGCTTCAAACTTGAACCAAAAGGAAAGGCAGGGTATAAATATTTTAATTAAAAAATTAAACTAAAAAATAAACATTCAATGCAATGGTAAGGATAGGATCCAACCCAGTGATAGCTTAAACATTGCTATGAAATGTATATAGAAATTGGATGGTGAATATGTACTTACTTTATAGTTCATCCTTTTAGTTGAGATTCAAGGAAGATTGCAAAATGTAAAACAATGCAATAGGAGCCGTATAAGACATCAGTATAATACATGACATCTAACAGAGATGAAAACTGGATTAAAGACATTTGAAAACAGTGCAGAAAGAGCAAGGTAATACACACAGTAAACAGTGCAGTGAACTGCAGCCCTTGGAGCCAGCATGGTGTAGTGGTTAAGACCGGTGGTTTGGAGCAGTGGAGTCTGATCTGGAGAACTGGGTTTGATTCCCCTCTCCTCCACATGAGCAGCAGCTGCTAATCTGGTGAACTGGATTTGTTTCCCCACTCCTACACACGAAGCCAGCTGGGTGACCTTGGGCAAGTCACAACTCTGTTAGAGCTCTCTCAGCCCCACCTACCTCACAGGGTGTCTGTTGTGGGGAGGGGAAGGGAAGGTGATTGTAAGCCGGTTTCTCTTAAGTGGTAGAGAAAGTTGAGTCTCCCTTAAGTGGTAGAGAAAGTTGGAATATAAAAATCAGGTCTTCTTCTTCTTGTCCCTTAGTGAAAATATTTCAAAGCTCCTTTCATGGAGAATTAGATAGTCGAGGAAATGGCAAAAATGTGCCAATGTAGTATAGTGGTTAGAGAGTTAGACTAGGGTTTCCAGGGTTTCACACACAGATGGGGCTGGGGAAGGTCTTTCTGTTTGAGACCTTTAACAGGAGATCCCAGGAACAGAACAGGGAGAGGAGCCTGCTGGTTGACTGTGTGCCCTATAGTTGAGACTCAGCCCTTACCCAAACATTACAAGGACAAAGGGGGAAGAGACATATTTGACATGGAACTTCTGTTTTCTATGGCATCCCTGTAATGTGTAGCCTTTAAACTGCTTTTTATATTTTCCACATGTGCAGAAGAAATCTGCATTGACTAGAATGTTAAATTTACTCTCTTTGGATTTCTGTACCGTACTAGCAATATTTGCAAGTCATACCTCCTAGCCTAAAAAAGCGTTGCTGGCTTCACTCATGACAATGCCCTTTTTCACTGACACAGAAACACAGGTGAGATTAATGTAATGCTTTCATTAGTACCAAATAGAACAGAGCAGCCAACTGTAAATGTGTCTCTGTCCAAGGAAGGGAATGTATTTCTTCTCTCAAAGCTGGTTTCTAAGACTTCTCAAGAAGTTATGGATAATGAAATATCCCCTTGTTGTGCTGTAAAGCAAGTGGCAGTGATTATCGTGTCACAAATCTGATTTCAAGTATTTGTGACGATTTGTACCGTTCCATTAAAGCACTGCAGTGCTCCACACAAGAGCTGACAATGACTATTCAGCAACCACCATTCTTGTCCAGAAGACCTTGGGGCTTGTCATCCTGTTGTGGTACAATGTTCCAGAGAAATAAATAAAGAAATAAATGTTTTCCTTGTGCTTCTGGCTCTCATGAATGCTCTTGTAAGAGTTTGTCATGGCACCTGCCAAGCTCAAAGTGAAACATCTTATCCTTTGTATATCTATCATTGCTTGAAAGCCTATGATTGCTAAGAACACTTCAGTTTCATTTAATACATTTCTATTGTTCCCTTCAGTAGGGTTTCCAGAGGCCAGTCTACATGTTCCTGTCTGAATGGCCAGCTATTTCTATATGGTGGCTTTTCACATTGGCCTATAATGTCCTATGCAGCTTGCCAGGGGGATCCTTCCAATAGCAGGAAGGGTTTCTACCTTAGCACTGGGAATTTAAGGAGGTATCAGTCACTGGCCCCATTCCTCGACTGTGGGTCTTTTTTGGTAGTGGGTGGGTGAAAGTGCTAGTGGATCAGTGGATTAAGAAGCCAATTGAGTCCATGTTTTCTCATAGCATCAAAGCTTGACAACAGATAGGCATGATCTCTATATTTGGCAGCTGGGCCTCTTGCTGTAGGTGACATTCTGAACAAGCCAAATTTCCCTAGAACCCACCAGAACTAATGGTCTTAAGTGGCTAACAATAAATGATATCTTTAATGAAATGTTCTTCAGGATCATACCAAGTAACTTCGATAAATAGCTGTAGATTATTCATTCTCAGTGTCACCTTCAAACCAATTTGAAAAATCCCCACAAGGAGGGGATTACAAATTGCAATTGGGTTTTGTTAAGAATCATTTGGAGACTGTATGTTTCCAGTTCAAATATGAAATATAAAACACAAATATTTTCAATTATTTTTCCAGCTTGCACTGTTGTTTCAGCCCATAGATCAAACAAAATTGCCCTTCTTAAACAATTTATTTTGGATGCCTTTGTTACCTGGTGGACCAGAGCAAAATAAGAGAGGCAGCTTAATATTTCTAGAACAATAGATTAGATTGTACATGACTGGATTTATTATTCCATTTATTTTTTAAAATAATATTTATTAGCCGTGCTGTAGTTTAATCCCTTGCCTTGATGAACTGGGATGGAACATCTCTCATTTCTCTTAGATTTATATTCACCTTCAG
The DNA here is from genome assembly GCF_029931775.1 of Euleptes europaea. Classification (NCBI taxonomy): domain Eukaryota; kingdom Metazoa; phylum Chordata; class Lepidosauria; order Squamata; family Sphaerodactylidae; genus Euleptes; species Euleptes europaea. The sequence continues at coordinate 62,534,498 of NC_079318.1, forward strand.
AGATTCGAAAACATAAATATTACCAATCCTGCTAAGCACCAAACACTTTCCCTTGTCCTTCAATAGATGAGTGCAGAGGAAGGCACTGGCAAACCACCTCTGTTAGTCTCCTGCCATGAAAACCCCAAAAGGGATCGCCATAAGTCGGCTGCAACTTGAAGGCACTTTACACACACACACTCAATAGATTCAGTACTTTGCTGAATGTTCAAGAACAGGGTTCACAGCAAGAAGGCAAGTCAGTTGTGATCATTATTCATTAATTTACTTTTGTTGGCTTTAGGGACAACAAACTGCAGATATGTAATGTCTCCATCATATTTATATCCCACCCTTCCTCCAAAGAGCTCTGAGTGGCATATTTGGCTCTCCCCTCTTCATTTTATCCTTACTACAGTGCTATGATGTAGTTTAGGCAGAGAATGAGTGTCTGGCCCAGGGTCAGTCTAGTGAACTGGGTTAGTTTCCCGACTCCTGCAGATGAAGCCATCTGGGTGACCTTGGGCTAGTCACAGTTCTCTCTGAACTCTCTCAGCCCCACCAACCTCACAAGGTGTCTGTTGTGGGGAAGGGAAGGTGATTGTAAGCCAGTTTGATTCTTCTTTAAGTGGTAAAGGATTAATGTTGCCTGCAAATCACAGGAGTCAATATTGCACACGCTCGCCATTAATTACTATTAAGTTATTTCCCATTTTCAGCCCTCAAGGCTCCTGGACAAACCCACAATCCCTGACTTGATTAACAATACGAAAGGGACTGCTTGGCTCTGATCCAACCCTCAAGTAACCTTAAGTGCAACAAAAAGTATCTCCTTTATATGTATTTGGGTGTTTCATTAGTAGTGGCCAAGCATTCCCTGTTTCCAATGATAAGGAAAGAACAAAAGTGGAAGGAGGAGATATATCCTGCCATTTTGAAGAATGGAAATCTTCCCACTGGGAAATCTGATTTTTTTAAATTCAAAAATATGAATTTACTAAATGTGACCCCTCAATACTTTATTTTAATGCTTTCAAGCGGATTATCTGGAAACAGCAGGTACTCGGCACTTCGAAAGTGCTTGTTCAGGGAGAGTTGATATAAGCCTTAGGGAACATTTCAAGTCAGTTAATTCAATAATTCATTCTCTTCCCTCCAGTACTATCTTTTAGGGGGAGGTAGCTGTTAGACTATATCTTCCTTTGTGACTGTATTTTGATTTTTTTTCCATTTGTTTATCTGAGAGTGCCCATTTAATTTGCCATTTCCCTATATTTTTTAAAAAGTACATCTTAAACATTAAACACATGCACAGTATTTTTCAGATCAAGGAAATGCATTTAGGCTTTAATCCCAGGGGTCACTATATTAACTCGTGCCACTCAAGTTCATTCTGGGGAGTGATATAGCAGTACTTGTCCCTTGTAGTATTGCCAGCAGGCTTGGAGAAAAGCATCTTGTCCTTTTACTGTCTTAATGTGCGGAAGTGGGCAGCTGAAGATTTTCAAGGTATGGAGACAAACAACATCAACTGGTAAAGAGCATCCCATTAAGCCTCTGCTAAAAGGACAGGGCATTTTTTTCTCCAGGCAGTTGGCAACCCCAGCTCCTTGGCCAGGGGTCATCCATCCTCCAGAAGGAAGTGAATGCAGCCCCTTCCACCAAGCAGCAGAGACAGAAGCAACTCACTGCCCTTTAGTGGTGACCTAAGGGGGAGCATCCTTAGTCTAGTGTTGTGTAGGAAAATGTAGATTCCCCTGCTTGCGGGGGGAAGAATTTAGCTGCCATCAGCAGTGGACACTTGGGGAGGTGCTGTCGGTAAGACCTTGGCAGGCTGTGGAATTGCAGAAGACAAAAATTGAAGGAAAGTGAACTCTTTCCTTTCTTCCTTCCCTGAGGTAGCAATTACCTAGAGATTCCAGGGCATGGCTGAATGTTCAAAGAAATATAGCAACATTATATAGCAGCATTCCACATAAAAGAAAGCTGTTTAGTTTGTGACAAAGGGCATGGGAGAAGTTTTGAATAGCTTTCATATAGGGAATCAAAGTAAAGGTAAACTCAAAATTAAAGAGAAATAAAGGCTTAAACACAATCAGACTAGTGTGACTAATGGGGTAAACATAGTGTTGCCAACAGGCCTGAAGAAAAACAGGCCTGAAGAAAAAGCGTAATGGATGGAAATAAAAAGCTTTAGCAGCCCATGGCATGGAGGTAATTTTTGTTTTTTGCTCTCAAGTTACAATTGACTTATGGCAACCCCATAGGATTTTCAAGGCAAGAGACATTTGTAGGTGGTTTGCCATTGCCTGCCTCTGTGTCATGACCCTGGTATTTCTTGGAGGTCTCCTATCCAAATACTAGCCAGGGTCAGGGCTGCGAGTGTATGAATGGCCCAAGGTCACTCAGCAAGCTTCCATGGCATGAGTGGGTATTTTAACCTGGGTTTTACAGGTCCTAGTCCAACACCTTAACCACTATACCACACTGGCTCTCAGGTAAATAATATCACCTGGCAAATAACATCCCATTAATCCTCTATGAAAAGGGGCAGGACATTTTTCTCCAGGCTTTTTGGTAAACGCTTGGGTCCAGAGACTTCCTCTTTGCTTGTCCAATGGGTCAAGGGCAGTACAAAAAGCCAATGGCCAGGTAGCCCCTTATTGATTATTTGAATTCTAGAGCCCAGTTATCCAATTGGCTTTTTTCCAGCAGGGGGCAATCTGTGGTTCAATCTAGAGGTGTTGAGGATCATTTGACAGTTGTTCAAGCTAGCTGCCCCAGGCTATTGTGTTTTGCTAGACTTGGCAGACTTTGAGGAGTCTGTGCCATTCTTGCTGGATGTGTTGCCCACTCACCTGCTGAACCTTCCTGCCACTGGGCGTGCTCCTGGAGTTTCATTACACAGACAACCCATTTCATTTTAGATACAGAGGTCAAGAGAGCAATGGTGGGTCATTTCTCCTGCTGCCACTGCTTCAGATGGGGGGGGGGCAGTCATCTCCCTATCTAGAGGTTATGCTCTTACCCAGGTGGAAAGATAATCCAGGGATAGCACTCACTGAGTTGGTTCTCTTGGGAGTAGAGAAAACTGGTGATTTAGAGCATTTTTTGTAATATTTCCTTCATTTACAAATGTACAATTAAAGCAAGAGAAAGGTAAAGACTATAGGGTTGGCAACTCTGAGAGCCAGTGTGATGTAGTGGTTAAGAGTAGTGGACTCTAATCTGGAGAACAGGATTTGAATCCCCGCTCTTCCACATGAGTGGCAGACTCTTATCTGGAGAACGGGATTTGATTCCTCACTCCTCCACACGAAACCTGCTGGGTGACTTTGGGCTAGCCTGAAGCTGCCATTTCCTCCAAAGGAACTGATATTTGTAGTCTGGGCACCAGTTGTAATTCTGGTTGTTGGCAACCTTAGAGGCACTCCTACAGGGCAACAGATCTACCGCAAGCCAACTCACATCAGTGTCTGTCTGTCTCTCCTTCCATCTCTTCCTCAATTTCAAACAGCTTTCTTTTCACCAAGACATGCATACACCCCTAACTTTTCAGCTGGGGAGTTACCTCCACCTGATCCATGTTTCAACAGAGCCCCTGAAGGCCATTGAGGAGATATTTACAATCATTAAGAAATGTTTATTTTATTCTAGTTATTTAAAACATTTATTGGCCGCCTTTCTACCTTGCAGAACTCAAGGCGGCTTAAAGTGTAAATAAAACGACTATTATAAAAGCCCACAATTTAAAGTCTCAATTAGGACTGCCAATAAATAAAAAGTAACTCAATCAAATGCAGCCCTAAATAAAACTGTCTTCAGCTGCCTCCTAAAGGTTGAAAGTGAGGGGCCAGGTGAGGTCCATGTCCCTGGGGAAGTTGTTCCATAATCATGGGGCTACCACTGAAATGTCTCTCTCTTGTGTGCCCACAAGATGAGCTTCTTTGATAGGTGAGAATAGACTAGAAGGCCACTCTCTGTGTGATCTTAATTCTGTGATCTCATATAGTCATTATTTTATCATAGGCTCTGGTGCCCCTCCCTGCATACCACTTTAAGTTTGGCCAAGGGACAGGACTACTCATTATAAATTCACAGCAGTATTCTAGGGCATTTTTATTCTGCTGTTCCTATGAAGAGCTTAGGGCAGCAAAGATGGTTCTCCCTTCCCCACTGTATTCTCACAACTAACCTCTGTGTGTGTGTGTGTGTGTGTGTGTGTGTGTGTGTGTGTGTGTGTGTGTGTGTGTGTGAGAGAGAGAGAGAGAGAGAGAGATTTGGGATTCATTTGTTGTGAAAGATTTTAGCCCCCCCCCCCAACATTGCTTCCATCCCAAAACCTGAAATAAACATTGAACACGGTTTTTTTAGTGATCATTTTTGCTTCTCGCATGCTGTGCTTCAACTTTAGCTAGGCTTGAAGGGAAACACTGCTAACAGTTGCAGCAGAACAACAATGTCCAATGTGACATCAAGATGTACATCTCATGGGTCAACAGAGAGCATATGTATTTATTTGCTATTTGTGGCTCATTTACAAATGCTGGAATCATTTAAAAATGCATCTCACGCTGAGTATCCATCACACACACAGGCACGGCAACTCAGTAATTTCTTTCTCTGAATAAAACATGTGGAAAAACATCACGCTCTGCCCTGGCTGCAAAAGCAGAGGATGAAACAAGGAGAGATCCCCAAACAATGCTGGTTCTTGTGACAAAAGCACCAGTGAATATGCTGGTCTAGCATGTGTATTAGGGGTTGGCTCTACATCCTCTTGCATGGTCATATCTCCTCGCTGAAACGAATAAGGGTTCCAGATGGGGAAGCTCTGTGAATGCAGAATCATGGAATTAAGGAAGCTATTTGGGCTTTGCTTGTCAATTAGCATTATGACCTTAGTTGCTTCAAATGATTCCCAGGCAAGGTGTGTGGCCTCTACAATGTGGCCAGGTGAGGTGGTGACCTCAGGTGGTGGGTTTTGGGGACAGCAGCCTCTGCCTCCACCTCTTAGATCTGCCAACTCTAGCATGGGAAATCCCTGAAGATCTGGGGGGGGGGGCATGTCTGGGGAGAATGAAGTCTGGGGAGGGGAAAGAGCTCATTAGAGATGGGATGCCATAGAATCCACCCCAAACCCTGCCATTTCCTCCAGGGGAAATAATCTCTGCTTTCTAGAGATCAGTTGAACTTCTGGGAGAACTCCATGCCCAACCTTGAGGTTGGTAACCCTATGCCTGTCGCCAGTTGGGGAAGCCCTGCTGGGCCTTTACAGCTGTCTGTGATGTCCTTAAAAATGCCTTGGGAACAAGGATGGAAGGAGCATTAGCTGTTCTCGCTCCTGCGTGAGGGCAGGGATGCTGAGAGTTGGCAGCTTGGTTAGACAGTGAGAGACAGAGTGTGGCAAGGGCATTGGGCAGGGCAGACTGGGAGGAGGGGAAACAGCCCCCTGGCCCATCCAGATCCTGCCTCCACAAAGATGGGAGGAGAGGGAGAAGGAGCTATCCAGCACTGCACCTCATGTAATTCTGCTGGACGTGGAAGTGGCCATCTGTATGCTGTTCCTAGCTCACCTGGGCCAGGAGCGCCTTTCTCCATGTCAGGTGTAGCTGGGAGCCACCTTCTCCAGGCTGGAGGTGGCTCTTCCATCTTGGGCTGGACTGGCCCAAGTGCGGGGGTAGATCATTGGACCAACAGGTAACAGAATGCTGGAGTAGATGGATTCTGAATCTGATCCAACAAAGCAGTTTTTATGAAATAAGATGAGGGAGAAAGCAAGGGAAGTCACCCCCCAAAAAGCAAACCAGAGAAAGGATAGGCTTAACTTCCTGAATTACTGACTAAAGTTGATGGCCTTATTTTGAACTTCCTGCAATTTTGCAAATTAGGGCTGCCAACTCTAGGTTGGGAAATTCCTGGAGATTTGGGACCGGCACCTAGTGAGGGCAGAGTTTGAGGAGGGGGGTGTCAGATGCTGTCAAGTCCAGTGAGCTATCTATTGAACACTAAAATCATTATGTGCATGTGCAGGGGAGGAGGAGAAACTTCTACATGCTAGACATAACCCTTCACACTCGGGTTGTTCTTCTTCATGAAGTCTAGAACAAATATTTTAAACTGCAGACATATAATTGGAGAGAAGTGATGAATTTCAACTATTCTCTTACAGAAATATGTCAAAACAAGAGAGCCTCCTTTCTTTGGAGCAAGATACACATGTTAAGTCTCTCTTTATGTATAATGAAGGATAGAGTCTCATAAGCAGGAATAATTTTGACTGACCGGAATAAGAAATGTAGGCAAATACAAGGTTATTTCAGAGAATGCTAATGAGTTTTAAAATTGCCAAAGAGAAAACCAGTAACGCTTTCCCATTATCCCAGCAAACCAATAAAGCCTCACTGGAAAAATGTCATGAGACATGGACAGAATATTAGGCAAAATCACCACATGTCCTTTCTTTCCACTGGCAAAAGTGCACTGGAGCAAGCTTTCCACTGGTGCAAGATGAAGAAGAGACAATTTTGCAATCCCCCCCCACCTCCTTACTACCCCTGTTCCCCATGACATTTTTCTTATTTACTTACTTATCTCATTTGTACCCCACCTTTCTCCCCAATAGGGACTCAAATGGAATGCAGTATTCTTCGTCCACTTTATCCTCACAACTAGGGTTGCCAACCTCCAGGTAATAGCTGGAGATCTCCTGCTATTACAACTGATCTCTGGCCGATAGAGGTCAGTTCACCTGGAGAAAATGGCTGCTTTGGCAATTGGACTCTACGGCACTGAAGTCTCTCCCTGCCCTCCTCAGGCTCTGCCCCCCAAAACCTCCTGCCAGTGGCAAAGAGGGACCTGGCAACCCTACTCACAACTGCCCTGTGAGGTGGGTTAGACTGAGGTATGTGACCAGTTGCCCAGCAAGCTTCCATGGCAGAGTGAGGCTCACTCATTTCCCAGCACTGAACACAAAGAGAGACATCTACCGCGTAGCCTCCATGCATGCATTCCAATTTGCATTAGATTAGGGGAGGGGCTTGCCATCACAGTCATGCAGACCTGCCACAAACATTTCTTGTACACCTTAGAACATCTGACATGGGCTAAGGTCAAGAAGGCATATATATATAACTCTGAGATGGGAATCTGGTTTTATTTTTGTTAATTTTCTGGGTAAACGAAAAATACAGAGAATTAATGGTATGTAGCCTACCTTAGCTTGGAGTTAGTCCTAAGGAGCTGTTCAGGGCCAGCACCTGGCCTACCCTTAGCCAATGCACCTGTGGCAAAGTCAGGGACTTCCCCAATGTTGTAGGACCTAGCCACCTTCCTCATACCTCAGGTAGCTAGCTACCATAAACTCAACCAGAACACCCAGGCCGGGACCCTGGAAAGCAGGCAGCTACAGCAACTAGACAATGGCCTCGCCACCTCCCTCCTGGGTAGGGTAGCCAGGTCTCTCTTCGCCACTGGAGGGAGGTCTTTGGGGTGGCACCTGAGGAGGGCAGGGTTTGGGGAAGGGAGGAACTTTAATGCCATAGAGTCCAATTGCCAAAGTGGCTATTTTCTCCAGGTGAACTGATCTCTATCGGCCAGAGATCAGTTGTAATAGCAGGGGATCTCCAGCTATTACCTGGAGGTTGGCAACCCTAGCAATGCTCCAGGAAAGAGACTTGGATCAGGCAACAGAGGACAAGACTTCCAATAATGGGTATAAATTACGGGCAGAAAGGTACCAGCTGGACATTTGGACTTTTATTTTTTTTTACAGTTAGAGTATTTCAGCAGTGGAATCAGCTGCCTAGGGAGGTGGTAGTCTTCAAGCAGCACTAGTACGAACACTTGTCAGGGATGCTCTAGGCTGAACCTGCATTGAGCAAGGGGTTACATTAGATGGCCTGTTTGGCCCCTACCAGCTCTATAATTCTATGGTTCTATTAATCCTCCCCCCTTCTGTTCTGAGGACTGGGGAGACCCCAGAGAGAGAAAGCAATATGATGGCTGAGGGACAGGGGATGGTGCTGGTGAGGAAGGAGCCCTACAGGTACCTTAAGTCGCTTTTTCATTGGAGCAAAAGCAGCTTAAGTTAGAGGAATTCTCCTTAGGCTGGAGGAAATCTTTAAATGTTGCTCTGTGGGGTGGTAGGAGACACTGTATCTAGTGACTGTAGACAGAATTGTATATGCTCAACGCTGGGGAGAATACTTAAAATTGGAGCATGGGAACGTAAAATGTGAGTGTGGGCACATATGGCCAAAGTGATGTGTGAGAATGAAGACAAAAATGCAAGGTCTATCTAGCTATTTATTGAAGTTCCTATATTGTCAAATATTGAGACCAATCCTTGTACAAGCTATTTCAAAATAAAAATTCGAACAATGAAAAGACAAAGATGGGATCAGTAAGGAATGTGCAATAGTCTCTGGTGGAAATCTCTTTTCAGTTTCAGTTTCCCAGCTTCAAACAGCATATTTACACAGAAAATTTACCTTCCTGGTTGAATTTCAGCTGCTTCTTATGTGCACTCATTTGTTCTTGAATAGACAAATCTTCACTTCATTTAAAAACTCCCAACATTTTTACATGCATGTTTGTAATTGCATTCACACTGCATCATGAAGTTTGTAGTCTTAAGGTTGCATAAACAGAGTTTTAAAATGACTAGCAGAAGTCCTTCTGTACCACTGCAAAAGGCCTGAATGCTCCTCCACATTAAAAAAAAAGTTCTTGAATTAGAGCCAAAGGTTCTGTTCTACTAATGGTGTAGTCTTCCACTGGTGCAAGGGGACTTCCACCAAGAAATGCAGCGGAGCAGAGCGCCTTACAACAGTGGAAAGCTCCTTCTGCTGGTGGAAGGTTCTACCAGTACACTGAATGTTCTGACTGTTCACTTCTGAACTGCTGTAAGGTTCATTGCATGTACCAGTGGTTTGGATGATGGTTCTGCTGCCCTGCCACTACTGAGGAATGGACAAGGAAAGGTAAGGATCAAAGCAATTGCAGGTCCCCAAACTGCCACATCTCAGAAGCACCTGAGGAAGGGCACTGCTTTTTAGGGTTGCCAACCTCCAGGTACTAGCTGGAGATCTTCTGCTATTACAACTGACCTCCAGCTAATAGAGATCAGTTCACCTGGAGAAAATGGCTGCTTTGGCAATTGGACTATACGGCATTGAAATCCCTCCCCTCCACAAACCCCACCCTCCTCAGGCTCCACCTAAAAAATGTCACGCCAGTGGCAAAGAGGGACCTGGCAACCCTACTGCTCCTAGTTAATTTGGCTCAAGCATCCTCATGCTGCATATTTACACAGTACCTAGATTGGCATCAGAGGAGGCCAACGTAAACTTACAAGCAAATAAGGGAGGTGGTCTTCAATCAGTATTAGAGCACCTGCTCAAAGATTCAATCAGCAGCTTCAGACAGCAGATGCTGGGAAATACTTCTGCCTGAGACGTCAGCTAGTCAAGACTAGACAGTATTAAGCTGGATGGAGCAATGGTCTGGCTCAGTAAGAGGCACCGTCGTATGTCCATTTTTGCAGGGATGTCAAAAAATAATAAAAAAGAAAAGCATTTTCTGGCATTATCAAAAAGGTTTATGAAAAACCATTGCTAGTTTTGGCTCCAATTTAGTCCACGCGCATAGCACCCCTCTCTTCATCATTCTAAAATCTTCTGTAATGTAAAAAGCATCCTGTTCCTCCTACTGGCCTGGATAACACAGTGTAATGGTCAAAATTCAGTAGGACGTGTTCTAAGCCAGTAGTCTTCAGCCCACGGGTTGGGGCCATCAAGTTGGTCATGCAGCCACATCAGCTGGGTCATGAGCTTCTACAGAGCTGCCATTTTTTTGCTGCGTGCATATAAATCAGGGGTGTGATGCCGCCTGCTGATCATAGCACTCACGCTCAAGAACAGCAGGCTGGTGAGACAAGGTCACTCAGGGTTGGAGAGGTTTTTTCCTTGTCTCCGGTTCACACATAGCTGCTCAGTTTGTGTTTCCTGTTCCCGGCTTTTTTGGCATGCTGCACCCAGTCCTGGTCCATGAAGCAAAGTCATCAACCCTGTCCCATCTCTCCCTCTCACTTGCAGCTCAGCAGGTCCTATGCTGGGGGTTTTTTCCCTCCAGGAGAAATGACCTCTGCAGTCTGCCGATCAGTTGTAATTTCAAGACTTCTCCTGGCCTCACCTGGAGGCTGGCAACCATGCCTTCTTCAGCTGTCCCCAGTGGGAGGTTTCTCTGCATTTCTTTCACCCACACTCTCTTCCCCCTCCCCAACTCGGGCATCAGTGCCATGTCTTTAAACTTCAGCAGATGCAGCAGGTAGTTCTCGCTCAGCCAGTGTAACTGACACATCACTTCTGGTCGAGCTGTCTCCACTGGGTCAGGCCAAGAGAGGCTCAGTGCTAACACCCAGTCATAATGGGTAGGGCTTCCCTCGCCTCACAACAGCCGTAGCCTAACACACCCATTTCAGAAACAGAAAACCACAATTGTCAGGGATCTTTCAAGATCCCACCAATCAAGTGCTCAAGAGAGCCACACAATGTCCAGGATCTTCTCATCATATTCCTTTTAAGCAGAAAGTGAGAAAAGCGTGTCAGGTTTCCAAAAGGCGGCAATCCTACGCTTGTCCCTCTGTTGGCATATTAAAATCAGTGAAGCCGTGCACAGGCCAAATATCAACATTTGCTTGTTTAAAGGGCACCATCAGGCTTCAGTCTTGCCTTATGCTTTAAAGGTCAGTGGTTTGTTGGTTCAACAATTGTTGCATTTTACCAACGGAGCTTCCATTTAGCAACAGTTTACACAGCCTGTGTATTCAAATCAATACTGTTTGTCCCCAGCAAGGGTACTATGTCAAATGGATTTAAACAGAGGTGATAATAACTTCTTAGCCTCCTTTCCGGGCAGAGTCCTGATAGCCTGAAAAAACAAAAACACAGGAAAGCACATAAACAAATGTTTGTCACATACCTTTTCCGAAGAGGGCAAAGAGCACTAAAGAGGCAAAATAACAATAATATTTCAGGAGTTACTAGAATGGAAAGGATATAATTACAGTGGGAGAAACACCTGGCCAGTGTGCAAACAGTCCCTGTTTATTATCTTGTTTGTTCCTCCATCTGCAATTCTGTTGACTTATTTTTAAGGGAGAGGGTGGTGGGAATCAGGAAAGTGTTGCTGCTAGAACTACTTAACATTTATTCTGTGCAAACTGTTGCCAGTGCCAGACCAGGACCTTAAGCCACTTTACCCAGGAGTAAACCTAAGGACAAGCATATCTGGCTTTGGGCAGCTGCATCTGATTTCCTGATTAGGGGAAGCTGGAGCTTAGAGTGCAGCAAGGGAGGCAGTTCCGCTACAAGCTGCTGCACCGGCAAATGAGTGTTTAGAATGAGGTCCCATAATGCCCGCACCAAAACTAGGGCTTAGGCCAAAAGTACTCTTCCCCCCACCCCCTCCGATGTCATGGTGCTCCCTTTCAACAGTTTCACTAGTTGTTTCAAACATGCTCTTCTCATCGGGAAACTTACCATTAAATATTACTTTCTTTGTTAGGTCAGCACATATTCAGAACAGACTGGCTACCCCGTGGTATTGATAAGATCTTTGCTATCTTTACATTAAATAGGTAAAGGTCCCTTGTGCAAGCACCGGGTCATTCCTGACCCATGGGGTGACGTCACATCCCAACGTTTCCTAGGCAGACTTTGTTTACAGGATGGTTTGCCAGTGCCTTCCCCAGTCATCTTCCCTTTACCCCCAGCAAGCTGGATACTCATTTTACCGACCTCGGAAGGAAGGAAGGCTGAGTCAACCTTGAGCCGGCTACCTGAAACTGACTTCCGTCAGGATCGAACTCAGGTTGCGAGCAGAGCTTTTGACTGCAGTACTGCAGCTTACTCTGCGCCATGAGGCTCTATCTTTACATTACACACAGACATATGAAGCTGCCTTATTCCATCAAGGTTGGTATTGTCTACTCAGACAGGCAACAGCTCTTCAGGGTCTCAGAGAGAGGTCTTTCACATCACCTACTACTGATCTTTTTCATGAATTGAACCTGGGACCTGCTGCATGCCAAACAGATGCTCTACCACTGAGTCACAGCCTCCTTGCCTCTCTGCTACACGATCCCTGATTGTCTAGTATTGTAACAGTAATTATGAGATTAGGGACTACATCTCAAAACAGCCCATGACTCTTACCTAAGACCCAATTGCCTTTTCCTGAGGAGATGAAAGGGTGAAGAGGAGAGGAAGAAGAGAGAGGAAGGGAAGGGAAGAAAAAAGGAGGTGTCTGAGAGAGAATTATCGGCCAGGAAAAATCCTGTATTAGCTATAAAAGTATCAGCAGAGGCTGTAGAAGTTGGAGTGAAGGAATCCTACTGTCAGACTGAAGCTAAAGACTTTGAAGTTGGAGTGAAGGAATCCTACTGTCAGACTGAAGCTAAAGACTTTGATTAAATTGATTGTGTTAGGAAGGCCTTAGGAAGAAGGGCCTGAAATCTATGCATTCCTACTGCTTAGCTGGCGAGCATGAAAAAGCCTAACTAAAGATTCACCCCTTGGCACCCAGTTTTTATTTCCCATCCTTTCTTCCCTAATGCTCATTACTGTTAACTACATGTTACTGAGGTTGTTGGAACACATTTAGGTTAGTATGGAAGTTGCTAGCCCTGAAGTGCCTTCAACACTTGCCTCAAATCTTAGGTCATTTATTCATGGCTATTTGCTGCGGTTTCCATGCCTTGTTGCTCTGGACCTTTTTTTTTATTTTTCACAGCTGCCGCGAATTGGCCCATAAAATTCGCAGCATCCCAGCAGCAACTCAAACCTGTGTTGCTACGATCTTTCCCTTTGCCCCGCCCTTTCTGCCGGAGGGTCCCATGAAAAACTCCCTGGAGTCGGATTTCTTCTCCCCGCCCATCCTGGCAAATGTCTCCTCCCTCTCCTACGTCTCCCCACCCACAGGGGTGGCTATTGGCCAAGGGTTCTTTTTTTGTTCCGACCAGAAGCCCGCCCATTTTCATGCGTTTTGCGCGGCCACTAGATCCGTGCTTGAGTGCCGTACCAAATCCAAATCTCTACGGCAAGATTATAAGAGACGTGTGGCCTCCCATGCATAAATGGCCCTGGGCGCTTTGGCTGCTGCACTAATGAAAAAAGAAAAAATAAGGGGGAAACAAAGAGGGGGGTAAAAAAAAAAGGTGCGTGAGCGTAAATCATGAGGGGAGAAGTGAAAAGAACTATTCCAAAGGGGGACGAAGCAAGAAGTCAGGACACACCATCAAAAGGGGGGGATTAAAAGAGAAACAAGGAAAGCGGACAGAAGCAGAAAACAGAAGTCAACGGGAAAACGAATCCAAAGCTGAAAGGGAAGGGGGGGGAACCGTGCCGAGTCAAAGCAGAAAGGGAGACAAGGGCTGTTTACGCAGGGGAGGTTTTGCCATGGATTTGCCGCTCTCTCCAGATGCACATTTTCCCCATCCAAATTCTCAAAACTCTGCATTGGGGGCTTATTGTTGAGTTTTGAGAATTCGGATGGGGAAAATGTGCATCCAGAAAGCGGCAAATCCAAGGCAGAACTCCACATGCATTCGGTTGCATGAAAGTGGAGTCGAGCGGTTTGGAGCCCGATAGGACTTCGCGTTCCCCCTCTCCTTCGAATGCCTCCCCTCTACAGAGCTGCGATGGGCGGAGTTGTGACAGAGGTGGGGGCGGGCCTCAACAGTGAGCTTGTCGGCAGGAGGAGGGCTGAAAGGTCAGGGGCAGACACAACCGCTGTCAAATGCTGCGGCATTTTTCTCATGAGTAATCCAAGCTACATCGGGCTTTATGAATTAGATTCAATTCCATGAATAACCTTTTAAGTTGGGGGGTTTTTTTGCTCCTCCTCAAGAGAGCAGCATTTTTTTGAGTGAATAATTGACCTTAGTATTCTCAGTCACATGACTAATTTGTATTTGAATCACGGTGTAATCTATGGGCCTAAACCAGGAAATGTTGCCTTCCCTTTTAAGGGACTTCGTTTTCAGAGCTGTCAATATCAGCCAAACGCAACTGGCTCTGCAGTGATAACATCATCACATTCCCTATATAATCTCTGAGAAGTAGCCACGTTCGTTGGTTGTAGCAAAAATAAACAGGGTTTCTGTGGCATTTTAAAGATCAACATATTTTTATTCTGGTTAAGATTCTGCAGTCTAGGCACACTGGAGGTTTTGCCTTGGATTTGCCACTCTCCAGATGCACATTTCCCCCATCCGGATTGTCAAAACTCTGCATGGGAGCTTATTTTTGAGTTCTGGGAATTCAGATGGGGAAAATGTGCATCTAGAGAGCAGCAAACCCAAGGCAAAACCTCCCGTGCGTAAATGGCCTAGAACTCACTTAAGAAAATGCATGAAGTCTTTCCTTGCTTACAACAGACTTATTACCAGCTCTTCACTAGCAACAATGGGCCACATAACAGAGACAGAATGCAGGAAATATACCTTTCCACAAAGCCAGATGCTAGCCTCGTCCCCCCATATAGTCCAGCATCACTTACAGGATTTAATGTCACCCATACCATCTTTGGCTCATTCGTTTGCTCATCATCCATGCAGAAAATGTCACATATATCAACAATGTCATTCTGCTCTTTGCACAGGACAAATAGGTTACACAAAGGGCAAACTACACACACGCAAAATAAATGTACCCAAATCTGACATTTTAAAATGGCTACTTTTAGGAACCAGTGGGAGAACTGTTCAGCCTCCCAAGTCTCAGAATTTCTGGATTAGAATTCATTACATCATTTCACTGCATTTCCAGAGATCAAAACAAGGATCTGGGATTCCTCAGTCATTATAGTAGTTAATCAGGTTAGCTACACTGACTGCATTATCAACAACTAATACTATTATGGACGGTCTTTGGATATTTCTTTATTAACTCCAGTTTTATGTAATTAGTAACAGTAAATATTTATTGCGGTCCTAGACATAATTAAATCTCAGTATTTACTTTGTGTCTTTTATGGCCTTTAGACCCTGCCGTTTACCTCTTTTTTCTTTGTGACCTCATATATGTTTGCAGATCAAGGACCACCCACCTCATATATCGGACAAAGTGGGTGCTACTGTGCAAAAGCTTAGACTAAAGCTTCTTGGTCTTTAGAATGCCACAAGAATCCTGTTTATTTCGTTATAAGCTCTGATTGGCTGGCATAAACCATGTGAGTAAAGCACGATAAAGCTAAAGGAAACCGTGGAACAAACAAGGGGTCTTTTTTATGGAATATTTTTTACAATGAGGATGTTTTTGAAAAATATTTTCTATCTGTCTCAGTTTCTACCAACCTCAAAATGTGCGAACATTTGGCTCAGCCACAGCTACCACCATATAACATACTTTAGAAACTGCCTTATGTCTCTCTGAGCAACTGTAGGTGACCTAATGTAAACCCTCATTTGCTTCCACTAAATGCACATGCATCCTCTTTATTATCCTGCCCTTCCTCCAAGGAACTCAAGACAGCTTACATCATTTCCCCCATTAGCAGTTAGGCCACTTAGTGGAGGCAAGGTGGCTTCTAAGGTTGACATCGGAGCAGGGCACTGCTCCCCCAAAATGGATGCCCTTTCTTCAGCGAAGTTTTGGGATCCATTTGTTTTCAAGCCTGGGAAGGAAGAGGTTGACAGCTGACATTCTCCCCTGTCCAAAAGTGTGCCCTGGCTACAAAGCCTAGTTAGAGCCCATTGTGTCATTTCAAGGTGCTTAATCAGCACTCTGAGCGGATCATTTCCCTCCAAATCTGCATCCAGATGGTCCAGGCATTTACATTTATGAACCATCAAACCTAACTTACCCTTTTGGTCCTAAACCCCAGAAAAGCAAGCAATTCCTTCTATCAACTCTTTGATCCCTGGCATCCCTGCCATAACATCTCATGTCTCATCAGGACTCATATGTGTGTCCTAGGGTTCCCAACCTCCAGGTAATCTGCTGCTGTTACAACTGATCTCCAGATGATAGAGGTCAGTTCACCTGGATAAAATGGCCGCTTTGGCCTCTATAGGACTGTATAGCATTGAAGTCCCTCCCCTCCTCAGGCTCCACCCCAAAAACCTCCCACGGGTGGCGAAGAGGGACCTGGCAACCCTAGTGTGTCATGAATCCATGCACTCACCCCCACTTGCATGTGGGTCTTCTTTGCTTCCGAAAACACTGGTTGTTGTCCCTCCTCAGTGCTGCTTTTGTGCTTTATACGTATGTTTTATGGTTTAAAGTTCATTTTATTTTGTTATTATTTATTTAAATAAAACTAATTTATGTTGCAACAACTGCCTGTTTATTTTGAGAGTTTCACACATGGGATTATCCTGGTATAAACAGGTTATAGATCCTAGTTACCACGCTAGAGAGCTAGCGTGGTGTAGTGGTTAAGAGCGGTGGACTCTGATATAGAGAACCAGGTTTGATTCCCCACTCCTCCACATGAGCGGCGGAGGCTAAACTGGATTTGTTTCCCCGCTCCTCCACATGAAGCCAGCTGGGTGACCTTGGGCTAGTCACAGCTCTCTCAGCCTCACCTACCTCACAGGGTGTCTGTTGTGGGGAGGGGAAGGGAAGGTGATTGTAAGCCAGTTTGATTATTCCTTAAATGATAGAGAAAGTTGGCATACAACAACCAACTTCTTCTTCTTCTACCCATCCCCCCCATCTCCAATTAATTCCCCCAATTGAAGTGAAGACTTCTTGCTTGGGTTAACACCCCAGTTTTCCAAACAAGTTGAACAGAAATGCACTCTGAGACAAATCTTTAGTTCAGGACCAGGACTACTCAGGTTAAAAGATCTTAGTCATTTAATTTAATGAGAATCAGCTGAGTATTCAGTTCCTTAATTTATGTATGAGTAAAAACAACAGTCCTAAGGGGGGGGGGGGCAGAACATAGTGGCAGGCACCATCTTAGAAGAAGCAATCCCACTTTCATGAGAGAGTACAAGGAACACCACTTCTAAGATGGTGCGGTCAAACACCAGTGTTTGTTTAGTATTTGCATGAAATGTAGAAAACTCTTTTTTCTTTTCAACCTGCTGTGCAGTTAATCAGAAGCGCATTTTTAATCTCTCTAAAGGCTTTTAATCCATTACTTTGACTGATTAATGAAGGACACATCGCAGCTCAGTTCTGAACTGATCTACATGATCTGAAATACAAAAGAAGCGGCTGCAATGATGGATGGTGAGGTGGTTTGCCAGGTGGAACCACCTGCAACTGCTGTTGGGTTGCCAAGTGGCCTGGAAAATATGTCCTCTCCCCCTTAACAGAGGCTTCAGGTGTGAAACTGGGCGGCCTAGGTTTTTCATGGCGTGAAGGTAAAAACCAGTGTGGTATAGTGGTTAAGAGAGGCAGACTCTAATCTGGAAAACCAGGTTGGTTTCCCCACTCCTCCACATGAAGCTTGGTGGGTGATGTTGGGCTAGTCACAGTTCTCTCTGAACTCTCCCAGCCCCATTTACCTTACAAGGTGACTGCTGTGGGAAGGGAAGGCGATTGTAAGCCACGTTGAGACTCCTTAAAGGTAGAGAAAAGTGGGATATAAAAACCAACTCTTCTTATTCTTCTAACATCACTTGGTACATAACATCCCATCAAGCTTCCATTGTAGCACCAGGACATTTTTCTCCAGGCCTGTCGGCATCTCTAGGGGGGGGGGGTGTTTCCTGCCTTTACTTGTAAGTGGCAGAGAAGGCAGGGACACTTCAGTCAGTATTATCCAAGCTTATAATTGTTGATTGCCCTACCTGATGTTAGCAGCCTGTGCCTACACCAGGGGAGATCATCTAGCCAACCACAGATGTGCTGGTACTAACTGAAGTGCCCTTGCCCTTACTGGTAAAGGCAGAAATTTCCCACCCACCCGATCCCTTGATTGCCCCGCAGCGGGGCCTGTACAGGCAAATTTGCCCCAGAAGCTTCTACCAAACAGCTCTACCCGGGTCTCCCAGAATGACATCCCAACATGCCCTCTTTTCTGTCTCTCTCTCTCACACACACATGCATACACTCATTCGGATCATCACTTTCCCAGCCCCTGAGAGCGTAGGTCCTGTCAGCCCAGAGCCTTAGGCTTGATCATCACAACACAATTTACCATCTCTATAGTGGCTTCCTCCAGCTGCTGTAACAGAGAGACTTAGTTTTGTACTGAAGAGCTGAAGTGGGGAGGGAAGCAAAAAAGAAAGGAAAGAAAAGAAAAAGAAAGCCTTGTCCCTACTGTAAAAATAATAAAATAGCAACTCAGGCAAAATTCTCCATGTAAGAGAAAAAAATGATCCCAAAAAACCCATCCACAAACAACTCTTGAGACCAATCACCCAAAAGCAAACATTCAGCAGGTTTCTTCCGCATGTGCTAACTGTTTGAAAGGCAATCAGAGAAGTTAATGTGTTTCAGGCAAGAGAAAATGTGACTTTAGAAGCATTTGGCTCCTTACTGCGAAAGCTGAACTGAGAACAAAGTAAACCGCTGGAGTCAGCAGAACGGAGCGAAGTCAGCCGGGTTCCTTAACATTTTCAAAAATAGTATTTATTACAAGGTCTTTTTGCAGCATATTGCTAATTCAAGAAGTTACCAAAATGGGGAGATGGGAAAATGGGCTAAAAGCAGTGGTCTTCACTAGACCTGTAATGATTGCAGGGAAGCAGGAATTTTTGCAGGTGCAACTTATTCCATGCTGCAACAGGCCAAAATCTCTCTCCTGCACTACTGTTAACCTTATTGTCCTTTACATCTTTCCTTGTTCTTCTGTTTCCTCCTTTAAAAAAATTAGAGAGAAATTCTAAACAAAACAAAAAAACCTTGAGATGATGCCATGATTCCAAATCATCTTAACTGTGCAATCCTGCTGATGGGGGGGGGGGAATGCTCTCAGCCGGTGGGACCCCTACACTGGCATCCATGCCACTTGTGGCTGCAAACTGACACGGATGCTGGCGTAGGCCACTTACACTGGAATCTGTGGGCCGCGGCAGTAGCATGGCCCTTGGACGCCTGCATGGCCTCCCGCCAGCATTCTCCTGGCCCAAGACCCCACACCAGCATTCCAGGAGGAGTTGCCAGGGTGTTCTGGGGGGCGGAGCTGCCATTAGTCAGCTTCCTAACCCTGTTCGTGCTGGGAATGCTCCCTAATGCAACAGTGTTGCTATGCCACCTTTCCCCCCATTTTAGGGTTTTAAAAAATTTGACTCTCAGCCCTCCATTGTGGCTGAGAAACCTCTATGGAGGCGCCACAGCAGTGCTGTGGCCATGTCGTCCCAGCCACTGTGGTTCCCAGGATTCCACTGTAAGTCACGAACAGCCTTCTTGTGGGTCCTTATCCTTTATTTGAAGACCAACAGTCTTCAGGGTACACCATAACTGGCCAATGATGGGTTGCACCAGTAGCCAACATATATGGTCTGTTTTTTCTTTCATTCAAGCTGCACTCAGTATACATCATAAATTCATAATAAATAACACATTAAAGAACTGCATTAAAACAAAAAATAATGCCTCACTAAAATCCATAAAACTACTTTAATTTTAAAAAAACAGCAATAAACTAAAAAGAACCAGCACTAAAAGCAATAAAGGCACAATAGCATGACAGCTTCTACTTACAGCCTCAGCGGCAAATTCAAAAAAGGCTCTATTTCATTCAACAGCCATTCTAATGTCTCTTGAGGTGGGGTCAACAGACCCCAGCCAGAAGATTAAGAGAAATGGGAAGAGGCCCATTCTGTAATTTGCAGGTCTCAGGCCATGAAGATCTTCAAAAGGTCCAAAGCCCTACCTTGAATTAGACTCAGAAATATGTCTCTGAAATGCTAGTTGAACATGCTTATGCCTTCATACTCTGTGAGAAGGAAAGGTGTAACGTTTATAGTTGCTTTTGCACTTCTCAGAAAAAAAGAGCATTCCTCTGATCAGAGGAATGTGCCAGCTGAACTGGAGAGTTACTATTTGGGTGTCTCCATGACTTTCAAGTCTGCCTGTTAGGGTCATGAGTCTACTATGTACCTCTGTTTTTCTAACAGGAAATGGTTTTTTTCTAATTGAGTCCAATGGCAATGTTATGCCATGACCCGAAATATCAGTGAGTGATAAAAAACCATGTAATGGTATAATTGTGACAATTGTTTGTTGTTATTTAATTCAAAATGGTGACTGCATCAACCAAAGCTGCAACAATCTGGCCTTGTAGAATAAGTTGCTACTACATGTGTGAAAAGCTGTTTGATAGAAGCTTAAATAACAACCAGTGATGTGATCAGATCAGGAGCTCACCTCATGACTCATCAAAGGAATCAAGGAAAGTGAATTTCCCCGGAGGTTGTGTTAGTGTTAAAGTTCACAGCATGAGTAATCTGGATGCAGTGGATATGGCAGACACTATGGAAGAGGGGCAGGAGTATATCTATTCCATCTGTAAAGACAGGGTAAATTGCTGCTGCAAACACAGCTTGCCACAGCAATATCTGAAACTCCCAAACTGAGCTTTAAAGGTTAAATAAAGCAGTAAGTCTCCTCCCAAAGTCCTTCATTAAGTAGCCAAGCTAGCAAAAATTTAACATGGAAGTTAAAAGATGAAGTGCCATGGAAGGAACACATGCTTGGACCAAAGACACTCCAGCAGATGCCAGCCCTGCTGTAGCTGATTCCACCTTATTCACAGCACCAGCTGAATCAACTCCAGGTGGATTGAGAGCTCTAGTGGGATTTGCTGTTGTAGCACCTGTCTGCCAATGGAACTGAAATGAGTTACTATGCGCTGCCATGTTGTATGAAATGCAACAGTACCTTCAGCCACTGTATCATTCAGGTCTTTAATAGCCCTCATAAAGTGAGGAGCAGGGCTGAACAAATGAGCTCCAGTGCCAATTTCTGCTTTAAACTATAGTTAGTTTTTGCCCAAAACATGACTCTCATTCATGGATTTCCTCACAGTCCCATTGGACAATGTGAGCTCACTCTTCTGGGAGTGCCAGGATAAAAATGGCTAGTTGACAGTCATAATCTATGAATGCTTGGGATATGCTACGGCATGGCAGCTTCATCAAAAACCCATTTTGATTTGCCCTTTTAGGGGGACTTGCTCTCAGACTGACTATGGAAACAACTCTGGATGCTGTACCAAGATGCTATGACTTTTGTGGAACCGGTAAACCTTATTTGAAACTTGCCTAAAGCTTTGCCAAACTTTTGAACCTAAGAAATCTTACAGTGTAGTTAGCTGTGTTAAACTTGTTGTTATTTTCTGCTTAAACCACTTCATGAGTCTTTTGTCTTTCTGTAATGAGCACAAATCTTTGGAATAAATATTTAACCTATATTTTGGTTGTGTTCATTGACTTTGGAGGCTTCAAGTCTAAATCTCAGTGCCTTGTTGTTTGTGGGTCCACCTACCAACACCCAAACTTTTGTCTGTGTAAATTCTCCCCCTGCCGGGCCTCCTACCTTGCAGGGTGAGTTTTACGCACTAATTTGGTATGGTATCAGCAGGCAGAGGTTGCCCTTATCCTCTACCTGAGGCTAACTGATTGAATAAGGGCTGGTGGCAGCTTACCCGCTGAGCTCAGGAAGGCTTCCTGTGCTCAGTGTTTTGGTTAGAAGTAACTTTGGGACCACCTTTACAGAGGACCGCCCAGTGGAGGCAGGGTGGCTTTCCTCTACACCCCTAAAGAGCAGGAGAAGAATTTGCTCCAAACGTTTTTGGAGATGAGATAGAAAATAGACAGTAAGGAATGTTCTTGATTTCCCTCTCACAACTAATGCAATAATTTAAACTGAAGGAGATATCTCTGTATCATCACTAAATTTATTCATTTATGACATTTTTACCCTGCCTCTCAGTGTGGCACCTCATGAGGTGGTTTCTAGCACAGAAAGTAACAATATCAATAAAGCCTTAACAATAAAACTACAAAATATTATTTTCTGTTTTATTCTTGAGTTCGATCCCAACGGATGTTGGTTTCAGGTAGCTGGCTCAAGGTTGACTCAGCCTTACATCCTTGCGAGGTCGGTAAAATGAGTACCCAGCTTGCTGGGGGTAAAGGGAAGATGACTGGGGAAGGCACTGGCAAACCACCACATAAACAAAGTCTGCCTAGAAAACGTCAGGATGTGATGTCACCTCATGTGTCAGGAATGACCCAGTGCTTGCACAGGGGACCTTTACCTTTTTGTATAAATGACAACGAGTGATAAAGCTTCCTTTAACAGCAGCAAATTAGAAGGAGTGGCCATATTCATCACTGAAGATCCTCCAACAAGGGGAGGGGAAGCATGGGAGAATAAGAATGTTTTCATCCGGCACATCTCTGTGAAAAGGCAGCTTGACCGTCTGGGCACCACCACAACAGAAAAGGCCTTGATGTTACGCTCGCCTACCTGACTTCTGAAGGTGGGGGAACACTGAGCTTCTGATGCTGATCTGAACAGTGTTCATATTGAAACAGTCAATCCATTTGCTTGGTCCTAGATTATTTAGGAGGTTTCTCATCTATTATTGCTGAGGACATTTTCTAAAAATTAAGGAGAAAGAATGTTCTTCTTAATGGGAATTGGTTCAAATTGTCTAGATACTTTTCAAAATCCCTCCAACACACACACACATACACACATAGTTAAGCTGATAGCTTGTAACTGCCCCAAAGTCAGCATGGAGATTCAAACCTGGTATCCTAGCCTGAAACAGTAATCACTATACCACAGTGGCTTTTGTGGGGTGGCTGCAGTTAAACAGTAGCAAGCAGCCAGGTGTGGGTGAGTCATGCAACTTGGGTGGTAGTAAGTCACCATGTCAATGCTGGTAGGCCTGACCCTGATGAGGCCTCCCTCAAAGACCAAAACAACCCCGAAAAGTCCTCTGCCCCTCCCTCTACTGTTTACTGACAGAAACCAAGGCTTGAAGGCGGGCAATATTGTTTCAGTTGCCTAGCAACATCTGCAGTGACCACTGATATGGCATTCATTTCTTAAATCTACAGGCATTGTGTCTATTATTTGGGGGGGGGGGTTAAACTCCAGTGTACTTTTCTTTAGATTTCAGGTTTTTCTGCAAAACTAGGGCTTTTTTTCAGGTTTGTAGAAAAATCTGTCTTGCCTATACATGACCCCATTCTCCAACTTTAAGTATACACAGATGGGGTCATGATGAGAATTAGAGATATAGAAATTTAATCGTATGATTCTATCGACCAGTGAGTTTCTTCTTCAGTTTTGGCCATCAACATTTTTAAGCCGGAAAAAATAATTTTGTTGAGTAAAACTAATAGTATTGTGTCACGTGAAAAGTTTTTGAGAGCCAAGATCGTTTAATGGAGTCGTTACGAGTACTCATTCAAGCAGCCCTTGGAGAATTGTCCTTGAGTAAAAACTTTTGTTTATTCCAATTGATAAATACACATTGATGAAATCTTATTTCAACAGGCAAAATTCCTGGTTCTGATCTCAATAATATAAATAGGGTTTTTGTGGCAGTACAGTTTTAAAAAATACTGTTTGAAAATGCATCCAGTTTAATTACTCTGTGTGTGCTTACAAATCTTATCCCTGTACAGAATCTGTGAGCCTAATTTAGAACTGAGAATTTTCAAGGTAGGTGTAATTTCCTTGCACCCTGGACAGATCGTTCCACTTTAAGCTTGGCTTTTTATTCAAAATCATTTTTTCCAAATTACCAGTGCAGGGATATTTTTAAAAACAAACCCTAAATAATCATATGCTTGACATTCTTTCCTATGAGAATTGGTCACCATATGTGCAGAAGAGGTTTATGAACAAAGACAGTTTCTGTTGTTTGGCCATAATTTATGTTTAGTAACTCTTTGTTCCAATAAATCCCCAAAACGGCTCCTCTCCAAGGAGTTCGAAGTTCCAAGAGAGCTTATGGATTCAGTATGCTTTGGAGGAGAAAATGTTGAAGAGGTCTGCTGTTCTGTGTAACATTATGATTATTTTCAGTGTATACAGGTTGAACAGGTGAGAAGCAAGTCAGCATGCAGGCAACAAGTCTTAGTTCCAAAGTAGCTATAGTCAGACAAAGCTGCAGCAAACCCAAAATTCAGTTTCTGTAACCAGCAACAGAACCTAGAACTTCTCTCTTTTTCATTTTAGAAAACATTTCCTACCACTGACCCCTCAGACAGGTAAGACTGACGCATTCAATTCCAAGAGTTTTAAGCAGCCGCCAACAGGTTTGCAACTATAATGAATTTATACGAATCATGAATTTCTGTCCAAATACCTTGAATGATGATGGCAGCCATTTGCAAAGGAGAAGAGGGTTGGACTGCAAATGTCTCCAGTGCAGAAATCCTATAGCCATTATAAGCTGAGCCAAATCCTCCAGAAAAGACTGGCAAAAAATTAAAACTTCATCTTAACTTTTCATGGGTCATGTCTGCAAGCAATAATGCCTTCTAAGTATACTTGGAATTTCCATTACTGCTAGAAACTCTGGGAACTGCAGATTTTTAAAAAACCATCAGCTGTAGTCAGGGGAGCTCCCTAGGCCTGGATTTGAGATGTGAACTCTCAGATTTCTCCAAGAAATCTTGAAATGGCCAAACTGATTACAAATTGAGATGGGCGCCTATCACTGACTTGGACTACCTTCAGATGTTAATATGACTTCATTACATTGCATCAGTCATCTATCTTAACCTGCAAGATTCGAGTCCAGTATATAAGCTTTTGAGAGTCAATGCTCCCTTCATCAAATACAAGTTGGAATGGAGATCTCAGAGTCCTTATATCCCCATCAAAAGCCATTTCTCCTCTGCTGTAGTCAAGCTGATTACAATATGCATTGTACCTCTGCATCCTGAGTTCATACTTTGCAACCCCCCTCCCACCTTCTGACTGGAATATAAGAACTCAGAGATCTCCATTCCAACTTATCTGACGAAGGGCGCTTTGACTCTCGAAAGCTCATACGCCGAAAATCTTGCTGGTCTCTAAGGTGCTGCTGGACTCGAATCTAGCTGTGCTATTGAAGACCAACAAAGCTACCCTCTGAAATTATCTTAACCTGCAACACCATTTTCCTTTCTCCCTCCTCCCTGTTGCTCCCGCTGCCTGTGTCGAGAGGGGGAGCCTCTAGCCAAGCTGGCTGCTGCAGTGGGCATTCAAAATAATGTCCCTTTAAACTTTAAAGGGACATTATATTCAATTGGAGGTAAACAAGGCATCTGGACTCCAGAAACCAGGCCAATTGTCCACTATTTAGAGCAGGGGTGGGAAACGTCAGGCCCGGGGGCCGTATAAGGCCCGCAAAAGCATTTGGTCTGGCCCTTCGTGGGTCCTGGCAGATCTCTAGCTCAGAAGGATCTAAGACTGGTGATCTGCCCCCTCCCGCAGTCAGCAATAGCCTTTATTCAAGGTGGATGTGAGTTTGTTTTGCCGAGAAAAGGAACCTTTTTTCTGCCTTGAAGAAGAGACATTAGCTATGGAGCTGCTAGGACTGCCCAAGAATATAGCAGGCTAATTTTAAGTTGATAATTCTGTATGGCCCGCAAATGATATTATAAATATCTAAATGGCCCTTGGCAGAAAAAAAGGTTCCCCACCCCTGATTTAGAGAAACCCCAGCTGTTTGGTGGCACATGTGCCCTTTAAATTTTAAAGGGCCATTAGAACTCTAGAAGCCAGGTCTATCCCCATAGAGAATAATGGTCTTTTAAAATTTAAATGACACATGCACAGCCAAACAGCTGTATTCTAGGGCACACTTCCTCTCTCCCCGCTCCCCCTATTCCTTCTGCTTCTATGCAGGGGAAATGAGGGAATAGTAAAAATAATGGTCCTGAAATGCCAGGATTCAAAAGGATACCCAAAACAAAATCTTTAACTGGTGACAAAATGCCAAACAATCCAGAATAAGAAAAAAGCATGCCTTCCTCAAAATGAAACGTATATGAATATTTGAAATGCATACCCCCTAGCCCAGTGGTGGCGAACCTATGACACGCGTGCCAGAGGTGGCACTCAGAGCCCTCTCTGTGGGCACGCAAGCCGTCGCCCCAGCACAGAGTTTGCCTGAGTTCGTTCCCCTGGATGAGGAGGCTGGGGACCAGCGGTGCCTTCCCGGCTCCTCCAGGAAGCACTGGGCTCCTTCCCAGTGCCTTCTCCACAGTCTCCAGCTGCGCGCTCCAGAAGTGAAGATAACGACGAGCCTTCTGCCGAGGACTGGAAGAGGCAGAGCCGGGACGGGGCTGGACCGGGAGTGGGACACCTGGGTGGCCGTCTGCGGCGGGCTGGTTGGTGACTGCAGCGCAGGGGGTTGGCAGTGAGGGCCGAACGGGGGCCCGCCTGGCATTTGTGCTGGAGCCAAGCCCTTCGCTTAGCTCGGGTTTCCACTCTGCTTGTTCATGCAACCGAAGGTGCCTCTGAGCGCGTGCATAGGGCTGACCCCACCATCAACCCCCCCCGCATAACAGTCTTTTTAAATTCGTATGAAGATAACAGTTGGAAAAAGAGCCAAACTGAAGGGGTGGGGGCTATGCTCCAGCTGCTTTCTTTCCCCCGCTCAGCCACCCATGCAGGGTTGCCCACCTCCAGGTAGTAGCAGGAGATCTGCTATTTCAGTTCACCTGGAGAAAATGGCCAGTTTGGCAATTGGACTCTATGACATTGAAGTCCCTCCCCAAACCCCACCATCCTCAGGCTCCACCCCTTAAACCTCCCGCAGGTGGCAAAGAGGGACCTGGCAACCCCTAGCCCCATGTGGATTCCAGCTGTGTTGGCACTTTGCAATAAATAAGTGGGTTTTGGGTTGCAGTTTGGGCACTCAGTCTCTAAAAGGTTCGCCATCACTGCCCTAGCCTGTGGTTTAGGTTTTTGATTATGTTGTCATTCTTAAAATAGGTTATAAATACTGTGGCAATTTTTCTAAGGTTTTAATTTTAAAATTATACTTGAAGAATGGGCATCTTCCTCATTTTCTTCTACTCCAAAGTGTGTGGGGGAATGGCTTATATGGTATATCAAATTGGGTGGAAAAAATGAATAAAGACAACTTTTCCATCTTATTCCATAATACTAGAACTTGGGAGCATCCAATGAAGTTGATGAACAATAGATTGAGAACAGAAAAAAAGGAAGTACTTCTTCATTGAACTAGTAATTAGTTGTAGGATTCACTGCTAGTGGAGGTAGTGATGGCCACAGGCATAGATGGCTTTAAAATGGAATTAGACAGTTTAATGGAGAATGTAGTCATCAGTAGTTACTAGTCTTGGTGACTGAAGGGAATGTCCATATACCTTTTAATACCATTGCTAAGAGGCAACATGAGGGGAAGGCCTTGGCCTCTGTGCTCTGTTTGTTGGTCCTCCAGGACAACTGATTGCTGAAACATGATAGTGTACTAGATGGGCCAACAGTCTGGTCCACCAGGACTCTTTGTATCTGTTAATGTAGCATGTGAAGTGAGATAATCCAATACATATCTATAGGCCACTTGATCCATGTTTTAGACTGTTTTGCTACTTAGGGGAGGCAAAAAGGTCATTTGCTGCAGTTCAACGTTGTTGCTGCTGCTGCTATTTTAAAATTTAGGTCCATACTATACACAGAGCCATAATTCATATGTACTCTGCTTTCACACATCTAATGGGAAGTTTATTTTAACAGTTACATCATGCGGGAGAGAGATGCTGCACCCCCCCGTTCCAGTGCCTTACCTCTCCTCTGTCAGTTGCTCCAGACACCTTTCTCCCATCCTGGCTCCAATACTGGAAGTGAGCTGGGAATGGGGGGAAAGGCCTGGAGCAACAGAGTGAGGACAGGTGAGGCACGGGAGGTGGAATGGTTCAGTGCTTCTCTTCCATATTCTTCTGTTAACTATTAAGCAGTACTATGAAAGTAATACCATCCCACCCTCCACTTTATGTATGAAAGGGGCTAATAAATGATAACAAATACATGCCCACCACCATCATGATGAACTTAGCCAACGTTCATCATATTTAGAATGAGAGGGAAAGAAAGGGGGGACAAAAAGGTCGTTACAGTTACAAGAAATATGTACCAGCTGTTAATTTCTTGCTGTAATACTTTTATTGAAAACCTAATTAAAGCAATGGATAAGGGAACAAAGATTTTTCCATCTCAGCTTTGGTGGTCTAGCAGTTCTCTGTCAAACTTCTAATCTTAGGAGGGGGGTTTAACTCCTTGTCACTGGTATGTATTTTTAACTGGCTGCTTCTGAATATTCCTTCTTGGCCTGTCATATAATACCTTTATATTTAAGTTGTCAGAAATGCAAGCTGCCTCCAGGTTCTCATTTAAATTATTATTTTTTTATCTAAAATAAACTCTTTCATTTTAATGACCTTCTTTAACATTTCTGTGCAGCTGTTTTTTCAATGTCTTCTTACTTTTCCATTTTTAAAATAATATAGAATATTGGTTTATTTTATTGAGAAGTAAATTCAGCCTGTATTTGCATAGATATGTTTCTGGCTTCCATTGGAAATTTTCCCTCATCCAATCCAATCCAGTTGATGCGAGAAGGGAAAAATCCCAGACACCTGTGACATTTGCAGACTTATATTCCTAGCTACCAGTCACAATCTGATGCTTAATACTATGTATGTATAAAGAGAAAACTTTCAGAGGTCACTATTTTGATTTGGCCTGTCCTGAACTACAAGACGTTATTATTAAGGACAATTTCATGTTACATGTTTTGACCGCTAGCCAAAACTTTTTCCAGTTTTAAGGCTTAATCAGCTTGGCTTTGAAAACATGTATACTAAATATTAACAGGAAATACCTCAAACATTTTAGGTACCCTTCACACACACCATTTTCAGTTAGAGATTTGTTAATTCCTCATTTGTCAACCATTCTAATAGTAATTTTGCCTTCTTGGGCTATACAAGAGCTTTGTAGATTATGTGAAAGTACTTTATGCTGCAGTCTTCTCTTCCCCTTAAAACTGAGCCCCCTTGAGTCAGTGGACCCTCAAGAATATCACGTGGGTCAAAGTGGGAGGCGCTGCAGTGAGAGGGGAGAATCAGCAAATTGCCTTCACTCTCTTACATGAGCAGAACTGTCAACCACAACCAGACACTTAGGATAGTGCCCATGTACAGAGCTATGGTACAGATGCATCTGAAGAGGGCAACCAAAATGATTAGGGGGGTTGAGCACCTTTCATATGAGGAAAGGCTGAAGAGTCTGGGACTTTTCAGTTTCGAAACGAGACAACTAAGGGGGTAGGGGACATGATAGAGGTTTATAAAATTATGCATGGGGTAGACAGAGATAACTTTTTCCCCTCTCCCAAAATAACTAGAACTCAGGGGCACCCAATGAAGTTGATTGGCAGTAGATTCAGGACAGACAAAAGGGCATACTTCTTTACTTAATGAGTGATTAAAATGTGGAATTCACTGCCAGAGGATGTGGTGATGGCTTCAGGCA
The DNA here is from genome assembly GCF_029931775.1 of Euleptes europaea. NCBI lineage: Eukaryota > Metazoa > Chordata > Lepidosauria > Squamata > Sphaerodactylidae > Euleptes > Euleptes europaea. The sequence continues at coordinate 62,563,960 of NC_079318.1, forward strand.
TAGACGGCTTTAAAAGGGGATTAGATTCACAGGGGTTAGGTTTATCAGTGGCTACTAGCCATTGTGACTAAAGGGAATCTCCATATTCAGAGGCAGTAAACCTCCAAATTCCAGTGCCAGGAGGCAACATCAGGGGAAGGCCTTGGCCTCTATGCCCTATTGATGGACCTCCAAAGGTACTGGTTGGCCACTGTGTGAGACAGGATGCTGGACATGAAAATGTAAGAAGAGAACTGCTTGGTTCCCAGGCTGGCTCCCAGCTATAAAATCTATTGGATTAAAAAAATCCACCACTGGAGTATAAACCCTCTGGAAAAGAACTGTGTCACTTTGTGTATTGTTAGAGATCCTGAATGTTAAGTAGAGGCGGTAGCAATTATTGTGTGCAGCAATTTTAATCCTCTCATTGCATTCTAGCATGACATTTATCTCCTCAGTCAGTAGAAAGATAATTGATGTCACCCTTTATTATTGTGTGCATTTGTGTGGCATCTTTATTCTCATTGAGATTTTATATTCACTGTCACTGCAATAATAACAATATCAGCAATCTGCTGTTAAAATAGTTTAAATTGTGTGTTTTTTTAACTTAACATTAAAATCATATAGTACTTTACATACTCTCTTTTTTACATCATCTATTAGAAATAGGCCAGTACAAGTGGGGACCCGTAAGAAACTTGCGGGAGCAGACATCCCATTACCCCTGCCTTTGCTTCCATCCCTGCCCACCTTTTCTCTCTTACTTTCTTTCTCTCTCTGTCCCCCACCCCATCACTATTTCTTTGGTTTTACCCACAACACTTGTCAGTCTTCCTTTCTCTCCCCCAATGCCTGTCAGTCTTTCTCTCCTTCTCCTTCCCCAAACAGCTGCTGTGACTAATTCTCTCTTTAGCTCTTTCTTCCTCCCTGCACTCTCTCTGCTTCTCTTTTGTTCCCCTTCTTGCTGCTGACTACAATAGCTCCTCCTCTTCCCCCTCCCAAGCGCCACTGCTGGAAAGGTAGCGTAGCAAATGAGAGCCTGTTTGCCAGCAATAATTCTTCACTCCTCGATTCCCCAGCCACCTACCCGGCAACTTCACCCCCCCCCCCAACCATGTTCAGCACAGGGCTTGGCTGCCTTTCCCCTCCCTCCTCCCATTTTCAGCAGGAGGCTTGGCTGCCTCTCCCCCCCCATTGTTAGCATGGGGCACAGCTGCCTCTCCCCCCCACCACCACCTTGTTGAGATGGCACTTGGGTGCTTGCCCACCTCCCCTCAATTGTCAGCTTGGTGCCTCACAGGTAGGGTAGACTGAGGTGGGGGCAATTCCCATGATGGGGCTGGCTTCTCTTCTGGCTGCAGTTCCTCTTGCCTGCCATGCCCCCACGAGCTCTCCAGCCCACAACGTAGTGGCTTCTGTGTTGTCTGTGCTTGTGCTCTTTTGTGGCAGGGATTTAAACCCTTTCCCAAATTTATTAAATTTTTAGTTTCAGATTTTTCTGCAAACCTTGGGGGGTCTTCCAAGTTTTCAGAAGTGTCTGTTTTCTTTCTGCATGGCCCCGATCCACAGATATATATGCAGATAGGGCCACACTTTCACTATTTTCACCTCAAGTGTGGAGCTGAAGGTAAGAGTGAGACACTTGCCTCACAACACAGTGGGTTTATTGCAGAGACAAAGTTTTAACTCAAGCCTTCCTGGATAATGGCTGAGTGTACCTCTACTCTAGTTCTCAAAAGGAATGTAATTTCTAGCTACACCTTCAAATTTACATGCTTGTCTTCCTGGTAGATCAAAAATAGGTTTCTAGGGCTGACATTAGTCTTCTGCACCCATCTAGTCCAACCTCCTGCTCAATGTAGGATCAACCTAAAGCATCCCTGGCAAGTGTTCATCCAGCCACTACTTAAAGACTGCCAAGGCTGCATTAGTCTTTTTTGCCGCTTCATCACAGTGACTGCTCACATTTAGCTTACAGTCCACCTGTACCCCTAAGAGCTTGTTCACACACACTGCTATCCAGAAGTGTATCCCCCATCCAGTAGGCGTGCTTCTCATTTTTATTACCCAGATGTAGAACTCTGCACTTATCCTTGTTGAATTGCACCTTGTTCACATTCTCCCACTTTTCCAGTGTGTTCAGATCTTGTTGAATTCTATCCCTATCTTCTGGGGTGTTCGCTGCTCCTCCCAATTTGGTATCTGCAAATTTAATGAGTAGTCCCCCTCTACCCCTCATACAGATCATTTATAAAAAATATTGAAAAGCACTAGTCCCAGAACAGAGTCCTGTGGCACCCCACTGGACACCTCCCTCCAACCAGATGAAATGCCATTGACAAATAATCTTAGGGAACTAATTGGAGAACCACACCCAATCTACCTAACTATCCTAGAGTCCAGTCCACAGTCCTCCAGTTTACCCATCCGAACATCATGGCACATCCTGTCAAATGCTTCCTTCCCTTATCTTCACCCAGATACTTCCCACTGGGCTGTCACCCGCCTCTCCCATATTTACTGATAAGCGAACCCTTTCCTCACAGCGCCACTCTACATTCTCTTTGACCTTTTTGGGTTTTTTCTTGAGCAACTCATATCCATCCACAGCTGGGTTCAAAATGATGCCTTTTGAGATCCATGGGAATGACACCACCTTTCAATGACTAGTGGACAGAGTCCTGGCCTAGTGCTAGGGATTAGCCATGGCCTATATTGATGACATTGTTATCTTCAGCCCTGATTGGCCCACCCCTCTCCAACATCTGAGGGCCATACTGCAAGCCCTATGAGTGGCTGGATTGAAAGACAACCCCGGGAAAAGTCAGGTGGGTTTCTAAGAATTGAAGTACCTGGGGTTCCCAGTCAGCTAAGGTCAGCTGAAGCCCTCACCTAAGAAGCTATCCACCTTGAGCAATGCCCTGCTCCTAAAACCAAGAAATGGATACAGTGGTTCATAGGATATTGCAGCAAATTCATTCCCCATTTTGCAAGTCAAGCAGCCCCTTGTCATGATGACATTCAGAGGCAGTAAACTTCAGAATACCATTGTGAGGAGACAACATCAGGGGAAGGGTCTTGGTCTTCCCCGAGTGGCCCCTTTTGCTTGCTTTCTGCCATGGTGCTGCCTATGCCCTGGGAGGCTTCCGATGGCCTTTAGTCATCATGACTAGTAGCCAGTGGTGGATCTATCTTCAAGGGAAAAAAGAGTGCACTGAAATTTCGAGTTTCTACTCCAAACTGGAGAACATTCAGTAAAGCTCTCATTAAAACCAGTGGTTTCTTTTAAAATGCAATCCCACTAAAGTGAATAATGGAATGTTTGGCTAACGACGGGTGATATGATCTTGAGTCTGGGCCAGGTCAGGCAAAAATCTGCTGTAATGATGCTTGTTTTACCTGCTAAAACTTTGAGCCCTCAAGAAAGTTTCTAGTTCTGTCTTTTGAATGTGCAAGTCCAGTAATGTTTTGAACCAATTAAAGAAAATGTGGCAGCCCTGCTCTCTTTCCAGCCGTTGGTACTATTCACACTGAGTAGATTTGCTCCATTATAAATTGTCCACAAATAATTTAAAAAGAGGCAGAGTTTCTTAAACTATCTTATCAAGCTGTTTAAATATTGAACAACATCAAATATTCATGTTGTTCAGTCCTGGTGAATCCCTGCCCTCAATTGCTTCAGTAGTCCAATCAGTATTCCAATCAGCATATAGGTGTTATGGCAAACCCAGAGCTCAGAGGATTCTGGAAGTGGGCTACAGGTGCAAATGAACATGAGTCACAGAGACCTGGCATTATAGGATAAGTCTTTGCACTTCTTCAGCTGCAGAATGTTAGCCAGCTAGTGAATCTGACTGAATTAATAGGAGGTGAACTACAAAAAAGTGTTTTTTAACCCTGAAGGCAAACACAATTACAGATAGATTAAATTGGCTGGTAAAGAGTATTGAAGAACCCGGAATTTGAATCTATCCAGCAGGAGGTTAATCTCTTTCTTCCCTGTCATCTGGAAGCAGTTTGCCACATACCTGCAAATCTCCCTACTGCTCCTGATCCACTTGACAGCAGCAGTCAGGATAGGCACCTTCTCACAGCTGGAAGAAGGAAAAATAATTGGTTGTGTTTGAAGGATCTGTGATACTTCATTTGAGAGAAAACTCCCCAAAAGTGCATAGGAGAAACCCACTTTAAGGCAACTTTCAATGCCTGCTTAGCATCACTAGCCAGTATGCCAATCCCATCCTTCTTCTCACAGCTCTTTGCATAATTCCATGCTCAAAGCACAACAGAATTGAGATTGTGGTTCACAGACAAGCTAATGCCTCTCAAGCTTGGGGCAGCATACAATAGTGAAATTTAAAATATCTCTGGGGCTAAGTCTGAGTATATTTCCCCCCTCAAAAATTCATTGTTTCTCTTGTATGAACCAGTGTTTTGACATGCTTGGCAAAGTGACATGGATGCCTCTCGGCTGTTTATAGCCTTTGCTTACGGTATTCGGATTCTTACTGGATCATGTTGTGTTTATCTTCAAACGTTGTTTCAAATCCTCTAATCAACCTGATTCAACAACCATCCATTACCTGAAGTTATGCAGCAGACCCATGGTTGAATTTTCTGACTTTATTTAAATAGAAAGCTGCCAATTTTCTGCCAATCTGCATTCCCCCCCACACACACACACACAAAAGAACAGCAGTGGAGAGCAGCGATTTTGCTCAGAAGACAAAATGAAAAAAGAGCTCTGCGTTCCCTGAAAAACTGGTGGCCTCAACTGTACTTCATTTGTTCAAAAAACAAGAGATCCAGTTATTGAAATCCTCCAAAACATTTCACTTGGCTTCTGTTCTCTGGATTTGGGGATGTGATTGCAATGTCTTTTCAACCCTTTAGAACAAACAACATTACATTTTATTTAAATGATACATTGTGATGATATAATTATTATAATTATATAATATTCTGGTGAATTAAAGCTTTTAACATTTGCAAATGGAAGACAATTTCTACATTGCTTTTCGCTAACAGTTTTAGAGAACAACCCAATCCCATGGTCCCCCATACTGTCAGCCACTGTTTTGGAGTTTCCACAAGGAGACATGAAAACATCCCCCTGTTGTGATGGCAGCAGCAGCATGGAAGCAGACAGGAATGTCACCCGCATTCTCATCCACTCAGTACTATTACTGCCTTCCATCCCCACCCTCCTCCTTTGTCTCCATCCTGTGTCCCACCCTGTGGCCCTCCCTAGGAGAGCCACAGTATAAAGCTCAGCTGGAAAAGAAAACAAGTCCCTTAAAGGGCTACCCGGGGTGGGGGGAGAGAGATAGCATAACAAGGATGAAGACAGGAAATGACACAGCTGCGGCCTCACATATCAGGGCTCCACACCAACCAGGGTGTTGAATTCCTACAAATGTAGACAATCCACAAACAACCATTAGGGTCGTGCAAAAAGAAATTTGGTAAATTTTGGATTTAGGTTTATTGGGCCCAATTTTTTTCTGGTAAACCTGGAATAAGCCAAATACCCATATTGGTAAAGAGGTACTTCAGCTTTATTTCTGGGTTTACCCCAAAAAATCGGGTCCATTCTAGTCTATGGGGTTTTTTTTTTAAGCTCCTGTGGGGGCATTTTTGGAGGTAGAGTCACCAAATTTGCAGCTTAGCTGCAAGAGACTCTCCTTAGATGGACACCAAAGTTTGGTGAATGTTAGGACAGGGGGTCCAATTTTATGAGCCTGCAAAGGGGTCACCTACATCCTCCAGGCATTTGCGAGCCAAGCCATCCATCGGTTTTCAGGTTCAGAAGTTCAGCGTTGCCAAGGACTGGCGGAAGAAGGCGATTGACAGGCTGGCGCCTCAGAGTCTGGGGGCTCCCTTTGTATCTGGGGCACATAGCATGATGTCCATGCAAATTAGCTTCCAAACTGAGGAAAACAGATTAAATGCAAGAAAAATAAGGCATGGAAAACATTTGTTTTGGTGGCAAATGACATCCTGTGAACAGTCCTTTATTATAGACACCAAAAATCTGATTTTAAGAGATGGTCATGAAGCCTCTACTCAGGGTGACCTTCAGTTTGAGAGCAGGTTTTCGGGCAGGGTGATATCAGAGCCAGCCAAAATCATAACCAAGGCAGCTCTTGTGAAAGAGATTTCTCATATGCACGGGTGAGCAGTCTTCTTCAGAATGAAGCCTGTTCAGCAGCTGTTGAAGCTGGTGCTTTTTAGTTGGAGGGCATATTCAGACAAGACCGGGTAAACCCCGTCTTTTAAATGACCCTTCCAGACTAGTTTGATCTGACTGAGCTGGTTCCGATTACATGACCCCTACCCTAAAAGGGCTGCAACTATGGGGCCCTAACAAAACCAGCCAAAAATAGAAAAATGGGAGAAAACACAGAGTTGTGCATCTGAGCAAAGGTGAATAGCTGAAACCCGAAAAAGCCACATATCCAACTTTTTCGGGAATTGCCTATTCGGCTTTGGGCACATTTCCAGATTTTGGTAATCGGTTGACTTGAAACCCGAATATTGCCGACATGGCTAATTTCGGGTTTATTTTCGATTTGTATATATTGATATGCACAACCCTAACAACCATCTTTTTTGCAAAGCCAGAACGTCCCCACAAGGAAGAAAGACGAACATGCCTAACCCAATAGTCAGCTGACTCCATGGCCCAATAGAAAGAAATCTAACGAGAAACAGGCAACAGCTAGAACTCAGTGCTCAGGTGATTGGGAGAATGGGCACCTCCCCCTAGGTGCTTTTCCAACTGCCGTGTGCCAGCCCAGCTTTACAGTCTTCTAACTTGTAGTCCTCCTGATGTTAGTGTTAGGGGACAATTTATTGGTGGGGAGATATGGTCACTGCAACAATGATTATCCAACCCATTGCAGTCAGACTCTATTTCCAGTCAGTCTTGTGCTCTTGCTTAAATTTTCAGGGTGCTTATCCTTGCATCCCTAGTTACAGCAGTGAAGTTGCAGTCCCTGCTGGGAGTGACCTACCTGTAAGAGCTCCAACAAGGAAAAATATTATGCCCTTCTTTATTGAGAGCCTTGGTCATTTGTGCCTTTTTGTGTTATTTGTGGTCTTTTCACCAGTATATCCCTCAAGTTTCCACTTATTTGCTTTAAGGTCTAGGAACATAGGAATACAGTGATGTAGCCCAGACTTCATCTAGCTAGCCCTTGACTGAGACCCATTCCAGCAAGGAACAACATCCACCAGAGCAGTGTCTCACTCAGTGGGCAAATGCTGGGTGGAAGCCTAGCACTTTTTTGCCATTCTGCTGCTTCTGCATGGGCCTACTGTTTCTGTCACTCCTGCTGAGTGGGGGAGAGCCTGGGGGGCTGGTGATGCAGGGTTTGACTCTATAGGGAGAAGGGTGGCTGTCCAATGCCTGAGGTATGGTGAGTTAGCAGCTTCTCTTTGAGGTGAGGCTTCACCAGCAGACCCCTTGCCCAAGACCTTGGAGTCCAGGGTTTTGGGTCTGGGGCCAGTCTGGTGATCTGGACATTCCCTAAGCCCATTGATCTTTCTCTGGGTTGGTCCCTAGTTCCACCCATTCATCCTGAGTGGAGTCAGTCCCAGTAGGGCTGCCAGTTCCGAATTGGGAAATACCTGGAGATTTTGGGGGTGGAGCCTGAGGAGGTCAGGGTTTGGGGAGGGACTTCAGTGTGGTATAAGGCCATAGAGTCCACCTTTCAAAGCGGTTGTTTGCCCCAGGTGAACTGATCTCTGTCACCTGGAGATCAGTTGTAACAGCAAGCAATCTCTAGCTAACACCTGGAGGTTGGCAATGCTAGTTCCCACTCTGTGTCTGGCCCAGGAAGAGTCTTGATATGGCTGTTGCCTCAATGGTAATGTTTTAGCTTACACCACCTCTTCTACAGATGCAACATTGTCAGAGGAGGAACCAAGCTCTCATTCCAACTAAACTCTGCTCTTCCCTCACCACGCCCCATCCAGACCACATTTTGCTCCTTATGCTGATGGTAATCACTGGTGGTAGGTATCTCCAAAACAATGGTAGTGCTTCACCAGTCTACCTTCAGGTTCCACCAGCACAGAGGGAATTAAGAATGGTCTCATCCCTGCCTTGGTTACTATAACTTGAACATAGGACCCTGTTGTTTTGCAACGTTTGCAGTGATTGTGCGGTTTTTGAAAATGAGCCTTTGGTTCTTACCTAGCTCTACATCAATGTTCATGCTTTTTAATGTTTAAAAGCATAAATTTGATATCCCCCCCCCAATATGAATAGACTGAAGTCTCTATCTGACTGCACTCACTTTTGTTCAAACCCTAGTTTACCTATAGGTAATAAATAACATCTGCAAAAGGTCACAGTGGCCATTAATGCATGGGCAAGATGTCACCGGTTAATCTCTCTCTCATCTCTCACTATTTTAATCTGGGATCATTAAAGTGAATGCACGTCCGTCTCCCATCCCACACCATGTGCACCACCCAATGCTCCATGCGTTTGGGACATGGGATAGCGTGGGATATTCGGGGAGTGCTCCGTAGCTACCAACGTCATTACACCACAGTCACTCAATTGTGCGTGCTTGGTGTCTTCCTTTTTTTCCCCCTCCTCCCTAGAATGATATGCCGGTATACCAACGCAACTCACTTCAGGACGTTAGTTTTTCTCCTTCCCTCTTGCTCTGCAGCAAAAAGCAGAGCTCTCCAGCTCGCAGCTCCGCTGTCTCCGTTTTTGAGGCGGCAGGAGGCTCGGAAGCTCAGGGCAGGCGCGGCTAGAGCAGGGAATGCTGAGTCCTCTGGCCAGCTGAGCGGCGGCTCGGTGGGAGCCACAAGAGGCGAGCGGACGCTTGGGCCGTATCGTCAGGCTTACCGGCGTCGCCTGCTCGCTTTCCTGGCTGGGGAGGGGCGGTTTTGAGCCACTGAGGGGAGTGAGCCTGTGAGGGAGAGGCGCGGCCTCGGCACGAGGCGTACACAGGGCCTGGTGTCAGCGGGTGGCGGATCTACTGGAGGAGCCCCCCCTCCTCTCTTTGGCCCTCTAGTTATCCGGTCGCATCTGGCGGGGAATTTCACACACAGAGACCCTCTTTAGGGCGGTCAGGAGCTAATAATAAAAAAAATCACTCTCAGTTGCGTTTGGCCAGGTGATTATCACACACACGCACACGCTGGCACGCACGCACACACGCAGTCTTGGGCGGCAAGGACTAATGGAATGTCGACCCGGAAGCTCACGCATGATGAAACAACCGGATTAACTCGATTGTGATCTGTATTTCGCGATAAGACAGGTCTTGGAAAGCACGCAAGTACCGTAAATCGCGCTCGTGGTAGATTTGATCCGCAGAGCGGGGACAGCGTGCGTGTGACCACTGGAAAACTGCTACATTAGGGGGGGAGAAGCAGACCAAATCGGTCATGCGTTAACGGACACAGTTTAATTGCTTCACCTTATTATGCTTTTCAATCTTCCTCAGTGCTGGATACCTATACCTAGATGTACTGTTATTGACGGAACTTTTGCAGAAATGAAAGGGATTTAGAACTTCATCAGTCACATCAAGGCAATGTGCGCTGCTGAGAACCAGATAATCCTTGATTTTTATAGCAAAGGCATATTAGGTCACAGCTTTCCGGTTCTCTCCATAGGACAAGAACTCGATAGGAACTGAAGGGACAAACTTTTCTGTCCAGGTATCTCTTTCTTTCTCAGTACATCCTACTTCAAACATGACCATCGTGTCTGTCAGCATAGCTGGGAGCTATGTTCAGTCGTCTTGTTTGTGGCTTTCTAGAGGCACCTGATTGGCCACTGTGTGAACAGACTGCTGGACTTGATTGGGCCTTGGTCTGATCCAGCAGGGCCTTTCTTATGTTCTTATGAGCTTTCTGAGGCTCTCAGGCTTTGGTAAAGGATCCAATGAACCAAGAAAGTCACCATTCTCACTCTGTGAAGGGCACCCAGAAGGATTTGTGATGTTTCTGACCTGCCCCTTGGCACCGTGCAAAGTGATAGATTGTGCTCCTCAAGGATACTCTGTAGTATGTAGTATGTAGAAAATTTTTGAAGAAGAACAATGGTAGAACTTTAGTGAAGAGCAAAGCAAGACTATAGTACTGGTAGGATCTTTAAAACATTCTTGTCATTCGTATTACTCCACTCTTGTATTACTCCATTCTTGTCATTTGTATTGCCCCCACTCCATTCGCTGGTGAAAGCCAGTGTGGTATAGTGGATAAGAGCTGTGGTTTGGAGCGGTGGAGTCTGATCTGGAGAACCGGGTTTGATTCCTCACTCCTCCACATGAGTGGTGGAGGATAATCTGGTGAACTGGATTTCTTTCCCCACACTTACAATGAAGCCAGCTGGGTGACCTTGAGCCAGTTACACTCTCTCAGACCCACCTACCTCACAGAGTGTCTGTTGTGGGGAGGGGAAGGGAAGGTGATTTTAAGCCATTTTGATTCTCCCTTAAAAACCAACTCTTCTTCTTCTTCTTTCCAATTTAAAGGGGAGGGGGATTGATGGAAAAACCCCTGATTTTAATGAGATTCTGAAACAAAATAAAATCATCTAATTTTGCCTAAAAGAATCCTTGGCTTGTTTGTCTGCTTCAGACCACTTTTTGTGAATCTCCTTCTGCAAAAAAAATACCTTTGCTCATTCAAAGCAGAAAGATAAACAAGTATTAGCAATAATCTAGTAAAAGGACACTTCTGTGCTTCAACACATTTTGCCTGCTGCAAAACCAAACTGAAATTGCCTTTTTAATACATTCACCTGGAAAATGAAAATATTTTTGAACCTTACTGGTAGTGGAAATAAAATCCAAGTGACACTCAGGAACTCCAGTTTAATCTGGATTTTGTAAACTTCCCAGTAAAAGAATCCACATTGTATACAGCATCTGCTCATTATGGGCAAAAATGCATGGTTGTGTAGCCTCCTTTATTCCGTTTCAGCCAGGATTCAGCCAGGATCGAACACATGCGTTTTTGACGAATGTGCGTTCAATCCTGGCTGAATCCTGGCTGAAACAGGGAATAAAGCGAACATGCATTTTTGACCTATGTCTGTTATTTGACATTAGGATCTTTGTACAGTGGCTATAAACTTTGTACTGTGGCACACACCATGAAGAAGATAGCAGGCAGATGAGCCCCTTTAAATTCCTTTTATGCGACCAGGCAGTCCCTCACAATGTCTATTAATAAAATGAGTGACTTTCAGTTTCTCCTAGTACTGAGGGTATCCTCCAACACATGTCAGGTGGATTATATACACAGTGCCATGAGGTCTTTTGGGGAGTCGGTTGGTAAAGACAACCCATACACACTGATTGCTGGTTATATTTATGGACTACTGTTCTAATACTAGCAAACAATCAAGTAAAGCATACCCCACCCACACCCATCATTGGTACTAACTGAAAACGTGGCCAGCTGCTCAGTTCAGAGACAGAAAACATGGTTCAGCTGAGTCTTCCTAGTAATGGCAAGGGGTAAGTAGATACCATGGTTGTACTTAGCTTTGCTAGTGCTGTGTTAGAGAGCATAGAAACAAGCTTAGTTTTTTGGGGGATGGTATCCCTCTGAGGGCCAGATTATATGTTATGTTTCCGCATGGTCACCATAGGGCTTGCAGCAGGATGCTAGCTGCAAGTTCCCCGTGGGAATTCTATTTAGAAGTGCTGCAGAGGTGTGATTCTGGTTGGGACCGCAGCAGCAGGAGGGGTTGTTTTCCTGATCTAAAATGGTGTTAGGGGGGAATTATTTGCCCCAGGGGCGGCACATTCATGCTTCTAAACAAGTTCCCATGGGGAACTTGCAACTGGTGACCCGATGCAAGTCCCTGTGGTGGAAAACGTAATGTGTGATTTGGCCCTGAGTTTCTCTGGCTCTGATAGTCCTAATAGCTAAATGGTCCAAACTTGAAGGGAGATATTTCCATTGAATGTCGAAAGGTCAGTTGCACCATCATCCTGAAATAGGCTCTTCCCCACACAAACTGGCGCCAACTTCATTACGCATGTAACCACGAAGAGTCAACAATATTACATAAAATGTATTTCTTCTTTACCATATCTGTTTCACCTTCCTCCTGACTATCTTTGTGTGTTGCTCCAAGCAGAAGCTCCTCTAATGCGTTCTATTCTAATCATTACTCAGCTTAAACAATGCCCCAGTTTCTCTGAAATTCTTACAGACAGATCCCCCTACCAAATGAATGAACTTCTGAACTCTGGCCAGTTTGGTCACAAAATGTTTCACTTATCTCTTGCTCCCAGAAGGTTTTTACACAGAATGTCTTCTACAATAGAGGGGCTTCCATAAGAACATAAGAAGAGCCCTGCTGGATCAGACCAGTGGTCCATCTAATCCAGCATCCTGTCTCACATAGTGACTAACCAGTTCCTCTGGAGATCCAAAAACAGGGCATAGAGGCCGAGGCCTTCCCCTGATGTTGCCTTATAGCACTGGGATTCAGAGGTTTGCTGCCTCTGAACACAGAAGTTCCCTTTAGTCACCATGGCTAGTAGCCACTGATAGAATCATCCTCCATGAATCAATCTCATGCCCTTTTGAAGATGGCTATGCCTGTGGCCACCACTACATTCTCTGGTGGCGAATTCCACATTTTAATAGCTCTCTGGGTAAAGAAAGATTTCCCTTTTTCCATCCTGAATCTACTGCCCGTCAGCTTCATTGGATGCCCTTCAGTTCTGTTAGTTTGAGAGAGAGAAGTTATTTGTCAACTCTCTCCACTCCTTGCATAATTTATAAACCTCTTATTGTGTCCCGCCTTAGTTATCTTTTCTCTAAAATGAAAAGCCCCAGACTATTCAGCCTTTCTTCACAGAGAAGGTGCTCCAAACCCCTAATCATATTGGTTGCCCTCTTCTGTTCTTTTTCCAGCTCTGAGATGTCCTTTTTGAGATATGGAGACCAGGACTGTACACAGTATTCCAAATGAGACTGCACCATAGATTTTTAAAGGGGTATTATAATATCGGCCATTTTATTTTCAGTCCCTTTCCTAATAATCCCTTAGGCCATTTATGCTTGGTAATTAGCAGAGCGTTCCAGGCTGAATTGCCCCGCATATTATTATTTTTAATTTTTCACGCTGAACCAACATTCTGGAAGTGACTGCGAAGCCGGCGCATACCTGCTTTGCATTACTTAAGAGTCCCTTTAACGCGACCTTTGGTGTTTGCTTCGCCCTTACCGTGAAGAATCCCCTGAAGGAACCATGCAAAATCACAGTGGCGCGTTAGCTATGCACATGCTAATGGCTATGTAAACAGAAACGAAAAAGCAGGCGAGCGGGGGGTGCGGAATTTCTCCTTTTGCGTCAAGACCGTGAATAGGCATTTTTAAAGGCAAATTTTTAAAAAGAGCTTTGAGCGAGCATCAACATTGACCCTGCATAAATGATCTAACACAGAGTTTGCCTTTTTCACTGCTGTAGCACACTGTGTTGACACTTTCATTGAGCTATCCACTATGATCCCAAGATCTTTTCCCTTGGTTTTCATCATCATGAAAAATTTTGCATCATCTGCAAACTTGGCAACTACACTACTGTGGGGTGTAGGACTGGGCTCTCAGAACTCTACTCAAGTTTTTAGAACCAAATCCAATTTTATTTCACTTCCTCTATTGTTACAATGGGTCGCCATGAGTCGGAAGCGACTTGACAGCACTTAACACACACACACACACATTGTTACAACATGGGGTTCACTTGTTTAGCTTCCTGTTAAAGTGGTTAAAGCGTAGATTTTTCCATTCTTTTTATGTTTGCATATGAGCAAAATGGAGATTTGATTCTGAGCACAGAATTAGCAAGTGATTGTTATTCCATGCTAGGGATTTTAAAAATATATTGCCCTCCCAAACTGCTAAGGGTACATATATAAGATGACATATACGATTACTTACTTCTTAATACCATTTATGTATCTAAAAATAAAATATAATGTGGTTGGAATTGTTTTACCTATTCATTGCTTGTTTATGGGTAAAATGAGAATTTTAAACTGAGACTTTTAATCTGGGCTAACTCTGTGAGGATGAGGGGGGAGTCTATCCAATTTATTCTGGAATACAAGAGCATGCGTCAAATTTTCCATTATTTGAAATCCCAGCTTGAATTATCCACGCTCATCTGTTTTATTACGATGTTGTAACCAGCAGCCACAGTGTTCTCCCTACATAAACATAGCAAGCGCTCAGTATAAATTATTTGCTGAGTTTTAGATGTTGTCTTTATCCGCTAGGACAGTGTGGACATTTCACAGTACATATCAAATGTATTTGATATGTACATATTTGACAGAGTCAAATTACCCTCTGGATGGAAATATTAATGGCAGCTGTACCAGAAACAACATTGCTTGTAATTTGATTAGGTAGAATTAATATTTTCTCCCCTTTTACTTCGCCTCCATGGAAGAAACACTGTACCTATTAAATTTCTACCTGCCATGAAACTCTCAAAGCCACAGAAAAAGGAAAAAGAACAATGATTTAATAACCCACAGTTGACCCTGGCTAACCAAGAAACAGAAAAACTTTGAAACCCAGGCCTGTCCAAAGTACATATCAAGGGCAGGATCTAATTTGTAGACTGAAAGAAGTGCAAAGGTGAGGGGAGAGCTGATCACACCCTCTTAGTACTGTTTCATACTGACTCCAAGACAAGGTTATAGTATAGGGGAACTGCCTGCTCAGAACCAAATCTCCATTTTGCTCATATGCAGTCCTGGCCCCTTTAACAGAGGCTCTTTTTCTTTTCTCTCTCTCTCTCTCTCTCTCTCTCTTGCCATCAAGTCGCAGCTGACTTCTGGCAACCCTGTAGGGTTTTCAAGAGACATTCAGGGGTGGTTTGCCATTGCCTGCCTCTGTGTAGTGACCCCGGTCTTCCTTGCTAGTCTCCCATCCAAATACTAATCCGGTCTGACCCTGCTTAGCTTCCAAGATCTGATGAGAGGCTTAATGGGGTGTTATTTACCAGCTGTTGCTATTTTAGGGTTGCTGACTTGGGAAATTCTGGAAGATTTGGGGGCGGTGGCTGGAGAGGGTAGAGTTTCGGGGGGAAGGCAGCTCAGTGGGCATGCAATGCCAGATTCAGCCCTCTGAAGTAGCCATTTCCTCTGGAGACCCTGATCGTTGTAATCTGGAAAACTCCAAGCCCCACCTGGAGTTTGGTAACCCTATGTTATTTACCTCCATGTCATGAAAAGTTTCAGTTGTCCATTTCTAAATCTTAAATTTCTGTTAAAAGGAAGCAACATTTCTCTTCAGGCCTGTTGGCAGTCCTAGGACCAAGTGAGGGGGATGTGTCCCTGGAAGAGAAGTTGCAGGGGACATACCATAAATGGGAGGAGCTGTTAGCACCCCTTCCATAACCCCTTTTGCTCTAAATTGGTGGGACTCCACCCCCAACATATACACAATTGGAGGAGATTAAAATTTAAATGAATAAGTCTGTAGCTTCAGCCTGAGGGTCATAGGAGCATTGGGTTGCCAATCCCCAGGTGGGGCCTGGAGATCTCCTTCTGTTACAACTGATCGGCAGACAATCGAGATCAGTCCCCCTGCTTTAAAGGATGGGTGTTATGGCGTTGTAACCTGCTGAGGTTCCCCTCCCCAAACCCCGCCTTCCCTGAGCTCCACCCCCAAAATCTCCAGAAATTTCCCAACCTAGAGCTGGTGACCCTATAGGAGCAGCTCAATATTGTTTTCTTTACAATTCCCTAAAACTAGGGAGGGCACAGACAACAAGGAAATACGAGGCTGATGCCAAGTTCGTTTTTAACTGCAAGAAGTGTTCATGAGGACCAATAGTAGATAGAGTAGTTTACTCCCCACTGAGTCAAACTTGTCAATAGTACAGAAGTGAAATACTACTGAAATAGGTATTTTCTGTTTAAAAGGATAGGTGCATTTGAGCCTCCGTGCCTTTTAGATGCTCTAGAACGGAAACTAGATTAAAATAAACACCTATCCAAAGCAGGAGGCGGCGTTCTAGTGGTATGTGCTGACTGAAAAGTCTGAGACCTCAACTCATGTTGAGGCGAATGCAAAGTTCCATTACCCAAGACCAAGGCCTGAGAGATGCTTAAATGAGCCTTGTGAGACTGGGAAACGTATAAGCAGCTGTGCAGAGACTTGAGAGCAGGCAGACCGTGAGGCTCTGTGAGTGAAGAGTCCATAGCCCTGAGGTAAACTGAAGCGAGAGTCCTGGTGCCAAAGACATCGCCAGGCCGGCCAGCCAATGCTACTGCCTGTGGCACTCAGGGCTGTAAGACACATATTGGAGTGTTCTGCAGCTATAGGCTATAAATAGCTCAGGGGTGAAGGGGGGGAATTGGGAACTGTTATTCACTTTCTTCTTGTGCTTATTGTTGTTACCTTATCAGGCATGGTCATCTGGTAACCAACAAAGCTAAACAGAGGATGCCGCCTATGTATAGGGACAACCACAGTCTCAGTAAACCACTTTTTTTTTTTTTTTGCTACCTACAACTGCAAGGGAGGTTATCAAGTGCACGGCTGGCCACAAATGTATGTTTGGTGGCTAGGGTTGCCAGGTCCCTCTTTGCTACCGGGAGGAGGTTTTTGGGGTGGAGCCTGAGGAGGGCGGGGGTTGGGGAGGGGAGGGACTTCAATGCCATAGAGTCCAATTGCCAAAGCGGCCATTTTCTCCAGGTGAACTGATCTCTATCGGCTGGAGATTAGTTGTAATAGCAGGAGCTCTCCAGCTAGTACCTGGAAGCTGGCAACCCTATTGGTGGCCTCCATCTCACTGGGCAGATCACAAGCTCAAAAGGAGATCTACCTTATCCCTTTCCTCTTTTTTCTCTCCCCTTTTTGCCTGTTTGCTGGTGACTCCCCCCTCCCCTTTGCCTCCTTGTTATTTCTTTTGGATGTAAATTTACACATTTAAAAAACAATTGTAAATGTTTCCCTTATCATAATGTTATTCTGGTGTCAACATTTGGGGGAAACCCCAGGGGTGGGAACTGGCACATGGGCTGCATCCATCAAAATACCAATACTGTCATAAAGGCAGTTGCCAACTCTTAATAAGCACTATTGTTACTAATCTGGGAGCGCTGTTGCACACTTCTCTCTTGTGTTTCTTTCTGTCTCCACAAAAATGTGACTCTTAACCTTCCATCATTGCAGGCATGATGTATATTGTTTTGAAACTGTTCCAAGTAACTTAAGAAACAAACCCCTGACCTCTAAGGAAAGTTAAAAAAGGTATTATTAGAAATAAAACTGCTGGGAACCTTGTGAAAGAGGGGAAGGGAGGGGGGTATGCCTTTTCCATGTATATTTAGTGGGTCCTAATGATTACTGTACAAATATTTTGAGAACTAGCAGCCAAAGAGTTGAGAGATGCACATGAAACTGAAGCCATTTTAAGTACAGAGTATGCCTAAGCATCAATTTTTCATAGTTGCATATACTACTCAAATGATTTGTTCCAGCCAGCAATGAAAAGGAATATGTTGCCTTCGAGTTGATTTCAAAAGAAAAAAAGGACCAGTGTTGTGGCGTAGACCAAAGGTTGCAGAAGATGCCAGGCTGAAAGGGTGGTTCTTTTTTATCATTTATGTGTTGGATGAAGCCGAAAGCTGCCAGATAGCTTCTTTTCGACAGCTTGGAGTTACTGTTGGGAACAGATCCATGTATGGAAGCAAAAGCAGAAAAGCAGAGATAAGCTGCTATCCAGCTATGCAAACCATGTTTAGAGACACTTGAAGGACAAGCATCCAAACTCCTTTCTTTCTGGTAAATTTAGAGGAGCTAACATATGAGGTTTGTTGTTCCTTTCAGACCTATGGAGAACTGCTGAGACCTGAAGGTGGTAAGTGGTGGGGGGGGGACTTACAGTTTTCTGTGAATGTGTGGGTTTCGGCAATATCCAGAGGAAAATCGTTTACACTGGAGGCTTTCACAGGTTTTGTAAGAGAGAGGTTTTGGCTGAGGTTTCTGAACGGTTGACATTGAGCAGAACAGGACTGCTACTGGAAAGGCAGAGAAACTTTCCTGGGGAGGAAGGAGGAAAGTGGCAAAAGGAGAGAGGGAGGGAAAGAGAGAGAGAGTGCATTTCATCACGGGGGATTTTCTGTTGGGATTTATGAATTGACTGGTTCTCATTCACTAACACTAAAAAGGACAGGAACTTGCCCTTGTTTCGTCTTTTTGTCTGTCACTGCATTTAAGGTATCTGAACTCTTTTTACTTTCATTTTAACCAATGTGTCTATCTGAACACTATGTGTTGAGTTGAATAGTTGTAGGAAGAACTTTCAGTAAACAATGGTGTTTTCTTTGGCAGCTGAGGGCCTGTTTCCTGTGTGAGGATCTTCAAATGACTTTAATTGATATTTGATATTGTAAAAAACTTGTGCCCCCCCTTGTACCGCCCCCCCCCATCTGCTGGCATCCCTGTCTCTGACTTTGCATCTCAGAAAAGATGTTGTGACTCTGTGGAAATGGTTCTCCTTCGATGCAATACATATTTAAAACAAAGTTAAATATTGCTCATCTAAAAAGAAGAGGCCAACTAATATATGACCATTATTCTGCAGAAAAGCTGCCTTGAATTAAATCTGTAGTGAAGAGTTGTTTTATGTTATATTTCAAATGTAACTTTTGACAAGCTGTGTCTGCAATAGATAATAGCTGCTAATTTTGGAAAAGCTAAAATCAGGACTGAAGAGGTCAGGGTGTTAGACTTGGACAAGGGGGGAGCACAAACTCCTATTTCAAATCTGGAAAAACAATCTCTTTTAGTATTCAGGCCTGGAGTTAAGGAAGCTTATAGCCATATAGCTGGGAAAGACCTCTAAAATTTCTTTGTCTTTACTGCAGAAATAAGATTTGTCCTCAAGTTTCTATTTGCATTGTGACTTCTTTTGGGATGAGTTTTTATGGTTCCAAACATGTTGAAATATTTGATGTATATAAACAATAACATAAATATAGTTATGCAAATAAAAATTTCCCAGAGCTTCTGTGCCCTTGCTTGTTTACAAACCACATATGTTTGTGAAGGCTAGTCCAGTTGCTTTCTTCTGGTATCACGCCATTTCTTCTATCACTACCTTTCTAATAATAGTCTTCCTTACAGGGCTGTTGTAAGATTACATCAAAATAATATGTATGATGCACATTAAACGCTGAAAATGCTGTTTAAGTGCTAAGTGTTATTGTTATTACCACAGCCAAAACACTGGCAGTTCTGTTGGCATTTTGTGAGTAAAGGAAGAGGGTTAAGATAGGTTTAATAAGCGTGTGAGAACTTAAGAAATACATGGGCTAGGAGAAAGTTCTAGATTTATTCATAGATGAATTATTTGCATAGTCCAGGAGGTTGTTACCACATATACTCAGAATTTACGTTTTGCTAATTTCAATGAGGTTACCTTCAGGGAAATATGTTTCATGTTACAACCTTTAACTAAGATTTGGGAGAGTGGCAGGGCTCAGCTCTCAAGTCTGTAGTTTTTAAATCTCTGACCGAGGTGGGGTGGGGGTCTGACACTTGTCTGTATGACAGATACATATAAGTACATTCACAGGGGCAAATCCATATGGCTCCTAGCACATCACCTGCCACTTCACTCGCTGCAACTGCTGCGGTGTGCTTGGTAGTGTTGATTCTGGCCTATATCTAGCTACTTTGTTCTGAAGACATCAGTTTTCTTACGAGGAGGGAGCAACTTCCATTCATTCTACCTCTTGCTGTGGCTGATGGAGCCCCTGAAATTTTGATCCTGGTGTCCATGAAGCTCAGATTGGCGGAAATCACTGTCCTCTTCTCAGTAAACCTAAGTGCCCTTAAATACTCAGAATGTGTGACTGGATTCAGGCCAATAGAATGTAGGACAATTGTGTTTGTATAGAATGTGTGTTTCTATGTTTTTATTGAATTATTTTCTATACCCTTTAGTTTAAATGTTGTTTTGAAGCTTGCCACATTAGGGATCCTATTTGGGTGGAAAGGTGGCATAGAAACGTTTTACATATAGACAATAGTAATAATGCAAATATAATGCATATATATTTTGATACGATATCAGCTTAGGCTAGTTGGGACTTATTTTATATTTAGTGTAGCCAAAGAAAGTAAAACTGGTGTTTAATATAGTGGGTATCGGTATGTTATATTATTGTGTTAGAATGGTTTTGTGTTAGATGTGTGGGTTGTGTTTTTTGTTGTTTGTTTTGTACTCTTTGTTATGTTGGAGTGATGTGTTATTTTGTAAGGTCTGTTTTTGTTTGTATTTTATGAAATTGAAAATTAAATTTAAAAATTTGGAAAAAAATAAAGAAATGTTTTACAGAAATAAATAATGCCCCAAAGAACAAATACCCATGAGCTTCTAAATCAATGTAAGAGAAGGCAGTTACATGAATACATAGCCTTCAACAATGTATAATGGTGAGGTGGGAAGGCCTAGATGAGTGATATTTGATATAAAACCAGGACTATTACAGGTGTCTTTGTAGTTTCATCAATGAAACATTGCAAGATATTCAACTCCCCTTTGAGACAGGTACGTAATCCATCTCTACAACTTGGAAAATATGATATGGGGGATGTTTTCAAGCAAGTCATTCCTCAGATGGCAAATCAGCAGCTGTCAGGGAGTGCCCCAGCCATCTTCCACTTTGGGAGAGTCCTCTTCTGATGAGGATAGATGCCACAGCAACTCAAGTGCCAGAAGTGGCAATGGTTTATGAAATTCCTAGACAAGGGGGAGATGGCATCAGTTTGGCTATGTCATACGGTCTTTTTTAGTGATGGCGCCATCTTTCTTGCATTCCATTTCAAGCAAGGTCCACAAGATGATATCTTCACATGCTTCTAGACATCAAGTTCCACCAGGTTTTTTAATGTGAGAGCTCTTAATCTGTGAGTGTTTTTTGACTGTGAGCATTGTAACACAATGTTTTACGTTCTTGCATGTTAGTAACAGTGTGAAGGCAGTATAGAAAATTTATACCTTAATGGTCTCTGCCTGCCTCTCTTGTAGTGCATTTCTGTCTGCTCCCCAATTTAATAGGCTAGAAATAAAATCACCCAGGCATGAGAACAGCATGTGTTAGAGAGGAAACTGTCTCATTCCTTACACTTGATTTGTGGCACTCTCATCTAAAAGTTGTTCTCAGCTGTATGCGGAGGTGGTACAGTCCCATGAGATGGCTGTACCATACCCTGGTCCAAGCAGTTCATTTTGAATTTTTTTTTCTGTTTTGTTTGTCTAGAGATCTCAATATGGGGTCTGTTGGTTTTTGTACCATATTTGTTTTTATTCCCACACCTTGTCTATAAGGGGTTTGTATGATTTATTTGTATGAATATTTAATAGCAAACACTTGAATTGGAGCCAAGAAATATATTTTTTCACACAACGCATGGTTAAATTGTGGGACTCCCTGCCCCAGAATGTGGTGATGGCTGCCAACTTGGAAGGCTTTAAGAGGGGAGTAGACATGTTCATGGAGGAGAGCAGTATTCATGGCTACTAGTCAAAATGGATACTAGTCATGATGCGTAACTATTCTCTCCAGGATCAGAAGAGTATGCCGAATATATTAGGTGCTGTGGAACACAGGCAGGATGCTGCTGCTGCAGTAATCTTGTTTGTGGGCTTCCTAGAGGCACCTAATTGGCCATTGTGTGAACAGATTGCTGGACTTTATGGACTTTAGTCTGATCCAGCATGGTTTTTCTTATGTTCTGATGTTCTTATATCCAAAGCTTTGGCAGGTATTTTTGCACGGAATATCTTGGCAGGTATCTTTGCATGGAATATTTAAGGGGACTGCAGATATGAATTCTTAAGTGAATCTGGTACATGACTGGTGAATTTTACAGATGCACCTAGGATTTAGGGATGCTCTACAGAAATGTTAGTTGAAGTAAGAGCAGTTTCATGGGCCAGAGAATAGCTACTGCATTGATATTACTCATATTACAAATAAGCGACAACAACAACTTGGTTATTGAGATCCGTCTCCGGTACATGCCATAGTTCTCTGGTACTTTTTGTGTCAATGCAAGGCAGGTATGATGGGCAGTTGCTATCTTCAATCCATTTAAAAAATCATTTTTCCTAAATCCAAAGACCATCCCTGGACTCAGGTAATCCTATCATGATAGACTCATTTGCGGTACTTTGGCAGCAATTTTAAAACAGTATATGCTGGAAATGGAAAGAAGGGCTGAGTGATCAAGTCTCGCATATTAGACCTTCCCAGTGAGAAACATCACAACATGTTGCATAACTGGTCATCCAAACCCTTACCGTATTTCTTCATTGCTAAGTAGCATATGTATATGAATATGTATATTCAAGATTGCAGCCAAAATTAAAATTCATATTTATGAGTCTGGTTTCTTTATTTAGTTGTAAACTTAGGTGCTGATAAAAAGTGGGGGGGGGCAGGGTTCCTAAAGAGTGAACAAGACTTTTTGTTCTTTCTTGGAGAAGTAGGCTTTCTGCAGAAGTTGGAAAGGTTTTCCTTTAAATACTGCATGAGAAAAAGGTATCACTCAGGAGAAGCTTTTCACAGCATGAAGACACTAGGTTGAATCCAGACTAAATTTTCCAGTAGCACAACGGAACTTTCCGGTCTCTCACTTCAGCTCACTTAACTCCATGAAATGTTGTTCCTGGGGACAGGGGACCCAAAGGAATGATATGAGGGGTGTTGGCAGCAGGAAAGGGGAATCAGTGGAAATTGCCAGTTTAGTCTGAATCCAACCCTGTGTGATGAAAATCTTATGTCTATTGAATTTTTTCCTGTTAGATATAATTTGCCTTGCTGAAGGGATAGTAAGTAAGATCTGATGGGAGGAGCAAAGTGCTCCCATGGGCTCACAATGGGTGAGGTGGTGCAGTAAATATGTCCAAGTCTGTCAAGTGCTTTAACAGGCAAAACCATCATTTTAAACTGAATTTAGAAACACTGGCAGCCAATATAGATTTTGTAACACCCAGCCATATGACTTCACTTACTTATTCCAGCCAACAATCAGGCTGCTACATTCTGTAGTAAATTTCCAAATTGTCTTCAAGGGCAGCCCTAGACTTGTTGCAGTACTCTAGACTTGAAATTACAGTAGCCTAGATCAGCATGATCAGATCAGCTGAATCAATGAGAAGATTCAGCTTCTGAGCCTGATGAAATTGAGGGAGGAATTCCTAGCAACTTTAGGGTCATAGGTTCTTAACTGAATCCACCAAACTCAATGGTACCCCTTTCAAAGTTGGTACAGCAATACCTCTTGTAGCATCTGCCTTTCTAACAAGGGTCTGGATTCAGTTTAATTTGGGAAAAGAACGGAACCCTGGGAGCCCACAACTGCCAACTTGTAGGAAACTGATTCCAGTGCTCCCCATACCAGTCTCTAAGTTTGTTCTCTTAGAAGTGTGTGTAACTTGTATACCAGTATGCAAATCTTAAATACTTGCACTAGTGTGCTTGACTGTAACACCAGAAATCTGTTTACCAGATGGTAAACACCATACACAACATTTTTGTAGAAATTTAACTTGTAACCTATGCGTGTCTCTGCTTTTTCAGGGTTCCCAATCATGTGGAGCAAGTTTTGTGTACATACAGTTGCATATATATGTGCTGTATGAAAAATTTCAGTGAATGCATGTCACTCTGTGGGCAGGAACTTCCGCTGATCCCACTAATTTGACATCTGAAGAGATCACTTCTGTCTGTTTCTCAGTGGTATGCCCTGCTTCTCTATAAGCTTGACCTAGGGTGGCCAGTGGCAAAGGAAGATGGGGCTCCACTATATAGAAGAGAGAGTTCCCCAGATGCAGCTTCTTTCCCCCTGCAAGACAAGCGGTACCTTCTAAAGTTCCTTCTACTAAATCTATAATAGTGGCATAGGAGTTCTGTCCTCCTTTCTCCCTACCTGCCCTGCTCAAAGCAGCTAACAGATAATAAAAGCAGAGCTACAAACTTTAAAATGTCACAACAGCCATTAGAAAAATACACAATACTCCATCCCTCTGTACATCTATAAAACCGGCAACTAACAAAAATATCGTTATGATCCTGTTTTAACGTTTTAAAAAATATGATTGTTGAAAAGTTTGTGTTCTTGGGCTCTGGGCCTCAGTGGGAAAGAAAGTATGCTGCCACATTGGGGGAGTTATGAAAGAGGCTTGGCTCCATCCCCCACCATAGTGTATAAATTTACAAAAGTCTGGGAGGACAACGGGGATTCCTTTTCTCTCATGAGCTCAAGAGCATTTCGTTCTCAAGATGTGTATGGGTGTCCTTTGCTCTATATAGTTGTGATGGTACATTAAGTGAATTTCATCTCAAGCATTCAACGTTCAGAATTTGAACTACAGGCCAGATTTACTGACAGACCCATGAAAGCTAAACCCTTTTTAACAGCTTGCTTGACAATCATATTGTCTGTGGATTCTACCCTGACATTCAGCTACAATAAATACATATGCCCCAGTCCTGCAAGGGATATTTGCCTGCAAAAGCAAGCTCTCCATGTGCTTTTGGTATATTCTTTCACTGATACCCCATTGAACTGACCAGAACAATATTCCCTAATGTGATACCTACCCATGGGCAACATGACACTTGCCAATTGGTTTCCTGGAACCCACTTGTTTCTTCCCCAAAGTTTGTTTTCATAACACAAATAGCTTGTCCTAGCTTTCCTCCAAATCACCAGAGCAGGAGGCATCACCTTTGTGTCTTCAGGTGCACACTGCCTGCATTTTAGGAAGATGCCTGACTTGCAATCTTCCAACATTTTTTGACTAGCCCTGGCCTCAGAGCAGCCATTTTGTGACTGGCCATGGATCCCAGGGTAGTAATTTTGTGGTGGTGCCTACTTCCCAATGTCAGCATACCAAAAGTGCCCATAGGCATTTGAAGCCACTGAACTAGATGTATCTTTTGATTTCAATAGAAATGTATAATCACATATGAGCCACTAATTGTTGCAGGTGAATTAGTTGTCTGTGCCTGGAGATGCATCAGTGTTATCAAGTGTGAAAGGACATCTGAGGACTTGTTTACTGCACTCCTCCAAGTATTTAGAGACCTGTACCTTTTTACACATCACACATTAACTTTAGCAAATACTGGTGTAGTATTAGCTGCAGTACACAAAACCACATAAAGTGACACCGTTCTTATGAGGCATACCAGCAGTAAAATGTTTAATCAAAATGGGTCATCCATTGATCTGTGAGTTGTCTATCACATGAACCAGCCGTAAACAAGAATTTAGCCTCATATCTCTGCATAGTTTGGAATGGGTTGCATGGATTCTTTTCTTCTGAACAGCTTCATGGGAATAATTCCAAATTGATGCAACCATTGCTTTGGTTTTGGCTTTTTTGTTTTTGAAACAGAATTCAGGCCAAGGGCAGAGGATCCCTCATGGGGAAGTCCACCACAAACCCCAGGGGGACGCTGCTATTCACAAAGGCAAAAGAAATACTGATGAAGTGCAGAACCGCTCTGGAAGAGAATTTTTTGGACACCAATTTATGACTCAGAGCAAGCCGGCTGCACATCTTCTTCCCTTAAAATGAATCAGATATTTATGTCATAAATCCCCCAAAGCTGAATAGCTTTAAAAAGTTCTCCCATCCCCTTAAGACTTCACAGTTTTGTCAAGACTCTAAACACATTCAGGAACAACCCCTCAGACTCAGATATGCATTTGAGAGTGTTATTTGTAACTTTGCAAGGAGAGTCAAGAGAAACCTGAATATGTGCATATATCCCTTTCTCCTCCACAACCCCACCCCCCCTCCAGCTTTAACAAGTTGTCATAATTCAGCTAAAGTGAAGCAGCTTTACCAAATAGTGGTTCAAAATGACAGGATTAAACTTTGCACTCCAGCCAACATTCTCAAAAGGACAACATGTAAATGAAGCTAAGATCTACAGTGTGTAAAATACATATTTAAATGGTATACTTGGCATTTCAGGACAAATGCAATGCATATGAGATGGTGTCTCCTGCTAAGTGTAATTCAAATAGGTTTTCCAGGCAGAAGTCCTCCAATCTGTGGCTCATTTTCCTGAATGCAGAATGAATTTCAGAAGCAAAGTTCATTTGTCTGATATTTCATTTATTTATGTACTGGGATTTGTTTTGTGCCAAAATGAATTAAGGCTCTAATGCTAGAAACATTGGTTTGGGAATAAACCCCCTTGAACACAGTGGGAGTTTCTTCTGAGCCAATATGCACAGGCTCAAGGGGCACTCTCAGCTGCAAACCTGGCTTTTCAAGGCAGGAGACAGGAGAGCTCTGAAGTTCCTGGTCTGCTTTTCTACTAAACCAGAGAATCTCTGTCTCTTCAGAATTGTTTCAGCTTGTTCACCC
This sequence comes from Euleptes europaea, assembly GCF_029931775.1. Classification (NCBI taxonomy): domain Eukaryota; kingdom Metazoa; phylum Chordata; class Lepidosauria; order Squamata; family Sphaerodactylidae; genus Euleptes; species Euleptes europaea. The sequence continues at coordinate 62,590,364 of NC_079318.1, forward strand.
TCATCCTGCCACTTACTGACTCCAAGCACTAGTTCAGAATGTCAACAGCATCCTCAGAAGTTGGTGGGAAAGGAAGGTAGAGCTGGGTATTAGAGACATATTGGTGGCACTACAGCTCAAACCTCCTGATGACCTATTCCAGCAACTTCATGCAGATATTAAATAGCATGGGGAATAAGACTGACCCCTGCAGAACCCCACAAGCCAACGGCCATGGGGCAGAACAGGAATTCCCCAGCACCACATTTTGAGTCCACCGCCCCAGATAGGACTTGAACCATCATAACATGGTGCCCCTCAGGGCCCCACCAGTCCCAGCGCCAAGAGGCAGTTCAGTAGGATACTATGTAGGATAATTCGACAGTATCAAAGGCTGCTGAGAGATCCAACAGAACTAGCAGGGTCATATTCTTCCTGTCTAACATTATAACACAACAGACTTTTTTACTCTATGCCACCAAAGCTGCGAGAATGGTATACGCAGCTAAATGGAAAATGTCTGAAATACCGGACAGAACTGATTGGATTCATAAAATGTTTGAACTAGCAGAAATGGCAAAATTGACTGAGTTAATAAATCAAAAAGATAATGATGAATTTGTTAAGGAGTGGGAGGTGTGGATTGTTTATTGCAAAAATGAACTTAATGTGCAAAATGTTAAAGGTTACAACTTAGACTAGGTTAATTTTCTTGTTTCTATTTTTCTTTCTTTTTTAATAACTGTAGAAGGTTTTACAAAAAAAAATTTTTTTATAAAGAAGTAGAAAATAATTGCTAAGAGGATTACGAAGATAAGTTAGAGATAGAAGAAGGAAGAGGGGAAGTCAAAGCAGGGGAAGATAATTGTTATATACATGTTACTCTTAATTGAGAATTAGAAAAGATTGAAAGGTAATGTTAATTGATTGTATCGAATGTATGAAAAAACAATAAAAAATTTTTTATAAATATTCTTCCTGTCTAGTTCTCAGTAGAAGTAATAACCGAGGCAGTCTCTCTTCCAAATCCTGGCCTGAAGCCAGATTAAAATGGGTCCAGAAAATCAGTCTCTTCCAAGAATCCCTGGGGCCAAGAAGTAACAACCTGCTCTAGCACCTTACCCAAGAATGGAAGATTGGAGACTGGCCAGAAGTTCTCCAACATAGTGGGGCTCAGAGAAGGTTTTTTTTCCAGAACAGGCCTAATCACATTCTCCCTGAGCATGGGTGGCACAACTCCCAACCATAAGGAAGCATTTACCACCCTTCTTATTCACTAGGCCATTCCCCATCAGGCAGCTTTTATCAGCCAGGAAGGGCAGGAGTCGAGAACACAGGTGGTAGGTCTCACCTCTCTAGGGATCTTGTCCACATCCTCAAGTTCCACAAGCTGAAAGGTATCCGTGTAAATCGGATAAGCAGGTGCTAAAGGTACATAATCTGAACATGCTTCAGTGCCAGCATCTAACCCAGAGCAGATCTGGGCAGTTTTGTCTGCAAAGTAGCAAATTGATCACAGCAAACCATCATGTGGTCAGAATCCAATTCCCTGGGCTATGATGTAAAAGCTCCTGAACCACACAAAAGAGCTCAGCTGGGTGATTACAAGCAGATGCAGTGGTGGTAGAGAAGTATTGCCTTTTTGCCATCATCACTGTCACAAAATAGGCTCTGATATAGGCTCTGTGTTGTCTTTGACCAGCCTTGCTCTGAGTTTTCTGCCAGCGGTGGTCTTGCCATCCTCCCTCCTGTTTAATCACTATTAGTTCCCCAGTAAACCAGGAAAAGAGGAAAACCCAACAAGAGATGGATTGACTCAATAAAGGAAGCCACAGCCTTCAATTTGCAAGATCTGAGCAAGGCTGTCAAAGATAGGACATTTTGGAGGACATTGATTCATAGGGTCGCCATGAGTCGGAAGCGACTTGACGGCACTTAACACACACACACAAACCAGGGAGACTGCTTGACTCTGCCTGGAGGGGAGAGGCCACTTACAGGCAATTATGTCAACAGCGCAGGCTATTTCCCTATTTGAGAGAGCAGTTAGGGCTTCAATAGAATTGTCAGCTGCTGAAGGAGGAAAATCCCCATGCACCAATAGGAAACCATCAGGATCCATCAGGCATCTGGGGTGGACAGTCTTAATAGGTCCACCACCTCACAGAAGATGGAGGAAGCAGTAAGTCTAAACTCTGTCAGGCAATAATCTGCCCATGACAAGGGAGAAAGCATACTCATTATTTATTTTAAAAAATTGTGTCTCACTTTTCTCCTTACATATAAACTCAGATAATGGCCAACAGGCAACAGAAAGGAAAGGGCTACATTCCTGTGTGGTAGGCATAAGAGTGACGTGATGCTCACTCAGGAGGATATCAAAGAATAAGAATGACAGCCTTTTTGTCATATTTATTGAAAACAGCCAAGAATGTAGCATACAAGAGATTTGAACTGGCAGCAAATGAAGAAAGACGCTGCTCAAGACGTCTTTGTTACGGCCAGGGCCTGAGGCACGGTCCAATAACTCCTTATGTTTAAGGAGCCTTTTCATTTACAGCTAATTCATGTCTCTCAAGCGTTTGAGATTCCTTCCATGTGACGTTGCCGAGTCTTACGGACTGTGTGTATGCCTTGCCTGAGGATTGAGGAAAGCTCCTGAAGTTAGCAAATCATTCATAAGTGACATCACTCTCTACCATTTACTGCCCTTCTAGGAAATCATTGTTGTTTTCTTTGGAAACATGTGTTTTGGGTGTGTTTTCCGCGTGTGTGTGTGTGTGTGTCTATGTGTATTCCCCTTTTGTAAGCCAAGGTTGTGACCTGAATAAAGCCTGAAAAGGATAGAAATGGCAGCTAAAGGAATTCTGGGAGAGCTCAGTTACTTCTAGTTTTTCCTCTTTTACCTCTGATGTCCTAATGACTTACACTCAGGGCCCCCTGCCTGTGCAGGGCTTTTCCTTGTGTTCTGTTCCTACCCTCTGGCCCAATAGCATAGCTGGCAAACTTCCGGGAAATTGCAGACCTAAGCAACATTTCCTTCAGAAGGCTGTCAAGGTACTCCACAGAAGCTAGAGGGTCAGTGTTGAAAGATAATGCAGAAGAACCCTGTCCTCCCTCTTCCTTTAGCAGAGCTGACAGGTTAACATGGTTATACTCCCCACTGAGTCAACCAGCACAGTGTTTCAGAAATCTGCCCCCCCACACACACACATCTCTGATCCAACAGACTAGAAATGGGAATGGCAGTTTACTGTAGGTGTGATGATTAAGAACAGGTACATGAATACATTGATTTTTGCCAGAATGCACTGCATAGGTTGACACTGCTAGTCAATCACCCAGTTAATTAATCAATTATATTTGCATGTACATAAAAACCAAAGAGTTCTGAGGGAAAAGACCATGCTTTGTGGACCAGGTTACTCAGAAATGAACCCCACAGAGCTCTAGGCGTCTATTTCATTTATCTCTACCCTGTTGCCGAAGGTGGGGAGGGAAAAGGCAAGTCCCAGTTTAGACAGGAAAGCGGAGGATTTTGATCAGAAGGCAGTCTGCAAATATTTTAATAAATAGACCAGGGAATACCTCTTCTGAAATGGCACCTGATTACTTTGGAGTTGGTTTAAAAGGTCTGAAGCTCTGGAAGATCGTCAGTCCATTAATTGGTTTGATTAGAATTGCAGAGTTAATGGATTTATCTCTACACAGTTTGAACCATTCTTCTGCACAGGAAGCTAGACAGTGTTTTGTCATAAGTCTCTTTTCAGAGAGATGGATTGCCACCTCAACATGAGCATGAGCTCCATTCAACATTGATTAAGCAAGACAAGTGTTTTACTCCAGATTGGAACCTGTCCTCTACATCACATTTTAATAGGGCCATGAACTGAATATAGAATATTTTAGTGCATCATCTGCATTTTAACTGATTAATTACTTAACTACATTTAAATTTTACCGGAATCTTTATATAGATACATTTTTGAAAAATGGGAAGAAAGTGTGATGCTAAAGATATCATCCACTGTTAGAAAGAAAAATGTTTGTTAATATGTCTGTTTGCTATCCCTGTTACAATAACACCCCAGAAAAAAAACACCTCAACAAATAAATATACCCTCAGTTCTTATTCTAATGGAATCAAATTTGTCCCCACCAATTGATGAACGAAAGCGTTATTATTTGTTTATTTGGTTATAAATTGTCCCACCTTTCAACTTAAGGCTTAGCTGAAGTGGCTAATGAACCTATATGTATATATATGTAAAATTGAACTGCATGGCAAAAATAATTTAAATCCATTTTAAAAAACAAATGCAATAAAGCATTGAAATGAGTAAAAACACAACCAACGATAATCATCAAGATAAGTAGCAGGAGTAAAATAAATAATCCCAGTTAATATTTGAATAGGAAAGTAAAACAAAAAACCAACAATAATGACACACATACACACACAATCAAGTTGGACCAAAAATACAACAAAACAAATATACTAAATTAGCACATTGAGCTACTGATTGCCAAGGCTTGCAGTCCTATTGTTTACATCACTCTAACATACATCTTTTTTCAAAATCTATGTCACATTTTCAATCTTCTGTTCCCTAACAGCCATGGGAGATAGGTTAACCTAAGACAGAGTGACTGGCTCAAAGTTACCCAATGAGTTCCATGACTGAAAGGAGATTTGAATCCAGGAAGGTTTTGGCAGTCATAATCCTATTCTCTGCACCACACTGGCTCCGAAAGCGCCTGCTTTTCTTGTTGAAAAAGTCTTGATGTTGGAACCTGATGGTACATAAGTAGAAACTGCTGCCAGCAGTTATACTCAATGCCATTCCCTTTTCCATTGACTCCCAGAATAACACTGTTTGCTGCTTCTGTCGGTGCCATCTCTAACAGTGTGCTGATGAAAGCCACATGTTCTACTACGCAGTTACCTCAAAAGGGAGAATCTGCTTCCTATCAGAAAAGCAAAAACAGATTTAATTTCTGGCATTTACCTTCCCTGTGTGTTTCCCCATCATGCACTATGTCCAAATTCCAGAAAATGCCTTATCATAGACTCTGATGGAACTTGGTGCCTATGTCACTGTCAAAGTTTGTAGACTGAAGTGTCTGTTCAGCTGATGCATTAATGTATTATTCCTTAAACCTGTGAATCCTAATGATACGGCAGGACCCACCAGTGAGTTGCAGGGGCCACATGGCTTAATCACCTGACCACTGGCATTGTCAAGGCAAGGGTGTTGGAGATAACTCATATTCAAAGGTCATTTATGCATGGTTGCTTTACCCTCCTTTATTCCCTGTTTCAGCCAGGATCAAATTTTTCAGTATGCATGTTACCTTGTTCCTTGGAAGCTCAATGCTGTTTCAATGCAAAACGAACCCGGCTTTTCCCATTCCTCTTCTGGCCCGAATTAAACCATTCATCCTGGCTCATTCCGGAGTCACAGAGTATGCATACTCTGTTCTCGGGTTGAGCTTTGCCCCACCCTTTCCCAAACCCCTCTTCAAGGCAGCATGCAGATAGCCAAACAGAGGAAGCACAGAAGATTGGCTTCTCTCACAGCCAATCACAAAGCAGTGTGTAAAGTAGCAGGGATTCAAGTGCTTCCTGCTACCTCGGAGCTCTTTCTGAGCAAAAGAAAGGCTTTTTAAAAACGAGGCTTGGATTTCTCTCCCCCCCCTTCTTTCAGATTGCTCCATTTTTTTGTTTTTTTGTTTTTAAAATGCTTTTTATGCAGCAGTTGGGTCTGGGGGGGGAGGAAATATTCTCTCAGGGTGAGTACTAAGAAGTCAGCCAATTATAGAGCAGCATTTAAAGGGGTGGGACTTGATTTGAACTTGGGAGACTGCTTTTCTGTATTCATGCCTCCATTAGCACACAGTTTCGTCCCTGATCATTCCAGCCAATGCATACAGTTTCCCCCAACCTGGGTTACTTTGATCCTGGCTGAAACTGGGAATAAAGGAGGTTAAAGCGACCATGCATAAATTACCAAAAACTGTATCTCAATGTGTTGCAGGCACAGTCCATCCCCACATGCATGCAGCTTCCTGCCACCAGAGGGATCAAAGTCCTGCTCAGCACAGTGCCTAGGCTTTTACTAGGATCAGTGACCTTAGAACATGAAGGGGAGGGGGAATAAGCTTCTATGGAGACCTATGCAGGTCTCTCTGTGAACCCACGACTTAACATGTGGAGACAGATCGTGTCTGGAGTTACCTTTTGCACCTAAACTCTCAAAATGCAGTGTGACTTCTTACTGTTGGAAACATCTGATTTAGGCAAATATCAGCCTCATCTTAAACAGAGTTATATCTTTCTAAATTTATTGATTCCAAAGGACATAGAAGGGGGTAACTATAATTAGGGCACTATATGAGGCTGGAAGAATGCTGGTGCTGCATACAGAGGAGGGAGAAGGGAGGGAGTGCGCCAGCCCAAGAACATACAGGCTTCTGTTCATCATAAACCAAGATGTGTTCATGAGGTTTAAATACAATTATGATGTGCGGCTGCTGCAGAAAACAACATCCTTCTGTTGTGTTCTTCTCTTTTCCTGTAACATGTAGCATCACTTACCATGTTGCGATGTCAGCATATTGTGAGTTTTCCTGCCCCTGCCAGCAGCAGTCAATGATGTGGAACGGGGTTCAGAAAAACACACACTATGATGATGAGACAACATGAGGTTGGTAACCCTACATCTTAGCATAGAGAAAGGGACTTTAACCCAGGGATACCGTTTTCTGTGTAGTATAGCGTTGGCCAGGACCTGTGTGTGTGTGTGTTAAGAGCTGTCAAGTCCCTTCTGAACCTGCTATTGTTAACAACCTTGCTCAGGCCTTGCAAACTGAGGGCCGTGCCTTCCTTTATCTAGAGTCAATCCACCCACTCTTTTCCTGCTGCCTTCCACTTTTCCTAGCATGATCGTCTTAGAGCTCTATTCAAATCACCCTGAAATTCACTGGGCAGTCACTGTCTGTCAGCCTGACCCACTGCACAGTGTTACTGGAAGGATAAAATGGAAGAGGGGAAAGAACCATGTAGGCCACCCTGAGCTCACTGGAGGAAGGGCAGAGTAAAAATATACTGAATAAATAAATAAATAATTTTCAGGGCAGTCCTTGCCGTGTTAAGAGAATGTTTCTTCTCCCAAATACAGTTCACCTTTGCCTCTGAAACTTCCCACCAAAACTTCCCACCAGAGGGGAGCATGTAATAATATCATGTGCTGCTGTTTTTATTCTTGATTGTTTTTCTCCCTTTGCTGCTGCTGGAGTTGTGAATGGTTTCATGGCCTTATTTCATTCTTGAATATACTTTCATCACTACTGGAGCCTAAAAATAAAGTATTGATTGTAAACTTCTCTGAAGTTTCTGAAGATGATGGAAACCACAGCTGAAGCAATTTGCAGGCTGAGCAAATAAAAGAAAAGGGAATTTATAAATAACACACAGTCTTTAAAATGCAAAGAAAACAAAAAAAAGTTCTTAAACTGTTCCAAAAATGCACGTCTTTATTGTAATAGTATTCATTATGTACCATTGGTATTATTATTGTTGAAGATCCATCAGTATGTGTACATAATGAGAAAATATACACAGTACCAATTAAAGAGTACACTTGGTGCTATGTATACTTTTGAGTAGATGTTCATAAAGGAGAAGGACAATCTGTCCAATACAGATGCATAAGTATTGCTTTAGATACTGGAATCTTCATATGTTTATGAACACTTTTATTTTGCTGGGCTCTGCAGTAAATTGGGGCAAGCCATAGGAACCGAACAAACCATTCCATCATAGAAGTGACCCATACACACTGCTTGGGCACTACATATAAATATAATTTAAAATACCTTTTTTAAAAAGACAAATACAGAAAATCGCCTTGTTTGCAAGACTGATGGGGCGGGCCATTTGGTACTTTTCACAACTGTGAATTCTATTTTTCTTTCTTTGTGTGACCCACATCACACCACATCACACAATCTTTACTGTCATAAACATCAAGAAAACAATTACAAAAACGTCAGGAGTCAAGAGAAAATCTCCTCCTAGTAGCATAGTAGAGAAATTTCGCTACCAATTCAATGATATTCCTCAAATCTCCCATATAACACCATAGAAGGATGAACATTAAAACGAAACAACATAAATGCCCTACGAAGGGCCGGTTCAATCAAACAGGAAAAGTATTCCGGAAAGGAGGGACCATAAGGAATACCCCAGAGCACTGGAGAGCAACAGCCAGAAGCAAGGCTTTTCAGTTCTTGTAACTCCACATCGATAAGTCTTTGTTTGATCAACGCAAAGGCACTATTTTCAGAGAGCAGGACCAAATCATTAATATTAAGACCAATGACTGAAAATTTCTTATCAATGAGGGCCAGCCAATCAGAAATATGGTACTCAGCGAGCATAAGGTAAATAAGGCTATTAGGGTCACATCTAAAATTAAGACGTAGCCAAAGTTTAATCGTTATCATCCAGGCCTTAGTTACTAGACGTCTCTGGTTCAACTCCAAGCATATGGCCGCATAAGATACGCAGGCTGGAAGCCCTAACATTTTTCTCAAGAACTTTGCTTGAACCCATTCAAGCAGTGCATTGAAAGCAGAGATCAAGATTGGCGCACCATATAGTAATCTAGCGCAGATTTTTAAATTAAACACTTTAAGTACAGCAGGAAAAAAACGGTTTCCTTTGGTAAAAAAGAAACGAGAAATTGCAAGAGCTGTGACCCATGATTTAAACCAATTGAAGATGTCAGTGAGGATAATAGCATGCAGGTATTAGTTAGCTGCTTCAAGCTGTTTATTGGGAAAGGAGGAGGAGGAGGAGAAAAAGAAGAGTTGGTTTTTATATGCTGACTTTCTCTACCACTTAAGGAAGAATCAAACCGGCTTGCAATCACCTTCCCTTCCCCTCACCACAACAGACACCCTGTGACGTAGGTGGGGCTGAGAGAGCTCTAAGAGAGCTGTGACTAGGCCAAGGTCACCCAGCTGGCTTCATGTGGAGGACTGAGGAAACAAATCCAGTTCACCAGATTAGCTCCCGCCGCTCATGTGGAGGAGTAGTGAATCAAACTCAGTTCTCCAGATCAGAGTCCACTGCTCCAAACCACCGCTCTTAACCACTACACCACGCTGGCTCTCAATAAGGTATCAACCTGCACGGCAGCTCCATCCTTTGCAATCGTTCTTCTCCCTGCCCCTTCTTTCTCTAGGCTGCATTCTGTTATTGTCCATACAGGAGAAGCAGACTGGCCATTTAACTTACAGGGAAATTTCTCGGCGGGCCACTGTCCTAGAGGTGGCCAGGAACAAGTACAACCAAGCTCTAGCAACTCTGCCAGAGCCTCAAGAGACACTTGGCTCAGACCCTTCATCAGCAGTAATACCTGCTGCCTTTACACCAGTTGTCTTTTCCCACACAGTCACCAGTTTTCAGGGTGAGCTAAGCTGAGTAACCTTTATGGCTCTGGCTTGGAACATCACAGGGGCCACTCAGCTTAGCTTGCTCCAGGGCCACCTTCACTCCCCAGACTGCACCCTGTCATAAAGAGGGTTTTTCAGTTGCCACCACCTTACTGTTGAACAGTCTCCTGGAAGAAACTAGGAAGCCTGGCAGCTTGCTGGCTTTTCAGAAGGCCTTCAGAATTGAGTTACCCAGGAAAGCACTGGGAGCCTTTAAAAAAGAGTTTCATAAACCAGGGCTACAAAAACAAAACACCCCAGAATATTATACTTAGTTCATTATTGGTGATTTGCTCTGGAAACACAGATTCACTTGATGTGGTCTTTGCTGGCTGTATTTTATTACTGCTTGGGTTGGTTTTTGTTGGCTTGGTCTGTGATCTCTTATTATTTTGTTGCCTGCCTTGGGTTCCAACATTGTCAGGAGAACAGAAGGCTTAGAAATGTTTCTAAGTCAATCAATTAGTAAATGTTTTAATAAATTAAAATGGTGCAGAAAAGACACTTCCATCCTAAATTTGATCCACACAACCATTGAAATTGACACAATTCATCCAGTTTTTACAGGCAGTCCAGTGATGTCGTTGTCAATCCATTGCATTCTTCTATTTGTAAAAGTTGTTTTTCCATCTTTTTCAGACCTCATTTATGGCAATTTTTTCACTTAAAACAAGGTTCCAGGTTGCCCCATGTGGGCATTCAAAGCACAATGGGATGCTTCCCAGCTGAGTGTCCCTTTAAAATGTCCAATCCAATCTTCCTTCTCCTTCCACCTTAATTACTTCCTCTACTCTTTCTCAGCCTGCCAATTCTATTATGCTAGCATGCTATTATGGCCATCATAAAAAACAAGTTAAAAAGTAGTGACTTTGACATTTTACAAAGAAGTCCTTAATCCTTTCCCCTCCCAGGTGCTACTGTACTCCTGTTTCATTTTGCTACAACAGACGAATGTGGCTACCCCTCTTGTAGACTAGGCCAGCCCAGAGAGAATAGGAAATAATAAATTAGGGTGAAAACGAAGGAAGGCAGGAAGCAGCAGGGACCCAGCATGGTATAGTGGTTAAGAGCAGTGGTTTGGGCGGTGGACTCTAATCTGGAGAGCCAGGTTTGATTCCTCACTCCTCCATATGAGTGGTGGATGCTAATCTGGTGAACCAGGTTGATTTCCCCACTCCTACACATGGAGACAGCTGGGTGACCTTGGGCTAGTCACAGCTCCCTTAGAGCTCTCTCAGCCCCACCTACTTCACAGGGTGTCTGTTGTGGGGAGGGGAAGGGAAGGTGACTGTAAGCTGGTTTGATTCTTCCTTAAGTGGTAGAAAAAACAGCATATAAAAACCAACTCTTCTTCTTTTGCTGAAATAGTAGTAGGCCTTTGCCTGGGGAGATGGGTTTTACTGGAACACAGGATTTCAAATCTGCCTGCAACTGAATATGGAAAAGGACTCCTTAAGAATCACAAGGTCATACTATGGAACCAGACTTGCACCGAGCTAAGCTACTTAAATCTCACTGAAGTCGGTGGAATTTTAGTAGTCTAACCGCTGGCAGGATTGCAACCGTAGACTGGATGGCTGATTTCTCTTTTCTATCAAATTCTTTGACTGTCAAAAAATCTAGCAGTTGCAATACTTGTTCAGTGAAGTTTGATGGCTCAAGACAGTTATAAGTAGGGTATTTCTATACAGCTGCCTCAGGTCAGTAAGCTCTCCTTTTAAAAAGAAAGAAAGAAGAACTATCCCCCATCTCACACACAGTTTTAACCTATGGTGATGATTTAACAATACTTGTAATTAAGATCCATGAGTAAGTATTGAACAATTATACAGGCAACATGTCCATGCAATGGAGGGGGGGGGAGATTTTGTGAGGAAAAACAATTACCAAAGGACAAAACTGGAAAATAAGATCCACACACATTTTTTCACACAAAGGAATGCAAGAATACAAATTACACACAATATCGAATAAGATGCGAGTACCCAACACATTTGTTCCCTTCCCCTGGTATATCAATGACATTAATGTGCTAGAAAACTACTCAGCTTCTGAGAGAAAACTAATGTACTTTTGTTCTGTTCAATGGGAATTAAATTACTGCCACTCCTGGTATTTTAAAATCAGTCTGAAGCATTGATGTCAGAGCATGTATTGAGCTGGTTCAAAATGGCAACCATAACAACTGAGTACTTTGTAGGGTAGTGATTTACCAGGGACATATACTAGGAAATCTGGAGTGACCACTGGAAGAGCTGCTTACTCCTATATTCCCTTGTTTTCACATTGAAAATGGTAGATGTGAATACTCCTACTGAGATGTGCATTCTCACCAAACACATGTGTATGTGTGTATTTTGTGGCCTTTCAAAGGTTACCCTAGCTGTTCTGTGAGTGATACCTGTACACCTGAGGATGACCCAACCACATGGGCAGGGACTGATTACACAGGTCCCAATCATGGAATCAGCATGCAGTCCTCATGGAGGAGGTGTCAATCCTATGGGAATGATGCATTTCACTGGTCCCTGCTCAATGGGTTGGACAATTTAAACATTACCCCTGCTGTACAGGAACCACTCGGGAGAAAGTGGCTTCCATACCACTCTGATAAAGTTCAAGGTGTCCTTTCTATCCTGGTACAACAGTGAGAAAAATATTGTAAACAATAGGGGAGAATAATCAAGCATGATACACACAGTTTGGGCTCTTTCAGAAATGCCAAATAATGCATTTTCAATGCACTTTCAGTGCACTTTTGTAGCTGGATTTTACTGTGTGAAAGGGCAAAATCTGCTTGCAAACAATCGTGGATTGAAAGTGCATTATTCAGTGTGTGTGAAAGCGCCCGCAGTGTCAACAAGTGACCAGGATTCTTTAGATGTAAGAGCACACATTGGCAAGCATTTATGGTGGCCAGGATACTAAATCAGTATCAGTGAAATGATTTTTGTTGTTTTCATTGTCATAGCAATTGTTCTAAGCCACACTGAACTGAAATAGAAAGGAGGGATATCAATATTTTAAATTAATCAGTGATCCGTGCTGAGGCAAATGTAACTTACAGCTATCATTTCTACAAAAATGGGAGAGATGTGAAAATAGCAGGGTAACATTGGTTGTTTTGACTGAGATAACTCTGTAGTGGAGTATGGACATTGCAAGTTTCATGCATGAGAAAGCAAAAAAAAGTTAATCTACTTAGTTGTCAAATTCACTGGCTGTCCTTGAACCAAGCATTTCAACCTGATGGGCAACTCAGACAAGAACCCAAATCAAGGCAGCTATATGAAAAGCCGTCAGGCAGCTGAAGTTTGGGGAGAGGGGGTTAGTTTATGGCAAAAGGTAGTAATTATCCACCAATTTTCTCCTTAGGATTGACTAGTTTTAAACTCTCTCTCTCTCTCTCTCTCTCTCTCTCTCTCTCTCTCTCTCTCTCTCTCTCTCTCTCTCTCTCTCTCTCTCTCTCTCTCTCTCTCTCTCTGTGTGTGTGTGTGTGTGTGTGTGTGTGTGTGTGTGTGTGTGTGTGTGTGTTAAGTGCCGTCAAGTCGCTTCCGACTCATGGCGACCCTATGAATGAAAGTCCTCCAAAATGTCCTGTCTTTGACAGCCTTGCTTAGATCTTTCAGACTGAAGGCTGTGGCTTCCTTTATTGAGTCAATCCATCTCTTGTTGGGTCTTCCTCTTTTCCTGCTGCCCTCAACTTTTCCTAGCATGACTGTCTTTTTCAGTGACTCTTGTCATCTCATGACGTGACCAAAATACAACATCCTCAGTTTAGTCATTTTAGCTTCTAGGGTCAGTTCAGGCTTGATTTGATCTATAACCCACTGATTTGTTTTTTTTGGCAGTCTACGGAATCCGTAACACTCTCCTCCAACACCACATTTCAAAGGAATCTATTTTCTTCCTATCAGCTTTCTTCACTGTCCAGCTTTCACACCCATACATAGTAACAAGGAATACGATGGCATGAATTAATCTAGTCTTGGTGGCCAGTGACACATCCTTACACTTCAAAGTCTTTTCTAGCTCCTTCATGGCTGCCCTTCCCAGTCTCAATCTCCTTCTGATTTCTTGGCTGCAGTCTCCCTTTTGGTTGATGGTGAAGCCAAGGAATAGAAAGTCTTGAACAATTTCAATTTCCTCATTGTCAACCTTAAAGTTGTGTAATTCTCCTGTAGTCATTACTTTTGTTTTCTTGATGTTCAGCTTTTACTAAGTAATCTTTAACCTCAGGCCCTAATGAGATTCAGGCTTGAATTCACTCTGACAGGGATTCTTAACCCTATTTTGTTCAGAACCTCTAAAACAGAGTCCCCAATCTTTTTGAGCCTATGGGCACATTTGGAATTCTGACATGGCATGTAACAACACAATGGCTGCCACAGGAGGCGGAGCCAGTCACATAGCTTAACTCCTGTAACACTTGTGCTGTGGTGGCAGCTGCTGCCAAAGCAAAAAAAAAATTAAAATCTACATAACCAATCAGAAGCATGCTAGGCAAAAGCCCTACCTGGCCGCACCCACTTCCTACAAACACTTGGCGGGGACCAGAAAAGGTTTCAATGGGCGCCATGGCTTTCATGGGCACCATGTTGGGGACCCTTGCTCTAAAACATAAGAAGAACTTTGCTACTTCAGCCCAACATGCTATTTTCTCGAAGGCTTTCCCGGTCAGAGTTCATTGGATCTTGTAGGTTATCCGGGCTGTGTGACCGTGGTCTTGGTATTTTCTTTCCTGACGTTTCGCCAGCAGCTCTGAAGATGCCTGCCACACAGCCCGGATAACCTACAAGAACCAATGCTATTTTCTCTTCAAGATCTTTCAGAACCACCATCTTCTATTATTTGTGGTTACTGCAATGGAGAATCACTTAAAGGTTTCCAGATTAAAATTCAACTGCTGCATTTACCCCCTGCCTGTAGCCATATTCCAACAGTTTCATGCACACATGGTACTCAAGGATTTCTTCAAAACTGCTGCTACAGCCACTTAAATACGTGAAGCGGCAAGATGCTTTTCAGGTCACATTTGAAAGCATAAACTTGAAATTGGATTACCTCTTCAGTACGGAAACATCAAGGGAACCTTCAGTTCTTCAGGATTTCCCACTATTTTCATTGGGATCCTGTGAAGTACCTAAAAGCTTTTTAGAAGCGCCATGCTAAATCTTATCTGACTAGTACCCTCTTCCTTCAAAAAGCTCAGGGTGGCGGCACACATTGTCATCCCTTCTCCATTTTATCGTCACAACAACCCTGTGACATAGGTTAAGAGAGAGTGACTGGCCCCAACATCACTTACCGAAATTCATGGCAGAGTGGGGACTTGAACCTGGGCCTCCCACCTCCTAGCCCGACAAACTCACCCGTGCACTACACTGGCTCTGAAGCCTCATGTCTGCCTCTGCTCGTACACATTATGGACTGCCCCCCCTTTTTTATGAATAAAAAGAGCAGAGCCCTGGCACAACTTGAAGGCATACATGTAGGGTTGCCAACCTCCAGGTACTAGCTGGAGATGTCCCGCTATTACAACTGATCTCCAGCCGATAGAGATCAGTTCACCTGGAGAAAAATGGCCGCTTTGGCAACAGGACTCTATGGCGTTGAAGTCCCTCCCCTCCCCAAAGCCTGCCCTTCTCAGGCTCCGCCCCAAAAACCTCCTGCCGGTGGTGAAGAGGGACCTGGCAACCCTACATACATGGGATAACAGTGAGCATTGCTGTAAGTCAGAGCCCCTTGTGAGCAATGGGCCTATCGGACCTTTGCTGCATTAGTGCACAAATCAATCCTCCCCAAAACTATTTTTTTCAGTTTTCCCTCTTGCTGTAGTATTAATCTGGTGCCAGAATATAAACTCCGCTGCAACACTCAGCATCGTTCCCACACGAGTCAGTTACCGCCGTTTTCTTGCCTGTCATTTCTCTTCAACTTCTCAAAGGCTACGTCAGCCGTGAAGGAAGCACGCCGTACTCTGAGGTGAGCCTGACCTACATTTTGCAGCAAGACTCCAGGGGATTCTGATTCTGCTTTCATGGGGGCAGGCAGGAAATTTCTGTTGGCAGCTTCAGACTGCTTTAAAATACATCCATGTCCTTGCTTATTAAATATGAAATGTGCCCTTGCTGTCCTCGTGTATTACATTGCTTGATGTAAAGTGAAATCCGTAATGAATCATTTACACAACACTTTAACTTTACAAAGTGCTTCTTGATCCTTCCTTCGTTGGCATGCTCATAACAACCCTGTTAGGTAGGCTGTGGTGAAAGTGGGCCAAAAACAAGCCAATGTTGCACATTATCCAGGACTGAGCTCAGCACTTAAATCAGTGGGGGTGTTTTGCAGGGAGCAAAGAGGATGCTTGTCGTTCTTTAAATTTTTGTACAAGTCCTTCTGCCCTTGAAGAAGAGAAGCTACAACATGCAATTAAAAGTATCCTGATGACAATGAATTGGGAACAAGTCCAAATTCAACCAGGAAATGTTTCATTGTAGGCCTCCAGGGCAGATTTCCTATAGTGAGATCCAAAGACGTCTGCCTTTAGTTCTGCAAACCCAGATTAGCTTTGGGCTGGGGCTTCTCTAAGAACAGCCTCCCCCATGTGAGGGCTGGTGAGTGGGGCAAGAAAAATCAAGATTTCCACTGGGCATAGGGTTGCCAGGTCCCACCGGCGGGAGGTTTTGGGGGCAGAGCCTAAGGAGGGTGGGGGGAGGGGAGGGGAGGGACTTCAATGCCATAGAGTCCAATTGCCAAAGCGGCCATTTTCTCCAGGGGAAGCAGTCTCTATCAGTTGTAATGGCAGGAGGTCTCCAGCTAGTACCTGGAGGTTAGTAATCAAAAAACGGCTTGCAAGTGCTAAGTAGGGAGTGTGGAAATCAAGAAAGTAGCACAAGACAATTCTTTCTATAATAAGAAGACCAAACTATAGCAATTAGTGCTATTAAGAATATGTATTGGAAACATACAAAGAACAAAATTCTGGAGCAAAAAAGTATCACATAGGTAATTAAGACCCCAACTTTCAATAAGGGCTTTACAATACAAATATGAGCCCAAATTCTCAATCCTTATTCAGTCTACATAAATAATTTCATAAAGTGCATGAGTGAACCACGGGAACAATACTCAGTCCTTATAGAGTCCGCATGAATAATTTCATATAGTGCATCAGTAGGTCGCAAAAGCAAGATGAAGGGCAATGGAAATCCGGTATAATTCCATTTCGTGCAGTCTTTTTCAAGCCTTCAATCTTTTTGTGCACTATTTATGTGATATGTGATACTTTTTTGCTCCAGAATTTTGTTCTTTGTATGTTTCCAATACATATTCTTAATAGCACTAATTGCTATAGTTTGGTCTTCTTATTATAGAAAGAATTGTCTTGTGCTACTTTCTTGATTTCCACAGTACCTGGAGGTTGGCAACCATAACTGGGCAGCACTTGCATACAACTCCAAAATGAATTCTTTCTGTGCTGGCCATGATACATAATGTTAGCTGGTTTGCACAGAGAAAGGAGGATGCTGCATTGGCACGCGTGTGCACGTTTGCCTGCTCACCCTCAAGTGGTCGGCAGGCAGAGGGACAAATTGCTGGGGGTTTGCCTGCCACCACCGGGCACCTGGCAACCCTAATTTGGAAGCTGGCCAGCCTGGCTTGGGTTTGGCAAGGTTGCTGCATCATATGCCTTCAAACCATGTCTTGGGCCTCTGAGTAAGGGTTGCCAACCTCCAGGTAATAGCTGGAGATCTCCTGCTATTACAATTGATTTCCAGCTGATAGAGATAGTTCACCTGGAGAAAATGGCTGCTTTGGCTATTGGACTCTATGTAGGGTTGCCAACTGCCAGGTAGTAGCAGGAGATCTCCTGCTAATTCAACTGATCTCCAGCTGATAGAGATCAGATCACCTGGAGAAAAATGGCTGCTTTGGCAATTGAACTCTATGGCATTGAAGTCCCTCCCCAAACCCTGCCCTCCCCAGGCTCCACCCCAAAAATCTCCCGCCGGTGACGAAGAGGGACCTGGCAACCCTACTCTGGGTACTGCCATAAATATGGGTCAAATCACAAAAGGCCACTGTGTTTGAGGCCTATAGGTTCCTGTTTTATATTATCAGTCTGTGGACAGAAGAAAACATGCACACGTTTTATTACTTAAATGTGTATTCTGTCCTTCCTCCAGGAAGCTCAGAGAGGCCTTTTGCCCTCATAACAGCCCTTTTAGGGTTGTTAAGTTTGAGAAATAGTAACTTATCAAAGGCCATACCCTGAACATCACAGGAATAATAGACACTTTTGATTGAAGGTTGTATGTCTATATCTTGTCACTGCAGACTTTGAACAAAGAAGATAATACACCTGTGACTGCTTTTCTTACTTCCCTGTCATAAAAAGAATGAAACCTAGTCCAGGTAGAGTCTGCAAATCCCAGTCGATACATATTGCTGTATTTTTTAAAATATACTTCGTTAATACTGAGGACATTAATTCAGTACATTGCACCTTAGCAAAGATGAGATTTCATTGGAGACCAGCACTAACCCCTCCTTTGATTCCATTGGGCCCAAATCTACCCTCATTCAGCAGCAGCCTGTACTACGGCACACCCTAGAAATAAGATGACATTCCTATTATAATTTTTTCAACAGGAAGGAATGGGAGCAATTTTGCACACAGGTAGAAACTGTTCTAGAAGTCATTTGCTGGGAATGTTTGGCATACAAAGTATAATCAAGATACTTAATGACCAGATGTGGGCAGAAAACAGGACGATCTCAGTTGCAGAGCTATTAGACACTTTAGGAGTCTAACTGAATTTGATCGGGCACCTTTAAGTTTCAAATAGGTTTGCTAACTCCGTGTTGGGAAATACCTGGAGATTTGGAGGTGGACCCTGGGGAAGGCCACGTTTGGGGGAAGGGAAGGACCTCAGCGAGGTATACTGTCATAGAGTCCACCTGGAATTGGTGAACCTATGAGGATGGCTCCAGACTTTCTCCCTATGCAGAAGGATAATGGTCCTAGAATTTAGGCCTTAAACTGTCAGTGGTTACTTGGCATTCTAAAAAGAATGCATTTTAAGAATACAGATTGTGGTTATTTTCTTTTGTATATCTCCAAATAATAACGACAGTATAAGCCTAGGAAACGTCAGGATGTGACGTCACCCCATGGGTCAGGAATGACCCGGTGCTTGCACAGGGGACCTTTACCTAATTAGGGTTGCCAATCTCCAGGTACTGGCTGGAGATCTCCTGCTATTACAACTGATCTCCACCCGACAGAAATCACTTCACCAGGAGAAAATGGCTGCTTTGGCAATTGGACTCTATGGCATTGAAGTCCCTCCCTTCCCCAAACACCGCCCTTTTCAGTCTCCTCCCCCAAAACCTCCCTCCAGTGATGAAGAGGGACTTGGCAACCCTAAGAATAATCAAACATTTGCCTTCTTCTTTTAAACTGTTGGGGAAGAAGAACTGGGATAAAAATCTGTACACCAGCCATCAGCAAATGGTGTGCAAATTTTATCCTAGTTCTTTTCCCCCAGCAGCTCCAGAAAGATTATTGATGGTGTTGCAGTAATCACCTGGACAACCAACCATGGGGTCAGGGGTGCAAACATGCGTCTCGTCCCAGCTTCATGGGATGGAGTCTACATTTCTCCTATGGAAGACCTTCTAGCTTGCATAGCTGTTTATCCATGCAGATTATGCAAATTCAGAAATAATCTCTCTGGAGGTAAAAGGGGACTAATGGGGGGAGGAGAACATGGGGAAAATCTTCAGCTCCCAACCCTAAGGTTGCCAACTCTGGGTTGGGAAAATCCTGGAAATTTGAGGGGTGGCACCTAGGGAGGGCAGCGATTGCCCTGAAAACCTGAATGGTGTAGTGGTTAAGAGCAGTGGACTCTAATCTGGAGAACCAGGTTTGATTCCCTGCTCCTCCACATGAATGGCAGACTCTAATCTGGAGAATGGGGTTTGTTTCCCCACTCCTCCCACATGAAGCCTGCTGGGTGACCTTGGGCTAGTCACAGTTCTTTCAGAACTCTCTCAGCCCCACCTCACAGGGTGCCTGTTGTGGGGGAGGGGGATTGTAAACTGCTTTGAGACTCCTTACAGTAGAGGAAAGCGGGGTATAAAAACCCATTCTTTTTCTTTCGGGGGAAGGAGAGGGACCGCTGCAGGGTATAATGCCATAGAGTTTACTCTCTGAATCAGCCATTTTCTCTTGGGGTAATGAGCTCTGTTGACTGAAGACTACAACCTGGCAACACTACCCAGCACCTTCTGCTGCTGGTTGATGGGATCCAAGCCATAGCTGCTCCTAAGGAATAATCACATTTAAGGAGTAATCATCACAGAGAGCCAGCGTGGTATAGTGGTTAAGAGCGGTGGACTCTAATCTGGCGAGCCGGGTTCAATTCCCCACTCCTTCGCGTGAGCAGAGGAGGCTACTCTGTTGAACTAGATTGGTTTCCCCACTCCTACACATGAAGCCAGCTGGATGACCTTGGGCTAGTCACTGTCACACTCTTTCAGCCCCACCTACCTCACAGGGTGCCTGTTGTAGGGAGGGGAAGGGAAGGTGATTGTAAGCCGGTTTGGTTCTCCCTTAAGTGGTAGAGAAAGTCGGCATATAAAAACCAACTCTTCTTCTACATTTGGTCTGAAACATATAAAAGGGAGGCTGCACCAAATTAATTGGGTGGAACAACTCACCCACTTTCTTTTAGCAACACACAAAAGCAAGGGGAAGATCTAGCCTATAAGTGTATTTAAAAAGAACCTCAACAGCAGTAATTAAATATAAGGTAGAAACATGTTGTTTCTTAATTATTGTTTGGTGTTACAGACCATCCTTCCTTTTCATATTGGGCGTGCAGGTTACAGTGAGGAAGAATTAGCACAAAGAGAAAACAAGGGTGTGTTCTGAATAAAGGAATGCTATAATATTATTTTTTTAGACTAGCTATTCTCAAGTATTGATGTGTTCGCCAGCTATAAACTCACTGCATAGAATAATAATAATAATTTTACTTCAGGTTTGGGACAAAAAGACCTAAAATCTTGCCTCAGGAGTACAGCCTTCCTAAAGTTGAAACAAAGAAACATTTTCGACCACAGCAGGCTTTCTTTTTAATCAAGATTAGAGTTGGCAACAGTAAGTTCTCCACAAACTCTTGTTTCTCTGGAAAGCCTGATAAATTCTGTACCGGCATCACAGAATGAAAACTGTGGGATTATGGTGATAACATTCATAAGAGCGTACTTCTGTTATATCAGGGCCAAGCCATGACTGTGGGTGGCTTTACCCAAACGTAGCCTCGGAGAGCTTGAGCTGGAAGCAAGAATCTCAAGTAGTACAGCAAGCCAAAGGCACCGCTCTGTTCTCAGGAAAAAGCTGTGTGTTTGCGCTTCTGCTATTTTTGCTGGGCCTGAACAGTGCGAAGCCTTGATAATGCTCAGATGGCAAGATCACGCACAACTCCTGTGGCTGAAGGCAGCTCTGAGGCCTAAGTGTTATACAGCCCACGGCCACTCACCAGGACCCCACATCAGACCTGAGGCTCCCCATTAAAGCCTCAACATCCCTAGCATGTCATTGGATAAGAAAGCTCTTTTTATAAATTAACCTTGTTCTCATTTTATTATTTTATTATTTGTACAAATATCTGAGAGTACACGTATCCTTTTCCGAATATCTGACTTTCATGCACGAATATATTTGACTTCATATTATTGCTTGCATCCTGTGGGAAATGGAGAAACTGCTCCGTAATCATTAATAAAATCTTATGAACATCTGACTCGGTGCCATGAGTCTGGAAATGCCCTGAGGGTTTACACAAAGTGTTGTTGCCGACAGATACATGCACAGTCGCTCATGGTGTTTTTTTTTAAAAAAAAATTAATATAATCACAGTAATTAAGGCTCAGAGTCAGTGCGGTGCCAAACTGTAACCAGCTGAAGTTTCTGAAGACTTTGGGAATGTAACCGTGTGGGGACTGTGATATATTGTATGCACTTGTAACGTTTATTTTAATTCATTTATGCCCCACCTTTCTTCCCAATGGGGACCCAAAGTGACTTGCATCATTCTCTTCGCCTCCATTTTATCCTCACAACAACAGGTTAGGTAGGTTAGGCTGAGAAGGTGTGACTGGCCCAAGGTCACCCGGCAAGCATCTATGGAGGAGTAGAGATCCAAACCTGAGTCTCTTAGACACTAGTCCAACACTGTAACCACTACACCATGCTGTCTGACACTCTAACCATTATACCACTCTGCCTGACTGTGATATAGTGGAAACACTAGTTGTATTTCAGGCAGTTTAAGCATGGTGGGCTGCTATTGTCTTCTATGATTTATTAAATTACAAGCAGAGAAAATTGTGGAGGTGGGGAATGAACTGTGGGACATTCAGAACTGCATGGTGGGATAGCTGGGAAACATTATTGCCCTATACTGCTGCTTCAGTCTAAACCAGAGTTCCCATTGTTGCAAGTTAACTTTTTAAAAAAAATGCTGGCAAGGTCTGATCTGATCACAAATCCCATCTCACTTGCTTTGACTGTGAGATGTGGACTTTTCCCAGCTAGATATTTGGGGACAGAGCCTGGGGAAAACGGGCTTTGTGGAGGGACCTCAGCAGGGCGTAATGCTCTGAAGTACACCTTCCAAAGCAGCCATTTTCTCCAGGGGAACTGATCTATGTCATCTGAAGACCAGCTGAATTCTGGGAGATCTCCAGGCCCCTCCTGGAGTCTGGCAACCCTATCACCCAAGCACTACAGCCAGGGATCTTGTTTTTTTCCTGTAAATGCCAGTGGACAAACCAGTGATCATCTTTATGCATTCTCTTACTGAGATCGTGTATATGCAAGTCACATACCACTAGGGTTTAGTCTGTAATATTTTAGGCAAAGTTTCAGTTCTGGTTTTGATCATTGATTTTACTTTAAGCCACATTGAAGGCCAAAAGGCTGGGGTATATGCTTGGAAAATGCAAAGGTTTCCCCCCTCCCTTGGTCATGGTTGTGTTGCTGGGTTGCCATGTTTGAGCAATATTCCCTCTTGTGGGCATGACAACCTTGTAACAACTTACAGCTAGGAGGCAGCTGTCAGATTTCCCAACAACCATTTTTCTGACCCACCCAGACTTTAAACAAAACAGAACAGAGATGTGCCTCACTAAGTGAAACCTGATTAGACCGGCTGTTAAATCGCAATGTATTAGATAATCGTGGATGAAGCTCACGAGCAGTCTTCCACGCTAAACAGAAGAGTGGTGCGGGAGGGCTCGTTCTAAGATTGCGGCCTGAATTTTTAAGAGGATGAAATGAACAGGATATTTGTATCTTGCCTTTCAAGAAAAATGTCTAAGGCAGCTCACAACAATTAATTTAAAAACAAACATTTATGCCACCTTGAGTGCCTGAGTTTGTTTCTCAGTACAATTCAAAGTAGTATTGATTTTGACCTTTAGAGCCCTCAATGGTCTTGACCCTTGCTTCCATATAAGCTCAAGGGCTGTTTGCACTGTATGAGTGGCCCACATTTTACGATCATTTGATGATGTTATGCTCTGGTGCCCCCCACCTTCGGAAGTGAGTGAGGTAGCTCCTGGAGACCGGGCCTTATCAATTATGGCATCCATTCAGTGGAAAACTCACCCCAGTGATGCGTAGCAGCTACCTCCTTTATTAACCTTGCAGAGTCTGTTAAAGACCTTTTCGTTAACCCAGTTTTTGGTAGTTATGGCTCCCAATAGTTTGTGGGTTTGTGCTGGCAATATTTGGGTTGGTTCATTTTGCTGTCAGTTTCTTTTCTTAAATAGATGTTTTTGTGTGTTGTTGTTGTTGTTGTTTTTGATTGTGATTGATTGATTTCACTTGGCCCCGGGTGTGTGTGTGTGGAAAGGTGTGTAGATATGTTTTAAACAAATAAAGGCAGGTGAAATATACCTCTGATGAATAAAAATTCAGGAATACTCTCCCCAGAGCAAGGGAACTGAAGTCAAGAGTGCATTTATGAAAGCTGCTACAATTAGTTTTTTTTTTTACTTCATTTTTATTGAACTTTGAGAGTTAAAATACATACAGGTTACATGACATAGGGTCTTGACTTCAGTGCCAAGATGTTCCATCATGATGTTCAGTGTTATTTATACAACTGGATAATAATTAAGAATATATTATCTTCAGCTTGTGTGTACTAGAAGCCAATGATGAGTGAGAATTCATTAGCAAATGTGATTCTGCGTTGTGGCATTTAAATAGGTAGCATTACTAATGACTATGGGGTGGTTTGTTTCCATATTTGAAATCTTATTTAGTGTTTATGTTTTGATGTTTGATCAAATATAAATTATATTTTAACTATGTATTGTATTCATGTTTCACACCCAATCCAGACTCCACTGTATCATACTCCCCAGGGCTGGTTCTAAGTTTTGAGGGGCCCTGTTTGCCCACCACCAGGACGCCCCATAACTTTCCACCACCCCCACTAGTGTGTCCCCACCTTCTTTCACTCACGAGTCCTCCCTCAGCCCATACTCAGTTGCCTGCACCACCTGAACACCCTTTCCCCAACAGCATTGGTGTGCAGCTGGGAATGCTGCTGTCATGGCCACTAACAGCACTGCCACTGTGCACCACATGTCTTTGCCACTGACACTGGACAGCTGGGAACATGGGTGGTGGAGCACTTCAAGCAAACAGATGGGAAAGGACATGCAGCAGACAGGTAGCAGGAGAGCTGTGTGGGCGGGAATCAGCAGCAGTGGACCCCACCAGGAGACATGGACCCTGATAGCTGCCCTTCCTCAGGGTATGCTGATGTTGGCCCTGATAATCTCACTGCGCCATCCTAAACAGAATTACACCCTTCCGTCGAAACCAATGGGCTTAGAAAAGTGTAACCCTGCTTGGGTTGGCATTGTTAGTTTTCTCAGGTGTCTTCAAGCATTTGGCTTGTCATTGATACTTTTCAATAATAAACCTTGGGATGACTTGATTCTGCCTGATACAGTTGGTGAACTTTGTCTTCATGAAGTGTTTTCTCATGGTTATCATTCAAGACTAAATACTCATAGCATCTCAAACTCCACAAGCTAGATCACATCTCCATCATACATCCCTACTCCTGGTGAATTTGTCTCATATTATATGAATTATACAGCGCCAGCCCAGGCTAGCCTGATCTCTTCAGATATTGGAACCTAAGCAGGGTTGGCCCTGGTTAGTATTTGGATGGGAGATCACCAAGGATATCCAGGGTTGCTAACAGATGCAGGCAATGGCAAACCACCTCTGAACGTCTCTTGCCTTGAAAACCCTATGGGGACTCCATAAGTCAGCTGCAACTTGATGGCCCTTTCCACCATCAAGAGTAAACAGTCCCAAGAAAGGTGATCTATTTGGGGTACCTGCTTTATTTACAGTATCTGGAGCAAAAGCTTCCAAAAACAATGGTTGTTCCAACTTCCCACCAAACCGAAATATAACAGAATAGTAAACATCTTTTAAGTTGAAAGTATGCTGCCAAGAAATCTATTCTAAGGACATACAAAAACAACCCCTCCTAATTAAGGGAAACTCCTGTGTCCAAAAGCCTTGAGCATTAATTTTGAGGTTGTGCATCTAGGGAATAAAAACTATCCCCAGACCAATGATCTGGATGAGACAGAGAAACTGAAATCACCAAGAGACATTGCAGATTAATTCCTGGTATTGCCCTAAGGGGGAATAATTGAAGCAAGGATACTCAGGCTGCAGAGAGGACACCAAAGCTGGACAAAGGTCAAGAACAATATTACTATCAAATCTTGGGATAGGGAGTACTCTCTTTTTTAAAAAATAAGATCCATACATTCACTCAGCAGCTCTGGTGGGTACCATTTTTTAAAAATCCAGTCCTATATGTATTATCTCCCTCACTCTACCCCCAGCGCTTAAATTTGCAGGCTTAACTAGTGGATACAGCTCCTATCAATTCTGTTCTTGGCATGTGCCCAGAACAATGAAGCTTTGACCTGTGCTGTAACCTTTTAGTATAACAACAACAATAATGATGATGATGAGTATTTCTTCTCTATTCTGCCCTGCTTGAGTCTGGTTCTCCCTTGCTGGGACAAACCAGCGCCCACATAGCAGAGCAAGTGAAACTTGAGATGCTTCTTCTCTCTTCTCCACAGTTTCTTGTATTTGACAATCAGCAAGACCAATTAAATACACATGTCTAAGATCCCTCACACCCTCTGGAACTGGCCAAATTGCACTCCTCCCCCCCCCCCCACAAGTATTTGCAAGGACAAAGAAACAATGGACCGTTCTTTACAGAAAAAAGAACAGAACCTCATTTTACTTATGTCCGAAACCCTTCTCAGATAATAAATTTTAGTTTGTTTTTAACCTTCTCTTATTCACTCTTTCCCCTTTTTCTTCATCCCTGAGCATCTTTTCCATAGCGACTGCTGTTTTTCTATTCTTTGTTCTGTGCAGCACTCCAATCATGTGTCCAAGTATACACAATGAACAACAATGAGTATTTTGGCACCTTAAAGACTAACAGATTTACTGGGGCATAAGCTTTCATGGACCAGAGCCCACTTAGTCAGATGCATCCTCAGTTGGCAGATGCATGGAGCTGATGAATTGGAACTCATTAGTAAATTTGACTCTGTAGTGTATAGTTTAAATAAGTAGGAATATGAGTGGTTTTCAATAAATACTTGTTCCTCATTTGGTGCCACAGTGCTTATTTATAGAGCTGCTACTCTGCTGAATTATATATAGTTTAACCAGTTAATACCCTGACCTGGATGGCCCAGGCTAGCCTAATCTTATCAGATCTCAGAAGCTAAGTGGGGTCAGCCCTGATCAGTATTTGGATGGGAGACCACCAAAGAAGGCCAGGGTTGCTACTCACAGGCAGGCAATGGAAAATCACCTCTGAAGTCTCTGGCCTTGCAAACCCTACAGGGTCGCCATAAATCTTCTGCAACTTGATGGCACTTATCACCAACAACCTATTAATAGATGAAGTAATTGAGTAAATCTGTATATTTATTTATTTGTTGTTTATACTCTGTCTTTCTCACTGAGACTCACTGAGGATTACACAGTGTAAATCAGTGCAATCAATTGGATGAGACATCAAAATAAATCATGTAACAGTACTAGGACTACAGAAATTTGAAACAATTAAACACATGTTAAATGACACAGAAAATGGTATTACATACATAGAAATACAATGCCATGAGTGGAAGATAATACATCAAGCAACAGATAATACATACTATGCATAGTAGTATAGCCCACTGGCTCTGAAGAAGAGGTATGCTTTGCAGATGACATGTGCATGTATTACAGCAGCCACCATCTTAGAAGACAGACTTCCTCCTGTGGAAGAAATCAGGATTGTATGCACATGTACAAAGTAGACATCTGTATTTATGGCACACACAGAGAAGCTGTCACAGGAGCAGTCTTCTAATGTTGGTACAGTTTGGGTACACTGTAGAAAGTGGGCCCCTGGTATACAAAGAGATACCTGATTGGAAAATAAGAAATAAGCATTTTCCTATCATGTTGATAAACAGGACTGGAAAATAAGGAATAAGCATTTTCCTATCATGTTGATAAACAGGTTGCAAGGGCTTTATTAATTAATATTCATTAATAACTGACATATAAAGGAACAAAACAGCATCATGCCATAGTTCAAAATGGAGTGTCACAGGCGATGGTTAAATAAACAATAATGTGTACCCAAAAAAAGTTCTACCGTGGCTTGAACTATCTTCTGGTTGTGTGCTTCAAAGGCCAGTCACACACAGGCAAGACTTAAACAAAGTCTGCTGCCAGGAGCTCAAAATCCTGTCGGGAATTTTGGCTCCACCCACCAGCCTGTTTTCATCTTTCCTAGAGAAGACAGTGGAGAGGGGTAGGAATAAGCTGTACCGAGAAATCAGTAGAATGGGGCTTTTCCTCCTCCAGCTTTTGCCTTCCTCTGGGTGGTGGAAGGTATGATAGCAGGAGTCAGCTGATTGTGGTTGGATATGCTTCAGAACTAGCAGCTGCCACTAGTAGTTTCAGTTCTGCATCAGATTTTGCCTCATGTTATCTCCTTTTCCTTGCAGAAGACCAGAGAAATTGGCCTTTTGTTCTCCGGTGACCACACACTGTTTAACATGAAGGCAACTGGTAGCCTTTCAGTATAATGAGACCTTTCCCAAGTGGAATCCCAGCTGTGGTGTGCCCCGCTACACCTTGCAGGAGATGGTCTTGCTGCATCCCTGATAGGATAAAAATGCACAGCGAGTGAACTTGTACTGAGAATGGGATGTGGAAAGGGGACATAGGGTCATGGTGTAGTACAGAGGTTAAGAATATCAGTTCTCCAAGATTTCAATTGTTTAGTGGGACTCTCTTGATAAAATGCTGCTTCTACTTCTCCCCATAAGAGGTTGGATGTTGGGGGCTGACTTTGGGGGTTAGGGATGAGGCTTCTTTCAAACAGGCCAATTAGGAGCAGACTGGAGGTAGATAGAAAGAGGCCACTGCCCTGCCCTTGTCCTGCCTCTTTTCCCAGATTCAACAACCACCTGCCCTCCCTGTCTAATAGAGTGAGCTGATTTTCCCTTTGGGGCTAGACAGGATTTTTTTCTACCTCATGAATCATATTAGCATTGATTCAGGGTAGGGGGTTTTTTTTGGTCACTTACTACACTCTGCAGGTCAAAGGAGGGACTTGCTAGAGCCTTGATGTGTGTCAAGGACATTGGCAGAATTCCTTCATCAAAGCTGGCAATGGCAGTATGGGTAAAACAGTTTACCTGAAAGCATGAAACTTGGTGACCATCCTGAAGCATCCATTTAAAGGTGAAGGGGATGTTCCTCAGACTAGAATCTCAGGGCTAATGTGGCCATGGGGAACGCCCCTTCGAGGCTGCTGTGATTCATAACAAAAGACCTAATGGATGGGGAGAAAGGATCTGGCACACTCTCTCCTCAAGCATACGATTAGTGTTTGGCAAAGAAGAAACTCAGAGCCAAGTTGTCTCACCCAGATAGTCATGGATGCTCATGCAGAGGAGGCCTAACTCCTCTGCATGAGCATCCATGACTATCTGGGTGAGACAACTTGGGAGGCCTAACTCCTCTGCATCCTGTTCTGCACTACGTTTGAGTTGTGTTACTAATTGCTGCCCGTTGCAGATCCTGCTTTATTTAATAAAGTCGTGGCTCACTTTGATGTCCAATCCAAGTTGGCTCTTTCCATTTCACGTCCACGCTTGCAATGAATTTGCGCACATGCAATGAACAAGGGTTCTCATGCAATGCTCTAAGCGGGATGGAAGAACCTTATTCAAGTGAACATGGGCACATGTAATGGGTACGCGATGTATCTTTGTGGGCACACACAGAAGAGAGGTTTCTGAGAGTTATCTGTTGCAGTACAGTTGTGTGGTAACAACAGCGGGAGAACCACTAATGGTAGTCAATGGGTAGATCATATCCAGCTACCAGTGGTGCTGAAAATCAAGGCTGGAATAGTAGCAACACATCCTCTTCCATGCAGGACCTCAGTGGATTCTTGGTCATAAAACTACACTAGAACGGTTTTTGCATGGGAATTAGCCGCGCCTTCCAGGCTGAATTGCCCTGCGTTCTTGTTTTAATTTTGCACGCCGAGCCGCCATTCTGGAAGGGACTGCGAAGCCGCCGCAGACCCGCTTCGCATCCCTTAAGAGCCCATTTAAGGCAACCTTCGGCGTTCGCCGCGAAGCATCCCCCCCCCCACAAGGAACGATGCAAAACCACAGAGTCGCCTTAGCGATGCCTATGCAAACAGGAACAAAGGAGCGGGCGCGCGAAACTTCTCCTTTGGCGTGAAAAAGGCAGCCGAAAAGTCGCATTTTTGAAAAGCGCTTTGAGCGAGCCTCAAACCCGCCCGCGCAAAAATGGCCCAGGCTTGGCGCACACTTGCAAGCCGGACGGCGCTTTCAGGGGTCGCTTGTGAAAACTCCCCCCCCCTGCGGGAACCCGCGCGTGTCAAAACTGGGGGCGCCTTTCCAAAGCTGCCCCGGCCCGCCGCGCGTCCCTGAGCCGCGGCAGCCGAGCCAATGGGCACGCCTTCCGCCCCTCCCTGGCTCGCGGCTGTCTCTCGCTCGTGCCGCCGCCGCCGCCGCCGCCGCCGCCGCCGGGTCTGTGGGCGCGCGCCTCCCCGCCCTGCCCGCCCGCCCGCCTGCTGGCCCGGGGTCCGCCTCCCGCTCCGGCCGCCGCGCCGCGCCGCCTTGCCTGGGGCGCTCGGCGCTTGCCAGATATGGTCAAGGCGGCGTCGGCGCTGCTGCTGCTGCTGCTGCTGCTGCTGCTGCTGCTGCCGGGGGGGCCGGCGGCCGCCTCTCGCTGAGCACCGGCAGCCGCGGCGGGCCCAACGGAAGAAGAGGAGGAGGAGGAGGAGGAGGAGGAGGGGGGGGGGAGCGAGGAAGACGCGGCGGCGAGGGAGGAGGAGCAGGAGCGCTCGGCGTCCAGAGCCAGCCGGGGAGCGGCGGGCGAGGCTGTCTGCAGGTAGGGCGCCAGGCAGGACCGACACGGACGGAAGGTGGGAAGGAGCCCCCCCCCCCACCCGCGCGCGCCTTTGGCGGCCGGGCAGGCGGCTCGCCCGGAAGGAGCCGGCGGGGAGCAGCCGCGCCGGGGCTGGCTGCGGAGGCGCTGGCTGGCTGGCTGGCTCCGTCCTTCCCTGCCGCCTCGCCAGCGCGAGCAGGGCGGCGGGCCGGCCGGCCGGCCTTGCGGAATGAATGGAGGGATGGGGAGCGCGGGGCGGGGGGGGCGGGGGGGGGTGCGCCTCCCTCGGCCGCGCGTTTGGGGCAGGCTGCGGCGGGGCTGAGGCGGCGGGGGACGGTCGGGGGCAGAGGCCGGGGCCTGTCCTTGCCGGGAGGCTGGGGGCGGCAGGCCGGGGCTCTGCTGGAAAGGCTCGCCCGGGTCTCCCTGCAAACACGCCCACCGCCTGCCTGCCTGCCTGCCGGCCGGCCGGGGTGGTCCAGGGCTGGGACCTTCGCGGGCGCTTGCGCTGCCTTTGGCGTTGCCCCCTCGGCGCCCGATCTGTTGCTGCAGTGGGTGGGCGACTATGAAGCCGGGCGTTGGGGGGGACTCCCGTAGACTTGGAAAGAAGGGATCGTGGTGGGGCTGGGGTCCCCCGGGGCCCGATCCCTTCGGCGTGTCCGCTCGGTGCCAGTGCTGCAGCCGGGCTGACGATGAATGGCTGGGGTTGGAAATTTGTATTTCCCTCTTCCGTCGAGGGCGGGCATCCAGCATGCCTTATTTCAATAACCAGCAATGCGGGACGTCCGCGTCGCCCACCCCCTTCCTTCCGTGGAGACAGAAGGGCAGGCTTCGCCCGCCGTTGGAGGGTCTGAATATAGATGGACATCTGGAAGAGGGGTTTTAAACTGCAGTTTCTAGGCAGACTCCTGAGGAATCGCGATTATTTCTGGCTTGGCGGCTGCAGCTAGGAAAAGCAGAGGATATGCAAAGGTCCCGATCAGGTGTGTCTGTGTGCAGGGTGGGATACAGTTCTGGGAAGAAATCCGAGTTTGCACGGTGTGAGAAAGAGAATTCAGAGCCTGGAAACCCCTGTTCTGGCACCTTGTTACTTTAATCGCGGATAGGACAGGAATGGGTTAATTACATATCAGCTGTCAGAAAGGGTCTGCGGTGGAAAATGGTGTCCAGAGAGAGACAAGCAGAGGTTATCTGGATCCAGGTATCTCTTTCTAGCATGGCTACAGAACACACCCACCTAAAGGAATCTCCCTTGCTCAGCCCCTCCCCCTGGTTCCTATACAGCTAAATGTGTTAGTGGTTGGATAGAACACAACTGCATTGGGACTATTTGGGGAGGGGGAGAGCGGGGGCTGCGCTCAGTTCTGCCTATAGGGCTGCGGAGCTTGATGCATGTGCTTTCTCTTTTCGTGGACCCAGCCAGAGGGAGGTGGGAGAGGAAGCCTTTCACCGTCAGTCTCCCCCGTCCCCAATAAATCCTGCATAGCTGTCTTTTCTTAATTATGACATTGACTTGGATGTGACAAAGCATTAAAACTGTCATAAAGCCAGAAGTGAGGTGGGTGCATCCAGCCGGACACCCACAGCACCGATAAGTAAATGTGCAAAGCAAGAGCACCACCACGTTTTAGCTAAACTGAAGCATCCATGATTGTAAGGCTTCAGCCCTGCGCTAACCATGCTGAAGCGTCGGGTGGGGTTATGCACGGTGCCCCCCCCCACGGATATAGAAGCACATGTTAGATTTGCCTGTTTCTAGTGAGGCGCTTAAAGTAACAGCGGTCAGAGAGCGGACGTAGGAGCCGCTTGAAGCAGGTTACCAGAAATAGGCGTGTCAAACTTGTGTGTGTGTGATGGGGAGGAAACTCTGCACGTACCAAAACCCGCAGACATTCGGCATGGTAAGTCACATCTGAAATACCCCTTACTATATATAGATATATAGATATAGATATATTAGTGCTCTGATCAGCAGGGAGAAAAGACATGATAAAGAGACAATGTGGAAATAATTTCAGCACATGGGTTGCGTGTGGTGTGTGTGTGTCCATGCGTAAAGCTTGAGCTAGGAAATGGTCTATCTTGATCAAAGCGGGGGGAGCAAGTCGAGGGTTAACTAAGAAATACCCCTCACCATGGATCGCTGTGATTTTCTTCATTTTTCCACAACAGTTACTCAGTCTGATAAGCAAAAAAGGAAACGGCTGCCTTCATAGCACTTGTTAATTTTGCTTGATTTAGCATGTTTGTTGTCAGATGAAAATTGATTTTTCTTTTTTCCTACACAGTAAATGCACTGGCTTCTCCCCCTTTCTTCCCTTTAGATATTTACTTAAATCTCTTTCTCGGGCAAAGTAAATAATGAGACACCTGCAGTGCTGATTGAGTTCGAATTCTCTTTTCGAGCAATGTGGCATTGGCATTATTAGGAACTTCATTATTGTCAAGAAACACATTGCGTGGGCTTCAACTAGGTGGAGGCATGGCTGCATCTCACTAGTAATTTTAGCTTAATTCTTTAATAGCAGCTTAGTTGATTTTTATCTTCGCTTTGCTAGGCAACCTTTCTGTCAGAGGTGGTTGTAGAGTAACAGCAAACTGCCAAAATACTTTGGTGATCCTGTAAATAGATCTGGGGAGAACCTTTCTTTTTTAAAATAAAAAAAGGGAAAGATGTAATAAGACACAAGGGGATAAATCTGGGTGCATTTCATTTTGCTGCTCTCCTTGTTCTAATTTTATTAGTCTGTTCAGATTAATACAGGTGTACACACACCCCTTTCTTTCTGTCTTCTCATCTCTTTTTTAAGCAGCTGAGTAGTTTAGTGATATTTGTTTCCCTCTTTTCAGCTGCAGATTCTTCTGCAAACAGCCTCTTTTATAAACTCCCAACACTTTTTGCAAAATGGGAGTCTGTTATAGTACTACCCAAATCCACTGTCCCAGCGATTGCCAGACCTTCCACATCTTTTTGTGTGGCTAGTTGTCCGGTTGCATTCTTCCAGCAAACAGTCCTTGTGGGTGCCCCCAGTCCTGGTTTTCAGATGTTACCCTACAAAAGGCGAAAATGCATGGTCGCTTTAGCCTCCTTTATTCCCTGTTTCAGCCAGGATTCAGCCAGGATCGAATGCACGTCTGGCGAAACGCATGCGTTTGATCCTGGCTGAAAGAGGGAATAAAGAAGGCTAAAGCAACCATGCATTTTTGCCCTGAGTCTTCCTCTATTAGGACACGGGGCTTCATTCTGGGTCAGCCCCATGGGTCTACCTAGCTCAGCATTCTGACTGTGAACAGCCATACGCCTCAAGGACAAAAGTTGGGAAAATTCCAACTGCCAAGGATTTCTAGAAGACAGCTGCTGTAACTTCTGGAACTGTGACACGGAATGCCTAGGAATCTGAAATATTTCTTCAACCCTGTACATGCACCTGAAAATTGGATTTTGGCTTCTAAGAAGTTGAAATTTTGTGAAAGTGGATGTGAAGGTGACAGGGCTGCTCGTTATCTGGTAGTTAAGAGATGTACCATTTTAAAACTGACTGTTACGATTTGGTTTTTTGTGGCCAAAGATAGTTCGTTCAAACTACTGTTAACCTAAGCCTTGGCATAATAATAATACATATACCATAAATATAGTATTATAATAGTATATAACATCTTTTGAACATCCAAATCACTTCACAAGTGTTAGTTCTTGTCCTTTAAAAAAAAACACAAGACAACTTAAACAGCTCTAATATATGCTTGTTTGGTCTGAATTGACACTTATTGGGAAATAATTCCCATTGAATGTTGTGGGACTTAACTTCTGAGTAAACAATAAACATACTTGGGCTGTAAAATTAAAAGGGGAGAAGCAAAACTGTGTATTCTTGTGGTACAATTAGGATCCGTGATGGAGGGACATCGAGGAGGCAAAAGGCTTGTGAAAAATGAGAGACTGCTGTGCCTGCATTGCTTCCCAGAACCATCTGTTTGTGCAAACAGATCTGCCTAGCCCTGCACGCCATTCTCCCTTTGATAGGAAGATATGGAGACCCTGTGGGAAAACAGATTCTTTAGCCTCACTGGACTGAACACATAAACTGCACATGCTCACCTCTTGCATTTATATGCAAAGGCAGGCACAGGCAAATGCAGACTCCCTCAGTCCTCCCTATGCTTCTGCCAACCCCTTGCATCTTTTTGCAATAAAGAAAATATCCTACTGGTCTGGAAGCTGGTCAAGGGCATGCACTATGTGCTGTAAGTTCCTTTCATGGTGCTTGGCTGTAGACCCAATCAATCCATTCTTTGTCAGCCTTGGTGTTCCACCTATAATAAAGGTAAATGTTGTCCCCTGTGCAAGCACCGGGTCATTACTGATGCATGGGGTGACATCACATCACAACATTTGCTATAAACCACTAGATAATTGGATCACAGTCACAAAGGGATTCATACTCTCCTTTACAAACTCATGACGGTCTTGAAGATTTGCAACAGTGGTGGTAGAATTGAAAATGTGTTCACCCTCTCCGTATATGGGAGCCATCTTCATTATATTTAGACCTTTTCAGATGTTACAGTCACAGATACTGAGGGTCTACCAAGCTCGTAGAATAGAAGCACATGCCTTCTGTCGTCTTCTCAATATCGCATGGCCACCATGTTGTGTAAACGTGAGCAACATGTGTGTTTGTCATCTGTATACATCTTTAGTATGCATGAACTGACCATTGATTTTTTCAGGGTTTGCATTCACACGTTCTGAAGTGGTACATGCATGGTAAATATGTATGTTGCCCAGTGTAAGCCACTGGGAGAGGTCATCCAGAGATTTGGGCTGAGCTGCCACCAATGTGCAGATGACACTGAGCTTTATCTCACACTACCAGCAGATCCCAGGGAGGCTGTGGAAACCGTAAACAGGTGCCTGGAGGCAGTTGTGGAACGGATGAGGGCTGACAAGCTAAAACTTAATCCCGACAAAATGGAGGTGCTACTGGTGGGGAGAAGGTCTGACCCAGGAAATGGGTTATCCCATGTTCTGGATAGGGTTGCCCCCCCCCAAAGAGCAAGTTCTAAGGTTGGGGGTGCTCCTGGCTGCTACAGGTGGTAGCAATGACCAGGGGTGCCTTTCAGCACCTTTGTCTGGTGAGCCAGCTGTGGCCCTTCCTGGGTGGAAAAGATCTTGCTTTTGTGCGTGCATTGGTAACGTCTAGATTAGATTACTGCAATGCACTCTACATGTGCTCACCATTGAAGACTGTCCAGAAGCTATGTTTGGTATAGAATGCTGTGTTCAGAGTGTTGCTGGAATAGGTTGTAGGGACCATATAATTGCAGTCTTGTTCCATCTACACTGGCTTCCAGTTTGCCTCCAGACTCAATTCAAGGTGCTGGTATTGACCTTTAAAACACTGTATGGCCTGGGACCAACTTACCTTAAGGACCGTCTTTTCCAATACAAACCTACCCACTCACTCCAGTCATCCTCAGAAGCCCTGCTTCAGTTGCCCCCATCATCTGAAGCTAGACAGGTGGCAGCTGGTTCTCTTGGCATCAAAAGTTTGGAACTCCCTGCCCAAGGAGATTTGCCTATCTCCCTCTATCAGTGTCCTTCACCAGTAGGTGAATACTTTTGTTTTATCTGGCATACCCCCAATAATGGTTATCAGCCCTCCTTGTAGTGTTGTTTGTTTATGTGTTTTAATTTAATTGTGTTATAATTTTAACTGTACTTTTAATTACTTTAATGTTTTTATGTTTGCTGCCTTGTGGACCCAGACTGGGTGGAAAGGCAGCATTAAAAAGGTGTTTTAAATAAATAAATATTTACACATCATGGCAACTGTGCAAATCTGGAGGATTGCAGGTAGATTCTCCCATTACACATGCATGCTGGGCTCTCAGTATGCACGATTGTAATGACTGATATGGACTATTGTGTCTGGATTTATTATGAGCTGGCAGTTTGGATCTAGTTTCCTAATCTATCAATAGCCCTTTTTTTAGTATGAGACTAGAGGCTCAGGTTAAGGAGCGCAGGAAAGGACAGTCATCCTTTCTCCCTCCCAGTGCTACTCTTCTCCTGCTTGCTGTATGTAATGCCCCATCTTTCTTGACGACTGTATCATAAACTTTACATCATTTTACAAGTGTATGTGCCTAGTGGTGCACTGTTCTGTTTACACCCCCAAACAGTTCCTTATCCCATCCCTCTTTAAGTAACCTACCTATCTAACCTGCTCCCTTTTCTCAATTTTTATTTCATTTTAAGGTATTTGATAGCGGTTCCCCACCCCTGCCACCCAAAAAGCCTGAAGCCACTGACAACGGAAACATTAAATGCATAAGATCAATGCATTAGAGAATTTATAAAGCCACACTAAAAAGTTCACCAAGCATAAGTCAATTAAATTAATTAAAACAATTTAGCGGCTATCAACATTAGCAGCAATTAAGACAATTCAGCAGCGTAATTGTTTGAACACAGAGGACAACAAGTAAAGAACAAAACACAAGAAGCTACATAATCAGCAAATTGCCTGGGCAAATCACAGCGCAATCCCAAGAACACTGTTCTGGGGAGTAAGTCCTACTGAATAAACCTCAGTAGGTTTCTGAGTAGATCTGCTTGGGATGGCACTGTGAAAAAGTTTTACCTGACTTTTAAGTCTTAAAAGACTGGCAACCAAGTGAGCTGTTAAGAGGAATGTGTTCCCTAGCCGGTGTTTTCCAGAAAAGCCCCATCTCTGGTTGTTGCCTGCCTAATTGCAGGAGGAGAGTGCAAAGAGCAAGATCAGGTCCTGGTCTTGATTGGTGAGCAAGTTCACATAGGAGAAGGTAGGGGAAAGGCTGTGGTTCAGTGGCTGAGCACATAGTTTGCGTGCAGAAGACTAAGTTCAATCCCCAACATCTCCTGTTAAAAGGGTTGGGCGATGTGGAAGACCTCTGCCTGCGATGCTGGAGAACTCCTGCCAGTCAGAGTTTATATAATGACCTGGGTAAGCCAATGGGGTCTGATATAAGGCAGCTTCATGTGGTCCTTCAATCACATTCATAGGACTGCAAAAAGTCTGCAAAAGGTTTGTGTTTTCAGATGTAGTGCCCTGGCCTGATTCTATGTCCTTCCCTCATTACTTTTCACATTTCCTATACCCAGTAATTTCCAAGCTTTGCGCTGTGAGAATCAAACAAATATAAATAAGTATCTTGTGAGTAACTTCCGAGGGACGAGGGCACCCATTGCATTGCTGCACAATGGCTTTCATTCCAGTCAGCCTTCACTGGATTTCTGCAACAGATGTAACTGGGTCATTCAGTCAATACTGATGCAGAAGTGTAGCAGAATTGCCTTTCCTGGAAGCTGTGTGCCCACTGTGTCTCTTCACGAGTCACTGATCTGAGCTTACCTTCCTCCATTCAAAAGACATGTATAGCAATGCTCTTAGTGTCTTCTCCATGCTCACACATCTCTAGGCTCCCATTTCAGGATTCTCAGGTTATAAAGAAACAGATCTCCAGCCATAGTTTGTGTGGTTTTCAAATGCAATTAGTATAAAGTGGTGCCAAGCCACAACTCCTGTTCTTCTGTCTTTCTCTTTACAGTGCTTTTTCAGGCTTCTTGGCACCACTTGGTTTGGGGACAAACAACTGGGTGATTTTTGCCTTCATGCCTACCTTGTGGGCTCCCTGGAAGCTTCTGGTTTCTGAAGATGAACCTTTATCTTTTTATGTTCATTATAGTATCTCACTTAGCTTCCTTAATCTTCAAGTATCTAAGGCTTCAGATATTTCTCTTACTTGTGGTTGAAGATCTTTTCTCCCCACAGACCCAGATGGCTAGATAGTTCACATTATTTCAGACAGGTCAGAGCAGAATCCCATGGCCATCTGAGACTGGGAGTAATGTAAAAGTTCATACTGCCGTGTACCAAAAAGATCATGAGAAGATAAAGATAGAATACAGTAAGACTTGGATACATTGGGAATGAGAGCAGATGTGAGCAATATGTGGTTTAATAGTGATAAATGTAAGTTTTTGCATCTGGGTGGTAAAAATGCTAGGCACAGATATTGGATGGAGGATTCTTTTCTGGGCAGTAGTGTGTGTGTGAATGGGGATTTGGTGGATTGCAAATTGAGTATGAGTAGCAATTGTGAGGCAGCGGCAAAGAGGGCAAGTTCAGTCTTAGGGTGTATCAACAGATGCATAGTGGCTAGGGCACAAGATGTGATAGTACCACTGTATACTGCACTGTGTCAGGCCCCATTTGGAGTATTGTGTCCAGTCCTGGAGGCTTTTTTAAAGAAAGTTATTTGAAGGGCTGTCATTTAGAGGAAGGTAGGATACTATTTCAGTTGGTAGTGGAGGATAGGACTTGTAACAATGGGTTTAAATTACGGGTGGGGAGATATTGGCATGATATTAGGAAAACAATTTTAACAATAAGGGCAGTTCAGTGGTGGAATCAGTTTCCTAGGGATGTTATGGGTTCTCCCTCCTTGGAGGTGTTTAAATAGAGATTGGACAATTATTTGTCAGGGATGCATTAGGTCATCCTTCATGTTGCAGGGTGTTGGATGAATGGTCTTTAGACCTCTTCCAACTTTTTAAATCCTATGATTCTATGAAACCAACACAAAATTGTTGAAGTGGATTCTTGAGGTGGCAACTCAAGTATTATAAGCAACAAAATACGTCATGTGTTTACAGCAATGTCCCTGTTATGCCAGCTTTGTCTGTACTAAACCTTCATCCTCACTTTCGTCTTGGTTGGTATTGTTCTGTCCCATTATATTTAAGGCACTGGTGCTGCAGAAACAACACTGCCCATCTGAAAACTAGACTTCCGTTCACAAACTGTAAGGCTGATCTTCAGGGAAGCTTCATGTGTTCTTGATGTAGCTTACTCTTTATCAGATTATAAATACTGTGGGGAGAATGGATGGAGAGAAATTACTCTCTCTCCTTCTTTCTCATGATGAAGTGATTTGCAGTAAGTGGGTTTTTTTTTAATAAATAAACTGAATTTCTTGTTGCAAGGTATGGCAATAACTACTCAATTGTGTGTGGGTAAAGTGCCGTCCAGTCACAGCTGAGTTATGGCAACCCCAGCAAGGGTCAGTATTTTCTACTCGGACTGGCAGTGGCTGTCCAGGGTCTCAGGCAGAGATCTTTCACATCACCTACTTGCCTAGTCCTTTTAACTGGAGATGATAGGGATTGAACCTGGGATCTTCTGCATGCCAGGCAGATGCTCTACTATTGAGTCACAGCCCCTCCCAATGCCTTGAATGTCATGGCAGCAGGGAGGCGGGCATGGTGCACATCTATGTTGGAGAACAGTATGTTGGACTGTAAAGTGAATATGAGCAGTCAGCTTGATGCAGTAGGAAAAACGGCTAATGTGGTCTTGGGGTTCTCTAAAGGAAACCAGAGTTCTGACCATCTATACTGGTGTCCTAAGGAAATTTGTGGGTCTGGATGTCCTTCTTTTATGGTCAGAAGATTCCCAGAGTAGGTGAGGGTTTGACCATTCTGACTTTAGATTGGGTCAAGATAAAAAGTTTAAATCTTACTGGCTGGTTTAATGTTAACTGCTGTCAAACTTCAGCAGGAAAAATTGGGAAAATACTTTGAATAGGCTATTGTGAGCATGGGCAGAAAGAGCCTGGTTGAGGCAACATGATTAACATACTTTAATTAGGTTAAAATGAGCTACATATGAATGGACACAAAAGTCTGGGTGAGGCAACATGATTAACCTACTTTAATTAGATCATGATGGGTAGCCCTGTTAATCTGTCTGTAGCAGCAGAAAAGAGCAAGCGTCCAGTCGCACCTTAAACTTTCATGAGTCACAGCTCACTTTGAGCTCACTTTGAGCTGTGACTTCCAAAAGAAATTTTGGGAGTCATACCCTGCCAGAAATTTTGTTAGTCTTTAAGGTGATATTTAATTAGGGTGAAGTGTACTAGATCTGTATGAACACAAAAGTTTGGGTGAGTCAACACAAACCCTGAAACAGGATGGAGAGCAAATTAATGACTTGAGTGCCCTTCTTGAGTGAGTAAAAAATGGAAAAAGAGAAACCAGGAGTTGGTTAATGAAATAGCAATTGTCCTTGGGCTGGGCAGACACCTCTGGGGTATGTCAGGATAGTGGGTGATGTCTCCAGTGTTGAAAAGTCTTTTGTTATTGGGAAACAACATGCCAGTGAGGTGAGGGAGATTGCACTTGTTCTGCTTTCCTTGCAGCAACACCCTTTGTCCTCATTTCTGGGAATTTCCAGTGTCATGGCTGAACCCAGGTGCCTTTATGAGACTCCCCAAGTTTCAGATCCCCTGGCACTTAGGCTGTTAAAGGCCTATTAATATAATTAAGTCCAAAATAAGACGGAAATCCTACTATCTGAGGGGTCTCGGCTGGAGGAGGGGGCAGGGTCCTCACACTGGGTCTCCCAGATCCTACTCTAACACTCTAATTACTACACCAACATTGTTGGATATTGTAATGTTGTGCGGATGCTACCCTGCATTGATTTGCCATGATGATGAGTAGGGATCATAAACGGGATCAACCCCTTTTGCTTTAAAGGTGTAAAAGGTAATGAAGAACCAGAATAATCACTGCCTACTGTCAAGTTCCTGGACATGTGAGCTAGTTTTTTCCAAGTAAGAAAACATGGGTCCTCATAGTTGCACCTCTGGATCTGCTCAAATTAAGTACTACTTAAGAAGTCATTATGGCTTGAAATATAGTCAAAGCCATGTATGTTCTGTGGATGCAATTTGGATGTTCTGTGGATGCAAACATGCAGAAAAGTGGTATTCAACTTCCTGAGAATGAGTTTCTACCCCTAATGGCTGTAAAGATAGGTTTGAAAGTACAAGGATAATATGCGGATGAAATCCTAGACCACTTGGGTGACAATAAACTTTCCAGTGATATAGGGATAATGGCTGGCACTATGCACAGCTCTTTTAAAAATATATATTAATTTTTCAAACAGAAAACCACCATCCCAAAAAACAACAATAACAAAACCCCTTTACAATCCAAACATAGAAACAATATAACAAAAATATATAAAACTGAATAAAATTGACAGAGGGCTTAATATTTAACACATTTTTCAATGTATCTTACAGTTACCTGTAAGAGAGAAATTTATTAATGGCATTGGGTTTTTAAAAAATAATAATTCTTTATATATTTTGTACTTAATTCCATTTCCATAATCTGAGGAAGGACTTAGATAGATGTTGAATACCTTTCTGATTTGTGTAGGAAATAAAATCATGCCACATTTCATAGAAATCTGATATTTTAGCTATACCTTTGACTACCCTAAGTTGATGTGTCAATTTTTCTGCCATAGTTTATGTTAAAGGTTCCTCAGTTTTCCAACATTTTCCTATTACCATACAGGCTGCCATCAACATAAACACTATTCATCCCTTGGATACCGCTTTTCCATTTTGTTTGGAGCCAATGCTGGTATAGCAGGGATGATTTGATGTGTAATACGGTATTTGCCATATCTATAAATATTTTTCCCCAAACTGTGACACTACAGGGCATGTCCACCTCATGAGGATATATACGCTGTGCTGGTAGCAATTTCTCCAACATTTTGTATAATTTGTATTACTCATTCTTGCAAGACACACAGGAGTAATGCACAGCTCTTTGCACCTCCTAGTGACTGCAGAATATATTGGCCAAAGTAAGCCAATACCTAACTACTTCATAATTTGCATAATTATGCAAGTTCAGTTTCTCTTGGCACAGAATTTAGACTACCTTTGCTGACTGTGAATAGTGTAACACGGGCATAGCTTTCTGCAAGGCAAGTAAGGTGATGTTATGCTGGGATGGCTACATTGGAGTCAATAGTATGGCTCTATAGCAGATAGAATTCCCAAAAATGGAGATGCTACCAGAAAAGTAGGAATATTTTGTACCATTCTTTTCAGATTTCTGGATCAAAGAAATAGAAATTGTGCACTCACATAGAAATTTACGAACAGTGTGAGTTTTCTTAATTGAACTCTGGAAGCAGGGTCGTTGTTTTTTTGCTTCCCTCTGGTGATTTTTTGTTTTCATATTCTGGGGTAGTAATGGGACGTGGTGATAAACTTGATTCAAAGGCAGTACAATGGACCACAGGTGTGGGGGGGGAAGAGGGCTGTCCCAGCGTTAGACATTTTCTGGACACTAATTGGGTCATGCCTAATTTTTGTGCAAAGTGCAAACAACTAATTCCTACAACAAGTGCTCAGTTCTTCATGCTAAACTCACAAGTCTTGGATGACATTTGGAGAAGAGAGATCAATGAAGAGAGGAGCAGGAAAAGAGCTGCTTTTGGAGACAACACTGAGAAGATGCGGCACCGTAGACATTCCCTGCTGTAAGACCTGAGGGGAAAATGGTGGCCATCTTCCAAAGTTGCTAGAGTAAACGCACTGTAATGTGACCTGAGCAAAGGTTTTAGCATTGAAAATTCAGTTCTGAGAAATCCCATTGAAATTATTTGGCATTAAATAAATCTAATAATAAATACCCATGTGTTCTCTGTCACAGTCAATATGGTTGAAACTCCAAAGATCTGTTCTAGATTATACTAAAATGCACAGATTTAGATAGTGACTTTGAAATTCTGTCAGCTCATTTTATTTTGAATGGTTGCTGGGAAGGGAATTGGACATGGTGGTTTGAAGAGGTAGAATGAAAAACAGAAAAGATCAGTTATGGCTTGAGATTTGTTTCAGCATTTTAAAATATCTCCTTCAGGAAGATAAGATAACCATGTGATGTTTTTCTTTGGCTTTTTTTCTCCAGTGAGGTCTGGTGTCCTTGCCTATATTTGGAAAAAGCTTAATGGGCTTTCTTCTTTCTGTTCTTGGTTGGTTTTGGTGCCTTCAAAGTCAATTTGATGCGAAGACTGCAAGATTCAACAGGTTTGCCAATGCAAGACTTGTGGCTGCTAGCCCAACAATAGGATGAGGAATGAAGGAAGGTGGGAGAGAAAGAGATACTTCAGGGAGGAAGAAAGGGACCACCGCCAACTTCTTCCACCATCTTGAGGCATTCATAATTATTTGGCAAGCCATAAAAGCAGTCTTAAACAGGTCTACTCTAAATCCTATTCAGTTCGGCTTATTCCCCGGAAAATGTTCTTAAGATTGCACTGTATGTCAGTTTGCATAGCTTTCATGATGATAGCAGTTTTAATGATTGCTTGTTTTTTTTTATGTTGACAATTTATTATTTTACCTGTAAGCCTCCTCAAGGGGAACTCTGGAAAGGCCACATAAAAATGTCCAGAATAAATAAATAGTACACTCTGGTACTGCATGTGATCAAACCATCTCAGTTTTTCTGTGACTTTTATTGTTTTGGGGTGGGAGAAGAATCCTGAAGGATAGATGGGGAAATTACCATAATAGCCAGTTCTGCTTTCTAGCAATAGTTTAATCATCATCATAGCTATTCATTGGCTATTTGGGACCAGAGTGAGTCCAGTTTAGAATGGGTAGCTTGCACAGCTGTCCTCTAGCAGTCATGGCAGAATAGGGTATTGTGGTCTGGATAAACTCTGAATTACAGTTAGGGACGCTCCAAGAGTTCAAATTATTATTTGAAGTAGCTTAAATCAAGATTTGTGGAGGCTCCAGTGAACCAGAAAATGTAAGAATATAAGAATTGTCTTGATGGATTAGAGCAAGGGTCTGTGGCATCCACCAATCTGTTTCCAACAGGCAGCCAGAGGCCTCTTGGTGACAAAAGCCAAGCATGAGAATGACAATTTGCTCTTGGTACTAAGTGATATACCTCACTGGAATACAGACGTTCTGTTGAGGCTAGTTGCCATTGATGTACAAGTAAAGAAGTATGTGCAAATGCGTGTGTGTAAACAAGCAATGTCACAAAACAAGTTTTGAACCAGTTGTGGAACCACATACCATAGGAAATTTTTAAAGGAGAAACAAAAATGCAGTTCTTGGTGGAAACATCTTGTTTCCCTGGGTACATAATATTTTCTTTTGAGTGCGCCAATTTTTTGTTACTCTTACAGCAAAAACATCTCTCTGAAAGAAAATAAATGCAATGAGCACAACAAATGTGGACAAACATGATTGTGTAGACAGGCTGTACAATAAGTACTGCTTGGGAGACTGTGAAACAAATGAAAATTATCAGTCACAACTAATTGGGGAAATCCCAGGTTGCTAATATCTCTGCAGAGCCACTGACATGATTGAACAGGCTCCAGTCCTGTGAGTATAGCAGTCATTTTAACTAGTTCTGAATTTTCTGTAACCACATCAGTTGAAGGTCTGCTATCAGAGCAGTTGATCACAGTTGGGCATCTTTGCCCTACTGATATAGAGCACTAGCTGTTGGCTAGCCTGATCTCATCAGATCTCAGAAGCTAAGCAGGGTTGGCCCTGGTTAGTACTTGGATGGGAGACCACCAAGGAATACCAGGGTCACCATGCAGAGGAAGGCACTGGCAAACCACCTCTGTGAGTCCCTTGCAATGAAAATCCTACTGAGTTGCCATAAGTCACCGGCAACTTGACAGCACTTTACACGTTTCGCATGTTTCCTGAAGAACACTTCAAAATAACTTCATATCATGGACTCTGTCTATCCAGTTTTATATGTGAATTAAAGAAGAAATAAAAACACCCTCTAGTTAGTTCTCTGTATTGCCAAATCTGTTGAAAGTACAAGGGATATAAGTATTTTACACTTCTTGAGATGCAGATGTCAGTGCTTGCTTAAAGGACAGGAACTCATCAACAGTGCAAAATTTAATTCTCAGTTTCAGTCTCTTAAACCTAGTCAGCTGCCCAGAAAAGTTTTGGTGTCCATTTGAAGTCCTGGTGAAAGTGATGTGGTTGATGATGAATTACACTATACGTATGCTGAGCAG
Organism: Euleptes europaea; assembly: GCF_029931775.1. Classification (NCBI taxonomy): domain Eukaryota; kingdom Metazoa; phylum Chordata; class Lepidosauria; order Squamata; family Sphaerodactylidae; genus Euleptes; species Euleptes europaea. Next base: position 62,635,361 of record NC_079318.1, read on the forward strand.
GGGCAAACCTGCACAGAACAATTTAACAGCACTTATCAGAGCTATGGAAGCCATCACATCTCTTATTGTATAGTCTACATAAGAAGAGAACTGGGAAAACAGTTGTGAGCATCAGGTTTTTAGACATCTGAAGAGCAACAGACAATGTCAGAGCCAAATTTGTATGCAGCTGGTTGACCAGCTGTTTAGGATTTTCCCATCATCATTAACACATTATTTGCCCTTGTGTTTCCCATTATCTTCTTTAATATGGATGAATAATACATTCTTAACCATGTATCAAACTGATGCAGTACAGGTAGGGTGCAGGATGGATGTGCCTCAATAGTGGAATTTCCTCTCATGCAGGACAATCCTAAACAGTGCAGTAAGTCAGTGGATTTAGAAAGGTGTAATTGTGTAGAACTGTTTCAGAGGTTAGCTGTGTTGGTCTGCAGTAGAACAGCTAGACTCCAGTAACACCTTAGAGATCAACAAGATTTTTAGGGTATGAGCTCCCTTCGTCAAATACCCTGGAAATCTTGTTGGTCTCTAAGGTGCTATTGGACTCGAATCTGTCTGTTTAGAAATTTCACAAAAAAGTGTTATAAGACAAGTTTAGGCAGATTCTATGTTTTGTGATCAAAGGAGTAAATCCTATTGCACCTAGACAAATTCGTTGAATCTCCTTAAAATGCTTTTCAGCTCACTTTCCATTGTTGGTATGTTTGTCTGTGAAAAATAAAAAGAAGAAGAAAAAGATTTGGTTTTTATACCCTGTTTTTCTCTACCCTTAAGGAGTCTCAAAGTGGCTTTCAATCACCTTTCCTTCCTCTCCCCATAACAGACCCCTTGTGAGGCAGGTGGGGCTGAGAAAGTTCTGAGAGAATTGTGACTAGCTCAAGGTCACACTGCTGGCTTCATGTGGAGGAGGGGGGGAAATCCAGTGCTCCAGATTAGAGCCCACCACTAATGTGGAAGAGTGGGGAATCAAACCTGGTTCTATAGATTAGAGTCCACTGCTTTTAACCACTATGCCGCGCTGGCTCAGTTTGAAATTTGTTTGTATCAGGGATGTTTGTGTTAGGTTTCTGATTTGTAGGGAGGCTGATTCACAGTAACAAACCGACTCTCCTGTGCCTTCCAGAGCACATGTGATTTGAATATGAGTCCAGTAGCACCTTAGAATGGTTTCCAATTGGCAAAGGTGTTAGACAAGGATATATTTTATCCCCTATCTCTTCATCTGCAGAACATACCATTAGGAAAGATGAATTAGATTTAGATGAAGGTGGAGTGAAAATTGGGGGGAGGAACATTAACAATTTGAAATATGCCGATGATACTACATTACTGGCAGAAAATAGCGAAACATTTACTGCTGAAAGTTAAAGGAGAAAGTGCCAAAGCAGGACTACAGCTGAACATCAAGAAGGCGAAAGTAATGACTACAGGGGAATTACTCGACTTTAAGGTTGACAATGAGGAAACTGAAATTGTTCAAGACTTTCTATTCCTTGGCTCCATCATCAACCGAAAGGGAGACTGCAGCCAAGAAATCAGAAAGAGATTGAGAGTAGAAAGGGCAGTCATGAAGGCGCTAGAAAAGATTCTTTCGTGTAAGGATGTGTCACTGGCAACCAAGATCAAGTCAATTAATGCCATAGTATTCCCTATTACCATGTATGGGTGGGAAAGCTGTACAATGAAGAAAGCTGATAGGAAGAAAGTAGATTCCTTTGAAATGTGGTGTTGGAGGAGAGTGTTACGGATACCGTGGACTGCCAAAAAAAAAACCAAATCAGTGGCTTATAGATCAAATCACGCCTGAACTGTCCCTAGAAGCTAAAATGACTAAACTGAGGCTGTCGTACTTTGGTCACCTTATGAGAAGACAAGAGTCACTGGAAAAGACAATCATGCTAGGAAAAGTTGAAGGCAGCAGGAAAAGAGGAAGACCCAAGAAGAGATGGATTGACTCTATAAAGGAAGCCAGGGCCCTCAATTTGCAAGATCTGAGCAGGGCTGTTGATAGGATGTTTTGGAGGACATTGATTCTTAGGGTCGCCATCTTGGAAGTGATTTGACGGCACTTAACACACACAGCACCTTAGAGACCAACAAGATTTTTGGGATATAAGCTTTCAAGAGTCAAAACTCCCAAGGGCTCTCGAAACTTATACCCCATAAATCTTGTTGGTCTCTACGGTGCTACTGGACTAGAATCTCTACTGCAGACCAACACAGCTACCCTCTGAAAGTATCTTTATGTAATTTGGGTCTGTCTGGGTCTTATACCTGAGTAACTTGAGATAGAATCAATTGCAAGTTATTTCAATTGTCATTTTTTTAAGTGCTGAATAAACCAGCTACATCTGCACATAACCCAAGATCCTTTCTTCTTTGTCATGTTGGTTCAAGCGTAACACCCTTTTGTGTATAGTCCATCAACCAGAGTATCTATAAAACAGCTCAGACAGCTCAATCTCGTTTGTTGTTTCTGTCTATTGAAATTTGGTTTTAAAAGGATTCTTACATGATAACAGCTCATAGGAATAAGGCCGCTAACTGAAGTTGAGGTCATCTGTTCCAGTGCTGCTACACGGGCTGAGGGTACCTGTGCCAAATCCTTTTAAGGCAGTGGAGCCAGTCCAGACTCTGATGAGACTCCACTCTTCTTTATGGCCTTATGCAATGACCCAAGGAGTAATAATTCCTCTTGAACCATCTGCTTCCTGTTCTTGCCAAAGGGATTTCACAGAATGCTTCCTTGCTTCTTCCAAAGTTTTGAATAATAACGCAAGGATAACTGAACAAGCCTGAGAGCTGAATAATCTTAAGGGAGGGTTCACAATATTACATTGCTCCTTTAATACCTAAAGGTTGTCACAGATATTGATAATGATGGGAAGCCATGATCGAGATGTTTGATGTTATAGTCATGAGAGTTTATTCATGCAGTGTTTTCTCCTGACACTCTTTAATATAAAAAATAATACGAATGCTTCTTATTCAGGATGGATTTATTCCATGTAAAAACCCACAACTGAAGCAAATGTTGCACTCCAGATATATTATGCATCTCTTACTTAATAATTTCCCTTATACTTTCTGGAGGCAAGATTTGTTTGTTGGTAACATCCAGCGTATTACTAAAAGGTCTAACAGAGGGACAGATAGGGTTGGCAAATTCAGCTTGGGAATTATCTGGAGATTTTGGAGGTGGGGCCTGTGGAGGGCAGGGTTTGGGGAGGGGAGGGACTTCAATGGTTGGCCACTGTGTGAACAGACTGCTGGACTTCATGGTCTCATCCAGCATGGCCTTTCTTATGTTCTTAATGAGGTATAATGCCATCGAGTCCACCTTCCAAAGCGGCCATTTTCTCCTGGTGAAATGATCTCTGTTGCCTTGAGGGTAGCTGCAATAGCAGGAGATTTCCAGCTACTTCCTGGAGGCTGGCAACCCTAGTGGTAGAAGACAAAGGGAGTAGGCATTTGTGCTGGACAGGCACTGAAAATGTGAGAACAGATAGTTACAGAAGCATCCTTGCTGATCACTGGAAACTTTGTCAAAGATCCCTGGCTGTTTCTGAGTTTTCAGCAGACCCTACTTAACATTTTTTCAGACTCACCAAAAATGTGGACTGTAAGCTTTCTTTCCATTTTAACAGAAAGCTAAGATTCCTGGAAATTGAAAGTTCAATGCTATTCTCAGACTGTATTGAGGGATGCATATTCACACATACATTGATTGCCATAGCGCATATCAAGAGGTTAGAGCAGTGGTTTATGAGCCTTCTGTGGATCTTCTGAGCACCATTTTTTATGGCCCCATATTCCAGGAAAGTGGGTGGTTTCTTTAGAAATAGGGATCATTTCATCATTGCTATGAGCGCAAGCTAAAACCAACAGTTTTACTTTTAAAACATAGCACGAATTGTCCATGATGTCAGAGCTGTGGAGATGTCGGGGTTCAGTGTGAACACAAAGCAAAAGTCCTTGCAAGTAGAAAACTTAGCAGAGAGAAAGGTCCTAACTGCACTTTCTCCTGAAAAACTACAGTAAAACATAAAAGGGGAATTTTAAGACTTTTAAAAAAACATCCAGCCAAACAGAGTTCTGGAGAACTTCAAAGCTTACACAGTGTTTTGTGTCATACCTCTGACTTGTAAGCCTGTTTCCTTTCTCCAGATCTGCAAGGACTAGCTAACATTCAACAGTAGCAGAGAACAACAACCATACATGCTGAGAGATTTGCTGGTAATTAAAAGAGTTATATATTAGTTGTATATTATTGTTGTGTGTTTGGGGTGTGGTGGTGCAGGGTTAGGGTTACCAACCTCCAGGTGGAGCGTGGAGATCTCCTGGAATTACAACTGATCTCCAGATGACAGAGATCAGTTCCCCTGGAGAAAAGGGTTGCTTTGGAGGGTGAATTCTATGGCATTATATGCTGCTATGGATCCATCCGCAGGCTCCACCTCCAGAATCTCCAGAAATTTTCCGATGCAGAGTTGGCAAACCTGTGCAGGGTACACAGTAGTTTTTTCCCTCCTTTGGTTGATGGGAATTGCAAATGTGGCTCTCCACAATCCTAGGAGCAATTACAACTGAATTAGAGTATTTAGACTTCTCTACAGATATTCCTTTACGGCAGTCAGTAGAAAACTGGGACTGTTCCCCCACTTAGAGGTAACCATCTAGCTAAGAATATTCCAACAAGGATCATTTTCCTTCTTACCAAATGACATTCAGTCAAGCTGACTGCCTGAAGCAGCATTACTAAGCTGGATAATTTAGTTCTTCCCCACAAACAGCTTTCATTGTGTAGAATATATAAGATGAAAGCAATAGAAGACTCTACAAATCATGTGTAGAAAAGAAGTATTTTCCTGGAGCAAGCTACGCAGTGATAAAACCCTCAAGATTTTATCTGTCAAAACACTTAAATGTTCACTGTGGAATTATATTCTTTTTCAAACTGTGGCCATAAATTTGGAAAGCTATCAGACAAGTCTTATCTGTTGCTAGCGATTCTCTTTTTAGTCAAGGCTGAACCCAAAGTGTGTGTGGAGGGGGTTGCGTCATGGCCTTCTGTTCCTGGAGCCTATGACAAACGAGATATTAAAAGAATATTATCTGTTATTTATAGATTGCATTTATATCCCACCTTTCTTGCAAACATCGCTGGATCTTTCAGCAATCTTCAGCACAGCCAACTACAGCCAGTTATTATGGTGCTTAGATATAGGTGTTGGGATCAGGGGTAGAACTCTTGAATATTTTGTCTAGCCTGCCATATTCAGAGATTGATGCGACTGCTTCCTGAGATTTATCATTAAGAGTTTCACAGTGTTCTGTGATGTCACCAATGCTCAGTAATATCTATGTGAAACCTTTAAATTTGATTATCCATAGCTTTGGAGTTGGGTATCACTATGCTGTTGTCATCCAATTATAAATCACTTCATTTTGCCTCTGAAAGTGGCTGTTTCTGTCCTGGGCCAGTGTTTGCCTGCCATGGTCAAATGGCTGAAGGATCAAAAGCTGAAGCTGAATTGTGGAGGTGATGTTGACTGGCAAAGCCAATGTCCTTCAGGGTGCTACACTTTCCAGGGTTATCCCTATCAAACCCAGGAGTTTTAAGTTATTGTTGAACCCGGTTTTGTAACTTGCTGGATGCTGGAGTAAATATATATTTTCCTGCTTCATCTAGCATGTAAATTGACCCCCTTCTTGGACTTGGTCAATCTGTCTGTGTTGATTAGTGCCACAGTAACTTCAAGACTATAGTGTGGAGGCATGTGGCCTGGTATAGTATAGCCTGATCTCATCGGATCTTGGAAGGTCAGGGTTGGTACTTGTATGGGGGACCACCAAGGAAGACTTTGGTGAGGATGACAATGGCAGACCATCTCTGCTTCTCACTTGCCTTGAAAGCCCCTTACTGGGGTTGCTGTAAGTTGCGACTTAAGGGTGCATAAGTATGTAACACATGTAACACATGAGCCTGCATGGTATACAGCAACAGTAGAAAACATCTTCACTTTTACATGTTATTATTTATTATTATTATTTAAACATATTTAGAAGCTATTAACTGCAAAGATTTGAAGGTACACAGGAAACAGGCCAAAAATACCCTTCTGGTATCTGAGCGGTATGATTTTTATGTCATCCAACAACCATTGCTAGCTCTAGCACATTGTCATTGTGACAACCCCCAAGGGGTTGGTTCACCAAGTACATCGCAAAAACATTAACAGCATTGAATCTAAGCTGTGCTGCAATATTCTCTTTTTTTTTTTTTTAGATAACTGCCTGCTTTTGGGAGAGTAAAGAAAAGCCAGATAATGGTGGGGAACTCTTGCAGGAGGTTCACACAGGTACTGCTGAGACAGAAAGCGGGTGGGGAACATGGTGAGAAGTCATGGCTGTGGAGGTACAGAGAGTACTGGAGTTTAGTGAGCTAATTGCTAACTTCAACAAAATCCTCCTCAGTGGAGGAAAGAAAAGTTTCACAAGAGTCATGCTTGTGTTGCTTTTGCCCCACTACCAGAAGATTGGTCCCAAACCAACCCTTGAAGAAAATGGAACAAGGGAAAATGAGAAAGCAATGGGTTGGGGGTAAACATCATCTGGATTTTGAGTCAACAGAGTACTGCAGTAGCAGAGGAAAACTCTTGTGTAGGTGGGTAAGCAGGGTTAAACTAGACATGATGGTGTCAGGACCTAATTTGGGTCATGTGGGGTTGGGAGGGATTTAAAGCGCAATATTTTTTTAATTTAATTTTTTAAAAATTGTATTCTACCTTTCCAATTTCAGGAGAGCTGAACACTCTCCTTGTCCATACTTTCCTCACCCAAAAAATTCTTTGTCACAACTATTTTTCCTCTGGAAATGGTTTTGGAACCCTAGTGGAGAAAAGCCGAGGGAGAAACTCTGGGTGGAGGTGTATTTGGCTCCCCCTCCCACCTGTCTATACTGTCCTTTAAGTTGCCCTCCGGTTCCTACTATATTAAATTGGTTTGGGAGGACCCAGCTTTTACACACAAATCTGCCATAATGACACATAACTTGACTCCCAAATCTAGTGTTGATCACAACCTACTGCATATTAAGTTTGGATAGTTATTTCCATTCTAATGATGTGTTTTCAGTCACTTTCAATTTGCAGAGAAATTCCATGTTTTTTCCCTGCCACGGGTGTATGCAGTTATTTAATCAATTAGCAGTGCCAAATTTGTGGTATTCAGCACAGTCACACACAAAGTTTCAAAAAGATTTGTTCCACAAAACCTATCTGTGTTTGTAAAATAACTGGATGTAATTGATTGGGATAGAATAGTAAAGAAGGGTAGCACAGAAAGTGTGAGAGTTTGAAGAAAAGGCTCCTGGACATACTCTGTATACACATTTGTATATGGAGTCCCAAATCAGGGTCCTTTCAGGAGCCTTCTCAGATAGGATCCAAGCAGCTGTCTAATAGAGGATAATAGAACAATGTAAACTAATGGGTACCCATTGAGGAGAAAAGTGGGATATAAATGGGTGGGGCTGCTCTTGAAAAGTATTCAAAACCTAATCCAGAGTTGACGACTCTACATGTCATTCCAGTCTTAGGCCATTGCCACTGGCTCCCAGTTTGTTTCTGGACCCAATTCAAGGTGCTGTTGTTGACCTTTAAAGCCCTATGAAGCTTAGAACCAGCGTACTTGAAGGACTGCCTACTCCCATACAAACCCTACCCAACCATTAAGGTCATCTTCTGAGGCCCTGTTTTAGGGGATCCGCCTTCTGAGATTAGACAGGTGACGGCCCAAGAGAGGGTCTTCTCAGTCATGGCACCAAAACTGCAGAACTCTCTCCCCCAGTGATATTCATCTGTCTCCTGTCGCTGACTTCCCTCAGCAGGTGAAGACTTTTTTTGTTTTGTGTGATGTTCCCTCAGTGATCCCTCTTTCCTTCCCCATGTTTTAATCACTGTTCTGTGTGCTTCTTCATGTGTACTTTAGTTTTGGCTTTAATTGCTTTTATGGTATGTTTTTACAATGCTTTGTTTTAACAGTTAGCTGCCATGGTGGGCCTGATTGGGCAGAAAGGCAGCATTCAAATCTTGCTAATAAATAAATAATACATGAAGTAAATGAATAAATGAACTAGTTCCAATTGCCTGAGTTTCTCTGTCAGTAGCCCCTTTACCTGCCTCATGTAAACCACTTCTGAAACCAATGGGACTTTCAAAAGCAGCTTGTGACATGGTATAGAAATTTTGTGTGTGTGCCCCCCCCCCCGAACAAACTCTCCTGGGCAAGCTCAGTCTCTTACTTGTTGAATCTAACTTGTTGAATCTCAACACAGGTCAGACTACATGAGGTGCTGTGAGATTCATGATTGCTGAAGTTCTGTGACCTGATCCTCCAAGAGTTTTAAAAATGCTAATAGAAGCTATACGGGTTTTGATTTGGCTTGGGATCACGTGATTTCCCTTTCCATGTGATTTTGCCAATCAAAACCTACCCCCATGCTGGTATTAAGTCTCGAAAGGGGGAAATAAAGATGGGCAAAAGAAGGGCTGCGTTTTTTTTCTTTTTGAGGGTTAATAATACCATATGTATGTGCAGGGGGAGGGGTCAGTTTTAATGGGCAGTGCCACACAGGAGAAAGGAGTTAAACACCCTCCCCCCTACATGGCCCCAATCCAAATTGGGTTCCCACACAATTGCTATTAAGGTAAAGGTAAAGGTCCCCTGTGCAAGCACAGGGTCATTCCTGACCCATGGGGTGACATCACATCCTGACGTTTCCTAGGCAGACATTGTTTATGGGGTGGTTTGCCAGTGCCTTCCCCAGTCATCTCCCCTTTACCCCCAGCAAGCTGGGTACTCATTTCAGTGACCTCAGAAGGATGGAAGGCTGAGTCAATCATTCGGGATTGAACTCAGGTCGTGAGCAGAGCTTTTGACTGCAGTACTGCAGCTTAACACTCTGCGCCACGGGGCATTTTAAAAAACATTGGGTAGATCCAATCACAGTCTGCCCAGGATTTAATTTGTTTGAACCTTTAGCCACAGTCAGCATTTATTTATTTATATTTAAAATATTTATATTCCAACTTTTGTCTCAGATTCAGGGTGGCTTATATAGGCAACAACACATTACAATAGAAAATAATATACAAACATGACCACCCAAGAGATTCATTGAAAGAGAATTGCAGAAGAACTTTCCCCAATAATGGCTTTATCCTCAATAAAAGAAAGCCCTCTGAAAGAGAGTATGATCCTCTTTACGTCTTGAGAAACTGCTGTAGTAGTTCCTACTGTGGATAAAAAGTCACTCTGTGGACAGACGGCAAGGTGCTAGAGCTGCTTTCTGCTCTTCTCCTCTGTGGTTTTGAGCCCCTCAGCAAAACCTCTCTTCCAAAACTACATTTTCTGCAAGCTGTTTGCATGATTAATGGGCACCAGAGATAGCATCTGTTAACACCTCCTCCTGTGGCAGAGGGAAGGAAACGAACAGCCTCCCTTTGCTGAACAAGCCTTCCTTATATGGTGTATGCCATGAACATCAGTGGCCACCAAGCTCAGGAAAAGAAGTGTAGAACTCCAGTGCCTGTTTTCTTAGCACTGCTGCATCCTGAAAGCAGAGATACCATGTTTTAATCAGTCAGCTGAAATCAGTAAGATGTGCTCCTTATGGCTAATGTAGTCCATAGATGTAGCTAGAGATAGAAGTAGTCAGATACACCCTATCCTAGCAGGCAGTAGCTAAATTTCAGATCCCATGTAAATTTATTACTGTTGGTAGTAACTTACCCAATCCTGTGTTCTGTTAAAGCTGAAGGATAGTGTCAGATGTCTCATTCAGCAGTCACATCCTCCATTCGACCTCTGTGCCTCTAGATATCTTTGCTTTTAAGTTTGAGAGCCAGTGTGGTGTAGTGGTTAAGAGTGGTATTTTGGAGCAGTGGACTCTGATCTGGAGAACCAGGTTTGATTCCCCACTCCTCCACATGAGCAGCGGAGGTTAATCTGGTGAACCTGATTTGTTTCCCCACTCCTACACAGATGAAGTCAGCTGGGTGACTTTGGGCCAGTCACAGCTCTCTTAGAGCTCTCTCAGCCCCATCTACCTCACAGGGTGTCTGTTGTGGGGAGGGGAAGGGAAGGTGATTGTAAGCTGGTTTGATTCTTCCTTAAGTGGTAGAAGAGTCCCTTAAGACTCTCCTCCTCCTTCTTCAGTCTTTGATCAGCTGTCTGGTACCCATACAGCTGCCTGGGAGTGGGTAGCCACACACCGAGTATCTCCTGTGCTTAGTAGCAGTAGTGAGTACCTTTCAAAACCATGGAGCAACACATAGTTAGTTAGATGGGCAGCTTGGTAACGTTAATTAATTCATTTGTTGTGTGCCCTTCCTCATGTATAATAAATAGCCATATGAATGAAAATATGTACACATCTGTACAGAATCTATACCGAATGAAAATATGTACACATACCTGTTCCTTAAAAAAACTGAAAGGCTATCATATGTGGTGGACTTGTGATAAAGCTAAAGACTTTTGGGATATGATTTACAATGAAATAAGAATAATTCTTCAAAGAAATTTACCCAAAACACCGGAATTGATGCTACTTAGCATGATCCCAGATGATGTGATAATACAAAGGACATTTTTGATCTATGCTACAACAGCTGCAAGACTGCTGTATGCAGCTAAATGGAAAGGGGCAGATATTCCTGGAAAAAAAGACTGGATTATAAAAATGTTTGAACTGGTGGAAATGGTGAAACTTACAGCTACTTTAAATCAAAAGGTCAATGAGCAATTTATGGGGGAGTGGGAGGTTTGGTTGAAATACTGTAAACACGAATTAGGACTGGAAAAAATGGAAGAATACTTATTAATCTGATCCATGTGATAATATAAATGTTAATAATTAATATTGAATAGATTATATAGTTTAGGAGTGAAAATGTTATGTTTTTACTGGAAAGAATTGGGATCAGAACTCATCATGACGGAATTTAACCATTTTATTAAGAGGCAGACGGAGGTGAAGGGGAAGTCAAAATTTCTTTTCTTTTCCTTTTCCTTTTTTTAATTTTTTATTATTATGTACTTAGAATAATAGCAACATACCTAGACATTTAAATGTTATATTTTTAAATTGTTGCTTGTCTAATGGAAAAGATATAAAACCAATAAAATTTTATTTAAAAAAAAAACTGAAAGGCTTCCTAAACTTTACTGTTGATAATAATTATCTCCCATTCAGAAAACCTCTACCAGTATTTCTTATAGAAAATATTAGGGGGAAAGGAAAAAGTTGTGCCTTCTACTTGTGTTTTTAGAAACCGATGCTAATTCAGACATGCTTAATTGATTGCAAACACTGACTTCTGCTCCTTATTTCTTTTATTTTAATTTTAATAAAAGCTGAACTGGAAATTATTAGCTGATCACAGCTAATAATGTCTGAAGTAACCAATACTTGACATGAATACCTTGTTCATGGAAGGTTATGTAAGTGTGTGTTATATAGAAATATAGTACTTTATACTTGCCTTAAGCTGTATCTGGATAACACATTTTTACTATTTTGTGTTCTGCAGGTTGGAAAACATTTTGAAATTAATCAGACGAAGCAATCATGCTGGGATTAAGGAATCCAACTGCCTTTCTTGGCGGTCTTCACCTTTTGAGTGTTGCTGTACTTTTACTATTGCACATGGACCAAGTGCATGCAGAAAATCCGAATGAGGAGGTGAATAATACCGGTAAATCAGATTGTACTGGTACCTACGTTTGCAAGAAAGGGGTAATTTTGCCAATCTGGCTACCTCAAGACCCTTCATTTGGCGATAAAATAGCAAGAGCGACTGTATACTTTGTGGCTATGGTCTACATGTTTCTGGGAGTATCCATCATAGCTGACCGCTTCATGTCATCAATAGAAGTCATTACATCCCAAGAAAGAGAGATAACAATCAAGAAACCCAATGGTGAGACTACCAAGACTACGGTCAGAGTTTGGAATGAGACTGTTTCCAACTTAACGCTGATGGCTCTAGGCTCTTCCGCACCTGAGATCCTCCTTTCTGTCATTGAAGTGTGTGGCCATGGCTTCACTGCAGGAGACCTTGGGCCAAGCACTATTGTCGGAAGTGCTGCCTTTAACATGTTTGTCATCATAGCAATATGTGTCTATGTTGTCCCTGACGGGGAGATCAGGAAGATAAAGCATCTCCGCGTGTTTTTTGTCACAGCAGCTTGGAGCATTTTTGCCTACACTTGGCTTTATCTAATTTTGTCAGTCATATCTCCTAATGTTGTAGAGGTCTGGGAAGGCTTGCTCACCTTTTTCTTCTTCCCTGTCTGTGTTGTGTTTGCATGGATTGCTGACAGAAGGCTTTTGTTTTACAAATACGTCTACAAGAGGTACAGAGCTGGCAAGCAGAGGGGCATGATAATTGAACATGAGGGTGACAGGCCAGCCTCCAAAGCTGATATTGAAATGGATGGGAAGGTGGTGAATTCCCATGTTGAGACCTTCCTGGATGGCACCTTGGTCCTAGAGGTAGATGAGAAGGATCAAGTTGATGAAGAAGCAAGGAGAGACATGGCCAGGATCCTTAAAGAGTTGAAACAAAAGCATCCAGACAAGGAAGTTGAACAGTTGATAGAACTAGCTAACTATCAAGTTCTGAGCCAGCAGCAAAAGAGCCGAGCCTTTTACCGTATTCAGGCTACTCGCCTAATGACTGGAGCTGGCAATATATTGAAGAGACATGCTGCTGATCAAGCAAGGAAAGCCGTCAGTATGCATGAGGTCAACTGTGAAGTGGCAGACAATGACCCTGTCAGTAAGGTCTATTTTGAGCAGTGCAACTACCAGTGCCTTGAGAACTGTGGCACAGTGGCCCTAACTATTGTCCGCCGAGGGGGCGACTTGACCAAAACCATCTCTGTTGACTTCAGAACAGAAGATGGCACAGCCAATGCAGGTTCTGATTATGAGTTCACTGAAGGGACTGTGGTATTTAAGCCAGGCGAGACACAGAAAGAAGTACGGGTTGGCATAATTGATGATGATATTTTTGAGGAAGATGAAAACTTCCTTGTTCACCTCAGCAGTGTGAGGGTCTCCCCTGAAGAGTCAGAAGACAGTGTTCTAGAGGTGAATCATGTCACAACTGTGGCTTGCCTGGGGTCACCTGCTACTGCCACTGTCACTATCTTTGATGACGACCATGCTGGCATTTTTACCTTTGAGGAACCAGTCACGCATGTGAGCGAGAGTGTGGGAACCATGGAAGTGAAAGTTCTGCGGACATCCGGAGCGCGAGGAAATGTTATTGTGCCCTACAAAACAATTGAAGGCACAGCCAAAGGAGGTGGAGAGGACTTTGAAGATACTTGTGGGGAGCTTGAATTTCAGAATGACGAGATTGTGTAAGTACTACTTAACCTTTGTGGCAGCATGTTGTTGTTGTTTTTTTAAGAAAATCTGGTAAATTACATTCAAAGCCCTTGTTACTCATGTTGTTATCAAATATTGGATAATCTTGACCATAATCCACAAACATAAGAGAAGCCATGTGCTTTTGGGTGCCAGAGTTCTGGCTGTGGGAAACTCATACAGATTTCACACGGGTCATGAAAATGTGTGCATGAGAAAGAGAGAGTGCTTTCAGAAGAGCGAAATCTGGAGATGTGAATGTTTGAAAGTCCACATGGGCATATTTGTGTTTATCTCCCTTTCAGATATTCCAGTGGCAGTGGGCTCAGATTAGTACAGAGTGAATTCTGTGGTATCAATTTCTAACTGTAATCTAAGTCTGAACGCATCATGAAAGAAAGCAGACCTTATTTTCAGAGCTCTATTGAGATGGTCCCGCTGTTCACTTTGCAAAAGGCAGCCTGTGACTAATAAATGCCGTTAAATTGCAAGTTCAGAAGGGCTTGTCATTAGCCTTTGTGACATCATGAAATATTTATACTGCGCACTTTCAAGTTAATGTTACCACGTGGGGGAAAGTCTAATTAGGCAAGAAAGCCAGGTTTAACAGTTTACAAATGGGAAAGTGGTTAGAAAGGAAACATTGCTGATAAGCTTTTCCTGGCAACTGGGACTGAATTTTTTTCTTTTTCACACAGGCGCGCGCACACACACACACACAAAGCTACTGCCATTGTTTTTCACATTGCGCAGAAAACAGAACTATTAAGATGAAAAGTACAGTATGCACACATACATAATTTCCACCCTAGTCTTCCCTGTATGGGAGAGGGATCGCAGCCTATTTTCAGTAACAAGCTCTTCATAAAATGAACCTGTTGTTGAAAGAGCAAAACCTTGTGGACAATCGTTTGCGTAACAGTTTTAGCAAAGGATTCCCAAGCAAGAAAAGGAATCTGTGGACAGTGGCACATAGAATACTATTTCCATTTTGTGATATTGCATGTTCACATTGTGAAGTTGCTTTCTGTTGTTGCGCATTGCTTGAAGGTATAATAAAAAAACACAGCAGAACTGAAATAGTGATAACTTTGAAGGATGCAAAGTGCTGTTTTTTAATTGTCCTTCAGGGAGAGTGCCAACCTGTTACAATGAGTGAGGAGTATGTGTGGGAGAGGTGTTGTTTATTGTTTGATATTTATGTATTTTCTCCTGTAAATGTTTTTTTAATGTGTGTTTTTTTTAAGTTTAGTTTTTATTGTGAGCTTTTTCCTTTGGTTTACCAAAGTTGATGCTGACCTTCCCCACTGGCACCTGTCAGCTGTAACTGCTTGCTTTGATAAGGCTGCAGGATTGCTGCAGTAGGTTTTTATTTTTTAAAATTATTTGAAATTTTATAACAGTTCAGTATAGCTTGACAAAAGATAGTTGCATCCAGTAGTCACATTACAGGATGGTCACAATGTCGAATGAGATTATTTACATCATTTTCAATGTATATACTTTCAAGGGATAAGAAAGGTATGTGCCAAATATCTGATTTGAATGAACAAATGCTAAAAAGGGACTCTGTTTTCTATGTAGTTATTTATGTAAGATGAATTTTGTGTGGCTTTAATTTGTGCAGTTATTTTGTTAGCTCTTAAATTTTTCTATATCATACCAAGTATTTATGGCAGGTACAAGTTTGGTGTTCCAAAGTCTATCAATGAGCATTTTTGCAACCGAAAGCAACAGTCCTTACAAATATTTGGAAAATATAAGGGTCTTGTATACCCCAAGGTAATTGTATTTGGGGAATTACGGTAAGTATTTTGTAAGTTGTTCTTTTTCAGTGTGACTAACTAACCTTTGCACCTTTGGACAAGGCCACCAATGATGTAGTGAAGAGCTGTTTCTCCTACATTTTCTCCAGCATGTTTTGGAATATTTGGAGTGAGGTTAACTGAAGCCCCAGTCACACGTACCCTTTACGTTTGTTGAAATTATGAGCATCAGCAAAGTAAAATGTCAACCTGTCTTGCCCCTGAACCCACCTTGGTTCCACACGTTTACCATAACATTTAACTGATGAGAATTCAGTGTGTGTAGGGCTGACCTATATAATGCATAGGCTCCATTTGAACAATGGCTTGAATCCAGCCATGCATTTGTGCTGGCAGGAAGATGTCTGCCCAAAGAGTGTGACTTTCCAAATACATCCTAAAATGATCACTGAACTGGGGAGTGTTTTGGGCAGCAGTGGGCAAGGAAGTTGTGCTCAGAAATCCTTCTGCTTGCAGAAATGTGTGGCTGGATCCAGGGCATTGTGTGCATCAAAAGGCAGATCCAGGGGGATGGAGGCTGGTGCAGTCTTGTGCCTCCACTGTGTAGATGATACATGCTTTGAGGTATAAGCACGTAGGGCTTGTGATTGTTCAAAAGAAAGGATAAGACAGCATAACTAGTATATTGTACCTTTCAGTTTCCTTGGGAATCAAAGCAGGATAAGCCTGTGGAAGTAGAATGAATAAGCACAGTTGTAGTAAAGAATTTTAAGATATTTAAAAACTTTACCTCTCCTGTATTAAGTTTGCATTGTCCAGCCAACAGAAAAAGGGAAACACTACCTGTAAAATGTATTAATTTATGATAAAGTCACAGGCATTTGCTGAATATTTCATAATTTCATGTTTGCGGTTGTATGAAATGAAGCATGTGCAAAACGCAACTTTTCTGTAATGTCTTGAGGAATAGGACAGAGGCAGAATGATGCTTTTGACCAGTGAGTCTTTGATCTCAGGCTTTAACAGCTGTCCCACTGAAACTGTAGAAGTTTTATTATAATGATACATTTTACTAAATATAAGTCACTAATCAGTCAAACTAGATAAGATGTTGGGAGTTCTGTGTACAGAGCTCAAAAATGTTTTTCTTTGTAAATGGCAGCTGTACAGGGGCTTGATTCAGATTGGAACTAGGGGACAGAAGGTTAACCCTTTCCCCTCATGTGCCATTTACTTGACTTGAAACAGACTTACTTAGGGAGCTGGGGCAAAAATGTGGCCAACAGAAAGAGTGACTGTACATTTGCTCCAATGGGGAAAAAGTGGAAGCTCCATGAGGCCATTTCAGGCAAATGGCGCAGGAGGAAAGGGTTAATCCCCATTCATAAGAACATAAGAAAAGCCATGCTGGATCAGACTAAGGCCCATCAAGTCCAGCAGTTTGTTCACACAGTGGCCAACCAGGTGCCTGTAGGAAGCCCAAAACAAGACAACGGCAGCAGCATTATCCTGCCTGTGTCCCACAGCACCTAATATAATAGGCATGCTCTTCTGATCCTGGAGAGAATAGTCATGCATCATGACTAGTATTCATTTTGACTAGTAGCCATGGATAGCCCTGTCCTCCATGAACATATCCACTCCCCTCTTAAAGCCTTCCAAGTTGGCCACCATCTCCCTCTCTGCCGTGGTCCCAATCAGAATCAGGCCCCTGATCCCTCCAGGATCTCCAGATCTCTAGGATCTACTTAGGATCTCCAAATGCATAGCCCCCAGCAACTTGCCTAATTTTCTTCTAAAACCGCAGCTCACATCTAGGCTTCTTATTTAATATAATTTTCTGAAAGAAAAGGTGAAATAAATTTAAAAATAAAATATAAGAACTTATATAAAATGAGTTCTGTCAAAAACAAATGGAAAATTTATTGTTGAATTTTAAAAATGCAGATTATCCCCATAATTAAATTTCAGAATTTAAGGGTGAGCTCAGAATGTACTGTAATTGAGAAAGTGGTCAGTTGTGAGCAGCCTTACCGGAAATGAGGCATGTACTGGCTACCCAGCCTATGTGAAATGTTTGCCTCTGGTCACAGTCCTTCTAAGCTTTGTGATTTAAGAACGCAAAGATGACGCTTGGCTTTCCAACATTATTAGATAACCATTTGAAATTTTTTGCCTAAGCAACAAATCATTATTTCCAGAAATACAGTTTATGCGCCTGAAGTATGTTCATTGGGTCAGTTCATTCACTATGATCTCACACAGGCACAGCTAATTTTAGACTCTTATAGAATCATGTAACTATAGGGTATTTTGTGTGCAGATCTTAACGCAACATTTCCTGATTTGTATCCTCTTGCACAAACACATGCTGACACCAATGGCTACAAACCATAGTTCTCTCCTGGGACAGATTTCCTACTCTTGTACTCTGTACAAGACCCAGCATGGTGTAGTAGTTAAGAGTGACGGTCTCTACCACTCCTCCATGTGAAGCGTGCTGGGTGACCTTGGGCTACTCACGGTTCTCTCCAAACTCTCTCAGCCTCACCTACCACACAAGGTGCCTGTTGTGGATGGGGAAAGGAAGGCAATTGTAAGCTACTTTGAGAGTCCTTATTGTAGAGAAAAGTGAGGTATAAAAACCAACTCTTCCATGGGCTCCCCCTTCCTGCGGCAGAGCCCCATCATGTCATTCCTCAGGGTCCCCCTGTCCCCCAGGACCACCATTTCTTGGAGATCAATGGGCTGCAGTTGAAGTGGGGAAGCACAAAAAATCATTCCAGGGATGAAAAATTTAGTCTGGATCCAACCCAACAATTTATTGATCAGTGGAGGATGACAGCCATGAGAGAAAGTCCTTTTCTAAAACAGAGGTGCCAGAACAACATGGGCAGTTACAAGAGGGGAATGAACTGAGTTGTTTTAAAAAGTAAAAATAAAACAGCATTCAAAGTGGTTATAGCTATGGTCTAATTTTTAGAGGTGCTGTGAGCCAAGACCTCTCAGTTAAAAATCAATAGGACTTATGGGCGCTCAGTTCTGCAAACAACCCTCTTTAGCCTCTAACATGCATTTCTCCAGGGTCCAATTATATAAAGCAGAGTTGCCTCGTCACATGTACGAAGGCTTCCCTATCCATCACAGTACATTTTGCATTACTTTCTTCCCCACTGTGTATCAGACAGCTTTGGGGTAAAGTGAAAACTGCTATTTTGCACTACACATTCAACATGCAAAACAAAATAATTTCTTTCTGTTTCTGACCTGAGACTCGGGTTGTACACACACGGGGCCTTCCTCTGGGATCCAGTTCTAACTGAAGTTCAACTAGCTAGGATCCTGGGGAACACTTTCTCGGTCTCCCCCTTCCCCCAAGTGGAACGTGCTTTCTCAGAAATTGAGAGTGGCTGCTTGTTTTCAGGCCTTCTGGACCAATTTGAAGTCCATTCTTTTCTGGAGGGCCTTGAAATTTGTCTGGTGGTTCGGTAGGCTTTGCTGATGCGTTCCCTTTTTCTTGTGCTTTACCATGCAGATTTTCATCTATTTTTATTATCTACAATTTCTTTTAATGTAAAACTGCCATGGGGACGATATTTATTTGAAAGGTAGTTTAGAAATTGACTGAATAAATAATACAATATTAACATATCAATTGATTTTTACTGAAATATTTATATTATTATTATTGTAAGCCACCTTGAACCACAAGGAAAGGCTGGATATAAATATGTTAATTAAAAAATGAGCTTCTGCTGCAAACAGTGACACAACAAACCCCAAAACTGTTTGTGTGTGTGTTGTTTTCCCAACACCTGCTTCTTTTGTATAAGTCATGTATGGAGCTGATGTTAATGTAACTTGAATTGGTAATCAGAAAGACACTAGCTAAATATATTTTAAAGATGTGTGGTTGTAGAAGACTGTTTAACAAATTGTTTCATTAGGGATGGGTATTAATTTAGTAATACATGGAAAGAGATCTGAATAGAGCCCTGTCTGTAGTGTTTTTGTTCTAACAAATATGAACAAGGAAATTAATGACAATTGGTAATATTTGTTAATAATAACTTCTGTCCATTGTACTTGTGCCTTGCTGTATGGTTCAGAGCATTCAGCTGTAGGGGGATGTGGGAGGAAATATAACTGACAGACGTTTTCCAGTCAGGAAAAAATATGCTATCCCCTATATTGCAGTTCGAAATAATATAGGCTGACAAAATCTGCTCCATGTAAGTCTGCTGCATGTGTGGATTGGTTGTTGTACAGGCAGAATAAAAAGACAGAGTTTTTTTTTTAAAATATCATTGGAGAAAAAAAGATTGCTGGGAAATCTGAGCAAGTTCTGTTCTAATTTAAGAAGCACCTGAATCCTTAACATGTCTGCAAGAATATAAGTGTAAATGATGGCTCACTTAAGTTGTGTTTGGGCCCCATTGAAATTAATGGGTCATGTTCTTTGTTGCAGTAGGATTTAGGCCTGACTCATTTCATCTAAAATGAGCTGACATTTTTATCCATTAAAAATCTCACTAAGTCTTTTGAATCAGTATTTCAACTGTGATTTCACTCATCAATATTAAATCTGTTCCTCATTACTTTCCAAAGAGTGTGACCTTTGTTCCGTGAATTATGAAGGTAGAATAAATAGGACCATCTGGTGTACCTTTCCAACACCACCCATTATGTTCTATGCATCTCCCTTTCCCCCCATCAACTGTGACCAGAACCTCTGGAGCTGGTAAATATCAAGTGCTGTGATTCAGCTTCCAGTTGTCATGACCCCCACTGAGCAGACTTTGGACTCTGACTCAGAAGCCTCCAAGGAGCCTGAGGAGCCATAGACAATGGCCTGGGGGAGAGCAGGAAACTTTCCCTCTGTCCCCCCAGGTACTGGGGCAAGTTAGCTCCAGGACTCAGTCCACAAGCACACCAGAATTCCCTCCACCCAGCTGTAGCGGCAGAGGGCTCACACTGAGATAACACAGTGAAGATGTAGTGTCAGGCTGGCAGTCCAGGCTCCACCTCCTGGGGCAAATCATGGTGGATGTAATCCTTTGCAGGATTCTGGGCCCAGTTAAGCCTGGCTAGATGAGTCCCAGATGCTGCTTCCAGAGCAGGTGGAGCTATTGTTTTCTCTGCTTATTTAAGCCTTGGGCTGGGAGGGGAGGTCTGCTGGATCAACAGGTCGACTATGTGTGAGTGCCCCTGTTCTAGCCAGATCTTTGCTTCTAGCTCCAGTTGACACTCAAGCTTGGCTGTCCAAGCCTGAGGGCACTACCACTTGAGGAGACCTGACTAGCTCTACTTGCAAAATATAGGACATTTGTCAAACGAACACTGAAGGATGTGTTTCAGAGGGTAGCTGTGTTGGTCTGCAGTAGAAGAGCTACCGTAGATTTGTCCAGTAGTACCTTAGAAACTAACAAGATTTTGGGGTATGAGTTTTTAAATGTTAAAGCTTCCTTTGTCAGCTACAAGATGGATGTGTAGCACTTTAAATGTAGTCCATTTAACACATGATAAAATCAAACTGAAAGCTGTGATATAAATTGCTTCCTGTATTGTTTCTACTGTTTAATCCCTTCACTTTTATTTCTGATGCTTCTGTTTCCTTTTGTGTAGGATTTCTTAGCATAAATAAATTCTCAACATTTCAAACAGGGTTACCATCCTCAAGGAGATCGCCCAAAGTAACAACTGATCTCTAGACTACAGAGATCAGGAATTGGCACCATTAGAGGGTAGACTCTATGGTATCACATCCTCGCTGAGTCCCTTCCTTTCTCCTAACACCAGCCTTTCCAGGTACTGCCCCCAAATCTCTAGAAATATCATAAACTGGAGTTGGCAGCCTTGGTTTACAAACAGAGAGGAGGCATATAGTGAGTGTTAGGCTTTCTAATGTAGCAATTTGAGTTAAAATGACGCTGATCAATCTGCCCTTGATTAAAGAATATATGATGGATTAATAATCTGTTTTTCAGCCTGATGATTAAATTTAAATAAATTTGCATATCACCAAAACTTCTATATGGGTTTATTTTTCAGGTGCCAAAGACAACGAATGATAACTGCTTAATCTACAAAAGCTCCCCAAATTGCTGGACTTAGGGAAGTCCATGCTTCATACTTTATTTTTTCTGTTATAGTAACTCACCATAACTCAAAAAATAAGTGTGTTCTTAATTCTCAGCCTCATTGATTAATATATTGCCTCCCTAATTAATTGACTAAAGCTTAGTTTGGTTGATATGAAAAAACTTATTTGTGACTACTCTGTATAGGATCCCAGATCTTCCTCCAGTGAATTAAGATATAAATAAAGAGAATTGTTTTTGACAGCTGCAGCTGTATTTTGTTCTGTCTAGGCCTGATAACAGAATCATGGCAAAAAGACTGGAGGGCTGCAGAGTCAGATGGTTATGTGTGTGTTTTTTCTTCCTTTTGGATTTGATGCACAGGCTGCAGATCTCTTTCATTGCTCATTTATAAAGAGTTAAAGTACCAGGGCCTGTAGAGCCTTCAGAGTGGCTGCAGGGCCCTAGCTGGAAGCTCTGCTTGCTGGTGAGTAAGTTTGAAGAGGAAGCAAAAGAAGGCAGAGCAAGCTCCCACCCCCTCCTGAAACTGCCTTGCCGAGTTTCCAGTGTTTATCTTTTTCTTGCTCTTAAAAACAGATCTCGCTTAGGCCCCCTTCAGGCTTCCAGCTTTCAGGGTGCAAGTTGCTTTTGCATAGTGCAGTGCCCCATAGTGCAAGGGAGCATATTATGTGAAGTGGCCCCAGGGTCAGACATGGGCATGTAACAAGACCCATGTGATAAGCCCTGCCCATCTGGCCATGTTATTGGGATAATACCCCATGCTGCCGGTCTGAAGACCATGCTTTGTTCTCATCGCTGTGATCACCAAGAAGAAGGGGAAGCATAGGTACACAAGCTTGCTGCCTAGCAGCAGCCCTGTGTTGGTGCTTCAGAATAGACCTATAGCAGTAAGAGAGCACATAGTCTGTTGCCAAGCAACCTCCCATGATGTTATAGGTCCTTTCCCTCCTTCATTTGTCTGCAGCAGACATTTCAGGTGGGGGGTTAAAGAAAGTTCACCATACATCATAAATGGGTGGCAGGGAAAGAGGGATCTAAAATGAGGTGCCTACTTCCTTTTCCCTTCACCCCTATTTATCCCAGTGGAAATGTCTGCTGCAGATAAACTGAGGTGAAGGAAATAACCTTGACAGTTGGGTAGCCCAGGTGGCAGCATTTGGCAGGCTGTGTTTGACCTGAGGGTCACCTTTTGCCAGTTGTCTTCTCAGATTCAGTATGGGACAGATTCTTGTGCGTTTGAAAGTTGGATAGAATTGAAGGATTTTATCAAGTTCAGCTTCCTAGTGCTACAGCAATATGTGAAGCTTTACTCACTAAAAGGTAAAGGTCCCCTGTGCAAGCACTGGGTCATTCCTGACCCATGAGATGACGTCACATCCCGACATTTACTAGGCAGACTTTGTTTATGGGGTGGTTTGCCAGTGCTTTCCCCAGTCATCTTCCCTCACTAAGCTGAGGGGAAATGGTACAGATTATGGAGGGTGTGAATGGCCAGTTATTTTGTGAAGAGGGATTCTTGTTTCCCATGGAAAATTAATATCCACACATGGGAAGATTCTGCTTTACTCCGTATCAAACAGCTATAGACACATGTCAGGGCTAACACTACCAATGGCACTTTGTAATTTCCTATTGTCCCCAGTCATCTGATTCAGAAGAACTGTTTCAATAAACACAGAGGAAGAATGATTTCCATGCCAGTCTTTTCAGTATTTGCCCTGTGGAGGAAAAAGAGAAATTAATGTGAACCACATGGGCATCTTTCCAAACTGGCATGGGATCTATACTGATCCCCCTCCAATTTCCCAAAGTTTTGCATGTCTCATTATCTATTTGAATAAATGAAACCTCACTGTACTGAAATATTCACACAGCGAAAAGGCCACTGCCAATCAATCAATCAATCAAGCTGTGGTTCACAAAAGCTCATACCTTGCCAGAAATTTTGTTAGTTTTTAAGGTGCTACCGGACTCTTGCTCTTTTCTACTATCAATCAATCCATCAGTCATACTAATACTTGCCAAAAGAAAGTGACCATTATCCTCTGGTTGTAATGCTAGAAACTTGTAAAACAAATACATAATCAAGATTTCTGCTACTCATTTTTGGTTTTGCAAACATTTTATACAACTTACATGTCCCGTATACAGAATAAGAAGATTATTTCTCAACCCAAGCAAAGGAAACTGAGTGAAAGGAGAGGCTCAAGGAGTGCTTAGTTCTAGTTGTGTCCCCATTAGGATTTGACACTGCATTTGTCCTTGAAAAGCCAATATTTCCTTATTTGTAATGAGCCGTTGTTGGCAATTTACCACTGCCAGCTGCATCTCTGTGCTTGATTAGGAGAGTTTGGTTCTTAGCTATGTAATAATTCTGAGAGCCAAGTGAAAACCACTTATTAGCTTCATCTAGGTCTGTGTACTTATCCGTCAGGATGCACTATGGAGAACACACGCACATCCAAATTTACCATACAAAATGAGACAAGCCTGGATCTGAATTAGAAAGAACAGGTGAAGATGTGATTATGATTAACCAAAAGGATGTGTTTAAACAGAGAGTGCAAACACATATGCATATAAACAGGGATTGTTCTGCTCTGCTGGGAGTAGAGATCTTTCACATGGAGAAAAAGTCACTGCAGTGCCAGTGAGCCTGAAGGGATGAGAATGAAGATGTAGTCCCTCCTCCATTAAGAAGATAGAAAAATTTGCATTTGTGGCTTTCGAGTTGTGCTGATGAATGTGAATTTGTGGTAGAGGTTTCTCAAGCTGAAAATATTATTCTCTAAACCTTTAAGGTGCAAAGTTTCTGTTAAGCCCTGTTTATAATTCCCTATACAAAGTATTGCACCTGTACAGGGACTTGGGAGGTTTGTAATTATGCAGATAAAATAATAGTGGGTTTCAGTGCCATCTGGAATATCTTACCTGTATGGATCAAAGGAAAGATGAGCAGCCAAAAATTTCACTTTTCTCCTAATCCTTGCCTTCATCCTCCAAATCTCCGTATAAACAAAGCTAACTCACACATTGGACTAAAAACCCACTGCTGTGCACTCCCAATCTTCAGAATCAGGATGTGACCAGGTTGTTCCCAAATCCTCTCCCTATATTTATCCTTTTCCATACAATTGTAGCTGAGTCTCATATTGTTGCCATGTGTGATCTATACACGTGTATGTTAGAAATGTATTCTTGTTCATGTGCCCACTTCCCAAATTGGACTCAGAGTTCACACCAAAATAGCCAAGCATAGAAAAAGAAGCACTGCCCCATCAACCCTTACTTCTATCATAGCAGGGGTTGTGGACTTAGGTTTGAACACCTGGATAGAGAAGACTTGTCTAAATTTGGATTCAGAACACCACAGTATATTTTAAGCATCTGTGATGAAGTGATGGTGCTCTTACGCAAATTTGGAAAGAAAACTGAGATTTGAATATAATAGAAAAACAGAGATAGTTTATTTGAGCAGAATGAAATATATTCAAGTAGTCAGAATAATATTAGAGTACAAATATAGCACCCGATACTAAAATGCCTGCAGTAAATGCAAATATTTCAGTTTCCTCATCCACACTGTGCAATGTATAAGTGAAAGAGAAAGGGAGAAAGAATGTTGGGATTGGAATGAAAACAGGAGAGTGGAAGCAGAAGGGTTATTTCCCTTTCCTGAAATGGTTCTGTGTAGGGAAGCTGGCAGGGGTGGTTTCTTGCATATATGTAACTTATAGTCCAAGTGGACTTAAGAGCTGGAATTCCAGGAGGGTTGCTTGGTGTCGCATGAGGGCCTGAGCTAAGATCCAGTTAATAATCCAAATAGAAATCCAGGATAGAATTCCAGGGGAAAGCATGTGGAAGTGACCAAGCAAGTAGGAACTGAGTACAACACGGGAGTGGAAACTGAGTGTCAATCATTGAGCACACGTTGGCGGATTATTACACCTCCAAACCACCTCTGATAGTCTCTTGCCATGAAAACCCCAAAAAGGGGTCGCCATAAGTCGGCTGCGACTTGACGGCACTTTACACACACCCACAGATATAGGGAAAGGGGAATTGTGGTTTCCAGATACATGAGAATGGGAGGGTATCTGGGTGAAGTCAGAAGTAAACCTTCCTATTGGACAGAGGTGAGGGGAAGAGTTCCCATGATATTGTGGGGGAGGGCAAAGAAGGGAAGACTTAAAGCGGGAAGAAAGTGGACTTAGTTAATGGAATGTGGAATATCAAGTGAGAGTATCAAGTGACAATACTGAGAGTATCAAGTGACAATACTGATGTCTCTGGGATCTCCTTTGTTAAGCAGGAGTGTAACAAGAATAAAACTATCTTGTGCCAAGAGCCCCTTGATTGAGCTGATTTACGTTGAACAATAGTCTAAGGCTTCTAGTGCTTTCTCTCTATACCAGTTATCACGCTGCCAGTGAATACCTCTCTGGTATGTCATTATGCCTTCCTGGCTACAATGAAATCAGACTCTAAGTGTCCATATTCCTCTGTGCTTTCATGGTTAGAGTGACAGAAAAGGATTGGAAGACTTGGGTTCAAATCCCCCGTCAGCGTTGGACCAGATACTGTCTCTCAGCCTAGTATACTTCACAAAGGTGTTCAGAAGATCAAATGGAGGAGAGAATAATATATGACGACCTGAGTTCCTTAGAGTTTAGTTAAGTAAAAAATATGACAGACATCTACAGCAACCACAACCACTTGATTTGTTAATGGCAGCATTTCAATGGCAAGAGCTTCCTTTTCTAAGGAAATGGTTAGCAAAGCAATTTGTATTTGAGAAGTTGACCACTGGTCTTCTCCTGAAATGGATGTTCTTCATAGCTGCTAAAGAAAGGTTATCTGATACTGTAGCTAAATTCTAATTATGCTTCTTTTGTTTATCTTTTCTGAAATGAAATATGTTTCTTGATGACCTGGGAGTCTTAGAAATGTAGGACTTGAAACTCTAGAATTTAATATCTTAGCTTTCATCCATGCATACAGCAAAATATTTTCTAATTCTCTGTCTCAGAGTGTCTTCTGTCCTTCCTAAGTAATAAAATTTGTGGGATGGATGAGCTTATACTTTACTCAAGCAATGTGTGTGTTAAGTGCCGTCAAGTCGCTTCCGACTCATGGCGACCCTATGAATGAAAGTCCTCCAAAATGTCCTATCTTTGACAGCCTTGCTCAGATCTTGCAAATTGAAGGCTGTGGCTTCCTTTATTGAGTCAGTCCATCTCTTGTTGGGTCTTCCTCTTTTCCTGCTGCCCTCAACTTTTCCTAGCATGACTGT
The DNA here is from genome assembly GCF_029931775.1 of Euleptes europaea. Lineage (NCBI taxonomy): Eukaryota > Metazoa > Chordata > Lepidosauria > Squamata > Sphaerodactylidae > Euleptes > Euleptes europaea. Next base: position 62,661,968 of record NC_079318.1, read on the forward strand.
CTTTTCCAGTGACTCTTGTCGTCTCATGACAAGACCAAAATACGATAGCCTCAGTTTATTCATTTTAGCTTCTAGGGTCAGTTCAGGCTTGATTTGATCTATAACCCACTGATTTGTTTTTTTGACAGTCCATGGAATCCATAACATTCTCCTCCAACACCACATTTCAAAGGAATCTATTTTCTTCCTATCAGCTTTGTTTACTGTCCAGCTTTCACACCCATACATAGTAATAGGGAATACAATGGCATGAATTAATCTAGTCTTGGTGGCCGGTGACACATCCTTACACTTCAAAATCTTTTCTAGCTCCTTCATGGCTGCCCTTCCCAGTCTCAATCTCCTTCTGATTTCTTGGCTGCAGTCTCCCTTTTGGTTGATGGTGGAGCCAAGGAATAGAAAGTCTTGAACTATTTCAATTTCTTCATTGTCAACCTTAAAGTTGTGTAATTCTCCTGTAGTCATTACTTTTGTTATCTTGATGTTCAGCTGTAGTCCTGCTTTGGCACTTCCTCTTTTTACTTTCAGCAGTAGTCGTTTCAAATCTTCACTATTTTCTGCCAATAATGTAGTGTCATCAGCATATCTCATATTATTAATGTTCCTCCCTCCAATTTTCACTCCACCTTCATCTAAATTTAATCAGCTTTCCTAATTATATGTTCTGCATATAGACTGAAGAGATAGGGAGATAAAATACATCCTTGTCTGACACCTTTGCCAAATGGAAACCATTCTGTTTCTCCATATTCTGTTCTAACTCTGGCCTCTTGTCCAGAGTACAGGTTGCGCATCAAAACGATCAGATGTAGTGGCACATCCATTTCCTTTAAAACCAGCCATAGCTTTTCATGATCCATATAGTCAAAAGCTTTGCTGTAATCTATGAAACACAAGCTGATTTTCTTCTGAAATTCTCTCGTATGCTCCAGTAACCAACGTATGTTTGCAATATGATCTCTAGTGCCTCTTCCTTTTCTGAAACCAGCTTGAACATCAGGCATTTCTTGTTCCAGATATGGTAACAGCCTTTGCTGTAAGATTTTGAGCATCACTTTACTTGCATGAGAAATTAATGCGATGGTCCGATAGTTGCTGCAATCTTTGATGTCTTCTTGGAAAGAATCTTTTATCCTTTCATCTCTTCTGTATAGTTCTTCAGTGTATTGTTCCCACCTTTTCTTTATTTTGTCCTGTTCAGTTAATGTATTTCCATGCTGATCTTTCAGCATGCCTAACCGTGCTTTAAATTTTCCTTTGATTTCTTGGATCTTGTGGAACAGATTACTGAAGCAATAGGATCCATCAGAAGCTCTTGTCTAAGGGGTTTGTATCCAGCCACACAATCCCACGGAATAGTGTTTCTGTTTGTGGAAGAGAGGTGGTGATTTCCCACACCAACTGCAGATTCTAAGTTTGTTCCTTATTTTGTTCCTGAGGGTCTTATCATCAACAGGAACAAAATATTGGGGGGGGGGGGTTAGTAGGCTGCAGCAGGAAAGGGAAGCAGCAAAACCCCACTCTGCAAAGTTTGCAGAAGGTTGGATACATGCCAGGGTTTTCCCAGAGAAAGAGAGCCTTCCTAACAAATCTGCTCCTTATGGAGAAGATTCACTTATCCTGGTTTACTACGTTAGAAGCCCTATCAGTATATAAGGGACTCAGTCAAGGAAGAATTATTATTTCTATCATTGGTACTCCTAAGTTTGAATCAGTTGACTTGAGTGGATAAATAGTCCAATTTAGCAGAGAAATCCATGCCACTTTCCAACTTTCCTGTCTTTACATATCTTTGGTGCACTGACAGCCTAAAAGAAAGAAAATCGATTTATAGAAAGCTTCCCCACTAATACAGCCTGAGATAAATCTAACTCACTGCAGATAACCCAGCAAGGAGCTTTTTTCAAGTTTGAAATGGCTGAGACTCAGATGGCTTAGTGTGTAGTACAGAAACAAGCAACCTGATACAGGAAAACAGTCAATCAGAGTGGCATCCTTTGGGTGTAGAAGGGTATATCCGCTGTCATCAAGAGCCATGCACCCAGAGGACAAATGCCATGCAGCAGCCAACTGCCTGAGTCAGAGCCAGATACTCCCTGGAGACTGGAATTTCAGCCAGGAGGTTACCTAGGCTGAGGAACTCTATTACGGTATTTGGTAGTCTCTAAAATCACATGGAAAGTTCCATGTCACAAGAGGTTTATTTATTTATTCTATTTCTTGCCCGCCCTCCCCAGCCGAGGCCAGGCTCAGGGCAGGTCACATCATTTAAAATGTATTATCAGCCATAAAAATTTTAAAACAATAAAACAATAACATTTTAGCTAAAAACAGGCAAGTCTCAAGATGGCTGCAATTCTACCGACTTGACCAAGTAGACAGGCAGGTTTGGGTAGGTAAGTAAGTAAGTTGGTAGGACAAATAGAACAGCTGTGACCTTTGAATCAAAGTTACTAAGTACAAATTATGTCTAAGTCAAAACCTAGTCTATTTGCATTTGTCTGCAGATATTAATAAGGAAAGTCTCAAAGAAAGTATTATATATAACACTCACTAGAAACACAGCCTACATTATGTATTAGTGCATAAATATTATGTGAATAAAAGTATCCAAAATAACTTTAGCTCTCTTAAATCTGTTTTAAAACCTGCTGAGTTGAACAATAAGTATCTTCAAAATTATATGATCTCATGATTAAGATCAGTTCCAGTGATTTTCTAATTATATTTGTGTTTTTCATTAAATCTTTTTTGCACCCAACAGTCATTGCCTTGGGCACTGTCCTGAGATGCTAAAGAGACAGGTGGGCATATAAATATTTTAAATAAATCAGTAATTTCCTACTTCATCATTCATTTTAAAGGTGACCCAACAGAGTGCTCTTTCACCAGGATCATCATTCCATAGTGGCTTGCGCCTGCCTCTGCCATTTTCTACTGCCAAAAGTGAATATTGCAACACACTGGGACCATGGCATCCTCTCCACATGCATAGTCCTTGTCACATTAGTGCCACATAAGTGCCTGCCACTCTTCTCCTAGCTAACCCCTCTCTTTTTTGTAGAAGAGAAAATTGACACAGGAGGCGACTGCTGCTGAACTGTGTCCAGTGGAATCCTCCTTATACTTTTCAATTTTTTGATAGGAACTGGCTAGAGATGATTTGGGGTGATTCTGAGGGCACTGCCAAGAGCAGCTTGAACTTGTTGCTGTTGGGAAACATTTCTTGGCAATGAAGTCAGAAACAAACACTCTCCCTGGGGAAGCAATGAAAACTCCATCTTAGTCATTAAAAAAATTAGAACATGCAAGAATTTATAGTAGGATGCCATGTAATGTTGACTGTGGTTTGTGTGTGTGTAAGCATGTGTGTATGAAAAGAACAGAAGAAGAACATGTCTTTTCCTGTTCTTGTGAATCTGTGTATCACCATATTGTCAGGATATAGATATATACAAAGATGTGTATCCAACAACATGTCAGTGGAGCTCATCTCCAACTCAGCAGTGTTCCATTAACACAAAGATCCCAGCACAAGGACAGTTCTGGATGTGGCACAATCCTTGTGCAATTGTGAGTGCTTAGCATTTCCCACGTTGAAATAGCACATTATTATTATTATTAATTGACCAACATTCAAGTGATAAACATAACTCTTTGGATACAAGGGAATTTTCTTTGCACACTTAAAAAAATACCACAGAAGTAGACCACAGGATACACACCAGTATTCCTCATTAAACCATCCCTTTTAATACTTTCCATCTATTCCACTAGTCTCCTTTCACGTGTGGATATTAATGCAGCTGCAAAAAAGAATGCTTTCTTTCAACTTAGTTTAGCCTGGAAGATGGGCCCCCTTAACTTGGCCAGTCAGACCACCTGGATCCACACCATGTTCACATCAACAGTAGACTACTGTAATGCACTGTATATTAGGTCTTCCCTCAAAATCTGTTGGAAACTCCAATCAGTGTTGAATGCTGCAGCTTGGTTATTGTCAGGACCCAGGTGGTACATGCATATTACACCCATTCTGCAATCACTACACTGGCTACCCATCAGTTGCTGGGCTCAATTCAAGGTAGTAGCCATTCCATACAAAGCCTTTCATTCTGCTTCCTGTTGTTTAACCAATTGTTAGTGCATAAAAGGGCTAGTCTTCTTATGCCATGTCTATGCAGAAGTACCTTGTCCAAAGTCTTTGGGATGTCCAAGTATGCAATGGGATACCATCGAATCACCCTTATCCACGTGCTTGTTAACCTACTCAAAGAACGTCAAAAGGTAGGTGAGGCAGGAGTTCCCTTTGCAGAATATATTTAAGAGTCTTTGGTGAGGTACTTTGTCAGAAGCCTTTGGGAAGAAATTGCTGTTGTTTCTCTTAATATTTTAGCAATCTGCTTCTCAGATTCTCTTTATGCTCACTTTATTGTCAACTTACATTTGTTTTTCCAGAACCTAGGTGGAACATGCAGTCAACTTTTTAGACTGAAGCCTTTTTGCCTTTTATGGCTTCCTTCACTTGAGTTGTTAACTATGCAGGCACCCTTTTAGATTTGGGGGTATTTTAGATTACCAGACTTGAGATGGCTATACATTTTCATAAAGAGGAAATAGGAGTTGATTTTCTCAAATGTTTTTGGAAGTTCAAGTACCTAATACCCACCAGATCACCTTTATCCATGTGCTTATTCAAACTTTCAAAGATGTGCATAGTTTGGTAATGAAGGACTTTCTTTTGCAGAAGCCATATTGAATTTTTCTTGTTAGGGCTTGTTCTTCGTGCTTAATAACTCTGTTTTCAGTAATGCATTCCTTCGGTTTATGTATAACAGATGAGATTGGACATGCTCGTCAGTTCACCTGGTTCTCATAGAACTAGCACATGGTCCTCTCAGTACCCCTCTGCTGGTTTATGATGCTGCCATTGGTCAAGTAAAGACTATGCTGCTGCATACCTGGCTTACTGCTTTTTGTGTCTTTCCAGGTACATATTGCCCACTCTTTTAATTATGCTTTCTGGTAGATATAGTATCATTTGAATGTAACCTTTCATTAATTCATTTTCTTACTTGAACATTTTAGCCTTCCTTAATGGGGCCCCTAGTCTTTTCTGCTAAAACAGATGTTGGGTACAAAGTAAGGCCATAAATCTCTCTTCTTCTTTGCCAATAATTAGACATGGTCTGATTTCCCTTTTAGGAAGTCCTGATGCCTACCAGGGAAAAGAGGACTGCAGGAAGACTTAGGGCAGCTAATTAAAGGGGGGAAATAACCTGGAGCTGGAAACATTACAAACAGTTTTCAGTCTACATAAGGAAAGCAGTATTTAATTATATACAATTAAAACATTATATTTCAAACCCCTGAGAAACGGCGGGCTTCAAGAGACCACTTACTGTGATTGAAAAGGTGCTAATGAACTCTAGAGATTCCAAAGGCATCCAGACTACATAGTGAACTTATTAAACTTGATCTCGAAGACAAATCTAATTACTGGGATAAATCGAAAAAAGGAGACAGACTTCAGATAAGGAAATTCCCTTAGAGCTGTGAGTTCTTATTAGGGTAGTTTGAAATATCTTTTGGGCAATAACAAAAAAATATCTCTGTCGTTTGAAAAACTTAAAAAGATGCTGAAAGAAAGACTATTTCCTGGCTGCTACTACTGAAACTATTTGGTTTCAGCCCATTCCTGACAGAAGCAACGGCAGGGGACGGGGTGGCCGAGGCACCACCAAGGCACCTCCCATGAGGTTTCCTGGCCACTGCAAGGCTAAAACGGGGTATTTTTAAAAAATAAAGATTCAAAAACGGGGGGAAAACCCCATTGAAAACAGCGGTTCTGCACCAACAAAAAGGTGGTGCAGCACTGCCGTTGCTTCAGGGGGTATTCCCGGGATGAAAGGGGTTTGGAGGCTGCCTAAAGGCAGCTATACCCTCCGGAACACCCCAGGAACACCTCCCAGGACATCAACCCAAGGACTTGCGCCAGGAGGACACTGGTGGGAGACTGCGCTGGCGTCCAGGGGCCGCACTGCTGCTGTGATCCAGGGGGGTCAGCGTCGGTGGCATTACGCCGGCATCCATGCCAATTTGCACAGTGCAAGTGGCACAGACGCCATGGTAGGGGTTACGTTGCTGCTTAAGGCGATTCAGTCCTCAGCCTCAGGAATGGGCTGTAAGAGAAGAACAATCCGGATTAACAGTTATAAGTATGGTGATAACAATGCTGTGTAATAAAGTGTGCACGCGTACCTATGTCAGTTGATGTTTACATAAAGGTAAGCATCTTCCCTGAGCACTGAGATTTTAAGGTGCCCTTTGTAGAGCCAAAAATTCTTTTGTGGCCTTAAAGAACACATTTGTTGCATCTGACTTATTAAAGCTGCAGTCCTAAAGACACTTTCCTGGGAGTAAGTCCCATTGAATAGCACTTTGGAATAGATCTTCTTAGGATTGCTCCCTAGACATGTGTGGAAGTCCTACAGGAATCTTTGTAAAATGCAAAGGGAAAAACTAGCATTCCACTGACTGGTGTCCCTCCTCTGGTTTGTATTCAGGAAAAGAAGCAAGACCAGATAGGGGATGTAAAGTTTCATGATAGAAAGCCACTTCACATGCCCATTTCAGGAAGGAAAAAATGCCCTATAACAAAGCTCATGCAGATGCTGGATGGAATTCAGTGCTCCCTTCTCGGGAGGGGGGAATTCCCTGCACATTCTCCTCGGTGATATTCCAATTTTGAACATGCAGGAAAGAGTTTTTGTCCCCTGAGAATACATTCATACATGAGAATCTAAAAAAGTAGAATCTAAAAACTTGGGAACATAAGAATAGCTGTGCTGGATCAGATCAGTGGTCCATCTAGTCCAGCATCCTGTCTCACACAGTGGCCAGCCAATTACTCTGGAGGGCCAACAATAGGGCATAGAAGCTAAAGAAGCCCTGATGTTGCCTCCTGGTACTGGTATTCAGAGGTTTACTGCCTCTGAACATGGAGGTTACCTTTAGTCAACAGGGCTAGTAGCCACTGATAGATCTAATCTCCTTAAATCTTTCTAATTTCCTTTTAAATCTGTCTGTGCCTGCAGTAAGGTTGAAAATGGCTGCTTTGGCAATTGGACTCTATGGTGTTGAAGTCCCTCCCCTCCCCAAACCCTGCCCTCCTCAGGCTCCACCCCAAAATTCTCCAGGTTTTTCCTAACCCGGAGCTGGCAACCCTATTCTAAGTCCATTGAATTCAGTGGAGTTATAAGGGTGTAACTCTGCTTAGAATATGCCCCCAGAATCCCTTTACAATGCACAGGAGTTCCATGGCAGATACCTATCCCATCTTCGCAAAGTTGTAAAACCACAGTGCTAATGAAATGAAGAGCATCCAAGATTTAAAAAGGGGGAGGGGTTAAACTAACAGCCAGAGGGGTAAAGAGATGGATATGGAGGGGAGAAAATTAAAACAAATGTATGGAAAATAGAAATAAAGACCAAAAGTATGGTGGACTGACACTTGGTGACTCCCACCAGTATAACTACTTCCCAATGAGCCTTGAACTTTACTACAGCTGTATGGGGACCCTTTTCTTCTTTTACAAATGTTTCCCTGCTCTGGTGTTTTCAAGTGGAGTTTTAAACTTGGAATCTGCAGGTTAGATTTTTTGTTGTTGTTAAAATACACATGCACACCCAAAACAACAATAACCAAAGCTAGGCTTGCACAGCCTAATTGAAAATGTCATTTAAACCTCTCCAAAATGAGCTTGATGTCTCAGCCTTAAACTCATCAGGCTGATATTGGAAATGTTTCAACATCAATGTTTTTACAGTTGAAAGGACTGGCTTGGCCTTTGACAGCAAAGGTAAATGTAATAGGGGCTGGCATTCCTGTTCCTCTTGTCAGTGAAGATCCTTTTTTCTTTCTTTTTTTGGCACAGTTTACTTAATTGCAGTCACTGCATGGGAAGGAAGATCAAAACTGATTTGATTTTATGCTATAATTGGATACTCTTTTAGAGGCCAGTGAGCTGAAAAGGAAAAGATATTGCTTTTGGTGTTTATATCTAAAAAAAAAGAGAGAATTATCATAACACTCTACTACCCTAAACACTACTAAAGTTCTTACATGAAAGCGGGTCATTAGACATAATAACAGAAACTGTGCTCAGAACAGAACAGCCACTGCTTGCCCAGCTTTTACATGGGATGAAATCAGATGTCAAGGAAGTAGGGTTGCCAGGTCCCTCTTCGCCACCGGTGGGAGGTTTTTGGGGCGGAGCCTGAGGAGGGCGGGGTTTGGGGAGGGGAGGGACTTCAATGCTATAGAGTTCAATTGCCAAAGCGGCCATTTTCTTTAGGGGAACTGATCTCAGTCACCTGGAGATCAGTTGTAATAGCAGGATATCTCCAGCTAGTACCTGGAAGTTGGCAACCCTACAAGGAAGCCATGATGAGCGCTTCCAAGATCAATTTCCTGCCTTGAAGAAGGAAAATGTTTTGGGATATGGCATTTTTGACTAGGTTGAGATTGTGAGGTCATCTGTGAACAAAGTCTTGGAGAAAATATGCAAGTACCTTTCTTATGATCAGCGAAAACATCACGAAGTAGTAGTTATCAGACTTTTGGGTTGGTGATGTTTTCATTGGTCCTAAATAAAGGTGCTGTTCAGATAGGGAGCAATATAAATTAAAGTAAACAAACCTCAACCCATCGCACAACCCTCTCTTTGTATGTTGGGTCTGTCCAAGATTGACTTCAGGGATATCTATCTTTTCTTCCTACCGCAGCTAATAGCATCTACTGGGGACATGGATGAAAAGGTATAACTTCTCCTCCCACAGTGTCATAGCCCCAGGCTAAAATAGCCTTCCAAGGATGCTTTTTAAGATTAACTATCATGTCATGGATCTTCCTCATAACACATGGTTTGACCCTTGTGTGTGTAAGTGCCATCAAGTCACATCTGACTTATCGCAACCCCAGCAAGGGGCTTTCAAGGCAAGTGAAAAGCAGAGGTGGTTTGCCATTGCCGCCTTCTGCAGAGTCTTCCTTGGAGGTGTCCCTTCCAAGCACTGACCCTTCTTAGCTTCCGAGATCTGATGAGATCGGGCTATACCATGCTGCCTTTCCTCCTGGTTTGACTCTTAGATGGCTTTAAATCCCAGGATAGAGGCTCTTTGTATTTGATCCAGCATTTCTATGAGTTACAAATGACTTTGTGCAACACTCAGAAAGTTAGAAGAAATAAAGAAAGCCTCATGAATAAAGTATCTCTGAAAGGGGGGGAGGGAAATCTATGAAGAGTGATTCCGGCCATTGCTCAGCAGTAATGGGCCTGTTTATGCCACAGAATCCAATAGATGTGGGAGAAAAAAGAAAGAAAAGCCAAATGCTGAGTAATTCCCATTGTCCTAGCATATTGTAAGGGTGCACTGTTTTTCTGACCAATATTTTTATTCATTGATATTTTGCAAATGAAGTTAATATATCATGTGCAATGTCCACGGCACAAAACCCCTCACAGAGAGACAGACAGACATAAGCAAGGAAGATTATCTACTGTTTCCAACATCTGCATAAACTACATTCTAGGTCTTTCTGTGCAGGCGGTTATTGAACTATTTGAGGGTTAATCCAGTAAAGGTGTATATGTAAATATTCATAAACACTGGTCATTTTTCAGATATAGCTGTGAAAGGTGATTAAATTCTTCAGGGAGTAATTGCCCTGAATATCTAATAAAATACTTGTATCCCGTCTTTCCCACTGACAACAGCAACTCAAGGCAGCTTATAAAGCAACTAATCCCTGGCACTGTATTACAAAGTTTTAAACAAGCATAAACAATCTAAATCAGCTGTATACTGAATACAATTCTGTAAAGCTCACTGCCTGACTAAGCAGGCTGTAGAGATCCATTCATCCACTGTCGAAAGTCCTTTGGAATTAAACGGCCTCACAGAGCCCCTGGAACTAGACCAGCATGGGAGCCTTCCTTAATAGGATTTCGTTTGATTTCAGTGACATCATCTGTTCACAGTGTCATTCCGGATAGGCCAGGGTCATCCATATGACTATTCTAGGAAGCATTGCCCTCAATCTAACTAAGGTTCATTTGCCCACATTAACCTCAGCATGTAGCCAGAGCTGATTGGCAGTGTGGCGTCATTACATTACTGGCCAGATTCACTGTGGAAAGCAAAAAAAGAAGCCCTAACAAGAATTTTTAAAAGGAAGTAGATGGTGGAAACCTGGACAATATCCCCCCAAGAGCACTAGTTGTGCCCCCAAAATCAAAATGGGCAAGCATTTGGTGCATAGCGGTTATATTTATGCATTACTAGTGCTTATCCTTTAGCCATCACTTCAGAAGTCACTTCCAAACCTCAGCTGCTGCATTTGTTCTCTGTGGCCAGGAACCAGCTATGTGTTATGCATGCATGGGGGTGTGCACATAACTGGGGGGTGGAGATGTTTGTAGATCTGTGCAAACTTAGTATGCTGGATCTTGGATATATTCAAGATTTAATACAGTGGACCGTGCCATCTAGTTGATATGTTTGGAGACAGAAGTAGGCATCATGTGCTTTGGATTGGTTGAAATCATTCCTTACAGGCTGGACCCAAAATGTTGCTATTAGAGACCAGTTACCATCAGTGTGAGATTTGTCAGGTGGAGTTAATTTTATACAGTTAACAAGCATGAATAATTTGTTCTTCAGTACTTTGTTAAAACTTGTAAAGGCTTGAACAGGTTTTCTTCAGAAGGCTACTGATGACAGTTTTTTAGAACTCTTGGCATGGTCCTTTTCATGATTAATTAAACCCAAAACATCCCTGGCAGATGTTTATCTCACCTATTTTGAACTAGTTCTTGAAGTATAGGAGGAATACAGTTTCACAAATGTTATCACTAACTTACTTGTTTCTAATAACCATGCTTGCCACAGAAATTTTACTAAAGTGAAATTTGCAGTGAACATTGTGATCCCATCTTAAGCAAAACCTTAAAGATCAGTTGCCATACTCCAGATGAAGTCTGGGAATTTCCTGGAATTACAGTGTATCTCCAGATGACAGACAACAGTTCCCCTGGAAAAACTGGTTACTTTGAAGAGTGGACTTTTGGGTAGACGTAGAGGGTGGACTCTATGGCATTATACCCTGCTGAGCTCCCTCCCTAAACATCACCTTCCCCAAGGTCCACCCCCAAATCTCTAGGAATTTCCCAAGCCAGATCTGGCAACCCTACTTAATGGTGTTTTGAGAGAAACCAATACAGTTGGAATACAATTAGCATATCTTGGGGGGAAGGGTTCCTGTGGAAAACCCAGGCTAAGCAGGATTTTTAAAACTAACAAGCAACCACCTAAGAATATATAATCTGAAGGTTTCCCTGTTAATTTTTTAAACAATTACAAAAATGGGTGCCAACACACCAAACAGTCATTAAATGATTATTAGTACTCCATAATTAGTATGTTTCTTTCTGGCCTCTAGTTATTTGAAAGCCAGCATGGTGGAGTGGTTGAGAGTGGTGGACTCTAATCTGGAGAACCAGATTTGAATTCCCACTCCTCCACATTGGCGGCAGACTGTGATCAGGTTAACTGGGTTGGTTTCCCCACTTCTCCACATGAAGCCAGCTGGGTGACCTTGGGCTAGTCACAGTTTTCTCTGAACTCTCTCAGTCTCACCTACCTCACAAGGTGTCTGTTGAGAGGAAAGGAAGGGAAGGAGATTGTAAGCCAGTTTGATTCTCCTTAAAAGGTAGAGAAAGTCGACATATAAACACCAACTCTTCTTCTTCCTTTTCCTCTTCTGAGCTCTGTCAGTTTCTCATTAAAACCAAAAATATACATTGGGCATGCCAATGGTTTCTCTTTTATTTCAGAATTAATCATGGAATATAAGAGGTACAATATAACTGCAAAAAGGAACTTTAATCTATATAGACTGTACATTCTAATAATTAAATAATATTATTATATGTAGTGTGTTAGAATCTTTATATTTTAACACTTGTAAAATGTGCTCCTAATTTTGGGAAACTCCAGGTGGCAAACAGAGCCCCGTGGCGCAGAGTGGTAAGCTGCAGTACTGCAGTCAAAAGATCTGCTTGCTACCTGAGTTCTATCCCGATGGAAGTCGGTTTCAGGTAGTCGGCTCAAGGTTGGTTCAGCCTTCCAACCTTCCGAGGTCGGTAAAAGGAGAACCCAGCTTGCTGGGGGTAAAGGGAAGATGACTGGGGAAGGCACTGGCAACCCCTCCCCCCCGTAAACATAGTCTGCCTAGTAAACGTCAGGATGTGACGTCACCCCATGGTTCAGGAATGACCCAGTGATTGCACAGGGGACCTTTACCTTTACCTTTTACCAGGTGGCAAACTGTTTAGTAGTAGTGTTAGGGCAAACACACTTTAGCAGTGTTAGGGCAACAGTTTTTAATTGTGAAGGAAAGTACGTTTCAAATCCATAGGCCTAGTAATGCAGGTTTTTAAAAGTATTATTATGATTAATAAATGACTATTAAATCAATAAAAAACAACAATAATAAATCAAAACATTCATCATTCAAAGGAAAACATGCATTTCTAAAGCTGGTTAAAAAGAAAACTTTCTTCATCCCATAATTGTTTCAAGGGAATGGCATGCATATATTACATTCCTGTCCTAAACGTTGTTACATCCTTATAAACCCACTGAATTAGGATCAGCTCTCCTTAGAACTGCACAATATAATTATTCAGCTTCAAAAAGTCCTTGTTAGGCCCTTTCAAAGAGTACAAAATGGCTCCAGTCACAAGGTTCTCAGGCCACCCTGCACAAGAAATCTCATACATGCATCAGGCAGCATAAAGTAGTAGTAACAGAGGGAGAAAAAAAGAACCCTGTTTTTTTTGGGGGTTTTTTAATGTAACCCATCATGGTAACAAGATCATTCCTCATCCAGGGTCAATTAGAGCTGGGCAAGTCAGGAGTGCCATAATTCATCACAAATGACATATTTCATTACTTTTGTTTTGTTTTGTTTGGTGTCACCTGAGGAATTTTTGTTAGCCCTCCTCCCTGATTGTGTGTTTTTGTGTGTTTATATGTTTTATTTGTTTTAAATATTATATATGTCTTTACATTTTAAATGCTTTATTAATGTTTGAAATGTTTTAATGTTTGCCACCTTTGAGGACCCTGAATTGGGTGGAAAGGCGGCACAGAATTTTTAAAAAAGAATAAATACAATCATGCATCAGTGCTGAGTCACCTCATTATTGCCAAGTGACTAGCGTTTTAACTGAGTGTCACAGGAGGGAACAGAAATCGAGTCATAATGTGCGTACTTATTTCCTGAGTTTCAGAGGAATGGCCACATATATGCATATAAGTAAAGACTGGATTTGCACGTTTTGCTGGCTTCTAAATAAAGGTTGGCCACTGTAAATTGACAATGAGCCGGTTGTTGGGTAAGGGGCAAGTTGGTGGTCAGAAATTCTTACTTGAAGGCTTCAATCCTTGTTTTACTGCAATAAGAAAAGGGAAACCGTCATTGGTAATAGTCAGAAGATACTTAATAGTTTACAAGACTTGTTGAAAGGGCACTAGGGAGGTAATTAGAATAGCTGATCACAACCTAGAGATGGAAAATTTCCAGAAATTTTGAAACCACAAAAAATAGAACAGTGAAAATAGAAAACACAAATGTAATCAAGAAAAGTGTTATCTGCACAGAAACAGACTTGTATAATCACAGAATGTCTAACAGCACATCTGAATATCGAATTAACCTTCATAACACGGCAAGCACTGACCTTTTCACTAGTATATTATCATTCAACACATTGCAACATATTAATTGTGGACAAAATGAGTCGCATTTAAACAGTAAATAAGTATGGTCTACAGTATACACAGCAATTATAATTCTCGAATGTTTCTTGCATTAAAATAATAGAAAGGGTTGCCAACCTCCAGGTGCTACACCACAAGAAAAGAAGGCTCAGTGCTGTAAGGATAATTGGAGCAACCCAAAACAGCACTATAACACTATAAAGCAAATAAGTGAATTTTATAAAGTGCAAAGTGAATAAATATATACAGCATATACAAAGGGAGTACAAACAGATACAAAATTTACAATAACAATCCAATAAGTATGACTTATCAAGAAAATGCCAAGGATCCTGATTCAACAGGTAAGTTCAAGTAATCAACCAATTAAGGTATCATTTGATATTAGAATTTTTTGAATCATTCAAATTCTTTTTAGGTTGCAGTTATTGGAACAAAGCCACAGGAAAAAGATGTCAGACGTGTTGTCTAGATCGGGACCACGTTTCGCATATGGCTTCTTCGGTGACCTGTATCAATAATAGATATAAATATAAGTGCCTTAGTAGGTGTTGTCTCATAGGGACCGCAAAGATTTGTATCCAGTAGGGCTGTCAAAAAAAAAAAATTCGGTACAGTTCGGATTCGGCCGAATTTGACCCTTGTGGGGTCGGTACGGTCCGAAGTCCGAACTCCCCCGCTTCGGATCCCCGGTAATTCGGGGGGATCCGGAGTTCGGGGGAAAATTCGGCCGAAGCGCGCCTTCAGGGATTCCCTGAAGGCGCGCGGGGGCCCTTTAAACTGATCTGAGCCTCCCAGCTGGGAGGCGCAGATCAGTTTAAAGGGCAGCCCGCCCCCCTTCAGCGGGCTCCGCTGGAGAGGCGCGGGCTGTCATTTAAACTCATCTGCGCCTCCCGGGCGGGAGGCTCAGATGAGTTTAAATGACAGCCGCGCCTCTCCAGCGGAGCCCGCTGGAGAGGCGCGGCTGCCCTGGCGTGGCTGCCCTTTAAAGTCATCTGCGCCTCCCGGGCGGGAGGCGCAGATGACTTTAAATGACAGCCGTGCCTCTCCAGCGGAGCCCGCTGGAGAGGCGCGGCTGCCATGGCGCGGCTGCCCTTTAAAGTCATCTGCGCCTCCCGGGCGGGAGGCGCAGATGACTTTAAATGACAGCCGCGCCTCTCCAGCGGAGCCCGCTGGAGAGGCGCAGCTGCCCTTTAAACTCATCTGCGCCTCCCGGGCGGGAGGCGCAGATGACTTTAAAAGACAGCCGCGCCTCTCCAGCGGAGCCCGCTGGAGAGGCGCAGCTGCCCTTTAAACTCATCTGCGCCTCCCGGGCGGGAGGCGCAGATGACTTTAAATGACAGCCGCGCCTCTCCAGCGGAGCCCGCTGGAGAGGCGCAGCTGCCCTTTAAACTCATCTGCGCCTCCCGGGCGGGAGGCGCAGATGACTTTAAATGACAGCCGCGCCTCTCCAGCGGAGCCCGCTGGAGAGGCGCAGCTGCCCTTTAAACTCATCTGCGCCTCCCGGGCGGGAGGCGCAGATGACTTTAAGTGACAGCCGTGCCTCTCCAGCGGAGCCCGCTGGAGAGGCGCGGCTGCCCTGGCGCGGCTGCCCTTTAAAGTCATCTGCGCCTCCCGGGCGGGAGGCGCAGATGACTTTAAAAGACAGCCGCGCCTCTCCAGCGGAGCCTGCTGGAGAGGCACGGCTGCCCTGGCGCGGCTGCCCTTCAAAGTCATCTGCGCCTCCCGGGCGGGAGGCGCAGATGACTTTAAATGACAGCCGCGCCTCTCCAGCGGAGCCCGCTGGAGAGGCGCAGCTGCCCTTTAAACTCATCTGCGCCTCCCGGGCGGGAGGCGCAGATGACTTTAAATGACAGCCGTGCCTCTCCAGCGGAGCCCGCTGGAGAGGCGCGGCTGCCCTGGCGCGGCTGCCCTTTAAAGTCATCTGCGCCTCCCGGGCGGGAGGCGCAGATGACTTTAAAAGACAGCCGCGCCTCTCCAGCGGAGCCTGCTGGAGAGGCACGGCTGCCCTGGCGCGGCTGCCCTTCAAAGTCATCTGTGCCTCCCGGGCGGGAGGCGCAGATGACTTTAAATGACAGCCGCGCCTCTCCAGCGGAGCCCGCTGGAGAGGCGCGGCTGCCCTTTAAACTCATCTGCGCCTCCCGGGCGGGAGGCGCAGATGACTTTAAATGACAGCCGCGCCTCTCCAGCGGAGCCCGCTGGAGAGGCGCGGCTGCCCTTTAAACTCATCTGCGCCAGGCGCAGATGAGTTTAAAGGGCAGCCCGCCCCCCTTCAGCGGGCTTCCCTGAAGGGGGGCGGGCTGTCGTTTAAACTCATCTGTGCCTCCCGGGCGGGAGGCACAGATGAGTTTAAATGACAGCCCGCCCCCCTTCAGCGGGCTTCCCTGCAGGGGGGCGGGCTGTCATTTAAACTCATCTGTGCCTCCAGGAGGCACAGATGAGTTTAAAGGACAGCCCGCCCCCCTTCAGCGGGCTTCCCTGAAGGGGGGCGGGCTGTCATTTAAACTCATCTGTGCCTCCCGGGCGGGAGGCGCAGATGAGTTTAAAGGGCAGCCCGCCCCCCTTCAGCGGAGCCCGCTGAAGGGAGGCGGGCTGCCCTTTAAACTGATCCGAGCCTCCCAGCTGGGAGGCGCAGATCAGTTTAAAGGGCAGCCCGCGCCTTTCAGCGGGCTGCCCTGAAGGGGGGGCCGAATTGGCCGAATTTATTCGCGAACTCCCGAACTCGCTGAATTCGCCCCCCCCCCTTGCCCGCCAGAGTTGAGTTCGGATCCATCCGAACTGAAAATCACCGAATCAGGGGAAATTCGGTTGATTTTCAGTTCGGACCGAACCGAATTGACAGCCCTAGTATCCAGGTCTCCTTTTGGAGACCTGGATACAAATCTTTGCGGTCCCTATGAGACAACACCTACTAAGGCACTTATATTTATATCTATTATTGATACAGGTCACCGAAGAAGCCATATGCGAAACGTGGTCCCGATCTAGACAACACGTCTGACATCTTTTTCCTGTGGCTTTGTTCCAATAACTGCAACCTAAAAAGAATTTGAATGATTCAAAAAATTCTAATATCAAATGATACCTTAATTGGTTGATTACTTGAACTTACCTGTTGAATCAGGATCCTTGGCATCCTCTTGATAAGTCATACTTATTGGATTGTTATTGTAAATTTTGTATCTGTTTGTACTCCCTTTGTATATGCTGTATATATTTATTCACTTTGCACTTTATAAAATTCACTTATTTGCTTTATAGTGTTATAGTGCTGTTTTGGGTTGCTCCAACCTCCAGGTGCTAGCTGGAGATCTCCTGCTATTACAACTGATCTCCAGCCAATAGAGATCAGATCACCTGGAGAAAATGACTGCTTTGGCAATTGGACTCTATGGCATTGATGTCCCTCCCCAAACCTTGCCCTGCTCAGGCTCCACCCCAAAAACCTCCCACCGGTGGAAAAGAAGGACCTGGCAACCCTAATCAAGCAACAGATTCTGAGTGATTTAGGAAGCAACCCTAAACATCTGAGATGCAACTCCCAGGTTATTCGGTAGGACTTACTCCCAGAAAAGTGTCCTCAGAAATGCAGCACACCCATTGTTATAGTAGAAGTTTTTTTCAATGCTCCCCCAAATTTTCATTTTTTTCGTTTTTAATTAAGTCTAAATCCCTTTACTAAATCCAAGTAAAGTTCTACCATTAAATAAAATTGTGGTGTATACCAGCTCATCCCCTGAATTTCTACTCTAAAACTGTCATCTGAAGCTGGCCAGAGTTTGTTGCTATCCATGCACCTTTGGCAACAAGTGAAAATTACCCTAAGGAATAAAATACCAAGACCACGGTTACACAGCCCGGATAACCTACGAGAACCAATGAACTCTGACCGTGAAAGCCTTCGACAATACCCTAAGGAAACTTGGTGGTAGCCAGAACTGGGTCATCAGCGGAGATCAGGAGGCACAGAATAATGTCCAAGTGCACTCCCAAGGACATCCCCCGCAAAAGGTAACTGAAGATTTCATAATTCACAGTGGGTAGCCGTGTTAGTCTGTTTGCAGTAGTCAAAAAGAAGTGAGCTGTGGCTCACGAAAGCTCATACCCTACCAGAAAATATTTTTGTTAGTCTTTAAGGTGCTACTGGATTCTTGCCCTTTTTGAAAATTTCATGTCGTTTTAATTTTTTTAACTTCCTCCCTTTGCTCCCTTCTAGATGTAAATGTGTAAAATGTAAATATTTAAGCTAATTCAAGGGGGTTAGCCTTGGATTTGTAAGGGTGCTGACATTACACATTCAGATTCCAGGAGAATGTGTCTGTGCATTGCAAATGTGGAACCCTCTGCATACCCACACAGGGATTTTAGGAAGAGCAGCTTCCCTGTTTGCTATCCAAGGAACTGAAATGCATTATGAATGCCAAACAGAACCTGCCTTTAAAGCCTGATTGAATTATAAGTGAAATCAAAGCCTGTAATGTGAGAATGGACCTGAAGCAGAATTTCTCCCCGGTCCCCAACAGCTTTACTTGCAAAAGGATTAGAGCGGGGATGGCAAGGTGTTGCAGGTCAGCTCAAGGCAGGACAAAGATCAACAGTGCAGAGGGGGAGTTTAAATTGCCCAGTGGATTAGCTCCTTACTTTCCTCCCTGCACCACCACTTTTAAATTCCACGTGTTAGGGAAAAACACAGAGCACTTGAGAGTCAGGAAATAGTTGCAGCTAAAGTTGCACAGATGACAGAAACACAGATATATCCTGCATTATAACATCAGACTGGACTCTTAAAAATACACACACAATGAAACAACAAACAAATCCTAACCCAATAATAAACTACCATCAGCCATCACTAGCTGATAATGTTCTTTGTGTCTATAAAGATTTAAAGAAGACCCAGTGAACCACTAAGGTTAATCCCCCCTTTTTATGGTTTTTTTTTGGGGGGGGGTTGTGGGGGAAGTCTGCTCTTTCTGTGCTTCTCAAATGCTGATTTGAATGAGCTGCTTGACAGCACAGTGGCAGAAACATTTTGTTTCAGCCCTACTTTAGTAGATGTTTATGTTCTGGAATCAGTGCCATTCACAGGTTTGTTTAAAGAGGAAAGGGCTTGAGGTTTTAGTCTTTAACAAAAACTTTCCTGAGCCATTCTAGCCTTGTCTCAGTTGCTGCTCCATTATCTTCCTAACCTTTATTACTCTGAGTTGCTCACTCACACGAGTCAGGTCAGAGAGACTGAGCCCAAAGCCCACGTATTCTTTTTGTACAAACTGGTCATAGGTGGCTACACGCACCATATTTCACCATGACAATAATGGAAAATACACTAGAAAACCTTTGGTACCCTCTCCTGAAGATGCAGGAAGACGTGACATTGGCTGCAATTCTCTTAATTGGACCGATATATATAACAGTCTGGGCATTTCATGGCTAAGAAAAAACTGAAGAAACCTAATTCTAAATTTAGTATGTGATAAATGCTGAAATCCTGTATAAAACAAGCCTTCTGACATTGGCAGAATTTACTTCCAAGTAAACATGCATTGGATGAAGCTGCCCATCACAGACGTGTTACTTACAAGCTGTAGGGTTTCAGTGTCTTGGTGCAAATCGACTGATCCTACTAGCTTGCCTCTATATGTTAGGATGTTCAGAATAGTTAAAAGGTGGGTGTTTCTGACTCCATCAATGAATATTTACATAAATATGGAGCTGCAGGAGTCTAATTAGTGCCTGTGAATATGGAACCAGCAGGTGGGTAGCTATTCTGTTATTAATTAAACCAGATTAAAGAGTATGTTCTTGTGTATGTGCTGTCAGAGCTACTCTAATCCTAATTAATCCAGAGGAACATTGCACAAGTTAATTAATAGGACTGAGAGAATGCTCCCAAAAGAACTTTGAAATAGTGGGGAGGGGGGAACTCCACCCCCCTTCACCATGTCTTCATTACCCTGATTGAATAAATGGGTGGTTCATTTGTTTAAGATACAAAATCCATAGAAGGCTCAACAGTTCTCTGACACCATAACGGGGGCTGGAAATCTATTTCGTCGTCTAAAAGCTCGAGCATCAACCTTTTAGGCATTAGCTCTGCAGAGTCATGGGAGAACAAATGTGCAAGTTCCTAAGCCCCAGCCAGCCAGACACCTCACTGTCCTTTGCATCTGTCACACAGTTCCAACAGTAGAAAGAAAGAAGGGCTGGAAACCATGCCCAGCTGTCAAGAATGCAGCAGCCACTGCCAAACCAGTGGGCTTAGTTTAATTGGCAGAGTTGAGGCCCCTGCAGCTTTTAGCATTAAGGCAGTATATGCATATAAACATCTGAATGAAATAAGTTATGGAAACGAGTGATGGCTGGATCTTCCCCTGCCGACATGATGCAAAACTGGGCTTTTTAACCTTAAAGGGAGGAATTACATTAATCAAATAGTGTGGACTTCCCTTTCAAGTTATAAGCACCTGAAGAATCCATTCATCATGTATGCCAGAGAAATGAGGTAGCCTGAGGCTGACATATTGCAAAATACAGGTTTCTAATCTAGAGTCGCCTCTTTCATCCATACGGGTGGTGATCGCCCTCCTTTTGTGTTTACCACTGGTGCTTTGGCTGTGCTGTTATAATAATGGCAAAAAAAGAGGTTCTGCTGTTGAGGGGTGATTTCAGACCAGATATAAACAAACCTCTGTGCACCACTAGTGGGTGCTGAGCTGATCCCAAAATTATAATGAGTTTAATCAGGGTCTTTATTAGCTCATTTTTCCTTGTCAACTAGTTTGTCCGTGCACTGCTGGTAATTTATGAGGTGTTGAACAGTGCTGCACCCTTTGCAAGCTGCTTGCCTTTTCAGATTCTAACTTCAGGGGGGCTTCTTTCCCCCCCCCCATTTCTGGCCACAACTACTCAGGGGCACACAAAAAAGTTACAGGTTCTTCATAGTAACTTGTCTTGCAGCCCCTTTACGCAGGGATAATTAATTTAGTGTGAAGCCTTAGTTTATGTTGGTTCTTGTAGGTTATCCGGTCTGTGTGACCGTGGTCTTGGTATTTTCTTTCCTGATGTTTCGCCAGCAGCTGTGGCAGGCATCTTCAGAGGAGTAACACTGAAGGACAGTGTCTCTCTGTGTCCTTCAGTGTTACTCCTCTGAAAATGCCTGCCACAGCTGCTGGCGAAACGTCAGGAAAGAAAATACCAAGACCACGGTCACACAGCCCGGATAACCTACAAGAACCAATGAACTCTGACCGTGAAAGCCTTCGACAATACTTAGTTTATGTGTTTGTCATACAAATATATGCATGAAATGATTACTGGGTGGACAGGGGATCCCCCTTTTTGTCACAGTACTTTCTCATGATACTACAGCTAGGAAGAACTACCATTAGAAGGGCCAACATCCAACCTGGTGTTTTTTGAGGGGGAGGGGGACATTTTAAAACAGAAAGAAATCACTGCACCCTTATCATACATTAATAGCCCTGTTCCTGCCACTGACTCCCTACAGAAATGTTAATTTAAAATCACAAAGGCCATTTGATTTTTTGTGTACAGGTTGTTTACATTTTTTAAACTACAGTAATAAAAGTTGGCTATAATTGACTGGGGAGAATATGTCTTAGGGCTGCTCTTCCTGTAGACAGAAAGCCAGGTGACTTGACCTGTATTAGTGCAATTAAATGTTACGTGTGTACTTTATCTTCTTCCAATTAATTCCAGATATGAATCTTTACTGCATGCTTATATATAGAAATGGCTAATTTAAGAAAGTGAATGGAAAGCTACCAGATGTTTTTGACTTGCAGTCAAGGATGTAGCTGTATGAACAGAGATAGATAGACAGACAGACAGACAGACAGACTTGTAGTCACTCTAGATGTACATGCTGTGTGTTGGCATTTTTTGAAGTTAAAGATAGGTAAGACAGGAAACTATCAATCCATACATCAATGAGTCTGGTTGAAGTGAAGTGACTCATGGTGTTGCCTACACTGTGATTTCTTGGATCAAAGAACTAGCTTTCCTGTAACGTTCTTACCTGGTTGCCTGGAAGAGGTTTTTACTCATCACAGGTGACTACAAAAAGTTCTTTTCATTTATTTATGCATTCTTATGCATGCACTCAGCAGCTATCAAGAATGCTATCATTCTAATCTGGTCTAGTCAGCATTCTAGTCAGCATTTCTAGTCAGGTCTGCATTCTAACTCTAGAAAAGCTATTGACAATACCCCACTAGAAATCTGTTCAATCTTGGGTTGCATTTAATAATGTTGTAACAGGGACCGCTTTGGAAGAGAAGAGATAGCAGGAAAGGGAGTATTGCTACAGCTGTCCAAAATTATGCACTTGGCAATATTTTAGAAATGTTGCTCCAGTCTGACCTTCTGCATAACATAGCAATGATCACAGCAATTCCACCCAGCAGTTCCTGCAAGGGAATGTTTGCTGTTGTTTTGTACCTTTTTTTTTTTTTTTTTTTTTGCTGAGGAAAAAAAGTGCTTGGCCAGAGAAACATTTGAAGCTAGATTGGAAAAAAAAAAAAAGAAAATGGAATACATTTGTGTTCTGGACCTTTCTCTATTAGTAATGTCATTGTAGAAGCACCACCTTTAGCAGATTAATTGGTTAAAATTCCTCTGATTGAGTCAGACACCACCCTATTATTTAGGCAACACATTTAAAAAATAGTATTAGTAATAATAAAAACTGTGGGTGGCAGGCATCATCTTATATTGGAGGAAATGCCTCTTTGAAAGGGTGCCCACTGAGATCCAAAAGGTAGTCTTGCCAGTCTGTTGCAGCCAAAAATCATTGAAACCACGGAATGCTTTTTATCAGTATACAAATATATACAAATTGTATAAAGAGACTAGTGAGCAGAAATTGCAGAAGAAGTCTGTGTATGCAACTCTTAGAAACTTTTCTGGGCTTAACTGAGATTATATAAGAGTCTTTAGCCTCACTTGTGTGTCCTAAGAAACGTCAGTATTGTAATATGCCATCATTCTCTATCAAGTGATTATAACGAACCATGCATGTTAGACCAAATCCTGAGATAACAGTTACAACATCTTAGCATGCAAACGAAGTACCTGGCCAGAAAGAGGCATATTTTTCAGCTGCTTCCCCCAGGCTCATGAGAAGAGCCCTGCTGAATCAAGGCAGTGGTCCAACTAGTTGAGCATCCTGTCTCACACAGTGGTCAGCCAGTTTCTCTGGAGGGGCAGCAACAGGGCATAGAGGCCAAGGCCTCCTGCAGTGTTGCCTATTGGTATTTGTATCCAGAGGTCTCCCTGCCCCCAGATGTGTGGCTGTTCTTGTCCCTTTGGCTTTCTGGCAAAATTGTAAGAATCTGCCTGCTCCACAGAACTGTTCATACTTTTGCTTGCACTGAAGTCCTGTGCACGGCTGATATTATGTTGTTGGCTGCTGCTACTGTTAATTGTGCTCTACTGTGTCTCTGAGGCATTTAATTGATTTGTTTGTTTTTATGTTTTGTATATTAGGATGGATATTTACTGTTGTTATCCTTTGTTGTACACTACCTTGGAGAGTAGAGAACTGGGATACACATTATCTAAACACAATATTTAGGGCTTCGATATCAGAGAAATCCCCCTACCCCACTTCTTTCTCCCCCTCTTTTACCAGTCATCTTGGAACAAACACACACACACAAAAAAATCACACTACTGATTCATTATCCTTTGACCCACACATGCAATGCTTCTAAACCATAGAAGAGAGCCAGTGTGGTGTAGTGGTTAGAGTGTCTGACTAGGATCTGGGAGATCTGGTTTTGAATGCGCACTCTTGCTAGAAGCTTGTTGGGTGACCTTGGGCCAATCACACAAGCTCAGTCTATCCTACCTCACAGTGTGGTTGTGAAGGAGAGAACAATGTGCTTGGTATACCCATTGGGGAGAAAGGCAGGATATACATGAAGCAAATAAATAAATAAATAACAAATAGTTAAAGGCGGCGTTTCAAGGCATGGTTTATGGGTGGAATGTGGATTCTAAGATGGGAATCCAAGGCACTGAGCTCCCGAAGACTTATTAGGACTTATTTTGAGAAAACATGATGTATCAGGTTGCACAGATGCATCCCTATGTTATTTCTACTAGCAATGATCGCTGGAAAGAGGATGTAGAACAAGAAGTACCTCATTAGAGGGGCTCTTGTAGGATTTTAGTTCTGCTTTCACTGTTCTGGTGCTCTGCACTGCCTCCCATGACAATCCTGCTTGTTCCTGTGAAATAATATTATAGTGGGCATGTGGACTGCATTCATGCAACATGTTGGAACAAACTAATCTGCATTTGTGATTGGATGGATTCAGAAAACTGCAGAGTGTGCAAAAGCGACTTTAAACTTTACCGTCTAGAAGCTCCAGTTCTATGGAGAGGTGGTTCATCTGTAACCTGTGATAATTTAGGAATCCCGGTATTACTGTTCTCCTGTGACAATGAGGAAACAGAGAGTGTGGTCAGCTCTCTAATAGCTGTTGCATCATGATGATGGGCCCCACTGGGATATTGTGGAGTGATATTTATTCTGGATTTCAGTAATGCAAACTACAAGGATGAGTGCCGCCTTGCAAAATCTGAAAACATTTTCTCCAGTGAAAGAGTTGCTGGCAGACACCTGAAATAATAACCAAGGGCCTTTTTTTTCTTGGCACTTCCCAGAATAATTTTCAGGCAGTATTTAGCAATCTCTAATTTAAAATAAGGCATCCTGTTGTGGGGGCAACTTGCGTGCATGGAACATTTCTCTGTCCTCTATGGACATGCTTACACTCAGTTAAATGTAGTTTCTTGTCCTGGTGTAAGTTCATAGTGCAGATGCCAGAGGGAGTGAGAAATAGGACTTAGAACAAACCGACTTAAGCAGAAATATCTTGCAGAGCTTTCACTGGCTTCACTTAAGTGGACAGATTTCTTTGAATCCTGGAATAGCTTGTGTTTGAGTAGCAAGGGCAGAGGACGAAGCCTCAATCCTCTTCTGTGTGAAATATTATCTCTGTGATAACATGACAAGCATTTTGTTTAACTTGACATGTTCAAAGTCTTGTAGATGCGTAGGCCTTGCAAACCAGAGATGATGCACACATTAAGTGGGAGCCTTGGCTGAATTAAGGCCATTGAGACAAGACTAACTGTAATGGGTAGGGTAGTGTAAAACCAAGTACGTGGTCCATGTGGATACCAGGTTGCATGCACCTGCATAAGGCTTATATGAAGATCACAGGGTATATTAGAAATGTGGACATCATAGCTTTCTGTTTTTAAAAAAATCATGCTTCTTCTAGTCCTCAGTTTGAAAATGAGATGGTACAGACATGAAAAGGTTGGGAACAAGAACACTTAACAAAAATAAAGCAAATTTGTAATGATATTTTTAGCTGCAATAATTCCTAAATTCAGAGATCTTTTTTTCAAGAACAATTACTTGCAAGGCAGTAGTCTTTAAAGGGAGGGGGGTTCTGGCTGTGTGTCCCTTCGCCATCATCAGCAGTGCAATAGGAATAGCAGAATTTGGTTGAGGCTTCTTTTCCTTATAGTTTCATCTAGGTACATTGTGAGCTTTAGGCTACTTTCTTCTGGCAGTGCTCTGGGAAAGTGAGTGAAACCATCTGAGTACTTGAGTGGAAGGGACAGCATAGCAGCTCCAAGGACCCTATTGCTTTTCAAAGTAGGTTGGGTCTGAACAATTAGCAGATATGCCTGGGGCACTTCACAAGTGCTTGAGGGGAGAAGGGATAACATTGTGGAACGTGGCATCTGCTTAACACACACTTTCTTGAGATGGAGCTCTGTGTGAAAGAGAGAGAAGCAGGAAACAAAATCTGAGGATTTTAAATGTTTGGAATGAGGATTCCAAGTGATATTGTGGCAACGCTGAATCAAAAGCAGAGTCTATCTGAGCTGAGGGGTCTGACCAAAGGGGCTGGAATGAAGATGTAGGGAAATGACAGGCAGGAGAGGAGGTGGGTGTGTAAGGAGGCTGCCGGAGAGGAAGGACTGCCAGGGAACAGAGGAACAGAAATGCAGAAAGACAACGAGGAACCACAAAAGCAAAGCCAGAAATTCATAATTGCCCAGGTACTTGAGTGGAAGGGACAGCATAGCAGGCCTGATCCAGACTTTATCTGAATGTGTTTCTGGCTAGGTCAGGTCAAAATGACCCAATGGGGGCTGCCTGTTGTTTTAATCATACTTCAGTCTGGGACAAAAAATATTACTCCTTATTCCTCTCCACTGCAGCCTTGAGGGGCTCACTATAAGGCATGTCCCTACATGAGTGAAGAGGTTGTCTGCTCAACTCCCACTTTTTCTGACAAATTAGGCCACAGTCTGATTTGAGGGGAAATTTCTTCACAGAATTACATAGTTGGGATCCACCTTGCAGGGCCAGAACCCAGTGGCTCTATTTCTTCTAGTTTCCTCATTGGGACTGTGAAATAATGACTTACTCAAATTTGTCCAGAGAATTCATGGGGAAGAGGGTATAAAAAAAAATCCCCTTGGAACAGTTTTGAGAATCTTAACTCAGTTACTTTCTATAAATACTGTGCTGCTGCTTTTTGAAAGCTTCCCATTCCTTTGAGAAAAGCAATGAAAATATATTTTAACTAAAACCTACTCATTTCACACTTTCCCACCCCAGAACATGAAGGGAAGTCTATTTTTGCATGATACTTTTCATTTCTACGTTCTACAATCTAATTAGGGATTCCTGCACAACTTGGTTACAAATATTTTGAAATAATCGTCCCCTCATCCATCCCTAAAGGCTAGAGAAGTACTGTTATTGTTGTTCTTGCTACATCTGTAGCCTTCAGGGGATGGATCGAGGAAGATTATTTCAAAATGTTTGTAATGAAGCTGTGCAGGAATCCCTGACTGGAAAATACTGCTGCTGCTGCTGCTACTGGTACTGGTACTGGTATAGCATAGGAGAATATTTAATGCTCACATTGTTTTATTTTTCATGTAGAAGCAAACCAGGGAGGATATAAGGTGAATTTAGAAATTGTATGGTCACAGTTGACAGGCAAAACCTAGTCACACTAGACATGCATGGAAGGTGAATGAGTTCAGAATTACTTTATGACCACCAACATTGTTGTGGACCCACCTCAGATAAACTTCTTACAAACTTAATGAATATGTTTCAAATGTTATTTGTAGCTTGGGATACTATTGTTAAAGAGCCCTGTGGAGTAATGTCTATTTCTTGACAACACATGGGAGGAGTCTGCTTTTTTTTAAAAAAAAAAAAGCTTAGCCAAGAAGGGCAAATGGGGCCAGAAGGGATCATTGGGAATCGTTTTAGTCTGACCTGTTGCAAAGCCAAGAGCATCTCTGTCTAAGCCAATTCCAGCATTCAAGTCAAGTGTTTCGCTTCTTGCTGCTGTATAGTAGGGATGGGTGACTTGTTGTAGACAACGTCAGAAACGTCTGCACCAGAGGGCAAGGGTTAATTTGTATATTTTGTCTTACATAGTAACTGGAAAACTGGTGCTAGTAGAGTATATTTCTGTGGTGTTCTTATTTTGAAACAAATTCTGAAACGTATGAAAGAGAAGCCAGAACTTGATAATCTTTTCTTTTTCACTTTTTTTTTTTTTTTTTTTTTTTTTGATGGGCAGAGCAATCCCAAGGGGGGGAGGAGTAGAGGCGCAGCCGGGGACGGCACAGCTGGGCCACCTCATGATCGGTTTGCTGTGCCTTGGAGTTACGCCACCATTTTTCAATGCCTGCAAAAGGGGCATTCCTGAGGCGAAAGGGCTTAGGGAGCTGCTTGGGAAGGGAAAGGTTCTATATATGCCACTGAGGTCGTTTATGCATGGGAGTTTTACCTGAGGGTTGTTGCTCACTGGGAGCACACTTTCCTGCCAGGAATATATGCACCAGCAGTCTCCAAGCTCAAACCAAGTCCCCGCCCCTTTAAATGCTGCTTTGTAATTGGCTTACATTGTAGTGTTTACTGTGAGAGAAAAGCCCCCCCAAAACCCAACTGCCACATAAAAGAGCATTTTAAGACGACGAAATAAACAGAGAAATCTGAAAGGAAGGGGTGGAGACATCCAAGCCTTGTTTTAAAAAAGCCTTTCTTCTGCTCAGAAAGAGCTCCGAGGAAGCAGGAAGTATTTGCATCCCTGCCTCTTTACATGCTGCTTTGTAATTGGCTGTGAGAGTATTCAAGTTTGTGTGTCCCGCACTTTGCCTTATGCATGGGGATTTCACCCGGGCTGAGATGAAGGAGTGGGATGAATCTGGTTAACAGAGGAATAGGAAAACCCGGGATTTGTGAGGGCTGGCAGCGAGGGCATCTCTAATGGACAGAAAACTCATGCATAACTCCAAAGAACAGCCAAGACAGACCGGGGGCGAACGTGAGTGATGGTACCCATGCATAAACGACCTGAAGCTCCTCACCCTGGCTGCTGAAATCACATTCAGCCACACTCTGGGCTTCTGTGATCCCCCAGGCATTGCCAACAGACTGTTAAATCTATTGTCACAGTTATGAGGGCAAGAAACTTGGTTTCTTTTACACTGAAAGCAGGACTTTCAGGCAATGGCATTCTGTGCTCAATATCACAGTCTGTGCTGGGGGGTTTTGGGAGGGGGGAATTTGTGTGAAGAACATGCAGCCCTGATCAAAGTATTCCTAATCTGAAACCTCACTGGGTGATACAGGGGTTTTATGTAGCAATTCTTTAAACTGCCACGAAAGCTGGAGGCTATCATGAATTTTCAGGATGTTTTCCATTCCCTCTTAGATGTGACTTCTTACAGTCTGAAGTTTTAAAACGGAAACTCTCCAGCTGTTATTATCTCCTCCCTTCCATGTCTGCACACAAATCATTGCTTATACATGATACATTTCTTTTTGGGTAGTCTGGGGTGGGGAAAGCCATTACCCCTTTGTATTACTGTAAAAGTTTAAAATGTCCCTGTAGGTAAGAGACAGGTGATGTGTGTGTGCTTCAAAAAAATTCAGGAATAAAGAAAAGTTAAGAGAGAGAGAGAGAGAGAGAGAGAGAGAGAGAATTCACGCATGATACAAAACATCCTGCAGCCGGCTTAGCTGGAAACATTTGCTCCCAGAATGAACTTGGCATGGAAAGTAAGGCAGACTTATTTGGCTCACTTTAATTTAAGAGAGGATTGCAGTATAAATGTCTTATAGTTGCAGATGCCTTTGTAATCCTTTATTACCCATCACAGTATGTTGGGGATAGAGATCAACCTTACATTTAACACACCACCCTAATGGATTTCTGACATTGTCCTTTTTGTTGTTGTTTTCATTTCCACAGAATTAACGCACCTCTGCAAAGGAGACTTTGGGCCATGGCAGAAACCCCCCCCCCCAACGTGTGTATGATTGCCACCCAAACTCTCGTGCTGAGTTGCAGCCCAGCAATATATGCTAAATAGGGGCTGGGAGGGGGGGGGTGTTCTACATATACCAAGCTCAGCACTGTCGTTTAGTGGACTGCCTAGCAACTGCCCAGTTACTTCCATTTGTTAGCAATAGTCAGATGATTCCTCCCACCCTCTTCCACAGCATATACTGAAGGACTAGGACCTCACACCGTCACACTTTTATATGTCTATTTTTCTTGTTTTCCTCTCTCACTTTCTCTCCTGTTTCCTTTCTTTAAAAAAAAAGAAAAAAAGAAAATGGGGGTTCAGGCTCTCCCCATTCATGGCTCCACCAGCTGAAGAGCTAAGAATTTTTCAGGCTTGAGGGATGAAATTGCTCTAAGAGCTGCTTCAGTAGAGCTTGGTGACTTCTAATCCATTTTTCTCACAAAGAAATGAAGGTGAATGTCTTTTTCCCCTTTTGATAAAGGTCTTAAATATTGCTCAAGGCAAACATGAGCTGCTACTAATCCTCTTCTGCAATGCAAATACGTTATGTATGAGCTTGCACTCTCTGGTCTAATTAAGAGATAGTTTAATTACACTGAATGTTCCTGAATGATTTAGCAATCAGTTAATATTTCGGTGTAACTGAAGGTACTTAGAGGCATTGGAGTTGGCTTGGAAAGGGACCGTGCTTGTCATCTAGCACTCAACACACAACGCAATTCCAGAAGACACAATTGTGTTTACAGTTTTGTTTATTCTCTAGTTCTATCCAAAGACTTCAGAGCAGATACACTGTATCTTATTGGTTTTCATAACATTTTTCAGAGGAAGGTTAGCTTAAATTATGGAAACCATAAGGGAGGGTCAAAATAGGTGTTTTCACAAGTCAGATCTGGGTTCCCCCAACCCATCTATACTGCCACAGTCAAAAGGCCCCTCTGACACTTGGGGACTTTGTTCCCATCAGCTGCTATCTGACCTTGATAGTATGAGAGGCAGGTCAGGGCAACCCAGATTCAGCTTGTAGAAAAATGTAGCATCTAGTTTGTTTCATGGCTTTGCAGACATTTTAACTTGTATCATACACTTGCATGCCAAATACTCAGTTGTAGTAGTTTTTACAAGCATGGTTTGGTGGCTGCCAGTGGTTTTTGGGCCACAGTGATTGTAACATAGCAGTAATTTTTTTCATACCTATCAGGAATGCCTGATTGAGAAAGTCACTGAGGGTGGACAGTGGATGCCTGTTAAGTAAGCTTTGCCTTACCTTAAAAGAACAAAGTTGCCTGAAAGACAGCTTGCCCACCCTCCTCAAGCCCTGCAAGGTACAGTTGTAGTGGAGGTTGTGGTGGAGACATGCTAGTGAAGCCCAGCAGACATAGTCAGCTGCTAGAGCCTTACATGAACGGAGTGTGGTCCATTTCCTCCACTGCAACACGCAAGGTTTCTGTAGCAAATAAGTTGATATGGGAAAGTTTCCCAGACTTCAGGAACTTTAAAAAGAGGAACATGCTGAAGTTTCCACCACATACTAAAAAGGCAACATATTTTTAGCTGAAATTGTACAGTTTAAAAGAAGAAGCGATTGAAGTGGAAACTGGAGGAACACCCTGGGTTGTTCTTGTTGTTCTTGGTAAATAAACATCACTTTTTAGGATAGTAGTCACCAAGGGACATAAGAACAAGAAGAGTTGGCTTTTATACCCAGCTTTTCTCTACCTTAAGGAGTCTCAAAGCGGCTTACAAACACCTTTCCTTCCCCTCCCCACAACAGACACCTTGTGAGGTAGGTGAGGCTGAGAGAGTCTGATTTTTAGGGGAGAATCTACAGGAGAGAGAGAGAGAGAGAAATACTTAACCCTTACAGGGGAAATGATTTTAAATGGGCAAGTGGAAGGCATTTGCAGAGGAACATTGGTGGGAAAGAGTTAAATGCCTTCCAAATGTCCATTCCAAATGTCCATGCCTGTATTAGCGGGAAACACAGGATTCAGGACCCCTTGTTCCCTTTGCAATGTTTAGTTTTGCCATTAGATACAGGATATATACTTTGTGCATGAAATGTACCCCATCTTTTCCACTCTCAGCAGTTTTTTAACCATATATAGCCAACATATCGATTTACAGAGTTGAGTGTTGTTTTCTTTTCAAAGGGAAGTCTGCAGGAGGAGCAATTCTTTTAAATCCTTCTATCTGGCAACTTCTCTTCAATCCTTTTGGAAGAATTTTATGTTACCACCTTTTGTCCAGGATAGAGAGAAAGATAAAGAGATAGATATTGCTCATAATAAATTGCTGAAAAAAGGTGTTGCATACATCACTTTTTCCCATACTGAGAAAATGAAATCCTGCTCTACAGTACATGTAAAAAGAAATGAATCTGAAATCACATTCTGATTCTGAATACAACTATACTGATGCTTGGAATGTTGCTAGCCTCAACCGTCTGTGTTGTACTCTACTGTTGCTTTGTGGGACTGCTGCTAAGGCAACAGAAAAACATACAATGTCACACACTCAAGAAGCTTTTACAATCTAAATGAAGCATCTTCCAAGTGCTATCAGAGATGTTTTCTAAAAACACAAAAGAAGGGTCACAGTTTCACCCCTGCTCATCTTGTCTCCAGGTAGCTATTTATGATTGAAAGTTGGCTTTGGATAATACATTAGGGGCACTTGAAAGGAGATGAATGGGGTATCAGATTAACACAGAGACATATAGCTTTTCAGAAAAGTAATGGCTTTGTTAAATCTCCCTCCCCCAATGGACAAATTTGATAAAAGAAAGTACCTCAGGTAAATGCATGCCACGGTCTTTAAAATCCGTGTAGCCATTGGCTGTCAGGTCTCTGGTTTTGAATTCCCTAAAGCCATTCTCTCTGATATTGAGGTGTTTGTGGAATGATAATAACCTGTAGGGCACCTAGGGACTTATGGGGCTGTTAAAGGGTTGCAGAAAAGAGGACACTGTTGCAGTAGAAGTCACCTGTAGATTATGTGTGTGCATGAGAGAGAGAGAGAGACAGAGAAAGAGATAATTGTGTATATGGTATACGGTATATGAATGGGGATCATGTGAATGAGTGTGTGTGAATGAGACAAAAAGAGGTCCTGTACACAAAACATTGGTGTGTACAGACAATGCAGATAAAGAAGGGAGTGGCACCGCAGCCTCTTTCCCAGCCACCACACATTAGCTACTTATATATAGGTGGCCAGTGCCAGTGTTAGACTCAATGTGAATAGATGGGGGCAGGGCTAGTGCATATGATCCTGCCCCCCCCCCTCTACATGTGTTGCCTGTACTCTCACATATTCTATGCCCAGGGCTAAAGTGAATGGAGCATTGACACGGAGAAAATATTCCAAAGAAAAAATATCTCTGCGAATTTTCATGGGTCCTCACAGTGTCATGCCTTTTCCATCAAGGAACCAGGCTCCAGCTCAGCTTTAGGAATGTCTGTAGATTGTCTCCACCTGAGATGAATTACAACACACCTTACAAACTACTGTAATGGTGTGTTAATTAAGTACCTCAGTATATTCCACATATTTACCTGATTTCTTTCCCCAATGTCCCAAAATTGATGTTTAGACTCTGCTAAGGATGAAAGAAGTTTTGAGATTTGACATAAGCAATATTCCAAAGAAAAACACTCAAACGTAATCTCAAATCTGTTTGTGAAATCCTGGAAGTATTAGTTGGGTGCTCTGGGAGGAGGACTCATAAGTACACATTTTCTGGAATGCTAACTTCACAAAAAGAAAAGACACACATTCATACAAATACTTAGGGGTTTGTTCGTAGCCTCTCTGTTTCTCCATTTCCCTAACCTTTCCCTCTTAATGTTCTTAAAGTCTTCAAGGAAGGTTGTTTTGCCTCACACTTTGTTCTTTTTAAATTATTTTCCTTATCCATTTTAAGTACCCTCCTGTCTGATATTCAAGCAACCAAAAAATTTTACACCAAAGGAATCTTTAAAACATTGGATTAGTTTGGAGCTGTCCTACAGATTTGTTTCTTGGTCACTGCTCAGGGCCACCCCAGGTATGGTTACCTCTGAAAATGTGTAAATCTCCTTTAAGAAAACATGCCTTTATAGTTATCTTCCATTTTTGAGTGTATTTTAAATGGAAGTTTGGTTCTAAATAAACATTGTTCTAAATCCCTTGAGGTCCTTAGGATGACTCTGCTAGGCTAGTAAATACTGTTGCTGAAGTCTAGGGGAAACCCAGAAGCTATGCTACATATTATGCTTTTAAATCAGTTTTTCTTGTGTCCATTGAGTGAGGTCCATTGAGATGAGCTAACCAGTATCAATGTGGGTTGGTTGTCACTGAGCCTAGGAATCTCAAGGGCTACTCTAGATTGTGAAAAGCCATTGCTGAAAATTTCAGGGACTCCCTGGAACTGTATTTGATGCATGTAGAAAAGCAGACAGATAACACTGGGGAGCATGTAGAAGCACTTCAAAATTTGGGCCATGTTGGAGGGGGGGAACCATAGATTGTTGCATGTTACAAAGCAGCCAAATCTTGGTTCAAACAGGCTTCCAGACATTTTTAGAGGATACATGGTTTCTGGAAATGTCTTTTACTGAGTGAAATTGTTCCTCTTTCTCCTATCTAGTGTTTTTTTCCTCTGTCTGGCAGCAGAGCATACCTTCCCACACCTGTAAGCAAAAATGCCTGGAACTGGATCCATGACCATAAGGTCATGCAATGCATGTACTCTGGCACTGAATGGTGGAGCAGCATTTTCATTGTGTGTCTGTGGCAGGGTATATCATTCATACAACTGGAACTTCCTTCCCATCATTTTATAGTGGCTTCAGCCCACCAGCACCACCATAACTGTTTGTCTGGATCCAACGTGAGCTGCACATTTAAGAGCCTAGACATTTCAAAAATGTACATCTTAAAGATGTATATCTTACAGAACGCTTAAGAGAGACAGGCGGAAGGGTAGCTGAACAGTAGCCTATTGCCCCCCTGGGGTGGCCGGGGGGGGGGCGTGACTGGCTGGTTGTCAGTTTCAGTGAAAACGATCTTGTAAGCTGCACAGAGATAATTTTAAAAGTGTTGTTTTTTGCTTTGGCAGTGACAGCTTTACCTGTATGCTGAGAAGCAGGAGTAGAAGCACTTCACGACTTCCTGTATTAACCACAGTTGAGTCTAATGTGAGAGAATGGGATGTGGTTGTCAGTAATAACCAAACAAAACCAGCAGCCAGCAGCGACTGCAGTTTCTCATTTTAGGAAGGATGTTGCAGATTGTGTATTCAGAACCCAAAGTTGTTTTGAGAAGTTGAGGATCTAGATATTATATATCGCAAACATAAATCGGTATTTACAAAAGGGCCAGCAGCAGCCAAAGCCCTTACTTTTATTCCTGGGCTTAAGATACTGCTAAGAGCTCTGCTCCATGCTATCTATGTATAGGACCACCAGAGGGAGAGGAGACAGCAGCCAGGCACTTCTTCATTGTGACTGGGTCCAACTGAGACTCCCTTCCTTCTAGCTTCCAACTGCCATGGATAGGGCCAGAAGAAAAAGAAGCAGCCAGGGACCCCTCTATATGCCTGGATGCAGATCCGGTTGAGGGCCTTTCCCTCCCTGTTATCTATAGGACCATCAGAAGGAGGATAGATGGCAACCAGGCATTTTTTCCCATTGTGCCTGGATCCAAATCCAACTGAGAACTTCCTAACTGCTAACAATTGTCGGAAAGAGAACATGACACAGCCAGGAGACCCCATCCACTGTACTTAATTCAGCTCCAGAAAAAAAAATCAACTCCTATTAGTATTGTAGAATATCTAGATTTAAAATTTGTGTTGGCGTAAATATGCTCTAAGCAAGGCCAGGTTCAGTGGGCTAGAGGGGCTCTTATTGCTGGAAGCTGCAGTGCTAGATCAGGTAACACAAAGCTGGAAGGGAAGGCCATTTTTAAGTTGCTTTTTCATCAGTTTTCTTGTGTAGAAGATATGCAGGTATGTTTATTCTAAAAATTTCACTGATTTCAGCGAGGAAGGCTTAAGTATGGGCTTTCATTGAAAACAATGAGACTTTAAAGTTCTTATTCTTCATAGGAAACTGGTATTATTGCTAATGAGAGGCAACATGGTGTTGTTTAAAAACAGCAACTAACTAGTCTGTCTGTATTCCAAGGAGAAGGCCATTATTCTGGTACGTCAATGCATTGATAGGCATTTGTATGTGTCTGCAACACAGAAAAACTCCTGTACAATAGGGTTTGTGGCACCACTAGTGAGGAAATGCAGGGTCTTTGTGACAACAGCAAAAATAATGCAAAATAAATGCTGAAATACAGGCTTTGTTTAAGATACATGTAGAACCGTTGATTTTTTTGAATTTTGCACCACCTAGCAAATTTGTCTTCAGTCAATACAAAGGCCATAGGTTACTTAATCATACTTATTTGGCTGGCACAAAAACTACATATTTTGCAAACCACTTTTAATGACATCCTGAACATGTTGCTATGTGCAGCAAGGTACTGCTTATGGAGTCAAAATACGTTTTCTGGGTAGGGATTCAAAACTCCAGTGGGGGCTGGAGATCTCCCAAAATTATAATTGATCTCCATATGGCAGAGATCAGTTCCCCTGGAGAAAATGGCAGCTTTGGATGATGGACTCTATGGCATTATACCCTGCTGAGGTCCCTCCCCAGGCTCCACCTCCCAAATCCCCCAAGAATTTCCCAACCCAGAGTTGGCAACCCTATTTCTGGATTGTAGAATAATGGTATTTGGGGAAGTTAATATTTCAAAAGTTACGGTGTTCTGCTTAGAAGTGCTGTTCCTAGTTTAATCCAAAGGTACAAGAATTTCCCCCCATCATGTATCCCCACTTAAAATCGGGAAATCTGGAACAATTTCTGACTTTCCCCTTCCAGGACTGATCATGTTTGTGGTGATCTTGCAACCCCCGTTGGCACCCCTACCACTTTTCCAGAAACAAAGGGAAATAGTTTTTGAGTGAACATACTGGTTGGTAAAGTTCAGTGGGATAAATGACTTCACCGCTCAAACGCTCCTGGGTTGCACCCAGGCATAACTTTTTAACACAGCACTGTACATGTTGTGACACACCAAGCAGAATGCAGGCCAGCAGCCATGTATTTCAGCCTGATGTTTCACACACACAAACACTTTGGCAGTCCCAAGCAGAAAGCAAAAACCAGGAAGTTTATCAAGCCCCTGGCAGGCAGTGTTTAGATTGTTGGTCACACATTGTGCAAGCCTGTTTAACAAATGATGCTATTTCCTTGGTATGAGATGGTTTCCCTTTTTATCCCTCTGTTCAGGAACCAAAAGAAAGCTTCACTAGCAAAGTATCTTTAATGAAGTTGATATTTCAGCATTAATTTTGAATTGCTGTCATCTCAAAGACTTTGCCTTTTCTCACCAGTGATGTCACAAATGCTATTGCGTAGGTGGCACTCACAAACAAATTCCGCACAGCACTTAATGAGCAGAAACAACTTCTCAAATGCTGGGGAAATGTGATTTGTCTGCAGTTGCTGGATTGCTAGATGGAGAAGAGACACTTGAATCTCATGCAACATCCAAGGAACACAAAACAAATATTGCCAACACCCATCCTTTTGTTGTGATTGAAGCAATTGGCAGAGCCAGAGCTACATCATAAATAAAATCTTTTAAAACCCAAATGCTACACATAGCCCTTCTCTCACATAGAGCACTATTGAAACATCACAAGGACTTTTGAGCCTGTGCTACTTGTGTGCATGTGTTAATGCAGGATGAAAAGCAGAAAAAAATCATTTAAAAATCTAATGTATGTTCTAGCAGAATTGGTTATCTTACAGTGGCAGAAAATGCAAAGTTGTTTTAAGTCTTGTGCATGAAAACCTCTTTAGAGCAATTCTTCTACTTCATTGGTTGGATCTCACGATCCACCAGTGAAAAGTGATGATGGTCACCAGTCTTCATGGCTTTCCCCTTCTCCTAGCAGCCATTTCTAACGCTGGGAAAATATATTCCAGGTTTTGGATCCATGTGCAATAATAGCCATGTGGGTTGGGAGGCTGTAATGGGAAGGGGGAAGGGGCAAAATCTCCTCCCACACATGCATGAGCAGATCTTTGCTGACAGAAGAGGAAGAAGGGAATGATGTTGTCCCCTTCTTAACTGCAGCCTCCCAACGCATGTGCTATTACGCCACACTGGCCCCATAACCACAAGGATAAACTTTTTTGGGGGGTTGGATATGATTTCTGGGAGAAGGGGAAAACCAGGAAGATTGGGGAACCTTTCATGGACTTTGCAATGTCTGTACATTGAATCCAACCCACTGGTTCCAACCTCTGGCATCCAACCTTTAGCAGCAACTTGCTAATCCAAAGAAGAGAGGGTTACAGTATTTCTCCCTCTTCAAAGCAACCCAGTTTTTGTCTACTTTTTCCTTCCTCTCACATTCTCTGTTTCATCAGAGTCTTGTCATTTTCTGCTGTTTTCTGTGCCCTGACGTGGATAGCCCAGGCTAGCCTGGTCTCGTCAGATCTCAGGGGCAGGGTTGACCCTTGCAAGTATTTGAAAGGGAGACCTCTAAGGAATACCAGGGTCATGACTTGGAGACAGGCAATGGCAAACCACCTCTGACTGTCTCTTGCCTTGAAAATCCCACCAGGGGATGCCATAAGTCAGATGTGACTTGACAACAAAAAAAATGTTATTTTGTATATTTCTTGTTTCTTTGAGTTTTGTGAATCAATCTGATGATTTTTGCCATATTAATTATTTTTTGCCTTATTGAATTTTATATATATATTCAGTTAATATATATTCAGTTAATATATATTTTTTATATTTTTAAAAAATATTTGGTTAATATATATTTTTTTAAATCTACTTTACATTCTCATTTCTTATTGGTTCATGAGGCAACTCACCATTATAAAGCCTAGGCTGGGCAATCTACTTATAGAGAGACCCACCATAAGTTCTATTTCAATGGAGCCACCTACGGTCTGACTCTCACGGAAGCCTTATTTAAATGTTTTAAGTTGGAATTTAGTGGGCTGGCAGAAATCTACCAGTGGTGGCAAGTCATGGCCAGTAGGTCACCACTCAAGGGGCACCACCAAAGGGTATCATCCCTTTGCGTCATCTCTTTGGGTGGCAGTGAGGGCCTGATGGTGCCTGAGGGAGGCTGAATGTGTCTGGGTTTTAGAGGTAGGGATACCCTCATTCCAGTTCTTGGGGAGAGAAAGATATGGCAGTGTAAGGTGAATGAACCCATTAAGGGAATTTGAATCCAACAGTTAGCATCTGCCCTATCTTGTAGTCTCTCTCTTCTGGTCTCTATAGACATGTTCTTTCAGCATCAGGCCTAAAATGCTGCTAATAAATACTATTTTGGTCAAACCTAAAACAATTTTCATCCAGGATTTGATCCAGGAAGGAGAAGCCAATTTCTGTACCTGGATAGACAAACCAGTAAAACTTATCTTCTCACAACTGTGTCAGTTTATTTTTGGTGGTTCAGCAGCATACTCCTGGTGACCAGTGAGGGGAAATGGTTCATACCATAATTACATTCCTTTATCCATGTGCTTAGTCAAACAGAATCCAGATTGTAGCGGTTCGTACCTGATCCTGGGCACACATTACATTTAGGGATTCCATTAGTGTTCTGCCCACCCCACTGTCCAACTGTTTTCCTATCTGGACTGCAGAAAGTGGCCTCAGATTTTGTGCTAGGGCCCTTGAGATTTTTATCACTCAGTGACCTCAGTATTCATGCTGAGGAGAAACTTCATGACCAGCATGAGACCACTGGAGGTAGCCCAGAACATCTTGTAGTCCATGTATCCTATTTTGATCAAATCCAATATGGTCCAACTTAGAAGTTGTCCTATTATCAACAAGGTGTAGTGGTTAAGAGCGGTGGGCTCTGATCTGGAGAACTGGGTTTGATTCCCCACTCCTACACATTAAGCCAGCTGGGTGACCTTGGGCTAGTCACACTCTCTCAGCCCCACCTACCTCACAGGGTGTCTGTTGTGGGGAGAGGGAGGGAAGGTGATTGTAAGCCGGTTTGATTCTTCCTTAAGAGGTAGAGAAAGTCACCATATAAAAATCAACTCTTCTTCTATCACGATCAGGCAATCAACTTGTAGGGTTTAGGCTGACAGGTACTCAGATGCTCTGTAGAGGTGGGAGATCTATCAAAATGTTCTGCCCTCAGAGATTGGTGGATACAAATTAATTCCTGGCAGGCTTTGGGGAGTTTCCAGCAGTTATGTTTGGTATTCTTGATGAAGTGTTAGTTGATCTGTGGAGTGTAGAGCTGACTTGATTGCTGATAAGTATCCTGTCCCATCTTGTAGAACCATTTGAGCCCTTTGGTATTCTGAGGAGCCAAGGATTATGAAATGAGTAGGGCGACGTGTGGAAGACAGATGAAGGCATAGTTGAACTGAAAATGACTGAACGCAGCTTAGAGCATATTTTTTTGTGCCAGCTCAGTGGTGGTGATAGTATTTATACTTTTCCATCACCATTGCATCTGCAGATATTCATGC
The DNA here is from genome assembly GCF_029931775.1 of Euleptes europaea. Classification (NCBI taxonomy): domain Eukaryota; kingdom Metazoa; phylum Chordata; class Lepidosauria; order Squamata; family Sphaerodactylidae; genus Euleptes; species Euleptes europaea. The sequence continues at coordinate 62,701,780 of NC_079318.1, forward strand.
AGCTGAGATGTTCTTATTTGTGAGGGAGCTTTGCACCTGATGAAGACTTTTAGCACCTGATGAAGACTTTTTCTTTTAGCTTACCTTTAGTGAATTTGGTTGATTGTTTCCCCATGTTGGTTATTGTTGTTGTTTTTGTTTCATTTATGTGTTCTTTGCTTTAAGGTGCAGCTGTTGGTTTTGCTGTTTGAATGATTTTAGCCAACTTCCTGTTTTTGTTTGATTTTATATTGTTGCTGGTTGTTTATGGGATTGTGTCACTTATTTTCAGTCTAGCTTTATCATATTATACACCACCTCATGCACATCTGATGGCAAAACAACATATAAATATTTTAAAGAAATGTTTAAATACAGTAAAATACTAACAATATAAAATTTAGTTAAAATAATCAACAGCCCAAACAGTAAAAATCCCAGTTAAAAAAATTAGAAACATACAAAATATTCAAAGATTGTTGAGTCTTATTCACATTAGTCATTGCCTTGGTTATTTGGGTAAATTTGTTGGGGGGAATGGAAGCATACTTTATGACAGAGTTCACGTTCCTCCCTGCTCTATTTGTTCTCTATCATCTTCTGGCATAGTTTATTAGCGCAAAGCTTGAATATATTTTCTTTAAGCCTCATTTGGACAGGCACTATGCAGTTAAATTTTATTATTACAAAACTGGCATTTTCGGCGAGAACATGACAATATGTTCCGTAGAAAACATATGCTGAGTGAAATTTCACAGGCTTGGCAGGCAGCAAGCTATACCCTGCAATCTTTTCTAGCTAATACAGAAAACTTACTTCTGTTCGTTGCATTACTAGGATGTTTAGCGTGATTAGATCACTGTGCTCTCCTGGTTTTGTCAATAAGTCCCAGGAAACGAAAAGCTCCCACTCTCTTCCTTCCTGCAGCCATCCACTATAAGAACTCCACTTGTGGTTCACGTTCTAGCCCAACTTTTCTTTCTAACCTTGGCCAGCCAAACTCCTCTGGGAAATTCAAAGGAAGGATGCAAAGCAATAGCCCTCTTCCCTGTTCCGCGTCACCGCAATCTGCTATTTAAAGGTATAACATGAACATGGGTTGCGGGGATATACACAAGCAAATGTATCATCCTTATATGAGTAACTGCAATGGGAGCTAAAGCGGCATGCCCTGATGTAGCTACAGCAAGAGGGAAAAGATTACAAGTGCCATAGATATGCTAAAAGGTAGATATACACAAGAGACAAAGGAAAGAGGAGAGCAGGGAAAAGTCTAGAGAATCTGCATAGCAGCCTTTGAAATGTACATGCCATTTATTTGGGCTACAGCTCTGGATTACTGGAGTTGCTTCCAAAACTGATGCAGACCCTGATCATCATTCCCTGAGCCTGATTCCTCTGCAAACCTCTCTAGTTAGAGCCCCTAGAACCCTCGAGCCCTAAGACCCGAACCTTTGCATTCCTGCTGTTATCTTCTTCCCCATCACTAGCATTTAAAAACTGTCATGACAGGGTATTGGACTAGATGGACAACTCATCTGGTGCAGCAGGGATGCTCTTATGTTCTTATGCATCCAGGTAAATGACCTGAGGGCTTTGGGGAGATGGGATTGCAGGAGGCAGGTGACTGTATAAGGCAGGGATGGGGAACATCCGGCCTGGGGGCTGTATGTGGCCCCTGAGGACATTTTCAGTGGCCCTCGGGAGCTCCAGGGCCCAGCCGCGGAGGCACAGCACAGCGCGGCCCTCCCCGAGGGTGATCCTGGGGCCGCGGCACCCTTTGGACCTCCTCTCTTCGACTGGCCCAGTTGCGTGGGGCCGGCGTGTGCGGATGTGTGTGTGTGTGTGTGTGTGTGTGTGTGTGTGGGAAGGCTTTTCTCTCTTCCTCTCTTTCTGTCACTCTTTCTCCTTTCTCCCCCTCTCTCCCTCGTCTCTTTCTTTGTCTGTCTCCTTCCGTCCTTTTCTCCCCCTCCATTTCTCTGTTTTCCTTCCTTCCCTGAGGATTGGCTGCGGGCTGCGGCCCCCTTGGCGCCTTGTTTGCTCGGGGGCCTACTGGAACTACTGGAGAATGACTTGACTAAATATAGTTCAGACATAGAAGCATATAAAAAGCACAAATTCCTTAGAGATCAGGATGATTATAGTAAGGAGAGAGTATACTTTTGGAACAATAGAGACAACAGGGTCCACCTACCTAAAGGCAGTGCCAATGTGGGAAGATATTCGGACTCTGAAGGGTCCTCTGGTGAGAGAGGCGGATCGAGCATTTCTAGTAGCGATTCATATGGCTCGTCATACTATCTTCGGTCTAATCGCCGGGATTTTTCCTATGCCCCAGGACCCCAACGAGGGCCCCGGAGGAAACAGAAGCCAACTTAGTAGTGAATTTGTCTTCACGACAGTTCACGCCTGAAGAGAATGCTGTTTTGAATCTCGGGCTAGGTTATGTTCCTACTCTTGTATATTCAGGGTTTCAAACCCGTGTAGATCTTTATAAGTTATTTCACAATATCAAACTTAAAGAATTTTTTAAAGGACAGGAAAGAGTTAGAAGTGAATATAGTCAGTTTCGTTTAAAATCCTCATTCATTCCGAAGAATCCTGGCTTTCAAGTGAATACTTTTCAAACCTTGGTACTTAGAGATCTTGATAAACTAGAGAAACGTAGGAGATGGCGGTGTAATAACACAAATTTCACTTCTGAACAAATGAAGCTTTTGAAAAATATTTCTTCTGATCCTGATATTACTTGCATGCCGGCTGACAAGGGAGGAGCTTTGGTGATTTTGGACTCTGTGTCCTATGACCAGGAAAATATGAGACAATTGGATAATAGAAACTTCTATAAACCTCTGTCCATGGATCCTTCTAGGAAGGTTATGCAGACAGTTAAAACTGTTGTATATGAGGGTTTGGCTTTGAATTACATAGATAAGACCATTTCAGATTTTCTCATGGTAAAATATCCTCGTGTTCCCATTTTTTATTCTTTACCGAAGATACATAAATCCTTAAGAGACCCACCTGGACGCCCCATAATTTCGGCTATAGGGAGCATCCTAGAACCTTTATCTAGGTTCATAGATTATTTTCTACAACCTTTTAGCAAGGATACTGGTTCATATATTAAGGACTTTAGGGATCTTATAAATAAGATTGAAAATGTATCGATACCTTCTGAGGCAGTTTTTGCTACGTTTGATGTCGTATTTTACCTCATTTTCCACTTTTGGAACTTACCTTTGGTTGCAACTGTATGGTGAAGCAACCCTATTGCTTTCTTACTTTGGAACTTACTTTTGGAACTGAATGGTGAAGGAACCTTTTTGGTCTACTTACTTTCATTTTGGAACTTACCTTGATTGGAACTGAACGGTGAAGTAACCTTTAATAGTCTTTTGGAAATCACTACATACAGTGAAGTCACTGGAGTCTCTGTTACCCCTTGTTTGAAGTACCTTATGCCATTTTTATGTTTTTGTTTCCATGTCTGTATTTTTGATTATGTTCAGTTGGATATTTCTATGAATGCTTCATTGCTAATACTAATTCTTTATACTTTACATTGAGCTTTGGTGCTGTTTGTTGCAATTTAACGAACGTTGTTCAGCATACGTGTCTATTGTTTAACCTCCAGGTGGTGGCTGGAGACCTGGCAACCCTAGCCTCTCCCCCCCCCCTGCCGGGAGATCTACACCTGGTTATGGCCCGCAAATGATGCTATAAATGACCAAATGGCCCTTGGCAGGAAAAAGGTTCCCTAGCCCTGGTATAAGGGGAGGGTTGAGTTGGGGACAGCTGCCAGTCGGATGAGATTACATCTCTCTCAACTGCACCGTTTTGAATTGGGATCATCAAGCACAAACTCCTCCACACACAGATTTCAACAACATAATTGTGGTTAAATGTGATGGACAATTCCTGAGCACACAGACGGGAGCAAGCGACACTGCCTTATAAAATGTGTGGAATCTTCTAAATAGGGTTTGCTGACTGGGCATCTGTCACAAATGGTTTAGGCCTCAGTGCTGGGGAAAGGAATTTTACGGTGATGAAGATTGTGGACTTGAAGTGTTCTGCCAATTGAAAACCATGCAATGCTATCCTGCACTTATTTAGTTAGCAGTAAACCCCACTTTGTTCATTTGGCTTTACTCGAAAGTTAAGCATGCATATAATTTCAGCCTTGATGGTTGAAATATGTCATCCTGTATAGTTTCCTTTAAATCAAACTAGTGACAATATTTTATATCTGAGTTAAACTTTTGGAGGTAGTTTATTATTCATTCTGAACACACGGATGTTTTACCATGCATAACGTAATAGCCAATTATGCTAAACAATAATTTGAAAGTTTAGCAGGGCACTGTTGTAGTATAGCATGCCAGTCTGCAGTAGTGGCCTCTGGCCTTTGCCATAGATGTCAGCATCACAGAAAAAGAAGGCACAGCCAACAAGGCCTTGGTTTGTACCAACTGAATCTTCAAAGGCCACCCTATATATAGTGCATTAAAGTAATCCAGTCTGGAATATACAGAAGCATAGATCAGCATGGATAGTCAGCTAAGGCGAGATGGGAGAACAGTTTATGAATGAATGTAGCTGAAAGAAAGCATTCTTAGCAGCAGTGTCAGCCTGCCTGTCTAACTGCGGGTCCAGGAGTCTGGGTCCAAAGTCCTCCACTGGTCAGACAGGGTCCTTTAGATCCCACTGAGATCTGGGAAGACAGCCCCTTTGGCCTTCCGCATGGCATTGCCTATCCACTCATTCATTGCATCCTTCCTTCCTTTAAGATATTTTTCCTGCTTATTCCACACAAAGTAGGACTCAAAAATGGTGTATAAATCTAAAAAATGCATCTAAAGGCTCAGCTTCCCCCCAGCCTCTGGAGGACAGGCGTCTATGATTTCAGGTAAAGCACAATGCCAGGCACTAGCTCCTTTTCGGGCTCGAACAGTCAGAGAGTGGCTCTGAGCTCAGCCCTTGGTGGAAAGAGTCCTCCCCAACACACAGCCTCCATCTTGATGGGGTTAAACTTTGGATTGTTTTCCCCCATCCCCTTGACTTCAGCATCCAGGCACTAATTCAAGACAAACAGCTACCTCTGGAGGCTTTATGAAAGGCATGTATAGCTTGGGTGTCATCGGCACATGAGTGGGCTGGTTGATCTCATGCAATTATTAAATACATATATAAGAGAACAATCCTAAGCATGTCTGCTCAGAATCCTGCTATGGGCTATTCAGTGGGGCTTTCTCCCAGGAAATAGGGTTGCCAGCAAGCATGGGGGAAAATATCTTGTCCCTTTAGTGGAAGCATGATGGCATGTTATTTACCAGGTGAAGTTACTTACCTCCATGTCATGAAAAGCTTCAGCTGCCCCTTTCCACACATTAAGCCTTTACTAAACGGATACTTTCACCATTTTAAAGGGATACCACATCTTTCCCCAGGCCTGTTGGCAACCCTACTAGGAAATTGGTTTTTTAGGATTGCACTGTAAGTAGCATACAGATGAAACAAAAATGATTTTTAAAGATTTTCCTATTCACCATCTCTTTCATATGAACACAGCCTTTATAAAGATTCTCCTTAGAAGGCAGAATTGAACTGGAGAAGAAAATACAGGGTATCTTAATGACTGACAAAAAACATTCTAAGAAGGAAAACCATTCAAAGAGAAAAGCTGCCAATTATTGCTGTACACCACCCCCTTGTCTAGTGGCTCCTATTCCTCTGCTTCTCTGCCTAGCTATGAATAAATACCAGCTGAGCCTTGCAGTTTCTAGTGTGGCAAATAATTGTGCTTAGTTTTTGAGAGGGTAGCCTAGCTTTTAACTAGGTTCTTTTTCCTGTTCTTCAGCCTTTTATTATTATAGACGTTAATCCCACATTGAGGAACAGCCATCATTTCAGCCCAGATTTGCTTGTTAAATGCAATGACATCAGATTTGACAGGGTCACTTGACTTTTGGAAGGAGGTGAGGAATGTTTTTCCATTAACGTTTGGAGGGAGGAAAGGAGAACACGGTGAAATGCTTTTAATCAGTTGTCCTTCCATCCTGAAAAATCTACATAAAGGCACAGATGCAGAAATATTAATGAAAGGGATGGCCCTAGAAAAGAATGAAACAGAAAAGGTCTTGCAGATAATCTTTCACGGCACAAATGACTTTCGCAATGATTGAGCTGCTCTCCCTACTTTTACATCTTCTACAACAATTATATCTTGCAATGCAAGTTCTTTTTATATCAAATAAATTACCCTTTCAGGAAAGATTGATGTCTTTGGCTTTCTTTGGTTCCAAAGAAAAGATTGGTGTCTGGCTTGTACCAAAGTGGGTTATAATTATAGTTATAAGGGAGGAAAGAACTACTTTCACATATTCTAATAAAGGGTTTGATGTGATACTCATCTCTTGCTATATGGGCAAGAGCTAGGCACGTGAGCATTTACCAGCTTTATGAATTTCTGATAGCTTTCATTTTGGAAATGCAGGACATATCCTCTTCCATGAAAAAGGAACAAAAATGTTGGCTTCTCCATATATCACCTCTGCCTCTCACAGTAGTAGGACAAAATGGTCATTTTTCTTTAAGCAGACATTATTTGGATGAGAAGCACACCTATACCCTCTAGCCTCCTTTTTGGAATATCAAGTCAGCTAGTGTAGTGGCTAAGAGCGGCGGACTCTAATCTGGAGAACCAGGTTTGATTCCCCACTCCTCCACATTCAGCCTGCTGGGTGACTTTGGGCTAGTCACAGTTCTCTGAGAACTCTCTCAGCCTCACCTACCTCACAAGGTGCCTGTTGTGGGTGTGGGAAGGAAGGAGATTGTAAGCTGATTTGTGACACCTTTCGGTAGAGAAAAGCAGGGTATAAAAACCAACTCTTCTTCGTCTTCTTCTGGTATGAATAATATCTTCCATAACTCTATCACACTGTCATAACAAATGGTTTTTGTCAGGCACAGTGGATGATGTCTAGGAGTCATGTACAAGAGATAGAACTTAAAATGAGGCTTGGGCCCATTGCACAATTTGGATTTTTTCAGAGTTGGTAGGAATGTGGGGAGGGTCTTGAACAAACATTTCTTGGGACTTAGTTTCTTGGGCACCATAGTGCTCTATCTGTACTTTTGTAATTATTACAAAGGCATTGACACTGTAAACTTTCCATCAACCTTTGCACAGTTAATATGAACCTGGGTTTGCATTCATACACTCCTTTTTGTGACAGATTAATCACATGGGGCAGCAGACCAGCTGTATGCGGGTATATGTATTTGCATAGGGCTCCATTCAAATTAAACCTCTACACATGGTAAAGGTGGGCAAGCAAACCTGAAACCCATCCCACTGCCATGTCTCATGTTCAGTCTCCATGACCAGGGCTGTGCTGGAACTCACAACAGACCTCCACTATTGTCTGTTCTGAATGCATTTAAGACTTCAAAATGTTTTAACAAGATGGAGCACGGAACAACAGAAGCATGTCAATGACCTGCTACAGAAGTTGAAAGATTATCATTTCTTATGGACCTCTGTCTTAAATGCAAGACCAGACTGAGAACTAAACCAGTCTTAAAGTGAGCGATCTGCTACCCAGCGTGAACAACTTAGTGAATCCACTCATCTATCATTAAAAGAACAAGAACTTATCCTTCATGTTTGTGTTAACCCGTCATCTGTGCCCTTAAGACTTTGTTATCACACCCTTCAGTCATAAGCGCTCAGCCAGTTTATTTGTTAACTTTTTGCCATCACAGATTTTCAAAAATCACAGAACAAAAACCTTGTTCATCAAATGTAAAATCATAATGGTTGTGGCTCCCGCCTGATAGAATGGCCTGCTTGACAAAGTCAAGCAGACTCCCACAATTTTTTTCCATAAAGTGAACAGGGTTGTAGCATAAAGGAATTGTTCAGGAGGGCACTTTTTACAAATCAAATGAGGTTTACTTTTAAAATGTTATAAAGCCTGGAGATGTTTGGCAGATTTCGTTTATATATTGCATTGCTTATTGTGTGTATTATACTGTTTTTATTGGATTGTTTTCTAATTCTGTAATCCTTGAGGTCAGCAAGAAAGGTGGACTATAAATGAATAAAATAAAATAATAATGTGATGAAATGTTTAAATAAAGTAATTACATATAAGGCACAATAGCGCTTTCACAAGGATATTATGAACTTTTTCAGGCAGTTAAAAAGCAGGGATTTTCCATCTTTGGATCAGCACTTGCCCTATTCCAGCATAAACAGTGCATGGAACCCAAAGCTCTGCACATAGAACAGATTTTTTTTCTGCCTCCCCTTTTTGCTCTTTACGTTCCTGAAAAGCTTCTTCTGTAGGTAGGGGGACCCTTGGGAATGATGTGTGACATGGTCTGGAATCTGCAAGAGGAAGGGAATATTAGCAGAAATCACTCTCTCTTTTGTGTGGACAGAAGTGCCATTCAGTTTGCAAAAGGGCAAGTTTGGGTCCAATAAGTGGTGTACATTAGTAGCTTCTACTGTTAGAGTGGTCATGGAAGACATAGGAAATCACCAGTCTGGTGAGATATACTGAATATGTATGGTTTAAAGGGGTAGAAATTGCACTCCATGTTTTGAAAAAAATATATAGCCACCTTGAATTTATTTTGGAAAAATAGGTACAGCAACAAAATGATACAACAAGTGATTAATGATGCAAAGACTTATCGGCATCTTCCTTACTGGTTGGTATCTGCCACTTTAAAATAGAAATAATTGTTTTTGAAACCCACATAAAATATTGCTGCTGTGGAGGTAGAGTTGTTTCACTCAGTGCCATTGACATCATGGGCATTGTCCAATGAGTATCTATGCCATTGACATAACCACATTCCATACAATGTTACTAACATAGTTGACACACCAAATATAGCTACTCAAATGCTGGAAAAATGCTGTTTCTCTGCAGCTGGATTGTTACTTTCTGAAAAAAACATCTGGATCTCATTGGATAGTTAAGTAACAATTGTGCGATTATTGCACAAAACCTCTCATTGACAGGAACATACTTGGCACACTTGCTGTCAGTAAATAGTCAAGATCTCCTGAAACATTAGAGAGAAATGGGATCTAATATTAATGATATTAATAAGGGGAGAAACGTAGAATGCATTTCCCTGCCAGATCTCAATGTAGCAATTAAAATTTCAAAGTCAAGAAACATAGTACATTTAAATCTGCCAAAATTAGAATCAAATACATAGTATATAAAGTTGCATACCTGGGCACAATTCATAGCAAGTTCTCCTGTGCCTACCCTGTTGAAATGAATGTAAGCCTCATAAGCAGTCCTCTGTAATTTCAGTAGGGTGTATGCAGAAGGACTTCCCAGCGAAATGTGCTCAGATGTGATCGAAGGATTTCTTATATCCAGGTCATGTAGAGCAGCTTTACTTGCAGCAACATAAGCAAGGAATTGTACCATTGCAGCTATAAAAGGATCTGGAAGTGCCTGGCAAACCTTTCATAATTGTGGGGAGAATTCAGGACTGCAGCATCGCACAACATCGAACTCTTTTCAAAGGGCCCTTTGGGTGTCATGTACAAGACTGTTCCTTGTCCTGACCCCCACTGGTTGAAATCCTTTTCTGTGGAATACATGACACAAATGGGAGTATTTTTTATACTTTGTGCTGAGACAGGAGCATGGGGCAAGCATTGTTGTAGCACAGCCCATGGTTGCCATTGAACAGGCACCAATATCAGATCCTGTTTCTAGTACAAGAACATTTTAAGCTGATCCTTACAGTAGTATAGGATGAGGTTGCAAGAAAGGCAGATTGACTTTTTCCTGTTATGGTACATAAATCCCATGATTACAGGGAGATTACACATAGCCCCCCTTTTTGCTGTCACAAACAAAGGTTACTATTTCCTTCCTTATCTTCATTTGAAAGATATGGTGTAGACACTTGGTACTAAAGAGCTAATTTTAAAACTTCATTCAAGTTTAATTTTCATTTTGACTAGAACTTTCCAGTTTCATAAAACCTCCTAGACTAATTGGGGGGGAAACCCTGTGGGTTGAGTGTCTTTCTTGCTTGTACAGACCAGCAGTTTGGCACATCAAACAACATGGGTCCAGATTAACACAGTATAGATGTCAGAATACCCCTAAGAGTGACCTCTATTGGGGTTGTATCCTGTTTCTGTAACAAAGGCATTTGATCTTCTGGTTCAGTTATTTAAGATCCCCATTCATCTCTTCTCCCACTCTTCATGGCAGGTGTTCCAACACTATTTCCATGCATAGGAATTGGCTCCCAAGTTGCTTCACAGATTTTTTTAGTTTTAAGACCGCATAGGCACATTTCTGTTGCATGAACATGGCTAGAGCCTAATGTGAACATGTCTAGAGCTTAATTTGAGGCATGTGCCCTTCAGAACACATCTTCAATAACAAGGTGCAAAGACTTAGAAAATATATTAATTTATGGACAGTGTCTTGCATTCTTCAAAATTACAGTAGAAGCATACAGATGATCAAAAACCTCATAGAAAACATAAAATGTCCATTCAGACAGCAGTCCTAACAAGCAGATTAGCAAAACCCCAACAAACCCAATTTTATAGACCCATAAAAATGGTCTCCATAAAAACTTAACAGAAAGCCCTCCAAAAAAGGAGTATGGGAAGTGTCTTGTGTATCTTCAGCTAGTTCTATAGTACAGAAGCTACCAGTGATAAGGCACAGACTCTAGTCCTTGCCATGCTGATATCATTGGACACAGGGCATGTTCAGTAGAATCTCTTGTGCAGATTTTTATTGAAACATAGCTCATATGGGAAGATAAATAACTAAGAAAGATAGAACATATGAAAAACAAGCTTGAGCAAAGTGGCATATTTTCACAGGAACACTTGTATGATTGTGGGAAGAGGGCTTCCTAGTCAAATAGGGTTGCCAGCCTCCAGATGTGACATGGAGATCTCCTGGAATTATAACCAATCTCTCGATGACGGAGATCATCTCTAGAATTGTTAAAAGATCAAAATAATGATGTTTTAGAAATCACCAAATTAGGGAGAGAAATACGGAGTTTAGACTTTAAAAAAAAATGCTTCCTATTTTCTACTTACCTACTAGTTCTGTCCAGCATCCTGTTTCCTACTGTGGCCAACCAGAAGCCCTGGAAGGTTCAAAGATTTCCCTTGCTGTTCCCCACAGTGCCTCATATTCAGAGATATACTGCCTCTGATCACAGAGGTTGAATTTAGCCGTTATGGCAAATAGCTATTAATAAACTTGTGGGATCCAGGGTGATTGCAGGAATAGCAATCAAGGGATTTCTGAAGGCAGAAACACAAGATCATTGCAAATCTGCAGTTGATAATTGATCCTGGGTTTGCATGTTTGGTTCCTACTTCTGAGATATAGGCCCTCCTGGATTACCTTGGGCCAGTCTCCAATCTCCAGGTCTTAATTCCACATCTGTAAAATGGGAACAATAATAGACCACAGAGAACTGTTTTACTGTGAGCATGTAGCATACTGGAATCTGTGCTGGACAAGTCTAGCTAGAAACTGTACATTCAGATGATATATGTATAAATCATCCTAATGCAGAAGCAGGAGCAGTGGTCTGCCTTGGAAAAAAACAATCCAGAATAGCCACCCTTATCTGCCCTCAGTGATCACTCTGCCTAAACATAAGCTGGTTGGAGGGAAGGGTGGGGAAGAATCCTTTTTATCACCCTGCTTTGCAATATACTTCTTTGGGTCTTATTACTGAGTTGCTAGAGCAAACAGTAAGGGATCTGTCCTTTTACAAGCTAGTCAAATATAAATCATGTATATTTCTGTGACTTCAGAGCAAACCATCAGAATAGCTTTTGCTGCTGAGTAAGCAGTTTGAAGTTTGTTTTCCCACAGCATATTGTACTTTATGGACTAAAAAAAGGCGTGTGAGAAATAGCAATGACCAATTTTTCCATTCCTCAAACATGCTCCACGTCAGCTGATTACTCAAGGGATTTTAAGGCAGACTGAAATGAAAACGTTGGCTTCATGTGCATGCATTTTTTAAAGCGTTGCTGTGCTTTGAACGTATTAAGATGTTGGATTTTCACTTCCTCTGACTTTATCCAGCACATCCTCCCTTACGGTTAAGTTGCCATGCACTGATAACAGCCCTCTGTGCTTTCCTCATTCTGTGTATTTGAAGATCTCAAGACTCCTTACTCATGTTAACATCTGTTGTTATGTATTTATGTTGATCAAAGGCCACTGGAAACTGGACCCAGATTGACACGTCCCCTGCAACTGGAGAGTGCCCTCTATATTATATTACTCTCCAATTTACTCACATTTACTGGCACAATCCATTTCACTGTGAAGCCTAACTGTTACGCTTGTTGTTGGGTGAAATGTAAAACCACCATCTAGGAAATAGCAAAGGAAGAAAAGTGACACCTTCCATTGGGGGAGGTTTGTGTGGCTTCATTTACCAAATATCTTGGGTGCTGTCCAAAAATATTTGCTTAAGCAAGAGTGGAAATGATCTAGAGTTCTCTATACACCGAGTTACGCTAAGAAAAGTGCATAGTGGCCCTTTAAGTGCTGCCGTCTGACCCAGGGTATATGACTGACATTTTAGAGTGAATAGGAACTTGGTGGGAGGCACTGCATTTGGGCAATTGGCTGTAAATGCTGAGGAAACGCTGCCTTTTGGCTCCTTGACCACTTGGGGAATGGTAATAAGTTGGACTCCATTACCCTACCTTGCTAGCCAGTACTAATACTGTTTAGCTTGATCTGATTATTGCCGTAAATATTGCGATTGCATCTACTTTTCCTAGGTTGAAAGCTCTGTCCCTAGGTTGTAGTTTTGCAGACCTGCAACCAGAAAACAAGATAGTGAGCAGATATGTGAGGCTGTTCATAATGCTGTTGTTCTGCAAAAAAGGGTTCCAGTGAAAAGGTTGTGTGTCTTTTCCCCTTTGACCTGGTGGTGGCACCTAATTCATGTGACCCTGTCTACTCCCAACCAAGTATCAGGATCCTGGAAAGTAGTAGCCCACTTTGGTTTGGGCATGTGGACTTGTGTGTGTGTAAAGTTCCTTCAGGTCGCAGCCGACTTATGACGACCCCTTTTTGGGGTTTTCATGGCAAGAGACTAACAGAGGTGGTTTGCCAGTGCCTTCCTCTGCACAGCAACCCTGACTTACTGGCAGTTAAACTGGGGTGGTAGGGTTCATTTTTGTGTTGTTTTCTGAAGCAAGGAAGCAGAGTGCTCCAAAGCATAAGTATCTGACACAGGAGAACAGGTTAATGACAGAAGAAGCAAAGTCATGTACGCCAAGGCTGATGGAGTCAGAACAATCTTTTATCTGGCTGGCAGTGAGCCAGAGGTCCCCAACTTTGTTGAACTTGCGAGCAGTTTTGGAATTTTGAAAAGAGGTAGTGAGTGCCACAACAAAATGGCTGCTACAAGAGATGAATCCCATCTTAAGATATAGTGCTCTTCCACACAATGTTAAGACATAGTGGTCTTTCACACATACCGAGCATGCTGTTATGATGGAGGTAGCTGTTTACAAATGTTTCTGTCCACAGATAGGACATGCCTCCAGGGCTCTTCTGAAACACTTCCTACTCCAATGAAGGAGAAGAAAGCCAGGACTGGCTCTTTACTTGGGGGGGGGGGGAGTGGGCACCAGAAAACACGTTAGTGAGCACCAAGTTGGGGATCACTACAGTAGATAGTCCAAGAGCCAGGACATTTTCTTGGGGTGTATTTACGAGATCTCTCTGACAGAAAAGGGAGAGGTTTGCCTCCTGTCTTTATCACAGAATATGTTTTGTGAGGTTACAAATGTGTATGAGACAATCAAAATTGCTATGGCTTTTTGTGGTTCTTTATGGCCCAAAACACGACTGTGTCAGGAGATCTGGGAATGAAATAGCCTAAGGCTTTGGGTCTAATTTACTTAGCTACCTAGAACTGCATGTAAGCAAACCCCAGAGCCTTCCTCCAGCAGAGAAATGAACAGTGATCTGCAACATTCTGCTCCTGTGAGCGGAAGACAGAATAAGTACTCTGGATTGGTCAGACAAGATATAAATGCTCCAGATTCTAGTTCAAGTCCCCAGCTCCTGAGTTCAGGGACCATAGGTTGGAAAGCCATTTCTAAAACCTGTATCATAACATAATAATTAGACTTTAACATAACTAATTTTGGGCTTTCTTGCTCTTATAAAGGAGGAGCCAGGTTTGCACAACCCTTGTGTTCAGAACTTGTGACAGTCTGCTTGCTTCCAAACTACTTTCAACTTTTTTTTTCTCATGATGAATTGATTGTGTGGACAGTTTGTCATGAACACAGATAGCGCTACATAGTTCATTTGTTTTTGGGTGGCATCTAGGGTTGCCAACCTCCAGGTACTAGCTGGAGATCTCCTGCTATTACAACTGATCTCCAGTAAATAGAGATCCGTTCACCTGGAGAAAATGGCCGCTTTGGCAATTGGACTCTATGGCATTGAAGTCCATCCCCAAACCCCGCCCTCCTCCAACTCCGCCCCCAAAACCTCCTGCCGATAGTGAAAAGGGACCTGGCAACCCTAGTGGCATCCAAAATCACTGTCTCTGTTTTTGATTAACGGCTGTTCTGAGTGGTTTTACAACAAGCAAAATTTGAACCCAGGATAAAAAAAAATGGGATCACTAGGTTGTGAGAATATACCCTAATGTGACTACTTTTTTTAGACTTTGTCTTTTGATGCGACGTCTTCTTTCCCTTTTGAAAGAGAACTCGAGGGAAATGCTGGAAAAAACCAAGTTAGTTTATTACAAAGCCTATTTCTTAAAGGGGGAGGGATCACAAGTTTTGCTGACGGCAGCTATCTGCTCATCTGTGACTGACCAACAGGGAGGTAAGATTAGAAACCATTCGATTACTGATGAAGCTATTAATGCTGAGTGATGGTATCTTGAGTTTAGGCCAGAACACAATCCATCTGAATGCCAATGGCAGCTTGCCAAACTTAAGGGAGATGTTAACAGTCCTCATCAATAAGGGAAGGAGGCCTTTCCAAGCTGGCTTTCAACAGCTCTGAAAAATATGGACGAGGCCACCATTCTAGTGAATGTAATGACTAGAACATTGAAAACGGTCCTCTGTGCAATTGTTTGACACTAAAGGATGATAGAGGATTTATTCTCCTATATGTTAACTCTGTGTTATGGACCTTTAAGCGCCAAATTAATAATGTATGTACCATCTAAACCAGTGGTTCCCAACCTTTTTTGACCAGGGACCACTAGGACTTTTTTGTTCGGTGCAGGGACCCCAAGGTTCAAAATAAAAATTCTGAGAATTTGAAAATAAACTTTAATCATAACTGTTAACTAACATTAGAATAATATTTGAATATATTTTATAATAGAGAACTTTTAATTGAAAATATTAATTTATTATGGGTTTATAACTTTGTTTCGCGGACCTTAATTTAGTTCTCGCGGACCCCTGGGGGTCCATGGACCCCTGGTTGGGAACCAGTGAAGGCTTGTTGACTAGCTAAGGACAGGACTAGGTCTTAGAACCAATATCTCAATAAGAATTTTGTGCCATCTCTGCATTATACAGAGCTTACAAATGGGGGACTGCAAGGACTTGCAGGTGGCATCTTATTTCTTTCTCTTCCCCCACTGTTTTGGCTCTCCACTTCCTGGCAGCCCCCCACAGCTTTTCCCCTTTCCCTGCTTCCTTTTTACCTTCCCACCCACCAGCCAACATACCTTTATCTGCCCCCTTCAGCTTTCCCTCGTTCACTCCCCCCGGGCAGCCTCTATCCAAGAAAACCATGGCCCAGATGCACAATGATTTTGACACACCTAAGGCCTATTCTTGGAGACATTCAAAGTTGAATGGCAAAAAGTAGATAATTTCTTCCTGCCACCACAGCCAACCCCCAGACTCCTCTGCAGTTCTACTGCTACACTTCTGCCATTTTGCACATACATTCCATATGTATGAGGTAAAATGTCTATGATATTGGGAACCAGCAAGCCCCCAAATCCCATAGCCCCAAATCTCATTTGCTCTGTTCTACAGGCCCTAGATAGCAACATGTAGGATTCAATTATTTAGTGTTAATTGTGCCACAGAAAAATTGTAGTATGACTTGGTATCTACCATGCCAAGGTAAAGGCAAGGTGTAACTAACTATTAGAGTTAGCTGTAAGTACCTAAGATCGCAATTGTATGTGCAGTTTCCTGGAAATAAGACAATGAACATAATGGGATTTACTTCTGAGTAGGCATGCATACAGTTGTGGTGTAATATGTGCAAAGCAGATGCAGTCCTCCATTTCCCCTAGCACTGCCCTCATTGAACAAATCATCTGCTTCTGCTGTAAATGCGTTTTGTGTGGTCTGTTAGAGCTTTTGAATAACTTCAAACAATAAAAGTGTCAGGCATATTCATGTTGCAAGCTATTGACAGTTTAAGTGGCAGCATTGTTTCACAGAAACATCTAGCTAATATGCTTGTTTTTCTGTTCCTTTACTACTTTCCCTTCCTATGTCTTTTGTGGGATGACTCTTGCTTAAGGTAGAGCCATCCACAAGGGAGAGCAATCTGAAGAGTATAACCAAATGGAGGTTGTCCCCCCACCTAGAGCCAAACGAAATGTGATGATGGAAAGATGCCGTGTGTAGAAGTTGCTGAATTCTTATGTTTTTCTCTCACCTGTTTATCTCACCCTTCCTCCAAAGGGGTTAAGGCAGCATATCTGGTTCTCTGTTCCTCCATTTTATCCTCACAACAATCAATCAAAGTAGGCTGATGGAAAGAAGACTTGCCCAGTGTGACCCAGTGACCTTTCTGGCTGCCTGAGTATTTGAACCCAAATCTGTCTGACCCTAACTATTACATAACCCTGGCTCCTCCCTCTTATGCCTCCCCCACCCCGCCATCCTCTTGCCATTGTTTCCTTATGCAGTTGGTAAATGGCTGGGCACCATTTTAAGGAGGAAAGCATTGGTGGGGGCAGAGTGCAGACCCCTCTGGCCAGTCCCATTTTATTACCCCACTTTATTCAAAACTGGCATGATCTGCATTATAAAATGAGTCATGCCACAATGTAGCCTTCAGTTTGGATACTGTAGCTAGACACACTGCTAATCTAGTGATGCTAGTGATTGAGCATGGAAAGTTAGCCACTATGTGGGAAGGCTGAATAGGATATTTTACTGTAGGGATTTGCAAGTTTGTTTGTTATTGTTTTAAGTACTCTTTGCCAGTTTGCACTTTTCTTATCCTCCTTGAATCCCTGGAGAAAGCAGGGTGGAAACATTTAAATAAGTAAATGTGGACCATGATGGTTCAATGCCAATCCCTCTGGGAGCCAGCAGGCTATTATCCTGGGCAGAAGCAAACAATACAGCTGGACTGCTGAAATTGCAGCCACCTGGCTATGCTCACAGCATCACCCCCCTTCTTTGACAAGAAACAACTAAAATTATTTTAAAAGCATTTGTTCCTTATCTTGTTGAGTTACACAATGCGGGTTGCAGAACATCAAAGTCCCAGACAAATTAGGAGTTGATAAACTGGAAGTTCATTCCATAATCTAATTTTAAAAAATTGCTCTGCTGTATTACTTTAAAAAATCTGCCAACTGAATATCTAGGGGATAAGCAGAGCATAATGAGAGACAGCCATCCCTAGTTCTCTCCACAGTCTAGTATATACTGTGTCCCAACATGGAGAGTCCAGTCTTCCATATTATGATTAGTATCTACTGATAAACCTGTTTGCCATGACTTCCTTTGTCAGTGTACTCCAAAAGTGAATTAGGCAGTGCATGAAGAACTCCTTGCTTTTGTTTGTCCTGGGCCTACTCTCGATAAGCTTTATTGGGTGACCCAGGATTACAGTGTTTTGAAAGAAAATAATTTATCTGGGAAATATAGTAGAGTATGCTAAACCAAGAGAGCTTTCCCACCTCTCCTTTCCCACTGCTGCCCTCCTCCCCTGAACAGAAGGGGGGAGTGGGAGTCTGCAGTTAGAGGAGGGAATTGGCAGACAACGTGGTTAGGATCCACCCATCTGTATGTTTTGTAAAGGTCTCTCAATAATTTTATAAATGTCTCTCAAGCCTGATCCTACATGTTTACTCAGGAATAAGTCTCACCAAATTTAGTGAGGCTTATTTCCAAGTAAATCTGCCCAAGATTGCAGCCAGGGTCATCTTTTACCTGGTCAAGAGCCCCAGGCTAATCTTCAATGGAACAAATAAATGCAGACATACTTCTGTAACCCAGGGGGCAGGTGGCGTATGATTAATAGTCGAGCATTTTGCTGTTTGGAAAGACAACGAAGATAACATCATTTCTCATGGGTGGATACCTTTTGTTTCAAGGGTTTGTTTTGTTTGTCTCAGTCTAATGTGGGTCAGAATCTGAGTTTCAAGGAATTGTAGTGTTGGAAAATTCCAATGCACTGAAGTGTTTCAGCTCAGTGGCATCACAGCACAGTTAACCTTAGTTACTCTTTTCCATGTTTCTAGTGTTGGGAGTTTTGAATGATGGGTGTGGCGGTTCCTGTTCTCTGGACCAGACATTCTCCAGCTGTAACTGTTAAGTAGCTAAGGTGCCTTGAGAATCACTCTGTGCTTGGGAATTGTTATATGTCTGACTGGTTTTGTCTTTAATTGTGCCAAATTGGATTAGACAAGTAACTGTATATTTGCAGCTTGAAAATGTAATTTTCTCCTCATTTCCAGCTTTTATCCTAGAATTTTCAGTATATGTGGAACTGGAAATAAAGTTGTTTCTTCCATACTACTGCTGTATTTCTGAGGGTTGCTGACCTTCTACTTTCTTCAATAACTGATAAGTCTTGTGACTCCTTCATAGCAAACCACAGCCGCAGACTTACCGGGGGCTGCCTTTGTAGCTGCAGGGTGTGGCGCCGATCCAGAAATAAAGCATCAGGTGCCGGGAGAGGATCTTGCCCGGCTGCTTCCACCCTGTCTGGTACTGGCTGGCCCTCCCCCCAGTGGCAGCCTATCATTGCTCCACAGGGGTGAGCTGGCCTCCCGGGGGCGGGGGGCTGGCGGTATGGCTCAATCGCATTTGTGTCCAGTGTTTTATGCTATGCTCCTTTTGTCACTACTTTAGGCAGTTTTTTGGCATTGGGCTGGATCCATTTGTGCATAGGCTTCGCCTGAGTGCCTGTCTCCCCGTTTTGGGGACCCCCATAAGTGGTCTTGGGTGTTGAAGTCCTACTGCGGATGCCCAACCTGGTGAGGGTACCACTTAGAGGTCTGTGTCCATGTGCAACCACTGGCTCGCCTCTCCAGGTTTCCCCCAACACTTGGGTTGGGGATGCATTTCATTGGCCAACAGGATGGTCATCTGATGCGTGGATCTGTACCCTATGCCTCGCCACTGCTCCATCTACTGTAATCAATAAAGCTGTGGCCTTTTCAATCCATTTCTCAAGTTATTGTATCCTTTCTCTCACCTTATTTCCGCTACGGCACCGCACCTGCTCTTAGGACTGCAAGAAAAGGAGACAGATCCCACTCACACAAGGGCCCAGCCCTTTCTGCTCAAAGAGAGGAAAAGCCAAACTGTCTCCAACTCCTATGAGGAAACAGTCACACAAGCCCCCATTTCTGCCCATGTGGGAGCTTGGAAATTTCATAGCCATCTCAGGTCTCTGGCGATGCCTATCTCCTCCTTACTCCCATGTAGCCTACTTCTTTCTGGGTATCTCCACTGCCACCAACTAATCTTAAATGTTATCCCCTGCTAGAGGGCTAGTACTTTAGCACTCTATACTGTGTGGTCACTTAAAGGCTCTGCCTCATTTCCGCATCTCTCTCTTTGCTCACACTAGATAATATAGGATCTAGCATGCTCTCTTGTACACTCTAGGAATGGTTGACTGCTGCCCTTCTCCTTGATGAGCCTGGCTGAATGGGCCTAATGTGGGAACAAAGATCAGACTACCAGCCTTCAAAATATAAAGAAGTTTAATGAGAAACTAAAAAGAGAACATGTGGTCTATATATGCAGCAAACCTGAGCAAGGATCACATGAAAAGCAATAAAACTAAAGCTGAAAAGCAATAAAACGAACACTGTACATGCTCTAAAGATGGTTAGAATAAGGATAAGCAGTTTAGTCTTGAAGTTGCAAGTTTCAGAAATGTTCCATTACCATAGTTTCATAGTGTGGGGTTTCTACCCTTTGTTCAGCAACACATGGTCACGGCTGCCATTGCAATGGAGCTCTGGTGTGAGACAGATAAGGCAAGTTGACTGAGAGCTCTTCTTACTCATGCTTTATAACCTCCCCTTTGCCCACACCTTGTGAATGATCTCCCCCACCTCCACCCCCATCCTGAAAGGAAAATTTGGCCTTTCCCTTTTGGACTCCCAGGCTCTGTGGCTTCGGTGTCATCTTTCTATCTTTCGGTCTCCTCTGGCTGAGCTAGAGCTGGGTGGCACTTGTGCTGGGAGACAAGTTGTACCCACCCCACCTTTTCCTCATGTACCTATGAGCTTATAAAAGGCATACACAGAGTGCAGATCTGATTATTGTAAACTTTAATATACATTCTGGGATGTAAGGTATTTCCCCACAGCTTCTATATGAACACATGCCACTGCCTTATATTGAATTAGACCATTGGTCTATCTAGCTCAGTATTGCCTACTCTTACTCTCCAGGGTTCTCAGGAAAGTAAGTTCTCTCCCAACATTGAAATCCTTTCACGGAGAATGCCAGAGACTCAACCTCATACCTTCTATATGCTACCACTAAGTCAAGGCATGTCTTGTGTCTCTCTTTGGGTTATTTTTTCCGCATGTCATTTCACAGACCCTCCTACTTTCCCCACTAATTAAGCTATAAGATGTCCTCATGACAACTCCCTTGTGCTTCCATTAATTTGCCTCCTAATGGAATTATTTCATTGTGCCCATATATACTTAAAGTAGAATTACTTCAGTATCCATGTCTTATTTTAATTTTCTGTCCCTATAATATCAGCTGTATTTTAGTGGGATTAGCCTGTCTATATTATTATTTTACTCATTGGCTAGTAAACTATTTATACATGAAGGCATGTATGCTACTACTTCACTGAGCAAAGGTTGAAGCCTTCCTCCAACTTAACCGGCTCTTTGTGTAATGGAAAAGCCCCTCTGGGACTCAGGAGCCTTTGGCTATCTTTGGCTCTGTAGCTAAAGATAGCTTGCTTGGCCTGCTCCTTTCCATGGCAGGCCCACCTTGTGACACGCTTGCCCTGACCTGCCCTGCCATTTGGACATCTGAGAGCCTTCCATCCTGGCCCCGGCCCCTGCTGGAGCAGCTTTAGAGCTGTTCTGCGGGCAGGTGAGTCCTGCCTCCCGGCTCAGTCTCTGCAGGTACTGGACCTTGCCCTCACTCCTCCGGCAACGCTCCCTCTGAGGAAAAGTTGGACAATTTTTAACTTCAATCTCAGAGTGCATCAGGTTCTCTCGGAGCAAAGGAGGTATGTTCCAGGAAGAGTCTTGCCACACGTCTTTTGAGATATTGCTTTCACTATAAGAACTCCTGCCTTAGGTCAAGGTCTTAGACTGTATGGTTCATTGAGTACATTACAAAGGCTATGTCTCTGCTTTTAATTAAAGGGTAAGAAATGGGTCAAAGGCTAAAATCAGACACAGATTGAGGAGTCTTTGGATGCAGAAGGAAACCTGGTTTATAATTTGATATGAGGAAGTTTTCTTAAATTAAAAGTACACAAACACTCCAGGCAGGTCATTTTAGAAGAGGAGAAAACAGTTGTTAATAATTTTAAAATTCAGTTTGCTAAAGTTAAGACCCAAGTTTGTACATGGTTGGATGCCAACCCTTTTGATTACCATAGGCAACCAGTTTGAAAAGTGACATCGTCAAAGTGGCTCTTTTGTCTCAGAGAGTTACGTTGCAATCCTAAACAGAGTTACACCCTTCTAAGTCCATGGTCTTCAGTGGATTTAGAAGGGTTTAACTGTGCTCAGGATTGCACTGTCAGAATAGGATAGGCTTGAAATATATTGCTGTTAATAGGCCTATTTCATGTCATCATTATGCCATCTGTATCGGATTAGTATGACTAAATGATCCCTACCTGGAGATAAGCTTTTCTAAGTGGAAAAATCTATTATTTGGAGATATTAAACACTTCATCCTCAAGGCCGTGATGTAAAGGGCATTGCCTAGAAATCGAGATGAAAGAAAAAAATGTTCTCCCATGTTAGTATTTTCTGCAACACAAGGTACTGTGCATAGTCTGAAAACAGAACAATTTGACTGAAGCTGAACAAATTTTCATAAGCACGTAAATAAATTCTTGTGGTCTCAAGCCTATATCAGACAGATGTGTATGGCAGCAATGGACACCATGTTCCAGAAAGACAACAGCTGCACAGACAGTGGAAAAGGAGACAAAGCTCCCAGCTAACACTATTGCTGCTGCATGTCTCAAACACAGATTGTCCAACATAAACAAAATGAGATGAGAGTGGTAGTTTTCATGCTGAAATATCTTGTCTTCTATCTTCTAATGTGGTTAGCAAAATAAACCAAAATCTTGGGCAAGGAGCAATTAGAAATATGAAGGAGAATTGTCGCATTGGGGTGGTTTGTAATTTTGTTGCTATATTTTAGGTCCCAATGTCATAGGTAATCATGCAAAAGAACTGGTGGCCACTATTCGCATAAAAATGCATACCAGTAGGCTTGGAAGAGCATTTGGATGGGGATATCCATCCACGTGTCAGCATGGAGACCCTCTGCCAGTCACAGCAGACAACATTGAGCTAGTTATACCAACAATACAATGCAACGTCATTTTTCATGTTCATTTTACGGCATTAGCCATGGCCACAGAATTCTTGACAATCTGAGCCGTCTTTTTAAAAAATGCTAGCCCACGACTGCAGAGATGGTCTTTGTAGAGTGTGAGCAACACTTGGATAAATTTCACATGCCCAAGGAGTTTCTGAATAGGGATGCAACAACTTGTTGCTCTGACTGACTCACAGAAGCAATATGAATATAAAGGGCAGAGCAAATTGCAGAATAAATTGTGCAAATTAAGAGAATCGTGCACAGGGGTTTAATGTGCCTGATTTCTACAAACCACAGATTTCACCTGTCCTTGATGCAGATATGAATTTCTTTGGAACACAGTTTTGATGCATTTACCACAGAATACAGATAGCTTTAGTTATGTTGCACATTCTCCTGCGGTCTGAAACAGTAAAGTCTGGCAAGAGCTGCATTGTGTGATTCTACTGCTCAACTGTTCCCATGTGGTAAACTGTTCATGTGCAGATCACCACAGGGTAACAGGCTGTCACTAGTAGTAGACTGTGTGTAGTGGCTGTAACATGGAGGACTAGCCAGAATTGTTCTTTCTAAAAGTATGTAATTCAGCCCAGGTCTCTGAGCCACCGGCCAGAACCACTCCAGTGGCTAATCTGTGGTTGTGAAATTAACTGCATGTTTTCTGTTCACCCCAATTACACATTTTCAGAAGATTTTTTTAAAAAGAATAAGGTTTATACAGAGGAAAAAATGATATATACACTTTTTTCAGTTCTTTACCTTTTATTAGTCCATCAGTCAGATTATGTAACTTTTCATAGGAATTCTATCCAGTTTATCCCTGGAAGGAAGTCTTTCATTCCAGTATCATTAAGTGATAATACTGGCTCCCCCCATCAGAGTTATTCATCTAATGATGTAGAGAGTCAGTCTAACTAAATTCTTTTTCTTTCTACACTTTGGGTTAGGGTTCCCACTTTTATTCTGGTAGCATTCCCTTGCCTTTCACATTTGCAAAACCAGCAAAAAAATCACCTGGGGAAACCTGACACCTTTGTTGCCTGTGAATGCTGGGGAAAGCTTTGCCTGCAGAATTTCTGCTTGCCCTGCAACTCTTGAAAGGAGTCCCCGCAAAGGAAGAAAAATATTTTGCACCCCCAGTTTAGTCCACATTGAGATTTATCTTGGCATAATTCTTCCCATCTTCTTTTCTCACCTCTCATTAAAAAAAATGTCTGTTCCAGCAATTCTACCTTCTGGAATCTATCTCTTCACTCCCCATTAATCTTTGCATCATTTTTATATCAAACATTCAGCACTCATCACTGATCTGCCTTACCAGCTCTAAGTTCCTTCTCTTTGACTGTCCTTTAAGATGTCTTGATAGAATAAAAGAAGGATTGCACTCTGATCTGTTTGATTGTGGTGGGGAGAAGAGAAATGTGGAGAAAGAATACTATATAAGTGATTGCCTGAGCAAGGATTCACAATGCACCTATTTCAAGATGTCTGGTGTATTTTATGCAAATGAAGAGCACTTAAAATGGGTTGAAAATCTGGAAGAATGATTTATATAGAGTTACACTGACATGGGGTGTGTCTGAGGGTTGTATTGTGAATAGAAATAGTAAACGCTTGAGTTTTTGTAGACTAGTGGGGCAATGGACCTGACACACTAATGACCCCTCTGTACCCACCTTCCTGTATTTATTTAATTCCCACTCTTCCTCCATGAAGATCAGAGCAACATTTTTACCTCACCGCAACCGTACCTACTAGGTTACAGAAAGTGATTTGGGTAGAATTCAGGAAGCTTCCTAGCTGAACAGGGATTGAAAACCACCATTCTAGCCTCTACACTGTACTGGCATTTATCATTTGAAGACTGATTCACATGCTACTTTTTGACACAGAAACTATGAGAAGATTTTATCTCAGCTGTTTCACAGTGCAAATGTATCTTGTGAATGCTTCCTCCTATGTGGTAGCAGCATGGGGAAAGTCATGAGGACTTTATCAGATCTAGTAAACACCTGCTATTACCCCATAAAGATTCATTGGTAGAAAAACATTTACAATTGGCAGTTGATCAATTGTAATTGAAAAACTAACTCAGAAATTAGCCCTAATAATACTTTACATGAATACCTCAGCTGAACAAGCATAAAGGGGAGATGATGTACCTGCTCAGAAGTGATGTAAATCATGAAGAGACAGGCCTGAAGAAAAAGGTGAAACACTACAATGAATTGGAACAACTGAGAATCACATGGAGAAAATCTTATCAACTGTGGAATAGGATCTCAAGGGAAATGGTGGAAATCCCAGCCCTGGATTAAGTTAAAACCTTCACTGTACAAAGCACTGGAGACCAATTCTACATTGTTGGGTAGATGATGTAATAGGTTTTTCCATCACTACTTTCCTGTGATTCAATAAACAATCAATCTTTGAAGAGATAATCCTGTTACTCAGCAATTCCAGGTAAATAAGCAGAAGAGGGTGTTCACCAGGGACAGATACACTGCATAGCAAAAATATGTCTGCAGTTCCATTATTGCATTTTCAACACATCACTCTTCATGTTAGTACATAAACTGTAATTTCTAAGCCTACTTCATTTTTTTTAGAAGCAAGAAGGCCGAGTCCCACTTTTTATAGCAGTTCTATTTGCCACAAACCCATCTTTCTTTGCAATGATGGAGAGTGTAAAAGGGAGAGAAGTGTCTCCAAACATACACGCAGCGCTGGGGAGCTGGAATAGGCCACAGCTATTTGGTGCATCACTACTGCTTGTTTGTAGAGACTTTTCCACCTTTCATATTTAAGAGCTTTCACTATAAAAAAAATATTGGTGTACATGCTGTAAGAGCAACTGTGTGAATCAGCCTTTACAGATCTCCCAGTATTGTCTTGAAGCCCCTTATGGTATTATCGAAGCATGGTTTCCTCCATGCTCTTTGGTAAGGCCATGTCCTTCCCACAGCATCCTGGAAGCAGTTCCTGGAAGGGGCAATGCTGGGGCAGGAAGGAGCTACAGCATAAAATCCTCCCATTTAATCCAGAGCATCTGATGTTAGTGGTGCTGAAAGAAGTGGTTCCCGTCTCCACTAAAGATGTCAGAAGGAGCCTTTTAAGTACATGGGTATGGAAACTGCAGTACCTTTAACATTGTCGCTACTGGCTGTGTATGTTTGCAGTTCTCTATAGGGTTGAAGCCAGTGGGTTGGATCCAGTCTAAACTGGCAATTTCCACCAATTTCTCTCACCCCCAAATAACATCGGGTGTTCCTGAGGGACCCCTATTCCCTCGAAGTGACATTTCATAAAGATCAGTGGGCAGTTTTAGGAGGGGGGAACCAGGAAAGTTCTGCTGAGCAGATGGAAAAGACATCATGCTACTCTAGGATTCAGGAGTAAAACTATAGAGTTTCTGCTGAATCCTAGAGCTGCATATCACTTCCAAGTTCACCCTCGAAATGATGTCAAGCCATAATGCCAATGGCTCCCCCCCCCTCCGCGCCCATGTTCCCACTCTTCAATCTCCCACCATTTCTGTATCTCTGAGTTACAACAGCATGGGGCTTAGTTGCCACCCTAAGTAGTTCTAGGATGGCTTTCAGATTATGCTGTGTGTAGCTCACTAAATGGACTAGCCCATCTTGCAGGTTTGTTTTTAGATTAGGTGTGGATTGTAAAACATTTTTGTACACTGAAATAAATGTAATAGACACAGGTCCCTGATCCAGTTGTAGCTGTGGGCGGCTAGTTTTCTCTAACAATTAGTGTTCCATATATGGATTCATATAAACAAAATGCATTCCATTCCAGCAAGTTCACTGGGTCTGAGATGAGCATTATGAGGCAGGTGGGGATTTGTATCCAGATGTGTATTGGCAAAATAGCACTGCTTATTTTTACAGATCTCTCTGCCAAATCAGGGTGATAATGAATAATAATAAAAATGTCATTGTGGCTAACTTCACTAAGTGTCTATCATTTAAAAAATAAATTGGCCATCAGTAGAATGAGCATGTGTTTCTATTTGACTAGATATTCTGTTTGCAATTATAAGCAAGAAATCAACATGAAATAATGTGAAAAGTTGCTGTGGATGTGGAAAAAATAATACAGATTAGCTTCATGTCTTTTTAATCTTAAATTTGGTATTTAAATTTGGCATTTAAACAACACAAAGCAAACATGCTATGTGCTGAGGTTTTCTTGCTTCTTCTCCCCCAGAATCTTTTCCTTTGCTTTTGGAAATGATTGTATTATCTGCAACCGCTTATAAATCTTGTTACCAAAGTAATATACTTGGGACTGTCTGTTTCTTCATGGACCCGGAGGGATTGTGGAAAATTACTATGATAGTGCCACTGTTGTAGCTAACTGCAGCCAGATATGCTAAGGAGGGGAGAGTCCATTTAGATTAATCTTGATTTCTTTTTTCCTTTGGAGAAAAGATAAACTTGAGCAGTAATCATATCTTAGAGAAAATTAGGCCTTGTTAGCACAAGTCGGGTTTTCCTTCTTGGTGCCTGCATTCCTCTGTGGCTCAGTCCATTGCAACAGCACAGCATCTATTTGTGCCGAAGAGGAAGGACTGACACAGCTGCAAGGCGCACTGGAAAGGATCCAAGAAGAAAATTCAAGATGTTCATTTTCTGGCTTTTTTTTTTTTTTTTTGCCATCAAGTCACAGCTGACTTATGGTGACCTTGTAGGTTTTTTTCAAGGCAAGAGACATTAGAAGGTGGTTTGCCATTGCCTGCCTCTATCAGAACCCTGGTATTCCTTGGAGGTTTCCCATGCAAATACTAGCCAAGGTCAGGGCTGAGAGTGCATGCCTTGCCCAAGGTCACCCAGCAAGCTTCCATGGCATGAGTGGAGATTTGAGCCTGGGTTTCCCAGGTCCTAGTCCAACACCTTAAACACTACATCATGCTGGCTCTCTTCTTGCTTATTAGTGGTGCATATAAATGTTCGGTAGCAAGGAACATTAATCTTGATGTGGTAGATATGCTTTATGGAACTTGGAAGCCACCAGTATGTGCTGGGATCCAGTGAGGTATATGCACATCTGTTCTTTTTTACCACTGTCCCACAGAACCCCGAAGTTGCCTTTTCTATTTTAAAAAGCAGTTTTGGAGTGGATGTGTGAGTGAGTTTAGGGGTCTGTTCAAATGTCACTGTCCCTCCATGATTGGGAACAGCCTTGAGTTTATGCCAACCTGCACAAATTCACCCCATTCTTCCCTGTGCTCCCTCACTACATGTGAACTAGGAGAGCCACAGGTTCCTGAATGAGGAATTTGCCTTGACCCCCAAAGATTAAACCCTCCAAAGGAGATACATGTAGGATCTCTCAGTTCTGGCATTCACCTGTCCCTGCAGTGAGGTGAGCAGGGGGGTGGACAAGTGGTACATGAGGGAGTAAGATAGAGCCTAACAGCTCTTCATGGAAAGGGAATCTAGGGTTGCCAGGTCCCTCTTCACCGCCAGTGGGAGGTTTTTTGGGTGGCGCCTGAGGAGAGGGGTTTGGGGAGGGGAGGGACTTCGATGCCATAGAGTCTAGTTGCCAAAGCGGCAATTTTCTCCAGGTGAATTTATCTCTATCAGCTGGAGATCAGCTGTAATAGCAGGAGATCTCCATCTAGTACCTGGAGGTTGGCAACCCTAAGGAAAACAGAGTGGGGGAAGCATATAGACTGACCCTAGCTGCCCTTTAAGCAAAGCTGTGTGCACACATGCAATCCAAAGTCTATACCCAAAGAAAGTCAAGTCTGAACCTTGTATAAATTATACAGTCTGAGGAAATTTCAATAATTTGCTCTGATTTTGTCCAATTTATTCTACATGTTGCGTGGTTTATTGTGTTTTTGCTAGTTGTGGGAGAGGAAAGGACACTGAAGTCCCTTCCTCAATCATGAATAATATTATTCAGGCATTTCCCTGGCTTTTTTCAGCAAGCGTTACACCTGGGGGGTTTATTTATTTATCTTTAGAGGAAGCTGAGTTTCTCAGGATTTCCTTGTGCTTTTGTGGATTTGCAGCATGGATGCACTTCTCCCTTTACTCGACTGCCATAATTTAAAAGGCAGTTCGGGCAAGTTCAGTGAGGATAGCTGATAAGAGAAAAACCTTTAAAAACCTAGGTGTACATGCAGGCGGTGCTTTGAATCACTGCCAGTGTTAGCAAGCACAGCAAGAGGCAACCTCTCATTACATGGGAGAGCCAGTCTCAAGGGGCTGTGCTTATTTAATCCTGTAAAAACAAAGTTTCCACCCTGTGAAAGAAAACTCTCTGAGGTTTCCCTGGTAAGAGTTTTGTTTTCTTTTCAGAGCGTTTCATCCATTACATTTTGTGTGTGTGCGTGCGTATGTGTGTGTGCGAATGTGTAAAGCAAACAAGATGCTTTTCATACTTCCCATATATGGGGGGCATTTTGAAGTGCCTAGAAAGCTGTTTGTGCCCAGATGACCTAGTGGTGGCCCCGTTTTATCCTGTGGAGCCTCAGAAGAATTGCAAGGCTTTGGTTTGTAGAGGGCACATGTATATCATTGTCATAATAACATTATCAGTGGTCCTCAAAGAATCCTGGGAATTCTTAGAATGCATGTGAGTGTATGCACACACCACACAATTCTTAGCATTAAAAGAGAAGGGAGAATACAGACAGATGTTTTTCTACACTTGCTTATCACTTCAAAGGATGCTGCAAAAGTTAGTGAAGCACCATCGGGTCTACCTAAAAGGGAACCTGGGAAGTCCTGTGGAAACTAATTCTGGCAGCCAGTCACAGTGCATCCATAGGCTTTACCTCTCATTTCCTGTAAGTCATAAAATATCATTTTTCTTCCACAAACAATTTCCTTCAGATTTTTGGTGCAGGAACCCCCTCCTCTCCCTTCCTCAAGGATTAAAGGGAATAGGCTTTCTCTCTTGGTGTTTCACTGATACCATGGGGGCAGTTCATCCTTCTAATGCAGACAGTAAGGTCCCTGTGGAATCCACCTTCCAAAAGAAAAGCCATGCTGGATCAGACCAAGGCCCATCAAGGCCACCAATCTGTTCACACAGTGGCCAGCCAGGTGCCTCTAGGAAGCAGACAAACAAAATGACTGCAGCAGCATCCTGCCTGTGTTTACAGTACCTCATATAATAGGCATGCTCCTCTGATCCTGGAAAGAATAGGTATGCATCATGACTATTATTCAATTTGGCTAGTAACCATGGATAGCCCTCTCCTCCATGAACATGTCCACTCCCCTCTTAAAGCCTTCCATTTTGGCAGCCATCACCACATCCTGGGGCAGGAAGTTCCACAATTTAACTATGTGTTATGTGCTCTTCCAGAGCCTTTGCCAGCAAGATATGGAGGAGGTGAAGCCGCCTTATATTAAGTCAGACCACTGGTCTTATCAAGGTCTATATTGTCTATTCTGACTGGTAGCAGCTGTCCAGGTACAGTTAAAGGCAGAGGTGTTTGTTCTATCACCTTTCAACTGGAGATACTGGGGACTGAACCTGGAATCTACTTACAATGCCAATGTTCTACCACTGAGCCACAGCCCCTCCCTGTTGGATTGCCCTATATATTTCAGCATACTCCTCAAATTCGAACAGTATTAATAGTCAAGGGGTGCTTATAAGGTCATAAAACAATTTAAAAACAAATAATAGGATTTAATAGGACTTTTATATTCTGTAAGCCGCTCTGAGCCCAGTTTTGGCTGGGGAGAGTGGGGTAATAAATGGAAGTAATAAATAAATAAATACCTTTTCTTTAAAAAGACAAAAATATACAATGTTCCTCCTGGAGGACTGGGGGTGGGACAAAGCTAATAAAAGTCCTACTGCAATGGTCAGATGGTCCAGCTACTGCCTTGGAAGCTGTGGTGAGACCACTGGATATAAGCCTTAGTACAGTAGTGGGTTTTTACTCCTGCCCTTCCTCCAAGGATCTTGGGGCATGCATCTGTATGATTCTCACTTCCCCAAGGTCACCACCAAGCTTCATGGCCAAATTTGGGCTCTGAACCAATTTCTTAGTCTTAACATTCCAACTACTATGCCACACTAGCGGCAGACGCCACACTGGCTTACTTCCTAAAATCAGCAGGTACCATCACTGTATTTTTCTTTCATGAAGACACATAAGGGTACAAGCAGTGGAAGGAGGCTGATCAACAGAGGGTTACTGGTCATGGCCTAAGTCAGGGATGGGGAACCTCAGGCCCGGGGGCCGTATGCGGCCCCCGAGGACATTTTTTGTGGCCCTCAGGACTCTGGGGCCCCGCCGCGGAAGCTCAGCATAGGGCGGCCCTCCCTGAGGGTCTCCTGGGGCCATGGCTTGCAAGGGTGCTGCGGTGCCCTTTGGACCTCCTCTCACCGACTGACGGCTGTTGGCCAGCGAGAGGAGGGAGAGGGACGCTTCCCCCAAGGTTGCCCCCTATAACCACTGTGGCACACTGTAAGCCCCTCTTGCTGCCTGTCGGCTGTTGAGCAGCGAGGGGGGGAAGAGGCCCGCAGCTCCCAGCGGCAGAGCATGCACGCAGGAGCCGATCGGGCTTCAGGGGGCCTTTTGTAGACTCTGGGGTGGGGAGGGCATGGAGCCTGGGGTCAGGTCATGTGGGGCCGGCTTGTGTGTGTGTGGGGGGGAAGGATTTTCTCTCTTCCTCTCTGTCTCTTTCTTTGTCTGTCTCCTTCCGTCCTTTTCTTTATCCCCCTCTTTCCATTTCTTTCTCCCTCTCTCCCTTTTCCTCTTTCTTTATCCCCCTCTTTCTCTGTTTTCCTTCCTTCCTCCCTTGCCGATCGACCACAGGCTGCACCTCCCTGGCTCCTCGTTTTCTCAGGCCCATCGCTGGCTGCCCTCTTGCCTGGGAGGGGGGAGAACGGGGGAGCCCTTCAGGCCTTTTCTGCGTGGCCTCCCCTGGGGTTGCAAACCTCCAGGTGGTGGCCGGAGACCTGGAAACCCTAGCCTCTCCACCCCACCGGGAGATCTACACCTGGTATGGCCCCCGAATGATGCTATAAATGTTCAAATGGCCCTTGGCAGGAAAAAGGTTCCCCACCCCTGGCCTAAGTATACGTTGGAGGCAGTAGCAGAATAGTTCTGTGTAAAGAGGAGGGCATTCAGCAATTGTTTTCTTTTCTGAAGTTCCTGAATCCCAATTTCTAGATTACTGGAATGGCAAAACATCAGCTGCGCTCCCCCAGCCATCATTGCCATGTGGTCCTTTCCCCCACTCACAGAAAGTTTCCGTGACCTGCAGCAGTAACAAGGTGACATATTCCCCTTACTGCGCTCTGACAACAATGTGGCGAAACCATTCCATTACTGGAGCTGCTTCAGAGTAATCCAACCCCAAGCTGTTCCAATTAGGTCTTTTGAGAGGAGCCACATGCCCTGCCCTGAGTGTGGTGTATTTGACAAGGGAAGGGGATCATACGGTTTGTCCCTTCTGTGTAGTTTCTTTCTACTGGAGCAGTGTGACTCCGAACCATTGAGAAGCAGTTCCCATGGCACGATGACAATAGATTGCATTGTCGGTTGTATGGCTGAGG
The DNA here is from genome assembly GCF_029931775.1 of Euleptes europaea. Lineage (NCBI taxonomy): Eukaryota > Metazoa > Chordata > Lepidosauria > Squamata > Sphaerodactylidae > Euleptes > Euleptes europaea. The sequence continues at coordinate 62,734,184 of NC_079318.1, forward strand.
AGGAATGGCCCATTATCAAAGTGTAGAAGTGGGTACAGGTCTCTGTAAGGTAGGAAAAGAGGTAATGAACGGCATGGCAGTAAGCACTTGAAGAGGCATGTCTTTGACATTTTGTCCACAGTAGAAAATTACTATCCTACAGTACTAAATTGCAGGCCCATAATCTTAAGGGACTGGAACAAGCAGGTACTCTGTTCTCTTCTTGAACTGCTGGAAGGGATTCTGCTGGCTACCCCTGCGGAAGGGTGCCATTCTCCTTCACTGCAGCTTGCATTCTGGTGAAGTCTCAATCGCATTAAAAAAAAAACAGGTTTGGCTCAGAACAAGAAAATGAATCAGCTGTCAGACTCAATTATTCTCTATAAAAACAAGACTTGGCAAGAGTCTGCAGGGTTTTTTGCATTAACTTATTTTTTAATTACTATAAGGGATTTTTCCCTTGCTCTGCATGTATTATTTCACTTGCTTTTAAACAGAATTTCAAAGCACTTTGATAAATGATTGGAAAAATTGGCCGAGCTTCTATAAGTGCTTCTTTGCCTCCACATTTTGGCCAGAATAATCCCCATAATTATTACTACTTTTTAACTTCCTCCAGCTACCGAATGCATTGCGGGACTCCGACAAGAGTGTTATAGGGCAGGGGGTTAACAGTGCAATCCTATCCAGTCTAAACTCACTGATCTCGATGGGCTTAGACTTGAGTAGGCCTGCATGGGATTGCACTGTAAAACAGCAATCCTAAATAGGTCTATTTAGAATCTTACTCAAGTCTATTCAATGAGGCCTACTCTCGGGAAGGTTGTCTTAAGATTGGGCTGTTACTTATTTACATTACTGAGAACTAACCATAACTGGCAGCAGAAAGGCTTTCCCCATGGTGACAGCAAACATATTAAGCCTGGTTGCAGCCATACACTTTATATTCCAGGTTTCATTTACCATCCCCATTAAAACAGAATTAGCTCACATTAAGCTAGGAGTGCGGTATAGTAAATGCCTAGTGTTAATTTTGCTGCTGGCATGGATGCATCCATGCAAACTTATCCTTCCACAGCAAATAAAACAAAGTCACCATCAATCTCTCCTAGTGGCCTATGGAAACTAGCTGTTTTCTCTGGAACTGATATTAGCTCTCACTGTCATTCCAAGGAATTCAGCAGATGTCACTCCCAAACCATTCTTTTCCTGTGTTTCCCCCATTTCTAGTCCCAATGCAGGAGTCAACATGGGTGTGACAGCACTCACCCCAACCACCAGTTCAGCAGGAACCAGATGGGGTCACCAGCCGCACTGACCAAAGGCTTGTTATAACTCCCTTTAACACTGGTGGGTAACAGTGGTAGGCTTTGGCATAACCACAGTTAGTATTACGTTGAAGTGCAACTGTGTTAGAGAGCCAGTGTTGTGTAGTGGTTAAGAGCGGTGGTTTGGAGTGGTGGACTCTAATCTGAAGGACTGAAATGGTTTCCCCACTCCTACACACATGAAGCCAGCTGGGTGAGCTTGTTCTAGTTCTCTCAGACCCACCTACCTCACAGGATGTCTGTTGTGGGGAGGGGAAGGGAAGGTGATTGTGAACAGGTTTGATTCTTCCTTAAGTGGTAGAGAAAGTTGGCATATAAAAACCAACTCTTCTTCTCTTGTGCGTCATTGACAAAAAATTATAGAGAGCTACTCAGTGTTGTGGGACTTTGTGGATATGTTTGTAGCTAAGAACAATTAAAAGTGAAATTCCACCCTTCTGAAGCATGCCATATATTCCTGCCAGTACTCTGCTGCCCATTTATGCACTTGTAGTGTGGATGAGTGTTGTAACGGGGGAAAGTAGCCTTTGTGTGGAACTACAGTTAAGAGTTCCACCTCCAGCTGACTGAGGAAGGGTAGGGACTCCAACACTTGTGTGGGAGCATTCTTGCCATGTGAATATTCCCCTGTGTTCAGTGAGACTTACTCCTAGGGAAGAGTACACTGGGTTGTTGCCTAAGAACACTTTCCTAGGAGCAAGCCTCATTGAATAAAATAGGACTTACTTCCAAGTAGACCTGCTTAGGCTACCTCCCTTCATGTGCTATCTCCTCCAACTGGTCCTGTTTCCTCCAGTTATTCAACACATGCCCATAATAAAAAGTACTGTTTCAACATAATGTTCTCGATTATCATCTAGTCCCAGGTAGCCCATTTAGACTTGTTTTCCATTGCACTGTACATTTTTTATAACAGTTTCCCTCTCTGCCCTTGTTGCCATTTGTCTTTAACAGAGGAAAAACAAGCATACTATAGAAGTGTACGCAGCTATATACAATTTTGTTTGGTTGTCTTTCATGAGAACTGAAATTATACACTTTTCAGTACCTAAAAAAAGAGCTCAGGGCAACAGAAGGCCAGGTCTTCACTTGTTCTCAGCATCATAAAGGTCAAGGCAGCAGAGATCAGAAGACTGTTGTGCTTCCATAAAAGGCCCCACAGTTCCCAGGGGTATTAGGGACTCTGAGCTGTGGCATCAGGATAAAAAGGGAAAATAAGCAGTCCGTTGGACTCCCTCCCCGCAGAAATGCTCTTCCAGGATTATTAACCTGACTGAAGAAAATATCAGAAAATGTGGAAATGGAGGTGCAGCCGGGGAGTCTAAATTCACTTCTGAAAGCTTCTAAACCAAGTTTGGAGAATACTTTCCCATAGGAAACCTTGGATGTACTTGACCTTGAGCATTTCACCCAGTCAAGACTTGTTCACCCTTTCTACAACTTGAGAATAATTGCATTTCCAGATGAACTGCCTTCCTGTGCTTTTTCTGGTGCAGCTATGTAGTTAAGAAGCTGGCGAGTGGTTCAGGCTGCAGTCAAGGTGGGGGTGAAGTGCAGAGTCAATAATCCTTCCCAATAGGATATTAGGCAGCCCATTCCTGAAGGGCATGACCCTGTGCTGGCGTAGGCGCCACCTTCTCATGGAATAAGGTTGCAGCTATGCCGGTGCGGGAGCAAACACACCAGCGTCCAGGAGCTGTCGGCCCCTGCCCCCAGCGCAGCCATGCCGGCAGGGATTTCCCAGAAGGGAAAGCCCATGCTGGCATGGAGGGGGGCATTGCCGGGGTGTTCCTGGGGGCCAAGCTGCCTTTGGGCAGCTTCCTAACCTCATTCACCCCGGGAACGCCCCCTCAAGCAGCAGCATGTCTGCACCACCATTTTTAGTGGCACAGCTTTGCACAATGGGGCATTTCCTGTTTTTCTTTTTTTTAAGTCTTTTTTTTTTTGTCTCCGCAATGGCTGGGAAGCCTTTGAGGGGGCAACATGGCTGCACCGCTCCCAGCCAATCTGGATCTACTCCTCCCCTTTCGGAATGGGCTCTAAGACATTAGTCCGTCTTTGTCTTCAGTGCCTAGCTCCCTGTTAACGCTTAAGGTTAAGTAGATTTACCTAGTCGTATCGTTTTTCTAAATTGTTTCTGTTAAAAAGTGTGAAAAACATATATATTTTTAAATCACATACTCAAATACACAGTAAAAGCAATCATAATTGGGGGGGGGGGAATAACAGCACAATGGGAGTGAAATGAAAATGAGATTCTCAACCCATATTCTTTTAGAAAATGTTTACCTGCATGGTGATTCTCCTTAGAAATGGCTGCAGACCTTTAAGGGAAAAAGAGCTGTTTGCATCGTCACTGTAGTTTATCTCTTCATGAGGTAGCATGTTGGGGGGAAGGGCCATCTGGGCAGTAAGAGAGCTGGCAAAGCATAGTGGCCAAGAGATGATGTTATGAATTGGAAAATACTTGGTTTGAATCTACATGCTATGAAGTCATTAGACTCACCCTGGGCAAGTCATTTTCCATTTCAAGCCTCAACTCCCCATGGGGGTACTTTTTGTGAGGTGATTTACATGGGGCTTCTTTTCCACTGTGGCTCAGCGGAAGAGGCTCTGCTTTGCATGCAGAAGATCCCAGGTTCAATCCGCAGCATCTCCAGGGAAAAGGACCAGACAGTAGATTACTGAAAGATCTCTAGCTGAAACCCTGGAGAGTCACTGCCAGTCATAGCAGACAATACTGACCTTGATGACCGCTCTGATTCAGTATAAGACAGCTTCACGTGTGTTCATTTGTGTGTGTTCATATCCTGGCTCTAAAGCCCAAGTGCATGTGGTGCTTTCCCAGGTAGGTTCCCAATTGCTGCCAGGAATCCTCTGAGCAGAATACTAGATTACTAAGCAGGGTCGGCCCTGGGTAGTATTTAGAAGGGAGACCTCCATGGAATACCATGGTTGTGATGTGGAGGCAGGCAGTGGCAAACCACCTCTGAATGTCTCTTGCCTTGAAAACCCAGTCTACGGGGTCACCACGAGTCAGCTGTGACTTGACAGCCAAAAAAAAAATTGCCCTTTCATATTTCTGAGTTTATAACCATAATCACCACATTCTTATTTTTATTTAGATTTTCATAAAGCACTTTTCTCCCACAAACCGGCTTACAAAATCATTCTCCTCTCCTCTGTTTTATCCTCACAACAGTAACTCTGTGAAATAGCAGTAGAAAAGAGCAAGAGTCCAGCAGCATCTTAAAGACTTTCAAAATTTCTGGCAAGGTATGAACTTTTGTGAGCCACAGCTCAGTTCTTCAGATACAGCTAGAATGCTAGTCATAGTAGACAAGGCTGACCTTGATGACTTCTCTGATTCGGTGTAAGACAGCTTCATGTGTGTTCATTCTAGCTGTATCTGAAGAAGTGAGCTGTGGCTCATGAAAGCTCAAACCCTGCCAGAAATTTTGTTAGTCTTTAAGGTGCTGCTGGACGTTTGCTCTTTTCTACTGCTATTGACAGTCTAACACGGCTACCCACCATCATCTATCTGAGGTTAGGTTGAAAGGGAGTGTGACAAGCCCAGCATCACCCAACAAGCTTCCATGGCATAGTGGGGGTGTGAACCTGAGTCTCCCAGATCCTAGCCCACCACTCTAACCATTGCACTACACTGGCTCTCATTACTACATGCCTTCTGATCACATCATTGGTGTGAATAGCTTACTTCCCCCCTTGTTCCATTGCACTATTTTGTTATCATATTGGACATACTTTAGAAGGCCACATTGTTTGCCTCTTTTTAAAAAAAATATGCAATACACATATTTGAAACTCTTCGATACTCTGTCAACCATGCACCAAGAAAAGGGATAAACCCCCAACCCCACCTCTCCTACTCTCACTCAACATAATTCAGTTAAAGTCAACGGAGCTGCACGGATGGGTGGAGGAAGTAACTGGCCCAAACAACTCATTAGTTTTCATATACCTTCCATGTCCATCTGGCTCATTAAATTTCACTGCAGCCATAATATCTAAGCAGTCTGTAGAGGAGGAAAATGCCATTTTGGAAGCAAGAATAAAGGGGAAAGAAGCCACACCAACTGGTTAATTACATAGCGTGAGTGGAGAGTAATGTTGCCAGCCACATTCCATATCTGTTGTTCTCCTCGTGAAACTATTCTCTGTCTTTCTAAATAGGTTATGGGTAAATGGGGAGGAGAGGGGACTACAAACACATAGTCTGATATGTCTCCCAGGTCCTGATAGGTAGGCTAAAGAGCACAGGAGATTAGATCCTTGCTCTGTCCTAGGCTTAAGCAATGTATTCCTGGAGAATGGTCCAGCACCTTTTTCTGGGTGCCAGCCTCCAGTATCCAGCAGGCTTGCCTAATTGAGCTATGATTTCACACCTCCTGAAAGCCATAGAGAAAACATCCTGTAAGAGCAAATGTTCTGCTCCCACACAGCAGATGCTCTTCATGGGGATGGAGCCATGTGATGGTGGCCAGATGTCCTTCATCCTGTGCAGGTCTAGCTTCCTGCTGAGTCCATTGCAGAATATATAGGAGTCCAGGCAACTCTGCTTGTTTTGTGCCTCATGTCCAAAAGGTTTGTGAAGCCACCCCACAGGGCAGTGTGTCATCTTCACCCAAGATGAGCTCGTCAGCCAACATCTTTGTTTGCTTTAACCCTGGGAGGAAACTAAGTAGGGACGGAAATACGACCCCTCCTGCTCCTCTTCTTTCTGAGTCATTTTGGTGAGAAGGGAGAACTATGAGTCTGAAGGTTCAGGATTCCCTCTCTTCTTGGCATTTCCCATTCTGTCCTATCCTTCTATTTTCCATCTGGGGAAGCTATGCAGGAGGAAGAATGAGACGGGGATGCAAGAAAAAGTATCTTCTTACATGTTCTGTATCCCTTTAGCACAAACATGAACAGAGACACACACCTCCAGCACTATATATTATGATAAGCATCTTGGTGCTGCTTAATAGTCCTTTATAAAAATTTCTACTGAGAATTTGGGCCTAGCCATTTAAGGGCAAAACAGCTCGTTTCTTCATGATCTATATTTGACTCTCCTTTTAAGATTCATGGACTACTTCCGTTCCAACTCATTGCTGTTTGCTTGCCAAAAGTGGCATTAAAAATTAAAATGAGACTCCTGATTGAGCTGCAAGAGGCAGATTAAGGGTTACAGTGGAGATCTAGCCGTAGCTCTGAAATATTATCATTCACTGTGAGGACGTGATGAGGTGGCCAGCCCCCCTCTGGCTCTGCTGCACCCATCAGATTTTCATTCCCCTGAGAGAGTCAGCCAGGGTGCAAGTGGAGCAAGCTTGAGGGAAGAGTTTCAGTTACTCCTATTTACCTTCTGTTTGCCTCTCCTTTTGGCTGGAGGCTCTGAGCTGTCAGAGACCGTCCAGCCACCCTCCTTGGCTGTGTGAGCTCCCTTTTAAGAACTCCACCATATTATTGTGTGGGCCCAGGGCAGGCCCCGCCTCATCAAAGCAAGCGCCGTCACCTGTCAAAACACTCTTGCTGATGGGGAAATCCCCACCCCCTCCCAGGAAAACAAGACCCAGCTGGCCTCAGTAGAAGTGATCTTTAGGGTTGCCGACCTCCAGGTACTAGCTGGAGATCACCTGCTATTACAACTGATCTCCAGCCGATAGAGATCAGTTCACCTGGAGAAAATGGCTGCTTTGGCAACTGGACTGTATGGCATTGAAGCCCCTCCCCAAACCCCGCCCTCCTCAGGCTCCGCCCCAAAAACCTTCTGCTGGTGGCAAAGAGGGACCTGGCAACCCTGGTGATCATGCCTTCCATTTCCTTCCCCTTTGGACAGATGGACAGGAGCAGCCTCTTGGGGATGAAGGCAGGGCCAGGCCTCTCTGCCAATTTCGTGCTTGTCCCATAAACCCACACTCCCTTGAGGGATCCCTAATATAGAGTAAGTCCTTGTTGCCCTGCCATCTGGGGTGTGGAACACATCTTGGGGAAGTCCAGGAAAGCGGAGGCAGACTCTGGACATACAACCCCTGCTTGTAGGAAATGTAATCTTTTTTTTGTGTGCTGCAAGCCAGGCTGGTGGCGGACTGTATACCTAAAGGGGAGGAGAGATAAATACCAGCATAGTACCCTGTTGTCGTGATCCTTCATCCTGCTTATCCAATGAAGGTGGGCATGATAGAACAAGTCTTTGTTTTTTATTTCTATTCTTATTCTTTTATTTTTAAACGGATTCAGGGATCTTTTATGAGCATGGTATTGTTCTCAAGAGCTTAGTGCCTTGATTTTTTAAGGAGACAGGTTCATTAGTTTTATATTTGACATTTTAGTGATACAATTTTGTATTATTTTTAAAATTGTGTCTTCTTTATAAAACAGATTAAAGGAATAAAGTAAACACCCAGTTCATGCCCACAAGCATGGCAAATGTTTGTCTTCATCTCCTGCATGACCCAAATGGTGATGCAGAGTGGGATTCTTCAGAGTCACATCTTGGTTGTTGTTTTTAGGATACTGGACTAGTATACCGGAATTCTTTTTCATACTTGCCTGTAAGCGGTACCTCATGATTATCTCTATTTTTACAGATGGGGAATTGATGGTGAAAGACTTGCCCCATCAAGTACCAAGTACATTACACCAGCCACTGAATCACACCGAGTCTCACTTCCCCTTGCTTTTGTTGATTCATGCTTAATCGTGTGTCCACGGCCCTGAAGCCATTGGCAGCAAGTTGCTGATCCACTGTGGTGACCAGTGAGCCAGTGGATAGGCAGAAATGTCAAGGGTCTCTCCAGTTGCTATGGCTTTGTTGTTGTGATATCACAGATCAGTTGGAGAGTCCAGAATCTGGGCAACTGGATGCAGTGGGGTCCAGGGATTCATTAACATTAAATGATATGTCACACAGCAACTGTGCTGAATCAGGTGATATCAGTACCTGTGGAAGAAAAGTGATAAATAAACGTAATACATAAATGAGAGTTTGAATTCTAAGGGCAATGAGAAATACTCATTCACTGAAACATTAGAAATAATGGCTGCCAGCAGTGATCTTCCAAATATACGCTTACAGGCAAGCGTAAATCTGCTGGGTGGTTTGCTAGCACAAACAAGTTACTGCACATGTATGTAATATTTAAGTTGCAGGAGTGTACCAGGCCCTTCTGTAATCTATTTCAGTATTGTTGAGTTTGGTCATTTGGAAGCTAACCCTAATCTTTATGTTGTGGGGGTGCACTAATATTATCTTTCCTCAGTTCTGGTTCCAAATTCTGAAGAATGTTCACTTTGAGAGGGGACATGCACAGTTTATACATAACATTGAAAATGAATTTTTATGTTTCTGAAAATGTCTTGTCCTTATTTTATAAATAAGTTGAAAAGACTAGAATTTATTTTCCACCATTAGTTCCAAACAGTCGCAGCACAATTGACAAATAAAACTTTGTGATATTTTCCATAGAAATCTTTTTTTAGTTTTTTTAACTATCTTCTATAAAAAGTTACTTGTAACAAAAATGCTGCAAACTATAAATCATTGTCAAGAAGTACTGAAAGATTCCTGGTGTGCTGTTTTTGCTTGCATTATAGAATGCCCCAAGTAATAGGCTTGCTGATAAAAGAAAGGAAAAGCCAGGCAAGATAAGGTTTCCCAAAGATCTTCAGGAAGGTAGATTCAGACTGGAGGACAGCCAATAAAACTGGGGCATGAGTTCACATTTCTTTGAGTACATTAGACAAGCCAGATTCATTCTGTGTAATGCTTTCGTTAGCATGAGGATGTTGAGTGATTGATTTTGGATTGAAATTTTATACATGTATACACACACACTCCCTGATCTGGATAACTCCAGGCTAGCCTGATCTCATCAGATCTCAGAAGCTAAGCAGGGTCAGCCCTGATAAGTATTTCAATGGGCAACCTCCAAGGAATACCAGGGTCATGACACAAAGGCAGGCAATGGCAAACCACCTCTGAACATCTCTTGCCTTGAATACCCCACCAGAGGTTACCATAAGTCAGCTGTGATTTCACGGCACATGCAAAAAACAAAATACATACACACACTTTCCAAGTGGCTTGCAAGACATTTAAAACAAATCATCATTAAAATGTTAATTTGAAAGCTAACTAAAACAATTAACTGTAACAAAATAATAATCTGCAATAAATCACTAAAATAACCACAAAGAATGGTAAGAATTAAAATGCCAAGATGTAAAAAGGAGGGAGACTAAAACCCACAGATCTCTGTATCTAATAGTAAAGTGGCTGACCCCTCTATGTGTGACATAAGCAGTGAAATGAGGCCGTCCACAACAAGGCAGGGTTCTCTGCATACTTAGGGGTCTCCCCAGGTATGCAGAAAAATATGACTTTTGCTAAGTAACCAAAGGAAAGGGGGATCCAAAAAGATCTGATGATAATTGAATATGCTCCAAGAAGCAGGGAATGTTGAAAAAGCTGAGAAAAGGGAGAGGGCATTCGGGAAACTGGTCCAACAGGGACAAACTGGTGAAACGTGAACACATGAGGCTGCCTTATACTGAATCAGACCCTTGGTCCATCAAAGTCAGTAATGTCTACTCAGACTGGCAGCAGCTCTCCAGGGTCTCAGGTAGAGGTCTTTCATGTCACCTACTTGCCTAGTCCCTTTAACTGGAGATTCCAGGGATTTAACCCTGCATGCCAAGGAGATCCCCTAGATTGAACTTCTGCATGCCAAGAAGGTGCTTTACAAACTGAGCCACAGCCCCTCCCCTAAGCATTTGCCCCTTCCCTTCTAGGTACTTTGAAAAGTCCAGAGCTTGCTAGAAGTATGAGCATTGGTGCCAGCCAAGGGACAAAAGCCAAAGAGTTCTTGAGCTGTGTCCCTGCTTTGAACTAGGGCATTGTGCAAACAGGAAATGAGGCACCTTGTCACCAGGGCGTTGCTGCCGGACTGGTTAACCACCAGACCATCAGTGAGGGAGGAGGGTGAAGTATAGTTGTAGGCATCTGGACCAAGCCATGACTCTTCACCACAGTGATTTGAGTTCTGAGCCGACCTGAAGACCATCTCAACATCTAAGAGGGAGGGTAGTGAGCCCTCCTCTTGCTCCTCCCTCATGTTTTTATGTTTTTGATTTGCTTATTGTATTATGGTTTAACTTGTTTCACTACCTACATTGGCTCCCTCTTTGGTGTGTGAGAAAGCCAGGATATAAATATGTAAAATAAATAAATAGCTGTTAGAAGAAGAAGAGTTGGTTTTTATATGCCGACTTTCTCTACCACTTAAGAAAGAATCAAACCGGCTTACAATCACCTTCCCTTCCCCTCCCCACAACAGACACCCTGTGAGGTAGGTGGGGATGAGAGAGCTCTAAAAGAGCTGTGACTAGCCCAGGGTCACCCAGCTTGCTTCATGTGGAGGAGTGGGCACTCAAACCTGGTTCTGCAGATTAGAGTCCACTGCTCATAACCACTGCTCTTAACCACTACACCATGCTGGCTCTTGGGGGGGGGGGAAATAAGAGGGGGAATTAGCTGCTCAAGCCCTGACAGTTTATAGAATTCAGGAGAGGAGGATATGCAAGACGTTAACCCCTCCTGTACCTCCCTGTGGGTTCCCAGCTTGAATATTTATATCTTGTGTATGTTTATAAATCTCATCTAACACACCATCCATCCAGTGAGTGATCTTTAGAGTTGGATGAATGACTGAATGCACGCGCTGGCTTAAGACAGCTTACTAGAAGTCAGGGCTGTTTGGGGGCTTCTTTGTACTCTTGCCAAGACTGAAGACTGTTGCCAAGGCTGCCCAGGGAGGTCTCCCTTGGTCCCTCCCCATTGCTATTCAGGCACAACCTTAAAATGGTTCCGCTTCAAAAGGCTTTGGCATTTGAAACGCTGCTGATAGTTTTGTTTACTGGAACTCTGTTTCCCTTTTTATCTTCTGGCCAGTGCTTTGTTTGTTTGGGGAGGTTTGTTTTATACTGTTTTATCTTGCATGCTGCTTTAAACTTATTGGAAGCTGCCCCGTGGATCTACTTGGGATGGAAAGGCAGAAGGCATAAATTCTTTTTTTTTCTTTTTAAAATACTTCAGGGAGATGTGGATATTCTTCTTCTAGCATGTCCTCCTTGCGCTGCAGTCTCAGTTCAGGAGGACAGGCAAACTCCGTTGCCATGGGATGTCTAGGGTGGCCTTGCAAACCGAGGTTGTGCAGACTCATCGCAGTTGCGCTGCTGCACAAGCGACTTTTGCTTCTGATCACCACATGCCACAGATCAGTTGTGAAGATGCAACGTGTGGCTGAGCAGCATGCATGCTAGAGGCTGTGTGGAACAGCTGTCAGGGTGCATTCTTCATGCTCTAGTGAACAGCATATGTGCAAGCCTAAGTTTGGCATTACTAATTTGTCAGCAGTTTCAGGGACTGTTCAAATTAGTCCTCCTCGTCGGCTAACCCTTGAGTCGAATGGCACTGGAGGAAATGTGTTGACCTTGTGACAGCGTGATGCTAGGTACTCCACTTGAGTGAATCCAGAGTGGGAACCTACTTCAATCTACTCAGTAATGGCATGATCCTGCAGAATTTTTTTTCTGATCACAAACCTTTGGGAGAAGGGAAGTGGCAAGAGGAAATACCACGCGCCGGTAATCACTCAGGGAAACAAACCTAATGAAGTGCTGAAAGCTGCAGCCACCTTTTGACACCAGTTAAACCGGGGGTAAATGAATCAGAGCACTGTTGGGTGGAATGCGGCTGATGCACAGAGCCTGCTGGGTGCCTTCCAAGAGCTTCTGCTGCTGAAAGAGAAGGAGAGTGGTTTGGCATTAACCTCCAGGCAGCTGGACCAGCTGTGACCAGGTGCCATTAGTTGCAACTAGGACACGAGGAGAAGGAAAGAGAGATTGCGAAAGGGAGAAGGAAAGAGAGACTTCTGCTCAGTGTCGCTTTCGCTCATCAGAACTAAGATGCAGACCCTGCAATGCGCTGTATTCTGAGCTCAAAGATCAGATGAGAGGAGAATCAGTGCTGGAGTTTGCAGTTCCAAGATGAGAATTCATTATAATGCAAGTCAGGAGGGCTGTATTTATTAGTGCTGTCAAGCCACAGCTTCTCAGAGGTTGTCTGGTACACCTAGCGGGGAGAGAAATGCATTTAAAAAGAGGTCAGCTGTGTCAATTTCAGCCCACCGCAAAGGGCCAGGGCTGCATCAGAAGTGTCACCTCAGCATTCCTCTCATGGAAAGATCAATACTCCCCTTCCCACTGCCCCATCCTGCTAATGGAACTGATGTGATCCTTGTGTGTTTCCTGTTCGCTCTTGGATTGACTGATAGGGACCAGAGAAGCGCCAGGTGTCATAATGTATCCTGGATGAAAAGGTGCCTCATCACTCTTTTGCTGTGAGCCTAAATGGCTGTGAACCTGAGCATGGTAATTCGACAGCTCCAAGAAGCAGATGCTGCCCCTTGTGCCGTCTCTCTTCCCCCCTCCCCCCCACACACTGCATAAGAGGTTTAGTGACTGTAAAGAAAAGGGCTTTGCAAAACCAGGTTAAAGTTTTCATTCTCTGTTCACATAATACTAGGAATAAGTATGATGCAGGGCCAGGAGTACAGCCCAAGAGGTGCTGGAGCAGTAGCAATTCTGGTCATGGCAGCAGTTTCCTCTGAAGAAAACAAGAGTGCTTTTTGCACAGAACTCCCACTTACCTTAAGTCAGCCTTCTGAAAAGCTTGAAGACAAAAGACTATCTTGGAGGCTTGAAGACTATCTTGGTCAGCTTATGCTTGGGAAAGTTCTCCTTTGTTGCATCACATTTTAGTAAGGTTGAATTCAGAAGTCATGGAGATAGTATGATTACTGAGAATCAATTCAGATGTCTCAGTCTGGCACAGGCTTGGTGTAGTGGTTGGGAGCCGTGGAATCTAACCTGGAGAACCGGGTTTGATTCCCCACTACACATGAAGCCTGCTGGGTGACCTTGGGCCAGTCACAGTTCTCTCCAAATTCTCTCAGCCCCACCTACCTCACATGCCTGTTGTGGGAGGGGGAAGGGAAGGCCATTGTAAGCCGCTTTGAGACTCCTTTCGGGGTATAAAAACCGACTCTTCTTCTATCTGCCATGCTTGTATATCCCCTCCTCCTTCTACCCTCTTTCTACAGTGGGGTATGATGAGGTTTGATTGCAGGCACCTTATTTATGTACTGAAAATATTTGCTGACCGCCTTTCCCCACACAGTGGGTCCAAGGCTGTCTCCATGGATAGTGAGCCTAGGGGCAGTGCATGGGGCGGGCAGATTTTGGAGAGGTGAGGGAGTTCATTGGGAATGTGATGCCATAGAAGCTGCCATTTCCTCCAGGGAAACTGTTAACTATAGTCTGGGTTCCTCTTATATAGACCTTGCTTGCCTCCCATATGGTTGTTGCTGTAGTCTCATTTGTATCATTAATACTGAAATATTCAATTGAAATTCTGGGGAAACTCCAGGCCCCACCTGGAGGTAGGCAACCCTAGTACATGCACAGTCCTGCTGGTGATAGTATCATGTTACATTATTCACAGTGCAGCCAGAATAGATAAAGATTACAGTTGCCACCCATCCATAATTTTTTATGGGCTGTTCATGTTTCCAGAGCTGTATCCATAATAAATATGAAGCTTGTTATGGATGGAAATTGTCCATATTTTCCATGGAGGCAGCATTGTGTGCCCAAACAAAGGTCAGCATTCTTGCCTTCAACTTCAAAAAATACGCAACTTAGAGAAGAAAGGGGTTTCTGAAAGGAGAAAGCAACCACATGGAGATTTTGAAATACAGAAGGAAACGAACACACTAATAAGTATTTATCTGTAAGAAATATAATGTAGACAGTTTTTTCTCATCTCTGCACAGAAAGCCACAGTTGCGGTTCAGGGTAATAAAGCCTCTTTGATAACTGGTTGCCATTAGAGGTCTTTTCCCCAATTCAGTGTTTACTATTTTTTAAAAATTGCTAGATATCCAGATGGCTCATAAAGGATCACAATAAAACCCTTGATGTTGTACTCGTTTCATACTACTGAACAAAGGGAATTGCTGATATTCTGTAATTTGCCTAGTTAAAAGGTAGTACAAACACTCATGCAGAGGAATTTCAAGGGCTAGATCCTCAGCCTGTGTCTGTTTTGGATACTGTGCAGCTGTTGAGTAATTGTGACTACGTATGTATGTGCGTTCATGTGCATTCATTATAATATTTATATCCTGCCATACCTCATGGCTCAAGCAGTGGATTATCTGCAAGGACAGACAGCTCTACTAATCCAGTCCTGTTTGAGAAAGTTAGCATTTTCCAGAGCCAGTTGTAGGTTACTTGAGTGCATCAGCAGAGTTTTGAAATCTTTGATTCTTTTTCTATAGTACTAACATGGTAGCAAAACCCTTGTGTCCAATGTAATTTGGACAGTACCATGAAAATAATATCAGCTGTAGTTTGCAAGTCTATTTTTCAGTGCTGTGCTGTACCAACTGGGAGCTTTGCCTGGGGGAGGGGGGTGCTTTTAGAAAACCAGACATTTAAAGGCCATGCATCTCCCTAACCCCATAAAGCCCTTCATGTGTCATCATTCACTTTCACAATGTAGGATTAGAGGGTTGTGAAGAGTTGTTTTAATTCTGTTGCATTCAGGACAGCTATTTCATTCTTTTGTTTTTTCTTTCTTACCCCAACATATTGGTCTTCGGTGTCTCTCTGTGATCTGTTGCCCCTATGGGTTTTTCAGTTATGCCTCAGGGCAGCCTCTTCCTTCACCACTATTAAATTCTGAGACGTTTTTCTTGTTAAAAGAAAAAACCCAAACAAACTTGTGTCTCCCAGTCCCTCTTGTAGCTACAGCAGAAATTAAATATATATTCCTTTGTAAAATATTAAAATAAATGTCTTCTGCAAGCGAAAGCTGCAGAACCTCTCTAGCACACACACACAGTGAAATACAATATTTACATTCTTGAGAAAATCTGTTTAGAAGCTCCCTGATGATATTTGCATGGTGATTTTCCTCCCTCATGCATTGGAGTAGATAAGATCAACATGGAAAAGAGAGAGAGAGAAAGCTTTAAGCAGATGTTTTAATTAAAAGTTTCACTACTGTGTCATATTTCTAATTCCACATCAGTTCTCCATGATTTTTTTTTTACCAAGGAACAAAGAAGTATATATAGATGAGAGTTTGCAAGAATGGGTTCTCTGTTTTTAATATGTTTTAGTTTGACCCTGTTGGTAAGGGGGGTTCTCTGTTTTTAATATGTTTTAGTTTGACCCTGTTGGTAAGGGGGTATCAGCTTCCAAACTGTTTATTATTTTGGTGACCCTTATGAGAGCAGAAGTGCAGGTTATACATTTTGTAAAATAAATAAAGGATCCCAGTCCAAGTAAACCTTATATGCAGCTTGCGCTTTTAAAGTTGAATTGGAATTTAAAATGTGATCCTAAGGAATAAACTCCACTAACTAGACCTGGGTACGATTCAGAGTAGTCCTGCTTAATATAGTACTGTAGCAGTGCCATCCTATACAGATAGAACCTTCTAAGTCTTTTGAAGTCAATTGACTTAGAATGGTAGAACTAAAATTGCACTGCAAGTTCCCTATTTCAGAATGAAGTATTTTTAAAAATAATAATAACTAGAGGCCTTGGTTCAGACATAATGTCAAAATATGGTTTAATACTATGTTAAGTATATCCCTGCCCTGACCTGAATGGCTCAGGCTGGCCTCATGTCATCAGATCCCAGAAGTTAAGCAGGGTCAGCCCTGCTTAGTACTTGGTTAGGAGACCATCAAGGAAGTCCAGGGTTGCTACACAGAGGCAGGCAATGGCAAAACACCTCTGTCTCTTCCCTTGAAAATCCCATGAGGGGTTCCCATAAATCGGGTATGATGTGATGACACTTTCCACCATTATGTACATCCCTTCTGGATCAGAGCAAAACCCATCTAGTCCAGCATTCTGGCCAGCGGTAGGCTTCCAAAAAGGCTTTCAAGCAGGCCAGGAAGCCAGAGGCTCTTGTTTTCCCCACCCCTTGCATGTGCGGCACTAGATCTGAACATGGAAGCTACAATTTGCCATAATGGATAATACCTATCCTCCATAGACTTATTTTTCCATATATTGAAAGACAGTGCGGTGTAGTGGTTAAGAGTGGCAGACTCTAATCTGGTGAACCAGGTTTGATTCCCCACTCCTCCACATGAAGCTAGCTGGGTGACCTTGGGCTAGTCAGAGTTCTCTCAGAACTCTCTCAGCCTCACTTACCTCACAAGGTGTCTATTGAGGGGAGGAGAAAGGAAGGTGATTGTAAACCCCTCTGAGACTCCTTAAAGATAGAGAAAAGTGGGCTATAAAAACCAGCTCTTCTTCTTTTCTTCTTATATTTGTCAGACTGTGAGCCATGAGCCAAGAGAGCCAAAAGGCCAAGAACACTTTGGCTCCTTTCCTTCACCTCACACCTCTGGCCATACCCAGACTTTAAATTAGCAGCAGGAAGACACAAATGCTCAGCCCAGGTCTTATTTGTTGGCTTTGGTGCCAGCTTTGAACGCCCTTATTTTAAAATCTGGGAACTGAAGATCTTCCGCTGCAGCCCTGTCACTGCTGCAGATCTATTTTATTCAAAACCCTGCTTACCTCTCTCATTACACTAACTGTGGTTTATTGTCATGGTAATATTTTGAATAAAGCACACAGTATGACAAAGCCAAACATGAAGTTCCCTTCTGCAATATAATTAAAAACAAGCCTTGCTACCAATTGTGCCCTTACTTGGAAATAGCCGTGTAGCAGTGCATTGGTCGCTAATGGCTCTTTCCAGTTGGTATGTATTCAGCAGTGAGTGCAGCTAGCAATTGGCACAATTAGGAAGACATTTTTACCCTCCTGAAGGGACATGAATAGTTTACAACAAAGGAAAACTTAATAACTATAATTAATAACTGCCCCCTTGCACTTGTCCAGTGTAATTCCTTCATATTAAATCTGTGTTTTGCTTACTGTTTTGGAGGCAGTGGACAATTGCTAGGGATCCACAATACAGACGTCATAATTTTGACAGTGGCTAGAAACCACGGACTAATGTGGCATGCCATCTCAGAATTACATAGCCCATGGGAATGTTCCGGCACATATCCCTTCAGAAAGTGCCCCCACCTCTACTCCCCAGCCCTCCAAAATCTCCAAATTGCTCCTTATGTTCCCTGCAAAATGAAAACTTTGTTTGAGGATGGAGAAAGCAAAGATGTGTGCACAGGCTGTTCTTTGCTTTTTAAACGTACCTGATCCAAATAAGAATCTCCCGTTGAAAGACGAATGAGTACATATGTATAGGAAACAAAGAAAGATTGGTATCAGAACACTGAGGCACAAACAGAAATTAAATGTGGCAAGGGAAACTTTTAAAGAGAAGTATCATTTATGCCATATTGATGTAATTTAAGTCAGAAATCTGGGGACCAGGGAAGAGCCAGGGTTGTTCACCATAGTCTGTATTCCTTTTTTTGGGGGGGGGTCTCTAGCAGCCAGCGAACTGCCATCTTTGTCGCATGCACCCTCAAACTACCCCTAAACTCAGACTGGATCTGCTATAATAAGTGATGTGAAAAGTAGTGCTTGTTAAAACAGTTGACAAAGACTAAAGTCAGTGCCACTAGTGAGTCATCCAGAAGCCTTCTCCTTTGGAGGTATTCATGACTCTCATGGTGACTTTATATGGTGGATGAACCTCTATTGTCTCAGTACCGTATGGGTGAGTAAGGTCTCCACCTTCTTCAGGTTTTGTTCACTTCCTCTAATAATGTGTGTGTGTGTGTGAAGTGCCGTCAAGTCGCAGCCGACTTATGGCGACCCCTTTTTGGGGGTTTTCATGGCAAGAGACTAACAGAGGTGGTTTGCCAGTGCCTTCCTCTGCACAGCAACCCTAGTATTCCTTGGTGGTCTCCCATCCAAATACTAACCAGGGCTGATCCTGCTTAGCTTCTGAGATCTGACGAGATCAGGCTAGTCTGGGCCATCCAGGTCAGGGCTCCTCTAATAATAGCTGTTAACAAATTGTGTTTGGAAGAAAATTTTCATTAACTTTTACCTTTGGCTTTTTTGATTTCTGGAAGCCTCCGGAACTTAAATAGTCCCCTTTGTCACTATGGCCTTGCTCTTTATCAGGTTAATTGGAGACAGTATGCCGTTCCAGACAGCATCTTATTATTTCAAGCAATTAGCTGCAACACCAAGCCGAAGGTGTCACATTGTGAGAAAAATGGATTTATTTCGTGAGAAGGCTCCTTTTGCTTTGACATGGCTTAAGCCTGATCTAAGCTCCTGCAAGAAGATTGATGTCAGGATAACATGACGAGTTGCGTGTGCCGCAGGCTTCTGCTGAAAATGGCAGCCCCATGTCATGTTCTTTTACTCTCTCCCCTGTGACATTTAGGATTATTTTCCCTGTGCAAGCACATCACCATGCCAGTTTATTTACTGGTGGGTGAGTGGAAACTCACAGCAGGGTATCATTGTGATGATGGGGGGGTAGGTGTTGCTGTGCCTTATTGGGGACAGAGGGGGAGCTCAGTGCAAGGATGCCAGTTTTTGCAACAGCCCCATGGTTCAAATAACATGCCACATCATTCCATGTTGAATTGTTCCACCACCAAGGCTGGAAGCAGATCAGAGCTTCACACCAGCCTTCTGCCAATAGATTATCTAATACAGTCTTCCCTTCACCACCACTCCTTAGCTATGGGACGCTTTCCTTCTGACCGCAGAAGGAGGAAGGCGTAACTGCAGTGAAGGGTGCAGGCAAGTTACCAAGAAAAAGAAAGGGGCAATTCAGTTATTTCCTTACTCATTCATCTGCTCGCTTGAAGCAGTGATTTCTTCTCCTGCTGTTCCTGGGGATGAAAGCATGCTACACTAAAGTGACTGGGATGTACCGTAGATGGCACAAACCTCCTCCTGCTTCAACCAGCCGCTCAGTAGTTTATTCTCCAACAGCTGGGTGTGTGAGTGGCAAGAACAGAGAGCCAGAAATGTCTGTAAAATATACCGGTTGCTGGAATTTTCTATAAACACATTTCATTAAAATCAGCGCTCAAAGCATATGTCACAGCACCATGACCAGACTCTTTTTAAAGTCTTGGGGAAAGGGGCAATCATATCTCACATTGATAAGGTCAGATTTTTTAAAAACCGACATAGATGGGTAGATAATAACGGGGATAGTCCTAGATTATATAAAAACTTTTTAAAAGCATATCTATAGTGTGTGTGAATGTTGTACAGATTAATAAGCAACTTCTTTGGCAACCTCCCCCCCCCCAAATACAAGAAAAGGGAAACTGCCTGTATAAATGCTTTGCCCTTTTTGCTACAAAGACAGAATAATCTATGCCTAGCCCTTATTCAGATATAATCAAAAGTGCTTCCGTTCACAGTGCTTGGGTTTTATTCAGAGTGAATTTGTTTCAGCATAAATACAGGTTTGACCCATTCAGGGGAAGTTAAACATTTCTCTGTGTAAGTCTGTTCTATTATTTATTAAGTTACTGACTTGTATAAATCTCACTGCTATTAATTTTGCTTGGTGGTTTTTGATCATATAGTGCTCACGATTCAAGAAAATTCCTTTGTTCCATTGGCCTTGCATGACATTTTTAGGGGGTGCTTTCTGCCCTTCTGCCCCCTACTGCTCCGCAGCTCTTGACACCCCCCCCCCACCGCAGAAGCCATCCCTCACTGCAAGAGTGCTGTGCATGTGGATTTGCTTCGCCTTCTTTTAGCCTTAAATGGCTTTTTGGAGCTAGAAAAAGGAAGTGGGACCCCAAGCGTTGTTTGTAGGAGGTTCAGCCCGACCTCTGTACAAAGTAGGGTGCAGCCGCACACTCTATTGTTAATCACGCAAATGCTCAAACCCCATGCCATCCACTCACGCTTTTGTGATTTTGGGCCATGGACTCTCCCTGGAAGAAGCCACATTCGGTACAGCCACCTCCCTGTATTATGGAGCTGCTGAATTCATACAAACAGACAGGTTCTGACCACTGCACCAGCTAGCCACAGTTTGAAATGAAAAACCACATTCATGAGCCTCTGACGTCATTGCTTTAGCCTTGCAGTAAAAGGCACTGCGGGCGTCAGTATTAGGTCCCGTTGCACCCCACTGCTGTTTTTTAATTAACAGAACCCTGGATTTTACCTTATGTTGAAGCCTAAAGCAATCAGAGTACAAAACATTTTGCTTTCCGGTTGTCGTGATGACTACAGGCCAAATACAGATAAAGCCTCATGGTGCCAAACGTCTAGCTATTAAAAGGCAGAGAATTTTTTGTTGCTTGGAAGGGGGGGGATGATGAAAGCTGCTGTAAAATGTTGCCACTTGAATCACTCATAAGCTTAATAATAAAAAACCCTGAAGGCTTTGGGAATGGTGCTGAATTACTTTTTTCTGCACGTGTATAAAGTTTTTTGAGCACATTTTGGCCAAGACCATTTTGATTTCATTATATTTAGATCGGAAAGGAGGGTATCTCACCTTCCCACATAAAATGAATACACTGATGGGCGACCAAGTGTGACTGGTGGTCTGTGATTGGATTAGTGAACCACATTTTCTTTTTCAGAGAGTTGGTGTCAAAAGTGGTTCATACCTGATGCAGTACCAGCTTCCATCATCCAGTAGGGGTGGGGATGTGACACCCATTCTGGACAGCACCAAAAGGTTGCGATAGCACATGGCTGCTGAGCAAAGAGCAGCGCTCTGTGCAGGCACTAGGGCAGCCAGGTCTCCCCTGTAATGGAGCAATGGGAGCAAAACTCAAGAGGAAATCTGTGTCACACTAACACCACAATGTAATTCCTGGCTCAATCCCAAGACATCATCATGTCATGGTGACACTCTAGGATTTACCCAAAACTCTATGGTAAAATCATTGCGTTTCTGGCTATTCCTAGAGTATCACCCTGACGTGGCAATATCTCTTTCGGGTTTGCACCAGAAGTGATGCAATGATGATCATCAGGACTCTTCTCTCTCCCCCCACCCAATCTTCCAAGAGTTGTGAGCACTGGATTGGCAACCCTAGCAGGCAGTAGTGATGACATTACTGGTAGTCCACCAACAAACTGCTGCCAAAGCTGCTGCTGATTGAAGGTGGCACAAAGGAGGCATCCATTGCCTGTGGTGTACACATTCGTTCCACATTCATTTCTTTTTGGAGGTTTGAGGGATGCTTTGTACTACAAAAAGAGTTGGTGGGATGAAATAAATGAATGTGTGAGCAACAGATAATGAGGTCTTCGAATGAACGCAAACCCAGGGTTACAACAGTGGGGAAGTTTTGTTGCTTCTTAAATGTGTGCTATAGAGCTTTAATTCAGATCATTATAGCCTCAGGACTTTTAAAGACAAGAGTTGGATATAAATATCTTCAAGAAACGAATAGTTTTGTAACATTCTGGGGTTACTGTTGCTCCACACTTACTGACGTCAGTGTGTTGCTATAGAATGAAGATGTTAACATCTATCCTTCCAAAACATTGCTGTGGCATTCTACCCTCCCTCCTGGCTCTTAGTTTACAAAAGTAAACTGGCAGCTAAAGCAAGCCCCTATTCTGCATAATTTAAATTCATCTGCGTGGCTTCTATGCAGTCCTACATTGGGGACTGCGCAGGCACAGGCCAGCCACGGATAAGATTTGTCAGCTTCTAGCAAAATCTAAGAAAGTGCTCCCCCTCCCCTTGGGGCATGCAAGCTCCCCGCCCATCAGTCACATGACCCAAGGAGGAGGGAGCACTCTTCCTTCCAGTTCTCTTTCTGCCACCACAGAGAGAGAATGTGTTAGCTTCCTCTCTAGCCATGGAGTCCAAGAAAGCTCCACTTTTCAAGAAATGTACCTCTTGTGGTACCAAGATGGCAAAGACTGATCCCCACCTTGAATGCCTCCTTTGTTAGGGAGAAGGCACATTTCTGCAACTTGTAAAAGTTGCTCCAAACTTACCAACAAGGCCCTGAGGGTTCGGTCGACTTGCCTGCTTTCTCATCTTTACAAGTAGTCTCTTCGTCCACGAGGTCAATTTGCTGAGCCTAGTCCTTCATCTGGTAAGACACAGTCTGAAGCGGGACCCTCAACAAAAAAATCCAAGTGGGGTGGCCCGTCTAAAAAGCCCTCGTCGGTCATTATTCTCCCGGCAAAGTTTCCTGCTCCGGGTTCGCAAGATGGCTGCGACCGTGGCTCTTCGCGCCATACATCCCACTCCAGATTGCCTCGGCGCCGATCACCTTCGCGTTCGCCAAAGTCTCTTCAACGCTGATCACCCTCGGCATCTCCTCGACGTCGATCCCAGGCCAAGTCGTCTCATCCTTCGGCGTCGCTCGCCTCCGAAGCAGCTGCACAGCAGCCCATTACTATCGAGGATTCGCCTCCTCATTCCCTGGCTACCCCCTCGGTTCCGTGTCCGAGCAGGGCCCAGGAAGACTAGGTTGAGTTCAAAGAGCACCTCCTTCATCTCTACAAAGATTTGCCTCCGGCGCTTGCAAAGTCCCCACGGCCTGATGATAAAGGCCTTCAGGCAGAACCTGCAGAGCTCCAGGAGGGTGCCGTTCAGCCACCCCCTCATGTGAGCACCCAAGACTCCCGGCAGTCGGCCGACAAGGTCCAAGTGGAGTCACCGAAAGGTTCGTCCCATCTCGAACCTGGCCAACGTTCTCGAAGCCCGGCTTCGTCCAGATCCAGTGGGTGTCAGTCTGCTTTGCACAGTCGCCGCCCTACCCGTCGGAGCCGATCCTCTTCTCGACGTCGATCAGCCCATCGGAGTCAATCCATCTCTCGTAGACATCGGTCATCCTCTCGTCGG
Organism: Euleptes europaea; assembly: GCF_029931775.1. Lineage (NCBI taxonomy): Eukaryota > Metazoa > Chordata > Lepidosauria > Squamata > Sphaerodactylidae > Euleptes > Euleptes europaea. The sequence continues at coordinate 62,757,380 of NC_079318.1, forward strand.
CAAGCGCCACTTCGCAAGCCTCCTCTATCCAGGTCTCCTTCTATATCAAGGGACACTGATCATTCTGAATATGACGCCTCCTTCTCTCCTGGGTCAGATGAGGATGAGGAATCCCGCGCTTCAGTTCCCTCACCCGAGGACACTGTCGGGGACTCTAAACCAGTTTCTCCTACGGGAGATGTTCGCTTATACGCGGAACAATTAATTCGCATGGCGAAGGCTCTAAAAATTGATTTTAAACTGGAGGATTCCGGTCCTGTAGATGATATTATGGATATCCTGCATAGCCCTGATGTAGGCCCTGTGGCCCTTCCTATGATAAAAAGCATTCTCGAAGTGGTCCGTACCAACTGGGCTAAACCTGCCTCAGTCCCCTCATCCACCAAAAGAGTTGAGAATCTATATAAGATTCGCAGGGAAGGTGGGGAGTTCCTCTACCATCATCCCCCTCCTAATTCCGTAATAGTGGAGGTGTTGCCTGGTAAATATAGGTCAGGAGCACATTCCTCTCTGCAGGATAGAGAGGGCCATAAACTGGATGCCCTCGCTAGGAAAATTTATACTTCTAGTGCGGTAGGCCTCCGCATTTCCAATTTCCTTGCGGTCATGGCAAGATATCAATACTCCCTTTGGGATCGTGTATCCCCTCAAATTTCCGTCCTTCCTGATGACCAGCGTCCTTCGGCAATAGCCATTCAGTCCGAGGGCATGTCTTTAGCAAGACAGCAGCTCACGGCGGCATGCCATGTGGCGGATTCGTCCAGTAAAGCCATTGCTTCCGCCATAGTCATTCGCAGACACGCTTGGCTACGTCAATCTGTGCTCCCCTATGATACTAGGTCACGTATCGAAGACCTTCCGTTTGAAGGGACGTCCCTTTTCAGTGACCAAATGGATACTTTCCTAGATCGCTTGAAAAAGAATAAAACAAATGCAAAGTCTCTGGGTATTACCCCTCAGGCGCCTGACTTTAAGCTGATCTCCAGACTACAGAAATCAGCTCCCCTGGAGAAAATAGCTGCTTTGGAGGCTGGGCTTTACATCATTGTACATGACTGAAGTCCCTCTCCTCCCCAAACCCCACCCTCACCAGGCTCCACCCCCCATCTCCAGGAATTTTCCAACCTGGAGTGGGCAACCTTAACCTAGATTACTTACACTGGTGCAAAAAATATGATGCACCATCTCATCAAGACAGTCAGCGCTGGACTGGATATGGATACATCAAATAAAAGTTTTGTGATGCCACAGCACGGAGCAACCGCACAGTGACAAGAGTACCTGTTCACTCCACTTTAAGCATGTCTGTTATAAAGAGAAAAACAACAGGTAAGATCCATCATTTGCCCTGGCAACAGCAGGGCAAGATGGCTGAAACACATCTTTTGCTAGAAATTTAATAAATATTTTTTCTTGTAAAATCTGTCAGAGATTATCAATACTATCTCCAGAAACAAGTAAATTTCAAATGAGTTTAGCATGATTGTAGTGAACAGATTTGATAATGTGAAGTTATACATTGGAAAATTCACTGATTGAATCATACTTCAGCTATGAACTTACTGGATAGCCTTATGCAAACTGCTAGTTACCACTTTTACACATATAATCTTTGTCTATAATATGTGGATAATGAAGCCAGAATCTTAGAAGGCCTTCTCCGAGAAGAACCCTGTAGCTCCCCTATCCTGCTGAATTTGGGGACCCTCCTAAATGAAACACTGTCTGACATGAGGGGGTGCAGGAAGAAAGGGGGCATCATGCACCCACCGCTTTTTTTTGCTAGCAGGCAAGCGGTATGTATTGAGACATATTCAGAAAGCAGCTAGTTGTTATTTTAGAAGCCATAAATAGTCGAGGTCTGGCATATCTCAGAAAGCGCCTTATCCGACATGAAACATACCACATGTTTTATGATCTGCCAGGGAGCCCTGCTTTGGATGCCAACGTCTGTGGATGCAAGGGTGGCATGCGCTAGGAACAAGGCCTTTCAGAAATTGCTCTGGTGCCATAGAAGGCCCACCATCAGAAGCTGCGTTGGCACCATCACATGTCTCTTTTAGGAAACCAACAAAAACATTCTTGTTCCTCCTGGCTTTTGTTTGAGAGGCAGGCGTCTCTTTGACCGTTGCTTTCAGACCTACTGTTTGATGTGTCTTTATTCTTCCTTCATTAAGCTGTTTCAAGGGGGGGGGAGACGTTAAAAGATCTGTAGATGGCAGGAAAAGATCCAGAGCTGCTTAAAGAATTATGTACCACAAAGTAATGAATGAGGGAATTCATGTTCCCAAGAAATCTATGTAGTATGTAGCTTCATGAATTATAATACTGGGTTAATTTTTTTTTTTACCAGTTCCCAGCACACTGGAAATTAGGTAAAGGAAAAGGTCGTCCCCTATGCAAACACTGGGTCATTACTGGAAATTAAACTACAAGAACAGTATTAATTGAATATGGCAGTACATGCCTTGTATAGTATAAGAAAAAAATGGACACAGCATCCATTAGTGAAAGCATTATTAATTTGGGAAAGGTCAAATATAAATTGAGGTTACATGTGTCAAACCTTACTTCTTAAAATAAAGAACTTTAAGTTAATTGGAAATTTGCAGTTATGAAGCTCTGTATTATGGTTGTGGATTAAAAAGTACCAGGGATAATTCAGTATGGTAGACTTGTGGGAAGTAATTGCAAGCCTTTCTTATTTCAAAGAAGATATTGTTGCATTATTAGAGACTCACACAACCACTTCTGAAAGTTTTTGTTGTATTTAAAATTCCCTAAGGATTTTTTAAATCCAAAGTTTATAATGTATTGTTTCAGGAAGAATCAAATGGGAGAGGGGAAAACCATCAGTTAAAAACAAAATGGAATAAATGACTGTGGAGATAAATTAATGAATGGAAAATTTGTATTCATGCTGGTTTAAGAGTAAATCTTTATACTACAAGGGTTTATGTAAACGATATTTCAGTTCTGATGCAAATAAGTAAATTTAATATAAGCATTCCATATATAAGAAGAACATGGCATTGGTTCTTCTCCAGGGAACTTTCTTGAGGTGAAGCGACTGATAGGAATGCTGGGAGAAAAAGAAGGAATTCAAGAGGGGCCAGCTCGGGTTGGCATTTTTCAGACAGTGCTAGCAGGAAATCGCTTGGAGCAAGTAGGAAACAATTGGGGGGTTAGAAGGGAGCCAATAACTGATGCACCTCCAAACCATGGGCCTGTTCCCCCAAATCTTGAACAAGCTAATGCCTCAGTCCTTATTGATTAACAGCAAATCCATCTTATTTACTTTGATCTTCAATGTGTTGGTCCTCATCAATCCCTTTGTTGCCCACAGGCAACTGTTGAGGACCTATATCCCTTGACTCATGTGAAAAAGTGAAATGGAGGTGAGAGTCATCTGTGCTCTAGTGATGCTGTACTCCCAAACTCCAGATGACCTCACCAGAAGATGCATATATTTCACTTACTGAAGTGTGGGCTTGGCTGCCTTTTCCTTCTAGTTAAACAGAACAGTTTACTAACAAGCACTGTAATCTTAAAAAGAGTTAAACCATTCTAAGCCATTGACTTCAGTGTACTTTGAAGGGTATAAGTCTGTTTAGGATTACACTGTAATTGTAGTGCATAGATCACGTTTCTGGATTTTGTAACTGAGGCAGTGTATAACACTTGGAAACTTAACATTAGTACACTGAGGATTTCCATCCTGGTTACTTAAGAGTATGTTAACATCGAAAAGGGAAAATAACTGGAAACTTCTTATTAGAAAAGTATGAAAACACTAGTTATTGTGCTATGTTTCTACTTGCATCTTCTACCATTCTCAGTTGTAAGGAAAGCCAACAGTTTACAAGAAGTGAGAAATCACTGCCAAGCATTGTTACAACAACTCTAAAAACCAAAACAAACACACACAAAACCCCCAAGGAATGCTAGTATCATCATCCTCTGCCAGATTATGTCATTGTTGGATCTGATTAAATCTTTAATCCATAAGCAGTGTACCGGTAGTTGGAGTCAGAAGCTGAACCAGACTCTACAGTGGAACATTTCAATGAACTGCTACAGAGTTTGGCTATTAAGAATTGACCCCGGTGTTTCCAAAAGTCCCTTTTTCTGGTCACCTAAACCTGACCGAATTCCTTTAAAGCTTTCTTTTTATAAAGCCCCTTTCCTGCTTTGACAGTGTTTAGCTCTGCTTGTTCCTTATGGACTGGTTCAAATGTGAATGGCGTTTGTGTTCAAAAGAGCTCCCCACTGTTCTCTAATTCCTTTCCTCGTTTCCTGTTCCTTGGTAAATGTAGCTTGCTTTGACCTCTGATTTGGGCAAACTGATTATCATAAACTGCAGTGTGCCTCCCAACCAGAGTTAGACTCCACAGCATGAAGTGGGTTTCCTGTTCTAGTTTGGAATCACACTATGGTTTGTGATAACTACAGTTTTCCCCAATTCAGATGTGACAGCAAAATGTAATTACTGCAAATCAGGAAGACATGAAGGATATAGGAGTGTGCAGGGAGACAAGCAGATAAACAAGTATGAAGCCCATTCACAACAATTTAACCATGACATCTGAGTCAGGCTCTTTCATCTAGGAGGTTCGTATCAGCTTTTTAAAAGTCACTTAAGGCCAGAGCTCTCCACTCTTGCCATTTCAGGCTTTTCTTCTAGCTCCCCATCCCCTCTTTGATTCTGCCCTTTATCATGGCCGCAGAGGTCACATAACCAGATTCAGTACATTGTTGTTACAGCTGATTCTTATTCGGTGACTTAGACTGCAAAAAGCACAGGGTATCAGCACTGCAAGATGATGCCATCTTAAGATCTATGTACCTGTTCAGTCTCAACAGCACTGGAGCCAGGTGGCATTATTACCCAGACAGGTCCACAGGGGCAAAAGCTAGAAGCTACAGAGGAAACTAGGGAGCTGTTCAGATAAGTACAGGGGGAGGAAAGGGAGAGGAGCTATCTAACCAGGCAGCCAAGGCTACAGAGACACGAGAAGAGAGATGTTGCAACAGCAGAGTTTGGGCAGCTAATGAAGATCTTTATAACTCGCCCTGGAGCTCCATCTCTTCATGTGCATTAGTGGAGTTGATCCTGTCATTACTTAAGCCGAGATCAGTGTCCCTCCTCCCAAGCAGGAGTAGCAGAAGTGAGGCCTCATGCTGCTGAGTGAGCACTCCCAACTCCTTCTTTAGGCTTCAGCTCAGCCCCCCACCTTCTCTGCTGTTCTCAGGGGTGCTTGTTCTCAGGGGACCCTCAGCAGAGTGGTGAGAAGTGCCCAGAAGTGACTGCTGTGGCTCCCTGGACTGAGCAGAGTTCATGGGTGCCACCTCCTAGGTGGGTTGCTTAGTGCCTTCCTTGTGGGATATTCATTCTCCCCCTGGCCCCGTGGGTACTGGGTTCGGTAGGGGGTATCAGGATGCAGAAGATTTGGTAACACTGTCTCCTTCTCAGAGCCTGACCTTTCAGATTCATGCTCTGGGATGTCATGGGACAAGACAGTCCCTTGACCTTGCCGATCTGCTCAGCCACTGGGACAGTGAGGAGACCACTGGCTACCCAATCCACAGAGTTCAAGTTGTTACATTGCTGTAGGATTGCACCAAGCCATGTTGTTCCTTCTTTAGGAGTGGATCCTTTGCTTTTCTTCCCCCCCCCCCAAAAAAGATTACACATTACTTTTACCTGGACCAGCTTTTCAATCTTCACAGAGCTCTTTTTATCTTCTTGCTCACACCTCCTATCAATAGTAGGTGATTTCAGAAAGAAGATACTGACTGACTTCTTTGCGCCTTTGAAGAGAGGAAGGAAAGCAACCAGCTACTGTAAAAGCTGAAGATAATGAATGCTCTGATACACCAAGCAATGTCCTTGGCATATTTGGCTATGTTTAGCTCACTGATTATGGGTTCTGTTTGCTATAGAAGTAACTTTTTTCTCTCTTTTTTTAATCAGCAACCCTAGTCCATGTCAGCATCATTATACCTTGCTAAATGGCAGACACACACTTCAAATCTCTTCCAGCTTTTCTAGAAACAATCCCTGTTTTCTTATACTTCTCCTTGATTAATTGCTTTTGCCAAAAAATCTGGGGATGTTTTTGAGACATTTGGTTATAATCTATATAAATGCATACTAGCATTGCCATTCTTGAGGTTTCAGATCTTTCCCACAAACTTCTAAAGATAAAAATCTCTGAATGGAGGCCAGATACCTATTCAGAGAGTGAATAGGGAGGGGTCATGGCTCAGGTCAGGGGTAGAGTAACTGCTTTATATGCAGAATGTCCCAAGTTCAATCCCCAGCATCTCTAGTTAAAAGGATCTGGTAGTAGGTAATACAGAAGACATGAGACCTTGGTTAGTGGCTGCCCATCAAAGTAGACAATACTGATCCTGATAAACCAACGGACTGCCTCAGTCAATTTCATATCTTTGGTGTTGCTGAATGTGTTTGAATTACAGGTTTGAACCCAGGTCTCCCTAATAAACCAGCAAACTGAAACAGTAGCTTAAAAGTACCAAGAAATGCCGCATCATAAAACTCTATAACCTTTGAAAACCAGAGCAGTAAACTATAACCATTCATTACCTTTTAAAACCAGGGTGATAAAACTAAAATTGCAAATAAGCGGAGAAGCAGAGATATCTAATCAGTAGCAGGGTAATCAAAATGCATAAAACAAATAAATCATATAAACAGTCAAGTAATACAACCAGTTCGGAAAAATAAGATTGCCATCAGTTATAGTTATGTGAGATTAAACATATTCCACATGTTCCAGTAGAGAAATGTACTGTTGTGCGTGTGATACTCAGTTACTGAGGAGTGACCAGGGTGTCTTCTGTGAAATGCTGGAGGGTATGAACTGAGTGATCAGAGGCACTAAGATTAGAATTTGATGATTCATACCCATCTTTTAAATTGTTCAGATCTGTTTTTTCCTCTGAATCCCTTCCTTAGGAGCTTTTTAACAGCAGGAAACTTCTTTGATATTTTATACTCTCGTCCATTTTCAAATTTCTCCCTACTTTTGTTATTCATCAAATATGTACACATTTCAAATGAGGACCTTGACTTCCAAAATCAACTTTATGCTCTTCGTGATGTGGTTATGACAGTAGTACTCATAACACAGTAAAAACTGATCTGAGACTTTGCGCTGAGTCTTTGCAAGGAAATAAAAGCACTCCTGGGTTAGGAGAAGAGGAGAAACAGCTTTTTCATCTATCAAAGAGACCAAGTTATTATCTGGACTTAAAGAAATGAGTTTCCCGAGAAGCATGATCCTTTTTTATATATACTTTCCCCACAACCCATTTCAGAAACTGGTTGTCAGTTTGAGCACACAGGCTGCCTTTAGTTAGGTCACTAAGAAATTGCCTTCAGCCAGAGAGGTCAGGGTTGGAGCTGGCTTTGCACTCATGCTTGCTCTCTAGCTGGCCTGAAAGGCACAAAAAATAATTAATTTCTGTCTACATGTGCCTCTCCTGACAGCTGTCTTTAAAAGGCTCTTTCCAGTTTAAATTATGCTATAAAGCACTGGTCCTTTGCATCAGGGACTCCAGATCTCAAAACAGGATCTAGGACCTGGCCCAGCTAGCAGCTGTGAGCACGTAGGTCTCAGAGTCCTCTTTAGACTCAGAAGGTTATAGGGACAGGCAACAACAGACTGTGTGTTTGGCAGCCAATATGAAGGCCAATATGATTGGCAGTCAATGGTGTAATAGCTGGGAACCTTGCCATCTGCCTTGGTTAACTGTCACCTTTTGCTTATTGGACTTCAGGACTTCAGTATAAGGGGCCTATGTGTGTGCCATCAAGTCACAGCTGACTTATGGCGACGCCGCAGGGTTTTCAAGGCAAGAGATATTCAGACATGGTTTGCCATTGCCTGCCTCTGTGTAGCAACCCTGGAATTCCTTGGTGGTCTCCCATCAAAATACTAACCAGGGCTGACCCTGCTTAGCTTCTGAGATCTGACAAGATCAGGTTAGCCTGGGCCATCCATGTTAGGGCATAGTGGCCTTGGTAGTGGCCAGTGCCATCAAGTCACAGCTGACTTAAGGCAACCCCATAGGGTTTTCAATGGAAGAGATGTTCAGAGGCCATTGCCTGCCTCTGTGTGGGCTGAGAGTGTTCTGAGAGAATGCCCCTGTTATTTTCTGTTCCACTGCAGTAGAGAGAACTGGAAGTGAATGAAGGTTAGATTGAAAGCAGCTGAGGGAGGGGAGAGGGTTTATGACACCATCTCCATGTTCTTCATTAGTGATTTGCATCCCGAAAACTCTTAAATTTTATTTATTTAAATTTTTATAGCCCACCTCCTCCACAGGTTGAAGGAGCTTAGAAATTCAACACATTCAAATACAATATGTCACTCACATGCTGAAAAACCGATTCATACCCTCATGCATATTTTTCCCTAGTTGTCCAACAATAAATTCATATGCTTAATACTGCCTGTCACAAATGGTACTTTCTATTCTGGAAGCAGCACAGGAGAATCTGGACTCCTGAATGGAATCATGCCCTAGAATCCTCTGTGATATTGCATGAAGTTCTGGGCCATAAGTTCAAACCCTGAACTCAGGCATGCAACAAAAATGACAAAATCATCACTTTGTGCCCTACTTATGGCACATAAGCAAAGAGGCTTGCAGCTAGAGTGGCTCTGCCAGTACACCGTCTCCTGCATGGCCTGTCTTCATGTGTGGCTCATTGTGGTTCTGCTTAAGATGTCTGTAGCTGGACTATATAATTTCATACTGCTGGTGATGGTTCAAATATTGAATTCTCTCCCACAGAAAATGGTCCCTACATTGGTTTCCAGCTCTAGGTTGGGAAATACCTGGAGATTTTAGGGGTGGAGCCCGAGGAGGCAGGGTTTGGGGGGGGGGACTTCAATGGCGTATAATGCCAAAGAGTCCACCTTCCAAATTGGCCATTTTCTCCAAGTGAACTGATCTTTGTCACCTGGACATCAGTTGTAATAGTGGGAGATCGCCAGCCACCACCTGGAGGCTACCATAAAAAATTACCTCTGTACTGTTACCATAGGTTTAGAAATTAGTACAGGAAATTACTGATATCAACAATGCAAAACAATTGTATTAAATGCTGGAAGACAAACAGTACTGAAGTGCTATATACAAAAGGTGAATGGTCAATGTAATATATACAACAATTTAAATAAGTCCGTATTATATGTCAAATTGTATATATTGCATTGACCATTCACCTTTTGTATATATACTTCAGTATTGTTTGTCTTCCAGCATTTAATACAATTGTTTTGCATTGTTGATATCAGTAATTTCCTGTACCACCTGGAGGCTGGCAGTCCTGTCCCTACACAGAGAAAAGTAGCATGCCAAGGAGAAGGACCTAAATATGTTAAATAAGGAGTTAACCTAGGATGGAAGCCTAGGAGTCAACTTGGAAGGAAAGAGAGAGACCTGGATGTACCAGGGAGGGTGGGGGTACTGTATGAGAAGTCAGCTTGCTAACCTCCAGCTGGGGCCTGGAGATCTCCCAGAATAACAATTGATCTCCAGACAACCAAGATCAGGTCCCCTGGAGAAAGTGGCAGGAGGGTGGACTCTGGCATTATACCCTTCAGAGGTTCCTCTTCAAACCCTGCCATCCACAGGTTCCACCCTGAAATCACCAGGAATTTCCCAACCCAGAGTTGGCAGCCCTACAAGGGAGAGAACTGTATAGGCAAAGAAGGACATATGAGAAGAATGCAACCAGGGTCTAAACACTTCATTGCTGCCTCCTTTGCTCTTCAGTAGTCTGCATCCTAGTTGCCAGGTCTTTTTTTCCCCCTTAAATTGCCAGCCACAACTGGCCACTGGATTTTTTGCACTCTTGTATTTCACAATTAGCACCCTTGTATCTATTTTAATATTAATCTGTGCACAGGGTAGCTTAAAGAGGGTGAAAGATAGCCCACAAGTACTGCATGAAACTCATCTTTCCAAAGAAAGGACCAACATTCTGAGGCTTCGGACAAGCATCTTAAACATGGAACATAGCCAGTTTAATTACTTACCTTGGTTCTTTGCCCAGAGTTTATTCCATGATACATCTAAGAGACAAATGTTCTCATTTGAAGAAACTTTCTAGTATTTTTTCCACTCCTTGATGTAGTATAAACACATGCCAGAGGCTACATGGAACCCAGGTGTAATTCTTATCCATCCAAAGCTGAGCTGGAAAATATCTCAGTGAGGTATTAATTACTACTGCCTTGAGAAATTATTGGGTAAATGAACCCAGTGATTTAAGATCCAGATAATGACAGGCTACCTAGGAAATCCTTACATTGCTTCCTAAAGGTGCTTAGATTTAAGGTGAATATCCAGGAAATAGAAACCCAGAATTGTAGAGCAGGCACCAGGGACACATCCTTGGATAACTTAATCACAGAGACTTGATGTACAGTGATAGGGTTAAATGCTCTTAGAGTTTTGAACCACAACACAGAGGAGAAGGTAAGCTCTCATTATTTTGGGTCCGAGGTCTTAAAGACTTCAAAGCAAAGCAGATTTGAAATATGTCTGGAAGAAGCTGCAACCCATACTAGTAGGAACAGAAAAAGAAAAAGGAAAGTGTTTTTTCCCCCTTCAAAGTCCTTGGTTTAAATGAAAGGCAGGTAGAGTCATTAGATGACTCAAAATATAAAATGATTTTTGTAACCTGACTATCCCCAAAGATTCAGAGTAGGAAACAACAAGATGTAGGCAACAAATAATGTGCAATATATACACTGAGTTCCATTAATGTGTGAGGATACACATTCCCTTCTGCATCAAGAGATAAATGGAAACTCTTGAGGCAGTGAAGAGCCTTGCTGATCAGACCAAAAGTCCATTTAATCCTGCATCTTTTTTTCCCAAAAAGCAGACAGCCAGATGCTTCCAGGGAGAATCTTACTACATATGAAGGTCTTCCTAAGTGACTTAACAATATTCTCCGCCTCTCTGTTTTATTTTCACAATAACCCTGTGAGGTAGGTTAGGCTAAATGTGTGACTGGCCCAAGGTCACCCAACAAGCTTCCATGGCAGAGAAGGGATTTAAACCTGTGTCTCCCAGATCCTAAGCCAACAGTAACCACTGTACCATGGTGGCACTCATGTATTATTGAAAGAAGAAGCACTTCCTTTTGACTAAATCCTAAACCCAACAATTTAATAGGACTGACTCCAAGTTCTCATGTTATGGGCGGGGGAGGATTTCATACATCTACAAACACTGATCAGCTTACCAATGCACAGTGACATCCAGTGCAGTCTTCCTCATATGGATAGATCTACCCATCTTGCCTGGAGATTTGTGCATACAAAAGAGTTGATCTGCACATGCAGGCAAATTGATGGACTGAGGCTAGTAAAATTAATGTGAATTAACTAGAATGATCATAAGTAGAAACCTTGCCACTGATTGCTTGGCCCCAAACAGTAAATCCATATGAGGATTATTAAAAATAAAACCTGATTGTGGTCTGGTTTTAAGCCAGGATAAAATATGATCTAGAGGTGCAGCAACAAAGAGAGGACATTTCTTTTAAGGCTCAGATTGTGTCTACGGCTGGAAGTAGATGATACACAGAACTCATAACTGCCACCAAAAACAACAGCTGTATGTTTGTTCCTCCCATCCTCCCTTAACTTCTAGTAAAAAAAATTATATTCCTGTAAGGAACAGTCAATGAAAGGGAGGAAGGGCAAGTCTTCATTCAATGAATTTAGATCCCAGAGAATCTAAATTCATTGAATTAAGACTTCCCCTTCCTTCTTTTCATTGACTGTTCCTTACAGGAATATAAAAATTCCCAGTTTGCTGATGCCACATCCCTTTTTTCTTTGAAGGGAGTAATCACCCTTTTTCCATATCATGCAGACATGGTTGCATCAATTCCCTGGGGGGGGGGTTGTAAGCACTGCTGGAGTAACGTATAAATAACATTTCTGTAGGGTACAGGAAGAGCTGGACAAACATGTATGCTCAACCCACTCCATGACTTTATAGGCTTTCCTAAGAAAATGCTTTGTAGCAAACACCTCTGTGATACATCCAGAGGTCTACACTGTTTCCAATTAGTCTCAGACAATTCTTTGAGGTAGAAAGTACTGGTATTCTCACTGTCGGGAAAAAATCACCTTTCTTCATCATCAGTTCCTCCATATCAATGCCTCATGTCAGTAACCCCAGGTTTCCTGGGACAGTCTTTTCTCTCAAGTGACTTTTGCTGTGAAGAAGATGTGCTTCTGATGCTTTACTTATTTCTTCAGCCCGTGGTGCTCTCAGTAGAGTGTTTTGGCAAACATTTGTACTTCTGGGCAAAATGGCAGTGAGATAAACACATTGCCCTTTCATGTTCCTTGAAGTGCAAATATTCTTCTGTGGCTAAGGAAGAGCCCCTCTGTGAGCCAAAAGAAGAAGAGATGTAAAAATAGGATGCATTATTAAAATGTCAATTGTCATTCCTTGTGGAATTAATCAGTGGCACAGGCAAGGTTCTTGGGGTATTTTTCTCCACCTTAAAATATTTTTAACAATACAACTTTGATAGTTCATTCTCTTTATAAAACAAAAAGGCAGACAGTATGCCAAAAGTCCCCGAGAAGTCACTCTCTAGAAGTCCCCTGTAACAATGTCATTTTTCACACAGAGACTTCTGTCATCCTATTTGACAACAGCCCGTGGGCTAGCTTTCTGTTTCATTCAAGATTTCAAGCCTGCTCCCTGAGGGAAATAATTTGTTTTCAGTGAAGAGCAGCTTGCTAAATTGTCTACACTGTGATTGCATCAGCACATATTATTCATGCGCTGTGCGCACCCAGACACACACACACACACACATATAGCAGCACTGAAGCATCTGTTGCTATCCCTCTTTTCTGTGCTCATGTGCTTCTGAATGAGGAAGCTTCAGCAACTGCACAAGTTAGACCTGATAGGTCAACAAAACTGGGAAAACTTGGCAGGTGCACCAAGACTTAACATAAATACATTTCTAATGAGATTGATGAAAAGCATGGCTTGTTCTTCTGCTCCGTAATGGCATTGAGCAAACACATTTTCATGAGAGCTGATGTGGTGTGGCAGCTAAGAATGGGAATGGTCAGTTAGGAAGGCCAGGCCTGAAATTCACATCAGCTATGAATTCAGTAGGTGACCACAAAGCAAGGCCCTATTCTTTTAGCCTCAGCTTCCCATCTCCCCTTTTGTAATGTGGGAATATCAATAACACTGAACAGTTATGAGGGTTATTGAAGGAAAAATGTGCAAACTGCAAAATGCTCTGAATGCTTATGAAAAGTTCTCTATAACTAATAAGTGTTATTGTTCCACTTTCTGACTGTAAGTTACCCCAGTTTTTGCATTGCTATACTCTTCACTCCCCACTTTCTGCCACCCATAAGCAGCTGACCCCTCTCTTCCTTGTGAATGCAAAGGATCCATTTATGTTCACAGTAGCAGATGTGTTTTTCCCCCATCATTAAGTCCTGCTATTAGAGTCAGGTAGCAGGAATTTGTTACCAGAGGATAATATAATTTGTTGAAACTTCTAGTCTGAGTAGTTCCAGTTGCTGTGTCTCATTCCCAATAAAGTGTTTCCATTACCATATCAAAGTAATAGTTTGTAATGTCTACAAAGGTTAAGTTGTCCTATATTAAATGTAGTCATGTTGAGCCTCCTTGTGTCAAGAAAGAAAAATCTTCTTAAACTCCCCCAAATCGAGCTAAAATAAAGCATATCTAATATTAATATGTTTTATAGCATTCTAAATGAACCTGTCCGGCTGATGGAATACCAGCTTGCTTGCTTTGGTATTAGACCTAATTATTTTGCTAGTTTATACTGGCACATATTGGCAATTAGCTTCAGAGCATTCCAGTTGTGCTTGGGATCACTAATTTTGCATGGTGTTCACTTGCCAAGATAAGCAGATTCAGCACCTCATTTGAGAGTTGCATTCCATCCCTTCTGATACCACAGGATGACAAGTCACACAACTGTTGGCTCATGCACAGGAGCTACAGCTTCCAGATTCTCAGCATTCCAAATGCTGAGACTCATGCCGTGGGATGTGATGGCATCATTGGGTTGGGCCTGGTGACATCCCTTGAATAGCATTACTGATGGTACTACTGTCACACATCAATAGGAATTGTACCATATGTTGTCTATGAATGTGTATAGTCACAGTCATTTGGCTTTGACAATATTAAGTCCACAAACCTGAGTCCCAGGGCCAAAGCCTGAGACCTGACAATTTTAAAGTAGCCAAAAGTACCAGGTTCAGTTCAAGGTATTGACTATCACATACCAAGCCTTGTATGGCCTTGGTCCCTCATATCTGCAGGACCACCTCTCTCCCTTTGCTTTGCCAAAACAGCTTCATTCATCCCAGCAGGCCTTCTGTGGGTACCGTTCTGTAAATGGGCAAACTTGAAAAAAAAACCTATACTCGTGCATTCTCTGTGGTGTCCCCCACCTTTTGGAGTAGGCTTCCTGACAAGGTTAGGAAGGCTCCCACTCTCCTGACTTTCTGCAAACTATGCAAAACAGGATTATTTGCATTGTTATATAGGACAATACTGTAATGAACTGGTCAGAAAAGTACATTAGTAAAGGGTAGGGACTGTGCCCTGTAGTACTGTATTGCTACCTCTCACTATAAGTATGCTCTAGAGTAGGTAGTTCTTCACCATTTAACATGTTGTTTAGAAGCTTTGTTTCATCTCTGAGATTTGTTCGTTGAGTGTTCGTTGGATGTCCCATCCTGTTTATTGTACTTGACTTAACACTATGTAATCTGCCTTGAGTCTCAGTGAGAAAGGTGGACTATAAATAACCAAATAAATAGTGAAGCAGTGTGCAGTCAACTGTGTGATGGTCCATGGCTCAGTAGTTGTGCATCTGCTTTGCATGCAGAAGATCCCAAGTTTGATCCCTGGCTTCTCCAGTTAGAGGCATCAGGTTGTAAATGATGTGAAGGAACTTGACCTGAGACCCTGGAGAACCACTGCCAGTCAGCGTAAACAGTACTGTCTCGATAGACTGAGGGTCTGACACAGTATAATGCAACTTCATGTGTTCATCCCCAGGATCCCTTCTTGTGCCCTAGAGGATGGTAGGGTGCAGCTCTCAGAAGCAACAAATGAAGGATCATGAAATCTGAAAAGTCCATTCTCAAATCCTTTGTAACATCTCTGAGGCACAGTATTGTGCTTACATGCAGCAGTTGCCAGTCCAAGCTATGCACAAATCCCTGGTCCCTTGCCGTGTTACACAGGGGTTTGAGATGCAATTCTCAGCTGAATTCATGCTTTCTTGGCAGCGGCTACTTGTGAATTAAGAGATGTGGCACAGGATCCTTTGTGATGTCATGGAAATCTAGTTATAGCTGACATGGTAAGAGAGCAAAAAATTATATAGATCTTTGTTATTGCAATGGTTTGTCGTGTTTTCTAGGTGGTAGATTTTTAAAATGGTGGCCATGTGAATCTGCCTTGTACTGCATCAGACTATTGGTCCATGTACACCAGCCAGGCAAACTTTTCTACTACAATTGCTTTATAAATGGAGATAGTAGAGTTTGAAGCTCGGACCTTGTGCACACAGTACATGGCCCTATCATTAAGGTATGACCTTTCTCCACCCACCTGTGCCCTGGCCACTTGCCAGAACTTGTGGAAGTAGCATATTTTCACTTCTTGTTACCTATTACATAAGTAGGAGCTGCTCTTTCTTATAACATAAAACAAACAAGTTTAATTTTTCCCCCAAAAAATGTTGGAGCACCTGGCATTTGCCATATTTGCACTTAATTGGCGTGGAGACTGATAGCTACCCCTGGTACCACTGCAGTAAGCCTACGAGGCTGAACAATTTGTGAGGCTATTTTCCTGTAAGATAACAGCATGAAGTACCATCTAGGTGCCAGTGTGTGTGGGCTTCAGAGAACTCTCTAAGGCCCACAAAGGAACAGTCTCTAGCTCAGAAACAATGCAAAGTAACCGACAATCCTTTGCTAGCTTTTAGGTTAAATAGAGACCTCCTATATTTTTGTGTGTAGGAGGGTGTCTGTGAATGAATTCCTGTATGCAACAGGGAGGAACAAAAACCATTGGGTATCGCCAAGAAAGTGCTAAGTAGTATAGGCTTTTAATTAAAAACAATGGAGCTCTGAGTCACCATTAAAAGGGGGAGATCACATCACACATTTCCTTTCTTTCTTCTTTTTCTGTTTGATATTAATACAACGTACAAAATATCTTTAAAACTTCCAGAAAATACATCAGACCTGTCAGACCATAATATTCACCATGGGAGATGGAAAACTTCACCGAACAACTGAAACGCTGAGAAATTGTAGACTGAGTCACGCATTTTTCTTTTATTATAACAAATTGTATTTCATTTTCTTCTAGAAATATCCAAAGTACAAGTTCTGCTGTGTGATAGGAACAAGGGCAACCCTCCTTCCTTCCAATCTTGAAAAGTTTAGGAGCCAGCCAGATTTTCTAGGAGCCATCTTAAAGAGAGGGAGAGAAGGAATAAATCAAACTGAGTGAGAAAAGTGATCCTTCCACAATCTTCCTTCCAGACAGTGCTTAGTTTAGAGGTGCTGATAGATCAGCAATTCCTAAACAATTATCCATGACCAACCAGAATGTCACAGGATATTTGGGAAATAATTGCCATATCAATTAAGATGTCAAATCTGAGTCACAACAGAAAAACACAGTGTAATATATACAATAAAGACTGAAAAGACATCCAGGCATTTCTCCAATTGCCCAATTTTTGTGCTCTGTGCACCCCTTCCACCAGACAGATCTTTTAGCTATTCTGCAGGAAAACAGAGCTCATTAACTGCATTTGATTAGATTTACAATCTTAAAAATGCACTCTCATATATTATCAAACTGACAAATTCACCCATATTCAAGGTTGCAAGTTATTTGATTTATTTTCATTTGAGCTTTGGGTTGCATCTGGGTGGGGTCCAGAGGGAATCTTTTTCTGGGGGCTTGTGGTTGCTCTTGGCAGCCTTGCCAAGATTTAAGTGAAACAAGTTCTCAGCAAGCATGAGTGCAGTTGAAATTGGTCTGCTAACATTACACTGTAAATCTCAAAGGGTTGAAAAAGCAAACTGTTAACCGTTGGTTACATTTGGGGAAAGCTTGGCCATGCATCACAGTGCTCTTATTTAAAGCGTACAATGTGCCCAAGTGTACGAGAACCAATTAATATTGGACATTGCTGGCTACTTCAAATGGCAGTTTTTGATCAGGATAGCTCACTGGGTGGTGATATGTTTCTCTAAGTATTCAGGAAGCAAAAAGTCCTGTGAAATGGTCTTCCCTGTGATATAATTACCTGACCACATTGTCTAGAAATGTCTAGAAAACTGCAGCATTTTAGGACATTTTGGCTTACAGCCTTTTGCCTGACTGTTTTTCTCTGTGACTATCACAGGAGAGAGACTGCCTTTTTGGCAGCTCATCTACCTCACAACTGTCAACCCAGTGTGCGGCTGCTGTAAAAAAGGCAAATTCCATGCTGGCCATAATTAGACAAGGAATAGAGAATAAAACTGCTGATATCATACTGCCCTTGTACAAATCTATGGTGAGACCACACTTGGAATACTGTGTACAGTTCTGGTCACCACACCTAAAAAAGGATATTACAGAGCATAAGAAGGTGCAGAAAAGAGCAACCAAAATGATTAGGGGACTAGAGCAACTGTCCTATGGGGAGCGGTTAAGACACTTAGGGCTGTTTAGCTTGGAAAGAAGGCGGCTAAGGGGAGACATGATAGAGGTCTATAAAATTATGCATGGTTTGGAGAAAATGGACAGGGAGATGTTTTTCTCCCTCTCCCATAATGCTAGAACACGGGGTCATCTGCTAAAGCTGGAGGGTGAGAGATTCAAAACAGATAAAAGGAAGTATTTTTTCACACAACGCATAGTTAAATTGTGGAACTCCCTGCCCCAGGATGTGGTGATGGCTGCCGGCTTGGAGGGCTTTAAGAGGGGAGTGGACATATTCATGGAGGAAAGGGGTATGCATGGCTATTAGTTAGAATGGATACTAATCATGCTGCATAACCTATTCTCTCTAGTATCAGAGGAGCATGCCTATTATTTTGGGTGCGGTGGAACACAGGCAGGATAGTGCTGCTGCAGTCCTCTTGCTTGTGGGCTTCCTAGAGGCACCTGGTTGGCCACTGTGGGAACAGACTGCTGGACTTGATGGGCCTTGGTCTGATCCAGCAGGGCCTTTCTTATGTTCTTATAACTGTTGGTAGGGATTAGTGCTTTATCTATGGATGCCTGTCACGTACACCATAACTATCGCTTTAGAAGCATTCTCTGAAGTAAAAGGCTTTCATATGAAAATGGTGTGCTAGCTAAGTGCTAACATTTATGTTTTTGCAGAAGAGTTAGGTTCAAATATCTATGCATAAGCCTGACACAAGGTAGCCCCTTTCCACTTCCAGAAGGGGAAGGAACGAAGTGTAATGTGGGTGGAACATTCCAGAAGTGCTATTGGCGTGCTTCCTGCAGTTACTAGATATCAGTAATTATAATTTGCCTGTTTGTCTCTTGAGCAGAGCAGGTGTTTGGGACTGAGGTACAGAAATGCATAATAACTGGTCATATAAAGCACCTATAGATCTGGTGCTCTGTCTGGACAGTTGTCCTAGCTCTTTGATGAATAGGATAGCCCTCCTGCCAAGGTATAGGGAAGAACAGGAAACAAGGATTCAACATGTCAATATCTGGTGAAGCTCTGTTGGAAAGACAGATTATAAGTGCATTGATTCTGTGTGCTAACTAACAAAGGGCCAGGGCCTTTCTTACGAAGAATGGGACATCAGGATGTAGCGGAAGGAACATCGAAATTGGCAGATTCAGTACAGCCTAAAACAGGACATCATGAGACTAAAGATGCAAAGATCACTTTTAAAGAAAGAAAAAAGTATTTTAATTCTTCCTGAAGATTGCAAAACTCCCCTAGCACAGGTCCTTAGACAAATGCCTTAATTAAACCCTACCACATGTGCACAATTAAAAAAATCTGCAAGCCCCACACAGTGCTTTTTACAAAGATGAAAGTGTTAAAAAATTGAAGTTTCTTGACCCACACGCAGGATAACTAGACTACAGGATATGCTTTCTAAGACATACAGAACAAACACTGCATGGATCAAAGTCTGATTGTAGTCTGTAATATTGTCGAAGGCTTTCGCAGACAGAGTTCATTGGTTTTTTGTGGGTTATCCGGGCTGTGTAACCGTGATCTTGGTATTTTCTTTCCTGACGTTTTGCCAGCAGCTGTGGCAGGCATCTTCAGAGGAGTAACACTGAAGGACACAGAGAGACACTGTAATGTTTGAATCAATTCATTATTACCGAAGTTATGCATATTGTAACCATTTGAAGCTGCATTAAATATATTCAAGGATACAGTTTTCAATGTTTGATTTACTTATCAGAAATGTTATAAAATCTTCATTAATACACTGTGAACTGCATAAGAGAAGAACTACATGTTACATTAGAAGAAGGAGGAGGAGGAGGAGTTGGTTTTTATATGCCAATTTTCTCTACCTTTTTTTAAGGAGAATCAAACCGGCTTACAATCTCCTTCCCTTCCTCTCCCCACAACAGACACCTTGTGAGGTGGGTGAGGCTCATAGAGCTCTAAGAGAACTGTGACTAGCCCAAGGTAACCCAGCAGACTTCATGTGTAGGAGTGGGGAAACCAACCCAGTTCACCAGATTAGAGTCCGCTGCTCATGTGGAGGAGTGGGGAATCAAACCCGGTTCTCCAGATTAGAGTCCACCGCTCCTAACCATTACACCACACTGGCTTAGCAAACCCATATTCCAAAACTCATGTTTGCCCAAATAATATGAATAAAGGCGGGGTTATAGGTAAGAGCTGGCAGGAAGGTAGAGGAAGTTGTTAACCCTTCCCATACCCATCAGTTCTCCTTTGCAAATGTGCTTGGAGTCTGATTTCCTCTTGCCCAGCCAGGTTTACCTCCTGTCTCAGAATTCAGTTGGGGGAAATGGGTCAAAAACAGGAAGAGGTGTTCTATGAAAAGACTTGATCCTCTCATGTATCCTTCCTGCAGTATTTTGTAAATGTTCATGCAAACACATCACATTGCCCTTATGAGACAAGAATGGGCTTAGAAACACATACTTGACTAAATGTAGTTCCAACTGTAGATATTAAAGGCTATGTGGTGTAGTGATTAGACTGCTGGACTAGGATCTGGGAGACCCAGGCCTGAATCTCCACTCTGCCTTGGAAGTTTGCTGGGTGACCTTGGGTCAGACATACGCTTCACAAGACGACTAACAAGTATGTTCAAAACGTATACTTTTTTAAAAAAGACATTAGAATTACAGATCAAAGTTGCAAAATTAAACCTCTGCAGCTATAAACTATGCAGCAGCTTTAGCTAAATTCTCTAAAGGTTTTTCCAGGCTCTTTCCCACCCCTGTCCAGCTGGCCTCTATTTGGAAGTTATTCACAAATAAGGAGGTTTCATGCTGTCCCTGGTGCAAAGTCTTTTCCATTCAAGGACCTATAGGATAGAATATGGAATAACCTACCTATAGAATAGCCTACCTTTTGATACCTGACCTTGCAGACCTTGTACAGACAATAGCTTTTTTAAAAGTTACTTTTATAAATCTGACAAGGGTTTCAGTATATTATTTTGAGGTTGCAAGAGGACAGAATATATGGCTGAAAGGAGGCTCTCTGGTGAGTGGCATGTGTTGGTGAGGGCAGAGGGAAGGGCTTGGGGGGGTGTCTGTGAATTCCTGGGTTGCTAAAGCTTGAGAACAGCTACCTTGGATAATGTTTTATAGTTTATTGATTTAAAAGATGTTATGCTGCCTTTCCATCCAATCAGAGTCCACAAGGCAGCAAATTGAAAATACAGCTAAAATTATGAAATAGTTAAATTAAAAACACATAAACAACACTAGAAGGAGGGTCAGTAACCATTATTGGGGGCATGCCAAATGAAACAAAAAGTCTTCACCTGCTGGTAGAAGACACTGATCGAGGGAGACAGTTTTGGTACCATGATCAAGAAGGTTGCTACCCATCTAGCCTCAGGTGGTGGGGGCAACCAAATCAGGGCCTCCAAAGATGACCGGAGTGTACAGGTACGTTCATATGGGAGGAGGCGGTCCTCAGGGTATGTTGGTCCCAGGCTGTACAGGGCTTTAAAGGTCAATACCAGCACCTTGAATTGAGCCCGAAAGCAAATTGGAAGCCAGTATAGATGGACCAAGTCTGGAGATATATGGTCCCTATGAGTCACTCCAGTCAACACCCTTGCTACAGCATTCTGTACCAACTGTAGCTTCTGGATAGTCTTCAAGGGCAGCCCCACATATAGCACATTGCAGTAATCTAATCTAGATGTTACATGCAGAAGGGGCCATTTTCACAGTACAATAACTTCTATCCATTGTGTGTAATGTGCCGTCATGTCACAGCCGACTTATGGCAACCCAGTAGGGTTTTCAAGGCAAGAGAGTAACAGAGGTGGTTTGTCATTGCCTTCTACGGCATAACAACCCTGGTATTCCTTGGTGGTCTCCCATCAAAATATTTGCCATGGCCAACCCTGCTTAGCTTTTGAGATCTGGTGAGATCAGGCTAGCCTGGGCCATCCAGGTCAGGACTTCTATCCATTACCCATTACTATATAATTGTGTGTAGTCTTGCCTACTACTATGGGATAAGAATGAAATGCTATCCATTTTGTTAGCTGCTTTTATAGCACTTACGTCAAGGGCAGTGCTAAGTTTATCATTAGGGCTTAGTTGTGTGTTCTTCTTAGCCTCTCCCGAAAGGTATTATCAACAAGAAGCTTTTCTTCTCACTCTCTCGCTCTCTTTCTGCCCATCTTTTCCATTTCTCCACCACCTTGTCCCTGCCATTTTCGGTCTCATCCCAGTACTCCCGTGATGCTGTTGCTGGCTCTCTTGCTTACTCTCCTCCGTCTCTTCTGTTATTTTGAGACCTCCTTCCCTTTTACTCTGGCAAGGCACTCCCCTTCCCTTTGCCTCTTAATCAACCTTGTGCCACTCCCCCCCCATTTTCTCCTAGCCTCACTTGGCTAAGCTACAAACCCCCATCCTGCAGCCCTTCATCCTTCCCGCTTCCATTCCTCCCTTGGGGTGAGTTCTGTGGGTGAGTTTTGCTTGGACTAGCCATGGGTGGACACCTGACTACTTCTGCCAGGAATTGTCTTAATTGCTGTTCGTTGCATTCCTCAGATTGTGGTGTATTATGCTGCATAGCATTCTATTCTGCCCCCTTCTCACTTTTTCTGTCTATTTGTGTTCAGTAATGAACAGTCTAAAGGTTTCTCTCTCATATTTTCCCAAATTTTGCCCCCAATACATGCCTGTGTATACCAGGATCAGGAGGCATACACGTAAAGGCCATACATATGTACATCCTGGATGGTTGGAGGTAGCACATCCTAGAGTTATTTGTTATATCAAGTAATGTAACTACACAAGCTTTGCTTGTTGCATCTTCCACAAACTGACCTGTGCATAAAGGGAATAATGGGAATTAGCAGAGGGGCAATTTGGCATGTCTGTTTTGCCAGCTAAAATGCTAACATGATAATTGACTGCTGTCATTATGGCTCAAGCTAATAAGAAGACAAAAACAATGAGATTCTGAACTTTACAAAGACATGTGGTATTTTCCGCCTTCTTGTTTAAGAGCCTGTAAATAGCCTTGTGTCTTTACACTGATGACTTTAGGCTTCAGTTTAGGGCAATAAGATAAATTCAGGCTGCATGAATATGTGCTTTTTCTTTTCCCTCTTGGTTTGGAACTTAGTAGTAACCTCTCTAGAACCAGGATAACTTATTGGTGCCTCAGCCAAACATATTAAAATGATGCCCATCCAGCATCACATTTCAACATTTGCTTTGGGCTAGAGTATATTTTGTAATTTTGAACAATCCATCATCAACTAATAATTTTTTAAAAAACAAAAATTTAATATATTACACTAGATGCTTTCACAATTGCTTTATAAAGACCTTTGCTGATTTTTTGCTGTCAGGATCAGCGCTGTGGTGTACAAGGATCACATTATGTGTAGCAGGTGCTTTAGTAAATTTGACCTGGTTTGTAAAAAATAAACTGAATCTGGTACATGTTTTGCTTTGGAGACAGCTGTTAGTATGCATTTGCATGGAGCTTTTTCCAGAACAAGATATTTTCATTCAGCACATCTCCTGTGCAAAGCCTGTGTTAATATCTCAGTTACCTGCAAGGTAGACAGAGGGAATTCAGAATTACCACTGTGGTTGTTACTTGTTATGCTCAGTGCTTTGAGGAGGTTCTCTCTGCCACATCGTACTGGTTTATTTATTTATTTTATATATTTGACTAGGAAAACAAAATTAATTCAAATCAAAACCCTTTATGGCATATATACAAAATTAATGGTCAATGTGATCATCCAGCAGTACCCAATCTCCACTCCCGTATGAAACTGCCTTTCTGAACCATTCTGTCCCACTACACATCAATTCCATTACAAGACTGTCCTCAGAATGTTTCCGCTTTACACATTTTGCAGGATGATAGTACTGTGGGAGTCTTCCTGACCTCCTCAGTCAGGTCATTCCACAAGATCAGAACCACCACAGAGAATGTACTTGAGCAGGCGGTTGCCAGTCTTACCAATTTTCAGGGAGGAACCTGCAAAAGGTTCTTTTCAGATGACTGAACCCGCTGTGGGGGAGCATAGAAGGAGAGACAGTCCTACATGAGTTTTGGATAAAGTCGTAACAGTGATATCAATTTCAAACCAGGTTAAATATGATGTGTCCTCAACCCTATTGCTTGGGTAAAAAGGGATGGGAAAGGAAGTTTTGAGATTAATTACAAAATTACTAAATACCATTAAGCAATATGAATTGGGGTACAAGTGGATTAGTTACAAGTCCATAGTGCATCTAACTACTGTGGATAGTAAGAAGTTCAAGGTGCACTGAGGTAATTTCTGGTTATCAAGTAAGTAAGTGGAAACTCTATTCAGTTGCGTCATGGAAATTCTAATCTGCAAAGGACTGTCATAAAACCAACCGGGGTAATTCCTGTTGAGCCACTTATGTGGAGGATCAGTGGCAGCTCCCCCTAACCCTTAGCCCCAAAATAAATGGAGTAAAGGCAAGGGGCTGTCTCGGCAGTCCACATCAGAGCCTCTGCAAAGAAACAGTGCAAGGAAAGAAAAAAAGGCAACTAAAGAGATGGGCTGGGGGGGAAGTGGCCCTGCCCTGAAAGGAAAGACTGCCCAGGGCCTCCTTCTATGTAAGATTTATCCACTGTTTCTCTGGGCTTTTGTCTAGGGTTGCCAACCTTCAAGTACTAGCTGGAGATCTCCTAGGATTACAATTGCTATCCAGCCGATAGAGATCAGTTCACCTGTAGAAAAGGGCCACTTTGGAAGGTGAACACTATGGCATTATACCCCACTGAAGTCCCTCCCTCCCCAAACCCCACCCTCCTTAGGCTCCATCCCAGAAATCTCCAGGTATTTCTCAACCCGGAGCTGGCAACCACTACTTCTGTGGCAGCTTCAGCCTAGCCCGGATAGAAACCCCAAAGCTGATACTTCTCTAGCAAGTACGTTGTGTTTAGGATTGCAGCCAGCATCTGATAACATGTTTCCTTTGAAGTAATTGCCATTGAAGTCAATGGACATTAATCCCCGGTTAAAAGCACATAGGCAGAATAAATCACCGTGAAGCTCTGTGTCCTTTGACCTGCTAAGCTCCGCCCTGAAGCCAGACCAGCGGATGCAAGAGGGCCACTCCAAAGCCTTTTTTCCTGGGCCACTTTTGCTTCCCAGTCCACCCCTGATTCTAATGTGGTCATAAACTTACATTTCCATGTTTTGTGCCTCTTCCCTTCCAGGAACCCCCCCCACACACACACACACACACACAAATTAGTCATTAAAAGAAGGTTGTTCACAGAAAGAAAAGTAGCCTTGATGGGACAAACTCATCGTAATCTATTTTAAGAAATATAGTTCTTGAGTCAACACAAATGACGACTCCTAGTAATTACAGTGTTTCACTCTGGGAAAAGGAAGCGATTCTTGAAGGCAAGACTTTGTCTCCTGGGTCAGCCCTATAAATATAGAAAGTACATTGAGGAACAAAGTATCTAATCATCACTTCTCACCACCTCTGTTTTGGTTAAAGAGACACCCGCAGGAGGAGCTGTTTCCCATAAGGCTGCTCTAAATCATTGCAAATTTTGATATACCCTTCAAAATTAACCATACTTGATGTTTCCAAACCAATTACTGAACAAATGCTCACCTTACTGAACATGGTGTAGTGGTTAAGAACGGTGGACTCTAATCTGGAGAACTGGGTTTGATTCCCCACTCCTCCACATGAGTGTCAGACTCTAATCTGGTGAACCGGGTTGGTTTTCCCACTCCTCCACATGAAGCCTGCTGGGTAACCTTGGGAGTCACAGTTTGCTCTGAACTCTCTCAGCCCCCCCTATCTCACAAGGTGCCTGTTGTGGGAAGGGGACGGGAAGGTGATTGTAAGCTGGTTTGATTCTCCTTAAAAGGTAGAGAAAGTCGGCACATAAAAACCAACTTCTTCTTTTACTAAATCAATGTTCCCTGACACCCTTTTGTTTCTCTTGCTGCTACTTTTCTCTGGTCCTGCTTCTTCTCTTATTTTATTTATTTATTTAGAAGGTGTATATGCTGCCAATCTAACAACCTGCTCCAGGCTGCTTACAGCTTAAACAGTACAACAAAAACAAGCCTTCTACTTCTACCTTCACAACCCTGGGCTTCATTGGCTCTCACTGATTTGAATATGCTTGGCTATGACAACCCAAGTATCTTTGCTTATAAGCCTCAACACCAAAATTAAAGGGAGTTGCCATATCCAATCAGATAAAATAGCAGTGAGAGCCAATGAGAAGGAAGGGGGAAATGTCACTGCAAAGAAGCAGCTACCAGTGGGGTGAAATGTGTTGATCAGCATTGAAACAAACAGAATATGCACATGTCAACAATCTCCAAAAATTGGAAGCACTTTTTCACATTCATGAAAATGTGCGCCAAATTAGGGAAATAGCCGTGGCTCAGCCCTAGCTTTCAACAGTTTTCTTTTAGATGATGATGATGACGATTCAATGGCTTCTACCTTTGTAACCCTCTTGTCAGTATGGTATGTCAAACTTTAGACAGTGTTGTTGCCTTAGACAGTCCTTTGCCTACAATGATTGTTTCATTGCCCTAGACAGCTTTTGTTGTTGTTGTTGTTTGCTTGCATTGTTTCCCAGTTCTTCAATCCTAGCCCCAATTTATTGTTTTGTTTATTAGAGATCATTGCTGTATTACTGAATTTTTTAATCATATCTTGTCATCTGCCTTGCATCTCAGTGAGAAAGGAGGGCTATAATGAAGTTGTTTATTATGACAATGAGGATGTGAAATTCTGTTGCCTAAGCCACAATACCCCAATGAGACACACTGAATTTTTTAGCAAAAAAGAAGAAGAAATTGATGATGCTTGAAATCCTGAAGCAACTTCTCTATCCTTTTAAGAAGAGTGGGGAAGAGTGCCAGTGACTGGGATGTGGCTGGCACTACCATGTTGACATAAGGGCCAAACCCAATGGCAGTTCAGCACCAGTTACATTTGTCCTTCTTTGTTGGTGACTGAGAGCTGATGCAGTGCATGCATGAAACCCCCAGAAGACTTGGGGGGGGGGTCAGGACATGGGGGAAAGGACATTGTTGATGTGCTAGTGTCACTTCCAGCTAAACCATAGAGATCAGCAAAATCTGAAGAGTGTTGGTATGTTTTAGCTGGAATTGATGTCAAGGCATTCCTATCTCCCCCTCCCCCATTTTCTCCCACTGCTTGTTTGAGCTCTGGCAGGAAATGAGGGTGCTTCAGTGAGTGTTTGCCTGCTAAAAGCTGGCAAATGGCACCCTGAGTCCCAGGGCTGCCCACTTTTCTGGCTCTTTCCCACTTTCCAGACTCTTTTAAAAATGCAGTCTGAGGATATGGAAACCTATTCATAGCAACAGAAGCATTTTTGCTTCATCTACTGTTTCACAAAGAATTTGTGTGATCATGTACTGCGTAAGAAAGAAAGAACTAGACTGGCTTGTATTGGCAATTAGGGGGACAGAATTCCTTTAGATTGATAGGAAGAGGGTTTGCTGCAGCACTGCTGTCATTTCTTATTCCAAATAATCGTATAACCTGATATGATCCCATAAGCCATTTCATAGAGCGCAGCAGCTCACTGATTCAGCAGCAAGGGACCTGACCTTGAGCCAAACCAAATGTGACCTTGGTCCCAGCATCTTGGGGAAGGGGATTACTGTCAAAATTATCTATGGAATTCCCTGTGTGGATAAGGTTTATGGGGCATGCGAAAGGTGGAGTTAAAACTTCCCCCTGTGCTATTCCCTCATTCAAAAATGGGTTCCCCCGATCTGCTTTTTGTTTTGTGTAAAACATTTAATGCCACCTTTCCACCCAATCAGAGATCCCCGAGGCAGCAAACATGACACTTTTAGCCCAAGAACCCATTTTGTGCCTATCTTTCTTTCCTTACAAGAAGCCTGGAGGGGGCCATTTTCAATCGGCAAACACCCCATTCTAGGCATGGAACTCCAAGGTCACATACAAATTGGGCCAAGGTCAAGCCCCTTGCTGTTGAATCTAGCAGCTGCTGCTGCTGTCTGTGCGAAATGTCTTATCAAATCAGGCTATAAGATTGTTGGAATGGGGAATGGCAGCAGTGCTGCAGAAAATTCTCTTCCTGTCAATATAAAGACAGCCTTTTCCCTTGATTGCCAATATAAGTAATTATATAGCCCTTTCTTTCTTATGCGGATACATGCACTTTTTTTGTGAAATAACAGTTCTGCGGAAGATGGA
Source organism: Euleptes europaea (assembly GCF_029931775.1). Classification (NCBI taxonomy): domain Eukaryota; kingdom Metazoa; phylum Chordata; class Lepidosauria; order Squamata; family Sphaerodactylidae; genus Euleptes; species Euleptes europaea. Next base: position 62,785,439 of record NC_079318.1, read on the forward strand.
GCAACTCAGAGGCATGATTATTTCTAGCTTTAAAAAATGCTTCTGTTTCTGTGATGAGATTTCAACATCCTCTGATGGCATTTTGTTAAATAGCCAGAGGAGTGGCGTTTGAGAAGCCGCGGGACAGATTCTCAGCTGGTATGAATCATTGCAACTTGCCTTAACTTCCCAATTATGCCATTTTCCAGTGTCTTTCAGTAATGGTTATCTTAGCATTGCTAATCCTGACTGTAGGCTGGAAGCAGGCTGGCTTGTTCTCTGCCCACATAAGTGTAGTTATCTCCTTCACTTTGATATCAAATGATTGACAGGGCCAAAAAAATAGTTGTAATATATGCATACACATATGTATGTATATAGTACCTGGAAATCTTCAGGGCCACAAATCTGACACATTGCACATAATATGGACTTCAAAGCAGATACTGGGGGAATGCTTTTTTTTTTTTTAAGGCAAATAGGATTCTAGCCCTTATGGTTCTTTTCTCTTGTTTCTGTCCTTCAAATGAACATAAGAAAGGCCATGCTGGATCAGACCAAGGTCCATCAAGTCCAGCAGTCTGTTCACACAGTGGCCAAACAGGTGCCTCTAGGAAACCCACAAACAAGACGACTGCAGCAGCACCGTCCTGCCTGTGTTCCATTAGCACCTATTATAATAGGCTTGCTCCGTCTTAAAATGAAAATCATAGAAGAAAAGAACAACCTACAGAATCATTCCTCTTCCTTCTTTCATGGACCTAATTGTTGTTCTTGCCCTCTTTTCCCCCCAGGAGTGGTCTGCTGTTAGGGCTGCCAGTGGGGGTCCAATTTGCCCGCTTTTAGTGGGGGACCTCCAGGTGATTGCCACCGTAGACCGTCAACACTCAACTGGTCAACAGGCAGAATCCGGCCAGCCAAATGTGAAGGAGATGCATGATGATCATCCCCACACAGGGATGCAACTTGCAGAACAACACAGATGCAACAGCATTGCACTGGGGGCAATGCTCTAGCACTCAGCCAAAAACTCTATGAGTTACTGGGTGAATTCTAGAACATTTCCCCTGCCATGACACCATCACTTTGTCATTGTGCGGGGATGGCTATCATGCCCCCCCAGTAAGTTCCCACTCCCCCTCATCCCCCGCCTGTTGCCAGGACATGCCAAGTCTGGCAACCCTAGTTGCCAACCTCCAGGTGAGGCCTGGACTTATCTTCATACTATAGAGATCCTTTCCCTTGGAGAAAACACCTGCTTTGAAGGGTGGACTCTGTGCTTTCACCTCAATGTATATGCACGTTTTGATGTCAGTGGTATTATTTTGTAGCTACTGCACATTCCATAATTGTCCAGTTAGCCAGCGTGAGAATCAGTGTGGTGCAGAGGTTAAGAGCGATGGACTCTAATCTGGAAAGACAGGTTTGATTCCCCACTTCTACACATGAAGCCAGCTGGGTGACATTGTTCACAGTTCTCTCTGAACTCTCTCAGTCCCACCTACCTCACAAGGTGTCTGTTGTGCGGAGAGGAAGGGAAGGTGATTGTAAGCCGGTTTGATTCTCCTTGAAAAGTTAGAGAAAGTTGGCATATAAAAACCAACTCTTCTCCTCCTTCTTCTAGTTAAGTCTTTCCAAACACTTTACTACACAGTGACTTTTCATAACCTTTCACCTTGCAGTTCAAGAGAAGATGGGACATTGAGCTGAGAAGATAGAACTTGTACATGTTTTGCAAATCGGAAAACTAAAACAAGCAGTCAGGGCTGCTGTTCGTTCAATCAATGCTTCTGACAGACATTATTGAATAAGGAGCAGTTCGGGATTTGTCTAGCTACTTGTGTTAATGCAAGCTGCCACCAAATCCCACCTCAACACATTCCATAAGAAGTGCAGCAACTTCAGAAATTTTTGACTCTCAAACATTCATTGGATCTGTAGGGCAGCAATGTGGCTGTCTTCTTCCATGTTTATTGGGCATTATAAAGGGGTGGTGATGCAGCCGCCAAGCCTAGGGTGCTTCAGCAGGTAATTTAGCAATTACTTGGTCTTGTAAGTAGCTAAGGGTGCCCACCCAGATAGTTTACTGGTACTGGAAATCAAGATATGGCTGTTGTTCAGATGTTGTAACTGCACACGTTATACCTTTCTTCCAGTTTTTCCTCAATATGCCAAGCTTACTGTGTACCTTTTTCCTTCCTGTACTCAAGTGAGTAGCAGAGGTGGTTTGCCATTGCCTTCCTCTTCAGAGGCCTCCCATCTAAGTACCAACCCTGCTTAGTTTCTGAGATCTGACAAGATCAAGCTATCTTGGTCTTGGAAGGCCTTTATTCTTGTTGAGCTATGGAAGACTCAAACTGAAGGGTAAGCTCCCCATCCTGCCGCCGGATCTCAGTGGGAGGGATTGCCCATCAGTCAGTATGTTCTCCATACCTTATGTTGAAGGAACACCTATGTACACCCAGTGTCCCATTCCTTGCCTTTGTGTATGTGTGTGTAATCTTGCATATGGCCTCTATATGAGAGTGTATTATGCTAGCAGTGGCACATTATGTACTGGCGACATTACAGTTTCCTTTGGCAGTTTCCTTGACAATAACACTGGGCTGGATCTCTGAAGTCCTTTCCAGTCCTGTGATTCTCTAAATGAAATTTTAAAAGTTGTAATATGCTTCAGTTAGTTATAGGAAGCAGCCGCACCCCATGGAGCATAATAACACAGAGTTAGCATTTCCCAATTCTGATAGTCCTTATCAGACTGAGTTTTGCTGTTTTTCAGCTCATGCCTAAGGTGGCTGGCTTCTCATATCATGCTTGTTGCTACTGCCTCTAAACATGGAGGTTCCACTGAACCATTATTGTGAATAGCCATTGATGGACTTCATGGATTTGTTTTGTAGCTAGCTAAACTAGAGGCCATCACCACCACCCATGGCAGTGAGTTTCGTAGGTTAATTATACATTATGTGGTGCTTCCTTTCATCTATCCTGAATCTACCACCTATCCGCTTTATCAGGTATCTCCAAGATCTATTGTTTTGGGAGTGAGAGAAAAAGCTCTCTGTCTCCACATTCTTCATGTAATGCATAATTTTATAACCCTCTAATATGTCCCCCAATAACCCCTTTTCTAAGCTAAATACTGAAACACATTAGTCTTTTCTCATAGGGAAAGTACTCTCTTTAATCTCTTGATCATTTTGGTTGCCCTTTTCTGTATCTTTTCCAGCTCGTTTCTTATGAGCTGGGGTGGCCCGAACTATATAGTCCACACTATTTCAAATGCAGCTGTACGATGGATGGATGGATGGATGGATGGATGGATGGATGGATGGATGGATGGATGGATGGATGGTGGGTAGGTAGGTAGGTAGGTAGGTTAGGCTGAGAGAAAGTGACTGGCTTAAGTTTACCTAGCAAGCTTCATGATTGAGTGGAGATTCAAAGGTGGGTCTCCAGGTACTAATCTTACACTCTAATCATTATGATACACCTGCTGTCCATGCTGGATCCCATCAGTTTAGATGTTAAGTTAGAACATTTTTTCTCCAATGGTAGCTTTAAATTAATCCCTGTGGCTTACTCTACTGGCAGAACTGTCCATGTGCTGTGTCTCACCACACAGATTGAGCTGTTTTCTCCTTGCCAGTCTAAACAGCCAAAATAAAGGTCTTCAGTGACATGGAGAAAATAATCTGCCTTTCCACTACCACGAGGCTGCTGTATGGAGAGATTGGAGACATACTACCTGGAAGAAGGTATAACATGTCCACCATGTCTTCAGTTTAAGGTGATATTTTGGGGTTCTTTCCAGCAGTAGTGTTCAAGAGGAGAGTGGTGATACTGCGTTTTTGTGGCAGCCGAATCTCAAATTAAAACCTGTTTCTCTCTTCTATGTGAGGCAGAGCACTAAAGCTAAAGATTCACTATGCTTATACATAATGAATGTAGGCATCTTTTGTAGGACCCTGATGGCAGACAGTGAGGAAATGAATTGTTTATAGCAAAGCAAAGCCCTGTCAGTATATATATCCCAAATGACTGAGACCAAAGAACCATCACTTTTCAAGGAGTACTTGCTCTGGGGATGGATTTACGCCAGTTATGGGTGGCATGCCAGTCAAATATTGTCAGTTTACCAAGTATTTGTTTATTGACTGCAGTCAGTTATTCCATGATGCCAAGAAGGCACTTGTGTAGGTGGCAGCCAACCTCTTTAATTGCATAAATAAATAATGGTAATATAATAATACAAATGATGTCATAGCAAAGGCAGGACAAAGAGCACCTTACTGCACTATTCTGCTGTCATGGATGTAATATAATTAATTCAGGGAAAGCAGTTACTCCATACCCAGCACTCTTACAGTGACCTCACTTTAAAACTCACTTCTGTCTCCTTTAGTTAATATCTATGTGTAATTCTCCTTAAACTGAAATAGGCAAATTTGTAATCGTTTGAGCTCTGCATGGCATTCTAAGATAAAAGCCAAGAACTGCATTGGGCAACTTCTTTGGAAAGGCAGCGTAAACATTTTGCAAACAAGTAAAATAAACTGTTCAGTCTCTTTAAACTACATTTGTAGCTGCACGACACTGTTAGAAATAAACCATGTTTTGTGTAGATTTTAGATTTTAATTGACTCACTTATGATCCATCTTATTGTATGTGGGGATCGATCAGGAAACCTCTTCCTTCTGTCACCTTTTTGGCCAGCCCTGTACAGACACATTGACAGTTACACAAAATGGAGACCTGTGCATCACCCTTGAACACACTCATTCAGCTCCCACTCTCCAGCCTGTGATGCCAACCGCAAGTTTGAGATCAGAAAATCAAGACAGAGGTTTAGCTAAGTTGTGTGCCATGGCCCAAAGGAGGAAAGCTAGGGCCAGATGAGGGTACAGGGTGTTTGTATGCTTCCCACCTCCCCAATTCCTTGCAGTGGCCAGTACATGGCAGAGCATGGGTACTAATTTGTGCACACCAAAGGCCAGCCAGGACAAAGAAGAAACCCTATCAAGTCCTATGCCAATCCCTGCCCATCTGCATGGGGAGGATTACCAGAAATTTTTTGACTAATCAGGTGCTGTGGAACACAGGCAGGATAATGCTGCGGCAGTTGTCTTGTTTGTGGACTTCCTAGAGGCACCTGGTTGGCCACTGTGTGAACAGACTGCTGGACTTGATGGACCTTGGTCTGATCCAGCATGGCTTTTCTTATGTTCTTATGACCAGCCCTTACTTTAATATGTGTTGCCTATGAAGTAGTTGTGATGTTGTTGGAGTGGAGACTACAGTTATGGTGACTGGAGTGAATTGTTTGTGCATATTTCTGAGTATGAGGAAGAAGCTTGGCTAATCTCCTGTTTGTCTCCTACAGCTTCAGTAATTAAGGGCATTTTGGCTACACAGAGTGAAAGTGGCATTGAAACGGGTGAGTGGGTTTTTAAGATCTTCTCAGATGGAGGGAAGGTTGATTTGGTTTTTTTAAGGATATTTATGTCTGAGTACCTGCGATGTAGGGTTGCCAGGTCCCTCTTCGCCACCGGTGCGAGGTTTTGAGGGCGGGGTTTGGGGAGGGGAGAGACTTCAATGCCATAGAGTCCAATTGCCAAAGAGGCCATTTTCTCCAGGTGAACTGATCTCTATTGGCCGGAGATCAGTTGTAATAGCGGGAGATCTCCTGCTAGTATCTGGAGGTTGGCAACCCTACTGCAATGGAATACAGTGGTAAAAAAGATAACCTGGTAGAATGGGCTGAACCACTTCAGACTCAGGTAGGGAATCACATTTTTAATATTCCCTTACACTGAAAGCTCAGTGCAATTAGAAAACCATCACAGCAGGCTGAGGACTTAGCTAGAGTCTTCTTTCTGAGGGCCTCATGTTTGTTTGTTTGCTTGTTTTTAACACAGGGAAGAATTCACAGCTTCCTATTCTATTGATGTCATACACCTCATCCTATCACTTCAGAATTTTACCATCTCAGCCTGCCACATGCATAGACCCATATCACACATTATGCTGTGTGCATGGCAGAGGAACTCCCCCCCATGAAAGTTGGCATGCCAGCCCAGATACACATCTGAACTGTGCCACAGTCATGAACTTGGTGTAATGTTATGTGGCTGTTGAGATTTGGGTGGTTTTTTTCTCTCTCTGCACCATTCCAGGCTGTCACATTGCTGCAAAGACAGTGTGAATTTATGAGGGCATTAACTTAAGGCCAGTGAAGAATAACAGCCATTGCTTCTAGTGTTTACACTCAAAAGGAGAGGATGGAATTGGTGTTGAGTCAGAGGGGGATGGCACAGCACATGATGGGAGAAGAAGATCACATCAAGTGTTTGCCTGAGAAATGAACCTCCCTTTTGCAGTAGCATTGGTGAAGGGAAAACAATAGGTTTTTTGACAGCCATTTCGATTTGTCTCTGAAGATGCATCTAAGTGACTGGCAAATAATGAAATTAGTTGCCGCTGGCTCATTTTCCTCACAAGATTATCAGATGGAATTGAGAACCTGGTTGCCATATCCTTCAACTAGGCAGTTACAAAATATTAACTCTGGCATTCTAGGAATAACAAAAAAGACCAGTGGGGGTATGGGGGGGGGGGAGATGAAAAGGAAGCCACCACATGAAAAGACCCTTGTACATAAGTGAAACTGCCAGCAGCATTATCGCTCTGAAACTGATTGAGATGCCTTTAAAAATGCAGTAAGACATGAAGAAAGGGCATCCAAAGCCTGGCAGTTTCACGTTGCTCCTTCTGGTTATTGAGATGATGCAAGATGAGCACTTTGAACACTCTAAAGTATGATGTAAATATTAAATGTGAGACTACAGTGGTGGTGATTAAAACACTTCTCTCCATTAAGGATGCTTTCACCTTAATGTATGTGCACGTTTGATGTCAGTGGTGTTATTTTGTAGCTTCTGCATCCCCAAGTGGTAGGAATCCTTTATAGGCAAACTATTACAAGTTCACTTTTTTTAAAGGAGAGCGCTCTAGACTCTTGCCGTCTTTATGAAAGTAGTATGTGAGCTCAGTAAAAGAGCAGGCAGAGACAGCAAGAAGGTATTGGTCTGCATAACACTATCATTCCCCCCGAAAGTAATATTATACCCTTTCACCTCCCCAAAGCTCTTTCTTGCTAGCCAGCTGTAAAACTTGCTAGCCAGCTGTAAAACTCCTTTCTCTCTTCTACTTCTTACTTTGAAAACAGGCAAATTGTTTCTCTCTTTCTTCCCCCTCCTCCATGCATTTGCCAAATACCAGTCTCACGTTAAAACCTTTTGGCCTAATTTTGTTCGCTCTTACAGAGGGGTACCGAAATGCTTTTCATTGACATCAATGACATGATACTGTGTTTTGCAGATTGTGGACCGTGATGTTAGGCACTTATTTTAGAAAGGGAACCTCATGAATATTCATAACTAGAACTGCTGATGTGAATATCATTACACATGTAAATCACAGATCTGAGGATTTGGACTCATGTAGTGTAAGGTTTTCAGGCTAAGAACCTTGACTTTCTTTATATTTGTACAGCTTTATGCCCAGCTGGGACTTTGGGGGGAGGGAAAGGAGGGTCCTGATACAATATAAATATGTAAGAACACAAAGAGTAATCTCACCATGGACATTTACCAAAAAATCAAGTCTAACTCTTTTCTGCTGTACAAGAACCACATGCGTCTTCCTGCTGCAAACCTTTAAAACAGCTCCTTCAGGCCTCTTCACTTGCAAACTACCAGATTTAAAATTTTTCCCTAACCAGTATCCAAATGTCTTCCGTATTAAGGCTTCTGCACATCAGATAATGAAGGCTTTAAGATTAACATTTGTGGTTTGCAGAAGAAAATAATGTGAGGCTTAAGTACATATTAGTCACCCGCAGCTCTGCATTTTATAGCGTACCTTTTATTTAGAAAGTAAACCATTTATGTGGTTTTCTTCCTTTTCTTTATTTTTTAATAGAGTTCTCTATCAAATAGGTAATTATAAGAAACAAAACCCATGTCCCACATGGAGGAAGTTGGATTCAGCTCAGTAACTCTTACCAATTAAAAAGTCGACATATAAAATAATATTTTGAATGTTAATGCTGCAAAATATTTTCTCACAGGGATTTAACTCACCAACTTGGAGAACCATAGCATGAACTATATTGGGGGAATAAAAATGAATTCCCTGTTTAATATTATTGATATTGATACTGCTTCTGGAATTGTTGGAGTGCCCTGGATTAGTTCCAAAGTCCACTTCCTCATTCACAAACATAGCATAGTATTCGTGAGTGTGTGCTCACGAAACAGACTGTAAGGATGTGGGCCAATTTGGACATTTCATAGGAGCAGACACTGTAGGGTACAATCCTACAAAGGTCTAATCAGAAGTAATCCCCTTCTGTTGCCATCTTCTGCCAATGGATGAAGACTTTTTTGCTTCATTTGGCATTCTCTCAGTGATCCCTCCTTCCTGCCCAATGTTTTAATCACTGTTTTTATGTCTTTGTATATATTTTAATTTTGGTTTTAATGATGTGTTGTCAGGTTTCTTGGTTGGTTTTAATGGTTTTAAAATGCTATTTTATTATGTATTTTTAAAATTTGTTAGCCACTTTGATGGCCTGTGGGGGCAAAAAGATGGGATACAAATGTGGTAAAATAAATTAGAAGCTCATCAGATAATGAGACTGCTTCTGAATTTACATTTCTGTTTTACTTTGGAGTCCAGTAGCACCTTAAAGACTAACAAAAATATTTTCTGGTAGGGTATGAGCTTTCATGAGCCACAGCTCACTTCTTCAGATAGAAAGCTCATACCCTACCAGAAAATATTTTTGTTAGTCTTTAAGGTGCTACTGGACTCTTGCCCTTTTTGACTACTGCAAACAGACTAACACGGCTACCCACTGTGATTTACTTTGGAGTGTACAGGAACACAAGTCTCACCCATGAGCATGACAGGTGTGCTACAAAAATGTACCTGCTGTCTGAATTGAGTCTCAGTTGAGCTTTGTAACAGAGCAAGGGCTCTGTCTTCTTTTTCTGGAACCTTACCAGCCAATCACTCTTTGCTGCTGTACTGGAAAGTAGAACAGGTCATACACATGAACATATGAAGCTCCCTTATTAGGGTTGCCAGCTCCTGGTTGGGAAATACCTGGAGATTTTTGGGGCAGAGCTTGAGGAGAGTGGGATTTGGGAGAAGGAGGGACTTCAATGCCATAGAGTCCAATTGCCAAAGTGGCCATTTTCTCTAGGTTAACTGATCTCTGTCAGCTAGAGGTTGGCAACCCTATCGTTTATACTGACTCACACCATTGGTCCACCGAGGTCAGTACTGTCGACTCAGACTGGCAGCAACTCTCCAGAGTCTCAGGCTGAGGTCTTTCACATCACTTGCAATCCTGATCTTTTTAACTGGAAATGTTGGGGATTGAACTTGGGACTTTCTGCATGCCAAGCAGATGCTGTATTGCTGAGCCATGGCCCCTTCCTGTAGGTCCAGTTCACACATACAGACAGACAGCTGCATTGGTGGCCACTTGTAATGTCTCTGCCTTGCATGTGAAGTTCTTCCCCAATCAGTTCCAGAGATTCCAGCTATGCCTTGGCTTTGTGGAGTCAGTTGGAGAGAGACCTCAGGTGCTTCATTGGGCTCAGGGGTGAAGGATTCAGGGTCTGACTCTGAAGGCAGGGTTGTATTCCAGAGAGAGATAGCTGAATCAGACCCCTGAGGCTCCTTCCACATGTCAAAGGGGGCTGGAAGCATCTCAGCTGCCTCCTTCTGAGGTAGTCTCAGGTGCTCGGCCTCCTTGTCTGAGTCTTTGGCCTCTTCACCTGCCAAGGCAGCAGGGCCATAGCTAGGGGGGTGAGGAGGGCAGCCGCCGTCCTGTGGCATGCAGCGAGGGTGGCAGAACTGCCTCTCCTACAGGAGGAGTGGGCCAAGTAGGAGAGGTAGTTCTGCCACCCTCTCTGCATGCCACAAGGGCAGTGGCTGCCTTCCTTGCCCCGCCCTCCCATGCAAGGAGGAGTCAGTACTCTGTTGCATGACACCGGCTCACCATATACTCCGTAGGGTTGCCAACCTCCAGGTACTAGCTGGAGATCTCCTGCTGTTACAGCTAATCTCCAGCCAATAGAGAGCCTGAGGAGGGCGGGGTTTGGGGAGGGGAGGGAATTCAATGCCATACAGTCCAATGGCCAAAGCGGCCATTTTCTCCAGGCGAACTGATCTCTATTGGCTGGAGATCAGCTGTAATAGCAGGAGATCTCCTGCCACCACCTGGAGGTTGGCAACCCTAATAATATTGGATGTATGTTCTGAAGGCATGTTGCTGCATCAGGATACATGCAGATATTTTCAGGGTTTGATAATACCCCAGAATAACTTTGAAAGATTCTAGGAGAGCTCATTTTCTGTGCTGAAGTGAAAGAAGAAAACAAAATTAACTTCAGATTGTTTGCATACCTTGAAGTAGTTAAGGGAGAAAATACCTTTCCTCTTTCTTTCCCATCATTCAGTCGGGGGGGGGGGGAAGAGATTACTGGAAACTATAAACATTCTGCAATAACAAAAGACGTGTATCTCCTGCAGAAAATTCCAGCTGTAGGAACTAGGAGTGATCCATTCTAAAGCGATACCCAGTATGTTTTTCATAATAATTTGCCCTTAACATATTGTGGAAAGTACTTTTTGTATTAAGCTTTATGTGTGATAAAAGCATATATATTATTGAGTTCCCTTTTCTATAAAGAATGGCTTCTTGCAGGGAAGTAGGTGACTGGCAAGAGAAAAAGAGTAATTCTGCAGTGTAGATCATCCCCAATTTGGCTGGAAGGCTAGCTAAGAATCTGCTGTACATATTTTTCTGCTGCTTGCTTTTCTTTTTGTATGTTCTTTTTCTGATATATTTTAAGTACTCTGCATCACTGCTGTTGGATATGATCTATGCTTTATTAACATTTACTATAAATGGTTATTTGTGTGGTTTTAGCATACAAGGAATCTGGCATATTCCCAAGAAAGTTAAGAATGGTTAAATGCCAATGTTTAAATCATTGGAATATGTGTCCTCACTGAATTCAACAGATTAGTAACACACTCAGCCTTTCTCCTGATCATACCACTGATGTTTGGCATTGTTCAAAAATGCTTTTTCTCCCAACCTAATATTTTACACTGCTGTGTAAAGCCATGCAAATGTAATATGCAATTTTGTGCAATTAAAGCCCTTTCGTGTAGGAATTAATATGCAATCTGTGTTGAGGCCATCATATATCTTAATTACACATGTGGGATTTCCCCCCATTGTATCTGCAGGTGATGAAAAGCTTCAGTTGTCTGTGACTTCCCAGTGTATGTATTGAACATGCGGTAAAAATAAAAAAAGTGTACTTTTTTAATCATTCCACATATATCACTTTAAAAATGTGTAGTGTTTAATTATTCCACATATTTATTTATTTATTTACTTACTTACTTACTTACTTACTTACTTACTTTCTTACTTACTTGTGTGTGTGTAAAGTGCCGTCAAGTCGCAGCCGACTTATGGCGACCCCTTATGGGGTTTTCAAGGCAAGAGACTAACAGAGGTGGTTACTTATTTATTTATTTGATTTTTACCCCACCCTTTCCCAACAGAAGTCAGGCTCGGGGCAGCTTATATGCCACTTATATATATTGCTTCATAAAAAAAAGTGTCTCCCAGGTACGTAGTTTACAGTGCAATTTTCTGCAGAAGTACTACAGTCTAAACTCATTTCAATAGAAATAGGCTGGAATTATGTTGCATAGGATTGATCTGTTTGGATGTATGAAATTGCCTTATACTTGATGGCAAAGCATTGTTAGTTGGTTTGAGCTGATGTTGTAAACATAGGCTGCCATAATAAGGGTACCTCAAAAAAGCAGTGATAAATGCCTCAGATTCATAGTTAGTGTTCAGAGGTATTTTTCAGTGGGTACTCTGAAGCTGTGATCACACATACCTTTTTAACACAGCATTACGGTAATTATCAGGGAAATCCACACTCATACTAACTTCCACACTTACCTAGGGTATTCCTGATAAGTGGGAACAGAAAGCAAACGATGGGCAAAAACGCACGGTCGCTTTATCCTCCTTTAATCCCTGTTTTAGCCAGGATCTAACGCACATTAGGCGAAACGCATGCGTTCGATCCAGGCTGAATCCTGGCTGAAACAGGGATTAAAGGAGGATAAAGCGACCATGCGTTTTTGCCCAAAATGTAACAAATTTGTGTGATGATAGCCTGATGACTCTTTAATTAATTTAGATCTCTCTCTGGTGTGTGCGTGTGCATGTGAAAGTGTGTGTGTGTATGTATTTCTACACCAGCATGGTGTACACCAGCATGGTGTAGTGGTTAAGAGCGGTGGTTTGGAGCGGTGGACTCTACTTTGGAGAACTGGGTATGATTCTCCACTCCTCCACATGAGTGGCGGAGGCTAATCTGGTGAACCAGGTTAGTTTCCCCACTCCTCCACATGAAGACAGCTGGGTGACCTTGGGCTAATCACAGTTCTCTTAGAGCTCTCTCAGCCCCACCTACCTCACAGGGTGCCTGTTGTGGGGAGGGGAAGGGAAGGTGATTGTAAGCCGGTTTGATTCTCCCTCAAGTGGTAGAGAAAGTCGGCATATAAAAACCAACTCTTCTTCTCCACCTTGCAGTAGATAAGACTTGACAGTGGGGTATAGATTCATGTTAAGAAATAGGTAGTGTGCAAGCTTAGGACTTGTTCTTGTGATGGCATTTTAGCTAAATTTGCTCACTGAATCAGAGTGTTAAGAGTTCCAAAGGGAAGGTACAGACATGGCCAAAGGTGACGTTGGCACTTCCTTCTGTCTCTGTGGACATACAGAATGAGCTAAAGATGCATTAACAAGGTTATTGTTAATGTGTCAATTGAGGCCATTTGCTTGAATATGGAAGTAGCTGAATCTTAGAACTGGAATGAACAAACCATCTAGTTATGTCCCTTAAGGAAGGACTCCAGTAGAACTTCTGCAAAAAAAATTATAATAAATCTGGACCGGTGATCACTTTCCTTTGATTACCAATACAAGAGGCATGGTACATGGCCCTTATGTATTACACCAGCTGGATTTCTCTGTAAGAGGAAAGCTTCTGCCTCTCACTACTGTGTGTACCTCCCAAGGATGACCCATGGCACACTTGCAGAGTTGGCAATTGATGATTCTCCTGTTGACAAGCAGTTGAGCGTGCTGCTCAAGATTTCAGAAGGGTAATGCCCTCCGAGCTGTAGAGGTGGAGGCTTTTAATCTCTTTAATGGAAGGCTTCCCTGTCCCAGCAGGCTTTTGATTTAATTATACCTGGCAAAATAGTATTGTGTAGCACATCACTAGTCAATAAGAGTTTGAATAATATGACACTTTAATAAAGAAATTGACTAAGCAAGCATTCGAGCATGTGATTAATTCTCCTGCCCTCATGGTGGGGAGCTGCATGCTTTGAGCAGGAAAAACATATGGATGCAGCTGAACAGGCGGGTCCTCACGGTCTGTGTATTACTCAAAGGGACAGTGCGCAGGCAGTATAAGCGCATGCTGGCCTCTGATTCAAAAAAGGGCATCTCAGGCTACTCGAAAATGTCTACAATTTTTAAAAGACAGTTTGATGTATGTATGAGAGAAGAGTCTTGGTTTGTCTATGTAAAACCGGAATATTTCCCATGTGTGACATAAAACTGGCCAACTTAGGTTTTTCCTGGTATTGAATGCAGGGAGAATGGGATGGAGTTTTAAAACTACAAGTAACTAGCTCAGCAATCCAAGATATATGGTCACAGTCAAGCACCTGCAGAGCTTCAGTTGCTAAAGGAAGGGGCAAATATATAAAGTCACTCCTCCTGCGTAGACCATAGATCCGGTGAGAACAAACCATCCCAATGCAGGCATCCTTGACAAAGAGATGCTGGGGGCATGCAGTGTCTCTTGCCAACTCTCTGGTGTTCCTGCTGCTGTTGCTGTGGTCCTTTTGGCAGCTGCACTGAACCCAATAGAAAATAGCCCCCAGAGGGAGGGTGCTTCCAAGCAACACCAGTTGTAACCATCCTTAGAAAGTCAGTTGTCTTTGATGTCCTGCCTGGTGAGAAAACAAGTCTTACCACACATTTATATTGATCAAAAATTAAGATTTCGGGGGGCGGGAGCGAGATTTGGGGGGAGGTGATGTCTGGAGGAGGGGAGTGGTAACATTATCTTCACCTTTTGGCAGGACATTACAGATGATCAATTTGACAAGTAGTGGCATGCCCATACTGGTTTGTACTTGGTAAATGCCTGTCTGGCATTCGTCCACTTAGAAGCAATGCTTTAGTGTATATACATATGCCATTTTACTTCTGTTTTGGAAGTGTTGGTTTCAGTACTATAATCCATGTATTTGATTATTCCACAGAGTTGGCCTCACTTACATTGCAAATTGCATATTTGCAGTTTGCAGACTTCTCCCATCCTGTGCCATGTCCATATAGCTTGGTAGAAAGCTCTGAGATTTAGCTCCACGCATATTAAACTGTGATTTTGTAATGCCAGTGTTACCCCATGGTCTGTCTGTTTGCAGAATTCTAAAACTAAACTTCAGATATTTTAATTTTAACTAAAATAGATACATCGTGGTGGTAGACAATTTATGTCAGGTGCTACAACTACTTGATAAGGACAAGTGCCATGATTTCAAAAGGGATCGTTCCAGTGGCTTCCAGAAACTGCAGAACTACTCTAAAAGGTGAAAAAGTAGCAAGCCCTTTTTCCAAACTCAACAAGTTAATGGCAGTTGCTAGAGGAGCAACCTTCACCTTGCTTAGAAGAAGAAGAGTTGGTTTTTATAAGCTGATTTTCTCTACCTTTTAAGGAGAATAAAACCAGCTTACAGTCTCCTTCCCTTCCTCTCCCCACAACAGCCCCTTTGTGAGGTAGGTGAGGCTGAGAGAGTTCAAAGAGAACTGTGACTAGCCCAAGATCACCCAACTAGCTTCATGTGAAGAAGTGGGGAAACCAACCCAGTTCACCAGATTAGAGCCCGCCACTCATGTGGAGGAATGGGGACTCAAACCCGGTTCTCCAGATTAGAGTCCACCACTCCTAACCACTACATGATGCTGCTTATAACACTAGGTGTGATTTAACAAATGGTGATTGAAGATGGCAGAGACCATACCCACTGAAAGGATAAAGACCAGGCATTAGGACCATTAGGAGCCTTTTATTCATCCACTATCTTTGAACTCACACTTAGAATTGTCATCTTTGAATGAAGAAGCTTTTGAAAGATTCACCAGCTGCACTGGCATAAATCTTTGTAAACAGTATTAATAAATAGCCTCATTAGTCTAGCAATCTGTGTTTGTGAAGGTTGTGTCTCTTTCACCCACCTCATTGACATCACTAAGTGTGACTTGACAAGTGGTGGTTCTGCAAAAAAATCCTGGTAGGTATGGCACGCCACTCGGGTGTGGCAGAGAAGGATGCTAAGAGAGCCAGTGTGGTGTAGTGGTTAAAAGTGGTGGTTTGGAGTGGTGGACTCTAATCTGGTGAATCGGGTTTGATTCCCCACTCCTCCACATGAGTAGTGGAGGCTAATCTGAGGAACCGGGTTGGTTTCCCCACTCCTCCACACGAAGCCAGCTGGATGACCTTGGGCTAGTCACAGCTCTCTTACAGCTTTTTCAGCCCCACCCACCTCATAGGGTGTCTGTTGTGGGGAGGGGAAGGGAAGGTGATTGTAAGCTGGTTTGATTCTTCCTTAAGTGGCAGAGAAAGTCGGCATATAAAAGCCAACTCTTCTTCTTCTTCTTCTTCTAAAAACTCCTTCTGTGTAGCTGGTTTTCACTTCCATTTTATAAGTGCCTAAAGGATGGATGATATCTATCAAATGGACAAACTGGATCTCCCAGGAAAACAGAAAGAATTTCCGGGCAAGAGCTGAGGACAAACATGAAAGTGCTGCCAGATCCTATGCAGTAGTCAGCTGGCTAGTCCTCTGTTGGCTGTCACATCTCCAGATGGGAAACTTAGGTGTATCATGATAATTTTGGGCTGCTGGGGTGCTCCTATCATAAGCAGCTTTGCTGGCAACGCTGTTGTCAAGGCAACTGCCACAAGAAATAGATGTTTTAGCCTAGGATGGCTTTATTCTGCTGGTGTTTTTTTCTTACCTCAGTCAAAAGATATATTCCTTTGGAATATTTGAACCTCATCCATTCAGTTTTGTGAGAAATAGCAACTTTAAAAAAAATCACAGTAGCCAATCATTTACAACATTAATTATGTAGATAGTGACAGATGGTGTAACATTTACATTTCACACATTTGTTGTTCTCGCTCTGTAAAAAAAAATTAGTGATCAAACCATCTGAATATGTGCAACTATATGTAGCAATTATCCTCATCATTTCCCAGAAATAGCCATGTTGAATGGTCAGAGGAAGAACATTTGTGACTGCACATCCTTGGCCAGTGTTCAAACTTTGAAAGATGTTCCCTTTGACAGTGTCTCCATGTACCGTGTGAACAGTGAGGATAATTTATAGTCCGCCTTTCTCACTGAAGCTCAAGACAGATTAAAAAGTTTCAGTCAATACAGTCAACAGGAGAGGACATCCTTTTGTTTCATTTTGTTTCCTTTCCCCCTTAGAAGCTCCTTGGTTTATAAATCTTGAGCAGCATAATTCTAAATCTATTGTTTAAGGGATATAAGGACTGGGATAAATTTTGCCATTGCCAATGTAACCTTAGGATTGCTGTCATTTAATAAATAGGGTATTAGACACAGAGATACCAGTCCAATCATTAGAAGAGGAATATATAATTGATCTTAGATCCTCATAAAAATGACGTTCCGGGAGCATGTATGCTAGAGCAGTGTTGGTGAACCTATGGCACACGTGCCAGAAAGGGCACTCAGAGCCCTCTCTGTGGGCACGCGTGCCAGCACAGAGTTCGCCTGAGTTTGTTACTAGAAAGCCAGAGGGACGCAGGGCTGGGCTGCTCCCCTCCCCCTCTCCACGTTCGCCTGAGGGCATTTCTCACATCATCCGCCCCTCTGCCCAGCAGCCCAATGGGAGCGCTTCCTCCCTCCCCTGTCTGGGGTAAGGCGTGTCAAGGAAATAGGACCCCCCCCCCATTCCTTGTTGCTGAAAAATCTTTGGTTCAGGCCTTTGGCCTGGCTGGGGAAAATCAAACTGCAAGACATTCCAGGATGCGGCTCAGTTAACATTGGTAAAAAAATGCAATTGCTTCCCCCATCTGCTGGACCACTTGTTGTCATAGTAACAAATGCAATTAACTCTTATCCTGCCTCAGGGAACCCCAGGTGATCTGCTCTGTAAGCATTTGTCACCTTGGTGTTTTCTGTTGCAAGCCGGATGTCATCAATCTTCGGTCAGTTGGCATCTCCAGAATCTCAGTGAGGTTTGAACTCCCTCCCCCAAGATCCTGGAAAATAAAAGAGGGACACACACAACTGTGCATGTGGTGGTCTGGGCACGTGGACAGCATGTCAGATACCATCAATCCATCTGATTCCTGGGGCAGGGATATGCCAAACTGAACTCTTGGGACATTTATTGAATGCTGAACTGATGTGCATCATCGCTTTTGGAACGGGTAATGTTTTTGTAACTTGCTACGCTTTTGTCAAACTCTTGAACCGAAGAATCCTACTGTGTAGCGAGAAAAGACACTGTTCGGGTGCGGAGGACCAGTGACTCTCCCTCTGCTCAATAAAAGAGGAATACCCACTTACCCAGCATGTAATTAACCTGTGGAACTCCTTGCCACAGGATCTGGTGATGGCATCTAGCCTAGATGCCTTTAAGAGGGGATTGGACTAATTTATGGAGGAAAAGTTCATCACAGGTTACTAGCCCTGATGGGTATATGCTACCTCCTTATTATAGATGTGGGCCACTGTGAGATACAGGAGCTGGACTAGATTGTTCAAAAGCATGAATAAATGCAAACTTTTACCTTTCCATAAAAAGTTGTTTGTATCATTGAAAGCTCTGTTATTGTGTTTTTCTTTTAAGACAAAAGATGTTAATGTATGAGTTGTTTTTTCTAAACTAAAACCTCAGTATTCAGGTTAAATTGCCGTACTGGCACTTGGAGATAAATAAGTGGGTTTTGGGTTGCAGTTTGGGCACTCGGTCTCTAAAAGGTTCGCCATCACTGTGCTAGAGAATCAATAGAAACAGCGTGCATGCAGCACGGGAGTACTATGCATGGTCTGCCTAGCGCCTGATAATAACCAAACAGTGGTATTCCGCACCTACTGGAGTCTCCGAGTTGACTTTGAGGGGAGAACTATGTAACGTGCATTTCAGTCATCTCACCTCATGGTTACCATGGCATCCATCCAGGTGACCAGATCAGCCATGTCAAGGGAGAGGGCCGGCCATCTTGCGGGCTAAGACTGAGTTAGAAGAAAGTGTTTGTTACAGCTGCATTAACTTGCTTCTCTAGCAGCAATGCTGGGTCCAGTATGTATAAAGGTAATGCCATATATATAAGCAATGATGGATCCGGTATATATAGTGCTAATGCAGGAGCAGTTGGGGGAGAAATCTGCCTTGCTCTCCCCCGTGTGTTAATGATGCAGCCCCTCCCCAACTATTTCTTCTTTCTTTATTTTTTTTTCTCCCATCTGGGCTCTCACATCATAAATAACCCTGACTAAAGGGGGGAGAGAGAGACATCCTTGGGTTGGGGGTACAGGGGAGTATCAGCAGACAAGGAAAGGTTGTACAGTGCAATCCTAAACAGAATTACATCCTTCTAAGCTAATTTACTTCAGTGGCCTTAGAAAGGTGTAACTGTGCTTAAGATTTCACTGTAACAGTGTCATGCTAAGAATATTACCTTTGACTAAGCCCTTTGAAGGAACAGTCTTTCCCTGTTCCTTCTGATTTGACCCTGAGGAGGTTGGGAGAACCCTATGGCCACCCCAAGTCTCCATTTGGTGACAGGTCCCTTCCCCTTGCTCCCCAAGGGTGCCAATTCCAACCTGGGTACCATCGACTGCCACCAATAACTCTTAAGGGTATATGCTGTCTGATGGAGTTATATGTCTAACACTCCTTACCTGTATTGCCATTTACAGGCCCCACCTAACTGCTATGCCTCCCTCAACCCCTCTACAAGCAAGCATGGGAGCGATCTATCACAAATTCACACTTTAGAGCTACAACAGTCTGGAAGAAATTGCTGGCTCAGCAGCATGGGAGGCACTTTGGTCGGGAAAGGTTGGGTTAGAAATCAAACAAACAAACAAATGGTGATATATTGTAGGAAAGCTCTATTTGGTGGACTTTTAAGGAATAGAAAGCAGGACTAACTTCAAGATATCTATATGCTCTGTGTAAAACATCTGCTTCAGTGGGGGGAGAGTCCTCTTTTAAAAAAAAAATCCTTGAGCATTTCACATAAACAGATGGAAATGTAATCCATTTTAGGTCATTCCTCCTGTTTATAAATGGAAATTAGTTGGTGTCTCAGATGGCTTAGAAATAGGAAATACCAAATGTGTGTGTCTGTATTCTCAGCCCACAAGAAACTCTGATACTGAAACAATAAAACCGCAGACGTTAAAAGCTCATCTATACGGCAGGCAGTAGTAATAATGAGGCCAGCTTTAAAATTCTAACTCCCTTTTCATCTCAAAGACTCAAAGAGCAACTTGGCAGTTTAGCAGCCTGGTCCAGTATGCTAGTAGTAACAACAATATTGAGCATTTCTATAGCACTTTCCCAGTGCAATATGCAGAAATATACCTTCCTAAGTCCAATGCAGTCAGTGGCCTTAGAAAAGTGTAACTGTTTAGGATCACACTGCCCTGGTGTTAGAAATCTTTCCACTATTTTATAGAGTTGTTTGTCTCCATATTGCAGGTGGGACTGTTGCTGAGAGAATGCCTAAATACCTCTAGTGAATTTTTAGTGGAGGTGCAAAGGAGATCAAAGAACTAGTGCAGTCTAATGACTAGGAATGAGTGCATTCCTAGTCATAAGACTGCACTAGCTCTTTGCTCTCCTTTGCTAATGACAGGCAAGGGTATTTCTAGGGTCTGGTTCTTGCAAACCAATCTATGGCTGGACTGTACCACTTAGGATTGCAGGTGGGGTCTCCCAAGGAACTGTTCCTCCATGCAAAAAATAATACTGAAGAAAGAAATCCTCACATATAGGAAACTCGCATGTCAGGCATTAGGTAAGGCTAGAACCTACCCCCCCCCTCCCCGCGCGTGTGCGCATGCCAGTTTTTTGTGTGTAGGGGTTTTAGGGGGTTTAGGAACATTCATCTGCAATCAGAGGTGGTATAGTCAAGACACAGATTTACCACTCCATGTGCTATTTCTGAGAACTAGGCCTAAGGTACAATGTACAACTTTTAAGCAATGCACAGGAAAATTAAACATCACTTAAATATCAAGTGAAGGAAGGCATCATATCAGATAAATCACTATTAACACTGAACTATTAACACTGGAATTTAACAATGAGAGAAGCAATCTAATCTTAGACTGCTGTAGGACAAGCCTGAAATATTACCATTGTCCTTTTATCAAGCACAAAATAATCAAAATTCTGTTGTTTTCAGAATCAGTCTTCTCAGACATCATACTGGGATGTTGATTTCACCAGTTGCTCAGTAGACAATCTCTGTATAAGATGGTGTGTTGACTAGTCAGAAAAGTTCAAAACAAAGCTTTGAGATGAATGATTTTTCAATTCTTAGCTTTCTTCAAAGCATGTTTTACTGAATCAATACAAGGTCACAATAAGGGCAAAAAAAACCAAACCTTTCCCAGCACTTTACAAGGAGTGAATCTGGAGTTCCCTATTAGATAAGTGCAGCAGCAGTTCCATGACGGTTCACCTGACTTTTCTCCATCTTATGTATACTTTAACACTCCGTGATCCAGGGTTTTTATAATTACCATGCCCTGTGATGGACATGGCGAATGTATGAATACTTATCACTTAGTATTCTATTAAAGCCCAGTTTGTTATGAACTAGATTTTTCTGGATGGGTTGGCAAGTCTGTCTGTAGCAGTAGAAAAGAGTAAGAGTCCAGTAGCACCTTAAAGACTAACGAAATTTCTGGCAGGGTATGAGCTTTCGTGAGTCTCAGCTCAGTTGAGCTGTGAGTCACGAAAGTTCACACACTGCCAGAAATTTCATTAGTCTTTAAGGCGCTACTGGACTCTAGATTTTTCTTGTTGGTGAGCTGTAACCACCTAGCAATATCACTTATATCAGATGATTCATGTGGTACAACAACTTCATTGTTAGTCTTATCACTGGCTCAGACCCTGTCTGTGATGCTTCCATGTGGAGATTCCCCCTCCCCATGGAATGCAGGAAGCCCCAGGATTTTCAGTGGAACTCCTTTTCAATCCGGAGATTTCAGTTTTCCTCCAGCTTATGGGGGAAACTCAGTGGTTGCTACAGGTAGAGCATCCATGTGGATGCCCTACATATGGGGCACCATTATAGTACAGCTTGGCAGAGAAAGAAAGTTAGGGGAAAGGGGGATATCTAGGCTACAGAGGCCCAGTGTGATCATAGTTGTGTCTGCACTTTTGGAAAGGTGCGGTGGGCACAAGGGGAGGAGCAGGGGGTGAAGACAGCAGCAACAAGCAGAGTGGGACCAAGTATGTGTGGTCCCTGTTCCCCTGACACTTGCTTCTACTTCTGCCATGATGGCAGCGTGTTTTTATGTCCTATTGGGAAGCAGCTTCTGACATGTAGGCATAATACTAATTTGTAATAGGCCTGGCAAATCCTCTTCCTCCTCATTCTTTATTTGCCTGTGAGTTGGTGGCCCCAGTGCTGCATTACATCAGCTCTTCCTTCAACCTGGTGGTCACAGTTGTCAAACCTTTACTGGAATCTCTTGCTGTCTCCTTCCCCTGTTTGATGTCAGCCTCCAGAACACAAGTTGAGCAGTTGCTACTTATCCCCCTATGCATCCCTTCAAAAGTACACACACACACACATTGTCATGAGGGAAAAATAACTCAGAGGCAGAACACCTAAGTTGTGTACATTTAACATCTCTACTTAAAGGATCTCAAGTTGGAGGCTATTGATGAGCATTATGTGGTATTTGGTAACTCCCATTGCCACTGGGATATATTATTTCTTCCTTAGTTACCTCCCGGTAGAATTGGACTCCATTCAGCAGATGGCAAGTGACTGCACTAGAGCAAGGACTGCACTGGAAAGTCCTTTTCATTTGCTTCTTCCCCTATAATCTGCTGTCCTGAGTAGCAACCTGTCCTGCGCCCAGGCTAGCCCCAGGCGCGGGACTGCCCGGCGGCGCACTTACCGGGCAGGAGGAGGCGAAGCCGGATGGGGAAAAGGGGGCAGGGCCGACAGTGCCACAGCCCGCGGGAGCCCCAGGAGAACTGCCGGCCTGGCCGGGAGGGCTGGGGCCGAGCGACTCGGCAACGCCGCCCGGTATTGGCAGGGTTTGCGTGGCGACGCCTCCGCCGGCCCAGGCACTGGGGCGAAGTCCCCCGGCAGAGGAGGAGTCGGGCGGGGAAGGGCCAGAGGGGCGAAGGGACAGGAGTGGGAGCGGCAGAGCATGAGCCGCCGATCAGCTGGGGCGGGGCCGCAGCCCTCCTGAGGGGGAGGGCGGATGGACAGAGCTGCCAGGGGCTGATTGGTGGAGCCCCTGTCAGACAGGAGGGGAGGTGGGAAAGGGGTGGAACCCCGGAGGGCCTGGCTGGCTATATGACGGGGAGGGGGTGGAAGGCGAGGGAGGAAGCGGTGCCGGGCGTCCCTGGAGCTGGTGTGGCTCAGAGGAGCAGGAACGGACCGTGGGCTGAAGAGGAGGAAAGGAAATCCTCTCAGGAGGCCCATTCTGAGGCCAAAGGAAGCCCTCTCCAAGTCAAGCCGGCCAGGCCGCGGGGCTAAGAGGCGGGGCCCGAGGGGACGGATCCTCACACAACCTAAGGCAGTCCAATCTTTTCTCAAAGGAAAACAATTTTTGGTACACTGCCTTCTTAAGCTGTAAAGCTGTCCATTTCCTTGCTCTCAAGGGAAAAGGCCCTTCCGGGGCTCAAAGCTGCTTCACACAAGGGAACCCTGCTGGGGCACAATTGTCAACATTACCACCAGAGGCTCTTCAGCAATGATTATCCCCAAGGTTCAACATTTACTGAAGAAATAAGAAGTAATTGGCAAGGAAGCACAACATGTCAGTATGGCCTCTCTCAAGTGGGTTTTCCCTTTCCCCTGGTGCGCCTCGTTGTCCTCTCAGCAGTGCTGTTGCCTTTCAACATCTGACACCAGAGGACAACCACAAATCCCAAGACATCTGCCAGAAGACTCCAGTGGCAGAGACAGAGTAGCATCCATGCAGTGCATTCCTCAGATGCTACAAGCTGACTATATTATTTCCCCAAAAGAGCCATGGAGCTTACACCAGCAGGCAAACCACTTAAGTTTCACACTAGAATGTCTTATACAAACACATCCTTCAAGGATAGGAAGGCTGCTGTTAATACCTCCCTTTCTGGTACCTGGGCCCTTTTGAGACTTATTGTAAAAATAAAATGAAGAAGAGGAGGAGGAGTTGGTTTTTATATGCTGACTTTCTCTACCACTTAAGGGAAAATCAAACCAGTTTACAATCACCTTCCCCGCCCCTCCCCACAACAGACACCCTGTGAGGTAGGTGAGGCTGAGAGAGTGTGACTAGCCCAAGGTCACCCAGCAGGCTTCATGTGTAGGAGTGAGGAAACGAATCCAGATCACCAGATTAGCCTCCGCCACTCATGTGGAGGAGTGGGGAATCAAACCAGGTTCTCCAGATCAGAGTCCACCGCTCCAAACCACTGCTCTTAACCACTACACCACGTTGGACAGTCACCTACCAAACATTAAAACGAATGAGTCGAACAGTCATTCCGATCTGCCCATTGCCGTTTCGTTCCTGCATATCTTGTCTATAATATGTCAGCAGCAGAAGCTGGTTGTTTCTCCTATGCTTGTTCACTTTTCCTCTGTATGCAACACTGTCATGAATCCTGAAAGAAGGAATCAGGACTTCCCAGCAGGGAGCATAAGGTATTGCTGTCCTGTTGGCTGTTTTTATATAAATGAATCCTGGCAAATAAGAATGCTGCAAAAAGGAATAAGTCAAGAAGGATTGTCTATATTTTAAGAGGTTTAGTAGATGTTAAGATCCAAAGTGACTACTGTGGCTCCACAGTTCTGCGGACAGGTGGGTGTCTTCTCAACTAATCCTGGCCTGTTCTGAAAGGTTCATCCATGACAAAATTACATATACTAGTAATGGATGAGCAACATGGCTGTTCCATTGGAGGAAGACTCCTCAGACTGAAGGGGTGAAAGGATAGCATTAGGATCCATACCCGTGTGCGACACTGCCATATCATAGATCCTGTCTTTAATCCCTGTCCTATACCAATTCTTGCTAGATTGTGGAACAAGATAACTATGAGTATTATGAAATCTCCTTTGAGGGACAACCTGGATAAAGATGATATATGAATGTTTTAGGTTTAATCCCATTCAAAAGAGAGGTATTTGGATTCAATTATCTTTTTTTAAAATTGTGCTGCAGTTGTTGGTTTGTACCATTGCACATAAGCAGTCGTTCACAGTAGATACCTTGTTAATTTTGTCTGCTTAGCAGAAGGCGTCTACTGCACAATCCTAGAAAGAAATATTCTGGGTGTACAGGAAGTTCAGAGAGGTTATTTTCAGACCCAGAGAGGGAAAGTGAATTAAGAAAATGAAATCTGACTGGAGTGAGCCTTAATCTACGGCGGATGTGAACAAGAATCCTCGGTTTGCAGGAGCTAAGTTTTCAGTTTTTCCTCAAAACGAAGCAGTGAACTCAGAAGCCCAGGTGTTCATGAGCCAGAAAGAACATCTTGTTTGGTAAATATTTAGTTCTCAAGCACAATGTGTGTTGCATCCCCCTCTAGTGGCTGATCTCTGGGTGCAGACCCTACTAACGTCAGATTCGAAAAAAGAAGCGCAGACCTTAGAGATACAACAGACAGACTCTTCAAAAATAGAAGTTAGGAATATACATATACCAAATTTAGCAAACAAAAACAACCATACAGCGTAATCCATCATCTCCTCTTTATACATGGAAGCATACAAGGGAGGGGATTCCCCATAAAACTTTTTTATAACTCTCTGCCACTGGTCCTTGGTCAGTTGCATGCTCAATATCAGTATGCTATGATGTGGATGGACATAGTTTTCAATGAAATCCCACTGGCACTTGCCTAGTGAGAACCAACTGCCCCATTCATCACAAGTCCCCAGCTCACTACTCATTCTTGGAGCAGCTGGTACACTGGGTGTAGAACCCAAGGGAAGATCAGAGAATGCCAACATATTCTTGGGTGCCATTTGGTTTTCCACGAAGTAGTCTGAAACCCAGAAGTATGTTTTGCTGCAGAAATTGAGCCCCTTATTACTGTTCATGTTCTATAATAAAATCATCTTCCAGTGAGGGCTTCTTTATTACTGAGCACAAGTCTTTGAAACAAGCCCTAAATTCTGGGTTATTTATGTATCTGGTTAAGACTGAGCATGGTAAACTTTTAGACATATTAATATACACTTGAAGAATAATGGTGATCCACTACTATTAGAACATCAAAGAATTGGGCCTAACTTAATATCAGAGATGGCTGGTTTGGTTTGGTTTATGAAGTCGTATTATCTGTTGTTCATGATAAATAATCATTCATACAGACAGCAGGTATCCACTTAAACTGACTGTGCATCTTGAAACATTTTCAGATTTGAGCATGTAATTTGCTTGTACCAACCCTTCTGGAAGGAAGCGTGTTCTATAACTGTTTGGTCACTATTCATTAAATGCTTGTCAGTGACGTAAAATATTTCAATTATCCATTCATGATGCAGGAACAGTGGCACATGACAAAATGAATAGAAGATAGAGGGGAAATAGTTTTATGAACAAAATAAGTCATAAACTAATTGTCCAGGTAATCAGTGAATTTGCAGAATGAAGTCATTTCTGTAATTAATACATTTCATCTAAATAAGTAAATGATGTGATGGAGCCCACTATGATTCCTGTTTTAACAAATTGTAGAATCAGAGGGTTACAAAGGACTATGAAGTAGTCCTCTTGCTTGAAACAGAACCATTTTGAGTTGTTGTTTTTATCTTTGACAGAAGCCTACCTAGCCATTCCTTGGAAATTGCCAAGAGAAACCCGGCTGGCATGATAAGAGAGTATACATAATAATTATAAATAAATAAGGCTGAGCATCTTGATTATTCAAAGCATTTCAGATACTGTTAGTTCTTCTTGCAACAGGTTTTCACCATGTTGTGATTCCTCAAACTTGCGGTATAATCTGTGACCTGCAGTTGTTCCCTTTGTTGTCTCACACAGGCAACAAAAGAAGGACTTTATCTGCTCCCTGGTAAACTAACATACAGGTACATGTCTTTTGATTGAGTGGGTTACAAGGTATGCAGGCCTGCTTTACAACAATCCTGAGTACATGGCTGAACAAGGATTGAACTGAGTACTTACAGTTCATTATGATGGAAAGCTGCCAAAATATACATAGTCAGTCTTGTATTGATAATAATCTCAGTTTGTTCAAAAAGGAAATGCAGTCAGTCTTGCTTTCTTTTTTTCCTTTTCTTAACTGCTAGTGTGTAGTGTTAGGTCTAATTAGAAATGTGTCTCATTACTGATGTTCATTATAGAGTGCCAACTTTCTGATGGGGCCTGGAATTCTCCTGGAATTATAACTGATCTCCAGACTACAGAGATCAGCTCCCCTGGAGGAAATGACAGTTTTGGAGGGTGAACTCAATGGAATTACATCTCTGCTGAGCTCCATCACCTCCCCAAATTTTGCTGAGGCACCGCCCTCAAACCTTCAGGAACTTCCTAAGCCAGAGTTAGCACCCCAAATTCATTCATATAAATTGATTCTTTAATCATGAGTAAATTAAAATTTCTTCTTGGCAAGCATTGATGCTAGCAGTTGACAAATAAATAACTGGCTGGGCCAGTATAAAATTAGCCAAGTGGCAATCATAATTCCTAAGAATACTTTTCAAGAATAGTTGATTCATTACACCATGTCTCATAGTTTCATTATCATGAAATGTGATGTTTAAATTCTCCACAGATTCCTTCTTCTTTTCTTCTTCCAGTCATCCAAAAAGGCTCTTTTGAAGTATATATTGGTTCTCTTTTAATATAGACCTGACAGGCAACTTTATGTTTTCGCCCAGCTATAATTAAATACAACTTTTGTCTTGACATGGCATCAAATCATACGGTGCATGGGGAATTCAGTCAGCCAAAGCAAAAACTATTTACTCCTTAAGTCTCCAATTACGTCCATCCAATCTAATCCTGAGCTTCACTGTGGACAAAGAAAGGATCAGGTAGTAGGTGATGTGAAAAACCTCCACATGAAACCCTGAAAAGCCGCTACCAATACTAACTTTGATGGATTGATGGTCTCATTCAGTATAAGACAGCTTCATGTATTCAAATACCTTTTTGGTTTATTCATCAACAAGGCATCTTGGAAACTTTAGAACAAGATAAATTTCAGAATATTTTTATCACTTTTTAATTCATGTTTGTGAACTCCTTACGTCCTGGTAAAAATCCAGAAAACATGCCAGGATATTATCTAACAAATCTACCATATTTCCTTAGAGTATTTGATTGTGTGTGTGTGTGTGTGTGTGTGTGTGTGTGTGTGTGTGTGTGTGTGTGTGTGTAAAGTGCCGTCAAGTCGCAGCCGACTTACAGCAACCCCTTGGGGTTTTCAAGGCAAGAGATGTTCAGAGGTGGTTTGCCATTGCCTGCCTCTGCATGGGCTGAGAGAGTTCTGAGAGAACTGTGACTGGCCCAAGGTCACCCAGTGGGCTTCATGTGGAGGAGTGAGGAATCAAACCTGGATCTCCAGATTAGATTCCTGCCTCTCTTAACCACTACACCACACTGGCTCTCATTTGATTACTACTGGTAGTATTTATGTTCCATACCACTTTTGCCAGAGCTCCCACTTCTAACTGTGTGCATTAATCAAATTGAGATCACCAGGGTGTGACCTTGAGATCTGAGCAATACCTTTAACGTTACTTATTGACTTGTTTTGAAAATTTCTGTGCTACCTCTCCAAAGAAGCTGCCTCCCCAGAGAACTTAAAGTCCCTAATGTGTTTAGAGGCAAGTTAGCCACAGCCTCTTCCACTCATTCTTTTCCTGGATATGAATATCAGGACCAGAGTAAGCGATGGGAGGGAGAAGCCATGACTACCTAATGCCTTGGTTATGACATGGCCACCCGAGACCACATTAAAAATAATGGGCAAGAATCTATCCTATCAAAATGGGTACCTGACATAATGGGAACACTAGAGAGTGGTATCTCTCTACTTTGCCATGAGGTAAATAAATTCCAACAGCTACCAATGGAGAAAGGTGAAGGATGCAGTCAGAAATATGCATAGAAGGAGATGAAGCAGGGCCTGCAGAGTGTACTAATGATCTCTTAGCTATTTGGCTGTGTAGGATGTTACAAGGTTTCTTTTCTTACTGTGCAATGTGCAACAGCTTTGATTAAGGCTTTTAATAACCTCATTTCCACCATATCTCAAGGCCCAATTTTTTTTGTCTTGCTTGATTGCTCTACAGCTATCAAGGGAGGGTTTTTTCCTTCTCTTAGTGGTTTGTCTTCTGTTGTGGGCACACAGCATGGGATTAAGTGGCTTTAATTGTAGTTTTTGATTGTTCCTTTCAAATTATGTGTCATGAGAATGTTTCTCAGAATTATGATCTGAATACACAAGTCCCTTAAGGCTTCTCTTTTCATTCCAAATTCCTTTGTTTATAGGCTACAGCTCTCCAGAATTGAGGTGTATGTCTGGATTTCTGTCCAGAGAGATTTTTTTAGAAAAGCACATCATGTCTCAGGTTTATATGAGGTCAGCACCAACAACCATGAGCCAAAAGTAAGGATCATTGCTTGCTAGGCCCCCATAAGGCTCCCAGCCTCTACCCTTGAGAGGTGCTCTTGTGGTAATTACTATGTAAGGACACGTTCAGAGGGCATGACTTGTCTCATCACTGTAGCATTAAGACAGGACAACAAACCTCATTCAATCAAGAATTAGGCTTGAATGATAGATTAGCATTTCAGAGCAGTGATTGCCTCAAAAACCTGATTCTGTATGCAAATTTTTATTCTAATTAGTGTTTTTACTAACAGATATATTGCTATAATTTTATCTTTTTACGAACAGATATATTGCTATATTTTTATCCTTTTAATCAATCTTTTTGTATATTTTCTTTGCTGGTCAATATCTGTAATAAATTGAATTGATTGATTGTATGCAAATAACAACTACATGGATCAATTGGTTTCCCCATCAGCACTATTTATTTATTTGTTTGTTTACTTCATTTATAGCCCACATTTCTCACTACGACTCAAGGCAGATTACAAAATATAAAAAATAATTCAGACAGCGTAAGACATCTAGTCAACAATGTGATGTGATTAGGATTACAGAATTACAAAGCAATACAAACTGTCTCTTGCATGACATACCATAAATAATGCAGAATGTGGATTACAATGTGGATTATATAACTTTTCATCAATTGTGGTTATAACATATAAAACTATGTAGAAGTCATCTTTTAGCAGCAGTTGGGTTGTCCTGACAACATACCAGTGAAAGCCTTAATATAAATAACGCCTCAAAGAAACACTGCCCCCAGAGACTTTGCCCCTTAAATCATTCCACTACTACAAGGCTCATAAGGAGTGCATTGTAAAGAGAGATAGGCAAGGGAACGTAAGTGTTGAAATACTAACATGAAGAGATAACTAGAATATGGCACACAGGTCAGGTTACATGGCTAGGAACTGGAAACTTACCCACTTGGATATTTAATGCTTTTGTGGCCTCACATTTTCACAGGAGTGTTAACTAATGATTTTTCTTCATTGTTGTGAACGCCTGTCAAACCAGTTACTCACAACCTAGCACTTTAATAGTTATGACCAAGAATTGTTGTATCTGCTGTGGTACAAAGCAAGCCTCCTGTGACTGAATCTGGTCATGTATCACGCATGGTGAAGGAACAGTGATATATATACAATTAACAATTGGCATTATAACTGCCTCTGATTGACCCCTTAGGGAAGTTCTCACTTTTTGAAGTGGATCCCACTTTCAAACTTACTGTGCTTTTTGGGACCCCCTGGCAAAGTAACTCTATACTACTTTCCCAGTCCCTCACATAAAATGTGGGAATCTCACATCAGTTGACACTGAACAAGTTCATATTTTGTTTTTCATGCTGAGCTTTTACAAATATATAGTATTTCTGAGCAGCAGAATGGATTGAACATCTCAGACCCTTTAAGGAAAAGGGACTTGAAACACGGCTTTTGATTATTGCCAGTAGTGGTGCTGTTATTACATGGTGCAAGATGGAGTTATAACTCCCCTGATGTGACCTCTCTGGAAACATGAACATAAATCAGGAAAATTCACTTTAAGCCTAGGATTTCTTCCAAAAGATATGTAAGCAAGGCAGGAAAAAGGTTTAGCAACTCCTCTCTACACATTTCTTTTACTCTTAAACACACAGAGAGAGTGATTAAAACAGACCTGCAAAAGAGATTAGTTTGCTGCTGTCATATCTAGTTTGGTTTCCAAAGGAACTCTGGAGCACAAGTCCATCCTGGTTGGTGAAAGCCAGCAAGGTAAATAGTGTCCTCTGGTGGCTGAGGATACCAGTGTTTCTATTAGGAAAATTCACAGGTTTCTAGTCATCCATCCCCTTTTCTAGCGTTGATACTGATTCATCTTTTCTACCATCTAGTCTCCAGCTTCCTCTTTTTGGAGAGTTAGGCAGTCTGTCTGTCTCTTCACATAGGAGTTCATGTGGAATACATATGACAGATTATGATGCTGGAAAGCATTTCTTATAGCCCTGCATAGCCGCATACAAATAGTGTGGACTAATGAAGAAGGATGTCGATATTATTTTAATGAACCTGTCTTTCTTACAGCAACAAGTTAGGAAAAGTGGTCACTATGCTTCTTCAGGCACAATTTTATACCATTCCAGTCTGGACTTTTGTCTTGGCATAGCACTGTATTTGTCCATCTTGTGTTGATAATATCTTCCAGAAGAATAATAGGATACATTTTAGTGGCCTTGAGCATTTATTGATCATACAGTTTCGCAGTTTTGTTGCAGGGAATTTCTGAGCTTGCAAGATTGCTCCTTACAACGGCACTATAAAATAGATTACACAACGTTATCTTATATTGACTCAAACTGTTATTTTGTCTAGTTCAGCAGAATTGCTACCATCTACCTGACAGCCTTTAACTGGAAAAGCCAAGGATTGAACCTAAAACTTCTGCATACAAAACGTGTCCTCTATCACGGAGGCAAATTAATTGATCTTGAGTGGTTCTGTACATCGTAGGTAGGGAGTTTGTCCAGTACCTCCATCTACCACTTGCAGGGTCCTACAGAGTTCTGATGTCTTCACTTCCCTAATTTGAAACCTGCCATAACTAAAACCATAGAAGGAAGCCCTGTTCACTCCATGTTTATAGAGATTTTGCTGATACTCTTGATACAATTCATCTTCTCTGACTATATTCACAGAGCAGTACACATGTAACTAGCAAGTGCTTTAGCTACACAAGATCTTCAAAACCTGACTTCTTGTGTGGAATTATGTTTAAGACATACAAGAAACTGTGTACTGCTGAGGTGCTGGAATCCCTTGCTGACTCCCCTCACACAGTGACTGCCTCCCAGTGCTTAGATATTCTTTCAACGTTCAATAGCAGACACTTATCAAATATTAGGAAACATGATCCACATCTCTCAAGGAAATGTTATTCTAGATTCTCTGCTGACCGCAGATTTGTTACAGTAAAGACAATGGTTTATAAAGGGTTTCCCTATAGATTAGCAATAGGGGAAAATAGTCTCTCAAAATAAGTGAGGTTCAGAATTACAATTGACATTCATAGATGATGTAAATCCACTGAATAGTCTGCACATGAAACCCAGGAGTTGGTGTGTCATTTATTAGCTTTGACATCACTCTTTCCCCCAGTGGACAGCAGCTAATCTTCACTGCTGAGTCCTCTTGTGTTGACTGACAGCTTCAAAAAGTACTCCCCCAAAAGTTGAGAGATAAGCACATTTGCATCAAAGTGCACTTCCCACCTTCCTCCAACCCAAACAGAATTTTCTCTTCTACTTTTAATAGCTTATTCAGTCTCATGTTTACGAGTGGAGATGAATATAGAGTACAGTCATCACTATCTATATTTCTCAGGCGGTTTTATTCTTATTTTTAAGAACTACTAATCAAAAAATTAATTCATATACGTATACAGTGTAAACATTCCTTGATCTGTTTGCATGGTTTAGGTGTTCTATCTGTGCCTTCTACATTATGACTAGGAACAGCTGCTTCCCTGCCCCCTTTGGGTTTGACTGTCCAGGGTTACAGCCAAGGTTCCTGTCATTTTAAATGGGGAGGCAGGCGCTTCCAGACTCAAATCAGGAGCCCCAAGCTGAACATTTTGATCTATGAAGCCACTTCTTATCACTACAGAGCCACAATTCATCATAAAAATGTAAAATGTGGGCTGGACACTGCTACTGTTAGGTGGATTGGTAATTGGTTGACCAACCGAACCCATAGGGTGCTCATTAATGGCACAACTTCATCCTGGAGAGGAGTGGGGTACCACAGGGGTCTGTCCTGGGACCGGTACTATTTAATATTTTTATAAATGACTTGGATGATGGAATAGAGAGCATGCTAATCAAATTTGCAGATGACACCAAGTTAGGAGGGGTAGTTAATACCCCGGAGGATAGGGTCAGAATTCAGAATGACCTTGATAGATGGGCCATAAGTAATAAAATGGATTTCAATAGGGAGAAGTGTAAGGTACTTCACCTAGGCAGAAACAACATAAGGCACAGGTACAGGATGGGAGATAGTTGGCTTGACAACAGTACATGTGAAAGAGATCTGGGAGTCTTAGTGGACCACAAATTGAACATGAGTCAACAGTGTGATATGGTGGCTAAGAAGGCCAATGCAATTCTGGGCTGCATCAATAGGAGTATTGTGTCTAGATCAAGGGAAGTAATACTACCACTGTATTCTGCATTGGTCAGGCCTCACTTGGAATACTGTGTCCAGTTTTGGGCTCCACAGTTTAAGAAGGATGTTGACAAGTTGGAGCGTGTCCATAGGAGGGCGACCAGAATGGTCAGAGGTCTGGAATCCATGCCCTATGAGGAGAGACTTAGGGAGTTGGATTTGTTTAGTTTGGAGAAGAGAAGGTTGAGGGGAGACATGATAGCCATGTTTAAATATTTGAAGGGATGTCATTTTGATGAGGGAACTAGCTTGTTCTCTGTTGCTTCAGAGACTAGGACATGGAGTAATGGATTTAAACTAATAGAAAAGCGATTCCATCTAAACATTAGGAAGAACTTTCTGACGGTGAGGGCTGTTTGATGGTGGAATGCACTGCCTCGGAGGGTGGTGGAGTCCCCGTCTTTGGAGGTCTTTAAGCAGAGGCTGGATGGCCATCTGTCGGGAGTGCTTTGATTGTGGGATCCTGCATTGCGGGGTGAGGGTTGGGGTCACTGGGGATGTGGGGGGGAGGTAGTTGTTAATTTCCTGCATTGTGCAGGGGGTTAGACTAGAAGACCCTGGTGGTCCCTTCCAACTCTATAATTCTATGATTCTATTCTATAAATCCAATGGGAGTAATTATGTAGGTGTTGTTATCAAATCACTGTGAACAAGGTAGCCTATTTGAGAGTTCAATACTTTGAGTTCCTTTAGACTTTCAACATGCAAG
Source organism: Euleptes europaea (assembly GCF_029931775.1). NCBI lineage: Eukaryota > Metazoa > Chordata > Lepidosauria > Squamata > Sphaerodactylidae > Euleptes > Euleptes europaea. Next base: position 62,819,428 of record NC_079318.1, read on the forward strand.
TAGATTAGGAGGAGAAGAGATCTCAGGGTATGTAACACATTCATTACCAACAGAAATGGCTTCCTTGTCATTATCAGTAGTGCAGAAGACATTCTGGCTGGTGCAATTTGTCAAGCAAGCTTGTAAAAACCCCTCTTCTACATACCGGTAACTGTGGAAGATATGGGAAACCTGTCTTCCTTTATATCAGGTTGAGCTAGCTAATAAAAGCCAACCTAGACAGGCTGAACACAAAGCTGTCTGTGAAACCTGCAGCTGCATGTGTAGTTTCTCCCCATCCCCTTACAGCAGTCCAGCCCTCATGGCAGTCTGTGCTCCTGCTCTGCTCCCAGCAGCCACTAGTGATGTAGAGCGAGGGTGAGGAAACATGAGTAACTTGTACTAGGTATTACCCAGCTGTTTTTCCCCAACAGCAGCCAGAAGTTTCCCATAACTTCTGAGTGTTGAAGAGTAGTGACACACTCTTCACACACATAAACGCTTCTCTTTCCTGGCGTTTTGTTGTGCTCCTTTATTCTACTGTAATTGTGCTGTTTTCCCTTTATGTAAAACTCAACTTTGCTTCCTTACTTTATACACAGATTTTAAAAAAAACACCTCTTTTCAAATAACAAAAATCTTGCAAATGTGTACAAAACCTCTATTTAAAATTCAGGAGATAATCTAACTAGGGGAGGTAGAAAGGTGCACAGTAGAATTGTGAGCAGCTGAGAAAAATTATATCTCTCTAAGGATTTATTCCAGTTTTACAGTGGTTTGTACATAATCATTTTTACTGTTTCCATGATCTAATTAATCAGTTTCCTCTATTGTTTATTTGAGTCTTATGCAAAATGTAGGAAAAGGGAATTGGTGGTCACAAAACCAGGACAGCGGGGTGGGGGGGTGACCCATTGGTATTCTCAATAATTGTTGATGCATTCCAGCCAGAGAAATTCACTTTTCAGTTTAGGTTAGCAGTTTATTAGTCTCTCTGAGAAATTTCCTTTTTGAAAAACTCTTGTTGAAAAGATAGTTTGCCATTCAGAAGTAGCAAAGCTTTTTTTTCTCAAATGTGAAGGTAGAAATAAGGAACAGCCTTAACCTGAGTCAGACTTCCACTTCTGCTCAGAGTGGTGGCCACACTGCATTCTCAAGGTTAAGACATCTTTTCCAGCTCGGATCCAGCTTGAACTGAGATCTTTGAACCTACCCTGGATACAAGTAGAAAGCTGGAGTATAAAATGTTAAAAGCAAATTAAGAGCACTGTTTAGCCAAAATTAGAAGCGCATTGGTTTCAGAGAGGAAATTGGCAAATGCTTAACACTCTCTAGTAAAAAATAAATGGAATTTAAGAGAACTTAATGCTGGATGGATCATGCCTGAATTTGTTTTCTGAAAAGCAGAAATGCAAAGGATTGAATTCAGGACTCATACAAGGCAAACATGTGTTCTAGTACTGAAGTATGGCGCTCCTTTTCTGCCATGCCTGGCTTTTCCAACACCACATGGATCATCTAAATATTAAACTAGCATCATTGAGAACTTTAGGAGGTAGTGGCTTGGATCATTTGTTTATTAGGTAATGTAAGCATGATCTCCAGAGGAGCAGTTTGGGGAAGGGAAGCATTCTCAAATAATTAGGAGTACCCTGTTCAGAAGGCGCAGTGATTGGAGGAGGCCTACAAATGCCATCTGTGCTGTTGGTAAATTGCCACAGTCTGTCTGCCTCCTCGCATAGGAGCGCATGTGGAATATACAAGGCAGATTATGATGCTGGAAAGCATTTCTCATAGCCCTTCGTTAGCCGCATACAAATAGTGTGGACTAATGAGGAAGGATGCCAATATTATTTTAACGAGCCTGTCTTTCTTACTGCAACAAGTTGAAACCCATGTGCCTGCAGAGATTAATAGCCTGGGGAACTGCACAATGTAAAACAGGGACTTTATTTATGTACTTCATCCCTTTCTTTCGTATTGGATGGCATCACTTTTCACACAAACCAGCAACAAATTCACTCTTGAAGTTGGTAGAAGATAAAAAGGCCACCACCAAAAAAATCCTGGGTGAGGGAAAGTATCTCTTGCTGTTATCTGGCTGCTTTACTATTAGATTGCTTGAATTTGAACTATTTTTGTGGTATTTTATATTAGATTGCTTTTAGGTTGTGTATTTATTGTTTTAAATTGGAATGGGACAGATAAAATTGTCCCTAGAGCTAGATCCAGCCTGCAGGACTCCAGTGGGCAATCCCTGCTATAAATATCGGAGATGGGCACACTGGTGTTAACTACAAAGAAAAATCATTTTATATGCAGAGCAAACTAACTTTTGCTTACTGTGTAGTGTACTTTATAGTCTCTTCTGTCATTCTTTATAAATAAAGATAGAGTTCCGGAAGATCACCTTTGAACAGGCCCTCTCTGAGCTCTAGTATGCCAGATAAAACAGGTAAAACAGAAACTGACCATAAAAAGTATATATTTACAACCAAGGCCAACAAAAATTTGGAATCACCCAATTTTACATTTCTACAGGCCAAGGGAGGCAATGTATCTTCATTGCTACTGCATAGTATTTTGCGACGTGGGTGGTAATTGGTGAGTTATCTCCCAGCAAAAACCTTTTGGTCCATTCACCCTCATCACCAGCACCCATTTCCCTAATCAAAGATGCAATAATATTGAAGCAGGTTGACTTATAGATGGGACATCTTAAAAGTACATGCTTGATGGTTCGAGCTCCCCTGCATTACAGGGGCAAAGTCTCTCCACCCTGAGAATCTTCTTAAATCTCCCTTCTAATTCGGCAGGTGGTAGGGCTGCACATCTGGCCAGTGTATAGGCCCTTCTATGTGTTTTCTTTTTCAGGGAGTAACCAATTCATTTGTAAATCTCTAAAATCAAGCCATAGTCCAGTTGACTGTGTCAGATTCTTCCCAGTATGGTGTATATATGCCAGGGAAGATGCAGGGAGTGATTAATAGGGAAGCATTCTGTCAGACTACTCTGATGCACTGTGCATCTGGAACACGTGGAAGGGGCCATGCCTCAGTGGTAGAGCGCCTGTTTTGCATACAGGAAATTCCAGGTTCAATCTAGGGATGCCAGCCTCCAGGTGGCACCCAGGGATCCCCCAAAATTAGAACTCATCTTCAGACTACAGAGTCTCGTTCGCTGGAGAAAATGGATGCTTTGGAGGGTGGACTCTATGGCATTGTACCCCACTGAGGTCCCTGCCCTCCCCAGGCTCCATCTCCAAATCACCAGGAGTTTCCCAACCTGGATCTAGTAACCCTATCCCCCTATCCCCCGCCAGTGGCCTGGGGGACCTGGCTACCCTCATCAAGCTCAGGTACATGAGGCAGGACAGAAGATATAATTTACTCAACTCCTTGTGCCAAACTTTCTCAGCCTAAGATCTTAAAAGTACTGCTGCCATTCAGAACAGACAGCACTGAATTATCTGAATCAATGGTTTGACTCAGTAAAAGGCAGCTTCATGTAGTCATACAGATTATTCAAAAAGGTCTCTGGGAAAATGCTGTATAAGTAAATAGCTTTAGAAAAGCAGGTGCACACAGTTGTAGAACCTTGTAAAGATTTTGGAATGTGGTGCTAAGATCTAACAATATTGACCATTCATGTCTTATCTTGGGGGCTTCTACTGCGTGAGAACAAAAGCCCCAGACTGCTCTAAGCAGGGAGATTATAAGCTTTCTAGGCATTTGTTCACACTGTCCATTGTCCCAAGGTTGCAAATTGTTTCAGTATCTGATTTGGAGGTAAGCCAACATGACGACACAGTGAAAATTAGATCGTCAGAGGCTCTTGACTCACCACTGAAGAAAAGTGTTCCAGTGTGTTCAGAATTCACTGCCAGCAACAACTATGCTATGCAAGAACACTTTATCATATTACAAACAAGCATCAGCAGCTGACTTCAGAACAGAATGTGCTTATCATTGGATTGAATCTGCTTATTTCAAATGGCAGAAACCAGTCTCAGTGGCATGTAACCAATCACATAGTTCCTTTGACAGAACAGCATTTTCATTTTGCCCCCTGTGCTGTTCCTGAGGGCCTGCTGACCTGCAGAAATAAAAAATTGGGGGTGCAGCAGGAGGGAAAAGCAGAAAAATCCTACTATGTGAAGTCCACTGACAGTTGGGTAGGTGGTAAAAAACGTTTGGTATGATTACAAGAAGCAGTGGACACAATATAAAAAAGTAAAACTAACAATATACAGATACAGAAAACCATCTGCAGTTTTGTACTAAATTCCATTCAGTTATAAATTATACTTTAAAAAGTATAATCATACTTTAAAATCTATCCCAGAAGGGAAATTTGTGACTTTGTGTCACATATCTAATAGAGCAGGGCATCACTGTGGAGGGAATTCCCTAAGATCTTACCCTTCCTGTATCTCTGCTTGTGTAGGAAGGCCTTAAGAGGCAGAATGGGACCTATCATTTCCTCACCTCCGAGTGCCTGAACTAATTCTTAGAGTTATACTTGGTCTCCTTATCAGTCTTTCAAATAGAAGATTCAGTAGTTTCACCTGCTGAGATTTGTAAAAGCACTAAGGGGATTTGAGAAGGCATCCCTAACGGGATTTGTCCTCCACTTAATAAAAAGTATCATTTTTAACTTCTACAATTCTTGACGCAGTATTTTTAAATCTAGAGGGGAAATTACCATGCGGAGGATTCTTTCCCATCCTTTAAACATCTCTGTTTTCCTTCAGACTAGGCTTGGGTGTTAGTTTTATTGTCCATAGCAGAGGGCTAAGATGAGATAGTCTAAAAGGATCCTTTCCCTCTTCAGTTTCTTACTCATCCAAACAGAAACATGTCACAAAGCACTCAAGCAGTTTTCCACATTAACATTATGTTGTTTAGCTCTGTTTAAAGAGTCACCATGGAAACGAGAAGTAGAAGCTACTTTATATACATGAGCTGGTTTGGTTCTGACTCCTTTTCTTATAATTCACTTCTAACCAATAGATCTTTAGACACATCAAATTCCATAGCGGACTTTGATCCCTGGTGTGTTATAATTATTACTATTTTTTGTTGTGAAGTTTTGCAACCCTCCGGCCTGTTTGGATTTTTAGTCTACACTTATATACACAAGCATTTTGCTATCTTATAATGGTTCTGATTATGTGAAAAGGGAGAATGTGTTATTTCTCTGCTTAAGAGAGCATGATTCCTTTTTCTGCTATAATCCTCTTTCCCTCCCCCCATCCGTGAACAGAACTGCCAGGTAGTCAGGGCACTAATAGAAGGGGGATTTTCTTGCCTTTCTCCTTGAACCTCTTATTTTATGCATATAGGCTCATAGCCAAACGTTTTATGGGAAGGTAGCATGGGAACGCTGAAGAAGCAGTAGGGCAGCCAAGTCCTTATCATGCCTGACTGAGAGACTCAGTGGGTGGGGCCTAGTGATATTATGGGTAGTGGTCTAATGATGTCATGGGGTTCCTTGTGATATCACATTATATAGCAACATTAACAGTTGCACTTCCACTAGTTATGTACCACATGATATCTGTGTATCGTTGCAATCATGCTTAGAGGACTTGGGCTGTTTACCAGGGTTTTTTTTTTTTTTAATGTAGACGTTCTCTAGGTGCTAAATGTAAAATGTAGTTGAGCTAGTAGTGCCAGATTATTGTTTCCCATCCCCAGTTAACGTGCAAAAGTCATAAAAGCCATTCATATATATGCAGTAGGAAATTCCTGGAGATCTATGGGTGGAGCCTGGGGAAGGAGGTTGGGGAGGGCAGGAGCCTAAGCAGAGTGTAATGCCATAGAATCCACCTTCCAAAGAAGCATTATTCAGGATCCACTTTTTGACTCCCTTTAAATGCTGCCATTTGGGGGGGGGGAGAAACCCCCCTCCCTAAAAATACTGATGTTATTTTTCAGGGGGAATTTCAGTTCAGCTTTGCTGAACGCACACCCCTAGTTAGTATAGCATAATGACCCCAGGCTAAGAGAATGTGTTGCCGTTTGGGAGAACTCTGATTCTACTCTCGTGTCTGCCATGAACTGATCAGGGGACCTTAGACAAGCTGTTTTCTCTTACCTTACAGAACTGTTGAGAGGATTATGACAAAATAATATGTATGAAGTGCTTTGAACCCTGAAAGGGCTATATCAGTAATATTTACTGGTATTACTCTAGTTCTTCCACTCCTCTTGGCCTTCAGATTCCTGCTCACACCTAACTTCCCAAGCAAGCCTGCTCCTTTGCTCAGAACACTCCCACCATCTCCTCCTTGTCTTTCAGAAGTCAAAGATTCTGTGGCGTCCTCTTGACAGGGATGGATATATTGTGCTGAGAGCAGAAGAGCCTGGCTTAAGTCAGCAATTGAGTATTTCAGTGTACCAATCATGAATCAGGTGTCACCATCCTAAACTGTTCCAGCGGTTTTTCAACAACACTTTTCTGGACAGATTGTTAATTCCACCTGCACTTGCCTATTGTGTGGCCTTAGTCATCTTTCTCTTGGAAATTTTTCATAAATAATTTGTAACCCTTCTTTCTCTGCCCTCCCCACCTATCCACCCCACCCACCAAATCTATCCTCTGTTGCCACCCACTTAAATAATTCAACAGTTGCACATGTTTAAGAATTGTTGTTATGGTAACTTTGACAGGTGGACAAGATAAGGGTTGCTTGGTATTGTTTGAAAGGTTGCAGCAGGTTTTTGTTGTTTTGTTTGCTTTTTGTAAGAGTAAACTGCTACTATAGTCAATAGCAGTCTCTCATAGGACCGAGCTGGTTTCTCAAAGCAATTGTGTGAGTCTATGAGGATTTGAGAGGGGGAAAGATTTGTGTGGGCATGGAGTATTTCTTTTTTGGGATGGAAAATGCATCTGAGATAACAAGTAAAGAAAAATAAGAAATGAAATTTTGGCTACTTTAATGACTGGTTGCCATTCAAACTGAAACTTAATGTTGAGTGGAGCTGGCAGGATGTGTTTTTAGTTCTGAAATAAAACCACTCTGATTAGCAAACAGAAAATGAAACTCCCAATATTTTCTTGTTCTGGTTTCCAAAATCTGCTTGATAATTTTCAATTATGGCAGTGCAATAAACTAAATGTCCCAAAAAGACTATTTAAACCAATGAGCTGTGGAAAATAAATTGTCACAGTTGATTATAGCGTTCAGAAATGACAGGCAAAGACGTGTCACTGATCGTCATCTAGTGGCTCAAAACAAGGAGGAGGAACTTGATTTGGGGAGTCCGTCTAGACATTAGGAAGAATTTTCTAACAGTTAGAGCGGTTCCTCAGTGGAACAGGCTTCCTCGGGAGGTGGTAAGCGCTCCTTCCCTGGAGGTTTTTAAGAAGAGGTTAGATGGCCATCTGTCAGCAATGCTGATTCTGTGACCTTAGGCAGATGATGAGAGGGAGGGCATCTTGGCCATCTTCTGGTCACTAGGTGTGGGGGGGGGGGAGGTAGTTGTGAATTTCCTGCATTGGTCAGGGGGTTGGACTTGATGACCCTGGTGGTCCCTTCCAACTCTATGACTCTATGATTCTATGATGAAGGAAAAAGGATAAAGTTTAGGGCTGCACTGAGGATTCTCTAGTTTCGATCTTCAGGCCAAAAATAGCACGGTGGGGGAACAAATGGACAGAAATTCTTCCTGCAAACGTTAACTGTTTTTAGATCCTGTTTGGTGTCATTTTTTTCTCTCAGCTGTTGCTGACTCAGCCCAATACACACACACACACACACACACACACACACACACACACACACACAAACTACTGTTTCTTTTCTCTACATGGAGGTTCCCAACCAGTCAGAGGTAACATAGGTATGATGATACATAGGCAATCAGGCTTGGATAAGTGGTGATTTCACTAATGCTAAATGAAGCCTACATCTAAAGCAAGTTGCTTTGCTCACCTCTGAGGAAGCATAGAAAAATCCCTGATGTGCAATTACCTTAGAAGTGCTAGGAATTAGAAAACTATATGGTGCCCCTAGATAAAAGCTTGCTTCCAACTACCAGGCTGTGACCTATCAGTTTTTCCACTAGCAAAAGAGGAAGGCTGTGTTGGGGGACCCATGTGAACAAAAGCGAGGAGGGAAGTTGGATATGTCCACTAAGTCCAAAACCTATGAAGTTGAAATGTTTGTCCAGCCCTGGATATAGAAGGACCAGGTCTGCTGATGTAGCAGGAGACCTACTAACAGCCCCCCCCCCCGTTACCTGTTGACACTTCAAAGGTTGGTGGGTGGAAATGGGGGGGGTTGCACCAGCATATGACATCACTTACAGGAAAAAAAGGAATTGTGAAGAAAAAATATTTTCTAGCCTTGTCATTTCTGAAGGAAGAGTTTTTGTGTAACCGTGGTGAGTCTTACTCTTTCCCTGATCCTTTGAGTTTACCAAAATAGCTTTCATTTGAACAGTGCAGGCTGACTTCATAGCCTAGTCTGAAAAGACCAGTCTGTTCTCTGCCACTTCTGGCCTCACAACTTGCCCTGCTATGTTGCATCTGCCAGGTTGCCAATTGCTGCCAATTGTTGTGATGGTTTTGCGGTGTTGGCAATTGTGAATCGATTGAGCCTACCCAAGTTGCCCATCAGTCGCGAGTCCTAATGACTCTCGGCACCTGTTTGGTGTGACAGGAAGCACGATGCAGACACAGTAGTCCCCTTGTGCCATGAGTCATCCCATCTCTCCTGATCATTAGAAACAACAAGAGAATACCAGTGGCATTCTGTTCCGTTTTGTGTTCGGGGGTGGCGTTTTTATTTTTTATACATATTTTTTAAAATTGACTTTCCGCTGTTATTGTAATTAAAGGTTTTACTTGGGTGTTTTTTTTTATTCGCTGAGGCACAGCACTAGTCTCCAGACAAATGTTCTAGTGTCTGCAAAAACATGTTTTATGTCCTTAGAATTACTCTTCAGAAATGACATAACAAAAACAAGAGAAGATATAAATTGGATTAAATACAGGTTATTGTTATTCCAGAATTCAATCAGATTTTTTTTATAAAGACCGTGCAATTCTAAACATAGTTACTCCCTTCTGAATACCTTGCAGTATCTTGTATCCTTGCGGTAGATCTGTATATTCCTTTAAAAAAAAATGAATCAGTTATGTGTATTTGGAAATTTACATTGTGTTGAAAAGCTTTAATTTAAACATACAAACAAGCTCTTTCTGAATAAAAAGGTTAGAAAGAGCCAGATGAACCGAGTAGATGATTTAGCCCAATCCTGTGCATATATAGTCAGAAGTACACAGAAAGTGCTTAATGGGGTTCATTCCCAAGTAAAAGAAATATGTTTTTTAAGTCCTGATTAGCTGAATGGGTCTACGATGCCAAACCAAATGTAATCAGGGAGCAAAGCTGTGCCCAAGATTCAGTTTGTTCCTGTCATCTTCTTTCGTACATTTGATTGTATTTTTACTTGTTGTGAAGTGCTGTGGGTCCCATTAGGGATAAAAGGGGCCAATAAATATAATCTGTGCAGATTTTAGCACTAGGTCAAAGCATTTTTGTTCACAGAAGTTGATGTAGTGTTTGGGGGGGGGCGTGTCTTCCTCACCTCTCTTTTAGGGTTACCGCAGAATGTTGATCACCTGTTAGTTTATTTTACTTGCTGCTGTTTGATGTTTTTATTAGGTAGGTTTTAATCTGTTTTTGTTGGTGGTTACTGTTGTAAATTTCTTTTGATAATCTTGGCTAGTGTCATATGATTGAGAGACAGGACAACTTATTTATATGTATAAGAATTCTAAAGGTTAATTGGAAGATAAATGTGTATATTTACCACTGCAACGTGTTATTTTTTTCAGCCAGGTGCGTGGCTTGTATAAGGTTTGATTGCCACTTTATCCGGGAGCTGAATGACCATTTCTCCATGGTTTGTTCCTGTGTCAATTCAGTAATGTATGGTGGTTCAAATCCCATGATGTTGCAATGAGCGCATAATTCCTTCGCAGGCTAGCACTCCAGGGCAGGGAGGAGCCGGGTGTTCAATGCAACAGTATGCCTTTATCAATTACTGAGACAAATCTAAACCAAACACAGGAGAGCAGTTTCCAGGTTGTTGCCTCTTAAGTAACATGAAAAATGGATTCAGTCTGTCATGTAATGGCATTCCCAACATTTGGCAGAGGAAAATAGATGTGTTAATATTAATTACCGTAAGTGAAAAAGTGTCTTTAAGTATGGCAGTGAGCAAGAAGTATGATTTGAGTGTCACATTTTACAAAGTAAGAAAAGTGAGCAAGCTAAATAAGCAAATGGGGCATTATACTGAATCAGACAACTGGCTTACCAAGATCAGTACTATCTATTCTGACTGACAGTGGGCTGTTTAGGATCTCAGATAGAGGTCTTTCACACCAGCTGATTATTTTAAATGGAGATGCCAGGGACTGAATATGGGACCTTCTGCAGATGCTTCACCACTGAGCCAGGGTCCCTCCCCAGCTGCTACTGCTTTGCTGAAAGAATGTGCCACCAAAGTAACTACTCTCTTCAAGGTATACAAGTCCTAGCAGTACAGAAAGTGCATTATCTCATAGACTGGAGTAAATCTGCATAGGATTGTATTGTTAGTTGATATTAAGGTGTATGTTTTTGCTATTACCCAGTGCTTCTTGCCCAAAGTAGTCAAGCCTTCAGAGTTTTAAGGCAGTACACACTAGCAAAACTAGAAACAGGGAGCAAACATAGCCCAATACATATATTAAAGATATGTGATATGGTACCTGTTTACCTCTGGTTCAGTCCCATCCTGCTTTTAATGCCTGTAACAAGAAAGAAATTGGATTGGGCAGCACAAATTCCAGAAAGAGGTTTTTTGAGGCATATAGACTTCTTCAGGCACAAGCATTTGGAGCAAAATCAAGAACCTGCACATGTGATAGAACTGGGAAGCAAGTAGACAAAGAATAATGACTTAACCCTGCTGAAAAAGCATAGCCCCCTTGCTTAGGAAAGAACATTTGGTTGGTTGGTCCATCTGTGAGATTCCACATTATAACACGTGGAAACAGTGTGAAGGTTATACAAGGTAAAACACAAAGGTTACACATGGTTACTTTAATCTGGCTACCCTCTAATCCAAGTTGTTAGTATTTGTTAATATTATTAATTATTCATGGAAAAACATGGCACTTAGTTCTAAACAGAACACTTCGCTCACTCTACAGTGTTTCACTGGCTCACTTAGTTTCATTTTATTACTTATTCAGGAGCAAAGAACCATTTAAAAAAAACTATTAAAAAAAACAAAGCACTGTTCGTTGTGCTCTGCCTAAAGATTTTGCCTAATTTTTCACAAAGGGTGTATTTGTTTGTTTGTTTGTTTCAAAAACAACAAAAAAGGAAAAAACTCAAAGTACAACAATTAATAAAAAAGAAACAAAAAGGAAATTTTTACATAAAGTAGAAACACAAATATAACAACGGTGGTACATCTAAACGTAAGCTTCTATAAAAGATTTCTAAATATCTAAAAATAAGTCCTTATGCAGTTGTTATCTTGCATTCAAATACTGATAAAGTTGTAAGGTCCTCAATCTTACAACTTTAGGATTTATAGGAGGTGGGCATTTATCTCTCCAGTGTAATTTGAGTCTTTTTGCTGTAATAAGGGCACGAAGGGTCCATTTTCATTGACCATCAGTTAGCCTCCATGAAACGGGCAAATTATTTAAAAGTGCATAAGTATCCTCAAAAACCAATGGCCATTCTATTACAAAACTGATATTAGTAGTAACTTCCTCTCAGAAAAACCAAATGACCGGACATGCCCAAAGCATATGTTTAAGGGTGCATGAGTTATAATGCCAAGAATTTGACACTGCTCAATCCTTTACTAAAGATATAAACAAACATAATTTTTTGCTGAATAAGTTGCAACTTAAGATCCAGAGAGAGACCAGGTAGAAACTTTAAGGTCATATCCCATCGCTTTGGCTGAATACGGTGACCTAGCATCTTATTCCATTCATTTCTTAGTCTTTGCATGTGAATATTTATTAATTGACATCAAATATCCATAAACAAATATTGTAGGGTTTGTTTTCTGCATTGATTCAATTAGACTTTTCTCATGAAGTTGCACAGGATCAGTGGTGACACCTTAAACATTAACAGGATGAAGGGAAGCTGCTTTGGGTTTGGCTCTCTGTGGAAAACAGTTGGGGAGAACTGTTTAGGGTGAAGACAAATATATCCTTCTAAGAATCACTGAGATCGTTTGACAGGGCTGTCACTGCCTCCAAACAAACATGCTTTTTTCAGCACTGTAGTAATCGAGTTAAGCAGATCTACTGAGATTACCAACACAAGTCTATTCAATGGGGGCTTAGTCCCAGTGTATTCTTAAAATGACACTGTCAGTCAGTGAAACTTTTCCCAGCCTGGTAATCAATGGTAGGGCAAGCTTCAACCTGCTACATCACAGGCTGCTGAGGGAGGCATAGGAACTGAGGCCAATAAAATCAATGCCAACCTTACAGCTGGATACTGTAGTTGGGTGAAATAATAGAAATGAGTGGCTGAAGATAAGCAGATAAAGTGGGGTAGTTTTGGAAATGCTTAGCTAAAGTATTGGGCTTCAAGACAGCACATAAATAATAGCAAGGAATACTGTCACCCGAAAACGGGTTCTCTGCCTTTAAGAGCTGCATGGCAGGTAGAAATTCCGTAGTTGACACTTCTCCCTGTCCATCACCATGCCAAGAAAAACCGCAACTTTGAACTTCTGCCTGTTACACTTGGTATTAAAGAAGCATTAAGTCATGTTCTAAGTGTTCACAAATCAGGACAGTTTTTTGTGCATGTTTCCCAGTTCTGTAAAAATGACTTAATGGACTTTTATTAGTGCTACAATGTCAGGATACATGTACATATAACTTTCCAATGACTTAAGAGATCCATTTCAAATTCTCATCACTTTTCTGACCTGTGTTATACTGTTAGCAGGGATTCAATATGGTTTGGTTGGCAGCTGGCTGAGGAGAGAGACTCTACCTGTTCATTTTCCTCTCCAGGAAAAATTCCATTCCCTCTTTTAGTATATGTCAGGAGTTAAGAAAAAAAATTAAACCAGTAAATACAGGAAATGTTGTACCTAGTGCCAGAAAAGGAAGAACTACAAGCTGTAGCTGAATCCAAATAAGTAATGATGTTTTTAACACAGGGTTGTTGTTTTCCATTCTTTTAACATCGAGTTATATATTTTGTGGGCTAAATATGAAAGAAGTATTGCTTCCATTAATATGTGTGTATGAGCTCTGCTCACTCCTTGGGTAGTTTAGTACCAAACCAAGTTAAGTTAGCATGGAATAGTGTAGCCATAAGAAGATGCTTTATTCTGAATGTAAACCATATACCTGCTTCAGAATAAAACATGCAGATTAAAACACTGTCATGTGAAATGTTTGCATGTACATCGTTCATTTCAATAACTGAATCTGGATGTATACTGTGCAACAAAGGCTGGCATTTCCTGATGTTTTCGAACTATTTTGTGGGGGGAGGGGGTTGTAAAGCTGAAAGCAGTATGGTCTTGAAATATCTGGCTGCACCTCTGCAGACACTGCATTACTTTTCAACACAAACAATATATAATATTCTCTGAACACCTTATAGATGAGAAATCAGTCTCTTTCCCAGTGGGCAGTTATTAGGGAGATTAATGAGGATACTCTGTTTATTGCCAGTCCCTCAATACCACTCAGCCCCTTGCAGAGCAAATGTTACTTGATTCCTACTTGTTTCCACTCTTACTCCCACATAAGGATCCAGTTCCAGATAATTAACTCATTTGAGGATTAGCAGATATTCTTTAAAAAAAAAATCAATTCAGCTGATTTAACAGTGGTCTGAAATCATGGACTGAAAACAAGAACCTCTGCAAAAAAAAAATGGTGTGCTGTTCCCCCAATGTCATTTAAAGGACACCCAGATCAGTTTACTTGTTACCTTCACCCCCTTCTAGTTATTTGTGTGCAAAAAAATATATAAGGTTGCCAGTTTCTTTGTGATGAAGCCTTTATGTCATTAACAATGCTTATATTTACACAACAAAAAAGACAAAGTAACTGAGTTTCAACCTTTAAAAATAGATGAAACACCATGGGATACGGTTGAAAAGAAATAAAAGGAATCACTTTGATTTAGACTGGCCGTTTTTCATGTGGAGTTGAGAGTGTCAGGGAAAGGCTGCAAATTGGTTAGGGCACCCTTTTCAAGCCACCCACCCCTTTTTTTCCCCCTTTGGCTCAGTCAGGTGCTCGTACTCAAGTTACCGTACATGGGGAGCTTGGACTGAAGGCTGAGAGAAAACACCTCCAGCACAAGCCCTGGAAGGGCAAGGGGGTACAGCAGATGGGAAACCCTGCCCAAGCGAATCCCTTCCCTTCCCTAGCCATGTCTAGCCTACTTCAAGGCTGGCTGCATTTCTGTACTACAATAATAAGCATATTAAAATAGCGGGGAATACATTAAACAAGTCCTAAAAAAACAGTAGCAGCCAAATTTAAAAAAAATGTTAAATGGGGAGTAGTAACTATTTACGTAGACATGGTATCCTGGCTGAAAAGGAAGGCCTTTTCCTTGTACCAGAAACTGAATAGAGTCTTCATGAGGCAGATAGCTATGGAGTGGGTATTCCACAAACAAGGTGCCACAACTGGGAATGTCTTGAGCCACCCACCTTACTGCAAAAGGTGGGGCACATGAAGTAGGTAGGGCCTGTGTGAATGATCTTAGCAAACATGTGGGCTCATGTGGAGAGAAGTGATAATTTAAAGAGTCTGGTCCGGACAGATTAGGGCATTGGAGGCACTTTGATTGAAGCAAATCAGCACAGGCATTGTAGCTACTTTAGTGCTGGGGGGGGGGGTTGTTCCCTGTGTTCCCTCTGACCAGTAATTGCAATTATCATCATCAGTGTGAGGTCTGGAGTACTTCCAGAATTACAACTGATCATCGAATCATAAAATCATGGAAGGGATCACCAAGGTCATCTAGTCCAACCCCCTGCACAATGCAGGAAATTCACAACTACCTCCCTCACACACACCCAGTGACCCCTACTCCATGCTCAGAAGATTGCCAAGATGCCCTCCCTCTCATGATCTGCCTAAGGTCATAGAAACAGCATTGCTGACAGATGGCCATCTAGCCACTGCTTAAAAACCTCCAGGGAAGGAGAGCTCACCACCTCCCGAGGAAGGCTGTTCCACTGAGAAACCACTCTAACTGACAGAAAGTTCTTACTAATGTCTAGACAGAAACTCGTTTGATCTAATTTCAACCCATTGATCCCCAGACTGCATGGATCAGTTCCTCTAGAGGAAATGGCAGCTTCGAAGGGCAGGCTTTATGGAATCATATCTCCACCGAGCTCCCCCTAATCCACTAACTGTGGCCCTTCCCAGACACTGCCCCCAAATATCCAGAAATTTCCTAAGCTGGAGTGGCAACACTTACCACAAAGGACTCTTCACAGTAATCTAACCTGGATGTGTCCAGAGCATCAATAACCATGCTAATAGTAGTATCTTGACACATCTAGCTGAAGGCGTTATGTGCCATTGAGGAAACCTGAGCCTCCATGGGTAGGCACAGATCTAGCAGCATCCCCCAAGCTGCAAACCAGGGGGTTCCATCTGGAACATGCTGATTTGGGCATTCCATCTTGCTATCTTGGCTAAGAGTCCTTGATTGCTCTATTTTCTATGATTTGTAATGCCATCTAGACTGGATTTTTATGGGCAAGAGACTTTTTTGTCTATCCCCTCAGGCCAAAGAAAAGAGCAGGAGCACTGTTCTTCTGCACAGCTAATCTGCACTTGAAGAATGCACCCACTGCAAAATTTGAAACCTCTGTTTCACAGCACCAGTCACCTCTTGGAACAAATGCCTTTGCAAGAGCTGTTAACGGGCAGAGTTTGCTTCAGTAAATAAAAGTCTGGTGTCCATGATAATCACAACTGAAAATCTGTGTGAAGATCAGCAGAGGAAGCTACTGTATAAAAATGCGGAGCTGAGTCTATACCAGACATTTGAAAAGGTTGTGCAATATGTAATGTCAGTGCCCATTATCAAGAGATGCAAGTTCTCCTTAACAGGCAAACGGACAAAAAACTTTTTCATGCTGCTGTAGTAAAGGTAGAGCTTCAGTACAAAGTAAACGTGTCTTGTAATTATTTCTGTAATTAGGGTTGGAACTGTACATGGCAAAAGACTGTATGTATCTCATCCCTCTCTTTTGTTAAAAAACAACAACCCACAGATTTAGGCTTGGGAGGTTGCCATCTTGAGCAGAGGGTTGGTACTTTCCACTCAAAATATACCCTCCATTGCTTTTCCACCCACAGGAGAAAAGATAACAAGGACCCATATCTTTCCCCCTGCAAGACAGAGAGCCATTTAGGGGTGGCCATTCTGAACTGAAGAATGATAGAACCATCGTCCTGCTTGCTCACTCTCAGCCTCCCAAAGCTGAAAACAAAAAATTCACACAACTGAATTGTCATGTAGAATGTCAGGCTAAAAAATCAGAAACCAGTTACTGGAGGCAGCTTAATTAAAAAGTCAAATAATTTTTTCACCAAACTTTTGACTTGTTGATTTTGCATTTAAGAAAGAAAAAAAATCAAAAGACATGACCAATTGGAGATACAATCCTGCTCTCTCCAGCATAGAGGAGGAGAACACAGAGCCCACGTGTGCCAAAGACAGGAAGCTAAGAATGAAAGGGTGGCTGGGGATGGAGGGAGAAAGCTAAGAAAAGAAAAAGATTCCAGTAATTCCTGCCTCCTCCACTCCAATCCCCTGTCACTCGTTCATGCTCAAACAGTTTCTCTCTTCTGATGATTTACTGACTGGTTGTGAGCAAGTAGGCATGCATAGCAGTTGGTAGTGCTTGATACCTGTCCCTTACCCCAACAAAAGAGGCATCCAGCTGGTTCAGTAGAGCACAGAAAGGTTCCTCTGTGCAAGTCGGTGATCAGTTTTGTATTCTAAGAGCTGTTCCATCTTTGACACCATTAGTCGAATTGCCTGCCTTCAGGTAGGGCCAGCTCTCCCAGAATTACAGCTGAGTTCCAGATGACAGAGATCAGTTTCCCTGAAGATAACGGCTGCTTTGGAGAGTGGACTCAATGATATTATACCCCATGGAAGTCCCTTCCCTCCCCAGATCCTGCTCTACTCAGGCTCCAGCCCCAAATCTCCCAGATTTTATCAACTTGGAGTTGGCAACCCTAGGTCTTAGACTAAGATGGCAGAATTTTGAACTATACCTCTTCATATTTTTTAACTGTGGAGATTTCCACAACAGTTATCTGCCCCAGATTCAATGCTGTTGGGAAATGGATTCTCTCTCCCCCCCCCCCCAATCCTCACAGCATTGTGGTGCATTTGTTTGTCCGGCTTTTCTCCAATTTTTCTCAAACCTACATTGCTCCAAAGTTTTGGAAAAGATCGCAGTAAAGATCTGTGATCTTTCCTTGAGCCTGTCCCTGTGGCACCATTTTCTGTGCCCACCACTATTTTTAAAAAATAAAAATGGTCAATTTCATATCAGTATATCTATATGCCATGATAACAGTAAGTGTAACAGGTTCTGTGAATTCACACCATTTGTTTATTTAAATAAAGTATTTCTTTAGCTCTTTCCATTGTGGAGATATGCCTTTCCCCTTATATCTCTGCAACGCAAGGTGGTAGAGAGTTACTGTTTTTTAAAAAAATGCTGGGAATTCACAGAATCTGTTACACTTCTTGCTATCATGATATATCAATATTAAAAAATATGAAACTGATTTTTTTTAATTGAAAAAGCCTCATAGCCCATTCCCAACCATTCGGCAGCCGGGGAGAGCGTGGCCAAGGTGCTGCTGCAGCGCCTCCAAAGTTGTTTCACGGCCACCGAAAGGTTAAAAAAGCCTTTTTAAAAAATGGGGCTTTTTGCTCCATAGAGAACAGCTATGCTGCGCCTGCTAAAAAGCAGCCACAGCAACTCCATTCTCAACACCGACGTTCCGGGTTGAACGGGGACAGGAAGCCTTGGGAAAGCGCCCCTTGGGATGCCAAGGCGGGTATTTGTGCAGGTGGGACACTGGCGGAAGGCCCAGCTGGCATCCCTGGGCAGCGCTTCCATGGCACCTCCGGGACACCAGCGTCCAGGCCTCCCTGCCAGCGTAAGTAGCCCAGGAGCCGGCATGGGGGGGCCAACACCAGCGCAGCCCCTTCCTGGCCTCCTGAGGACTTTCATCAGTGATGTAGATTAGAGGAGATGGCTGCTGCTGGGGGGGCAGAGGGGTGGGGAAATGCAGGGAAACCTGACATGTGGAAGCCCCGTTGTCACTGTGCTGTATTGGCAGCTGCACTGGTGACAAAGGGTTAACGGGACTCTCTCCAAATGTACCTAGGCACCAATTGTGTTTTTCTCATCAGCTGTTTCTCAGCATCAGCTGTGCCACCTAGGGTTGCCAGCTCCGGGTTGGGAAATAACTGGAGATTTGGGGAGGTGGAGCCTGAGGAGGGCAGGGTTTGTGGAGGGGAGGGACTTCAATGGGGTATAATGCCATAGACTCCACCTTCCAAAGTGGTCATTTTCTCCAGGTGAACTGATCTCTGTCACCTGGAGATCACTTGTAATAGCAGATCTCCAGCCACCACCTGGAGGTTGGCAATCCTAGCACCACTCCCTAGGAGAGATTGTTCTTCTTTAGCTTGGACTTCAGCCTTTTCATTTGCTGCAGTGATCTTGAGGAATGGCTTGCCTGAGAAGTTCAGGAGGCTGACATTTCTGTGGGTTTTTAGAAAGACACATAATGCAGCGTTATTGCAGAGAGCTTTGTGCTGACATTTGAAGCCCTTTATTATGGTACGGGTTTATCTGTGATGAGTTCGTGTTGTGAGTGATGGCTGATACTGTTCTCGGGTTTTTAAGTTGATGAGTTCCTAATGTCAAATTTAAGTTGATATCTATTTGTGTATTTGTAGGCCTTTCAAGAGAAAAGTGGGGTATAAATTTTTTCATTAATTAGATAGTGTCTCACACACACACAAACACACGTGCTAGCTTATTCCATGCAAGAAATACTTTTTATCCTATGTTTCCTTCACATTTAAACAATAAATAAATAAACAAACTAAATAAATGTATAAATAGCTCAAAGCATGTGTGGTTTTCTCTTCTTCTTCTGATTTATCCCCTCAAAACAACCTTGTGAGATAGGTTATATAACCTATGCTGAGTGTGTGTGTTTGGCCAAAGATCACCCAGGAAGCTTTGTGGCTAAATAGGGATTAGAACCCAGCTCTTTCCAATCCAAGTCTCTACATACTACACTACACTGGCTCAATATGACACACACACACACACACACACACACACACACACTTGTTGAATTGGCATAGTCCACATTTTATCCTGTGTTAAGTAGGCTCTTAAAATGCATTAATTAAACTTAACATTTAAACTTTTTTACAAAGAAAAAAATCCTCTCCAAATACTAAGGCAAATTGTTTGGCATTCAAAAGGTCAAATGATTTTGCAAAATGTCAACTATGTGTTAAAGTTCTTTTCAGCTTTAATAGCTATAGGAGGGGAGAGGGAAAGATGGACAGATAGGAAAAGCTCTTACAGTATCATCCCCTTACTACTAGAAACTTTATCCCATCTAGCTCTCTTTAGTCTTTGGATATTTCACCACATAATTCAGAGCTTTCCATGGAAGAGTAGAAGTTGATTCCCAGGACACCTAATCCTCTGACAGGTTATCAGCCGCGGTGGCACTTGCATGGCAGAAATCTGCAGATTTGTGGAGCACTCACCATCCTGGATATTAAGGTGGCAAAGCCACTGATTCAGAAGAAATAAGGAGAGAGGGAGACAAATTTACTTTCAAATGCAAACAAATTCCAGCAAAACGAAAAATCTTGTGCTGTTCCCCCCACTACCCTTCATACAGAATATATCAGCTCTTGCAGTTCTCCACATAAATATGTTCTGACTCATGCATGAATCTGCCCATGCATGAATCTTCCCAGTAGCCATTTATCACTAAATATTAACTTCACTTTCTTATTTGTTTTGTTTCCTGTTTCACTGAGGCTTCAGATAGCTGGGAGGGGAGGGTGTCTTGACTGAAAGCTCATCCATACCCATAATAAAAAAATTAAATTCTTGGCATGTAGAGATCTGGCCTGCTTGGGGAAATGCTTGGACTCCCCCTCAAATATCTAATTTCCTGTGGGGGGAGGTATGGAAGTACATTCAGTTTGAATATAAGGTTGCCCACTTCAGGTTGGGAAATTCCTGAAGATTTGGGGAAAGAGCCTTGGGAGGATTGGGTTTGGAGAGAGGAGAGACATCATTGGTGTACAGTGCCATAGACGTCCCCCTCCCAAGTCAGTTGTAATTCCAGGAGATCTTGAGAGGTCCCTAGTCTGAAAAATGAAAGGAGTAATCAGCATATCCAGGTTTTGCCATGATGAGTGATGTGATCATAACACCAGTATCTTTGCGGAGTTCACAGTTTTACAAAGGAACATGATAAACTGTGAATGAGCTAAGATAGTCAGCAATAGGATATTGCTGAAAACACCCTGAAAATTCTTGCTTATGTAGGTATTCTGTTAATTCTCAGATATCAAGTTTATCGCATGAATTTTGTGTTCACACTTTCATTTCTCAAATGCCCTACCTCCCTTTACCTAAACTGTCCTTTCATTTTTAGCCATTTGATATAAAAGTTATACCATTAAAAATGTATTCTTAATTGGTTCTTGTAGGTTATCCGGGCTGTGTGACCGTGGTCTTGGTATTTTCTTTCCTGACGTTTGGCCAGCAGCTGTGGCAGGCATCTTCAGAGGAGTAACACTGAAGGACAGTGTCTCTCAGTGTCAAGTGTGTAGGAAGAGTAATATATAGTCAGAAAGGGGTTCGGTTTGAGCTGAATCATTGTCCTGCAAAAAGTATCAAAGGTAATGTGCTAATCATTGTCCTGTAAGTATCAAGATAATGTGCTAATGAGGGTGTGGTATGTTAATATGGAACCATTGTATCCTGAAGTGATCTGTTAATGTGTGAAATCCAAAGCTAATCTGCATGGCTATTGTGGACTGTAGTTTTTGTTAGTCTGGAGGTTTTCAGGACAGGAAGCCAAGCCTTATTCATTCTTAAACTCTCTTCTTTTCTGAAGAATGAATAAGAATGAATAAGGCTTGGCTTCCTGTTACTCCTCTGAAGATGCCTGCCACAGCTGCTGGTGAAACGTCAGGAAAGAAAATACCCAGACCACGGTCACACAGCCCGGATAACCTACAAGAACCAATGAACTCTGACCGTGAAAGCCTTCGACAATATTTTGTATTCTTAATGTTTTGAGCCATACTCACACCCATTCATACCTCCATTCTCAATATAACCAAAGAGAAGAACAAATGAGCAGAAAGGAAAGACAAAACAAACAAACAAAAAAAGATATAAGGATGGGAGTACTAGTTAGTTCCCATTGTTGCCTCCTTTTTTATGCTATGGCTGTTGCTATAAGACTTCCCCAATTTTCCGTATATCTGCTCACTGATTTTTATACTCTGTGTTGGCTTCGACAGCCATATTGGCTACCCAGCTTCTGACCAGCAAGGACATCATTTCAAGTTTCTGTATGTGGCAGCTAAATTCACAGCAGATTGAAAAGCCTGTGGGAAAGGTTCATGTTTAAATTGCCAAAGGTAGATTGCAATGCTGTTTCACCCCTTCAGATTTTTTAATGCCTTTTTATAGTCTGAGCTTGGGGTGGGGGAAGCATGGTAGATCTCAGAAGCTAAGCAGGATCTACACTTGGAAGGGTAGACCTCCAAGGAAGGCTCTGCAGAGGAAGGCAATGGCAAGCCACCTCTGCCTAATCCCTTGCCGTGAAAGCCCCTTGCTGGGGTCACCAACTCGACGGCACTTTATACACACACACATAACCTGAGCTAAGATTCTCCTTATAAATAATCAAACATAGCCTGAAACTCAGAAGCATTTATATACGTTTGGTACATAATATGCCAAAGCTAGTTCATTGAATAGATCTTCCTATTTTGCCTTTTAAATACCCAGCCTCTTTATTTCTTTCCAGCAGTGTCCCCAACAGAATCAACTCAGCATTTTACACCAGAGGTGGTCCACGTGTCATAAGCAATGGTGGCACTCTCTTGCTCACACATGTTTCTTTATTAGTAACAACAGCCAAAACTTCCTTTTTTGCCAATACTCCTTCTACTGCATGTAGATGTAGAAGATGTAAAAGAGAAGGATTTTTTCATGAAATTCATTCCACTCTGGCAGTTGTATTTTATTTTATGTGTGTTGATGGAAATATCGATTTTTTTCATTCATTTTGCCCCAGCTATGTAAATAAATACCAGCAGGGGGCATCCGATTAGAAATTGTAATGCGTGATGGTTGGATTATCAAGAGAATCACATCATTTCTGCTACCACTAATGTATGAGCTAGAGAGCTGACATACTCTTAACTCTTTTGGAGTTAATGGAGTTCCATCAATCAGACCTTGGACTGCAGAATTAAATCCTGTTGTGATTCACTATCTTTCTTCCACTGCCAGACATTGCTCTTTGCTCATCCTAAGCCATCAGCTAAGGACAGTGATGGGGCGAAGGTCTTAGCATTTTAATACACTTTCATCTCATTTCCATGTACCTTATCATCCAAGGAAGGGAGCTCTTTTTAAGCCAACCTTTTAACCTGGAAAAGCTCAGATAAGAAGAGCCAGCTTAAAAGGAAAACAATGGGGAGAAGTCTCAACTAGGCCCACCAACACCTTTCCTGGTACCCACCAGCTGTTTTTAGAAAGTGGGTGGGGCCAGGTGAGGCTTTTGCCCAGCAAGAGCATTGGAGATTTGATTGGCTGTGCAGATTTTTTTAAATGCAGCTTTGGCAGCAGCTGCCACCATAGCATTGTGACTGAAGGTAAGCTGTGGCAACCATTTTGTGGCCGGCTCCACCTCATGCAGCAGCCATTTTTTGCAGTCATTTTATGGCTGTGCCCACTACACTGTGTTAGAATTCCAAAGGAGCCCTCAGGCAAAAAAGGTTTGAGACTCCTGGCTTAGCCCATAAATTCTGATTTGCTAGTGGACATTATTAAGCCTTCCCTCCATAGATTTTTCTGATTCATTCATTAGAAAGCCCATATGTCCCTACATGTGACATGTTGACAGACATAGCCTGGGAGTTCTGTGCTCAAAACTCAGTTCTCAGGCAAGCACAGGCCTGATTTAGATGGGGACTGTGACAAACAGGGAGAAGGAGTACCCCACCCCTATCCCATGCCATTTCCCCAATCTGAAATGGCTCTGGGGAGCCACTGCTTGCCCTACTGGGGAAACGTACATGTACTGATAGCTATATACAGGTTTACCCAACTGAGGAAATAACGACTCCTCAGGACTGTTTCAGTATGGGAAAGGAGAATAATCTTTACCACATGCTCTCAAATGGATTGTGATTTGTGCTAGTATGGGAAGGAAAATAAATTGGTTGGCTGCTAGGATTGCCAATTATTAAAGTGGTCCCTCTAGCTTTACTTTTAATATCAGTTTGATCTGCAAGCATTTATCAGGTTATTCTCTTTAACTTCATGCCATGAAAAGTGTTAACTGCCCATTTCCATACATTAAACTTCTATTAAGGGGACAGGACTCCCCACCCCCACCCCGGTCCAGTTGCCAACCATATGTGCCATTTTCTGGTAGGACTCCTGTGGCTTGAACAACTGAGAGCCAGAATGATGCTGTGGTTAGAATGCTGGACTAGGATCTAAGAAACCAATTCCAATCCTCATTCTGCTGTGGAATGCTCGCTGGGTGACCCGGCGCCAGTCACTTTCTCTCTCTACTTCTTGTGGTAGTTGTTTTGAGGATAAAATGGGAGGGGGCGATAAAGTTGTAAACCACTTTGAGTCCTCACTGGAGAGAAAGGGGGGTGTAAATAAATAAAAATATGATTTTTTTTCCTAGCATGAAGATACAATGATGGACAAAGTTTAACTTTTTGGTTTTTGTAGCAGATCTATCCACAGGAGCTCTGCCAAAAAAAGGAAGGAAAAAGGAAGGAAAGAAGACAATAAGTTTAAGAATAAGCCAATTCTAGATAACAATCACACAAAGTTGAGCATCAGACCCTGCAAACCCAGTCCTGAATTCTTGCGAGGATCTGGAGGAAGGTAGCCGTCAGGTCAAGGTTCAGCATTGCCTAATACATGTCTCCTTCTCTATGGCAAAACACCCCCTGCTGAGGATATTTTGCAAGCGAGAAAAGGCTGTTGTGGCTTCATTAAATGGTGCTAGACAGAACAGAGGGGGGAATGACCCAACCTCGAAACAATGTTGGGTACCCAAAAAGTTGGGTGAAATAAAATCCAATTAAGCAATGAGATATATTTAATACAAAGTGCACATGCAAATATATATTTAAAACAAGGACACCATAAGTCCTTATGACAGCAAATACAGGGTTAATGATCTAAAATCACATGCCAAATGCGTTTTGGCCCCCAAGCCTTCTTCAGTGGTCTAGTAACAACATACTGTGCACACATACACATAATTGTGCGCTTTGTAATAAATATATCTCATTGTTTAATTGGATTTTATTTCACCTAACCTTTTGGGTACCCAACTTCATTAAATGGCGCTTCAGTGTTACATGTACTTTTCCCCTTAGAAGCCATGTTTGATTAAATACAAGCTATAGAATGATAGCAGATATAGAATGATAGAAGATACAGAATGATTTGGAGGACTTTAATTCATAGGGTCGCCATGAGTCGAAAGCGACTTGACTGCACTTAACACACACACACACACACACACACGGAATGATCAAATGAACCCTAACCCGATTCATCCATATGTGTGCATTTTGGTATCATCCAAAGTTATGCCTTATAAGGAACTTTTATGCATGTTATCAGGGCAGTTGAAATATAGTTTGAACTTCTCCCTAGTGAATATAAAGTTCCTTTCTGGGTAGAAATAACAATTCATCAAGTGTATTTTGAGTACTATGCATGAACAATCAATTATTGTTGGTCTTTTGTTTTCCATCTTTTAAAAGAGAGAGACAGTATGTTGTGATAAAACATTAACTATTCATATATGGCATTTTGACTTCCTTTATGCGTCGTTTAAACAGGACCAGAAATGGCAAGGTGACTTTGACATTTACAGGAGGGAAATGAGAACATGGAAAATGACACGCAGGGTACAGGTGGAACAGGCGACCACTAGCATTATTTATTCTAAGTTTACCTAAAATATTTACCTCAGACACTCTCCATTCAAAACATCTGAGGCAGCACACAACAGAAACGTATCAATGAAAATATAGGAGAAAACCCGGTATAGAAAGATAAAACTAATTGGCACCGGTGAATAAAAATAGAGTTCTAGTGATAATGTACTAATACATATAAAATTGACCATAGACCACAAGTGTCAGAAAAATATAGAGAAACACAGTATTCAGGTAAGGAGAAAAATCCATGCACACTTAGTTCCATCTCAAAATGCATAGGAAAATAGATTGAGCAGCTGCAATCCAGGCAGACAACTGTGAAGGGGGGATTCCAAAGTCAAGCTACCACAGCAAAAATGGCCCTGTCTCTGGTCACCATCCGTTGTACCTCTGAATGTAGGATAGCCGTAGCAGGACCTCTGCAAAAGATCTTAGCTGATGAACAAGTGTATATGGAAGCCACAGGTTTTCAAATACCTTGGCCCCAGACTGTGCAGGGCTTTATAAGAGCCAGCTCTTTGAGTTGTGTCTAGAGAAATTAATTGCTACATTCTTTAAAAGGTGTGTTCTCTGAAATTTATGCAAGGCACCCATCTCAAGTAATGCAGGGAAGGAAAAGGGCATTCAGTCTCCAGCTGGTTTTGCTGCTGAAACTGGTCTCCCTGTTTCATTATTAATATTTAAAGGGGGGAAAGAAGAGTCGTTTAAAAACACACCATTTCCCCTTTACAATCCTAATAACAGAGTGAACCCAGTTTCAAATAATGAAAATAGTGGAGGTGGAAGGGTCCTGAGGCAACTGAAGCTGCCCAAGGTGAAGCTGCACAACCCTGCCATTTGCATTTTATGGATGGAATAAGATGTGGGATCTGTGTGCCCATCTGTTTGAGCTGTAGGAAACGGGAGGTTAGGTGTATTTCTGAAAGTGTCACAGGAAGAACAAATGCCAGCACCATGATATAGCGCTGCCAACTGGCCTGTTCAAAAAATATCCTCCCCCTTTTAATAGACCCTTAATAGGATATTATTTATGAGGTGATGTTATTTACCTTCATGCCATTAAAAGCTTCTGCTGCCCATTTCCACACATTAAGCCTCTGTCAAAGAGATAAGACTTTTTTCTCCAGGCCTCTTGGCAACCCTAACCACAAAATATCCCTAAATTCACACCAAAACTACTCAAACCACCATAAAAGTCATAAATCAAAGGGCCGAGCTAGATGTGATAAGGCACAATCTAAGACAAACGGTATTCTATTTATGTAAGCTACAGAGCCCCGTGGTGCAGAGTGGTAAGCTGCAGTACTGCAGTCAAAAGCTCTGCTCACGACCTGAGTTCGATCCCAACGGAAGTCGGTTTCAGGTAGCCGACTCAAGGTTGACTCAGCCTTCCATCCTTCCAAGGTATTTTAACTAATTTTGAGTACTCAGCTTGCTGGGGGTAAAGTGTAGATGACTGGGGAAAGCAATGGCAAACCACCCCGTAAACACAGTCTGCCTTGTAAATGTTGGGATGTGACGTCACCCCATGGGTCAATAATGACCTGGTGCTTGCACAGGGGACTGACTATCTTTACCTTCAGGGGTTCTAAATGGATGGGAGGCACAATGCGGAGGTTTTAATCCTTTGACTCTGCTTTTCCCCAGATTTAAATCACCCACCCACGCATCCCCCCCAAACCCTGCTATTCTCCTTGTACAAGTACCACAACGCACCCTTAATAATGAACAGTAGCCATCCTTCTTCAGTGAGCCCAAGGCGCATGAAGAACCAAGCTTCCCCAGGCACATCCCCTGCTGAACTGCACAAAAGAATTCTGCAGGTGCATTCCTTGGTGCTAGCTGTCATGGCCAAGCACCCAGAGATGCACCTGCAGTTCCTAGCACTGCATGGGGAACCATGCGCAACACCAAATCAATCAGCAGAGCAGGGCCGTAGCTGGGAGGGGCAAGAAGGCAGCCGCTGCCCTTGTGGCATGCAGAGAGGGCAGCAAAACTGCCTCTCCTACAGGAGGAGCGGGCCTGGTACGAGAGGCAGTTCTGCCACTCTCTCTGCATGCCACAGGGGTGGCAGTTGTCCTCCTTGCCCCCCCCCCAGTTACGGCGCTGTAGTTCAGTCAGGTTTGGTCATTTTGGATGATCTGGGGTTGAATCTGGTCTCCTCTCCCTTTTGGAAAGAAGGGTGAAAGGGCTTGGATTCAGGTTCTTCATGCTTCCAAATTAGTTTTGCCCTTGCCAGAACGCCCAAATACTGGTTTGGTGGCCCGACACTGGACATGCAGAAGGAGCACCAGCACTGCATACATACTTCTGAACTGGAGCTAATATTGGCCAATTTGTGAAAGCTGCAATCATTTGCCAATTTGTGAAAGTTGCAGTCATTTCTTTTTCGCACAAAAATGGGCTGTAAAAGCAAATATTTGCAAGTGAAGGTTGAACAGTAACCCTGTTGGTGCATTGCTAAGAGCACAACTCAAGCACTGTTGAGTAAAATGATAGAGTCTACTTAAACCTTGTTGCTCGTGCTTTTGTTGATATGTACTATTGAGGTTTACCACAATCCTTCCCTTAAGTGAAAGAGAGCAATCAGCGTTTCAATCTGTTTTGCAGTGTTAGAGTGGATTGCGGGGCAAGGAGACAAATTGTTTTCATTGCCTCTCAGCCGAAACTGCTAATGGAATAAGGTCTCTGGTGTTCACTGTTTTTCTCTCACTCTCTCTCCATCTCCCGCTTGGACTCAGCCACTGATCATTACATGCTTAGATAGATAACAGCTATCCAAGAGCTTGTTAGGACTTACACAATACCACCTATTCCCTGAGTGGCTGTGGTGGCCAGCCTGGCCCCTGCGTTGCAAGTATTCTTCGTGAAGAATGGACCTTGAATGGGAAATGACTCCCCACATGTTGCTGAAGGCAATGGTGGCTACTTGATGGTACGCTTAAATTGAATCTCAGATCCAGTTCATACATGACATACCCTCTCTGTAGTGGAGCATGGGTGCAAGTCTTGGAGTCTTCCTTCCTTCCTCACTCTGAAGAAAACCTTCAGGGTGGACTAAGAACATAAATGCCTACAAGAACAGATCACACTCACAACACCTATCTGCTCTTTTTTCATGACAGAGCCCATTGGTGTAGGCATTCACTTACATGAACTTTGATTTACACTGAAGAATCTACATGTGCTGAAAGTGGCTCTCTGAGCCCTAAGCTTGCTCCTGTACCCCATGTGTAAAACCCTCACTTTGTAGCAGTGTGTGAACTATCCTTTAATCAGTCACATGCTAAATAGCTGCCAGCCGTAGAAGAAGAAGAAGAAGAAGAAGTTGGTTTTTATACACTGACTTTCTCTACCACTTAAGGGAGACTCAGACCAGCTTACAATAACCTTTCCTTCCTCTCCCCACAACAGACACCCTGTGAGGTAGGTGGGGCTGAAAGAATTAGACTAGCCCAAGGTCACCCAGATGGCTTTGTGTGTAGGAGTGGGGAAACAAATCCAGTTCACCAGATTAGCCTCCGCCACTCATGTGGAGGAGTGGGGAATCAAATCCTGTTCTCCAGATCAGAGTCCAAACAACTGGTCTAAACCACTACACCACGCTGGCTCTCCAGCATGATCAAGCTAATGGACTATGGGTAGGGGGATAGGCATTTTCTCTTGGAAAGCTTTGGAAGTGTGGGCTTTGCTTGGCTTTGCTTCGTGCTCTGGTGTTTTATAGTTGCCATATTTGTTGCCAGAATGGAATTTTTACCCATTCTAATTGCCATCCTGTTGGCACACTTGCTTTTGTTTCATTCATCTCTTTTATGGGGTGCATACAGCAAATATTGCAGGATGCCTGTGGAGGTCAGATCAATATGCACCATGTGTCTTCAGATGGCAGGTTGTGACCCACATCTTGGCCACAATGAGGTCAATACCATTTTCTTCTCTCTCTTTTTAAGGAGAATATGACAGCTTGGGGTAGCAGGGAATAGAAGAGAGGAGCAGAAAAAGAAAGACATGCAGAGGGAGAAAGATGGATGTATATTGCAAAATACATTAAAAGTGGACCTGTTTTGCAGCTTGGGATAAAAGCGCATCCTGTGTCATCACAATCCAGATAGTTCTCATACATGTGTGGAAACAAGGAAGGGTTTATGCTGGCACAGTGGAAATAGCTAGCCTGCTTCACATCCACAGCTTACCATGTGGAGGAACTTTTACAACCTGATACACCTCTTTTTAATTTTGTGACTTTAACCTGAAAAGAAGTATAAGTTGCTGCACCCAAATGGATATCCTGGGCCAGGAACTGGTGACCAAGGAGGAAATCCAGAAGACAGTTGTAGCCATTTTGTTGAATGGGTGCAATCATAGCAGCACCAGTATTTCTTTGTATGCTGTATGCCTGTGATGTTTCTTCCTGGTAGTTCAGTAAGCTTCATTATATCAGAAATAATCAGAAGTTCGTACTGTAGATGCATCCATAAACCACTGAGGCTGAAGAGAAACAGTAGCTGGAAGAGGTTCAGCAGAGGCATTGTTTCCCTTGGGGTATGCACACAAATAATTGATTGCAGGGTGGGAGGAACAGCAACAGCTGCACTAGGACATCTCAAGTAATAAGAACATCAAGAAGTGTCCTGCTGGATCAGACTAAGAGTCAATTCAGTTCTGCATGCCGTTTCTGACAATGACTAGCCAGATGCTTCCAGAAAGCCCACAAGCAAGGTATGAAGGCAGTAGCTCTCTCCTGCTGTTGCTGCCCACTAGCAACTGGTTATGTTTATCTATCAGGCTAATAGATGTTGGTAGTCCTATTCTTCATGAATTTGTCTAATCCCCTTTTAAAACAAGTAGCCATCGCCACACCCTGTGGCACCAAATTCCAGAAATGAATTAAGTATTGTGTGAAGTGCTGTCTGTTTTTGTCTGAACCTACTACCCATCAATTTCTTTGGGTAATACCAAGTTCTGACATTTCATAAGGAAAAAGACTTCTTTCTATGTACTTTCTCCACACCATGCACCTTTGTTGTGTCTCCCCTCAAATACATTAACATCATCTCATAAGGAAGGTGGTCCAGTCGTGTTTTAATTTTCCTCACCTTTTCCAGGTCTGGACTAAGATATCCCTTTTGATATGGAAAGTGGTGTTCCAAATGCATACACACATAGATTTATATAAACATTATGATTCTGACCATCATATTTTGATTCCCTTTCTTAATAATCATGCATTATATCAGCAGTAATAATATATAATAATATATACATACTATAATATATACATACCAGAAATAATCATATATAATTATATCAGAAATATAATAAATGCATTATATCAGAAATAAAATGAATGCATTTGCAAAGTAGTGATACTATGAAAATGTTGAAAGTATGTTATGGAGGCAGATCTCTGGCACAAATGTTTAGCACTGAAATGCTGTTGACAGTTTTACTCATATGTCTATTTCTAGAAATTACTGGGTGGGTTGGAGGGAGAAAACAGCACATTTTCATATTTTGCACTGAAATCTCCATTTTGTGTTCTTGAAAAAATTGCAAAGGGCTGCTTGCTCGTCTTTTTCATTCTTGTTCCTAATTAACAGTCCGTAGTTGCTTGGAAACATAATTCAGCGCCATGTGTTTGCTACAGCTACGTAGATAAGAGAATGTTCTGCCTCTCATGCTTCTTACGCCTTTGAATATAGCACTACTCATTTGTTTTAATAACATTGCACCTTCTTTTTTATTTTTTGTGGTCCCTCATTTCATTAAAGGGATACTATACAATGGATGTAGAAATCCCTATGCAGATGTAATTGAGTCCAATGTAAAAACCAATTAGGGAATTTCATAATACAAACTTGGATTTGGACCTACAGCCCAGGTCTACAATATTAATGAATTTTCAATTACAATATATTATTTTATGACTAATTTTGTTTATCTAACTTAGAAATAACTTTAAAAAAACTGAGTTTCCCCCCATCCATGGGAGACCTCATTGAATTGCCCCTGCAGTTATATCATAACACAATAGACTGCAAAGTATCCAGCCATCCAGGCTGCAAACTTAATTTTTCAGAGTTGAAAATGGTATGAAAGTACCAAGTTGTAAATACTTGTGTCATTTGCCCTCCCAGCAAATCCAATCGACCAGATTTTGTAGATTTTTGAATCACACTGTTCTCCCCCACACACCATAAACTGGTGAAACCTTTGATGGTACAGTTGTCATGAACTCTCACCTACTAGAGACACCGAGTGTAGTGGTTAAAAGCGGTGGGCCTTAATCTGGAAAACCAGGTTTGATTCCCCACTCCTTTACATGAGCGATGGACTCTAATCTGGTGAACTGGGGTGGTTTCCCCACTCCTACACATGAAGCCTGCTGGGTGACCTTGGGCCAGTCTCAGTTCTCTTCGAACTCAGCCTCACATACCTCACCAGGTGTCCCTTGTGGGGAGAGGAAGGGAAGGAGATTGTAAGCTGGTTTTATTCTCCTTAAAATGTAGAGGAAATCAGCATATAAAAGCCAACTCTTCTTCTACTACTTTGAAATGTCAAGGCAAATTCAGAGATTCTGGTTCTAGCCAAATAATTTGTACAGGTTCCACACTTCCCTCTACCTGGGATTCCAAATAACATTATTCCAGCTATACTGTGTGTGTCTTTTGGCTCTCGTCAACGCAGGGTATGCTGTTGGAGAATTTCAGTGTGTAAGATCTAAATACAAATAACTTTGTGAGGCTCAGAGCCGCAATACACATACTATTGCTAGTTACATTTTTCCCTTACCCAATTGTCCCTACAGCAGAAGTACTGATTTTCACTCTTTGTGAGATCCAGCAGACTTTTATGATTTAAGAATATTTCACTTGTGGTGGTGTGGACCTTGAGACAGAACAAGACTGATGGTGTGTTCCTAAGCAGAGTTGTGCAATTCTAAGCCCACTTACTTTAGTGTATATTAATTGGTGTGACTCTGCTTCTGACTGCACGGTAACTAATACAATGATGTGACTGTGCTTAGGACAGAACTGTAATTAATGCAATGCACTCTTTACTGCTCACACTTGTAGTTCACTTTTAGTTATCAGATTTTCTATAACACTATTTAGCTCCTGTGTTTAAACTACAAATTAATGAGTATAAACTAATTGACTTTATCAACAAGTCCTATAGAATTCTAAGCTTTGACTGGCCAATCCAAGCTAAAGTCTTTAGCGCCTCATGAAATCTGATAGGAGCTTTCCTCTGGATTGAATCTTCTTTACTTTTCCTCAGATTTGTGATCTGTTTATAGCTTATTTCTTGGACCCATAAAGATGTGATGAATGATGATTGGTCACTTCCCAGTGGTCTGAATGAAGTCAGGTTCTAGATTATGTCAGCTCTGAGTTATATAATATTTTTATTCCTCAACTTCTGCTTGGTTATCTATTCCACCTTCTTGTATCAGTCTTATATCCATAGACCAACCCTCCATAAAATACACTTATTACATGTTGCTTCAAATCACACTGGTACCAAAATATTTCATAATTAGATGACAGTCACATTTTGGTACAGTTATCATAACATCACTCACCTTGGCATTTTCTTAATACAAGAGTTGGCATGTGGTGTTTTATCAAAGTATAATTGCAGCATTCCATGTAGAACAAAGGACTTTTCACATATCATTGATTTCTGCTAGGTTTTCTTTGGTTTTCCATTCCCATACTTCTATAATCTTTCCCAGAACATCAGGCCTATTCTCCATCTTCACTGGCTCAAATACTTCAATACTTCCCCTTACACACTGACCCCAGTCTTTTGTTCTCTCTCTCACACACACACACTCCATATGCACTGCTCATCTCTTTTCTACAGCCCCCACTCTCTTACTTCTCCCTCCAATGCCAGCATGTTGTCCCACATCTATCATATATACTCCCTTCCCCAGTGTGTCTTGTATTACCAAGGAATCCACCTACTAAAGACCACAGATTGCACTTTTGACTTCCTTTGAAGGTATTTACCCATCTTGGATCTGAGCACCTGATATCTAGAGTAATCACAAGGTATGAACCTCTTCAATGAAGTACTGTTTTTCAAGTAGGAAGCTTTTCAGAAACTACAACTGAGAATTCATGCAATACAGTGCTGAGTGTGACACCAGCTCCCACAATGTGTGTGTGTTAAGTGCCGTCAAGTCGCTTCCGACTCATGGCGACCCTATGAATGAAAGTCCTTCAAAATGTCCTATCTTTGACAGCCCTGCTCCCACAATAACCACATTTTAAGGACTGAATGCACCTTGTTTATTTATTTAACACATTTCCACCCACCCACCCCCATTTACTATGCATACAAACCTGCTGAGAGGAAAGGCACCAGCACAGTCTTCTCTCTTACAATGTCTCAGAGTTCATTTGGTGAAATATACCAACTTGAGTCAATTTAAAAGGAATCTAATGACTTCCATGTATGCAGTGAGAGAATTTTTATATTAGAATTCTGTTCCTCCAATAACAAATTCATAGGCAGATATCTAATACCATACATCTTTGGTGGATTTTCTAGGGGAGGGTCATCTTTTTTTGCTTATTACAATTACAATTTATTTTGTAACAGATGGATTGCCTTAGGTGGTTGTTTAAGAAAAGAAAGCAGAAGAGGTCATAAGGCATCTCTGCTAAGGCTACAGATAAGAAAATATGTAATTGAAATCTTTCCAGGCTGGGGAAAAATACCAGTTGAGGGGAAGACAAGTGGTATTCAGCAATATTTCCCCCAACCTTTCTTCCTGTCTCAAGAGTTAGAAAAATCAATCCCCTTGGTGTTTTCAGAGTATGAAAAGCCATAGATACAACATCCTTTAGAAGATTATTGAGAAGTATCTTTATATCTGCCAATTCAGGCAGCCCTGAATTGTCTAAATCAGTCATTTCTTGGGTAGATATGACACAGCCATCTGTGTGTTCTGAAGTTCTAATATGCTGCTTTATTTATTTTCATGGGTGCTCAACTTTAAAACATCCTAGACTAGCTTCAAGGGTCTGAGAAGAGCAATTTTTATTGATTTCATCCCAGACATCTTTCATAGCTTGGCAGCTTTAACAAATATGGACACTGGATTCTGGCACTTCCAGAATCCCCAACAGGCCAAAGCTTTTCAGTTCTTACATGTATGGGATTAGAACAAAATATATTCTTTTGAAATGGACGAGCCATAGCGGTCCTGTGTGTTAAATCCCCCTCCCCTGTGCTCTGGCCCCTATCCAAAGCAAGATGTGTGTGTGTTCTACTTAATAATAATTAAGTGCTGACAAATCTCAATGGACCTATGGTGACCCCTCGAGGTTTTCAAGGCAAGAGATTAGCAGAGGTGGTTTGCCACTGCCTTCTTCTGTAATGCAACCCTAGTCTTCCTTGGTGGTCTCCCATCAAGTACAAACTATGGCTAACCCTGCTTAGCTTCCTAGCTCTGACAAGCTGAGGCTAGTCTGGGCTATTCAGGCAGCTGGGTTCTACTTACCAATTTTATTTTATTTTATTTTTAAAAAACCTCAGGAGCTCCATTCATGCATCTCTCAGCATCCTGCTTACTCTAGCTGTGAGACACCAAATATTGATCCCATCATGGGATTCCCATGTGATATGATTCTTGAGTCTTGGAGTTCCACTGCTATTGTGAATGCATGTTTAGACCCTATCAGAATATCTTATAAGAGCCCTGTGGCAATACAGTGTCTTTTGAGTACACGTCAATCTTATTTATGTTGGGACTTTAAAACGACTAATAAAAGACTGGCTGAACAAATGCTGACTAAAGAAGGTATCCATTCAATATTTATAACAATGATGTTTCTATATGCAAACAACTTTCTGTCAAAATCTGACACACAGACATAGCTGAGTTGATCAGTGTTAATGCACCTTCACTTCAAGTTGGTTCTTCTGACACTTTTAAGTGATTTTTGTTTCCTGAAGTGCTCAAACACTGTTGGTCAACCTTGTCCAAAGAACTATCTTCTGGCTCAGCCTCTAACTTTGCACACACTACCGGATAGCTCCCAAGGTCCTTGGCTGTATAGTCACGGTCTGGGATGTGGTACGGTACTTGATATATTTTCAGTCTCTTCACAGCTCCTTCAAACCACCTCTGCTTATCTCTTGCCTTGAAAACCCCATGAGGGGTCACCTCTTGCCCTTTTCCTCACCACCAGCTTCCCCCATTTCCTACTGTCCCTCACCTGTCACTCACTCCCCAGCATTCTACCCAATTTCCCTCCCAACCAGAACCTCTTAGCAGGTCTGCTTCATCTTCATCTGGCCATTCCCTATATAAAGTTCACTACACCTGAGGCTTTCCACATATAAACATGTGCTTTTCCTCACCATAATGTACAGGAATCGGAACATTCAAAGGGATAAAAGAGAAAAAGTATTGATGTAAGTAGGTTTCACAGATGTTTTATAGGTAAATGCTTGACATTTCCTGAAGAGAACTCAAGCTGCCTAAACACAAGTCTAGTCCTTTTAAAGACCATTATGCCAAAATCGTTATACATGTATAAAGATGTGTAAAGCTGTGGGCAAGAACAGCTTCATTTGCATTCTCCATATGTCCTCAGTGGCCTTTTCAATTTGATTCCTGAAGTTACTGGAGATTTTCGTTGTCAGTGTTCACTTGCAGATGAAAGCAGCTCCATTTCCTCCGTTGAACTTTAAGGTCCCATCCCCCTCTGTGCATACACCTGGGCTGCAGTTCCTACTGTGCGGAAATGGCAGGCAAAGTACTCTCAAGACTGAAAAGTAGAATGCTGGGATATTCAGTTCTGAGGGACTAGGTAATGGGCAAGGCCTGCTACACAACAGTGCAGACAACAGATGAGTAGAGTGGGCTGGCCAACTGGAAAGTGGGAATGCCATATGGCTGTATGGTGAGCACCAGAGAGTATGTGTGATTGAGTTTATGAATGGGTTGATTTTAGGGTGATTGGATGTCTTCATCTGTACATATAAACAGCCTCTCTATATGCATAGTGAATTACACAGCATGGCTTTATGAATATTCGTATTTCCCCACTACAATCTACCAAAGAGGTTTCTGAATTTCCTGCCCTTTCTCGCTAATTATATTGTTACTTATTCGCTACTTTTTTCTGCTTTGCTTTTTTAAATCTTTTTTTCTTTGTTTTGGATGACAAAGCTTAGGGCAACCATCTGTGGTGTCCAGATACTGTTGCTCAGGGCTACTAGCCACTTTCCCCAATGTTACAAAAAGAAAAAAAAGAGCCCAGTGGTCTTTTATGGCCCTTATTCTTCATAATATGGGGTATTTTCACACAGAGGCTTTCCCATGGTTTGGGTGCCAACCTGTGGCTTTTTTCTTCAGTGGTTTCTTCAGTATTTTTCCATGTTCTGCCCAATAACAATGAAAAACAACAAATGGAACACAGGGACATCAAGAAGTTCCTGCAGGCTTTAAGAGCAATGTTCTCTGCAGCTGCTGTGTGAAAGTGAGTTGGATCCTGGGAGCCCAGACACAACTTGTTAAAAAGGGTATTGTGTAGTTTGTCCCTCAGAGAAAAGGAAGTCGCAGGTTGGTGCCCAAACCACAAGAAAGCCTCCCCATGAAAAGACCCACAATCCAATCTTTCTAATGCCTGCATCGCTTGTGAGGAGGACTGAATCTGCCTGATACATCTCTGTAATGAACATGGGGGGGCCACATCTACACTTGTGCATTTATGCTCATTTACTCAGTAAATAAGTGAGGGAACAGGTACTTGTTTAAAACCAGGTGTAATGTTGCGCTCCATAGTTGTGAGGCAAACACTATTGTCAATGCTGTGCCTGAGTTTGAAGATCCTGCCCCAATATTCAAACATCACTGAGGAGAAAACACAAAGTAGGAAGCATATGGGGAAATATCTGCAATACAAACTTCTGTGCATTGGTTACATAACCATTCCCCAGTCCCCATGGAATCCTGTAAATATTTTGAGGATGGGTTGGATTTCTAATGGAGGGTCTCCAGCACTTTCACCAAACTAGAACTGGGGGAGAATTTATGACAGTTAAACTGGTGTAAAGCTGTATACATTTTTTGTAGCTATTACAGCATGTTCGCCAAGTTCTGTGTCTGCATGGGCTTCCAAAAATCCTTCAGGGAAAATATGCTTGTAGCGGAAACAGCTGTGACTTGTATGATAAAAACACAGTACCTCACACTTCAGCTGCCTGGGGAAATGAACCTTTGATGATCCTTTGGATATTTCTGTCATCTATGCATTTTCCCTTTTTTATTTCCTTTACTTCCTTCTCCTTCCCCCCCCCTTGCTTTGCTCTTGAATTTCTATTCTTCTTCTTCTCTGTTTCAGCAAAACGATATCAATCAAAGTAATTGATGATGAGGAGTATGAGAAAAACAAGACCTTCTACATTGAAATTGGGGAGCCCCGTCTGGTGGAGATGAGTGAGAAGAAAGGTGGGGGATTGGCTGCGTGGGGCTGAGCCCTACCTGTATGCACCTGCCTTGATCACTCATGGATGCCCTAGTACATTCCAGCTCATGGAGTCCCAAAGTACACATTCCTTTATCTATGTAAAAGGGCAGAGAGCTAAATCACTGGTCATGAATTGAGCCATAGCCCATCACCTTTAACCCTCAGGCCAGTCAGGTGCAGTGGGATAGCATCAGAATACCATGTGAGAGACCAAGGATCAAATCTCTGTTTAGCAATGAAGTACACTGGGTGGCCATTGCTAAATCACTTTTTCTAACACTAGGGTTGTTTTAATAAGGGCACCTACCTTAAATTCTTGAAATACAGTAAAAGAACAAAATATATGGGAAGGGGAAAATGTCATTGAAATAATTCCTGGTATGTGGATCTATCTGATTTCAGAGCTGAATTAGTGAGGGGCCCTTAACCAAACTGAGCCAACCAAGGAAATTTCAAGAATGTACGTTTTCTGCTCTTTCACATACATAAAAGCCAGGGATGTGTGTTCCCCTCCATTATCACTACAGTCAACCACCACCTCAACTGGTCGTACTTAAAGCATGTGTGTGTGTGCCTGTAATGCCAACCATTTGTTTTGCCTTTGTCTTGTGTTCCTACAGGAAATTCATTACCCTTAGATTACTTGATCGTGAGGAATATGAGAAAGAGTGCAGTTTCTTCCTTGTGCTTGAGGAACCAATATGGCTACGAAGAAGAAAGAAAGGTGTGAGAGTCAACTCAAACAGCTCTCGAGAAACTATGACCTTTCTCTGTTTGTGTCTTCCTCTCTCACAACTTCTTCTTGCCTCTCAATCAGCTTCCAATGAGTTTGCCACAATCCCTGTCAATCTTAACAGTTTTAATTTCCTCTTTTCTTTTTTTCCTTTTAAATACTTATATTCCCACGGGCTATGATGTCCTACTTAAATACGCCATATAAATCAAAGGCCCTGGGAGGCAGGTAATATAAAATCCAAATAATAAAGCATTACTTCCCTCAAAATATAATCACAGCCATCATTCTCAAAAGGCTAATTACTGCATTACCCTCTTAATGATGTTTAATTTACAAGTTATATAGAAAGGCTCAGTTCAGACACTGAATTAAACTCTAGTATATAAACGAACTATGGTTAGTGTGATTGTATGAATGCAGACCACATCACTAACAGTTAAGATACATCATGCCCAGGATCTGATGCCAGGATCTCAGGGTGGTTTTTTTAGCACAGTGAATCTTAACTGATTTCACGTGATACACAAATGCAGATATTCTGGATTAATCCTAGTTTAATTTGACAACACACTCTGGCAATGCACTGTCAGGCTACATGGAGAAGGCAATGAAACCAGGATTTGTCAAAACTTACCAGAATTAGAGTAATCATCTTTGTGCTGAACTCTGGTTTCACAAATGAGTAATTGTTAAAATAAACAAAATGTTTTTGCACGATGTCTGAATGGATCCACAGAGGAGTAACTGTAGGCAAACAGACCTTTTAGAACAGAAAATGTTCTAAAAGTGATGAGGAGTAGAGCTGTTGATTCAGTAAAAACTAATCGAAAAAATACCGAATAAATGCCATTTTGGTAAATTTCTGGTTCAGATTTACCAAATCAGCAAAATCCAAAAGGTTGGCAAAGCCAAATTTGCCATTCCTGAAAATTCAGCTTTATCAGGAACGCCTTTCCGTGGCTCCTGTGGGGGCATTTTTGCAGGTAGAGGTCCCACATTTTCAGGGTAGCTAGAAGGGACTCTCCTTGCAAGAACCCCAGTGTTTGGTAAAGATTGGGTCAGGGGGTCCGGAGTTATGGGGTCTGGAAAGGGACGCCCCATCCTCCTCCTTTGAAATGCATTGGCAAAGAAGCTGGATTCAGAATCTTTAGTGTGATCTTTGCAATGTATCTTTGCAAAGTTTTCCTTGGCAAAAAAAAGGGGGGTGTTCCTGAGCCATTTCGGCTCAGGAGGCCAACTAATGTCGGCCCCGCATCCCTGGGCGGCACCGGAATGCCCCTGGAACACCTCCCGGGGTGCCGTTACGCCCCGGGAATGCCTCCCGGGTCACTGCCGCGGCCTCTGCCAGCGGCCACATGCTGGCAGGAGGCTGCAGTGGCATCCAGGCCCAGTGCTGCCATGGCGGCGGCCAGGGACTGGCGGTCGGGCCTGCACTCCGGCGCTGGGGCCACCCTTCCGGGAGCCGGCATTGTGGGCCCTTGCGCCAGCGGAGGCCTTCATCGACCTCCAAAGGCCTTTGGGTCGGGCTGCCTGCGCGGCTCAGGAATGGGCTGATAATGTATTAACAATGTTAACAAGGACATAAAGGAGGCAATGTAGGAGGAATAAGTTGCATAGGCAACATAATGGAATTGGAAAAACATGCATGATGGTCAGAATATTTATAGATCATAATACAACCCTGGATAAGTTTTGAAAGCTTTCTCAAGACTCGTAGCACTTGAAAACTAATCCAATTAATGTGGACATTGGCCAATTCTGCTTGGATAATGCTTTTGTAAATTTTAAATAATCCCATTTTGATCTGGTAATGGAAATAGTAGCTTAATATTGTAGTTGACTTTGGACCTTTTCCACCTCAGCTGGGATCATTTACAACTGACAGGTTATTCAGCCAGGCTGTTTAAGGTGGGCAGTAGCTGGATGATCTAAATCAGTTCTGATGTCATTGTCATTATGAGCTTCTATAAATCATGGGGAAATCAATCTAGCTTCCCCGAGTGCAACTTAAAGAAAATAGGCATTCTGCTTGGATGATGGTGTGGCAGACCAAAAGAACAAGGGAGGAAGAGCAGAGCAAAGAAGAAATCATATACAAGCAAAACTCTAGGGGAAATAAAACAACTACCTCTACCACTGTCAGATATTTCAGTGAAGTAGGAAGGCACACATGTATTGGACTGCTAGAGAGGAGTGGATGCATATTTAAGGAGGCTTTCTTCACACTTCTGAGGATTTTAGGAAACATTCTATGGTTTGGCTTGGATGCATAGTAAAAAAAGGAAAAGAGGGGCGAGAAACCTCTGATAAGAGACAGAGGAAAAAATGTGCAAAGCACCACAGGCGTTTATCTAATCACTTGTAACTACTCCAAAGTGTTACAAAATAATAGTAACATCAAAGGTTCAATTAACATGTATTACAGCATACAAATAATGAACAAACGCAAAAAACAAAAGTCTTGATAATATAGCATAAAACAGACAGTTCAGGATCGAACTCAGGTTGTGAGCAGAGCTTTGACTGCAGTACTGCAGCTCACCACGGGCTCTTTATCTGTGCATACAGAAAAATAAATGCATGTCCCCTTTAGGGAACACCTTAAGTGCGCACTGCCTATGCCATCTCTGTCATGGGCAGCAACCCTCATTAAGCACATTTGGGGAAACTATATTTCACTGTGACAGGATCACATAATCCTGATGCAAATCTAGCAGGGAAGCTTGTTCTCTCCCAGTTTAGTAAAGCTGGAAAGGAAGAGGTGAAATGTGACCTTAAAGCCAGCCTCTCATCCTAATGAAATCAGTTTCATTTATTTAGCTCTTATTTCTAGGTCATGCAATTGGAAAGCTTCTCAAAATCGACTACAGATGTATTCTACGGTGAACTCTTTCCACCTTCTCTTCCTCCTCCCCGCTTTAAAAAATTCAGGCTTTGAATGAGCAGAAATTAAGTGGACATATGGCAATTCAATATACAATAGCTGTAAAATGTTTAATCATCCCAAAATAAAACAAGCTGGACCTGCAATTATAACCATTTAGCACTTCCTAGTTAAAAGGAACCACTGATGCTGAAAATTCAGCAGTCTTGTTATTGTACAATGGCTCTTAAATTGTGAAATGGAAAGATGTGGAAAACTGCTACAGGACAGTGAGTTCTTCTGGGGTGCTTCCCTTTATGCATCTTGGTTGGGTCAGAAGTGCTAACCTTGACTCTCTTCTGCCCATACATTGTAGTTCAGAGTGCTTTGAGTCCTAGAGTAGGAAAGTACTCAATAGATCACCTAGCCTCGTCTCCCACCTCAAAAACAAGGCATGCACTGCTTAAGGCATTCCTGTCAAGTTATTGTCTAGCTTTCTTCTTGGAAAGCCTCCAGCCTTTTAAAGCTGCTTCCCACATTAGGGTTCCATACACAGAGGTCCATGCTTCAGTATGGTGGGAATGATCTCATGGGTGTCTCTTTTGGGCACTGAATGTGTGTAATGAAGCAAGTTCCTTGTTTCAGTTCAGAATCCATATTATTAGGCTGAAAACAAGATACGTATGACAGTGTTTTCACTTTATGGGCTGGAAATTTAAAGGAAGTCTGAAAGATGAACCACTACTCATGATATATTACCATTCCCATTTTTACTTCTGGTCAAACAGGTTTTGTATGTTTTTGTATTGTTTCAAAAATCTGCCAAGCCTGTTTTACCAAAAGGAATGCGGGGGGGGGGGGGAGAAGCATGTGCAAACCACGAGCAGCAAACCTCTCATCCCCCCCCCCGCTTGAGTTCACTTCGACACTGTTGCTTATCTTGAACCAGAGCATAATCACCTATCTTCATGTACAAGAGGGCATCTCTGTAAAACTTAATTGTGAGGAGCCCTTTGTTTGATGCTAAGTGTTTGGAGTCAATAGAGCAATTTTGTTTTGTTGATTTATTTGTTTTGTTTTAGAGTATATGGTTCTCTAGGGATAGATTCAGAAACATTAGAGCATATTATTTCCTCCCCTGTTCTCTGGACAGTTTGCCAATGAGTGCAGGAGAAGAGTGAGCATAGTTACTCAGAACGCGTGTGTTGTTTTTATTTCAGGCCACATCCTCACTATAAACTTAAATTTGTTGTAAAATGATGCCTTCCTCAAGGAAACGCTGAAATTCAATTTTTTGTGAGAATGCTCAGAATAAATTCAGAGATCCCTAGAAATACTACCTAGGTGACTTTGGGAGGGATGGGAAGCCATGACAGTTACCGTAAACCAGCATAAATTAAGTAAACTCAGGACATTTTCACATAGCAGAGGAAAATAGGCTGTTACCTGCAAACGATGTTAGAATACATCGAAGTCTTTTGTGTTACCTTAAAGGCTACTTAAGGTATAAGTTTAGCTCATTTATGCTGGTGTAACTGTTCCAGCTTTCCGTCATTCATGATAGCTAAGCAACAGGACTAACAGAGTTCACTCTAGTACCTCTAGCCTGGTTACCATGTCAGTACATATAATAATACTTGACGTTTATGTAATAGTTTCTGTATTAAAAGTACTTCACATTTGTTACCTGTTGAAACATTTCCAGCAGCCCTGTAAGCAGGTCAGGGACCAAGGTTAAGAGAGAGTGCTTTGCCAAAGACCACTTCACAGCAAAGGCAGGTTTCAAACAAGATACCTCCTAAAGCACAGCTCATTCTCTTAGCCGCTATGCAATTGGTGTTCTCTTACACCTATGCAATTGGTGTTCCAATAGAATTTCACCTGTATGTAGGTTCGGGTCTACCTATTTTTCCCCTTCTACAGTTTCTTATGGTGCATCAGAGATCATTCCCACAGTTCCTCCAAAATCTAGGAGCAGTTTATCTGGTAGCATAGCTGGCCAAAGTTGGAAGGAAGGTCCTAGAAGCCATGATACATGTATGATACTCACCATGCAACCCCTTGTATCAAGACCATGGTCCTGATCAGAAATTCATAACTGCATGTGGGAAAGACACATATAGAATCTCCTCCTGTGCCATAATGTTATATACAGAAGTACCACCCCCACCCCTCAATGAATGAAGCAAATTCTCACTGACATCTAGTGGGACATATTCTTTCCTCAATCTCCGGCAGAACTGTCATTGATGTAGAAGTAAGATATGGATCCAGGGTCAAAGGGAAATTTGGGGGTGGGAAATGGATTTGTATTTTTTCTAGAATTTCATAGCCCATTTCCATGAAGCATGTCTCTTTTTCCATTATTTTTCATGCTCTCTCTCTTCGTAGTAGTGATATCCTGCAGCTTTACAGATCTACATTTTCTGGTCTCCTGGATCTGGAGCGTTTCTATCAATGTTCCCTTTATTTTCATTGCTCATTGTGTTTTCTTCTTCTGTGTTTGTCCCTCTGTGTCTTCTCCACAGCCCTGTTGTTGAATGAGCTTGGTAAGCACTGCATTTCTTGTATCTCTTTTCCATTTTTTCCCAATCAATCTATGCATTTTATATAAGTTGATTATTTTGCTCAGTTTTATTTCATTGCTTTTTTCTAAAAGATATTTTGAGAATTTAACTTTAAAGTGAAAATAACTGATGTCAAGTGTATATGTAAATCAATTCTTTATATCTGCTGGATTTAGAGATGGTCCCTAGGATTTAATGTTTAATGATGGTCCCTAGGATTTTCAATTGAAATCAGCATGCCAAGGTCTGCAGGGAAAATATGAGATATCTCCATTAAATTCTTTGGCAATGGACTGAAACATCCAGCTTATCCAGAGGGCTTTTGGATGGAAGCCAGTATGGTTGACTCAGTCCTAGATTAAAATAATAGCCAAATTGATACATTAAGAGAGCATAAAGATTTTTTAATATATTTTGCAGTATGACAAGATAGCTTATCGATGGTGATTCCCCTTTGAACACGGATAATCTTGGACAATAGTAAAAAACTATCTATGTTTCATACATCCCTTGAAGAAAGATAATTCTGAATCAGTTCTGGATCTCAGGATCAGGCCCACTACATAAGTAGTTCAATTAGACATTAGGTTCCAATCTGCTTGCCAAGATAAATGCACAACTGGGCCCCCATTGCATGGGAAATGCGGTGAAGGGGTGCTTTGGTACAGAGAACAGAAATGATGGGCAGGGAAAACACTGAGCACTGTCTCTTCCTCCACATGCACACATACACACCAGCTTCCCATTCTAAATCCCTCTCATCTTGTTTAAGAAATCTCTGTCTCTTACATGTTATTTCTTGTGTTCAACAAATGGGTATTGTTCAAGAGCTCAGAGCCCATGGGTTGATGAAGGAGAGATACCCATTCAGTTGTATTCCCCTTTATGAAGAATCTAAAAACCATGCCTGGGGCGACCAAAGCAAAAACCTGTAAAACTCATTTGGATACCTAGAGCCATTCAGCAAATAAGT
Organism: Euleptes europaea; assembly: GCF_029931775.1. NCBI lineage: Eukaryota > Metazoa > Chordata > Lepidosauria > Squamata > Sphaerodactylidae > Euleptes > Euleptes europaea. The sequence continues at coordinate 62,864,382 of NC_079318.1, forward strand.
ACATAGATATTAGCCTGTTTTTGGAAGCTGTTAGAATTACATCACTTAGCCATACCCTTAATAGAGTAGAGCAAATGTCCTGGGGGAGCAGTTCACATACCAGTTCCTGAAACGAGTTGCTTGATTCAATTGAATGGGTACCATGACAATGAAGTGTGAGAAAATCTAGGAAGTTCTGTATAGTGCTTTGGGGGGAAATAGACTCTGTAACAGATAGCATTCCGTGTACTAAATGTTTTTGTCACTTTCTGTACACAAGAGGCTGAAATGGGCAGGCTTTTTTTTTTCTTATAGTGACAGAGTGGGTGTTTGACAATTAACAGATTAAGCTACATTTTACTGAGCCAGACCATTGATTCTTCTAGCCCAGCAATGTTCATGTTGACCAACAGCAGTTCTCCAAGGTCTTTTCCATCTTTGCAACCTGAGATCCTTTAACTGATAGTGGATGTGGGATGTTGTAGATACAAAACAGGTGCTCCACCACTGAACTACCCCAAGTTTTTAGCACAACTAAGCTTTAAGAAGAAAACTACCAATTTCCATATGGGAGAATGCTTTCCTAAGTTTCCTAATTCCTGGGCCAGATCTAGACATTAGGGTGACATTTAGAGGGCTCCAATAACTGGACCCTTTGGTCTCCTCCATCCTCTTCCCTGTAAAATTTAGTAAAATGGAGGATATGATTTGACACCGAACACATTGCAATTTTCCCATCTCTGTAAGCATCAACTAATGAAATGGAGTATGGTATGAGGAATATAGTATCATGGCAATATAACAAAACATGTATTGTAGTACTAAAACTTACCAAAGAGAAGATGATGCAGGCATGATGCATTCAATAGAAATCATACATTTTCATAAAACTTGAATGAACAGAAAATTTAGATAATGAGTATTATATTTTTACACAAAAACTAGTGTTTTTGTCAGTTGGGCATGTGTTTCTCTAAGGAACTAGATAATTCTACTTTAGGAAAGAAGTTTAAATGTTACAAATGGCATTGCAGTACAGTAAAACAGGTGTTAATTAGCTCTCCCTTTCTCTCTCTCCCTTTGTTTTGTATTCCTTTAGGTGGCTTCACGATCACAGGTACGGATTATCGTTTTGCTCTGTTCAAAATGTCCACATTCTGTTTTAAAGACTATTTGTTTGTTTATTCGATTTCTATCCCGGCCTCCATCCCTGGGTGAAGTCGGGCCCAGGGCAGCTAGCATCATCAATATAACAATATGACAATATAATATACAATATAGAATAATAACAATAAAACCATAAATCACAATCTAAAATTATTAAAATTGTTTAAATCGCTTCTAATAGTTCATCAGTACCAGTAGATGAAGACAAGTGGTGCATCACTGAAAACAGTGCCCCGGCAAGCCCAGCAATACAGTCAATTCAGCAATTGATTATACCTTAGAAGGGGGTAGGGATAAAACTGATAAAACTGTTGCTGCCCTCGACTATAGGCCTGGCGGAACTATAGGCCAGTTTGCAGGCAACTGCAGAACTCTTTAAGATCTTGCAGGGCCCTGGTCTCTTTAGAAAGAGAATTCCACCAGGCTGGCCAGGGCCAAGAAAGCCCTTGCCCTAGTTGAGGACAGCCAAACTCTCTTTGGGCCGGGGACCACCAGTAGATTGTTGTTAGTGGAGGGTAGTGCTCTCTGTGGGGGCATGTTCTCCTTTCTAAACTTTGTATTAAAGTGAATTTAACTGCAAGATACTAGCTAGCATCATCATTCAACATTCATTTAAGATCAGGAGAGAAACTTTAAACATTGAATATGTTAGTAATGTTGTTGGCCTTTCTATATGAGGTACAGAACCCCTAGCCAAAGCCTCTCCCAAGCAGAGAAGGAACCTACCTGCCTATATGCACACAGGGTTCAGCAACAGAGATATTTGCATGTATTCTGCCACTTCAGTAAGTAAAGTGTGAAGCCTTCCTCCAACCTAAAGAAACTTCCTCCACCTTATGTGGCTCTTCCTCCAATGTAAAAGCCACTTAAGTTGGAGAAAGGCTGGAGGAACTTCCTCCAATCAAAGGTAGTACACATACCACTGTTACATGCAAAACAGTTTCAGCCTGTAATTGTGGTTCAGGGGCAATACTTGCTTAGGATTCAATATTCAAAAAGTTTCATTTAATACAAGCTGACTTTTCTGTCTGCAAAAGATATGTAACTCATGCTTCTTTCTCTGCTTAGCAACAGATATGAACCTCCTTCTAGAAAGGCCACATGTTACAAACAATAATATATGCCACCCATATTTCACTACTGTTACTGGGTGTTAACCAGGACTCAGTAAGTGACCTCAGTGAAATAGCTCAGGGATGGCAAAACAGTCTAATGAACAGCCAGATTTCCTCATCCTCAATCACTGTGTGGCCTTTAGGGTTCTCAGCTACCCCAGTCTTTGACTATATGGCAATATGTTATAAAGATGATATTCAAAGCTGAGTACAGAGATACATAGCCTTTCAAAACAGTCCCGAAGCCAGATCTTGTTCTCTGGGTATCCTCCCACTCTAGCCAATCAAAGGTTTTCTCCTTCCCCTATTTCAAGTGAACATGTGGAAATTCTTTCAACATTTTGGGCCACAAAACAAGCAGATGCATTGTCCTAAAAGGCCATGGACACATTCCACCAGGTAATGTTCTTGCACTCACCCCATTTAAACAATTAAGTACTGCATGAGACAAGGCCCTTCCGATTATGTTCAAAGGTTTTTAATGACTTTTTAATAAACAGTCACTTGAGCTTAAGACAGGATTTTCCATAGAGAGAAAGATGAGTGGGTGGTGGCAAGATTGTGTTGGCGCTTGAAGAGAAGTAGTGGCAAGAAGACACTGCCTGAACAGCCAACATTTTAGGAACTCAGTGAAGTAGCATGAAAACCAATGGTTATACCAAAACAGCCTGTACTCACTATTTCAATGGAACCTGAAGGACATATCTTGGGTTGCATAGTGTAGTTGCATGTCTTGGACCAGCCCCAAAGAACAGCCAGGCTAAAAAGTTTGAAAAGCAACTATTGTAGATCAAATTCAGAGCTGTTGTCTTTGTCATGGTATAAAACATTTACCACCAAAAAGCCCACTGGATTGAACAACTAAACATATCTGGAAAAGATGGTACTTATGTGATCCATTTGCTGACATCTTGGCTTCTTCTTGTTTTCACTGTCGAAATGAAGGGAAGCTTTTGAATGGTAAGACATCTTGATTTTAATGCACACTGCATTTACACTCAACCCCACATACTAAGCAACTAGCATGTACACTGAGTATAATGACAGGGTGCAATGTTTCTTTCACATCCACTTAACATCACGTGTGTCTGGATAAGGAGTTAATACTCAGAAATCCCAGGGATTCAGTGGGAATGTTTGGAAGACATCATGCAGACCTCGACAGATCCAAGGACAATGGGGCTGTAAGATTCTTTTACCTTCTTTAAGCACTCTGTTGGCCATAGGGCCTTTGGCATAGTTATCAGGGCAATCATAGTTCAAACTTTTTCCTTTGGCTGCTGAATTTTTCAAGGTGTTTCTTGAAAGCCTCTAGTTTTCTTATGCATTGCATTTTATCATTAGAACAAAATACAGGGAACTCTGTTGTCACCATAATTTCTCAAATATCTATCTAATACTGTTGCCATAGGATTCATCCTTCACCTAACGTAATAAGAGCAATACACAGCCATTGAGCACTAGAGAGTTACAGCCTATTCCTGAGCTGGTGGTGGCCGGGGATGGCAGGGAGGAGGCACTGCCTCCTAAGCCGTTCCACGGCCTCCGAAAGACAAAGAAAAGCCTTTTAGAGACTTTTTTTGTCAAACGGGGCCTTTTCGCCTCATTGAGAAAAGCGAGGCTGCACTAGCAAAAAGCTGGCACAGCCTCGCTCCTCTTGCCGCCAGTGTACCTGGGGTGAACAGGGACAGGAGGCTGCCTAACAGCAGCTCCTCCCCCCGGAACACCCCAGGAACGCCTCCCAGGATTCTGGAACGCCCCAGGGCCTTTACTCCAGTGGGAAGCCGGCAGAAGGCCCCATCAGCGTCTTGAAGTGGCACTGCCACGGCAGCGCCCAGCGCCCACTGTCCGACCCTCCCCACTGGCGTTGGAGCCACTTACAGCGGTGTAAGTAGCCCAGATGCTGGTGTGGAGGGCCCCAACACCAGCGCAGCACCTTCCTGGCCTCCTAAGGGCTTTTGCCCTTAAAGATCAGGAATGCGCTGTTAGTGTGGTAGAGTGGATAGAGTGTACTGGAGATAACAGGATTTGAACTGGGGATATATCCCTATTCAGCCTTGAAGCTCACTGGCCTTGAAGCTCACTGGGTAATCTTGTGCTAGTCACCATCTTTCATCATAATCTACCTCACGGAGGTTTTGTTATGATGTTGTGGTTAGGACCATTGTGTGTGCCATCTTGAGCTCCTTGGTGGCAGGGCACAAATGCTGATGCTGGAAGAAAAAATTGTTAGTCTTTAAGGTGCCCAAAGACTCCTTGCTTGAAAGGTGCCACATTTCACACAGGCGGTCTTTGCAAAGGACATTCCTAATTCCCTGGTTCTCTCAGCACTACTTGAGAGCAGCTTGTTTTGCCTGATAAATGTTCTAATAAAATCTTAATAGCAAGGAGATATAAAATGCCAGCCATTTTATTAGTAACTGGCCGTATCACAAGTACCAGTTTAACTTTTCCAGTATAGTTTCAGATGTTTTCCCCATAATCAAGATTTTTGCACAATAAGTGCACTTTGATTTCTTGTTTGCAGCACACAGTCGACTCATCTTCTGCCAAGGATGTTGCTTTGATGGGGCTGTCACATATTTTCGGCACAGTTAAAAGCAACCGCTATTTTTTGTTCCTGGAAAAATGCAGTTCTTCTTTCAGTGTCCCCATCCTGGGTCTGCAATTTCTGTGCAGATTGCGGCTTCGCTAATGTCACGGACACCTTCCAGCTGTTGGTTGTGACAAGGAGAGCAATGGGTGACACAAACCTTTGCTGCTGCCTTGAACAAGCACAACCTTGTGTGGAAGAACTGGTCCAGGAGTCTGGAGATGCAGGAATGCTGGATGGGGAACTTTGCTTTGAGAGTTTAGGCAGCAAACTTGCCCTCCCACTTCCACTCCTTCCCAGATCTCTCTCTCAACCATAGGCATTAGCTTCTGCTGTATTGGATTCAAGGCAGTAGCAACCAGCAGGAGCACAGGCTTTTAAATATCTGTGTCTCCCCTGCCAAGGACAAGGAGAATGGGAAGGTTGTGAGGGGAAGTAGCCACGCTTGCATTTTCCCCTTTGCAATATAAACAGGGTACATTTCATGGCAGCAACGACATACAAATATTCCAAAGATTTTGTGGATTGGGGGTAATATGCTCTTCTAAGGGTCAGCCTCGGTTAGTATTTGGATGGGAGCCCCCACCCCAAGGGTCACAATGCAAGCAGGCAGTGGCAAACCACCTCTGAACATCTCTTGCCTTGAAAAACCTATGGGATTGCCTCAACTTGACAGCACTTTCCACCACCACCAAGGGCTCCCCACCATTAGAATTTTATTTAAATTAACACTTATATAGCACTTTGCGGAGTATTCAAAGCACTTCACATGTTCACCACGCTTGAGAGCCAGCATGGTGTAGTGGTTAAGAGTGGTGGTTTGGACTTTGATCTGGAGAACCAGGTTTGATTCCCCACTCCTCCACATGAGCAGCGGACACTAATCTGGTGAACCAGGTTGATTTCCCTACTCCTCTACATGAAGCCAGTTGGGTGACCTTGGGCTAGTCACAGCAATCTTAGAGCTCTCTCATCTCCACTACCTCACAGGGTTTCTGTTGTGGGGAAGGGAAGGGAAAGTGATTGTAAGCCGGTTTGATTCTTCCTTAAGTGGTAGAGAAAGTTGGCATATAAAAACCAACTCTTCTTCTTCTTCTATCTCAGTAGTCTTTATATCAGCCCTATGTGGGAAGATAACAGTGTTATTCCTGGTTTGCAGTCAAAGGCTGGGTCTGAAAGACAATGGCTCACTTAAGGCCACCTAGTGAGATTATGGCTTAAATGAGATTTGAACAAGGAGTTTCTTGCTTTATATTAAGCCTACCACATCTCCTCACTTTATATGTTGTGTACAAAATATGCGCAGCTCACATCAGCTGAGAATGGCATGTACATTTTTATTAAATAGCAGATTTTATTGGCAAAATATGCAACAGCAGTGATCCAGTGCCTTCCAGCTTGCTCCTTCAACTTCTTTCGCTTAGAAAAATTGCAATATAGGTGCATGTGTTGGTACCTGAGTGCAACAGGTGACATGAGAACCTGTTCTTAGAAGCAAAGACATAAGCAGAATGATGATCTGATCTTGGGTCTTTCTCTTGGGACCAGGAAGAAAAAATGCCTTTCCAGTGTCAAGATACCCTGTGCTTAAAAACCATAAGTATTACCATCCTCATTTTCATAATGAAACACCTCCCTGCCTCCTCTGCCTCCACCCAGAAGGCACAGCCATTAATCTTCCTTGCCTCTGTCCTCTCAGCCCTATTTAATAACAGTGTGGCAATGCACACATGCTCTATAGGGCTTCCCACACTCTCATTAGATGTGCAGGAGTTTTCTGTCATTCTGATTTCTCAGGCAACCCTGCTGAGCACTCTGGTTGCTTTGGCAACCAAGCTGATGGCCAAACCCTCATAAGAGGAAATAATCTCTGGAAAGTTTAGGAAGCCCTCTCGGGCATACATGCTTGGTTGACACATTGCTATTAAAGAGGGCTGGGAGAACAGAGGGCAAGAAAGGTTAGGGGCTCCAGCTCCTGGGAAGAGGCATAGACAGCAACAGGTAGGCAGGCAGGCAGGATAGAGAAGGTTCCACCCTTCTCAATGCTCCACATCAGGCAACTGCCTCAGTTTGCCTAATGGTGGAGGTGGGCCTACTACAATAAATGTGTTAGTCTTTAATGATAACACAGGATTTTTCTTTCGTTGTTGCCGAGGTTCTTTTGTTCGTTTGTTTTTGCTTCAAGTTGTGGCTGACTTACAGTGATTCCATGGGGTTTTCAAGGCAAGAGATGTTTAGAGGTGGTTTGCCATTGCCTGCCTCTGCATAACAATCCTGGTATTCCTTGGAGGTCTTCCATCCAAATACTAACCAGGGCAGACCGTGTTTAATTTCCAAGCTAGTTACAACACTGGAATTTGTACTCTTCTCTTTTTGAAGGACTTGCCAGACAGACTAACCAAAGACTCATCAGATCTGCTGATCATTTTATGCTTCTCCATCATTGTTAAACGGGTATACTATGGGGATAAAGGAGTGTGTGTGTGTGTGTGTGTGTGTGTGTGTGTGTGTGTGTGTGTGTGTGAAGTGCCTTCAAGTCACAGCCGACTTATGGCAACCCCTTTTGGGGTTTTCATGGCAAGAGACTAACAGAGGTGGTTTGCCAGTGCCTTCCTCTGCATAGCAACCCTGGTATTCCTTGGTGGTCTCCCATCCAAATACTAACTAGGGCTGACCCTGCTTAGCTTCTGAGATCTGACGAGATCAGGCTAGCCTGGGCCATCCAGGTCAGAGCGGATAAAGGAATAGTTTACACTTTATGGATTTTTATCTGTTTCTGGTCACTCTTGCTAATTTCTCTGAGAAACATGTACAGCATAGCCATGCCTCTGAGGGATCCAGCAGAAGATTGGAACTGCCTTTTTAAAAAAGAAATTATAAAAACTGAATTAAGGTGTAATATTTTCTAGCCACTGCAATCATTTTTCCACTTAAAATTTATCCTGAAAAAGATTGCAAAATGGCCACAGGAAATAGATTTTCATTAGGAGACCATAATTTGAAAGGTGAACTGTATCCGTCTGATCTTCTGGAACATTTGAAACAACTGGAACCTCATTCATGGCTCTGTTTATTCTTGTAAATGCAAGTAAGTGAATTGAGGGCCTGTTGTGAGAATTTAAACAGCAATAACCTTGTGTGAAACTGACTTTATAATTCACTAGCCATGTAGATTCCTCACCTCTAACAGAATCTAACTACGCCAACCAGGAGATTCATCACCCAAGCAAACTATATCCAGTCCCACTCACTGATCTTTACTTTTTTGCCAATCATTTTGTTAGGCCAGCCTGTCTTCAGGAAGGTTCATGCTAGAGACCATCCTTTTCCTTCTACTGTAATCAACATTCAAGGTATTCTGATTTGTTAGGATCCCTGTGCAACAGATAATGTATAACCAATAGCTTCACTGTGTGGGTGAATACACACACACACACACACACACATATGCTGGGGGAGATCTGTTTGAAAAAGGATGTGATAACTAGCAAATTGCTACCCTTAAATAGCACCCACACTCCACTCTGTGAAGTTCCTGCTCCTCTATGCCAGCTATGTTGAGCCACATCTGCAGTTTTTCAGCCAGTTCTTTATTGCCAGAAATGACCATTAACATCAACATTTGGACCAAAGAGCCTTGGCTTACAGTTCCTACTGCCATGAGAACTTAGAATCATAGAGTTGGAAGGGGCCATACAGGCCATCTAGTCCAACCTCCTGCTCAATGCAGGATCAGCCTAGAGCATCCCTGACCAGTGTTTATCCAGCTGCTGCTTGAAGACTGCCAGTGAGGGGGAGCTCACCACCTCCCTAGGCAGCTGATTCCATTGCTGAACTACTCTCACTGTAAAAAAACAAAAACAAAAAAGAAACCTCCTAATATCCAGCTGGTATCTTTCCGCCTGTAATTTATACCCATTATTGTGAATCCTAACCTCTATTGCCAACAGGAACAGCTCCCTGCCCTCCGCTAAGTGACAGCCTTTCGAGTACTTAAAGAGAGCAATCAACCTCCTCTTTCCAGACAAAACATTCCCAAATCCTTCAGCCTTTCTCCGGGCTTGGTCTCCAGGCCTCTGCTCATCCTCATCACTCTCTTCTGCACCTGCTCCATGTTGTTTTTCCAACTTGTTCCTTTAGAAGTCACAATGAAAAACTAGAAAGGATCATTATTTTGGCCTTTTTAAACATAGGCTTACATTCACACATCATGAATAAACGGAGGTTTGTTAGTGACAAGCATGAACCTAGCTTGCTGATATTGTGCGCTTTCTCATTCCTTCCTTTGTGTGCAACAGAAACAAAGGTTATGAATCTAGCTTTCTGTCAGACTCATGTATTCCCTCTTCCCCTTGTGGAGCACAACAGTTCTAGGTTTTCAGAACAGTTCTAGGTTTTCAGAAATTCTCAGTCTAACTCTAATTTGTGCAGATGCCTGCAAATTTAGGCACCCACATTGGGCTGTATTCAGTTCAGTGAGTTCCACACTGCCCAAACCAGTTTGAGCCCTGTAGTGCAAGCAAGGACCTTCAATCTGATAGCAGCAAATAGTCTTGGCTGTAATCCCAAGATGTCTTTACTTTGAATTATACTTTTATCCCTGAGGCAAAATCCAGTCCCTCCATCTCAGGTTCCCACTGCCTTTTCCCTGGTGTCATGTCATCTTCTGTTCTGCCTTAACCACTTTGGCACAATATAAAATATTAAAATGTTCCCCCCACATATATAAGGCTCTGCAACTACTAAGCCTGATGACCTGTGTTCAGTCATCCTCCTTGACCTTTTCCCTAAAGGCTCAGCCTGTCTGTTGTATTTTTGCATCCACCCCATACTGTATGCTTTAGTTCAGCCATTGCTTTCTGCACTTGCCTGGACAGCTATGCCTTGTCTTCTGGACCTGCTCTTTCTTTGCTTTTTCCTTTGCCCCTGGGATTCCTTGTGCATTTCTTGGTCTCCTTTGCCTACCTATAGAATCAGCTCCTCCATACCTTTGTCACTCCTGTACGGTATACACATGTATTCTCATGGTGGTTCTGGAGAAAGTATCTCCTTTGATTTTGCAGTTGTATTAGCAATGTGGCCCCTCTGCAAAGCACTTCCCTATGCAGTCACCCAGAGTCACCTATTGGTAATGCCAGCCATCTCTACTCAACCTCACTTGCATCTCCTTTGCAATCTCTCCCTCTTAGGCATCTGGCACATACACTTCCAGCAACAACAACAAAAATCATGTTGTTTCCGCCCACCCTCCCCTCCATCATCATTGTCTTGGGCAGCGTTCAAATTAACAAATTACTTCCCATTGTTTTTACACACCAATCAAGTAGCATTAGCAACTTCCACGTTCACTTCTTCTTCCAAAGAACAAAAGGGAAACGAGAGGAGGAAAGGAAAAGAAAATTCAGGGGGCTGGCAAAGAGCAAAGAATTAAATCCCTTTCTAGCAAGAGAAGCTCTGCTGCTTCAGACATGAATAGTGTTGCCAGATGTCCCTTTTTAAAAGGGGGGAAATTGTGTTGTTCTTTAAAGAGTTCTTCAGAAGAGTAGAGATCCACAAAATGTAAGAGGCAGTTCCTTATAGCTAAGGTTTAGAGCGCTCTCCTGGAGCTCAAAACATACAGTTGGATCCAATAAACCACAAATGGGGCAAGTTCACAAAAGGCACTGGTGTCCTTCCTCTCTGCATCTCTCCTGGGAAAGCTTCTCCAAAGGATCAGGTGAATCCTCAGCAATGACATGGCATGCATCACAAGAGGCTGCAGTGAGAAAGGGGGACCAACACAGATACCACTTCCTATGTTGTGTGAACTCTCGTCGCATTTTGCGCAAGAGCTGGTGCAAGAGAGTGGAGGAGAAATTCATGCTAATTTCCCTGCACCCTATCATGCACCACCCTAGGGAGAAGCAGTGAACTGGGAAGGGCAAGGCAGCAAAGACCCTCTCTGTTAATTCACTTTGTTTGCATTTGGTCGGATGTAACCCGGAGTTGTCACATTTTCATATTTAGAACTGGCAATTAAAGCCGTTTGAAGACACTGGGGTATTGAAAAGTCCTTGTCAGAATGTCTTGTGCTAAAATAAACAAGCTCAAAGTTATAGGGTGAAAATAAACTCCCCAATGGTTGCTGGTTAGGAAAAAAAAAAACATCCTGGGTAATGGCTGTAGCCATTTACGGAACCAGGTTTCTGGTATCTAGTTAGGGCTCTGCTTATCATGTTTACAGAGCCAACAGATAACTAGCTTACCACAAGGTTAAATTTTGAGGTCAAACTCGTAAAAGGAAGATTATGAATCTTGGTCTGTCTATAAAATGCAAATTGCAGATTCTCATAGCCTTGTTTTGCTTCAGCTTTGTGCTATGAAGGGATAGGGGTTAATTCTTCAAGCTCCTCTTGGTTTTACTATTCAAAATGATATTGAATAGTGAAACTGAGTGGAGCCTGAAGGATTAACTCCTCCTCCCCATCTCTTTCCTGCACAAGCCTGAGACAAATTGAGGCTGGACTCACTTGTAATTTGCACATTATAGACATACCAAATTGTGTGAGGTTTGTCACATCTGTTTGAACCCAGTTCCTCCAAGCTCGCCTCCACATAATGTGTGAAATGATCCTAAGTTAGGGCAGTTATAGAGATTGTCAAGTCATCAACCCACACCCATTCAAATTATCACTCTCACAAATCATAGAGAATCTTTGCAGGCAGGGAATTCATATTAGTAACCTTGATGGTAACAATAAAAGAAACATCTGTGATAAAGAATATCAATTAACAAAACATCTTCACAAAACTGGTGCCAAAAAAGATGTTAATTGGCATAACCTGCGCACTAGGCTGACAGTAGAAGTCATCAGTTGTCAAAACAACTATGCAAAACTGACAGGTGAAAGGGGAAAATGTAAGATGAACCACAGTATGCTTCTCAGTAACTTTTAACAAATGCACATTTAGACTCTAATGTGGAGTCACTGGTGGGATACAAGGACTACCTGATTACTGAATATATCGGTATTTTATTAAGTGTGATGGGTGCATATATGTAAATTTTTGGCATGTAGTCCTTTAAGATATTTGGGACTGGCAGCTATTAAACAAGGTGGATCTTCCCACCCTTCATACCACATTTTGCACTTGGTTGCCTGTAATGTGGGTACAAAACATAGTACATGAAATTACTCACACAGGTTACCCCCTTGTTCATCCTGGAGCTGTTTCTTTGTGACTTCTACAAAAGCCACACAATCATTGGTTCACAAACTGCTTTTTCTGCAGTCCTCCTATTTTAACAAAGAGGGCTATTTTGCTTTTTGAGAACTTCAACCAAGTGGGAGGAATCCAAAGGGGTATGAGGCCAAGGAGGGCCAAACCCTGTCCATACAAAATACTTCCCTCCCAGCAGCTCCCCTTCTCAATAGCATTCCTCCCAACTGAGGTCACTTCTAGTGCTTGAGCTTAGCCTAGGAGAAAAGCACCTGAGGGACAGGCTGCAGGGAAGCAAGTGGCAAGCCGGAAGAGAGGTTCCTGCCTCCTGTGCAAGTCCTTTTTGCCGTTCAGATTGGACTTGAACACACACACCCTTGCCATGTGATTAGGACAGATCCATGTTTAAACATACAGATTTGCCTCTGCTTGGCTCTGAACATAAAAAGTCCTTGCAAACATGTCTCATACAGATATATTTTCCAAGCAGGTGTGGATTGCCTGCAGTTTTCTGTTGAGGGATATTTCACATATTACATAGCAGTCAAAATGGGTTTGTTACTGAGTACACACTCAGCAAAGAGCTATCACCAATCATTACACCTGTTTTCAATTATTTGCTGCATTCTTAGGTATACGCTTGAGGGGGGGCAATCAGGAGCACAACTACAAAACCATAATGTATGAATAGTTCCATATTCATCGATTCTTGTAGGCTATCCGGGCTGTGTGACCGTGGTCTTGGTATTTTCTTTCCTGACGTTTCGCCCGCAGCTGTGGCAGGCATCTTCAGAGGAGTAACACTGAAGGACAGTGTCTCTATATTGTTCCATATTGTCTTTTTTGTTTTATTGTAACTTTTTTCTTTTTTCTGTATTAATATGTAAAATAAATAAATATAACTTGGGGGGAAATAGCAAACTTGGGTTGGGAAGGGGCCGTGGCTCAGTGGTAGAGCATCTGCTTGGCATGCAGGTCCCAGGTTCAATCCCCGGCATCTTCAGTTAAAGGGACTAGGCAAGTAGGTGATGTGAAAGACCCCTGCCTGAGACCCTGGAGAGCAGCTGCCAGTCTGAGCAGACAATACTGACTTTGATGGACCAAGGGTCTGATTCAGTATAAGGAAGCTTCATGTGTTCATGTGTCTTTGTGTAAGAGGTGAAATGAACCTGGAAGTCCCATGTCTAGGTAACTGTCTCTCCATTTCATTGAGTTTGGCTGCAGCGGCAGACATGCCAAAGCAGAGCCATAAGTGCAGCTTAGGTCTAACGAGACTAGAGTGGGGATGGGAAGCAATCCCTTGAAGTGCAGCAGCATTATGAGCCAGCGATCTCATTTGCAAGCAGCCAGTCTGCAGCGGCAATTCTCACCATGCCGGCACATGCCCCTGCATTCATGGCCGGTTTGTCTTCTGTAACAGTTGTCTGCCCACCTTTTGCCATTGCAGCAGGGCATATTTGGATCCAAAGAGTAAACCCACAGCTCCATTTGACAGAAGGTGGCTGCAGAAATGGGGGAGCCCGGCTCAAAGTCTTGTGTGCTTCTTTTGCAGAAGAGAATGATGAGACGCAGCCACTGACGAGCAAGGAGGAGGAGGAGCGTCGCATCGCAGAAATGGGGCGCCCAATTCTGGGAGAGCATACAAAGCTAGAAGTCATTATTGAAGAGTCCTATGAGTTCAAGGTACAGTTTGGGACCACCATGGGCCTAATCCAAGAAATTATTGAATGAAATCGATGCAAGAAATGGTGGCCCAAGAACAGGACTGTGTGTTCTCTGTGCTACTAAAATAAAGTATAACCAGAATTCTCCATCAAGAGAAGTTGGATTAAGAAATGTGCATATGTTACACCGATCTGCATAATTTGCTTTTTTCTAATGGGCAGCCCATTCCTGAGCCTTTCGGTTCCCTGGCCTCCAAAAGGCTGCAAAAAGCCTTTTTAAATTTAAAAAAAATGAAAAAATGGGGCATTTTTCCCCATTGCAAACAGCAAGGCTGTGCCAGGAAAAACCTGGTGCAGCAACACTGTTCCTGGAGGGGGCATTCCCAGCCTTGAGGGGCTGTGGAAGCTGACTATCATCAGCTCCTCCCCCAGGATACCCCCCCCGGCCCTGCTGGTGCCACATGTCTCTTACGAGATTTACATCCTGGGAGACTGAGCTGACGGAACTGCCCCGGCTGCCCGTGTAAGTGCCTCTTATCACAAAATAAGAGGCACTTACGCTGGCGGTGGGGTCACGCCATCTCCTAACCCCAATCACCCCCAACCTTAGGAATGAGCCCTTAGTGTGAAATGTTAACAGTTCTGCATTTTTTTTCTGTTTCTATTTATTTATATTTCTACTTGTTATTTGAACTCTCCATCATCACCAAATTACACACACATACCATGGGAAATATGTCTAGCATTTGAGATTTCACTAGGCATTCTATTGAGGTGGGGACTAGAAGCTTCTAGGGGGAAGTTAAATAAAACCTAAGCTTCTAAGGTGAGAATTCTGCACTAGACCCCGCACTCTGTTCCTGTCCTGTACTTGTGCTGACTCACAGCATTCAAACAACCCTGCCCAAGAGCACATTGTAATCATGCACCGAGAACTGCTAGCTTGTTATATCAGCTTTTGAAATGGAGAGCTGACTTATTGAGAAGCTAAAAATTTAATTAATTCATCAAAAGCCATAATAAAGGAATTATAACCTGAAGTTGAGAGAGGATCCTTAGGGTAACAACTTTAAGACAGCATTGTTAAAGGGAGAAAGCATTATTAAAAACAAATCTATGCTCATTCAGATAATATGCATAAATTATTCTGATGGCAAACTGTGCTTCCTTGCCTCATATGTAATGTAGATTTTCTTGGGGCAGAATTTGAAATGATTTTTGCACAGAGTATGCACAGACTAGACTGAAATGCTAAAGTTAATTCCACTTTTATGTTACCAATTACATGGATTTATTTGCAGCTCCTGAATATTATATTATGCCGTGTTCTTTTACGTTATGTTTTTCATGATACTTGTTGATTAGTGATACTTGTGTAGTGAGTGATTATATTTTGGTTACATTTGGAAGCCACCTCCAGAGCCAAATTCGATGATTATGAAACTTAAAAAGAAGAACATCATCTCAGGAAAATCAGATGTGAAAACTTTGCCTTGCTTTCTGGTCTCCATTGAATGGCTAAGAATTACTGCTAGCACTAACTCCATTTTTACAGTGCCAGTTAGGAGGAAACTAAGGAAAATCCATGATTGGATTTCCTAATAAATATTTTTTCTCTACTTCAAAGCAGCTGCTGATTTGACTGCAGATGCAATGGCAGAGGTGAAAAATCGGAAGCTTCCCCCTCTTGTTTTCCCTGTCTAAACCCTCGTCCACTGCTCCAAAATTGTTTCAGTGAAACACTGAAAAATATAGACACCTGTATAGTGCTTGTGTTATGGATAACAGCTTCATAGGCAATTTAGATCAGGGAACCAGTGCAGTGTGGACAGGGTTCAAAGCATCACTTTCTCAATCAAATTAACAGGCCCATGTGGCTGTGTTGAGTAAATTGCTCACAGTTTCACTTGAAAACTCCATATACATTTCATATTGACTTTACTTTCTATCTTTGGAACATTATGGGAAAGCAGAGTGTCACTGCTACGGTGCCTCCTGAGAACATCTTTCAGAGAGCTCACTCATTCTCCCTACCCCAATCAATGACTTCATAGCAACCATGCATGTGGGATGTTTACAGCAAAAGCCAAGCACATTCTGCAGTTGCTACATATCTAGATGGGTGAAAATGCTCTAAAAATAAAGATGGTTGAATCGCACGTTGCATTGCCCAGAGACACACTTCAGGTACCAAGGTCCTGGTTTGTACAGTACCTAAATAAACTATGTTGGTGATTTCAATCAAGTCAAGTCCGTTACATGGGGGGTATGGATTATATAGCATATTTAGTGTACATGTCACTTTTAGGGGTGTGCACCAATTTTTTTCTGGTGTTTTTTTGGATTCAGGTTTAATAGACACAAAAATTTTTGGAAAACATTGAAAAAGCCGAATCCTCATATTGATATATGGTGGTGTTGTTTTTTGGCTTTTTTAATATCTGAAAAAAACTGGGTCTATTAAACCCTATGGGAAATTTTTGTGGGGCTCTGGGGGAGCCGTTTTTAAGGTAGAGTCACCAAATTAGCAACATAGCTTCAAGTGACTCACCTTAGAAGAACCCCCAAGTTTGGTAAAGATTGGGTCAGGGTGTCCAATTTTATGGGCCCCCAAAGATGGTGCCCCATCCATTCTCCATTGTTTACAATGGAGAAAAAAATGGGTCCCCGTAAAATTGGATCCCTTGACCTAATCTTCACCTGCATTTTTTCTCCATTGGGGGGCCCATGAAATTGGACTCCCTGACCCAATCTTCACCTAACTCAGGGGTTTGTGTAAGCAAAGTCACCAGCAGCTATGCTGCAAATTTGGTGCCTCTATCTTAAAAAACAGTCCCCCAAGAGCCCCACAAAGATTTCCCATTGATATAACATTTAGCTATTTCAGAGCTGAGAATCATAGAGAGAGAAAAATCCCTTTATAAGGAGACTATTGGTAAATCTTTGTGAAGCTCTGAGGGGGGCATTTTTTGAGGTAGAGGCACCAAACCACTTGGGGGGTTCTTTTAAGGAGAGTCATCTGAGCAAATGTGGTGCTTCTACCTCAAAACATAGCCTCCCCAGAGCCCTGCAAAGATTCCCCTAGGGTAAAATGCCCCTGAAAAAGCTGGGGGGAAATCACCTTTTCGGGCTTGCCTTTTGGACTCCATTAAAATGGGGGCTCTTTTTTTTTCAGCTGAAAAAAAAAGCCAAAATAAGCTGAAACAGCATATCTGAATGCACACCTCTAGTCACTTTAACAGAAGAATGTTACCAAAAGACACATCTCTGACCTAAGGAGATCACAATCTAAATTTTGCCAACAGAGATGGGGTGGAAAGACAAAGGTAACAAAGACACAGGGTCAAAGACCAAGGTAGCAGGGGAAATTGTCTAAAAAATTGTGGGTGTCATGAAATGTAAACACTTCCAAATATCACAAGCACTCTAGTATCTGGTTTCCTCTCATTTATTAAAAAATGTATCCACTGCAAAATGAAAATCCAGTGGAGACCAGCTCTTTTCCATGGCCAGAGCAAACCAGACTCTTTGGGACTTTGTTCCATGTCATGGTGACTGATGTGTCACTCTTTTTATAACCTAACAGCAAATGTTTTGAAATACTTTGTATGTGTGTAAAGTGCCGCCAAGTTGAGCCAACTTATGGCAACCCAGTAGGGTTTTCAGTTTTTCAATTTCAATTTCAATACCTTTATTGGCATACCAGAGAATTTGACAATCACAAAGATTTTGCTGCATTAACATTTCCGCCCTGAGCCAGCTTGCTGGGGAGGGCTAGTTATAAGTCTAAATAAATAAATAAATAAATTTCTCATCTTTTAAAGCCAAAAATAATTTAAAATGTGTGCATTCAGCCGCTTTTGAGGTTGACTGTAACGTTCTGAAGCCAGCCACCTTCTCCCAGAATGTCGCTTCCTGTCCCTAAACCAGAGTCTCTGATGTGACAATGTGCTTAGTTTTCCTGTGCTTTTGTCTCTCCATCTGCAGAACACTGTGGACAAGCTCATTAAGAAGACAAACCTCGCTCTTGTGGTCGGAACGAACAGCTGGAGAGAACAGTTCATTGAAGCTATCACCGTCAGTGCCGGTACGTTTCTGTATCTACACGTGCTGTGAATCATGAGGAGAATTGTCTGCAACAACGTTCCTCTATGAAGAAAATCCCCCCTCTTTTTAAAGTTTTCCTATTCTTCTGCAAACCTAAGAGGTCCCCCAAATTTGTAGAAGAATCACCTTTGTCTTTTCATGGCCTTCATCAACGGATTTAAGTATCCACAGCCGGGCCATGTTGAGAATTAGATATATTGATTGCAGCTTGACATACTGTCTGAATGGAGACAATATGTGTAAACTTAAATCAATTCTGCAGGGCCTATAAGACTGAGTTGTTCCACCGGACATATGGTTGAGGGCAGCAACGGTTTCTATTCAGTTTACCTCCCATCTCTTCCTTCCCCCCTCTTTTTCTTCTGTTGCTGGAAATGTGTATTAATTGTTTTTTCTGTATGCTGGGCGGATTAGTGTTACCGTTTACTAGTTAAGGGCGCTGTTGAATTTTAATTGATGTTGTCATTTTAGATTATATATTGTATTGGTTTTAAATTGTACAATGATATTGTAAGCTGCTCTGAGCCCCACCTGGTCAGGAAAGGGCGGCCTAAAAATTGAATTATTATTATCATCATCATCAATGTCTCCAGCCAAAAAAACACCAAAGCGAATCAGCCTGTGCATAAAATTGAATACACATGGACACACATGAAGCTGCCGTATATTGAATCACACTGTCGGTTCATCAAGGTCAGGTCTCCTCAAACTGGCAGCTGCTCTCCAGGGTCTCAGGCAGAGGTCTTTCTCATCACCTACTGCCTGGTTGTTTTTTTACTGGAGATGCTGGGGATTGAACTTGAGACCTTCTGAATGCAAAGCAGATGCTTTCCCATTGAGCCATAGCCCCTCCCCACAGTGAATCCTACACTCCACAGTGTATAATTACTTTTCATCAAGTGGAAACAGTAACAAATTAATGGTGTTCATATTTCTTGCAAAATGTGCATGTTGTTAATAGTTTTCATAATATCTCCTTTCTCTGTTTAGCTAAGAACAGAAATACACATTTAATGTAGTTCCATGGTCCTTTCAACCAACTTTTCTTTTTGCAGAGAGCACCCTTTGATGTTGCAGTTGAAAGGGAGAGACTGGTAAGGGAGGGGGGAATATGTAACTCTTTCCCCTAGCCACATCTTTTTACTGAAAATATCTCTCCTTGTCAACCGTCTCTTTATAGTTTTAGTGCAGAAAAATTGGAGTGTCCGTATTTATTTCCCATCAGGGTCAAAAGTCATTTGCAGGGGGGCAGTTTTCAATGAGGAAAATTGGATAAGGATTAAATAGCCCCTGTTCCCTTTCTGTTTTTTAAAAAATCGATTAAGGGCCAGTTCACACATTACAAATTCCTCATGGCAACCACAAAAACTTTGTACCATACATGTGCTGGATGCATGTGGGCCTGATTTAGATCATGAATACATATTCCCACTCCAATTTCCTGACCTAAAACTTCAAATCATAGAATCATAGAGTTGGAAGGGACCACCAGGGTCATCTAGTCCAAGCCCCTGCACAATGCAGGAAATTCACAACTACCTCCCCCCCCCCCACAGTTCCAGTGACCAGAGGATGGCCAAGATGCCTTCCCTCTCATCACCTGCCTAAGGGAAGTGGCTATTTGCTCTGTTGTAATGTCTCCCCAGGGCCATTTCAGATCAGGGAAAGGGTACCGGGGAGGGGAGAGTTAATCCCTTTCCACATGCACACTTCAGTCACATTCAAATCAGGCCTCATGCATGTGGGAAGCACTGTATACCCAGCACTCATGTGAGTCAACGTCGTTGTGGCACCTGTGACAACTTTGTAATGGGTGCATCAGCCCTAAAAGGATATCCTGGATCCATAAGGCAAGATTTATTTCTGCCATAAATCACTGAGCTGAGATTATTTGGAGGGGGGGGTTGCACTTAGTAAATGGGATACATTATAAGACTGAAAGAAGTTTGTGTAGGATGGGTGGAGAAAGGAAGGTATTGGCTGTTTGTAATGGGAGTAGGCACTATAGCACCATCGTTCTTGAAATGTAGGATGCAGCTCTGTAAACAGCGCTTAACGAAGCCTTACCCCAAATCTGTTCTCAGTGCACAAGATTGTTCCTGGAACATGTGTAGCAAGAATGTAGCCTTGGTGGGATCAGAACACACCCCACATAGTGCAAGGGCGCCCACTGAAGGCATTTTGCCCAAGAGCCTTCAGAAACCTGGAGCCAGCCCTGGTGTACTGGACTAACAGGAACTTTCATGTAGCGTCTTTCTTTAATTTATTTCTTGCAATACACTAGTAGTTTTCTCATGCCACACATACTGAAAATTAGTGTACTACAGAATTCCACATAGTCACTAGGGATTCCGCAAGCCTCTTCCTTCTTCCCCCTAGTCCTCCTCCCGTCAAAGTTCCTCTTCTCCCTGGTAGCGGAATCCCCTTGGGGCAGTTTGCCACGTTCCTGGAGGCTGCATTCTTGCAATTCCAGAAGTGGCAAACTAAAAGAATAGCTCAGTGCTCACTGGACTGTGGAGATAAGTGAGTGATAAATCATACGACATCATTTTATCTTCTGTCACTTTTCCAGTGTTCATTCCAAAAGCAGCCAAGTGCAAAGACAAAGTGAGTGTCAAAAACTTTCCCAGGGAAGTATTTGGGAGTCTATAACAACCTCCTTCCTTGTTAGCGACATCTGCCTTTTGCATTTGAGGTCTGTGATTTTTTTCCCCTGCCTGGATTGCATCTGGGGGGCAAAAGAGAACTCCATTTATTTTAACTAGGCTCTGCCTGACCTGCGACCAGTAAACAAGGGAAAGGGCAGATCTTATCTCTAATCCTATAGTGCTTTTAAGTCACTTAGTTGTTCACTGCATCCGGACTGTATATCCGCTCTCCGATATTTCTCAGGCTCTTCCCTGCCCCTTAATGCTGTTGAGAATTGAGTATGTCTGAAGGAAGCTTTCCCTTCCTGAAATTAGGTCTGCTCTTGAGCCTTCACAGATGAAGGGCAGAAAATGAGGCTGCTGCAAGTATCAGATGTTCTCTTGACTCCCTCGTGGGTTTCTTCAATTAAAGGCTGGAATTGTGAGCGTGAAAAGCATGTGTTTGAATGTACTTATTTGCCACAGCTTGAGGGGGAAAAAACAGTTTAACAAATTGTCAGCACAACAAGGCAAACTGAAGAATCATTTTTTGGGGCCTCCAGTTGACCTTTTTCGCGCTGCCATATTGTGGATCTCGTTTCCTCAACCTTCTCTCAGGCCCAAACCACACTGAACATGTAATGCAGGTAAGAGATGATGTCCCTAAGTGTTTGGGGTTTTTCTGTTTGAAAAGATACAGTAGTCCTGAAGAGGACTATTCCAAAGCCTTGGGAGGCCCCTGGCCACCACTTCCCCACTCCAGATCCCCTCCCAAAGGAGCTTTTCTTCCTGCATTGTTTCAAAGGAGTGAAATGTAGTTTGGCCCTCAGTCTCCCTGTTGAGGACCTATCTGAGGGAAATGCCTGTGGGCTGGCTCCTGCAAGTTTTTCTAATTACTCTCTCCAAATTCCCTTCTTCCATGTTGCCTTTTTCCATAATGATCTCAATTCCCAGTATTGCCTGTTCAGTGGTGAAAAGTGGACCCCTGTTCCCTCTTTTGTCGCCTCATAGCATGTTTGGAAATGAGAGTGGTGCTGCACATTAATGATATCTCCACCTCTCATCTTTAAGCATAGCTCACCCAGCCCTTCTGGAAAAGTAAAAGCTCCAATGACATGAATCCTTCCTTCTGGCCAAGGGGATACAGCTATGAGTTTGATATATTGAGCCATCCTTTTCCTGAGAGGGCAGGGAAAGAAAGAGGTGTCGCCAGTGCTATAATTCTCTCCAGCCTTTTTTGCCTGTGGGACCATTAGACTTTTAAACATCCAGAACTGGAAGTTACTCAAACGAACCTTCACAACACATGTCCAGACTCTTAGGCTATAATAAACTATTGGCCCCATCCAGCTGGACTGCAGTTCACTTTATAGATATTAAACAGATTTAGTAGCTCTAAAGGACAATCTAATTCTATGGGCTGATTGGGACTTCTCAGCGGCTGTTGATATTGTTATTCGCCATGTCATATAAGATAATTTAGGACCTAAATGATCTTATATGACATGGCAAATAACAATATCAACAGCCGCTGAGAAGTCCCAATCAGCCCATAGAATTAGATTGTCCTTCAGAGTTACTGGAGATCTGGTATGGTTGGTGGGGTGCTTTTAGGGTGGTTCCACTTCTTTCTAGCTAGGCAGTCCCAAGAAGTCAGGGTTTTTTCAAGTTTTTCAAGCTTTCAAGTTCAAGGATCTCTTTAAAGTTTCAAGTATTTTGTATACTTCCTTTCTTCCTATACCAGACAATAAATGACAATATATCAAAAGCTGCAATGGGGCCTCTAGCTTGGTGGTAGCATATTTGCATGATAAGCTCATAGTTTCAATCCCTAGGAGTCTCTGTTAGTAGAGCTTGGAAAGACCCCCTAGTACAGATAGAGCAACAGCCTGGAAGGCAGCTTTGTCCATTCAGAACTGTAATATTGTAGATCTTCATTCTGATCTATGCCACGCTAACCTTTGCTCCCTTCCCCTTTTTCAGTTCTTATACTTTGTCCTCTTTGCATAAGATGTACTTCTCAATGCCAGAGTTCATTACCTACTTACCGAAGAAGTATAAAAAGCCAATTCAGCTGATCCAAAAAGTTCAGTATGGAATATAGCATAGGTCACAAAGACAGCCAGTGTGGTGCTGTGGTTAAAGTGTTGGACCAGGATCTTGTAAACCCAGGTTCAAGCACATTCAAAGTAAAATTAATGCAGCCCCGGGTATAGCTGAGCCGGAGACTGCACTCTGCCCAAGATCTTCCTGAAATGTTCATTAGTCCCTGTTGTTCACAGCTCCACAATGAGTGTGTGTGGTCCAGCAAAACTGGGTTGTATGTCACTGGATCGTGCTTGCAGAGTTTTGTAAAGAGAGACCTTAAAAGAGGAAATGGGGTTTTTCTAATCTTGTAAAAGTCACTTACTTGGACATTTTTCATAGATGACTGGAGCCCTGGAGAAATGACTGTATCTCACCGCTTTCTTTGTGCCACAATGACAGCTGAAAGAATATGAGCTAATAGTGTTCCTTTCTTTCAGAGCAATAAGTATGTGTCAGAAAGACAACTATTTAATGTGCCCTTTATCTGGTCTTTTGTTAAATATGGTTTAAATGATCTTGATAAAGTTTGTCGTTTTCTTTTTAAGGCAGACAGTGAGCCTTTCAGTTTCGAACAGACCAATCCTAAGCAGAGCTACAGCCTTCTCAGTCCATTGAAGTCAATGCACTTAGAAGAGAGTAATTCTGCTTAGGACTGCAGTATAAGGCTGTTTCCTTACAGGATGTTTGCCTTGGGTTTAATGTTGTTAGGAAGAGGGGTTTTCTCCCTTTCCCCCACAGCATCAGGGTGCATTCATGTTCTCCTGGGAGTTTCCTGGTTTTTCTCCAATCTTTCTCAAACCAGCTTTACTGTAAAATTTTGGGAAGGATCACAGCAAAGACTGGGAGGCTGCCACGTGAGTGGGAACATTCAGGTTTTGTCAGTCTCACCCACACAGCAGCCATTTTCCTTCCCCCTTTCCATGTGGTAGACATTTCCGTCTCCTGACACCAGTTTTTTTCTTCTTTTTTTAATTAGCAAATAAGTATTGTTCTATCAATATAGGGTTATAACAAACTGTATAATTTTCTGTGAGTTTCAAGCATTACATTTTTTCAAAAGTAAGCCTGTAGCCCTTTTCATTGAGAAGATATGTCTTTCCTCATTGCCATGGCGCTGTATTAGCAGCCACAGCAGCCACAGGGAAACTACTCAAGCCTGTCCCCATTTGAAAAGCTCCTTACCTCTCTGAGTTTTCCAAATGAAAGCAGCCAATTTTACACAGTGAAGAAAGTTGCCTCCCCTGCCCCAGCCATTAGAAAAATAAGATGGTTTCCCCTTGTTTCAAAGCAGAGCCAACCTGTGGTTGCAAATATCTTTTGTGGCATAATCATCTTGGTCATTCAGATCCCTCCATATGTTTGCTGTTATAAAAAATGTAAAATAGCTGAGCATTTTAGGACCAACAAAGTCAAAAAATGTCCATGTATAATATTTGTAATAATTTAGAGAAAATGCATGTGTTACATATCTAGTTTAGATACTTTTCTGTTTGATGTAACGGCATAAACTGACATCTGTCATAGAAACAGCTGAAGCCAGTGAAATGAATAGATGAATGCATTTGTCCAGACCATAGGTCAGTGGTCCCCAGCGTGGTCCTTGTGGGTGGCATGACACTCACCAATGCCTTTCATGGTGTCTGCCAGCAGTTTTTGGAAAGTGGGTGGGGCCAGATGGGGCTTTTGCCCAGCAAGAATTCTGATTGGCCACAGGAAATTGGATTAGCTGTGCAGATTTTCAAAAATGTTGCTTTGGCAGGAGCTGCCACCACAACACAAGGATCTTCACTGCGGCAGCCATTTTGTAGCTGGCTTCACCTCCTGTGGCAGCCATTTTGTGACAGCATGTGTCCACCATGCTGTGTCAGAATTCCAAAGGTGCCCACAGGCTAAAAAAGGTTGTGGAGTCCTGCCACAGGTTATACCATATTTGCAGATTGCATAAAAAGCATAAAAACCAAACACAGAAGAACCACAGAATATGACTTTCTCATAGAAATAGTCGTCCATATTTGTATTTAAATATATTTGCAGCATTTTTGCAGGCACAAATGAAAAGACACCACCTTCATCAGTTAATAACAATTTGGTTTTTATTGGTTTGACCAACAGATCCTTCTCAAGAGTAACCTTTTCACTGTAATAATTCAAGCCAGTTGGCAATAGTGATCAAAATGGCATCAAATTTAATTTAGATGTAAGTGGGAAAGTGACTGGGAAATCTCATACAATTACCTTTGACTTTAAAAGAGGGAACTTCTCTAAAATGAGAAAACTGGTAAAGAGGAAGCTGAAAGGATCAGTTAAGAGGGTTAAATCTCTTGAAAAGGCTTGGGGGTTACTCAAGTCCACATATCTAGAGGCTCAGCTAGCTTGTATACCGCAGGTGAGGAAAGGTAGTAATAAGTCCAAGAGGTCACCACCATGGCTAACGGGTAAGGTGAAGGAAGCAATTAGAGAAAAAAAGTCTTCCTTCAGAGACTGGAAGGTTTGCCCAAACGAGGCGAACAGAAGCAAACACAAACTTGCACAAAGGAAATGCAAGCAGATAATTAGAGATGCAAAAAAAGATTTTGGGGGACTTATTGCTTTTACATGTCAGTGGAGCTGCACTGCAGCTGATATGTGGCTTTCCCCTCCCCAATGCTGCTGCGACATTTAAAGAGCTTGAACCACGTCGGCAGGGCCAGTCCCATAGTTTCTTCCTGCCTGATTGTCACACCCAGTCCCAGATATAACATAATCACAGTGGACATAGAAACTAAGGGCCAAACTAGACACAATGGCATTCTTGTGGCTGCCATGACCATGCTGTTGCCATTTTAAAATGCCACAAGGTCTTGATCCTGATCAGGTATGCTGCACAGTGGTGTTGTCTCCCCCTCCCCCATCGCACATTTTCAAGCGCTGAAACAGCTGCAGGGAGTGTACTTGTTTTGGTGCTTGACAAATCGGGGGGAGACAACAGCACCTTACCCTGCCACATTGTGGGTCTGATCAGGATCATTCCCTCACAGTATTTTAAAATCACTTCAAAATGGCACCAGTACCCTTGTGGCGGGCCATCACATCTAGTTTGGCGCAAAGCATTTTCTGCAGAACTTGAGGTGGGGAGGAGGGCTCCAAGTTATCTGAGAAGTTTCCTAAGGCATCAGAATTTCTAAAAATCAGGAAATAATAGGAATAAGGTGATGAACAGGAAATAGGTGATGAAAATAAAATTAACTATTTAATCTCAAAAATAACTATATATACATCTATCAGTTATTCATTGCAATAGCTAAATATCTTTACAGCTGAGTGTTCCTTTATGATGCATGTGTTCATTGCTTTCACAACTGACATTTTACTGCATACTGAAGAACCCTGCTGGATTCGATCAAGGGTCCATCTAGCCTCGTATCTCATTTCCAGCAGTGGCTAACCAAATAATCCCAGGAAGGGCACAACCAGTGCATGAAATGAAACAGGCCCCACCTATCATTGGTCCCCAGCATTCAGGTATACTGCCTCTGAACTTGAAAGTTTAATTTAGTTAACATGACTAATAGCCATTAGCCCATCCTTTATGAATTTGTCTAATCGCTTTTTAAAGCCATCTAATCCTAGTAGTCATCACTGCATTTTGTTGCAGTGAATTCCATAGGTTAATTATGCCTTGTATGGAGAAACACTTTATTTTAGCTGTCCTGAAACAACTGCCAGCCTATTTCATTGGGTCATCCCAAATTCTAGTCTTATGAAAGGTTGGGTGGGGAGTCTCCTTTCCACACGATTCAGATTTTTAAATTGTAGGTGATTGACTCCTTATTCTACCTTACAGGAGGAGCACACCTGACTGAAAGCACACCTGACTGAAAGCACCTACCTTATGCCCCACTCCAACAAATTAGTGGGAACACAAACTTGAAATGTAAGGGCAAGCTTGTCACAATCAGCCCAGGAATTCTCTCTAAGAGGCCATGATAGATTTGGTTGTGCATCTTACCTCATTAATTGCAATCCTGTGCTTTTCCATCACTGTGTAGTGAAGCTCTCATGCTTGAAGGGTGTTTGCTGGGGCTGGCTTTACTGGTTCAATGATTTGGAATGCTTCTCCTGAGATGAGAGAGTCGTTCTATCAGTGCCACCTTGGACGTCAGTGTTAGTGGGCCCTGGGGCTTCATTAGAAATGTCAGCATTAGAAATGTCGGGAATCTACTGAGGCTGGTTGTCAACTGTTCATAGATTTGCTGCCACAAGCAGGATCACTTGCTGGTCTCTTTTGCGGCAGATGTTGCTCTGCTTCCTTGGTCTTCATGGGGCGAAAACACATGGTCGCTTTAGCCTCCTTTATTCCCTGTTTCAGCCAGGATTCAGCCAGGATCGAATGCATGCATTTCGCCGAACGTGTGTTCGATCCTGACTGAATCCTGGCTGAAACGGAATAAAGGAGGCTAAAGTGACCATGCGTTTTCGCCCATGGTCTCCAGCCTATCTTCTGTCACACCAATACTTGGATTAACGTTTCTTAAGAAACGTTAAGATGAGGAGAGAACAGGAGAACCAGAGTGGTGTAGTGGTTAAGAGCAGTGGTTTGGAGCGGTGGACTCTAATCTGGAGAACTGGGTTTGATTCCCCACTCCTTCACATGAGCAGGGGATGCTAATCTGGTGAACCGGGTTTGTTTTCCCACTCCTCCACATAAAGCCAGCTGGGTTACCTTGGGCTAGTCACTGTTCTCTTAGAGCTCTCTCAGCCCCACCTACTTCACAGGGTGTCTGTTGTGGGGAGGGGAAAGGGAAGGCGATTGTAAACGGGTTTGATTCTTCCTTAAATGGTAGAGAAAGTCAGCATATAAAAACCAACTCTTCTTCGTCTTCTTCTTTTATTATTCTTCAACCAGCTCCATCAGTGTACACTGTGCTTCACACAGTTTTAGAAGCAATATAAATAAACAATATAAACAATAATATATAAAACCACCTGGTCCCTGTCTCCACTGAGCATACAGTAAATGTTGATGACAGAGAGAAGACAATAGAAATAAAGAAAAATAGTGAGGCTGGGAGTGAAAGACAGGGATGGCAAGGAATGAAGAAGAGTTTTGTGTAGTTTGGGTTGACTGTGGCTGGGAATGATAATTAAAGGGTTAGGCCCAAGGACAAGAAAGTAATAGGCATACGCAATAAAAATTAAAACTGGGTTCGTTGCTGCAAATCAGAGTTAAAAGTGAATCCTGCATATAAAGATGTTGAAGTCTGCAGATATGTAGATGTTGAAGTCTGTGGATGTGTACCTATCTGGGCCTAGGTTGTGCCCTCGGGCCGCCAGTTGAAGGACCAATGGAGCAGAGCAACATCTGCAGTGAAAAAGACCAATGGGCGAGCTGAGAATTCAATTGCCACCTCTCGGGAAGCCTGTGAACAGTTCACAGAACCAGCTCTAGCATATTTACACCTCCGTCTGTTCCAGGAGCCTCCTGTTTATCTATTTTCCCCTTTGACTGGCTGAGATGTTAGTTTAATGGAGTTGGAGGCAGCTTTCAATTTTCAGAGTGGAAATGACTAACAAAATTAGAATACGCTGTATTACATTTCTACAACTGGGACTTTCCTAAACTTTTTTTTTTCTTTATAAAAACGTATTTACTGAAGCTCTTGGCTTTTCCAGAAGGCCCTTATTCTAAACATATGCTCTTTGAAGCTGCTGAAGCTTATTCAAGCACACGATTCTGCTTTCACCCACACAAAAGATAAACTCTGTCCATAATTTATGTATTTATTGACTTCATTTATACCCTGCCCTTCTCCCCAATGAGGGCCCAAAGCAGCTTATGTCATTTCCCTCAATTTTATTCTCACAACAACCCTTTTGAGGAAGGTTAGGCTAGGAGTGTGTGACTGACCCATGATCACTCAGCAAGCTTCCATGGCAGGCTGGGGATTCAAGCCGGGGTCTCCAAGATTCTAGTCTGACATTCTAACTACTATACCACACTGCCTATCATAATAGTTTTCTACTTTCTTCAGAGTGGTAAGCTGCAGTACTGCAGTCCAAGCTCTGCTCACAACCTGAGTTCGATCCCAACGGAAGTTGGTTTCAGGTAGCCGGCTCAAGGTTGACTCAGCCTTCCATTCTTCCGAGGTCGGTAAAATGAGTACCCAGCTTGCTGGGGGTAAAGGGAAGATGACTGGGGAAGGCACTGGCAAACCACCCCGCAAACAAAGTCTGCCTAGGAAACGTTGGGATGTGACATCTCCCCATGGGTCAGGAATGACCCGGTGCTTGCGCTGGGGACCTTTACCTTTTTACCTATAGTCTTAAAATATGAACAATGCAGAAAAGTAGGGTCAACTGGCAATTCTATGAATCAGGAGAAATAAACATGTTCTTTATAAATGTTTCATGGTTCCACAAGTTAACTTAACATCTATCATTTTGTAAATGTGATCACAAATATGACACTCACACCTTCTTCATGTTTCAGCATTTTAATGGGGGATTAGTAGCATATTGTTCTATTATGGCTGATGGCACTTTTCAAATCAACTTAAAACATCCCTACTGAAATCTTGAAATCCATAAACAAAGTGGAAGCAACTAGATGGGAAGGAGTGATAGAACAGTCAGAAGGGGGAAATGCTGTAAAATGCAATTCCACCCAAATACAAAATGTTTGTAGAATTATAGACTTATAGAGGAGAGAATTCCAAAGGCCTGCAAACACCTATAGCAAGGCAAGGAACAAATTATTATAGCTACAGCCTCCCTAATGGGTGCCTTGATCTAAACGAAAAAGAACCCTACAGTTAAACCACTTGATCGTGTGATCTGCGCACATGCATAGCGGTATAGGTGTAGTTTTCACAACTGTTGACAAGCTGTGACATATTCTCAGTGAAGCTTTTCTCACCATCTGCTCAAAAATTAGGGATCTACTTGACAGCAGTTCACATTGACTTTTCTCTAATGGGTCTGAGTTGGTATTTGAAAGCAGACCTCTCTCAGTAGTTCATCTAAGGGTTATAAATTTTGGTGATTTGGGTCAGGGTTACTGGGACCTGACCCACAGGGAAAGAAGTTTTTAAAATCCACAGGGGGCTAATTCAGTTTGAGAGGATGGCATAGGGGAAGGAGGGGCTCCTGACTTCCCTCCTGTGCTGTTTTCCTGAACCAAAATGACCCCCAGGGAGGAATAATTTTTCACACTGTTGGAGGAGCACGTACAGCCCCTCTTAGAATCATAGAGTTGGAAGGGACCACCAGGGTCATCTAGTCCAACCCCCTGCACAATGCAGGCAATTCCGAACTACCTCCCCCTCACACACCCTACCTTCACCCCTACAGAAATGCCACTTACCCACTTCCAGTCGCGGGAAAATCTAGTGTCATGATGTCATTTCTGGGCAAAAATCCCCCAGATCTTAATGGTAAAGACTATAGAGATTGAGGATTCCTAGAGCATCACCATAATGTGATAATTTCATTTCTGGGTTTTTGGCCAGAAATGATATCACAGTACCATTTCCACCTCTTTGTCCAACTGGACCCTCCCTCTAGTTGTCATCTAGCAATACTGCCGTGTGGCACAGAAACTAGCAATAATGTTCTTGTTTTGTAACGGCCTTTTTGGATTATTTGGATGCTGATTTTAGTGTTTGGGGGTTTTATCTCTTGCTCTTTGTTTTTATTATTTCTATTTATAATAGTTTTAAACTGATAAGGGCTGTTTAACTTTATTTTTAATTAGATAGTTAATTAATGTTTGCTTCCTGATAATCTTGTGCTCTGCCTTGGTGGATCTTTGGCATGTTATTTCATTTGGAACGAGCTGACTTACAGCAGACCTGGTTCAATGGTGATTAAAATGAGCACCAGCCTACCTGGCACCAATCCTCTTCATATAAGGGTCTTTTGCATTTATGGCTTCCTCAGCATCTCCTTGTGCTGGGGACCTCACTTCAAAGGAATGAGGGTTATGCTCCATAATGTATTCACCCATTTGTGGCAACTTCTTAAGGCCCAGGCAGTCATTGAACTAAGGCTTGGCACTGAACTGTCAATACAGTAAATTATTCCTTGTGGCATGTTTTTGATTCTCCTAATGGATTTTTGTTGTCTTGGTTCTTCGTCTCTCCCCATAAAGCACTTTGGGAGAATTTAACATGAAAAGGCTTCCAAGCAGAGCTGGGAGGGCGACTCAATTCATTAGAGCAAAGGTTGTGTTAATGTCGGTTTAAAAAAAAAGTACTTTAAACCATAATGCTTTAAAACCTTTCAAAGCATTTGAAAGAAGCTCTTACCCACAGTGCACTCTCTGATCTCAGGACATGCATCTCATAATCCTGGAATGTATGGACCTCAGAAAATTTGAAACTATGCTAGCAGTTTAGCACCATAATACATAAGGGTAGTGCAATGTGCTGTGCCATGTGGTATTTCTTCTCTTAACACTTGCCTTGCTTATTAACCCTTATGTGGGTAACTTCTTATTAGTTATTAAGGAGAGAACCAAGATGCAAATGTGCACTGCCAGACAGGGCCACAGCCGCAAGAAAATCTATTGCCTTCAAACTTGCAGAGATATTGAGGGAACCATACAGGGCGTATCTTACTTATCTCCTGAGTAAGAAGTAAACTTTTTATTCGCTTGCAGTTATCTAATCAATTACAGAAAGGCTCTGGCATGATTGACAAACAATGGAAACAATAATATCCAGCTCTGTCTCCCTTTGTTCTTTAGACAATGTAAATGAAAGAGGCAGAATTTTTATGCTTCCTTGCTATGCAGATTAAAACAGTAATTTCATTTCGGGAGCATGTGGCCCCAATACTACATCAATTACAATGGCTACCAATCCACTTCTGAGCCCAATTCAAGATGTTGATTTTTACCTTTAAAGGTCTACATGGCTTGGGACCAGGGTATCTGAAGGACCTATATGTTCCTACCCAGGAAGTAAGATCGCAGGGAGAGGCCCCACTATCTGTCCTGTCAATCAAAGAAGCTTGTTTGGTGTGTACACAAGAGAGGGCCTTTTCAGTGGCAGCCCCATGATTATGGAACAACTTCCCCAGAGAGGCTTACCTGGCCTCCGTACTGTTGATCTTTAGCAGGCAGTTGAAATCAGGTTTATTTAGGGCCATATTTGATTAAGTTACTAGCCTAAATTGTGATCTTAAATTTTGGTTTTTATGTGTTATATGTATTCTGTTTTGTGTATTTTATCTATATTGTAAGTCACCTTGAGGTCTGTAAGGAAGGTGGCTAATAAATGTTTTAAATAAATAAATAAATTTCAGGTTGTCATGGCTGCACTGCATTACCTTCCAGACTGGCAAAGGTGGACATTGCTTCACTTGGCTAGATAACAAATTGGAGGGCAGATGAACTTATTTTCCTAGCTTGAGAACAAACCGTCTTATTAATATTATCAACTTTATATTTTAATATAGTGTGATTATGCAATAAATTTAATGACTGACTTAAACCTATTAGAGAGATATTTAGGAAAATGCATTTGTACATTAGCATTAACACATGGCTGAGGAAGTCGGTGGGAGAGACTTGGCAAGTGGGGGAATGCTTAACCCTTCCTGTGCCTACTGGCTGGCTGCAACAAGGGTGGGCAGAGCAATCCTGTGGGGCACTTGCGCCATGGCGGCTAGCTGTGGCGTAACTATGGCACTGCTAGACTGCTCCCTAAAGAGTTTGGTTACACAACGCTGGCAGGAAAAAGTGTCAGTGGCTGGCTTTCAGTGGCTGCAACTGTGTCAGCATCCCCAGCAACCACACTGTGGCATTCCTTGGAGGTGTTGCAGCAAGGCAGCACGGTCATGGCGGACAACTCAGCCAGAACTAATCAGGAGTGATGGTATCACTTTACTCTGCTCTGGTTAGACCTCACCTAGAGTATTGTGTTCAGTTTTGGGCACCGCAATTTAAGAAAGATGTAGACAAGCTGGAACGGGTCCAGAGGAGGGCAACAAAGTTGGTGAGGGGTTTGGAGAGCAAGTCCTATGAGGAAAGGTTGAAGGAGCTGTGTATGTTTAGCCTGAAGAGGAGAAGACTGAGAGGGGATATGATAACCATCTTCAAGTACTTGAAGGGCTGTCATATAGAGGATGGTGCCGAGTTGTTTTCTGTTGCTCCAGAAGGTCGGACCAGAACCAACAGGTTGAAATTAAATCAAAAGAGTTTCCGTCTAGGCATTAGGAAGAATTTTCTAACAGAGCAGTTCCTCCGTGGAACAGGCTTCCTTGGGAGGTGGTAAGCTCTCCTTCCCTGGAGGTTTTTAAGAAGAGGCTAGGTGGCCATCAGTCAGCAATGCTGATTCTATAACCTTAGGCAGATCATGAGAGGGAGGGCACCTTGGCCATCTTCTGGGCATGGAGTAGGTGTCACTGGGGGTGTGTGGGGGAGGTAGTTGTGAATTTCCTGCATTATGCAGGGGGTTGGACTTGATGACCCTGGTGGTCCCTTCCAACTCTATGATTCTAGGTTCCACCCAGCACTGAGCCCAGTGCCCATCAGAGCCCACAACTGCTGCCTTGGGCACTGGCTGTCCCGGTGCCCCCCTCGGACACCACTGTAGATTTTCCCGCGACAGCGTCCTCACTTTGAGAGTCACCTGCAGAGGGAAGGGCCGGAGTCATGAAGTGACAGGGGTTGGGAAGGGTTGAGGGGGCGGCGAGACCCCACACACTCACCACACAATACTTCGATGCCACACCCGCCCGCTACCACGGGTGGGATCACTGCCCACATAATGGCCTTGGCTCCAGGCAAACGGTCACTGCCTGCTCGAAAGGGACATCCTGGGCAATGAGGGCATGCACACATTTCCTAGCAGGGCCAAAAGAACCGTTCCACCGCTTCAGGTTGGACAAGTCTATCTGCGTAGCATGTCCCAGGGCAGAGACCCACTGTGCTACCATGCGGCAGAAGGCACAGCGTTGTGCGGTGGCAGAGAAGCTAGTTCTGGCAGCCGCTTGGGTTAAGCTCCCATAAACAATAAACAAATAATATTATGGGCCTGATACCAATATTGGTTTTTCTATAATAAGAAGACATGAGAACAAACTATCAGAGATTAGTTTTGATAATGGAGATATGCAGGAGAAGAAGTATTTACGTCATATGTATTTCACAAAAGGCCCATGACTTTCTGTACAGGTGACTCTGATTACAAGAGAACACCAAACGGTATTATTCTTTCATCCCTTTAAAAGGGATCATTGCTTTCCTGAGAAAATGTGGCAGCCGCATAACAAGGACACCTGAATGCTTCAGGCTTTAACAGATGTCCAGTGCTCTTTGGTTCCTCGCTTTTGTAAGATTACATCAGATTGAACTCCACAGTGCATCAAGAACTAAAATTGCATCCACTGAGGAGACAAAAAGTTCTGCCCCCAAACCTTGATCACTGAAGACTTCTTCCAAATTGGTATTGGTAATGGAGAAAAAACAGATGGTCTTGTGGGGAAGGAATTGAAACTTGTGGAGTAGGGAGCAATAGAGCTGCTCTGATAGGCCACAACTTCAGAGGATAGGAGGCTCGGATAGCAAAGGATAGCAGCACAACCATGCTCTGATGCATCATTATCAGTTTGAAATGGTTGTGTGTTTCACATTTGTGTAAAAAATTACCTTGTTCAATTGTTGTAGCTTATTAACTGGCCTATTTCTTTTATTATTATTATTATTATTATTATTATTATTATTATTTATGATATTGTGTGCCAGTTACATATTTACTTGCTTAAGATGAATTGAATCTTTGGGGTGTTGGCTGCACATTCTTTCAGATGAATGAATCTTTGTTGATTTCTTGTATGTAATTTTTGTACACATGTAAACGTGATATCTAATTGTCAGCTAATATTAGCTTATAAATTGTATTTCTTCTCATTTTTAAGCTTAAAGCGTTGTCCTTTCTCATTGATAGAGCCCATGTGCTGCTTATTGTTGTAACCTCCAGGTGGTGGCTGGAGCTCTCCTGGGATTACAACTGATCTCCAGGCAAAAAAGATCAGTTCCCTTGGAGAAAATGGCCCCTTTGGAAGTATAATGCCCTTCTGTGGCATTATACGCTGCTGATGACTCTCCCTCCCCAAACGCTGCCCTCTTGAGGTTCCACCCCCAAAATCTCCAGGTATTTCCCAACTCAGACCTGGCAACCCTACTCATTTAGCCTATGGTTGTCTATTCCAACTGGTACTATCTCTCCAAGATTTCACACAAGACTTTCCCCAGGTGGTTGTGTGCACCAGCTCTAGGTGGCTAGAAATAAAAGGCAGTTTTCCACTGCTCTCTGTCTCTCCCTCTCTCTCTCATTCACTCACTTTCTGGTACTGTTCATTTTCCAGGTGAGGATGATGACGATGATGAATGTGGGGAAGAGAAGCTGCCCTCCTGCTTTGATTATGTGATGCACTTTCTGACCGTCTTCTGGAAAGTCCTTTTTGCCTTTGTCCCCCCAACGGACTACTGGAACGGTTGGGCTTGCTTTGTTGTATCTATCTTAATGATCGGTCTCCTGACAGCGTTCATTGGGGACTTGGCATCCCATTTTGGCTGCACCATTGGCCTGAAGGATTCAGTAACTGCAGTTGTATTTGTTGCACTGGGAACTTCCGTGCCAGGTAAAAAAAGTACTAATAAAATGTTCGCAATGTTTTAATTCCCTGCCAATATTTTGCATGTCATCCTACTATAAGGATCCCTGGAGACCTGGCAACAATCCAGGATTCTCCATCTGGACTGTGGGTTTGTGCAGTTTGTAAGGTTTAGTTAACAATCCTCAAAACAGTTCCTTTAAAATCGATTGGACTTCTCCAGAGTAAGCAGGCTGTTTACTGCAGCTTTAGGCTGCACACCTTAATCCATTTATTCCCAAATAGCCTTACTTAAACCAGAAGGATTCCTCTGTATGTGGCTCAAAGACTGCTTCTCACACGTGGATGCTATGACCTTGAGGACTACATTTCATTTGCATTGCTACTTTCTTACAGCAGTGATTTAGGATTTCTCCGCACTGTCAGAAAGGATCCATTCTCACCATCTAAGGTCTTCAGGCTGCCCCATTTACAGCCCCCCTGGATTCCATCCTTATGAAAGGTCTCACAGACTTGCATACAAATAGATAGTTCCGATAAAACTTAGTCAGTTTTAATTAAGATCAGTTTTAATGCATCGCAGAGGGGAAAATGGAATGGATTTTGCACATTTTTGCACCAGTTTATATCTTGCTGGCAATGCACAAGTAAGCTTTCATTTGCATTTAGAGGAACCAAATGATCAGAGAACAATGACAATGATTAGTATGGAACCTGGGGGTGCTGTTGATAAAGAACTACAGAATACAACAATATGATCTGAAATATGTGGTATCAGGTATAGTCACTGGATTTACTCTAGATTATGTTGGCTGGGACTGTCCATCGCACTATATATGCTTCATGTTGCCCTTCTGTATAAATCTCTCTTGTTTTTGTCTGTTTGGTATAATCCACCAGGAAGCTCTTCTGTATTAAATGGGATATTTATCTCAAGATGACTTTCATCCGCCAGCCATACATTGCCGTCCATTACATTTAAGGGAATAACAGTTCAGGTCCTCCTCAGTTTTCCAGTATAAAAAGTCCCTGGGCTTGGTGGCTGTGGATCTTCAGCTTAGTTCGGAGGCCACTAGTGGTGCCTAATGCACTCCAGGTTGGTCATTGAGAACAGAAGCAATAAAGAAAAATACTGACGGTTCCCACATTTCTTTGAAATTTCCCCTGCATGCTGAAAAAGGCAGCCTTCTAGTTTTTTTAATCTAAACTGAAATGCAAATCAAATTCAAATACCTTTATTGGCATAATACAGATTGTAGAAAAATAAATAAATAAAAGATAAAGGATAAAAACTTGAAATAGAGTCTGAATATAATTCAATCCCCGGTACTGTGGTCCTTCTTCAAACTATGTGCCCATTGATTGACCACTGTCATCAGGAATCTTGCCACCTTTTCAATGATCCGTGAATCACGGTCTGCTAGTAGTTTGTGAAGCATCTTGCTGCTGTTTGGAGAAGAGTACGGGACTAAAGGTTTTGTGAGATAGCATATAGGTGGCAGTCCAAAAGTATGTGGGACAGAGAGTCAGGGCAGCCTGCGCCACATCTGCAGACCCTTTCTTCATAAGGTGTTTGCCTCTTTAGTAGTGGAAGCAACTGCAGTGAGGACTTCCAAGAAGGCAAGCTGTCCTCATTGTTGTTACAGAACTTATACTTTCAAGATATCCCTTATATTAGCCTAGTGTGTTAATCTGAAGATCTTCCCTAAGGACACATGTTCAAGTAGGCAGTTGAGTTAGTTGAGAGTGTTTGCATGATCCTCTTGGAGTTCCTTCTTAGATTAAAACTGTTTGGACTACTCCTCATTCCTCTAGTCTCTATTTTGGAACCCAGAAGCTTTACATGGTGACAGAAGTAGGGAATGAGTAGTGTGCTGGCTTCAACTGCAATTTATTTGGTGAATTAGGAGCTGTGCATGCCCCACCTGCAGCAAGTGAGGCAGCCTCTGTAAGTAGCCCTTGTTCAGCATGGATCTGTTGCAACCACCATCAGGCCTGCAGCTGTCTGGGGACATTGAAGACAACGGGGGGGGGGGGGGGGTTAGACAGCAATTTGAACTTTATCTAGCAGCTATCAGAGCTGATGTAAACCTGATAAGGTCCAGTTGTCTATTTTTCTGCATTTTTCTCCAGAGTGATTCTGTTGGGGTTACTCCTTCGATTAAAACTGTTTGAACTACTCCTCATTCTTCTGTTCTCTATTTTGGAACCCAGACACATTGCACTCATCCCATGGGAAAAGCTTCCCCCCCCCCCCCCGTGCATATGTATAGTTGTACTGCAGCCACAAATACTGTAGTTGAGCTTTAATTCAGAAGTGTTTAAGGTATATATGTCCATGTGTTGGCCATATAATTGATGGTCTGTTTGTTTTTTTTAGATGCAAGCCAGAACTGTGGTCCCAGTACTACAGAGCTGCAAAACTGTTTTTTCCTGGACAGGCCCCTTTGAAATGAAAGCAGTTTGCTCAGATGTTCCTTGTGGGCTGCATGCCCCCTTCTTGTATTTTATTAACACTTCGCTCTTTTAAAAAATTCATTCCATCAGTACTTTGCCTGTTTCTCCAGCAATTAAGCCTTATTTCCTCCTCCTACATCTAGCACCATTTGACGACACCAGGTTTAACTTTGATGGTTCAAAAAGAGATTTCACTGCTTTTGAAAAGCTGTGCAGATTGTGCTTAAAGATGCAATGTGTTTCTCTGATATTCTTGTTTGACGTCAAATACTCAGATCATTTAATTAGCCTGAGTCTGTGGGACTAATTGTTAACCAGGGCCATGGGGGGGAGGCAAACACTGCAAATCTCACCTGATTCTCTTTGATTTTCAGTGAGCTCTGGTGATAAACATGTTCCTGTAAAGTTTTGCCGCCTCTGCCTTTCCATATTGTTTTGACAGTATAAGTAGGGAGAAGAGAAATCCCCAGAAGTAATCCCATCCCGATAACATTTATAACCTTTTATTAACTCTTTAAGGAATGTTCAAAGCATTTCACATGCTTCGACCGGAAGGTTTCAGGTGGCCTGGGGAGAGGAGATGGGGAGGTGCAGCACTTCTCATTAGGGTTTCAAGTGGGCTAAAACATAGCCTTGGCTGCCCCTTTGTCTTTAACAGAAGCTTGGCATGTAGGAATGAGCAGGCTTCATGGCATGAAGATAAGATGAGCACTTTAAACTGTTGTTAAAGGCACTGGACAGAAGCCTTTTTTAAAAATAAAGATGACAGCCCTTTTGTAGCAGAAGTGAAGAATCAGAGCCAAGGTCACTGGCCAGAAGGTAGGTGGACAAGCCACAGAACAGAGCAGGAGAGTATGGGTATGGAGGCTGGCCACAAGGAAGTAAGCCAACGAGTTTCCTAGAGGCTTTCCTCAGTAGCCGGTTGCCTGCACTGAGGGTGTACTATGGGTTTTCAGCTTCAAAGTAGCCCTTTATGTATGACATATATAGAGAAAAGCCAATATGCATATGGGGGAGTAGGAGCCGGCAAACGGGTGCTAGGGCTACATTCTGATGAACACACATGAGCCACATTTACTTTTTTGTTTTTCTTATTTTGATCTCAATGTGACATTGTTCAGGGCCGAATTGGCCATGTGAACAATATAACTAAAGTACATGGGCCTACATATTCAGTCATGAGTAGGAACCGTGCTCCCCCTACCCCTCTAAACCCAGCGACTCATCTCTTTACGTATGTCATGCATTTAGGACTTGTCAGATATGGTGTAGGATTGACTCTCCCTCAATCATCTGGCTTCCAGGCTTAGGAGGATTCTTACCAGTAGTGTCTGTTGTCTCATCTGAGATGTCTACAGTTCCCTCCTGCATCCAGCAGCCCTGGAAATGCAAAGAGACAGCACCTGGCCCTCATGTTTCTGATCTGAGCTTTGCAACTCCCAGTGCTGAGTTGTCCATTCTTGTAACGCCCATGCAGCACGAGAGCTGTCTGTGAGGGAGACCTTTTTCAGCAGCAGTCGCACTACCAACATTACATACTACTAAAGTTTGAATCTCTCTATCTATCTGAATTCACTGTGTGGGTCCCATGTAAACCTGTGGCACAGCAAACCAGTTTAGCACCATTGATGTTTTCCTGGATTTAAATTTATTAGAATGTGTTAGGTATCCCACAACCTGTTCAGATAATAAGGATGTATTGTGCTACAGAATGGATCACGTTGTTTACTTCCCCCAAATATAGTTACTATTATGTCCCACTCTTCCTTCAGGAAGCTCAGAGTGGCTTACACCAGCAGTCTCCCGTCCAACTTACTTGGGCTCAGACCTGCTTAGCTTCAATGCTGCTAAGAGCATCAGGTGCTCTCAGACTATTTGCTGTATAAATTAAGAATGGGAAATAACCAATACTGCAGTGGTCAGCAGATTGTAAGGCAGTATATTTGGTGGCCTGTGCTTTTTATCATATTCATCAACTGGATTAGGAGAGGTCTGTGACCCATGAAGTGGAAAGGAAAAGTCAGGTGATTATTTAAGAAGTTATCCACCAGGCTTACACCATCCAATTCCTCCTTGGGGACTCGTAGACTCAGGAGGTCCTTGTCAAAGATGCTATTGAGAAAGTTCTGGATAACATTAAAGGGAGAGGATACTGCTTCAGATAAGTCATCTCAAGATCTTTAGCCTGAATTAAACCACATGGGCTCCATCGAATCATTTGTGAAGCCAAGTCCCCATTGGTGGCTCTTCAGAATGTTTCTCCCCACCTAGTGAAATAGCTATTCTTCATAGTCCTAAATCTCAGAGCTGAGCATTTATAACCTCAGCGGAGACTGCAGATTTCCAGTCCATCATCTCATTGTTCCTGTCAGGAAATGCCCCTCAGTCTCTCCCCGCCGTGGAATGCAAAGCTCATTCCATTTCCTTAGAAAATGTGTATCTGGTGTAAAGTGAAATGAAAAGTTTATCTGCGGTGTTCCATTCACATATGCAAGACTTTTCTTGATGTGATAAATATGTATTATGTGAACCAGAATTTCTGCTGCTTTCTGCTCACTTCTGTTAATTATTTTCCTGATGGTCTTCTGCGCCTTTTAAGCAATGCACTCGGAAGCTTCCTTCCTTCACTGTGACAAAGAGAGGCCTATTGGAAAAGGGGTGCATCCCTTCCTCTTCATGGGACTCGGAAGCAGGAATAATAATATTGAGGGAGGAAGGGAGAGCATTGTATACCAACTAGCCCTAGAGCCTTTCACGTGTAGTCTTCATGTGAGGCTGCACAGAGCCTACAGTGATGGCCACCTCAGTTCAAATCTCACCACATTCAAAAACATAATGGAATTTGCTTTTGACAGCTCAGCCACTGCAGTTTGTATCTTTCATTCACTACCCTGGTAATGTCTGAGATCACGAGGAAAGAGTCTAGGATTACAGCTACCTCCCACCCCAGTGGGGGCCCTGTTTCAAGGAGGGGTGACATTGCTGCGAGAAGGGGATGTTTCATTGTCCATGTGATCATGGATTCCTGACATTACCAGAAGCATAAAGGTTAAACACATACGGCAGGAGTATCCTTGTCACTGAGGTGATGTCAGAAGAGAATGTTAGATGGTGAGTGTCCCCTCCATCCATAAAGTGTGGATTGTCGAAATGCTTACCTCCCCTACAGGTTGTAAGGGTTGCTGCAGATAATGCTGTTGACTTGATAGGAATATTTGAAAGTATTTCTTGTGAGGAGTAGGCCATTTTGTAAATCTGTGGATGCTGGATCTATGCTAGCACAAAGAGGAAACAGAGATGTTAAGACTTTGCTTATTCTCTGCCACACTGGTGCTACTATGTTCTGTGGATCGAGTCTACAAAACCATGTGCATGAGAACTCTGCAGTCTTAATTCTGCCTCAGAAAAAGACCTGCCTGAGAAAAAGTTTCCACATTTTGTCAGGAATAGCTGGTCCAAAAATATTGCACCGTTTCTTTTGTCTCTGGAAACGAGAGTTCCTCCCCCAACCCCAAAAGCTTCCACAGCAAACAAAGCACGCAAAAAAATCCCTTTTTTTCTGAGTACAACCACTTTCCAGGGTGTGGGCACCCAGCTCCTGAAAATGAAATGACATTTAGCATCGCCTTTTACTGCCAGAACAGCTAATGAAACTCCATTTTAAGGAGTATTGAAATAGAAAGCTCCTCTTTTTGTTGGTACGTCTGTTTGCAATGCTTTGGAAGAACTCATTATGAAACATGTTTCATTTGCTAAAAATTACTTACACTTCTGTAAGCTAGTTAAGGCTGAGATGCTTGCTGAGGGAAAGTATCTCTACTCTAGTTGAATGGTAGTGACATTTGACTAAACTGCAAATTCACAGATCAGCGTCAGAATCGAACGCCTTGCAATAAAAAAAATAAGCCATAGAGATTTTTTTTTGTTTCTGGCAGTCATCCCTTAACTTAAGGGGAAATGCAGATTGTATGCAATCAGCCTGACAATAATCTTCCATACATTAAAAATGACACTTTAATCCTTGAATGGGCATTTGTAATCATTTCCATTTTCTGCAATAGCATACAGTTTATAATTTATGTGCCCTATATGCTTACGCAGAATTGGCAGTGCAAACTCATTTCTTTGTTCCTGTTTATTTCTATAGCATGTAAAGTGACACAATACTTGCATATTAATACAGTAATTAAAACATTTCACATGTATTATCTCAGCCATCCTTACAGGTAAGAGGCCAGTATTATAACCTCCATACTGGGGAGGGGGAGGGGAAATAGCAGCTTGCTTAAGACTACCTAGTGAGTTTATGGATGAGGTGAGACTTGAGAGACTTCCTAACTCATGGCTCACACTCTGGGCCGCTGTAGCACATCAGCACTCCTGCTGCTTCAGAGGTGCACTTTCTGCCGGGTTGACTTGTTAAACCTCACAGATGCGTAAAACTGCCTTATACTGAGTCAGACCATTGGTCTATCAAGGCCAGTCCTGTCTCCTCTGATTGGCAACAGCTGTCCAGGGTCTCCGGCAGAGGTCTTGTGGTTTCTTTTAACTAGAGATGCTTGGGGTTGAATCTGGGACCTTCTGCACGCGCAGCAGAGACTCTGTCCCTGAACCACAGCCCCTGGTCACCGAGCCTCTTTTTAGGCCCCTGTGACAATATCGGGGCAAAAAGCAAACTAAAGCAGATGAACAATTCCTTCTAGTTACATAATTGTGTGTGTGTTAAGTGCCGTCAAGTCGCTTCCGACTCATGGCGACCCTATGAATGAAAGTCCTCCAAAATGTCCTGTCTTTGACAGCCTTGCTCAGATCTTGCAAATTGAAGGCTGTGGCTTCCTTTATTGAGTCAATCCATCTCTTGTTGGGTCTTCCTCTTTTCCTGCTGCCCTCAACTTTTCCTAGCATGACTAATTACATAATTAGAGATGGGAATTTGACAGATTCTCTTTACCAATTTATTTACCTGTAGCAAAAGAATAGTTTAAAACTTTTTAAAGTTTTGTGTGTTCCTTAGTAGGAAGGGAAGGAAGAAATGTGTTAAAATAATGTTTTTAAAGCATCGTTTAAAGTAAAATACAAACTTTGCTTTGTAGGAGAGGTAGACAGAATTAGCAATCATGTTGTAGTTAGCAAAATGAAAGCACCCTGGCAGGTGGGTTACGTAGCATTGTCTATTATGCAAACACAGCAGTGGTGGACTGCATTGTACATGGTTCTGGCAAAATGAACTCCAGCGCACTCATCACATTGGAATTGTGGTGCTTGTATTGAGTGGAACGCATTAATAAGTGGCGTAATTAAGCCGTCCATGTGAGTCATCTAAATCCAAAACCAAAGAGAAGTTGATACATTATAAAATTCTCTTTTGAGGAAGGTGAATTCCTTAGCAGATTGCAATAAACATTTTATAGGCATAGTAATTTTATTTGACTTGTCTTGCTGAATAATGAGGTGATGTTTAAATCATGTCTAAAGAATTATTACCATTGGGAGAAAAAAACATGAATTAACAAACGCTGTATATCCCATTAAGCTATATGCAGAAGGGCAGAGCAGAGGATGGATATATTTCAGCATATCAGACTTGAGAAAATGGAGCAAGGATTAGAGGTATAGGATTTTAAAATGGAAAGGTCTGAAGGGATAGTTGATATCACAGAGATTTCTTCTAGGTAGGGCCAGTTCCAGGTTTTAGGGAGCCCCAGGCAGAAAGTTCCCAGGTCCCCTGTCTCACCCCCAGCCACCGGCCCCTCCCCACCACCTGCCTGTGTCCCTCCCACCGGCTTCTGCACAAGCTTTCCCGCCACCCATGCTCCCAGCCACGCACATGGCCTTCCTCCAACAGCCCTGGGCAATGCATGTGGCCAGGAGTGGGGGCAGCAGGAGAATTCACAAGTGGGGAAGGTGCACAGGCAGGGAGGGGGGCAGTGGCAGTGGGCCCCACCTCAAGGTGTGCAGGTGCCAGCCCTGCTTCTAGCTATTTGATTCTGTGGTCCATAGCTTCAGTTGCTTGCAGAACTAGCTAAGCTCTCTGACAGATATTTATCCAAACTATCCTCAAAAGTCTTTAGAGAGATTCCCCCCCCCCATGAACTGTACAACTTCCCTCCACCATCACTTATTTTAACAACTTTTAATGTTACCATCTTTGCATATATATATTCACATATTTTCCACATATTTCACATATCATCCTTTTTCTATATGTTAAGTGTGGTACTGGAGGCTAATTCACACCACCATGTTTGTTCCTGAGTGAATGTAGTGTAGCAGCTAAGCCTTGTATCTGGGAACCACCATGGCGTTGGTTTGAACCTTCCCTCTGCCACAAACTGAGTAGGTGGTCTTAGACAAGCTGCTATCTGGAGTATGGGGATAAAATGCTGACCTTCTTTACAGTATTTCTCAAAAGAAGCATGTGAAGTGCTCTGAGGATTCTAGGGCCCTGAGGCAGTGGCTTGACTTCACTGAGACTGGAACTAGGAGCAACAGTGTTGGCAACCAGGAACCTCCTAACAACCCACCACATGAGCAACATCTGAAATTCTGTAGTGGGGTTAAGACCTTAGATTCTGTGTCTCTTCCTTGTCTTTGGTAGTGTCTTCCATAAAACAATTTCGAATGGCAAGGGCATATACAGATAACTTCTTGGTATCTGCTCTTTAACTTTGGGGGGAGAGGAATCTAATGGTCAGATAAAGGCCAAACAAGTATACTTTTCACAAGTATATGTCTTTCCTAATACTGTTTTTTTCTCATTTAAGTGGGGGAAATTTGCAAAAACCCTCCTGTGGCTTAAAACCCTCTGTGGGCAGTGGCCCTGGCTTTGTTATGGAGTATCTTTCAGCGGCTCCTGTGGCTGTCACATAGGTGGCCACACAGAAGCCTAGTAATTTTAACATCAATTATGAAGCATAATTATTAAGTTGTTGTAGAG
The DNA here is from genome assembly GCF_029931775.1 of Euleptes europaea. Lineage (NCBI taxonomy): Eukaryota > Metazoa > Chordata > Lepidosauria > Squamata > Sphaerodactylidae > Euleptes > Euleptes europaea. The sequence continues at coordinate 62,908,916 of NC_079318.1, forward strand.
CCGCAGAGACAAAAGCCTGGTGAAATTGCCTTCTTTTTTACAGCAATTACAGACATTTCCACAGTGCTATATTTATGGGCAAAAGCAGCTTTTGAATTTCACTGTAAATTAACTTTCCTGCTATATTTATTTGGCCTCTTCTTTGCATGCAAAAGAGGAGCTTGGCTGCCAGCTGGGATTTCATAAGTCTGCATTCAAAACGCCACGGGGAAAAATACATGCTCCTTAAGTTCCTCATGCAGGAAATGGGAGGAGGGGAGATATGAAATTTTAAGCAGCAGTTGCTTGATTCCGAGCTATTCTTTATCCCCTTTTACCCAAGGTGACCTAGAACTGCGGAAGTTCATTAAGTATTCATTCAGCTCCTGGCATTGTCTTTGATCACCATTAAACCTTTCCACAAAATGGATCCAATTATGTATTTGGGGTGGGTTTTAAATGACACTTATTCTCCTTTAATAGAATTGCTGTTTGCCTTTGGAGCAGCACAAGACCAACAAATGCTTCAGGAAATAGAATAGTTGTGTGGGGGAGTACCACTAGCGCTTTTGCATATATAATAGAACACTCAAAGAGAGGCCTGGTGCAGACATAATGCAAACCATGTTCTTTAAATCAGGAACCAGCCTTGGGAATTCTTGTTCCGTCCCCCTCCTCTCCTCTCCTCTCTTTCCAGTGATTACCTCATAGACCAAAACCACAGTTAATGTAAACCATGGTTCCTTTGTAAATTAGAGGTGGGGAAAGCATGGTTTGAAGGGAGTTTTCTGATGGATTACAGGGAACCTGTGTGATGTGAACCATGGTTTGCTTCAGCGTGCATGTGTTGTGAAACCATGATTAATGTCATGAAGGGAACAAATATGAGAACTGATCTAGCATTTGACTTGTGTGTATGTGTGTGTGGCAAGAGTTCCCACTACAAAGAACCTGCTGTGACAGCTATTAAAAATGTAACAATTGTTTTCATCCTAAAATACTATGCTGGAGAAAGGGCAGATTACAGACAAGATAAATAATAATTTTTCTTTTCATTTTGCAGACACATTTGCCAGTAAAGTAGCAGCAACACAAGATCAATATGCAGATGCTTCCATAGGTAATGTCACCGGTAGCAATGCTGTGAATGTTTTCTTGGGGATTGGCGTAGCCTGGTCCATCGCCGCCATTTACCATGCAGCCCACGGCAATACGTTCAAAGTCGAGCCAGGCAACCTGGCTTTCTCCGTCACCCTCTTCACTATATTTGCTTTTATCAGTGTTGGTGTGCTCCTCTACCGGCGGAGACCGGAGATCGGAGGTGAGCTGGGTGGGCCACGGACTCCCAAGATTCTGACCTCATGTCTCTTTGTTCTCCTTTGGCTCTTGTACATATTTTTCTCGTCTCTGGAAGCCTACTGCCACATAAAAGTCTTCTAAAGGAACTATTGGAAGATAGCATCTATATGTATCTATATATAGAGAGAGAGATATATAGATATAGGTCTAATATTATTGAACGGAGGAAGAAGAGACATTTGCCATGTTCACTTATCTACTGATGGAATGTAGCTTTGCGGTAAAAGTTTGAAATCTGCAGGATTCTTCACCAAGGGCAGCACTATAGGAATGGAGACATGGATGCAGGGCCATCTTTGCAACTCTACCTACAAGATCATGATGGAGTTACTTTATATCCCCCTCCCTGGATAAGGACCGATCTGAGTGCAGTGACATAAGGCCAGGTTTAACTATATCATGTTGGGCTTAAAGAGGAGTTCTTGATTTTCTTTTAAATAACTTTGTTGCCTTCTTCATATCTCAAGAGTGAGCCAAATCGTCACCCTCGAGAAAAACAAGTGAGTGTGGACTGCCATACAAAGTCCAGGGGATTTCTAGCCCATGCTGGTTTCTGTTTTTCTGTTTTGCATTTATTTCTCCCCCATACTGTCCAGAGGGAGTACAAATTTCACATCAATCCTTTGTTGTTTTTCTGGACTCTGCTTATGATCAGCGTATCCAATTTCATTTTAAAAAGAAAAAGGAAACTTCTCAAACAATATCTGACCAGTGCTCCATTTGCTCCCAAACTGTAGATTACAGACATGCCCAAAGCCCTAATGTGTAACTCCTGCTTCAAACCCCCTTTGTTTTTCTTTTGTTTTGCCATTGTTATGATCGATCTGGTCAGATTGAATTTCAGTGGCCTCCTATGCCCTTCCTCCCTGACAGTCTTTACTGCTGTGCTCCTCTTCATTACTCCTGTTTGGGAATGCTTTCATGGTACTTGTTGTAACACTTTGCATGAATGAAGCAAACCATAATCTGTAATATAACATTGAATAGCGATAGTCTGTTCAGCAATGCCGTTTGAACATTGAAGAGGCGAGAGTATTTTCTTCCCACTTTTTTTTGATCTTTTTTTCATTTTCAATGAACAGGATGAGAGGCAGGAAGTGTTAGGTATTCTATTGCTGTTCATACAGCCCCTGAGAAGCAATAACCAAGAACTGTGGAGATGCAGGTGTTTTTAAAGGGAAGAAACTCTGCCAGATGCACCAAGTAGAGACTTAGGCCACTGTGGGAAACCATGCTTAGGATGAACATGAATGTAGGAAGCTGCCTTATCTTGAGTCAGGCCAATGGCCCATCTAGCCTAGTATTGTCTGCTCTGGCAACTGCTCTCCAAGGTCTCAGGCAGAGGCCTTTCCCAGCCCTGCTGCCTTTTAACCAGAGACTGCATGGGTTGATGCTGGGACTGCCTGCAGGCAAGGCATGTGCTCTGCCACTGAGCTACGGATGAGTAGAGCCTGCTTTGTGACTATGAACTCAGTGGGGCTCAGCCTTGTTCCTACTAAGAGTTTGTTATTGGGTTGAGGCCTAAATAAAAGGAATACCCTGGGGCTTTTTTTTCTTTTTGCAAGCATCAGTTCACTCCCACGATGTATTTATGCTGCATTTTCCTCTATCTTCAAACAGCTGATGCCAAATGCTTGGTCTCCCTGCTTGTCATTGTCTCTGCTGCAGCACTGTAAAAACCTGTAGGATAATGTGGTCTTCACAAAGGGCACCTTGAAGACAGATCAATTCAAATTTATTGCTGTCTGGTAGATGGGGGGGGATTATCACCACCGTCCACCGACCTTCAGAGCAGCAAAGTGTCCTGCTTAGCAAAGTGACAGCTCTTGCATTGTCCAGAAGTGAATACATGTATCCCCAGGCATTAGGGATGTAACTACTGTTATTTATTATTGGCAATGTACTCCATGCTGAACAATGCACAGAGAGGTTCCAAAACAGCCCCTTCTTTGGAGATGTTACCATCTGGCACGCAGGTACAGTGCAACAGATCTACCTGAAAGTGCTTGTTTTATTGCTGTTTTTGTTGTTGATGTTTTTCATTTTCATTAGTCTTTTTCACATACCGGTTTTATTTTGTCCCCTTCTTTGGTGCTCATGGAAAGAAAAACCTAGTAGGAAGGGGATAGAACAAAGAAGGTTGGTCGCTGGAGATGCACTAAAGGCAATGCGCAAGAAGCCAGATGTCAGAGTTGGGAAATCATATACACGGAGAGGAGAATCACTGCAGTGCAGCAGGAACCAAAGAAGAGAGATAAATAGGACCCAGTTTCACGGGACATTGAATTTGACCCTGAGATGTCATTGGGCAAGCACTGCCAGGATCTCTGAGGAGCTGTAGAATATGGGGACTCTAGTTGCTTGGAACTGGCCAGTGGAGATGAAATTGGTACAGCCAAGAGGAACAGTTTAAGCAGGCAAGTTAACAGGGCACAATACAAGGAGGTTTGTGGGGAGAGAAGCCACTGAAACTGTTGGCTTTTCTACCCTGACAAAGCAATGAGATCTGATAGTGGGTAGAGGAGTGTCTCTCTGAGGAAAAGGTATGATACTGTTGTTGCCCTCCCAGGTACAGTCCATTAAAATGAGGTGCAGAATGCAGCCTCTTTATGAAAGCAACACATCAAGGCTGCTCCTTCCCTGGCCACATGGCAGAGAGCATTTGGGGGTGGGTTTTTTGCAAGCATCAGTTCACTCCCACAATGTATTCATGCTGCATTTTCCTCTATCTTCAAACAGCTGATGCCAAATGCTTGGTGTCTAGAACCCCATGAAATGAAACCCCCATGTAAACATTCCCTTAGCTGCTGACACATTTGTCAATAGTGAGCACGCAGTGCGTCTTGCTTTTCCGAAGGGTATTAATAGAATGGAGCAGGTGCAGATCAGCAAAAAGAGGAATCCATCCATGATTTCCATACCCTGAAATGTTAGTCTTGTTTAGGAGTGTTAAGGAGTTCCCTTGTACCAAGTGACCTGGTTGGTCCATCTGCTCCACTGCTTTCTCTTCTGACCAGCAGTGCTCCTTCTGTCTTTCCCAAGCCTACTTTAACCAGGCATGCCAGAGACTGAAACAGATGTTTTTTATATGAAGTGTGTGCTGTACCACTGAGCTGTGGGTTTAACCATTGTAGAGTCAGTGGTTTTGCTTGTCCTCAAAGAGAAGTGAAAGTTAATGTTCCCTTCCACCCATGCATTTTTCTACCATCCAATAGCGGTATCCTAGCGCATCCTTTGAGCCTCTTTAGATCCTTTATGGATTCACGGACATAGTTGCACTTTGCTCACCATGGTCCAATTGCATGTAGATCTGATCATGAGCTGATGAAAAAAGAAGTATGTGTGCTGGGAACAAAGCAGTTGTCTGAATTAATCCTAAGAAGAAGTAATAATAAGAGACAGTGGGACCCTGTGTCCACGTGGTTCGGCTGGGCCAGAACATCAACTCCTGTAGAAAAAGATCATTCTGTAGCCATCGAAAGAGTGGTGCATGTTTGCTACAGTGAAGAATCAAATTCTGTCATTGCGGGGAAGGAAAAATATTGGGAAAGAAATGATCTACTTGTAGCGTCAGATTTCTTAGTAGATGTGGGGCCTTGGGATACAGTCTAGCTTTTTAAAAATCAATCAAAAGCTGGAATATGCCCACTTGCCCTCTGTCCAGTAAAGTCACAGGGACAGCAGTTGGCACACAAAGCCCATGCTCAGAAACGCCCCCCATTCATTTCACTGGAAAGGGACATTCGTCTCATCCATTGACACAAACTGGGAAATATATAAACACAAAGAGCTCTTAATCAAGCCTATTCTTCATTAGCTGTGATTGCAGAAATTAAGCACAGCTGGCCAGATGCGTGGTAGGGCCTTCTGGTTTAGCTGAAAAGTCATGAATGAAATGTTAATCACATGATTGAAAAAGAATGGAGGACAGGCTAAGCTTTCATTCACTTTGGACAATCTGTGGAATGCTTGAATTCTCCTGGTTTTAAGTTTTTCTTTTAAAAACTGAATGAGCAATTTGTTTTTCTGTAAATCAGTTTTCACTTTTGATGAGTTCTTTTTTGTTTGTTTTCATATGATTTGTTTATTACGAGGGAAGAGAATTAAGCAATGGTTTGGGATTGTTCAGGGATTTATTATTATTAATTATTGTTGCAACATGTCTGCGTAAATTTATTTCATTTCATCTGTTTGTTTCCTTCAGTTTTTATTTGCGTGTATTGTGCACAGAACAGAGAGACAGTGAGTACACTAATTGTGATCAATGGTACACCGAGGCACAAAAAATAAATTTATCATTGGTTCTGATTTAAAGATTAGTGTTGCATTTTCCCTTTGCTTTGTCTCATTTCCTTGTTCATTGACTCATTTCATTCATTTTATTTTTTAATGATTATTTGATAGATTATTTGATAGATTTCATCTTTGGCTAAGAAAATAATGGACTCCCGCAAAGGTTAAGACTCAAATGCAAAATAATGTAGCCAGAAATAACATCCATCCATCTCCCATTTAGTTGTTCTGGCTAAATAAAATGCTCAGAGAGAAAGACCTTTTTTTATTCATTTCCCATAAATGTACATACAAGAAATCACACAAATTCAAAATTATTACAATTTTCTACATTGAAAATGATTGAATTAATATTCTTCTATCCCTCAACACTCAGAATTTGACTGACGTTGGGATTGTGGAGTTTCAAAACTAACCTACAATTTGTGCCACAGCTCAAAAAGCTCTGCAAGGTTTTGATGGCCAAGATATGCAATTGTGTCTTTTGATTTTGATCTGCAATGACGAAGTGTTGTAGTATTGATTTATTTAGATAAATATTGATACCCCACTTTTCTGACCAATGGGTACCCAAAGCAGCTTACACCATCATTCTCCCTCCTCCATTTTATCCTCAAAAAATAACACTGTGAGATATGTTTGGCTGAGAAAGTATGACAAGTTTCCATGGCAGGGTGGGGATTCGAACCCAAGTCTCCCAGATCCTAATCTGACACTCTAACCACTTCACCACACTGACTCTGTAATGTTAAATACTAAACCGGGGTTTCCCTCCTCCCGCACCAGTTTTCACCCTTCTCTGTCTTCAGCAGCTGTAGCTCTATTGTGCCCCCGGACACTATCATCCCAGTTCAGCAAGGTAGATTGATGTTTAAAAGCTCCTTCATGCATTCCTGATGCATGTCTAGCTGCACATTGCTATCCTCATTGTCATGTTCATCTGAGTCCTTCTGCCTTTTGATGTAAATGGGGATTCTTGTGCCTATCCAAGGCCACAAGCAGCTGCACACAGCTAGTTGAGTACAACTAGAATTGAATTGGACCAGCAATATTATATAACATTTGCCACGCCTGTACCTCAAAGCGTGGCCAGAAGCAGTCTTATTCAGAAACCAGTGACACTTAGCACATCCAAGATCTGAAGGGGGGAATGTGGTTTGTAGCTGTAGTATAAATATTTAAACATGATGGAGTCTGTTTGTTCAGACTCAAAAGCCAGTGAGCCGCTTACTCATACAATAGGGGATTTATGTATTGGTGGATTCACACATTCCTGTGGGCTTTTTTCACCGTGTAATTGCAGTTTGAATTTTCCATCCCTTCTTCCCATGATCATCTTTTCAAAGAGTGCAGGAAGTAATGCTCCTTGGAAAGAAAGTTCGTAATGATCACAAGGTCATTGACCATAGGAACAGTTTCTTCTGCTAAGAAAACCTTATTAGAATCAACTGTGATTATGTTATAATCTGTTATCTATTGAAATGCACAGGAATTGCCTGTGCCACACTTTAGACCACAGGCATCAGCATGTTGTACCAGTGGAGCAGAGTCAGGAACCTTGTGGTGCTCCTGGATTGCAGGAGCATCTGGGATAGTCAGGCCTGCATACCTGCATGCCTCTCCCATGTTGCACTGTGTGTATGTATACATGAATTCTTGAACACTTGTCAGAAAGGTTGGCCACGAACTTTGTAATCATCTGTCACCCTTGTTCAGTGCCAGAGTGAAAAACTATGCATTCAGTATGACTGGGAAAGGCAGCAGTGCTTAGGAAAGCAAATTCTGTCACCATTTCTCACTATGTAGCACTTGCAGCCCCATCCCTATGGGGGAGGAACAGGGGGGGCTCGTTAGCCCAGGGGGAAAAAACCCATACCCTGGCGACTGACCCGTGGTCCTACCCAAGAATGACTAGTACACGTAGCTGGAGTGAAACAGGCCACAACTTTATTGATTACAGCGTTAGGCATTGGCAAGCATGAAGGGCAGGATCCAGGGATCAGCTGACCCGTCTGTCAGCTGATAGCACCCTGCGCCCAACCCGTCTGCTGGGCGCAGCCTGAGATGGCAGTATGCCGGGTCCCCACGTGGGCGGAAGCCAACTGTGTGGTCCACTGCCACTTGGGAGGAGGCCAAACCGCAGCCCCTGAGGCAGGCTTTACCAATCATGGCCTCCCCAAAAAACCCAAAATTTCTGGCAGGGTTTGAGCTTTCGCGAGCCACATCTGAAGAAGGATCTGAAGAAGTGAGCTGTGGCTCACAAAAGCTCATCCCGTCAGAAATTTTGTTAGTCTTTAAGGTGCTTAAATTTTGTTAGTCTTTAAGATACTAAATAAGTGGCTATTTGCTGCCCTTTAATAATAACCCAACTGACCCTGTGAAGTCACTGTTATTCCCACTTTACAGAGAGGACAGTGACAAGAGCCTGATTCTTACGTCATTGGCACGCCATAGCTGCTGCTTCCCTGTAGCCAGATACCATGTTTCATCCATGGCATTTGGTCAAGGAATTAAGTAGGGCTGGTGGGTCATGTGAGAAGTAACCTCACCAATGCCGCTCCATCAGCTATTGTTGCAGGAGTCCATCATGAGAAGCTAAATTTACAAGTAGGGCTGTGACATTTACTACGTGAGCTGGTTGCCCTAATCGATGAAATCTCCGTTGATCAATTGAAATGGTGCCCCTGATTAACTGGGCAGTACCTTTTCAAAATACGGTGTATTATTTCTAACAAAAAGAAAAACACGATGGGTAGAAAAACAAGAAGTGATGGGCATAGAGATGGGACATCCTCTAAGAAGGGATGTCTTAGAGAAGGCATTCTTCTCTCATTCGAGAGGGAAATGCCTCTTCTAAGGTGGTGTCTTTGGCAACATCAGCTTTCACCATCTGAAAACAAATATTTTTTTAAACTGTTCTTTTATTCTAGGTGTGCAGTTTTTATTAATAAATCTGTTAAATGTCAAATAATTAATTGACTACGATTTTTTTAACTGGGTGACTATTAAATTTCAAAAAGTTCAGAATAATGTAAATCATACAGATATCAAGGTAATAAATGGGTTTTCCCTCCCCCTCTAAAGCTTTTATGTCCGTCTTCCCTCCCCCCCCCCCCCGGCTGAAATCAAGGCAACTGACTTAAAAAATTATCAGACCCAGAACGATAAGGTTCTTTGTTCCGTCAATTAACTGAACTCAGTGAGGTGGAATAACTGTTGCCTCTGGGAATAGTCTTGGGAGAGGGAGGATGAGCAAGGAGGGCTTGCTGCTCTTGCTTTTATTATCGGGGTTAAAAGACTTTGCAGCCCAGTTCTGTAAGCTGCACTCAGTCAGCAAAACTGGAGTGAGGGGGAGAAAAATTACAAATGGGCAGAAAATGAAGGTGGGCCTGCTGCCAGAACTCTGCCCGTTGTAGGGTTGCCAGGTTCCTCTTCGCCACCGGTGGGAGATTTTGGGGGCAGAGCCTGAGGATGGTGGGGTTTGGGAAGGGATTTCAATGTCATAGAGTCCAATTGCCAAAGTGGCCATTTTCTCCAGGTGAACTGATCTCTATCGACTGGAGATCAGTTGTAATAGCAGGAGATCTCCAGCTAGTACCTGGAGGTTAGCAACCTTAGCTCGTTGTGATGCTGAACAAGAGCATCTCCTTTACCAAAGCCAGTGCCAGATGAGTCAGAGAGTCTTAACTGATACCCACTCTTGAGTGAATGATTCTTTTTTAACTAGTGGCGCAGTTCCTACACTTAGGAGATACAAGCCCTGCATCCTCATAGCCGGAGCCAGCTTCAAGGGCCTCTGTCACCACAGTCAGTGCTGCTGGTGTTCTCTGCTGGTGACAGCTGCTTCCTAAAGGGCATTTGGTGTCAGGGAGTCCAGGAGCTTGAACCCAACCTAGTCTAGTGAGCCACTTGGAGCTGCTCATGATCTGGCTTCAGAGTCCTTCAGGGTAGGCCTCCAAGTACTAGCTGGAGATCTCCTGCTATTACAACATCTCCAGCCGATAGAGATCATTTCCCCTGGAGAAAATGGCTGCTTTGGCAATTGGACTCTATGGCATTGAAGTCCCTCCAGTCCCCAAACCCTGCCCTCCTCAGGCTCCAACCCAAAAATCTCCATTTATTTCCAAACCCTGAGCTGGCAACCCTACTTCAAGAACAAAAGAGAATAGGGGTGTGCAGCATAAGTCCATGTGATTGGCAGATCACATTAAGCCTCTGGGTTGGTCAGGCCTGGAATAAATAAGATCCTCGCCTTCTGCCCTAGGGTGGTCAACAAAATAGTACTTTTGGCACGCTGCACTTCCAGTTTGTTTCTCAAGACCTCTGATCCAGCAAACGGTCATGGAGACTCTTGGAGAGAACCTGCTCCATGCCAGACCAAGGAGAACTGGACGGCTAACAGCTGACCAGCTTCCAGGGTGCAATTGTAGGACAGATTCAGCAAGAGAGTACCAAGGATAGCAGATAGATAAGAGAGAGCACATAAGGCATTAGGGATGTGTAACATCAGATACTGTGACTGTCAGGCAGTATGAAGTTTTTGGATTGGCTGGACCAAATATAAATACTAGAAACCTGCTGTTTGACCTTTACCTAGGGTTGCCAACCTCCAGGTAATAGCTGGAGATCTGCTATTACAACTGATCTCCATCCAATAGAGATCAGATCACTGGGAGAAAATGGCTGCTTTGGCAATTGGACTCTATGGCATTGAAGTCTCTCCCCTCCCCAAACCACGCCCTTCTCAGGCTCTGCTGGTGGCAAAGAGGGACCTGGCAACCCTACCTTTACCTCAGTAGCCCAGCCTACCTATTTCACTTCTCACCCTGGCCACTGGACTTAGGAAAACTGGGTTGGAGGACACACTCTCCAGGTCTGGATTTAGGGGTAACCACTGTCATTCCTGGCGTGTCCCTGACAGTTTGACAGTGATAGATACAAGAAGGAGTCCTTGCAAACCCACAGAACCATTATAATGAGTAATCATGCAGCAACTGCATCTACTATTATTGATAAATGAGGCTGGAATTAATTTTTTTTAAAAAAAATAGGCCTGCAAGTTGAGACTGTCATAGGTATGTCTGTTGTTCTTAATGTACAATATTGAGATTCAGGAGTCTGCAGTATGTTAATCTGAGCTGTTTACTCACCATTATGCCAAGAGCTTTGGAACCTGTAGTTGGAACGATATGAGACTGACTTCTGTTTGTTCAGGAAAATACAAGGGCAGGCAGATGCAAAATGAGAAAGACAATGTAAATAAAATAAAAGATGAAAAGCGGAGATAAGAAAGTGGGGAAAATAAGATTCAACGAGTGAAGCAGAGATATGTATAATTATGAGAGAGAAAAGGAACAAGGAATAGGGCGAAAGGATGTGTTCTTTCACAAAGAACATGAGAAATTATCATTGGATCTCCCACTTCGTTGAAATGAAAAGCTGCAGTCCATCAGGAAGATCTGCACAATCTTGGCAGAAATAAATGGCTTTGGGCACAGTTCCTATTGATTTGCAATGGGATTTGCACAGGAGATCTTCCCAAAATATTGTGATCAGAGTCTTATCAAGTGGCAACAGACCCAATATTTCAAGGGGAAGCACTGTGGACTCGTCACCTGGCTTTTCACACCCTTGCCATTTGCCTGACAGACATGCGCACATCCCAGCAATCTAAAGCCATCTGCCTCACTCTTAGCCATCGGCTACAAGCATGCATTTTACAGTGTCTCAGCACATGAGCATTTCTATATTCATTTTTCACCTTGCTTTAAAAAAATGGAAACTTTTCAAAGCTAGTTGCAAAACATCTTTATGGATTTGGGGGTGTCTTTTAGGCTGCTTTCACACGTTGCATAATGCACTTTCAATGTACTTTAACGATAATTTGCAAGTGGATTTTCCTGTGTGAAACAAGAAAATCCACTTGCAAATGATCTCTAAAGTGTACTGAAAGTGCATTGGAAGTGCATTATCCAATGGGCATGAAAGCAGCCTTAGTGGTGTCACAGGCAGATGCCAGTCAGCATCATCCACAGTTCAATTTTCTGCAAAGTCAAAGAACTACATTTTTCAGCCCTCAGCTCTGGAGAGATAAAAGATACGTGAGTACAGAATGCAATGAGGATACTTCCAAACCAGTCTTGCTGCTTTACAAAGGTTATGTTTGTCTTTACACTTCTCAAAAATTATCCAAAAACACTTCTCAAACTTACTGAGACCTTAGAAGAAGCCAAGCAGCATTTCCTTTGTTTGTTTGCTTGTTAGAGCTATTTTTTTCCACTTCATGAACACAGAAAGCAGTGTAGAATAATTAATTGATAATTATACATTTCAAAACATGATGCTATTATTAATAGCATTGTTATTTTCTCTTTCGGAATGAATTGTTCTTTAGCTGAAGCCATTAATAAATCAGATGGGACTCTGCTACCCTCTCAGCTAAACAAGTTGCAAAGAATCATTCTGGCTGAAGATCATCCTAGAGGGAATTACTATTTACTAAGCCGCTGCAAACCTCTAAAATGCGTATTTCTGACGCACAGCAAATAGGATTTTCTTCACAGGATTTTCCCCTTACCCAGCCCTGATTTAGCACTAGCACTCTATCAAAATAAATGAGCGATCTGAAATGAAATGCCTTGTTTTACCTAGTGTATTAAATCTGAATGAAGGCCAAGGTACTGTGATTATTTTGCAGCCTTGGAGCCTGTGTTTTTTTTCTATTTGCTAGTTTTTCCTTAAAACATTATCATTGCTTGGGAGGCTTTAGAGCAGTAGATGCTGTGGCCACAGTTAATTTACTTCGTGCAAGTTTTTTTTCCTCAGTTGAATAGTTTGAGTACTCTTTGATATTATTAATAAATACTGTCCTTTAACATTTTGGGCTCCATTAAACATAATTGAAAACCAGGCATTTAAAAAAAAATTGCTCCCACCTCTATTCTTCCAATAATGCATAACACAGAAATATGTTGGACATATTCTGCAGCAAAAACCTCAAGTATAAACCGGAGAACTATAATACTTGAACTATAATACTTAAAGTGCCTTATATTGAGTCAAATGATTGGTCTATCAGGGTCTGGATCATCTAGGCTGACTGGTAGGCAGCCTACTGCCTGATACTTGTAACAGGATCAGATGTGGGTTGAGCTTGGAACCTTCTGCATGCAAAGCAGATGCTCTATCAGTAATCCACATCCCCTCCCAAGAAAGTGGGCTAAAAAGCTCTAATTCCCAGTTCCCTCACAGATTACTTTGGAGGGGAGCCATGACAGGTAAACTGGTATCAAATATAAACATCTTGTGCAGATATGTCCATACTGGGACCAAATTCTCTGCCAGTCCTCTAAACATAATTATCTTGGAGCATTTTATAAAACTATCCTGATGGTGGTACTTGGACCACTGGTTACCAAGCTGTGGTTTGTGAGACTGGTAAGTGATTCACGGCTGGTCCATATCCTTTGTCTCCATGTGCAGCATTCTGAAGCCACAGCCCTCAATTCTGAAGCCACAGCCCTCAATTTGCAAGATCTGAGCAAGGCTGTCAAAGAGAGGACATTTTGGAGGACATTGATTCGTAGGGTCGCCATGAGTCGGAAGCGACTTGACAGCACTTCACACACACACACACAGCATTCTCCCAAAGAGGAAAAGAAAAGAAGCTGCCATGAACTGTTTTTACTTTGAAAGCCTGGAAAGAATAGGAAGGAATGTGGCAGTTTTCTGTTCTTTAAAAGGGTCTCAGATATAAGAGACAGAATGATAAGAATGAATAGGTATAGATGAGTATAGTATACCACCGTAAACATGCTTTAACAAATTTCCTCTCACACATGCTCTGTAAATTCTCAGAATGTTATTAAGGAGAACAGAGACGGTGCTTAATTTTTAGAAAGGCAGGGGCTCGGACCTCTATGGTGGTCCGGATAATCAGCCATGAAAGGAAACCCAGCTCCTAAATTCTATGAAGGAACTTAGTGGGAGGGGGAAATGCACTCATTTTGCTCTTTTTTCATCAAAACCATTTGTTATTGCATTGTTTGATTCCATATCTTTGTCTGTAGAGAGGGAGGAATGGTGGTAAGCGTGGAGGGAGGGCACAGCTAGCCCAGCATACCTTCTTGGCATGTGTCCCCCCAAGGTTAAGTTGACACAGCTCCACTTCAGGTAAACATCTCATGTGTAAGCTGCTACTCTACAGAGTATGAAGTTGCTTTTTAGATGAGAACAGAAGGAGCTGAAGGTACCTATCCAGAAAAGTTATCTGTGGGGACAAGGAGCAGCTTGGGTTTGGAAAGAAACTGAAGTTGAGATGACAGGTCCAAAGGCATCCAGCACTTCAAAAAGTATGTTTTTCACCCAGGCAATCCTTGTTCTGTCACTCTAACCACTACACCACACTGGCTCAAGGATGCTATTTTTTTACCCCCTACCCTTCAATAAGAAAAATTGCTGTTATGGTCCAGCAACCAAAATTGTCAAAGGAGTGGATAATAAATTTGATATAAGATGTTTTGTGTAGCAAGAATGCAAAACATTCTGTCCCCTTTGAAACACAGAAAGCATGAAAAGGACCTCCAATTGGCCCAGCTCTGTAAGGGAATCTGAACTGTAAGGGAAATAGGGATTTATTATTTCATCCTATTATTTCATTCATCATGCACTATTCCTGTAAGTTGCCTTTTCCTCTAGTCCAGTAAGAGCGATCCAGATATGCAAGCAGCTTTCCTTATGCTTTGCCAATGCGAATACACATGCCCATGTATAGTGTGATGTACATCTGAGATCTATTGATCTGGCACAACACATCCTTTTCATGAGATGGGGATGCACGAGAACATCTGTGTCTACCAGATGTTAAGTGTACCCAGGAGCCATTGGCTACAGGTGGACTGAGGCCTTGCTTTATTTATTTTGTAGTTTTCTGATAAAATGGTAAAACAAAATCATGTTTATATGAACACATTTTCTGGAGTGCATACTCCTTTGTACACTTAGATTACAACATTCACTGAGTCCTGCTTTTCTTTTGTCTTTCCATTATGTGCCACTACAATGGCTTTTGTTCATTGGGAGCCTCTTCCGTTCTACAAGAGTGTTCTCCTCTTTTGAGCTATTCTGCTAGGCGCCCTTCTTGAAAGTTTCTTGGCATTGGACTCTTTCTGTAAACTTATCAGGCTATTTCAGTTATAGTGAAGGCTGGAAGAAGATGAGAGAGCAAGAAAATGCCTGTGTGTTATTGTTAATTTCTATTTTTAAATACCAAGGCAGCGATGTGTGTACTGATGAAGACCATAGATGTGCCTAAATAAAGAGGCAGACGGCACAGTGTTCCGGAAGAGGCAGTCCCCATGATAGGCACTTGTGCATTTGACTCTAGAGCTGTCAGAGAGAGGAAAACTCCCTACATGGAACAATTTGTTCCAAGGAAAACACATCCCTATGACTTCACAGCTGCAATAGAAGGACTCAGATTTTTGTGCGGGCACCAAGGATATACCCCTCCAGACATTAAGCAGCAACGTTATTTACACCCAAATCCTTTAGATGTGGTCAACTGTGACACCGTGTAGTGGCTTTTGCCACCCTATCCACCTACCTACCTACAGTGGCACACTGTGAACTCATGATGGGCCGAGTCCATCTTTTGCCAGCCCTACAGCATGGGATACTGTTAATGAGAAAAAACAGGAACTGAGAACTAACTAGATAAAACATTGAGAGATTCACAAATAGATCTCTCTGTCATTTTTATTGGTAAAGGCAGACTCAAGAACTCCCAGTTCAGATCCTGGGGTTGAGATAACTTCAGATGACCCCCAAGTGCTGGTTATTTGCTCTCCTCATTAATTTCTGGGGTATATAAGTGCTACATTTGGCAACAATGAGTACCATTAAGTCATGCTTCTTAAACCCAAGTATTATTTCTCTGCGACTGGTACAAATGTGTAAGACAGGCCTACTCACACGCGCACACACAGAGTCCCATGTCATGCATCCTATCTTAGGAGTCATTAAAGCAACATTTCCAGTCTATTCCTGAAATGACATAGATCACAGTGCCAGTAAAGCATACCCATTTTTCCCCACACTTATGCAGCAACCCAGATGGACAAGCAATGGCCGCATAACTACACAAATGGTGCCATTGCCATGCGTCCTTACATCTGATGTGAGACTAGGGTCTGTGAGATCCAGGTTCGAATCCCCACTATGCTATGGCCATTTGCTGGGTGACCTTGAGCCGGTCACACACACTCGATCTAACCTACCTCACAGGATTGTTGTGAGGATGGACAGGAGAATGATTTGAGCCACTTTGGGTTCCCACTGGGGAGAAAGGCAAGGTATAAATGAAGTAAATAATCCCACCTCCTTATTTCATGATGCAGCAACTCAAAGGACACTTCTCATGCGAAAAGTTTCTCATGGCACCCAGTCCCAGGGCTTTGAAATGAGATTTGTAATACAGATCCACATGGACAAGTCACAAAGATCCAAAGTGTTGCTTAAGTTCCTGCTTCTTAGCAATGTCCCTAATGGATGCCCATATGTATAAACTCAGAATGAGATCAATTGTATTGTCAGTAGCCACGAAAGCTTGAACTGCTGACAGAATAAAGCTTACATTTGGGTTGGCCTATATCTTTCCTTTAGGAACACCGACAACGCTAATGTTGCTGTTACTCAGCTTTGCCTTTTGTAATTAAAAAGATAATTTAGTTCAATGTTCCATATCTGTACAAAACCCTAACTGTTAAAAATAGACAGAAATGTATCCGCTAAGAAAGCTATTCTGTGCCTAACAATAATGTACTTGATTCCCTTACACGCTCTTTTAAGAACAAGGGCAAGATAACATCCTTTAAGAAAGGGATTGGGGTTCGTACTGTGCTACTGCTAAAACAATATGCCTATTTGAATGCAAATCCTGCTGGAAATAGAAAGGAAGTCAGAGTGATTTGCAATCCTCCATGTTGGCCTTAATACATGGCAAAGTATAAAAGAAAATTAAAGCTAATTATTTTGCTTTCAGGCTCATATGGGAGGGGTAGAAAAAACCATTAATCTGAATGACAGCCACTAAGCAGGATCCATCATACCTAAATTATAAAACAACAGATGAGGTTCTCAAATTCGCTCATAGTGAGGCTCTCCTAAACCAGGATTAACATGATACTACTATCCTCCCTAGCTCCAGGGACAGACAGTTGGGTTTAGATCCCATGGAAATCATTAAGACAAGCAAGTTGTGGCTGATTTAGGCCCCATTGATTTCAATGGCATTTAAACATGACTTCCTTTTTCTGGATTGGGCTCTGAGCTCATAAACCTAATGGCCCCATCTTGTCAATTTACAAAGAAAATAACATTTTTCCATTAAAGCCCATTAAATGGGCTTTGCATGTGGAGGAGTTTCATACGCTAACCCAAAAGGAATAGTTAGTTTAGGGTGCACACCAGATCGGCACTAAACATTGCTACTTGGACAATTATTTTTTGTTTGTTTGCAGAGCTATCTTGTAGCATGGTTGTGCCTAGCCACACATTCTGCTCTAAGATCTTCCCTTACTACCATATTTCATGTTCCAGAAAAAAAAAAACCATGGCATCTTTAGCGATCCTTGTTTTACTCATACGCTTGAAACCACTGCATTTGCCAAATTTGAAGCATGTGATATTTTTATTACAGTGTTCCACTGCATCATTGTAGTGGGTGGCCAGGCTTCCTTACTTTCCACGCAGCCAACGTATCTTGACCTGTTTCAATTTGGAATAGACTTTCAAAAAATGATGGTCTCCATAAAGGAATGTTCTCCATTCTCCTTAGATCTGATCCACAAAAGGTTAAAACCAGTGAGGTTTTGGACAGTGCTTGGTAAATGTCAGCTTGTCAGGCTAGATACTGTTGGCTGAACTTATTTACTTGACTAACATGCCCTGATTTATTTATTTATTTTGGCAGGATGAAGCAGGTAAATAATAGATAGGATCCCACAGGTCTGTTTTACTAATGGTAGCACTTTCCTCCTCCTGCATCTGGGCATGGCTAGAAAGTCAGGGGAAAACATCACTGATAGCTGGCTGGATCCATAGGATCCAACCCATTATGTTTTCATTTATTTTTCATGTGTGTGAGAAAGAGTTTGGTGCTACATGGTATGATGTACAGTATGGGCACAGTACTACTAAGGAGTGATAATGATTATTTATACAGTGCCACTAAGTAGTTACTGCAGTGCTAGTGTTACTAGTAGTAAGAAGTACTATATTTGCACAAAGCCATCAGCATCAGTGCCAATACAGTGAAATACAAGTAGCTGTGCTAAAGGAAGAAGATGAGAGACCACATCAGGGTTAATCACGCATGATCCTGCAGGTCCTGTTATCAAAGAGTAAAAAAGAAAAGCTTCATGGGACGATTACAGTTTTTTAGAGTGTTTGTTTTAAACAGGATCTCTCTGAGGTAGAAAGAGAAAATATTAAGCCAACCAAAGAAGAAGAATGGAGAGCAAATGTGAAGTCAACCAAAAGAAGCAAGACAGTACAGAGGGGTTGGAACCTATAAAAATACAAGAACAAAAGGAAGAGGTAGGGAATGGCTGAGAAGTAACCTGAAGGCAACAACAAGATTGGACAAAGAAGAAGAAAGGATCATGACAGAGAAGTGAAGATGGCTCTGTACACAACTCACAGCATCTCATCTGGCTTGGCCCTTGCTTCTGTATAGAAGCAAAGGAGTTGGGCCATATTGTATGGTTAGGTTCTCAGAAGAAGTCTGAAAGAATAAGATGCTTTGGGCAACTGAGGACTTGGTGAGAATCCTTGAGATTCATGAATAAAAAGAACAATACTAAGGAGGAAAGATGTTAGAGGTGTATCTAGCTTTCACTAGATATCAGTACCAGTGAATTGTACAGGCAGAAATGTCCATCAGAAGTACATAAATGGGTTTGCTCAAATAAACAGCTGCTATGTCTTCAGTGAGTAGTCGTGGTAGTCCAAAATAATGGTCTTTGATTATGAAAGGATACTTTCCCTGATGGCCTATGCTCCTTCTGAAGGAGAACACCTCTCAGAGCTAAATGGAAAGAGCAGAGAAGCTGATAGTTTTGCATTTGGAGATGTATTTCAACTAGAGTTTGCTGAAACAGAGACCCCCAGATCTCTGGAGATCTGCTGCCTGTTAGGAATCTGGGGGCTTCTGATAAGCTCTTCTTGCATATCTGAATTTTAAGTACATATTACAAAGAGACCGTTGTGTATCCCAATTTCTCTCATCTAAAGAAACTAAATCCTGTAGCTTCAGTGCTGCCCCTGGAACGTCTGAGAGCTTCAGGATGTGGGGAAGGATTAAGAGCATTGTGTAGTAGGCTACTACAGTAATTGAAGACCTCGTGGTGTTGATGGACAGTGGGACAGAGCCAGCAACAGATGTGAATGAAAATTTTATTGTATACAGCCATTGGCCATCACGATTTGCTAAAACAAATAAATAAAATACAAATACAATAGATTCACAAGTAAAATATTAAATAGATAATAGGATATACTAAAACATTTCAATTTAAAAGAAAAGTAGCTGTTTCTTCCGATACCATGTTAGACCTTATTTTCTTCATTGCAAGAGCAAAGAGACTCTATATGATGCATATGCATCAATATCAGATAACAGAAATATACTTTTCTCTGCAATAGATATTTGAGGACTTCTATCAGAAAGAGCAGGTTTTTTAAAGGACTCTTGATAGATTCAGAGGCTGAATGTTCCTTTGAGGGAGGCCCTGCCTTCTCGTTGCTGCCTGTGTTTATGTCATTTTTTTTTTTTTACTCTATTGTAAAAAATATATCGGTACACAATAGTTTCAAAATCCATGTAACCTGACATTAGAAACTAATGTTCCAGGAACCTTGGCCTGCAAGCCAGTGCTCCTGAAAAATTGTTTATCAGCCTGAGGGCAGGATGAAAAACTCCCGCAAGCTAGAAGTGGCTCCCAGGCCCACCTCTGATACAGAGCTATCGCTTGTCTTGCCTTAAGGGGAACAAAGGCACTAATTTTAGCAGCCTAAGTGGACAACAAGATTGGACCAGCACTGGTGCAATCTCACCAGTTAATTTAACCAATGAGAGGGTTCAGTGTATCTTTTCCCTCCTTGCCCATCCAAAACTGCTGTTAAGTCTCAAGCAACACTTGAGATAGTTTGGGGCTATTTTTAACAATGCATGACTGAGAACTGAATCGTAGTCCTGCCAAGAACATAGGCATATCCTTGTGATCCTCAAAGTACATTGATTATTTTGAGTTCTGACTTGCTCAGAAGAAAGGTGGGCGTATAAATATTTTAAACAAATAAATAGTATTTTTAAAGTTTCTGAAGAAAACATAAAACAAAACATTAAACTCCAATTAAAGCAACCCAAAATCTTACTGAACACTTTTCTAACATGTAAAACAGTGATAAAGTATTAGAAGCAAGTAAGATGGAAACTGAAATAAATCGCATCTCAACTCCCATAATTTGTACATTTCATTTTTAAATTAGGATTTTCTCATGTTAAGCTGAGCCATGTCAAGAAACAATGCCAGAATCCATGTTTCTGTTTGCAAAGTCTTTGCTTTTCAGTGGGGGTTGCCCAGGGGGTTGATTGTGCTCGCTGACTTCAGTACAGAATGGATTTTACTGTCCTTGATTCTTTGGTGTGTTATTGAAGTCAATGAGCTTAGAAGGATGTAACTCCATTTAGGATTGCATTGTGGTTCGTTAAGCACAAATAGAAAATATTGATCATTAATCAGGTTTTAATCAGATCCTCTGTTGAGGCTGATGGAGCTGTTTTCAGAACTGTAACATGCCTCTTCTATTTAAAAGGACTTTTCAAAAATTGCATTACCTGAGGAAGATAAATTAATGTAAGCTCATTATCACTGTTTTGTCATTGTTATAATTGTTTTCATCATCACACTTTTACAGTGGAAGGAAATAAATTTTGGGGAGATAAATCAATCGATGCATATCATCTTTGGAAAGTTCGTTTGCGCAAGTCACAGCGAAATGAATGAGAACTTTGTAGTGGGAAAGATTGTCGTCAATAACAGCCCATTCCTGAGCTTGGGAGCCGAATGGGCTTAGGAGGGACTTAACAACCCTTACGCCAGCATCCGTGCCACTTGCACCATGCAAACTGGCATGGATGCCAGCATAGTACCACTTGTGCTGCCCCCCCAGGACTGCTGCGGCAGAGCGGCGCACAGACGCTGGCTGGGCCTACTGTCAGCCTGGAAGGCATTCCCGGGCATTCTGGGGGTGGAGCCGCTGGTAGGCAGCTTCCTCACCCCTTTCAGCCCAAGAATGCCCCCTTTAGCTACAGCAGTGCTGCACCGGCTTTTTGTTAGTGCAGCATTGCTGTTTTCAGAGGGGCTTTCCCCTCTTTTCTTATTTTTCTTTTTTTTAACGCCTTTTCCCCTCCGCTGCAGCAGCCAAACCTCTTTGGAGGTGCCGCAGCACCATCACAGCCACGCCGTCCCCGGCTGCTGTATCTCTCAGGAATTAGCTGTGAATGTCACAGACTTTGCATGTAGATGTGCTACCCCAACATGTTTTGAACTGGCATGTGAGCAGTGAAGCCCAAGACTGTTTATCAGCCCATTTGGTCATAGACTTATTTCAAAGTGCACGTTGTTGTTTAAATTTGTATTTTACATATATTGTGCATGTCACTATGCATAACATCAAATTAAGAATATAATGATGATTAGAAGATAAAAGGATTATGGGAACTGCAAGGGGCATTGGAAGGAGGGTAGAGGGCTTGGTGTGCGAGGCGAGGTCAGGAGAATGCCCAAGCCTGGCTATAATGGAAGCAACAACGGCAGGGTGTGAGCTGCACAAGAGCTGGGATTTCAGAGAGAGAGAGAGAGAGAGAGAGAGAGAGAGAGAGAGAGAGAGAGAGAGAGAGAGAGAGAGAGATATTCGGGTAAATATTGGAAGTCGCAAAAGGACACAAGGCTGTCTGGGACCACCTGTTAAGACTGCATCATGTGTTTAAAACAGATATCAATGTAAACTTTACTCAGGTGACAAGTTTCATTGACTTCAAAAACGGGATCACTGTAAGGCTCTTCTGATCCTGAAGATGGGGGCTCCTGTGTGAGGAAAGGTGGTCAATAAATATTTTAATCAAAGAAAATAAACTTTAGTTAGCCACCAGCCAAGCTACGTTCCTGCCAAATTGGTCATTTATGTTCTGTGACTATCTTCTATTCCAGGATCCTTACGTTTTACACAGAAGATAACACACACAGAAGATAACACACACACCCCAAAAAAAAAAAAAAAGGTCCAAGCTCTGAAACAGCAGCCACAGGTTTGTTAGGCAGGCGGCAAACCCAAGGAGCAGAAAACTATTCAAGCATTGCTGTCTCTCTTTCTCAGGCACATACATACTGGAACCTGATAGGTCATGGTTCTTCTGAATGGAGCCATATGTGCCTCACTGCTGATGGTGGCAGCTGCTCTTGAAGGCTCATTTTGAACCACTAGAAGCCTTTTATTAGTGAAGAGCAATTGGCAAAGACTCAGCCATTTTCCTGCTTTCTGAACAAAACTGCCCATTGCAGCTGCTTCTGCTTAGGACAGTAAAAGGAAAAGAGCATTTTCTGGCTCAGCATTGTGACCATGTGGGTGTTGGAGTGCTTCCTTATTGTCACCATGCTTTCATGCACAAGAGAATTCATGCACATCTGCGTACAAGCCCAAATGGATTCTCTGAGTAACAGTTGCACCAGACAGGAATGGAAATGACTGACTTACTGAGAAATCCACAGTACTATTTATAGAGTGTGGCAATAGAATCTGCTGAAGGCCCATGATGCAGTTTGTTCTACTTCCTTGTCTGTTTCCTAGAAGGGAACCCACCTAGGGACCATATATAAGTTGCTCTGAGCTCCTTAGAGGAAGAGGAATAGAGGAGTAGGAATGTAATAACCAAATAATCAATGGGTTTGTTGAGAAGCCAGCTGCATGCATTACTCATTCACATAGCAAATTAGCAGACACGTGCATGATTTGTGAGACTGACTTTTTTTTTCCTGTCAGAAGCTGTTTTTTCTTATATCAGGGAGATTTGTTTTATGTATCAGCCCATCCATCATTCATTCGTTAACATATTTTGTGTTATTATATATAGCATTTTCTATAAAAGCCAAAGCACTGTACCTGTCGTCATAGACTTAGCTACTATAACCAAGGGGTGCTTCATATCAGCTCTGTCAAACAGAAGGATAGCTGCTGCCACTGGAAACCAAGACCATGCAGCCTTGTGGGCAGTTACCGTGGATCTCCAATGCTTGAATAAGCTTGTTTTTTTTGTTTCTCTGCTTTTAGCTTTGTACATATAGCTGGCTACAAGATAAGGGGCAGACTATGCTTCCCATGACAAAGCCTATGCTATACGGTTGTTCTTGAAAGACAACTTTACTCTTTCCAATCATTCAACCTTTCTAATGTCCTTTGTGGTTATTTTCCTAAGTTCAGTGGAACAATGCAACTACGCTATCAAGAAAGCCATAATATTAGTGAGTAGAATGATTATTAAAAGGAATAGGAAATTTCCTACATGTCAAATATAAATATTTGTTGATAAAAGGAAGTCCTATTTCAGAAATGTTTCATTTATTGGGAAATAACTGTGTCATGCTGTATATTCTGTACAATCATGTATAAAGATATCTACCGTTGATGTGATCAGTGATGTATGCTGAGCAGAAGATCATGGGGATAGATCATGGGAACGAACAAAATTTCTTCCCCCAAATCATAGATATGCACCTTGCTTCTTGGAAATTATTTTGTGAGTAAACGTTTTCCCCAGAAAAATTACTGTTAAACTGCACAGAGTTTGACAATTTCATTAGGTAAGAACCTTAATGTCACCACCAATCCATTACAAATTCAAAGAAAAGAGCAGATTGTCATCAGTTAAAAGTAGTCTGTGCAGCAAAGATGACCAACCATTACAAATATTTTGATAGTTCTGCATGTTCCAATGCTGGTTTCACAACAGAGGCTGTGATCCTATGCATACTTGCCTGGGAGTAACCTCCACTAAACACAGCAGGACTTACTCCTGAGTAAGTTTTTCTAGAATCAGGCTGAAGGGGTGCCTTCATATCTACATTCTCAAATAGTATAACTCTATCACTAAAGCACTTCACTCACTTCTGAACCATCCATACTGCCAACTCAAATGAGGACTAAACTACCTTTACACAGAAATGAAGTATTGTTGTACTGAAGTTACTGGAGTAAGTGACTGCTGTTTGAGGGGGTAGATGGGAATGTAAGAGAAGAAAATTTTCTGAATATGCTGGTTTTAAAAACAAACAAAAAGCAACTTTATGATCTTCTCAACTGGCAGCCACTGTTTTAAAAATGGTTCATATTTTTGTGGCATTAATCTTCACATTTTGAAATTACTGAAGAGTTGTGTTTATCAAAAGAAAATGTGCTAAACTCATATATTTTTATATTTGTGGTGTGTTCCTATTAGTATACAGTAGTGACCGAGTATCCATGTAGCTGACTTGCAAGAGTGAAATATTCAGAGTAAATATGAAAATGCAGAAAATATTTGTAATAGAAAGCATTCTAAAGATTTACTGAAAATAGTCTGCCAAAGATTGTTCTCTACAGATCTGTAATGTGTAGTTTCTCTCTTTTGCTATGGATGTCATTGTAGAGTTTCCACCAACCTGTTGCTTGCCCTCTTCTTTGGAAATTCACCTGTTTGTAAATTGAAAGGTGAAGATGGTCAACCATTTTATTTTACAACAGAGGGAAGCTTTTTATGGCTGACAATAATTCAAAAAGAACAAGTTTTAATGCTTCTAGAGTCCCAGATAGCAGTGTTGGAAGGACCCTAGTAGGTTATTTTGTGATCCTGAGGCAGGGTCAGATTAAACTAATGTTGCACAATTGTCATTCTAGCCCTAATCTAACAAAGGGGCACAGAATCCCTTCCACCCAAATCAAGCCACCTCAAAGCAAAATGGCAGATTGCATGTCCAGTATTGTGGTTATGGAAGTTTAACTCTGCATTTCCACTTCTACCGATCATTTGTTGAGTGGAGACAAGAGCAGCATCTGTCTGCAAGTACTACTACACAGGGGGGTCTGTTCCCTAGGGCATTTGAATGCAGTCCAAATTATCAAGAGCCACATACACATCTGAAGCGTTCAGTTATATTTCTGGCTACAGCACTTCCCTCTGCTGAAAAGGCCAGCAGTGATTCGGTCTAAAAGGCTGCTTGCTTCTTTAGCTGCTGGAACTGCAGAACCAGAAGCTACAAAAAAAATTAATTGCCCCATAAATACCCAAACTCTGCAAGTATTTAAAGACACCATTTGTGATTTTGATCATTTTGAACAACTGCATAATTTATTTCTATATTTCTCAAGTACAACCTATCCTGAAGGTTTGGAGTAAGTGACAATGGATTACAACTCTTGTGCTTAAGTTTAAACATAATTAAAACCAACTGAACTGATAAAAACTTAATAGCTTTCTGATGCTGAACCTATGTAATCCCAGCCAACAAAAGCCAAACCAAACTGGAAAGGTCTTGAAATAGCTGCACATCCTCACTGTACATTCAAACCAGTTGCAAACTAAACTGTCACAATTCTTGAACAAGAAACCCTCTGAACTGTAATTCTTTGTAGGAGCGAAAGATCTCTAATTAAGAATTCCCAAAAGCTTCACAAAGCTGCAGTTCTCAAAGGTCTTCAGGAGAAGCCACAAGAGGTTTAGAATTTCTAGTGTAGTCCTCCAAAGGACTTTAGACTTTAGTCCAGTTACAACGGCAATGAGTTTTCTTGCTGTGAGTCTGCAGCCACCAACTCTAAAGCCTAGGCTCCCCCATTTAGCATTTCAGTGTACACATGAAACTCCCTGAAACAGCTTTCCCTTTGCTTATTTATATCAGCTTCTCTATAGAAAAATAATTGGGAAATCCCCCCCCCCAAATTCAAATATAGATAAAAATTAACACTGAACTCTGGATAGTGGTGATGGAGATAATTATCCAACAATGAGACAGAAAGGTAAAAATGCCATCATGGATCTAAACAAATGGCAAAGTAGGATCTGGAAGAGGATGGTGGTGTATGCAAGCGTGAAAACTGGTCAATGTACAGCTATTAGTTAAAACTTCTTACAGCTCTAGAGCAGTGAAACCTGCTGGAGCAAACATGCCCAATTAAACCCACACATCCTAGCTACTTTATGCAGTGAAAGAAAGAGAGGAGATTCGCAACATTAATTTTCACTAGAATTTGCATCGCTTGGTAGCCATTGGCTTTTCTTGCCCATTGTGATTTTTAGACTTATTTCTTTGAGTACTCGGATATAATCTTTTCAAACTTGGAACGTGCAACACTTCTGGCTCAGGTATTTTATTTCTGAGCAGAGCCATAGTTTCTTATTTGAAATAATAAAGGAACTTTATAAGACTCGCTGGTAGTAAAGGCATTTGGGTACCTAATCCACCAAAGCACTTGAGAGCGTGCTTTGTTTTAAGTTGGATCGGGGCCCATTAAATACTATGATGTATAAAGTGTATTTTCTAAGTTTTAATGTTTGTGTTTTGTGACAAGATGCCCAAGCTGCTCAGTCTTTTAAAAAAAACACCTAACATAATAATACTGTGTATGTCAAGAAGCTGGACCTTAAATGAACATGATGTTCGCATAGCATTGTTGTTCTATCATGTGATTTTAAATGGTTAGCAAATTTTGTAGCCATGGGAACTACATGAAGATGAATTCCCAGTACTACGTACGGTCATCTCTATGTGTCCGCTAGAACCCAACCGCAGCATCACAGGTCTGTGAAAAAGCTTCACGAAAGTTGGTTTGAAGAAAAAAAGAAGAAATTGGGTTTATGATCACTGTGCATTTTGTGAATTCAAATAGTTTTATTTTTACCAAAAACTGAAGATCTTGATTCCAGTATATACAATTGCTGATTTAAAATTAAAAAAAAAAAACTAAAAAATGATATGTATATGATTTGGATGGTTTACATCCTCTTTGTCGAAATACATTACAATGGAAAAATGTTGCAAGGTGTGTCATACCAACGTACAAAAAAATAAATAAATGACTTTTTCCTGCATGCTTGCCTGAGGTATGTTGTGATTTGAATTGCCTTATGGAAAACAAAACAAAAAAAAAGAGGTTGTATGTTACTACATAACCCAGAAATGCTTGGACATTGTTTCATCACATTACATGTGTATTTGATGCTGTGTTTGTCAAAAATCGGACTAGTCGTCTATCATCTATGTATCTTGTGGGAGACCTTTTATCTTGTTAAACTGTACTATGTAAACTTCTCATTGCCTGAAGTAGTCAGAGTTGTATAACTCAGTGTCTCCAACTAATTGTTTCCTAATCTTTACACATTTCCTAACACTGAAATATAGATGTTTGTAAATTCTTCATTCATTTTGTCTCCGCTTATGTATTTTGAATCAGGCATTTGTCCCATGAAGGAAGAAACAACCTTCCATCACATATAGCAATTCTGCAGAACATTGTTGTCTCTTCATAATATGTGTCAGCCTGAGTTCCATTCAACTAAATCACATAGAATTATGAAAATGTTTAGCTCCCTTCTGTGGTCTTATCAAACATGCTTGTGTATAGTGTTTGTATTCCACTCCCCTTCTCTCGTACTCTCTGTGGTCTTGTTTGTGAAGGACGTACTAGTAATGACCAATATAAAATGACACCCTTGCACAACAGCGATGCACGCTGGAGAGACTTGCCAGTACTTCAGGATTGTAGGTGAGTGCTCCATATATTTTGGCTCAGGAAGAACCAGCAAAAAGTAACCTCCCAGCATTAACCTCAGAGAAAGAAAACTTTCTGAGTTGACTTAGCAGAGGTTTCCCTTTGGAGCTTTGGTCTCAAGTTCCTGTCCTATCTAAGTCTCTCTGAGTCAACAGCGCCCCGACTACAGGCCAATGATCATGAAAAAACGAAGGGGTGCCACTTCAGTGAAAAAGCTCTGCAGAGCAAGATTCAGCAGTGACCTCAGGCCCGGTCCACAGGCCCAGTCCATTCCTGAATGCAGTCATGGTTAAATGAAGCAAAAGGATTATATGTTAAAATTATTCTATATACACACAAAAGTGAAAAGTTTCCTCAAGACTGCAGGAGACAGGCATGCAAAACTCTGGATTGTAGCCCACTGCATATAAAAGTAGGGGGGGAGTGACTAATGATAGGGCCTTCACCCCATTGATGTAGAAGCTGCTAGTGCAGGGCTTTCTCAAACAATTCAGAGGTAACTCCGGAATTCTGCAAACATGTAGAGGTATTTATGGAGATCAGAGCTGCTTACTATGGGAGGGAAAAGAAGAGGGATGGAGGGAAAAGAAGAGGAATGCAGGGCTCCTGATGCAGAGATCCGGAGAGGGAGAAGATGATGCATAGGGTTGCCAGCTCCAGGTTGGGAAATACCTGGAGATTTTGGGGGTGGAGCCTGAGGACGGCAGGGTTTGGAGAGGGGAGGGACTTCAATGCCATAGAGTCCAATTGCCAAAGCGGCCATTTTCTCCAGGGGAACTGATTTCTATTGGCTGGAGATCCGTTGTAATGGAAGGAGATCTCCAGCCACCACCTTGGCAACCTTAATGATGCAGCAGGCAGAGCCAAAAAACACTTCCTTCTCAATAGTAGAGGTTTGTTTTATTTATTTAGTGACACATGTATGCTTTCTTTTTTATTTATTTAGTGATCAATATGCCTAGAGGTGCCGCAAAATGGCTATGCTAATCACAAAAGGGACAGGGAATATTTGGGCGCCACAGCTCCCACCCACACCTTCCCTTTCCTGGCCTGCTGGTTTTAAGAGAGATTCAGAGATGCCTTGTATTAATACCCCAGCATTGCCCGCCCTTGGTCCTTTGTTGGTTCTTCTCCCACCTGCACTGCACAGAGGAGCAACTGACAAACAGTTAGATGTGATATCAAAGCCAAGCTCTCTAGCACAAAAAAAAAGCAGGCGAGTGCACACAGACACGCCTTTGGGCTCAGATTAGACCTCTGCGGCCTTCCTTTGAGCGACTTCCCACTGCAAAATTCCTCCATGCAATTGTGAACACAGGCAACGCAACCATGTGGCAAAAGGCTAGTAGGAACTGGGTTTCCATTCAGTGAGGCAACTGACATTGCCATGATTACAGCTGCACTTTCCCCAGGATAGCAGTCCCAGAAATGGCTGCCAGGTCACTCTTGCCCAGGTGCAAAGCCCCTTAGAGCCGTTGAGGAGCGTATGCTGTCCTGGCACACAGAAGAGGTATTTTAAAAAGAAAAGGGAAGGTTTGCCTCATAATAGCCGGTCAACCGTCACCACTTGTTCACTGTCCCATTTTCCATCTCATCTCCAGTACATGCAGCATTAATGTTTCAGCAGCAGAAAAACCATCTTGTAGCTTAAAAAGTATATGCCTACGTCTCCTCTCCCCTCATCAGCAAGCTTGACTGTTAAGTCACGGCCATTCCAGAGCCTGTAAGAAGAGGTGACATTTTGTTGTAACCATGGAAACCACCAGGGTGGAAAGCAAATTCCTTGAGAAATGACATGCATGGTTAACTGCCGCACAACCCCCCCCCACACACACACACACCCCTTATGGTTCCATTCTAGATGAAGACAATTCTTGTTCCCATTAAGGAATGACCCTACTTGGGGGTTTAACAGGGCACATGCGGTATTTTAATCTGTCCCCAAATGAAATTAGAGTATCTTTATCCTGATGTGTATCCTTATGTCTTTTAGTCTTGGTGTGGAGCAAGGCATTCCCTGATTCACTGGAATTTATATAATGATAAAAGATGTGGAAAGCCATAAAAATTCACAGAAATTAGGGAGGGGGTTCAGCCTATTCATAATAGTTTTACTCTCTCTCTCTCTCTCTCTCTCTCTCTCACACACACACACACACACACACACACAGAGAGAGAGAGAGAGAGAGAGAGAGAGAGAGAGAGAGAGAGAGAGAGAGAGATGTAATTCTGTGCGTGGGAACTGTTTTGTGGAGATGTGTGTGTGTGGTAGGGTTAGCAGAAAACCACAAGGCCCGTGATTGGGGGTTGGGGGAGAAGCCAATAAGAGCATTATCAAATAGATATAAGACTGAGGTTTACATAGATCCATAGAACATTAGTTGAATTCACATATATAGACTTCCAAATACCAGTGATTTTTTCCCTCACCTGAGAATTATAGACAGGTCATTGGAATTACCAACAAAAGAGGAAGACGAAGGAGAGATTTACAGTGTAGTCCTAAGAAAGCCTACTTAGAATCCTACTCAAGTCTATTCAATAGGACTTACTCCCAGGAACGTGTTCTTAGGACTGCACTGTTAGTCTACCATCTAACCCTATGAAGGGACTGGAGCCATCAACATCCTACAGAGGGGGAAGCTCCCTGCTCTCTTCAACCTTGCAGGAACTATAGCGATTTTGTCCATGTCCCCCTTCCCAATCTGTAGAGTCTTGCATCTCCCCACAGCGTTCTCTTTCTCTACATGGGTAGGATGAAGTGGAGGGTTTAGTGGGCAAAGGAGATGCTCTTTGACCTCTCCAGGTGAATTGAAGAGGCTGCCAGAACAGACAGAGTGCACCAGCGAGTTTTGAGGGAATGGTAGTCTGTAGAGGCACCATCACCCTGACCTGGATGGCCCAGGCTAGCCTGATCTTGTCAGATCTCAGAAGCTAAGCAGGGTCGGCCCTGGTTAGTATTTGGATGGGAAACCACCAAGGAAGTCCAGGGTTGCTATACAGAGGAAGGCACTGGCAAACCACCTCTGTCAGTCTCTTGCCTTAAAAAACCCCATAAGGGGTCGCCATAAGTCAGCTGCGACTTGACGGCACTTTACACACAGGGGCACCATCAGTGGATGACAAGATTGGGCATTTTCAGGAGCCCCAGGCTGAGGAAAGGGCCTTACAACATGCCTCTGTTTTCACAATGAACTCATCAATATCAGAAGAAACTTGAAATAATTCTCATCTGGCATGCTCCACCTCTTCCAGGCTGAAGAAGCACCACCGAAGTTGCCTTGCCCAAGAGCCACTAAAATCCTGGTGCTTCTCAACAGAAAAGCAAGCGTGCCAAAGTTAAGTATATTGAGGCAGTCTCAAACTTCTGAAAGTGGAGGTACAGGATTTCCACAAGCTCTGGAAATGGTTTACATTGGAGTGTATAACTGTGACCACATTTCTGTGACTGTAACCTTGTTCACAGGTTACATTAAACACACAGTCAATGCATTGGGTTGCCAACCTCCAGGTACTAGCTGGAGATCTCCTGCTATTGCAACTGATCTCCAGCCAATAGAAATCGGTTCACCTGGAGAAAATGGGCACTTTGGCAATTGGACTCTATAGCATTGAAGTCCCCAAACCCTGCCCTCCTCAGGCTCAACCCCAAAACCTTCCATCGGTGGCAAAGAGGGCAACCCTAGGTACACTTGATTTTCCTTTATACGTGAATTGAGTAATTCTCATGTTATATTCAACTGTGTACAGCTGACCATGAGACTGAAACTGCAGGTATATCCAAGTACTCATCTCCGGGCTCATTTATAAAGTGAATGCATGTTGGCTCTTTTTT
This sequence comes from Euleptes europaea, assembly GCF_029931775.1. Taxonomy (NCBI): domain Eukaryota; kingdom Metazoa; phylum Chordata; class Lepidosauria; order Squamata; family Sphaerodactylidae; genus Euleptes; species Euleptes europaea. The sequence continues at coordinate 62,940,243 of NC_079318.1, forward strand.
ACAATGAGATATGTGCATGTGAACAGGGCTAGTGACATCACCAATTACAAGGGATACCTCCCTGCATTGTGCATGCACGCATGTGTGCACATACACAAAGGTGACACCCATGCAAGTTTCATGGTGGGGGGCCACTGCCTTTCATTTTTAACTTCTTTTGAGAATAAGTGCTTCTTATTCAATCCACGCTAGAGCATAAAGATAAAACTGCCATGCCTCCTGCCAAAGATATTATCGAAGGCTGAGTCTGCAGAAAGCCAAGTGACTTTTGTCACACTCCAGGGAAAATACCCTGCCAAAAGTGCACCGATAGGGAATAGCAAAACTGGAAGCAGCAACCAAGAACCTGTCTCTTCATTGAATGATTTAGAGCTTTTCTCAGCATGCTTTTATGTACAATCTGCAGCACAGTAATTGAAGAAAAGACGGTAGAATATAAATCTTATTGAAACTGAAAGGTTCATGCCTTCCATCCTGGAAAGGAGGAACTTGGATGATGGCTTCTGCGTAAGGTTCAGTGGAAGGCATAGAAATATTGGCTAAGGTGCTGATGATTATGAAAATGTATGTTTCCAATGAATGATTCAGCAATTTCATTGTAAGGAGCACAAAAGATGGCAAAATAAAGGCTCGTTATGTTTCAGATGACGCTTACCATGTGGAATATAAACTCTGCTGGCAAGCCTACTCCCAATGAGTCCTCCTTTAAATGCCAAAACAGCCCTGGAAAGGCTCCCCACCCTGCCTTTTACTGACAGAAACCAAGGCTTGAAAGACAGCAATACTGTAGTTGCCTAGCAACCCCCACCATGGCCCCTGAGAGGGCATTTGTTTCTTAAAGCTACAGGTGCTGGTTTTATTATTGGGAGGTAAATCTCCAGCGGCTTGGGAGGGTTCAAGATTTTGTTGTTGCTGTAAACTTGGGATTTATTTCTAAAAGAATGTGTCTTGTCTGTTCATGGTTCCAGTCTCCAGATTTAAGTATCTACAGATTTGGCCATGTTGAGAATTAGATACATTGATTGGTTCTTGTAGGTTATCCGGGCTGTGTAACCGTGGTCTTGGAATTTTCTTTCCTGACGTTTCGCCAGCAACTGTGGCAGGCATCTTCAGAGTAGTAACACTGAAGGACAGTGTCTCTCAGTGTCAAGGGTGTAGAAAGAGTAATATATAGTCAGAAAGGGGTTGGGTTTGAGCTGAGTATTGTCCTGCAAAAGTATTGTCCTGTAAGTATCAAGATAATGTGCTAATGAGGGTATGGTATGTTAATATGGAACCATTGTATCCTGAAGTGATCTGTTAATGTGTGTAATCCAAAACTAATCTGTATGGCTATTGTTGAATGTTGTCTTTGTCTGGAGGTTTTTCAGGGCAGGAAGCCAAGCCTTATTCATTCTTAAACTCTCCTCTTTTCTGTTAAAGTTGTGCTGATGTTTGTGAATTTCAATGGCTTCTCTGTGCAATCTGACAAAATAGTTGGTAGAATTGTCCAGTCTTTCAGTGTCTTGGAATAAGACCCTGTGTCCTGTTTGTGTCAGTCCATGTTCAGCCACTGCTGATTTCTCAGGTTGGCCAAGTCTGCAGTATCTTTCATGTTCTTTTATCCTTGTTTGTATGCTGCGTTTTGTGGTCTTATTCCAAGACACTGAAAGACTGGACAATTCTACCAACTATTTTGTCAGATTGCACAGAGAAGCCATTGAAATTCACAAACATCAGCACAACTTTAACAGAAAAGAGGAGAGTTTAAGAATGAATAAGGCTTGGCTTCCTGCCCTGAAAAACCTCCAGACAAAGACAACATTCAACAATAGCCATACAGATTAGTTTTGGATTACACACATTAACAGATCACTTCAGGATACAATGGTTCCATATTAACATACCATACCCTCATTAGCACATTATCTTGATACTTACAGGACAATACTTTTGCAGGACAATACTCAGCTCAAACCCAACCCCTTTCTGACTATATATTACTCTTTCTACACCCTTGACACTGAGAGACACTGTCCTTCAGTGTTACTACTCTGAAGATGCCTGCCACAGTTGCTGGCGAAACGTCAGGAAAGAAAATTCCAAGACCACGGTTACACAGCCCGGATAACCTACAAGAACCAATGAACTCTGACCGTGAAAGCCTTCGACAATATTTAGATACATTGATTTGATCATGTTGAAAATTAGATATATTGATGAGCAGATGAATAATGGGAGAGAGAGACAGGATGATTCTTGGAACATACATCATGGCTAATAAACACATTGTGTATTATCCTGAGTGTAAGCAACGAAAGCATCACTTGAAAAAAAGACGAGGGGCATCTAAGTATTTAAGTATAACTGGGGAGGGAAGTGGCATACCAGATGTTAATAGACTAACAGTCCCAGTGTGGTGTTAATGCAGCTGCTTTTCACAGCTTCTATATTTTAGAAACACAAATTTGGCAAACCAGGGCAACATCTATTAGATTAGAACAAGTGTACTGAAGCAGAAAAATAGGAACTGAAAGCAAAACAGCTGTACTTTATGAATTATGTATTGATTTTGTTTTCTAAAATATTAATATTAATCATTTCTATTTATTATTTCAGCCCTACATTTTTGATTGCAGTAAAAAGAGTAATTTGCTGTGGTCTTTGATTGGGTTCATATATGGAAACAGAACTCTAAAGAAAGAAGCCCTGATCTAGAGATAATCACATGCAAGGAAGTGTTGCATGGTTACATACAAAATGTAGTGCTTGTAGCTACTAATACATCAAGGTGAGGTAACTGTATAAGGACCGAGATTACATATCAGGATACGCATTCTGTTTAAATCAAGAAAAGGATGGAAGGAGCAGATCTTTGGACCTACCCTTACTTGCCCAAAGTGCCATAACATCTACTACATATGTGAAGAAGGTGCTCCACATGAACACATGAAGCTGCCTTCTACTGAATCAGACCCTTGGTCCATCAAAGTCAGTATTGTCTACTCAGACCGGCAGTGGCTCTTCAGGGTCTCAGGTAGAGGCCTTTCACATCACCTACTTGCCTAGTCCCTTTAACTGGAGATGCCAGGGATTGAACCTGGGACCTTCTGCATGCCAAGCAGATGCTCTACCACTGAGCTACAGCCCCCTCCACACACACCCAAACCCTCTTATCATGTGGATAAACTGAATGCTGGATCCAGGGTGTCTCAAATGTGGACAAATTCATAATTGGGATACCCAGTGAAAGTTGCTGTCTTTGTCATTAGTCTTACAACGGTTGCATTGACATTGCATTTTGAAATCAAGCTGATTAGAAAGTGGGTTTTCAGTCCAATACAAAAAAATTCACGACATGACTTTAGCTTTTCATACTGGAAGTAATCACATTGGACTCCCAAGAGCTTTGTTTGCCAATAATCCAAGCCTAGACCATGCATACATTTATGCCAGCTCACTAAAACAATCACACAGGATGGTCCTGCATATATTTACTACTGATGGTGAGAACTTGCGTGTGCGGCTTCCTAATAAAGGACTCACCACCAGCAGCATTCGGGCTGTAACCTGTCAATTATCAGTAATGCTAAATTGTATTTTCAGCTTGGAAATGGGTCTTTGTTATAGATAGACAGGGAACCAAATGCAGAGTGGTAACACATAGGTTGAAGTAGGTGGGTGGGAATACAGTCCATGAGCCATCCTTTCCAGTCTGGAAGCTTTGCAGTTAATAAGGTGAGATTCTGCCTGCTGTTGGGCATCCCTGGGATTTATTTTGCTGCAGCCAAAATCAGACAGCAAGGGGCTAGCTAAAGTGAAGTGAATTGCAGTGGGAAATTTTATAAAGTGAACTCTTGGGATTTGAAGAAAGCTGGGCATAATTAAAGAGGGTCTTTTTCAAAGAAAAATAATCCAAACATTAATGTGTGCATATGTTTAATAACAAAACAAGAAAATGATCACCATTAATCTTGTCTTCAGAACAATGGTATTTTGCTATTTAAGAGCAGACGCCTTTGTGCATTCTGCACATTGCAAATGCAATAGGACATGAGAAAGAAAGGGCACAGAACGGTGTGCTTCCTTTGTAAACATTCGTGGAAAATTAATCTTGCAAAAGTATTGGGGTTTTGTTGTAAAGAACAAAAGAAAGGCATGGTTTGAAATTCAAAACACTGGAATATAAAAAACATACTCTGTTGTGTAGGAAATGTGGTTTTTTTATCTGATCCTGATTCTTTGTGAGCAATCTAATCATTATTCTATGTATTATCTTGGTTTGCCGTTGCTTAGCCCACAGGCAAAAGTGGTAAAAGATGTAGCTTTTCTCATAAATCATTCCTTACATTTTATTATTTAGATTATTGCAAAAAGAATCTCCAATTAAATAAATCAGATAAGCCTTTTTAATATGTCTATATTGGCCTCAGGACAGTTGTGCACACTGTCCATGTGCAGGTATAAATAAGTACTTAGCGGGGACCCCAAAAAAAGATAAGGATATACATTCCTTACATTTCATAAAATGGTAATAGTATATCAGACTGGACGGATGCATCCTATGTGTTCTCTGCAGTGCTGACGGAGCATTGGATGTATCAAACATGCAACCACATAGCAATGCGTTGTCCAGTCCTGTCCATTCTCCTTTCTGCATGCATACTTCTCTTTACCTAGTCGGAAGTAATTGTCCCTAATGATCCCTTCTGTGTGCTTTCATTTCTCTGGAGGAAAAAAAGAAAGAAACAATGCCCTTTCTGGGTTTTATTTTTACCTTTTAAAAATAAAATATGTGTATTGTCACTTCTCTAGTGATGCCTCTCCAAATTGTGACAGACAGTTTCTTCAACATAGATTGTTCAGTAAAACAAAAACTGCAAGGGGTTCAGCACAGACAGACATGGGACATGTATCCTAGCCATACTACCTGTTTCCTAACCATATTACTCAATTGCATAGAAACTGGTATCAACATTGTACCATGTTCTACAACATTGTGTAACTCAAGGGAAATAATTTCATGTGGTCTGAAGGATGCTGTAAGAATGTTGGCTTATAATCAACTCTTTTGTTAATAGTTGTTGAGTAGTGAAAGGCCTTTAATAAGCCAGTGTGTTTGAATTACTAGAGGAATCCAGGTAGGCGAGGGAGGCAAACAGGTTGCTGAGTGTACAAGAAAGTAAAACCAAATAAATGGAAGATTGTGTCATTGTGTTGATTGTGTCAACGTGTCATTGAGTTCTTACTCAGGCTGCACCTCTTCTACTTCTTGGAAACCTCAAAGAAAGGAAAACTCACAGTCTTCATGCTTATTACAATGTTGAAAGATTCTTGATGCTAGGAAGTTTTTCCTAAACTCTCCTCTAAAAACTGTCACATGCATGAAGATTTTCTATGAAACAGGAACCCCAAAGCGCAGAGTGGTAAGCTGCAGTACTGCAATCAAAATCTCTGCTCATGACCTGAATTCGATCCCGACGGAAGTCGGTTTCAGGTAGCCCGCTCGAGGCTGACTCAGCCTTGCATTCTTCAGAGGTCAGTAAAATGAGCACCCTACTTGCTGGGGGTAAAGTGTAGATGACTGGGGAAGGCAATGGCAAACTACCCCGTAAACATAGTCTGCCTAGTAAACGTTGTGATGTGATGTCATCCCATGGGTCAGTAATGACCTGGTGCTTGCACAGGGGTACCTTTATCTTTAGTAAATCCACATAGGCTGATAGGCTTACCTGCATACAGCAGCTAACCAGTGTGCTTGTGGCTTAGTATATGAACACAGCCCTCCAGGGAGTACTGGGCTGATCCCAGTATTTTTTGAGCGCACTGCGGTTGAGACAGAGAGGTTTGGGACTCAGAAGATTCAGGTAGTGTGGTGCTCCATGCTAGCATTCACCCCATTTCTCCCCCTAATACTCTACGGATGGTGGTCCCAGGAACCCAGTACAAGAGATTCTGGCCTTTTATGCATGGAGATTTCCCTCACGGTCACCCCTCCGACGACTTTGGATCTTTGTTTTGATTAATCGTGCCATTTCTGAACATCAGAGATTGCCTCACTCTCCCCGAGTTTTCCCTGTGTTTTCAAATTTGAGATAAAACAGGTCCCTGAAAACGCAGGCAAAATGCAGGGAAACGCAGGAGGAGAGTGAAGTGACCTCTGACGGTCGGAAATGGCATGCATAATCGAAATAAAGACCCAAAGTTGTCGGAGGGGTGACAGCGAGCCATGCATAAAAGACCTCTGTTAACCAAGATAACAACCTTGCCCCTACATAACTCAGGCAATACCAATATGCTTGGATCCAACAGATCACTGCCATGGGTGGCCATGAAGCATGACTTTCTCACCGCCACTACCCCACTGATGTCCCAAATGGCTCCTGAAATTCTGTTCCTGGGGCAATTGGAAGAAGCGGGCTCTAGTCCATGAAAGTTTATGTTATAATAAAGTTGAGTCAGCCTTTATGGTTCCACAAGACTCCTGCCTATTTTTGTTCCCTCTGAACTCCTTCATGCATCTCAAAGGAAGTGAGGAAAGGAGTGGATCTCTCAATTTGCCTGGGAAAATCAGCACAGCAAGAATCCCTCTGAAGCCCAACCTTTGATGGTTGGGGTAGGGGAGTAGAATAAAAAAGAGCATCAGTCTCTTTTGCACTGCTTTCAAGCTTCCCAGAAACTCAGTGCAAAGTTAAAATAATGAAATGATCAGTTTGGTAGGCCCTTCAATGGCTTCTATCCAGTTTTGCCATTCTCCCCTGTCCAGCTATGTGGAGCAATTTAAAGCATCTTTCTGCTGTAGTGTATAGAACATCCATGAACCTCTTCAAGGACAGGTACCTGTAACTTCATGTTTGCTCATTGTTACCTGCCTTGAGTCCTTGATATATGGAGGAGAATCAATCTTGATAAATAAATTACATTATCTTCTCTAAGATTGGATATGGAAGCAGTATAGTTTAAAATCACCTGATGGGCCTTGTAATTTTTAGCCGAAGGGCAAACCACATTGCTCTATAAATACCAAGGGCTTTCAAACTTCATTTCAATTCACCTCTATGAAAGGGCAGAAAATGAATTCCCAATACAATTAAATTAAAAGGTCAGGGAGAATAAAATCACATTCTGCTGGATGACCCAGTTTAAACCAGGATTTGAAGTGTTAAAATATATACAAAGCTTCTCATCTCAACTGGTATCTTTCTGTAGATTTCATTCAGCAATTAATGAAGAAATCAGAAGAATCTTTATTGATGGTGATGCTAGATTTTTTTCTTAAACAAGATAAGAGATTAAGGAATTACTGAACAGTTTCGCTCTGACATCAAAATTACCGACAGACATGAAGTCATAATTCAAATGACAACACCACCCTCTAGTGGTTAAATGATTGCACATACATTTCAGTATGGAAGTCCAGCCACCCTGACCTGGATATCCCAGGCTAGCCCCATCTCGGCAGATCTCAGAAGTTAAGCAGGTTCAGTATTTGGACAGGAGACCACCAAGGTATACCAGGGTTTCTATGCAGAGGCAGGCTATAGCAAACCATCTCTGAACATCTCTTGTCTTGAAAACCCTAGGGGGTCACCATACGTAGGCTGCACCTTGACGGCAAAAAAATGAAATAAAAACTAGTCCAGCTGCTAATGCACACATAGAATTCCGAATCCTGGAATGGCTTCCATTCTCCCCATTCATCTCAATGGAGGTAGTTGATACCTGTGCTTTTTGTGCATGGATTTATAGCCTCTATTTAAATTAATGGAGACCCACCACACCACAGATGTCAGAGTACAATAGAAATGGACAGCCATAGGCTTCCAACAGTGCAAACCAAAATACAGTCCATGGACTTAAAAGGGCATAACTCTGCATAGAATTGCACTATAAAAGTATTACCCTGACAATTCCTTGACAGTCAGGGTAATTATGGTGCTTTTCCAAAAGTGATGCATTTCCAAATCTCATTGATTTCAATGAGGCAGCTAAGAACATGTTTGACTGCTTCCACATAGGGATGTGCAAAGGTGCCAGCTTCAAAAGCAGCAGCAAGCAGGCAGGGCATCAGCACAACCCACCTCTGCGCCAGTCACTGCTGTCTCCACCCCTCCACTGCTGCCACAGGAGCACCAACATTATGATAATCGCATTGTCCCACCCAGTGGCCTGGCCTGGCCATCTCCCCTTTCCCCCTTCCCAGCTGCACCATGATTAAAGGGACACTGCCCTTCAATTGGGAATAAAAAAAAGCCTGTTCAAGTGCTAAAGAGGGAGGCACTCCTTCTGACTCTATGTTTCTTCATAACCCCCTCCCATTGGACCTCATAAATTACATTCCCCACTCTTTCCTGATGTGTTGTATAAATAGTATAATTCATAGGGTTGCCAGGACCCTCTTCACCACCAGTGGGAGGTTTTTACAACGGAGCCTGAGGAAGACAGGGTTTGGGGAGGGGAGGGACTTCAATGCCATAGATTCCAATTGCCAAAGCGGCCATTTTCTCCAGGTGAACTGATCTCTATCGGCTGGAGATCAGTTGTAACAGCAGGAGATCTCCAGCTAATACCTGGAGGTTGGCAACCCTAATAATTCAGGGGTCATGGCGAGCCAGGTGAGCCAACTGCAACCTTTCCTGGACTGAAAAGATGTGACTACTAAGGTATATGCTGTGGCTATATCTAGATTAGATGACTGCAGTATGCTCCATATGAGGCTGCCCTTGAAAAGCGTTTGGAAACTCCAGTTGATGCAGAATGCTGCAGCCAGGATGTAGACTGGAGTGGGTCAAAGGGACCACAGCATTCCAATCTTGGCCCATGGACACTGGCTCCTAATCTGATTCTGGGCATAATTCAAGGTACTGATGTTAACCTTTAAAGCCTTATATTGCTTGGAACTAGCATAACTGAGGGAGTGCCTGTTCCTTTATGAACTCTTTGGCTCTCGTGGCTCTTTCTTGCATGCCCAGGGTAGTGCCAATCGCCACTTTGGGGTCAGGAAGCAATTTTCCACCTGGCCACATTGGCCTGGAGAGGTTTTTTGCCATCTTCTGGGCGTGGAGTAGGGGATGTGGGGGGAGGTAGCTGTGAATTTCCTACATTATGCAGGAAGTTGGAATAGATGGCCCTGGTGGTCCCTTCCAGCTCCATGATTCTATGATTCCATGAACCCACCCAATTGCTACAGTTATCTGCTGAGGCCTTGCTTCACATGCCCCAACTTTCTGATATTAGGCAGGTGGCAAACCAGGAGTGAGTCTTCTCAGTTATAGCACCAAAACCCCAGAGAGACTCTCCTATCCCCTTCTGTTGCTGTATTGTGCCAGGGGGTAAAGATTTTTTTGTTTCCTCTGTGATCCCTACTTCTTGCCCTATGTTTTGTTGTTTTTACATTTTTGTATGTGTATTTTAGCTTGGTTTTAATTGTTTTAATGCAGCGTTTTTGTTTGGTTTTAATGAATCTACATGCAGGGGTACAGAGGCTCAGTTGCATAGTCTGTGATGCATCACCCAAGGGGAAAAATACATTTTCCCAGTTTTGGAAGCTATAAACCATGATTTTGTATTAAAGATTGACAGTACGAGCAACAACCTACCGGTGGCCCCTGGCGCAAAGACTGTCTACCTGACCTTTTCGGCCCTGGCTCCAGCCTGGCAGAACTCTATGTCAAATGAGACCAGGGCCCTGTGGGACCTAATGCAGTTCTGCAGGGCCTGTAAGACAGAGATATTCCACCTGCCTATGGTTGAGGTCAGCTATCATCATAGCTGACCTCCCTGCCCACTCTCTTCTGATTTGCTGATATTTTATTCCATCGATTTTGGTGAAGCCGGATTGCTGTTCTTTTCCCCTGCTCACTACGGCTCAGTGTGTTATAAATATGTGCCAATATATTTAATGGTTTTTTACTGTCTCATTGTGAATTTTAGTGTTTTTAAGTTGTTATGTTCTATTGAAGTTTTATGTATAATACTGACTTCCTCAGTGACTGTTAGCTGCTCTGAGCCCAGTTATGGCTCAGATCTCCATGAATCCAGGATCTGTTGTTGTTATATTAGATTTATAACCCGCTCTCTTAAGAACATAAGAAAGGCCATGCTGGATCAGATCAAGGTCCATCAAGTCCAGCAGTCTGTTCACACAGTGGCCAACCAGGTTCCTCTAGGAAGCCCACAAACAAGACAACTGCAGCAGCATTGTCCAGCCTGTGTTCCAAAGCACCTAATATAATAGGCATCTGATCCTGGCCTGGGATCAGTGGTTGCCTAGCAACAGCCACTGAGGGAATCCATTGCTTAAAGCTACAGGTACTCAGTTTATCATTTTGGTTTTTTAAACTCCCCAATCTTTTTTTAAAAAAAGATTTCACATTTTCTGCAAACTTGGGGCCTTTTCCAGGTTTGTAGAAAGTTCTGTCCTGCGTGTTTACAGCTCCAGTCAGTGTATTTAATATCCTCAGATTTGGCTGACTTGACTATTAGTATATAGACACATGGGGGCCCGCAAGAAACTTTTAGGAGCAGCTATCCCATTCCCCCCACCTTTATTTCCTCCCCTCTCCCCCTACTTCTCTCACTCATTCTCCTTCTTACCACCCCTTTTCTTTCTCTCCTCCATGCCTGTCACTTTCTCTCTTTCTGCCGCCCTACCCCATCCCTCTTGTACTAGCCCCTGGCCAGGAATACCTCTCTTTCTGCCCCATCACCCTCCCAACCACCTCCCCCCACCCCCTCAGTAGCAGTTGCAGCAGGGCTCTCCCAGAATCACAACGGATCTCCCAACTACAGAGATTAGTTCCTTTTAGGATTGCCAGCTCCAGGACGGAAAATTCCTGGAGATTTGTGGGTGGGACCTTGGAAGGGTGAGGTTTGGGGAAAGGTATAATGCCATAGACTCCACCATCCAAAGCAGCCATTTTATCCAGGGGAACTGATCTCTGTCCTCTGGAGATCCATTGTAATTCCAAGTAATCTCCAGCCCTCACCTGCAGGTTGCCAACCCTAGTTCTCAAGTAGAAAATGGCTGCTTTTGGGGGGGTGTCTATGGCATTATACCTGTCTGAGGTATGTAAATATGCTTGTTCAATATATACTAAATCTAACTTTTTACTATCCTAAGCAAACGTTGGGACGTGATGTCACCCCATGAGTCAGGAATGACCCGGTGCTTGCACAGGGGACCTTTACCTTTTTAAGTAAAACATGCACAGATCTAGCTAAGTCCCTTTGAATTAATTCTAAAGCTTTCCCAGGCTGTTTCCCTAGCTGCTGAACCTCTTTTGAGCCAGTCCGTGCCACAGTATTTACAGCTCAGGTGCTATGATTGCCATGCTGTAGACCTCTTGCAATTACAGCTTATCTCCAGACCACAGAGGTCAGTTTCCTTGGAGAAAAGGGCTGCTTTGGAGGGTGAACTCTACAGCATTATACCTTGCTGAGGTCCCACCCCTCCTGAAATCCCACCCTTCCCCAGGACCACCACCCCAAATCTCCAGGAAATTCTCAGCCCAGAGTTGGCAACCCTTTTGGTGCTGCAAAATGAACCCGCTTTCTGTGGGTGGGTAGGGGGGGGAATCCATTCCTAAGCATACTCAAAAGGGAGGAAGTTGCTTTTGTGCTAGGGTTGCCAGGTACCTCTATTGCCACCGGTGAGAGGTTTTGAGGGCGGAGCCCGAGGAGGGCGGGGTATGGGGAGGGACTTCAATGCCATAGAGTCCAATGGCTAAAGGCGGCCATTTTCTCCAGGGGAACTGATCTCTATTGGCTGGAGATCGGTCGTCATAGCAGGGGATCTCCAGCTAGCACCTGGCTACACTTTTGAACCTTACCCCTCGTGGGAAGCAACATGTATCCAGCGCTTTGAAATAATATTAAGATGTGCAATATAAGAGGGACTTTTTGGAAGGACTGATGAAGAATTCATATTCAAAGAATTTGAAAGGGCCGTATCCTCCATGAAGTTTTTCCTCATTGAATACTGATATTCTCCTACCTACCTGCTATCTGTGTTACAGATTCTGTGGACTGCCAAAAAAACAAATCAGTGGGTTATAGATCAAATCAAGCCTGAACTGACCCTAGAAGCTAAAATGACTAAACTGAGGCTGTCGTATTTTGGTCACGTCATGAGACAACAAGAGTCACTGGAAAAGACCGTCATGATAGGAAAAGTTGAGGGCAGCAGGAAAAGAGGAAGACCCAACAAGAGATGGATTGACTCAATAAAGGAAGCCACAGCCTTCAATTTGCAAGATCTGAGCAAGGCTGTCAAAGATAGGACATTTTGGAGGACTTTCATTCATAGGGTCGCCATGAGTCGGAAGCGACTTGATGGCACTTAACACACACGCGCGTGCGCGCACACACACACACACACACACACCTACCTGCATTGAGGCCCTGACCTGGATGGCCCAGGCTAGCCTGATCTCATCAGATCTCAGAAGATAAGCAGGGTCAGCCCTGGTTAGTATTTGGATGGGGGACCACCAAGGAAGACCAGGGTTGCTGTGCAGAGGAAGGCACTGGCAAACCACCTCTGTTAGTCTCTTGCCATGAAAACCCCAAAAAGGGGTCGCCATAAGTCGGCTGCGACTTGACAGCGCTTCACACACACACACCTGCATTGAGAAGAGCGCAGAAGAATGATGTTTGTACTCTCTGAGACACGTCGTATATGAACTGTTCCCTTTTTCTTCATCTTTGATGTGGTTGATTGTATGTCTGTTTCATGGTTGTATTCGTGCGTTGTATACATTTTATAGTTGACTTAGGGCGGAAACGCACGGTCCCTTTATCCTCCTTTAATCCGTTTTAGCCAGGATCGGACGCACATTAGGCGCAACGCCTGCGTTCGATCCTGGCTGAATCAGGGATTAGAGGAGGATAAAGCGACCGTGCGTTTCCGCCCTTAGAATATTGATGTATAAGGTTAGACCCAGTAGCATAGAAAGATATTTTTTGCACTTTCAACTTTATTGCGCTCCTGTACTGGTCTCCTAATCTCCCCGATACTAGCACCTGGAGGTTAGCAACCCTATTTTGTGCCCAGCTCATAGGCTTGCTTCTGAAGTTCTGAGCGAAGGTGGGGGAGGCTCGTATTGCAACCAACTCAAGATTCGGGGCGGGGGGCTAAATAAGGGCAGGGAAGGAGGCAGCACGAACCATCCCCGCAGACTTGCAAGGGCAAAAACACGCACGGGCGCTTGAGCCTCCTTTCTTCCCTGTTCCAGCCAGGATTCAGCCAGGATCGAACGCACGAACGTTCTTGGATCGAACGCACGGACGTCCTTCCCTGTTCCAGCCAGGATCCAGGGAAGAAAGGCGGCTCAAGCGACCGTACGTGTCTTCGCCCTTGGAATGCCAGAACAAAAGGGGGGGCGGAACTCATCTTCCCCTCGTGGCCTGTCTGGGGGCGTGGCCTGTCGAGGGGGCGGAGCCGCGGAGGCGCACCCTGGGAAGCCGGAAGGCGGCGCTCCACGTGGCCGTGTGGCTGCAGGCGGCGGGGCTGCGATGGCTGCCGGAGCGCCGCCGAAGGAGACCTCGGGCTCCTGCCGCGCCGGTGGGATCTCGGCCCGTTATTTCTGCACGGCCGGACGGGGGATGGAGCCCTTCCTGCTCCGGGAGGTGCAGGCGAGGCTGGGCGCCACGCAGGTGAGCGGCTCCGTGGCCGGTATTGTAGCGGTCCGCAGGGGTTCGTGGGGGGAAATAGAGACCCGAACCGTTATCGCAAGGAAATTTCAAGGTTTGTTCTGGCAGCTGCGCCCCAGAGGCCCTAATGGGCAGAAGTCTCTGGCCATTTATTCGTGGAAGGTTTTGCATTGGATTTGCCACTCTTTAGATGCACTTTTTCCCTATCCAGATTCTCAAAACTCAACAATAAGCCACCATGCAGAGTTTTGAGAATTCAGATGGGGGAAAGGTGCCTCTATAGAGTGACAAATCCAATGCAAAACCATCCGTGAATAAATGGCCTCTGAGTCCCGATCATACTGAGGAAGGGATATTTATCCAAATTCAAGATATGACAGCCATCAACATTCAGGGCATACCTGATTGTAATACAGACAGAGAGGCGGCAGTTGTCAGCGAGGGCATGCAGTCGAGCCCCGGATAGCAAGCTCCGTTTCCCCCACCACCACCACCTTTTGGTCCTGTGGGAAAGTCTCTTCTGTTGGGAGAATGGTGCTATGGCCAGAGGCTCCGATGTCTCCATTTCAAAGTAGCCTTCCTATTGTAAATCTGCTCTGATCTCAAGGTGTGATTTTGCAGGAACTCTCTCTCTCTTGAAGTTTGGGAGAACTCTGATGTTTTGCATTTAAAAGCCATTACGTGTAAACAATTCTAGTGTGTACATCCTATAAAGCTGATCTGTGAAAGTCCCGTAGTCATTCTAACCTTAAGTTGTATAGACCACTGAACTCGTTTGCTTTCTGAATAAAACTTTTAAAAACTCTCTGCCACGTCTGGAGCAAAGTTTATTATTCCTGAGATGCAACGAGGTCCTGGAGTCTCACAGTATAGTAACAGTTTCACCCAGTTCTTGTTAATGGTTCACTGTAACCCCCCGTGATTCTTGCCCCAATTACTAGCACACAGACACACAGAGATACCCTGCCCAGCAACAAGCTATTCCCTTGCTGTCCTAATACATTTCAATAAATTTACAGAAAGGAAATGAGATTATTACAAATTGCAAAATCAGTGGATCTTCCATAGTCAGGGGAAGTCTACCTTGCTGTCTCATTATAAAGCAGGGGCGAGGCGAGGGGTTTGCCCTCTCCTCCGCCCCAAATACGCCGGCACCTGACTTCGTTGCAAAGGACAACTGTGGACTTGCCCTACATCAGCCAGACCTCCTTATCTCGTGGCAGGAGGGGGCAGATGATCAGGCGTGAGTTGACCCCGGGGACAATTTGTTTATAGGGGTGTATCTCGGAAAGTCGTTCTTAACTTCCTAAATCATACCCTCTGTAACTCATTTGTGCCTAGAACTTACGCTTGGTACCTCATCTCAGCTGAGAAGGCACCAGTGGTGGTTTAAATGCATTCCCTAGGCGTAGCTACTTAAGGTTCTAGAGCTAAGTGCTGGATTGTTAACTTTTTTCCCATGGCAGGATTCATTTGGACTTAAAACTGTATGATAAATATGTGTTACGTGGGTTAAGTGCTCCATAACACTTTACTGACTTGTAAGTAGTTGCTGCACCTGTTGAATTTCTGTATGTCTTGCTAAAAAATGCTGGAGGATACATTTTTCTGTGTCACTTGGCTGGTGTTAATCCTAAACAGGGTTACACCCGTCTAAACCCATTGACTTCAATGGATTTAGAGCAGTATAACTCTGTTTAGGGTGACAGAATCAGTTACTAAAGTGGGCAGGGACAAGGGTCATGTGGTTAAGAGGGAGAATCTGGTGCTGCCTTTTGTTTTCAAAGAGGCATGTAATGTACATATTGCAGCAGGTCTAATCAATTTCTGCCTGTCCTGTACAGAGAACATTGAAGTGGATCACCCCTTGCTTGATTCTTAAGAGTCTCAACTGGAGATTAGAACCTCTACTGTCATTTCCAAAAATCCTCTAAAACATTCTGAGTGCCCCCACAGTTATTTAAGAGTGTTAAAGGCGTGCAGTTTGCTTTTAGTCATTTTGAGAACATGGTCATAGAAACAAAGTATTTGAGTAAAATCTTCTGATTTGTTATGAGCTCCTGTGCAGACAGAGGTCTCCCCACTCTCAAGGGCGTTCTCATTAGCTTCAGCAGAAAGGTGTTTGAGCTTTTCCCACACTGAGTGGGAATCGCTTTTCTATAATGTTGGCCTGACATAGTAGGTACTTCCAAGCTTTGACTAAAAAGGCCATCTTAATGTCTTGTAACAAACTATTTTGCTACTAGCAAAGGTCTTTTGTTTTTAATATGAAGGTATGCCATGGTATGATGTGGGGCTGTAGGTATAATCAGTTCCAGAAAATATATTTTTCAGATCTATTATAGTGTACGTTCTTTGTCGAGGTGGAGTATGTATCGGGGAAGGTTTTCTTTGCCACCAATGCCGAGCTGCGTACGCTGAAGAAGCTGAAATCTGCTGAGCGGTTGTTTTTACTGCTGAAAAAATATCCTCCACTTTCCGTCTCTAAAAATAAAGGTATTGTATTTACCACAGTTGTCTTAGCAAGCTGGGGTGGGTCTTCCTTCCATGATGATGTGCTTACTGCACTCTTTTTTGTTGTTGTTAAAAGTGTGATGCAATTTGGGTGTTAGATATGGGTATCCCAAGTTCAGGACCTTACAAAGCTCACTGAGAGGCCTTGTAAAAATAACAGTTTCTCAGCCTGACGTCCTGACTGTGTGATTACGAAGTACTCCTCTCATCTCCTTGAAAGAAGTTAATCCACTGCAAGGGGTTTCTTATAGTAAGTCCACGGATCCTTTGTCAAAGCTGTTTATGTTCCTCTTTGAATAAAAATTGTGAGGGAAGTCCTGCAAAGTTCCTTTCCCCTTGTAGCCGCTGACGCAAGGAATTATGCTAGTGTAGTAATACAGGATGCAGCTGAGTTTGTGTATCCTCTGTGTGGACATAGGGCTCTTGGAGGCTGAGTGGGCGCATCACAGCTTTAATGCCCCACTTCGTCATCCTGTATTGGATGGGTAGAAGGGCCAGGTAGTCATAAAATCCCTCTGATGTGCTCACAAAAATGATTTTTACAGATTGATCTGCTGCACTTGGAAAGCGGTTCTCTGACTGCTTTCAAACACCGTTTACTTCATCAAAAATAATGTTTCCGGTAAACAGGAATTACAGAAATTCAACTGTTCACTAAAGAGCTAAAAACCTAATCGCCAAGTAATGCTATTAGCTTGTCTAGCCCAGTACTGTCCACTGTGACTTGCAGCAGCTCTGTGGGGTGTTAAACAGAGAGGAATTTTTTTTTCTAGCAAGTGCAACAAGAGATCCTTTTTGTGTGTGTGTGATGCTGGCACCTTCAGCATGCAAAGTGTGGTCTACCACCAAGCCATCGTTAAAAATTTAACGGCTGCTTAATTAACAGCACAAGTTACAGAGAATTTAGTTCCACTGGTTTCAGTGGGACTCGTTTCCAAGTAAGTGTGCATAGAACTGCAGCTTACACTTCCTCTGAACCTTAAGAACTTTCTATACTTGCAAATTTGCCAAGTCTTTGAAGTACAAAGGCAGTCTCTAGAGTGGTTAGCTGGGAAATCTAACATTTCCCCCATCAACATGTAGCTGGTTGTGGAAGTAGCCCCATGAAATGGTGAATTCTACTATAAAACTGTCCTGTAGAGTTTTTTTTACGTGTAGTGCCTCTTATATGATTGATTTAAGAATATACTTCTATTTTAGGAAGAGTAATCCGTGATATTCAGAAACTTGTAAATGAGGATTCCAGGATTTGGCTGGATATTGTTACTGTTTGGAAAAGTCTTCATGGTCAAGAAGTAAAAGAAAAAAATGTGAGTCAGGAATATCCAAATTTGCAAAAACGGAAATCTGAAGAGGAAGGCAGTACAAACAACAAAAGGCAGAAAAGAGAAAAACTGTTGGCGACTATTTCTGCTGAGAGTCAAATAGAAGATCAAGAGAGAGGTGACATGTCTGAAACTGATACAGACAATGTTTTGTCTGAAGGCAAATTATGTCTGGAGAAGGCTTGGGAAAGTATCCAAGAGAAGTGTGTTGAGGGCAGTAGCAGCTTCAGCTTCCGAGTGTCTTGCCGCTGTAGTGGAGCCCCTGCTAAAGTATTTCCTGCACAGGTATGTAAAAAATCAATATTGCAAATTTCCAGAAAACATATTAAATACATGAAAGTTGAACCAACATCTGATAATCAA
This sequence comes from Euleptes europaea, assembly GCF_029931775.1. Lineage (NCBI taxonomy): Eukaryota > Metazoa > Chordata > Lepidosauria > Squamata > Sphaerodactylidae > Euleptes > Euleptes europaea. Next base: position 62,958,077 of record NC_079318.1, read on the forward strand.
ATATCAGTGCATTAAGCACCAGCCAGGGATTTCTAACCCCAGTTTTATACTACAAAGCGCTTGTGATAAATGTCTGTTTAGACTTCGTTCTTTAAAAATTTGCTACTAGTTCATGCTGACAAATTCCTTCATGAGGTTGTGCCCCAGAAACCATTTCTGTGATCATGGCTGCCGGAATACATTCAGGGTCAATCATGGAGATGACAGCTAGTTTACCCAGAGATTTAGCTTCATCCGTGCACCGTGCACATTTTTGCCACAGTTGCCATGTGTCATTCACAGTTATGTATATGTATTAGCAAGATGAGTAAGCCATTTCAAGAAGCAGATGCTGAACTCTATAGATGCCTTGTTTCATCTTATGCAATTGCTCTTATGATCAGAAAGCTTTTCTAATATGTAACCCGAATTCTGCATTGTGTGTGTTAAGTGCCGTCAAGTCACTTCCGACTTATTTCAGCCCTATGAATCAATGTCCTCCAGAACGTCCTATTTATAACAGCCTTGCTGAGGTCTTGCAAACTGAGGTTCCTGGCTTCCTTTGTAGAGTCAATACATCTCACGCTGGATCTTCCTCTTTTCCTGCTGCCTTGAACTTTTCCTAGCATTATTGTCTTTTCCAGCGACTCTTGTTTTCTCATAATTTGAGCAAAGTATGAGAGCCTCTGTTTAGTCATTTTAGCTTCTAGGGACAGTTCAGACTTGATTTGATCTAGACCCCACTGATCTGTCTTTTTGGTGGTCTATCGTATCTGTAGAACGCTTTTTCAGCACCACATTTCAAAGGAACCTTCTTTCTGTCAGCTTTCTTCATTGTCCAGCTTTCACACCCATACATAGTAATAAGGAATACTATGGCATGAAATAGCTTGATCTTGGTTGCCAGTGAGTGATACATCCTTACACTTAAGAATCTTTTCTAGCTCCTTCATGGTTGCATTCTCCCTTTTGGTTGATGATGGAGCCAAGGGATAGAAAGGCTTGAACAATTTCTTCATTGTCACTGTTAAAGTTGAGTAATTCCCTTGTAGTCATGACTTTTGTCTTGGTGTTCATCTGTAGTCCTGGCATTTTCTGCTTTAATTTTCACTGGTAGTCATTTGAAGTCTTCACTGTTTTCTGCAGTTAGTGTATTTTAATCCGGTTGCTTCGTGTTCTGTCCTTGGTTAATAAATTCAGCTATTGCTCGTGTTCTGTCTGTCATATATTGTTCTGACTTAAAACTAATAGTATATCCACCTCCTGGCCTTATCAGCCTTAACAGAGTTTTTTATAAGCAGAATGAAGAAGGAGAAGATAGATTAGAGATTGCTGGAACGGTATTTAGCTTCTTCTGAATTCTATGCAATTTGCCAGTGACCTCCTGTAAATTTCTTTTATGAGAAAGGATGTTGGGCTCGGAAGTGCATGGAAACGTTGATCTTTGAACTTTGTGCTTTGATCCACAAGCCTGTCCTCATCATCCCTGGAGTATGTGGGCTCCCTGTAAATAGTGATGAAGGAAATGTGTTTTGTACCTGGTGGTGGAAAGTGTGGTGAAGTAACAGCTGACTTATGGTTATGCCTTTAGGGTTTTCAAGGCAAGAGACGTTTGTAGGTGGTTTGCCATTGGCTGCCTCCACTTGGGCTGAGAGTCACCCAGCATGCTTCATGTGGAGGAGTGGGAATCAAACCCAGATCTCCAGATTAGAGTCTGCTGCTCTTAACCACGGCTAAAGGATTGTATAGGGACTCCGAAGGGGAATTAATTTCTTCTTCTTAGTCCATGACCAGTCATCATGATGCTAATTGATTGGCAGTCACTCAAGGTGTGAAAAAATTGTCTGTTGCAAAAAGTGAGAGAGAGACCTCTGCACGCAAAATTAATTTCAAAGACAGTCTTCTGTGCCATCCATCCTTGCTGAGTTTCAGGAACGGCTGTCTGAAGATCTGCTTCATTTAGTTATTATTTCTATCCCGCCCTCCCCCTATCTAGCCGGGCTCAGAGCAGCTCACAACAAACATACGTCATAACAATAACTAAAACTAATAAAACCACAACTGAATTCAATATGTAATTTATATATCACACGCATAATGCTGTGCTGTTTTAAGACAAACTTTATTCAGTGTTGAAGAGAGCAAGAAGTGATTAGTTCTGCTCTAGATTATTTTTAAAATGTCTGTTTTTTTGTGGGTAATGAATGATGTTTCATGGAGTAATTACTTGCATCATATTGGAAATGCCCAAATAAACATGGATGAGACCTTCTTAGGGTTTTTAATTCTCAACTCACACTTGGTTTATTGAGCTCCATTGAACTCAGTGGAACATGTCAATGTGCACAGGATCAGGTATGTAGTTTCAGCTTCCCAATTCTGTAATACACACCCGACTTTTTTTTCCTGTTTGACGTACTTAAGTGTGAAGATCTATTTGTCAATCTGTCCACCCATGTATCCCTGTTTCCCTTTTTAGATTGTGGGAAGAATAATTGGAATAGCTCTTATGAAGCATTTTGGATGGAAGGCAGATCTGAGAAATCCTGATATAGAGGTACTGAACTGAAACATTAAAGGCCGTGGATACTGCTTTCCTTAGAGTCTAATGGGGCAATCCTATTCAGAGTTACTCCAGTCTAAGTAGACTGAAATCAGTGGGGCTTAGACCCGAGTAATTCTGCATAGGATTGCACCTTTAGTAAGCTTTTAAAAGACCTGGGGGCCTTGTGTATCACAACACAAAATAAAGCTCCTACACTGATTATCATTGAATTTCCCCATAGATCCACCAGTTCCTCGGTGAGCAACCACAATGAGTCAAATTAGTAAGTCCATGTACTCCATTTTCTTGGCTCCAGCAGTGGTAAAAGCTAAGTGCCTTAAGAGAGTTTAACAGGATGTTAGGGAGCAGCCTGCTCTATTGCCATCAACCCCCACCTCTGGATGCTTAATGTACTAAAGGCACTCTACTAATTACCAGTTGTGGCGCTCTGAAATTATTAAAGGCAATTCTGATCAAACGTAATTTATCTTCCGTATTAAAATATTCTAAGCTCTGTACATGAACTGAATGCACAAATTCCCAATCTTAAAAAGAGAGAGAGAGAAGGAAAGGGGGTTTGCAGGGAGTGTGAATCCTTAACTGTTGCTGGGTGAGACTTAGCTTGGTTTGGCGATTTTGTAGTCTTAGCAGCTAGTTCTGGGGGATGGGGGTAATTTAAATTGACACTGTGAGGGGAGAGGGATGAACTTTTTAACTTTGTGACACTTTCTGATGCAAATTGCCCTCTTCCCCCTGCTATTTGCTTTGCAAGGGGAACACAGGTGCCCATATAGATCTGAACTTCACTTCCTGTCACCCCTCAGAGCTGTGCGTAAGCCCTAAAAATCATGTTTAGTTTGACCTTAAAAGGAAATCCAAAAGTAAAAATGAATCTTGTTCAATAGCTATCACGGCAGTAAGAAAAGCCCTTAAAGAAATTACTAAAAGAAACAGGAGAGAGCTGCACACATAAAGAGGCAGAGAGAGAAGAGACTTGAACTTTACAGGAAGCTATTTCAATGTAAGGTTGAACAAAGGAAACCAGTGAACCGAGACATATAGAGGTGTAACACAATCAAAGCCCAAAGAAAGATAAATTAAGTGATCGGAAGAGTTAAGGATAGAAAGAACAGGCTTATTGTGCTGGATGAGAAAACCTGACAGTAGAATGGGGTAGAATGAAAATATGAAAGATTTTTTTAAGAAGAATCAGTAGATAAAGCATGCTGTTATAGAAATTATGTTGAGGCATCCTGTTATTTCACATTGAGGCTGCAATCCTGAAGGGGGGGGCAAAGCTCCTTATGAGCCAGCATGATCCAGCACCGGTGTAGGTGCCACCTTATCACCGAATAAAGTGGCACCTACGCCGGTGAGGGGGCAAACATGCCGGCAGGGAATTCCCAGAAGGGAAAGCCCACGCCAGCGTGGGGGGCGTTCCAAGGGGCAGAGCTGACATTAGCTCCCCGCCACCATGGATCTACCCCCCTCTTTAGGAATGGGCTGCCTGAATAATGTCCTTCTTTACATTTTCAGGTTTCTTCCCTGTAGCCAGTCTTCTGGACTGCCTGCTAGTTTCCATGGGGGGATGTGCTGAAGGGGCAATACACTCTTGGCTGTTTTCTGTACAGACAGCAGTCCACGGAGCCAAGAGATCCACAGTCAGTAGTAAGACCCTGTCAGCCCTCAAGGCCTTCATGCTGGTCTCTGGCAAGAAGAAACAGGCCAAGTTCTTCTCCACTTCTACTGTATATCCTCTCGTCTGATTTTGCCAATATAAATGTTTGCACTAACAGAGAAGATGTGGGACTTGCATGGTGTCCTGAGTGCAACATCTGCGCCAATCTGAAGATTTCAGGGGTTGAGCTGGCTCATGTGACATGCATATATAAAACCGTATTTACATTCTAGTAGCGGTAGAATGCCCACTAGCTTAATATAAGGAAAACATAGCTGGAAAAGATAACTGAGTGAAACACTGTGTGTGTGTAAAGTGCCTTCAAGTCGCAGCCGACTTATGGTGACCCTTTTTGGGGTTTTCATGGCAAGGGACTAACAGAGGTGGTTTGCCAGTGCCTTCCTCTGCGCAACAACCCTGGATGTCCTTGGTGGTCTCCCATCCAAATACTAACCAGGGCTGACCCAGCTTAGCTTCTGAAATCTGACGAGATCAGGCTAGCCTGGGCCATCCAAGTCAGGGCAGTAAAACACTATGTACGTTAAAAAAAATCAATACATTTTCTGCAAGTTATCCTTTAATGAACGTTTTCATCATCTTTCAGATCTTTGTTCACCTAAATGATGATTACTCTGTGATTGGGATCCCTGTTTTCAGGTAGTTATTTTGTTATTAAAACATTGCTACTTGTAATCCAATATTATGCTTGTTAGTTATAATGAATACCATGTTAGTGTGTTGTAAGAATGTAAGCAAGGGGTCTTGAGGCATTATAAAGACTAACAACTGTGTTGGGGCATGAAACTTTCGGTTGTCAAATAAATGGATACAGATGTGGTCCCGCTGGGGAAAAATTTGTCAGCATTGGGCCCAGAAGGCCATGAAATGCAGTGTGAAACAGCAGCTCTGTCAGATTTCTATGCAGAGCCCAAATGTATCTGTCCCTGATAAGACCATAGGACATAAATCACTGTAGTAATACTATTTTTCTTGCTATGAAGTCAGCAGCTGGGGATCTGGAAATGTGACCCAGGAATCTCATGACGTTCTGGCCCCACTATACAACAGAAGCAATGTTTTCGTTACTTCACTGATAGTATCTTCTTGAACAGTGTGTGTGTGTGTGTGTGTAAAGTGCCGTCAAGTCACAGCCAACTTATGGCGACCCCTTTTGGGGTTTTCTTGGCAAGAGACTAACAGAGGTGGTTTGCCAGTGCCTTCCTCTGCACAGTAATCCTGGTATTCCTTGGTAATCTCCCATCCAAATACTAACCGGGGCTGACCCTGCTTAGCTTCTGAGATCTGGCTAGCTTGGGCCATCCAGGTCAGGGCTCTTGAACAATGGTCATCTCCAATTTAGTAACAGATTAGCAGTTTCAGATTTTTTTTCTGAATTCAAGTGAAAGAATGTTTTATTGGCATCAGATTTATCATAAATCAGGGTGGTGTTTTCTTTTCAAACCTAAATTTGAATGTGTCATACACCACAGTAAGGTATTTCCTGTATCTGTTTGCAGACTTCCCTTGGCGAGCAGAGCATATATCAAAACTGCTGGGTTGCGATCTACCGTTGCTTGGGCTATGGCATCCTTTGCTGAAATCCAAGTAAGTGAGCCTCCTGTCTACAGAGCCAACTATCATGGGAAGTTCCCAAGATTCCATCAGTGGAATGATTGTAAACATTCAGTGAGGACTGGTGAAGCATGGTGGCTAAGAGTGTGGGTCATGAAATCTGCCGTTCAGATCTTTCTAAGTGCCAAACTGCACATTTCCCACCATTCATCAGGGGTGGCTTTTTTTCAGCAAGAAAACAGCAGGAGAAGAAAGGGGTTAAAGATCACACACACGCAGTTTGAAAAGTGGTGAAAGAAACTTTTTAAATGAACTTGGATGACAGTGTAGCATGTAGATAGTTTCAGAGGGTAGCCATGTTGTTCTGCAGTAGAACAGCTGGATTTGAGTCAGATGTGACCAAGGGAGCTTTGACTCTCAAAAGCTCATACCCTGAAAATCTTGTTGCTCTCTAAGGTGCTACTGGACCTGAGTCTAATATAGTTTGACACTTAAGAGGCCTTAAGGAAGCCATGGTCGCGTTGCCTAAGTTCTTGTGACATGTATGGGAATAATACTTACTTTGCAGTTGTGCAGGTTACTGAGGTATAAATGAAGAAATTTGAATGCTCACAGTTGCCTTGTATTTAGCATTTTTATGAAGGTACTTGCATTTGAAGATAGGGGAATAGACTATATAACTTTGTAAGAAGTCTTGCAACCCTACTGTCATTATTATTAACAATTTATTAAGTGTTTCAGTTATGCAGAATGCTTTACAGTGAGCTTCTACTCTAGTCTGTGAGGATTTAGACCAATTCTACAAAGGCTTGGAGATACTGATTTGCCCAGAGGTACTAATTGATTGGTTCTGTGGCTAAGCTAGGTTCTGTGGCTAAGCTAGCTGTGTTCCCAAGGCCCCTAGTTTATTATTCCATTCACACAGCGACACCGGCTATATTTTATATCCATATTCGTGGGTTTATCCAAAATGAACAGCACCAGCTGCAACCCTGACCTCTTAGCTCAAGCCCATATTGTTCCTCACCTCTTGCTTTCTTCAATTGATGCGTGTGTATAGGCTCATTTTTATCCCAGAAGAGGTAATTTCTCATGACTTTACAGATGGCATAGCCTTGAGTGTGTGTGTGTCATTTTTTTGTTCTTATTTTGCTCCACAGACTGGTGACTTTGTGTTGGATCCTACATGTGGCCTTGGAACAGTACTTCTGGAAGCTGCAACTGAATGGCCTGTAAGTTCTTTCCTTTTAACAAGGGCTGCTTCCACATGGAGGTGATTCTCCATGCAGTTCACGTTACTGGTGCAAATGCAGAGGGTATTTGCAGTGACAGTGGCGCATCCACTCAGATGTTTTCCCCATATTTTCCTTGTCTCAGCCTTCCATGGCTGCCATTCACCCTCCTGCCACGGGAGAACTTTTGAGGGCTTTAAAAAATCAGTAATGGCAATATTATTATACAATTATAACAAGCTATTGCAACAGTGCACTAATTCCCAGCTTTCATTTTTTTAAACTTAAGCCTCTAGCCCTTTTCATTATGGAATTATAACAAAAAATGAGTAGGCAGTACCTTTCTCCTTATAACTCCCCAACAAAAAGGGCTATTGAAATACTTTGTTTAAAAAATGAAAAGTGACCACTAGTGCATGGTTGCAGTCATGCAATATTAGTAAAGCCTTTATTGATAAAAAGGTATCAGGTGGTGGGGATGGATGCCTCAGGGACTGAAGAAAGAAAACTGGTACCAGTGTTATGACACCTGCAAAAAAAAGGATATCTTCCTGTCAACAGTGTCCAAGGTCACTTTGACTGCTGACTTTCCAAAAGGATCTTACCCAAACCAGGTTTGGGAAAGATCGCTGCAAAAATGAAGAAATCACAGAAGCAGGGCAAGTAGAAGATATGCAAATGCGCCTGAAAACGGCTGTGCTGTAAGGAAGCCAAGGTGGAGAAAAACATCTACATGGAAAAAACCAAATATGGTGTGTTTTCCAGATAATATTGCTATGATCCTTAATCACACAACAGCCATGGTGAAATCCTAGCTTCCAAATACTGCTTGGGTCTCGTAAATCTCCACTGTCTGAAGGGATTTCTGTCAGTACAGCAAAATTTCCATGCCTCAAGTGATTCCCAAAATGTTGCCCCTATGGGAAAGGAGCACCCCCCCCCCCAAACAGCATGAAGGAGGAATTGGATGTTTGCAGTGGAAGGGGAAAATCAGCAAAACTCTCTCCCTCCCCCTTTTCCCTTAACAGAAATATTCCACAGGATCCAGCCCACCATTTCTAAAAATTCACCATTAAAAAAATTCATTTTTCGTTTAGTAGTGCACCCAAATGCAAACAATGAATTGTGTAGCATGTAATAAGCTGCAGCTGTTCGTTTTAGACAAATGAGCGAAGTCATTGCCTTTCAGAACATTTTAACCTCCTCAACGTTTGTTTCCTCTTCAGGATGCACATTATTTGGGAACTGACATAAGTGATTCACAGTTACAAGGAGCCTATTCTAATATCAGAGCGGCAGGCTTGGTGGGTAAAATCGACTTATTGAAAGCTTCTGCGACAGGTAAAAACTTGGCAAGGGTATCGACTGTAAGAATTTCTGAATAAGGCAGAATTAACTAAAAACTTTTTCCTGCAAGTTGAGGGGCATTAAAAATAGGACCTCTGTTGCTAGGAAAATCTGTTAAATTTTTCTTCAAAATGGATAGAGTAACATATGGCTCTCAGATCATACCTTTTATGGATCTACTATGTTGGGAAGAGCAGGATGGCAGGTTTCCCAGAATTGTTCTGCATTATGCTTCTGTAGCAGCACCAAAGCCCTGGAACTCCTTAGAAAGGCAAAGTTGGCTTGTTCTGTCTCTGTGCAATCTTTTTGGTTTGAAGTTCAGAGGTCCTTTGGGGAATTAATATTTAGGTGAGGTCTGTTTAATTGATTAGAATATACTTCCTTCCTTTGGAAGTCTGTTCTTGCTGCTGTGATTTGTCTTCATTTATAATGATGCTAACATTCAGTTACAAGAGATCTTTTATCCTCAGTGCAAAAGAAGCAAAATCCCACTTGAAAGGGACCAGACACAACCCAAATACTGGTCAACAGCTTCATTGCAGCTATAAAGCAATTAAGATTTTACGACGAGGTTCATTCCTTCATTTCAACTTCTTATTACGGATTTCTCAACCCAAGAGGATAGAATCTCCACTAGTTATTCAGACGAGATCTAGCACCAAAAAAAGCAATAAATTCTAATACATCTTACCTTAGTGCTAACTCATCATGGTACAAGATTATAATAATCTCCATCAGTTTCTAATAGAAGGAGTTGGTCACATCTCATCTAATTGGAGCTGTGAGGTTGGGGAGGTTTTATACCAGCATTCTTTAGACTTACTCAGAAGAGGAAGTAGAAAGTAACCTGAAAAAGAATAGAGAGGCCAGAGGCCTTGTCTGACTTGCTGGAGCCCTGCTCGTATTTTTTTATACCCTTGTTAAAGTATCCTTCCCCCTCGTACCACAGGCTTACTTGGCAAAGGAACATCAGAACAATAAAAAACAATCATCCTGGCCATATTTGTTATACAACTAGTTCTGCATACTTACCAGCTTGTTGTCAATGTCTTCCAAGTTCTAGGATCACTCAGCCCAAGGCCTTATTATAGGATGTCTGTTATCTGAGATTTGGACACAGTTCTTGGCATCGGACATTGAGCTACTGGGGGAAACATGCAGGTTCCCTCCCTGAAGCACAGTCAGACTGCTTATTTTCCTCATAAAATCAAATAGTCTCCTGTTAGTAAAAGAAGTGCTTCAGGCTGAAAGCTGACAAACAGGAAGCTGAATTCCCCCCTTTCCCTAGTCTTCACCTTTCTTTTCCTGGCCCTGGCCCAGATAATTGCTCAAATGGTTTCTCACTATTCTCTGGCTGCATCCTGGACATCTGGGGTTCCATAGCTCCAGTGTCCACTGTCCAGGATCTTCTCCCAGAACAGATACTGAAAAGATCGTCAGCACAAAGTGTGTTATCAGTCTCTTTCTAGAAGCTGGGTTACACACAGGCTTGGTATTTCCTCAAAGCAGAAATGCATACGTACTGTATGGTCTAACAATGTGTTAAACCTTAGTCAACAGTCATTCTGTGTATCCAGTATAGAGGAAGGAATATCAGTGCTTTTAATAAATAACTACACTCAAAAGCTTAATTTGACACCCCCCACAAAAAAAACCATTCCATTAAATCTGGATCTTGTTAGAGCAAGCCATACCATACCGTCCCCCCCAGAGTTGAATGTAGTTTAAAAGAGAGATTGGTTCTTGTGGTATGTACATTTATCCCATTTCCCTCTGTGCTGAGCTAGTTTTGTATTGGTTCAATAACTTCCAAAACCTGTTTGACCAGATGTGACAATAGGACAGAATAAATGAATGTAAAGTACAGGAAGCAATGCTGCTCTCAAACCACTTTCAACTCTGCATCCATCTCTACTTCTGCTTTCAACTGATATTGATGAGGCCATCTAAAAAAGAATAGGAAGCAGCCCTCAGGTATTCCTCCATCATGCCTGTCTCCAGCTCAAAATCCCTTCTTTCAGCTTCCATATGCCAGTAATAGAGCCATCACAGGGAGGAGCGGAGGTGGCCAGGCCTAGCTTTGTTATGGCTGAATTTGAATACAATTTGTGTTTGGATTTTAACTCCTGCAAGCCAATTAGGGAGTCAATTTTAGCTGAAGAGGCAGGATAAAAATATGATAAACTCCCTTGCAAACTGTTGCCTAAAACCAGCATCTCTTCTTGCTGTCTCTCAAGAAGAGGCAAATTTGAAATCTGGAGTGATTAATGTATCCCATCATGCCCATATGTGTGTTCCTAATATAACATTCTCCTTCAGCAAAACTCCGTAAGTGGATCAGTAAAGGTTTTTGCTTTTTACTTGCCTGTAGCACATGGCCTTTTTGCATACCACATTGAAGGAAATGGGGATTGTATTGGTTCAGTGCTTGGTGAACTGCACCCACTAACTTATGGGGTGTTTTTCCCCATCAAAAGTCTTTGTACCATACTGTTGTAAGGGCCTTATATCTTGGCTGGCATAAATGGCTTTATGTTCTTCATATGGGTCTTCACTGTACAGCACTTATAATCAATATCTACATACATTACAGGTGATAAGCAAGGATGTTTTAAACTGTTTTGTATTCTGGAGATGTTAAAATATACATTAATGTAGCAGGCAAAATGTATTTTTAATTCATTTTTATTTATTAATCGTTTTTATTAATTTAGGTCTCTATTGGTTACTTTAAGTTACTATAACTTAAACTTCCCTAATTAATTTCTGTTAGAGCCCAAATGGTTAAACATTTCACTGTGAAGGGGAACAGTTACATTCCACAATTCTGCCTTAATCAAAAAGGTAAAGGTAAAGGTCCCCTGTGCAAGCACCGGGTCATTCCTGACCCATGGGGTGATGGTCACATCCCGACGTTTCCTAGGCAGACTTTGTTTACGGGGTGGTTTGCCAGTGCCTTCCCCAGTCATCTTCCTTTTACCCCCAGCAAGCTGGGTACTCATTTTACCTACCTCGGAAGGATGGAAGGCTGAGTCAACCTTGAGCCGGCAACCTGAAACTGACTTCCGTCGGGATCGAACTCCGGTCGTGAGCAGAGCTTGGACTGCAGTACTGCAGCTTACCACTCTGCGCCCCGGGGCTCTTACCTTAATCAAAGCCTTGCTGAAATGTATGACTTCTGTCTCTAGGATTGCCATTGTCTCCAAAAAGCATCAATGTTGTTTTTGCCGACATCCCATTTGGGAAGAAGTTCAAAATAACGGATGACATGAGGTTACTACCAAATGTTTTGCAAGAAATTGAAAGGCACGTGAGTTTTCAATGGCTAACGCTAATCTATATCACAGTCTGGGATCTGGCTAGTAGTGCTTTTGCGAGCTAAACAGCATTAGGTCTGCCGGCCGTGCTTCAGACCAGGAAGAAACAACTCCATCTCTTTGTGGTGATATTATATAATTTGTTGAAAAGTGATAGTTTCAAAGCAGGAGTAGAAAAAGCATTTTGCCAGCAGCCATTAGTGATCTCAGAAGAGCTGAGTGTAGTTGCATGAAAACACCCTGGTTAGACTGGCAGTGAAAGAGAGGATGAGGTCCAGGAGGCAGTGAGAACTTCTGTCTGCAGTTCACAGAGGGGTGTTTCATATGCCAGGATATGGCTGGCAGCTACAATGAAGAGATTCATGGTCACGGATGGTATTCTGGCAGCTACATTTGTGGAATTCTGGAAACTAACATCCTGTGATTCAGCTAGATAGGTTATGATACATATCACAGAATTGTTGTGAAAGTAAATGGGGAAAATGAAAGGAGAATTGCAGAGCGGTCTGTGCAATGAAAAGTATTACAAGAATGAAACGGGGAGCTCAACCAAGGTGTATTAATAGTCCCCCTTGCTGTTTTTCAGGGTGCTTTGTGTTGGAGGGACTGTTGTGCTGTTGCTTAGTCAAGAACTCCATAAGTGCATCAACGGCGGCATTTCCAGTGGTCCTGAGACTGAGAATCACAACTCTGTGGAATCTATGAGCGACTGTACAGAATGTGCAGTGGTATCACTTGAGTCAAACACCCAGGAAAAAACTGTCAACCCCAGGATTATTTCCCCATTAGCTCAAGGTACAGGGAGAGAAGACATCAGCAATACAATTTTTGGTTCTCTGCTATTGGTAGAATCCTTTAAAGTCAGCCTTGGCAAAACAGATGCATTCATGAGCAAGTATAAGAAAATAAGTTTTGCAAGCATGAAAAGCTAGCAGCGGCACATTAGAATGACTGAACATGTTAAAGCTTGGAGCTTGTGCTTCAAATCATGTGGAGCTGGAGCAGCTGAGTTAAGGTAAGCTCCATAGAGCTGTGCCAGCTTCTATATTGTGAGTAAATCCCAAGGCCTATAAGGTCAGTAGCTGAGGAACCTTCAGCCAATCTATCCCGGTGGGAAAGTATGTTTAAAAATGTGTACTGCTTGTATGGTGGGATATACTGTATAAGTGGTCAGCAGAATATGTGTTTGTGACCCTGATAGCTACCTGGCTGCTCATCCCACCTATTTTTGCCATCAGACCTATTGCTAGCACAATGACATTGCAGTAGTCCCACCTATATCTACAGCAAGGCCCGTATGCCAGTTAGGCAGGCAGAATATGGGGAGAATAACAGGCAAGCCAGCCACTGCAGAATTCTCTTGGCTGTAGCCACATATCTGAGCTCTAGGCATGGCTGTAGCCGAATAAACAGTTGCTTGCAAAACAGTGCCATAAACGTTTGTTCCAAGTTCCATTTATATAATGTTAGTTTGGTCTACAGTGACTTACAGTGCAATCCTATGCAGAGGACTGTACTGCTAATAGTCAAGAAGGCAAGGCCTTTCTATGCTGGAGCCTGAGAATAAGCAACAGTTGGTCAGGAGTTCTGTGAATGTTTCTTTATCTGGGGAGACGTTTCTAGGCCAGCATGTGGTACTAAAAAGCATTTGCCGTAGTAGCCTTCCTGAAACTAAGCAAGCCTGGGTTTAGATGGTAGACCATCTGAGAACCTTGTGCTCTGACAGAGGATTCCATTTGACTCCAGCATTTGAATTGTGCATCTAAGTTCTGAGCCAGTTTTTACCTTCTTATCTACACTGTCCTCAACATAAGCAGTTTGCTCTGAGCAATTCCGGTGATGTCTTCAGAAATATTGAAACTGGTGTAACCATATGCCTGAAGATAGTGGAGCCATTCCTGATTGTGTTCAAGAATACATTTACACATCACTCACTCAGAAACTTTACAAACTCTGTTAACCGGAAGGAGACACTTTAATGCTGAACTTTTTTAGACAAAGGCTGAGGATGTTACGATAGGTATTACTTCCAACAGTACTAACAAGCATCATCCCTTTCATTCAGATTGTTTACATATACCATTTGGCTTAATCTGAAATACAAAAGGTACTTCAAGGAGATATGTACGAGGAGGAGTGTTGCTACCACAGAAGAGTCATTTTTTTCCAGCTTGCACCAAAGGGACTCACTGGCAAAATTCAAATGGCTTGTCAAAGGTCTCACTGTGTTTGGGAAGTCTGACTCCTCCAGCTCTTTCTCATATATTGTTTCTAATGTCTACTGCCCTCCCAGTCATTCATAATATCAGAACTCGCCAAGAAAGGCTCCTACATGCTACCACATGGTAATGACTAATGACACCTAGAAGAGGACTGAAGACTTATTTCACCATTTTAAAAAGTCTAAATTCAAGTTTAAGATTGATTAATGGTCATAAGGGGGTATTCTTACCACTGGGTGGTTTTGTCAGTTGTGATTTGTTATTCGTTATATTAATAACAATTAATAAAACAGCCCTAAATCCTTAACACAGTTTTCTTATCTGAGTGGGAACTGCCTCCCTCTCATTTATGATGTGTGCATATACAGTGTGCTGAATTGTCAGTTCCACAAGAACTTTTGTTGTCTGAACTTTTGTTTCAGCCACCCTGAAGGCAGAGAAGAACTCCTCTTTGTTTCCTGACTAGTAAGACACAATGATTGGCATTTTAAGGGATCAGGCTTTTGTGCTTGGAGTTGTACAAATTTAGCTCCCTTGTAAATCCTTGAGGACCACTCTTTACCTGCCACCCCCCAAGAAAATATTATCTCCCAATAAGCACTCATACAGAAGAGTTTCTGGTCGACTTTAGGTGGCTAATCTTTTTCCGGCTAATGAATGGATAAGTGGTGCAAAGACATCCCGATGCTACTATGAGTCCTAAACTGCACCAAGCACAGAATATAGACCAGCTGTATCCATGTTCAACATCATCAGGAAGACTATAGATGACTTTGGGCCGGCGGTTTAGTTCATAGGAGACACTTGCTGCATAAGTACAGAGGGAAATAGTGCAAAAGATGCCTGCAAAAAAAAAAAGCCCAAATCACATTATCATGGTTAGCAAACAGCTCACAAAAATCACAGCATGCATATGCAGCTGCCCTACATTGAGTTTAGACCATTGGTCTGTCAGTCAGTATTGTCTCCTCTGATTGGCAGCAGGTCTCTGGGGGGGTCTTGGGCCTTTCTGATCACTTATTACCTTGCCTTTTAACTGGAGATGTCAGAGATTGGACCTGGGACTTTTAATATGCAAAGCAGATGCTCCACCACTGAGCCTCAGGCCCTCCCTTTTGAATTTGCACCGTGTGCAAGAAAAGCCCAGACAATTACCCTGTCCAAAATTACAAAGTGAAATTAAGCATAATCAAAAGATAATTTCTGCAGAACTGAGGGTAGTGCTATTTGTGTAAAAATAACAGGCATAATCCAGTCCAGGGTATTCACTTTTAAATCTCATTGATCATAGTCTCTTTTGCTTGAGCAGCACCCTGATTCAGCTGAGGAATGTTAAGCAAGTTTCCCCATGTGTATCTCATGCTGGAACAGGAACCATGAATGCAAATGCATGTCAGAATGTTTCCCTGTATTGTGGAAATGGTCGGTATGTATTGCATTGTTTTCAAAGAGATGTTCATTCTATTAATAAATGAATGTGCCTCAATATTCTGGCATATTCATACCTTAAAAGCTTTCTGAATATGCCTATGTGCTTCTGAGTAAATTATAAAACATTAAAAATTTCCTGAAGAACAAAGAGAAGGAACTCTGATAGAAAGCCTTATACCATTGAAAATTTCAACAATTGCATTTTAAAAGGGAAAAAACTATATAGCTGGTAAGATGTGTTTCATTTCCTTCTCCTTAATAATGGTTATAATACTTTTTGTTAACTTCCAACCCTTTATCCACTTGATATTTTTTTTAAAAAAGCCTCAAGGCAAGCGCTAAAATGACAGCCAAGTCGCTGAAAACAGAAGGAATGGAAGCCATTCTGCAGAATTATTTGTCTTAATAGAAGGTAGTCAGGAAAAGTCCAAGATGCATCTCTTGTGTGTTTTGATTCAGGTTCTCAAAATGTGAGGTTGTGCTCTCCAATGAGGCATGGACAGCTTATGGAGACACAAGCTCCTCTCTGATCCTCTCCCAGTATAATCCTAACAACACTTTCCTGGGAGAAGGCCCACTGAGTAGGATTCTCAGCAGAACCGCTCAGGACTGTGCTTACCTATTTAAGGTTTATGTTTTTCTTGGCTGAACATGGTAGTGGGGTGACCAGTTATGATGACCTAGTCAGTACAATATGGGAGGCCATGAACCCTTTTACTTACTGGTCATATTAATGGTGTAGTTGCCTGTTACAGTCTCTAAGCTTCAGGATAGTCCACTAAACTATTTATTGATACCCTAAGGGCTTATATGACCATGATCTCTATGATCTGTATTTCCAGGTCTAAGCTATCTGCAAGCATGCTAAGGGTAGCTTTGCATGTTGTGGAAACCCCAAAACATGAAGCTGAGTTAATTTACTTTGTCCACCCTTCTGAGATAAAATGGAAATGGAAATATTGTATTTCTTACTTCAGTGCTTCCATACATAACTGCTGCCTTTGGACAGGTTACCCTGAGGAAAGCTAAATTCTTTCTTGTATTAGGCTCACCATGACAAAAGGATAACCTATATTACAAATGTAACATTTTTTCTTTGCCTAACTTACCTCACAGGGCTGTTTTGAAGATAAAATGGAGGACAGGAGAATGACATACACTGCCCCATCCTTCTTCCAAGGAGATCAGGATCATGTACCTCATTGTCCCCCTCCTCCATTTTAAATTTTGTAGCTGCCCTGTTATGGGAAATTATCTATTGTTACCCTATAATGCCAACATTCGCTCTTGTACATACTCAGGAGTGCTTGGTGAACTGGAAAAGGAAATGGCTATCACGCTGGGTTCTGGCATTCCCCTCTACCTCATCAAAAAAGAATAAGTATGTATTGACTTACCTGTACCATACCATCACACATTAAACAGGATTTAACATGCATTCCTGTCACCTAAGTGCCTGTACAGGTCACCACCAGGAATCAGTACTGCTACATCCTTCTAAGTCTATTAAAGTAAATGGGCTTAGAAGGATGTAACTCTTCTTAGGATTGCACTGTTGATCTGTTCTGCTCCAATTTACAACTTGTCATAATTAAGGAAGTCAGAAATCTCACATTAATCCCAGAACTCAGTCATCACAGCTGTTATGTATGGATTCACAGGAAGGAAAAAGCGTACTGAAGTGTTCCTTTTACGCATACGTGTAGGCGTGTTGGGGACTGAATCACAGTCTCTCTTCTTGGGATGACAAAAGACTAAGGGCCAAACTAAATGTCTGGATTTTTAATGAGGTGGTCTGGGCTCCCTAAACCCAACTTGGGTTCCCCACAGCTACAGAGGTGGTGTGGGGAATGGCTTTTAAAAAATAAAGGAGAGCCCAAATGCACTTGGAATGCTGCCACAGGAGAGGAAGGGCTCTTGCCTTCCCCACACAGGCCATTTTCCCCAGGCAAAACAGCACTATAAGGGAGTTTTTCCTTGCTTTTGCTGCGCCACACGGTGTGTTGTATGCACACGGAGCAGCAAAAATGAGGAAATAACTCCCCCAGGTTCTGTTTCAGTACAGGAAAAAGCCAGGGGGGGGTTGTTTGATATCAACATGCATCCCCTCACCCAGCTATAGTCAGGAGTTACAGGCTTGGGTGTCATCAATATGCGGATGACACCCAAGTGCATCCGTTGATGGATGGCCAGCCAGATACCATCCCGGGTATGTTAACTGAGTGCTTGGAGGCCGTGGTGAAGTGGCTATAGCAGAGCTAACTGAAGTTAAACCCATCAAAGACTGAGGTCCTGTGGCTGGGTTGGAGAGGCCTGGAGCAGGAGATTCAGCTACCAACCCTTGACAGGGCATAGGTATCATCCGCTGTCATCAAGAGTTTGGGGGTGACATTGGATTCTGCCCTTTCATTGGAGGTTCAGGTCACAAATGCTGATAGGACAGCATTTTTTCATCTGCATTGAGCCTGGCAGTTAATCCCTTCCTGTCCCACTCTGATCTAGCCATTGTGATCCATGCAGCGGTCACCTCCAGATTAGACTACTGTAACTCACTCTACGCAGGGCTACCTTTGAGGTTGCTCCGGAAATTACAATTGGTCTAGAATGTACTGTGCAGGTCCTTACAGGGATCCCAAGGTGAGCACACATATAACCAGTGCTCGGCCAGCTGCACTGGCTTCAAATTGAGTACCAGATCAAGTTCAAGGTGTTGGTAATCACCTTTAAACCCCTAAACGGTCTGGGTCCCTTGTATTTACGTGACTGTCTTTCCCGATATACCCCCAGAAAACTTCACGCTCAGCTGGGAACATTCTTCTGGTGTCCCTTGCCCGAAGATCCAGTGTGCTTGGCCAGGGCCTTCTCAGCTGTGGCCCCTGCCTTGTGGAACTTTCTGTCTAATGAAACCCAAGCGCTGCAGGACCTGGTCCAGTGCCGCAGGGCTTGTAAGACAGTTCTGCTAAGCTTTTGGTTGAGGGCAGCAATGGTATTATACAGCAGCTGGCTGCCCTTGTTGGACCTCTGTTGGACCCTCCATCTGGACCCCCCCCCATTATTCCATCTGTCTCCTTTAGTTGTCTGATTGTCACCAGCACCTCAATATATTGGGTTTTTGACTCCCGCTGCAAACACTGATTTTAATATAATATGCGGGATGGCATTAGACATGAGTGCCACCTTCTTAGTTTTAGTTAGGTTTGTAGTATATTTAATAAGTATTAACATTTAATTTTGTATGTCTTTTACTCAATTTTATCTTATATTTGTATTGTAGATCGTTGGAAGCTGCCCTGAGCCTGGCTTGCGCCAGTAAAGGAAAGGATATAAATCTAATGTGTGTGTGTTAAGTGCCGTCAAGTCGCTTCCGACTCATGATGACCCTATGAATCAAAGTCCTCCAAAATGTCCTATCTTTGACAGCCTTGCTCAGGTCTTACAAATTCAGGGCTGTGGCTTCCTTTATTGAGTTAATCCATCTCTTGTTGGGTCTTCCACTTTTCCTGCTGCCCTCAACTTTTCCTAGAATGACTGTCTTTTCTAGTGATTCTTGCCTTCTCATAATATGACCAAAATACGATAGCCTCAGTTTAGTCATTTTAGCTTTTAGGGTCAGTTCACGCTTGATTTGATCTATAACCCACTGATTTGGGGTTTTTTTTGGCAGTCCACGGTATCCGTAACACTCTCCTCCAACACCACATTTCAAAGGAGTCTACTTTCTTCCTGTCAGCTTTCTTCATTGTCCAGCTTTCACACCCATACATAGTAATAGGGAATATGATGGCATGAATTAACTTAATCTTGGTGACCAGTGACACATCCTTACACTTCAGAATCTTTTCTAGCTCCTTCATGGCTGCCCTTCCCAGTCTCAATCTCCTTCTGATTTCTTGGCTGCAGTCTCCCTTTTGGTGGATGATGTAGCCAAGGAATAGAAAGTCTTCAACAATTTCAATTTCCTCATTGTCAGCCTTAAAGTTGTGTCATTCTCCTGTAATCTAATAAAATAAAATAATAAATAAGGCCCTAAGCAGTTTGAGAGAGTCCTCTCTTCCCATGCTTCTGTTGTCCTGGCTGTGACTTCTCATGAAACAGATTCTATAGGGGGGGTTAATACAAAAAATGTGCTATGACTATTTGTCAGAGTTGAATCTGGGATGTTTTCACACACCACAAGCAATTATCCCCTTACATTGTCTTGTCTCCAAGCTAAAAAAAAAGGATTAAATTATACATCTGATGGATTCTATGTAATAGAAAATGAGATTTAATTTGCACTAATAGGATTTGCTGGTTATCGTGTGTGTAAAGTGCCATCAAGTCACAGCTGACGTATGGTGACCCCAGCAAGGGGCTTTCAAGGCAAGTGAAAAACAGAGGTGGCTTGCCATCGCCTTCCTCTGCAGCATCTTCCTTCGAGGTCTACCTTCTAAATACTGACCATGCTTAGCTTCCAAGATCTGATGATATCAGGATATATCATGTCCCTTCCCTCCCACAGGTTTAATATGGGTTTATTAAAAGAAGAATTTCTCCTCAACAATGTTAGCAGAGATTAAATGGTACCTGACATGAGGAAAAGAAGCCCGGCAACGTGCTGTGTGAGGCTCTCTTCCCAAAAGAAACTGACTGTTGTTACAATACACCCACAAAGAAGAACAGTTGCTGCCATCCCAAGGAAACCTGCTGTGATTCTTCTTAGATCTGTTTCCACAAGGAAAACAAAAACAGGATGTTAAATTACTTTAACATGTTTTTAAAAAAACGCTAATGGTACTGTATACACCACTGACAAAAGTAAACCACAGCTATTGGAACAGACAAGCAGGTTTAAAATATTCTTTTCTGAGGAACTGTAATGGAGGTGTGCGAAGGAAGTGCACAGAATTGTCAACATATCAAATTACTGAAATTGGCAGCATTGTTTAGAAAGTAGACACAGACTATGGGATATGCATTTAGTGTAGATTTAGTTGGGAAATTTCCTACATCCTTCTTTTAAAATAACTTTATATAGCCACTGTGAAATATCTGAATACCAAACTGAATAGATGATTGTCTGCCAATAACTTTCAACATTTCCTAACCCAAAATTCAGTTTTTTTCTGGACAGCTTCCTGGTCTTTATTGTAGTACCTCATAATACTTAATATCACCTTAGAAAGGCTTCTTGTACAACCTGAAAGCCCAAATACTTACGTAGTAGATGCCATTCATCCTGCTGAATGGTCTTGGTTAAATTGAATGGGATGTTTTGTAAACGTATTGGCACAGAGAAGTGGTACTTGATTGTTGTGCATCTTTGAGCAATACCTTTGGCAAAGGAAAGGGTGGGACATGTTTAACAAATTCATTTGTACCAAGGACAGGAACCTTTTTACCATTCAGAAAACAAGCAATCATTCACAAATAATTTTGCAAGGGCTGTGACAACAGTACAAAAAGTTGTTAGCTATGTTGGTGCCAAAGTGTAGTGACATTGAAAGTTGTACATAATCTCCATGCTGTAGACCTGCCATTTTCCAAAAGATAGCATATGCCAAAATATATCCAGTAGCTGCAATTGTGCCCATGCCATCAGAAAATAAGAAATTATTGGAACATGAATGGGAAAGGATCTGTGCTGAGTGTAGGAAACTCACCCCTATTCCCTGGAAGTTCTCTGACTTGCGTGCATTTAGTTGAATGGGAGGAAAAGGAGATGTGGGAGAAGACTGAAGGGTGAAGGTAAAATGGAGATGGGAGGAGGAGAGGTTTATTCTAATAAAGACAATTTTGTTTGTCTGAAAAAAGTGACAGTTTTATCACTGGAAAAAAGGAAGAAGGGGGAACGGACATATATGAAACACTCAATTAAGTCTCTCAAGGCATAAAACTGACTCAAAATATTGCACATCCTGGCAATGAGTAACAACCCATGTTTGCTGAACAATAACTCCACTCTCACAATCTCCCTGACAATGTGGACTTCTCTGGAAACTTAATAAAAGGAACAGGAAGAGCCATCAACCCATTTCCTGACTACTGTCAAGAGGTCTGATTCAAACATCTAATGCCCGATTGACACAATCATTTGCAACTGGCTGCATCTCCCTTCCCCCTTATATCACCTATTTGAACCTTTCACTAGTTCCCCTCACAACAGAAAGTTTGAATTATTCTATGGCATCTCAGATTCTGACCTTCCACCAATGACATTCCAAATCCTAAAGTTCCACCAATCATAGTGCAACCCAAACAGCAGCCAGATCCTGAATTTTTGGCCCAATTGCATTAAGGATCTTAGTTCTGCACCAGTTTCAGCCAATAGCACTGCTTCTCCTTTCCAATCCCAATTAAATCTTGGTTCATAAAGAGGGCATGCCAAGCCCTCCATTTTTGTTGTTGCGTCTGATCTTTAATTTTCTTCCATCACCACAAGCATGAAATCACTGGACTTCCTCATCAAGACAGGCTATGATTTTTATCTTTCCCATTCCACTTCCCTTCCTGAAACCTACCTTCCACATCCTTCTATCTGTTCCCCTCTTAGTTTCACACCCGCCAGCGTGTTGTAGTGGTTAAGAGTGGTGGTTAGGAGTGGTGGACTCTGATTCGGAGAACCGGGTTTGATTCCCCACTCCTCCACATGAAACCAGTTGGGTGACCTTGGCCTAGTCACAGCACTCTTATTCTCTCAGCCCCACCTACCTCACAGGGTGTCTGTTGTGGGGAGGGGAAAGGAAGCCAGTTTGAGTCTCCCTTAAGTGGTAGAGAAAGTCGGCATATAAAAACCAACTCTCCTCCTCCTCCTCTCTGAGCAGCTTTACAGCCTTTCCGCATACCATCATCACATGTTTAAGGAATTCTTCCTTTGTACCCAAACATCCTTCCTCCAGTATCTCTTCATCTCATTTTTTGGAGCAGTTGCTCACCTATGTCTTCTTTCTGGTTTTTTTTTTTTTTTTTTTTTTTTGGGGACTAGCCACCTAGGAAGAACACAATGTAAGTAAAAGTAACTTTGAGATTGCAACTAAACACCAAGATTGTGCCGATTTTTTAAATTGCCACAAATAAATTGCTATTAATTTCTTTTCATTGAACAGTTCAGCCTCACTGTCGTCTACCGCTACTTTTGTACTATTCTATATCTGGGTTTGTTCAATAAAGTTATTTTCTAGTTAAGCATCTGTCTCCTTTACCTCTTGCTTTACATACACTTTGTATGTTCATACTCCAGTGTGAGGACCAATTTGGGTAACAAAGGACCTCAACACAAAGCCTGGATTAGTAAAATAAAGGAGAAGAAATAAAATCACAGTTTTGTTGCCTTTTAATGTTACTTTACATGTAATTATTCCTAGTGTCCAAAATATATAAGCAACCCATACCATTCAGAGGAGGATCACAGCTCAGTGGCAAAATAGAAAGTCCCAGGTTCAGTCAAGGATTGAAGGATTCTTTGACAAACCATACCTAACAAAGTAGGCAAAAAAGTATATTTCATTTAATAAGATACAAGGATTTGTTTGTTTGTTTATAAAGTATATTGACAGGAAGCTACTACTACCCAAATTGGTCCATGTGACAGACCTGTCGTGTGTAGAGCATCCTCTACACATGTAGAACCATACTCATGTTTTGAGGTAATGTATCTGGGGGTTGTTGCAGTCTGTTGTTTTAGAAATACAAGACAGACAGAATCACAAGCTAGAAAACCTTTATTACCTTATCAAGATAATATGAAATGCAAGGATAAGCAAAAGCATAAAACAGTGCAACACAGTAACATAATCCTTTAAATGCTGCCCTTGGTTATTGTTTAATTGGTGTGAAAATGGAAAGTCTAAGGGGAAATAAAGCGAGAAAGGAAAATCATCCATTTTAATAATGTATTTTCATTTGGTTATAATGGTTTTTAACACGTTTTTAACCCATTAGCCACGTTGGTGGTCCTGACGAGGGAAGAAAGGTAAGCTAATAAATTTGTAACTAAATAAATACATAAACTTAGGTGGAGTGACTAAGTTTCTTTGAGAGACAGACTGGCACAAGCTGATTCCACAAAGGCTGAGCAGCTGCATAATGACATTTCCTGGACTGATGACTGAATTAATGGAGAAGGCTACACTATTAAGGCCCTCTCATCAGATCTTGGAAGCTAAGCTGGGTCAGCCCTGGTCAGTACTTGGATGGGAGAACACCAAGGAAGTCCAGGGTTGCTACGCAGAGGAAGGCAATAGCAAAACATGTCTGTTAGTCTTGCCTAGAAAACCCTACGGGGTCGCCATAAGTTGGCTGCTTGACAGAACTTTCCACTACCACCACAGTGTGAAGAGGGTTCCAGGGTCTCAAGTTATTGTCCAGCAAATGAATGAATTACTCATGGCCACGGGTATGAGGGACCTCTGGAGGCTTTACACAGAAGGCATTCCGGCAGTTGGGTGACTCCATATGAGAGTATCCAAGGAAATTCCTCTGCATAGATATCAAAAGATATTTATCTAAGCCTCTGGCAGTCATTTGGGGTGAGCAAATATAGGAGTCCCTGTGGTTGGGTGGCCTTGTAAGTAACACTATAGTAACTTGGATATACTCCCTTTTTAAAAAGAGGGGTGCTTTTAATTTGACATTCTGAAGGGTGGAAATAATATTAAAAATTACTTTAACTTTATTTTGCACTCATCTGATTAGACAATATTTCATAGAGCACTTCTACTATTGTAAAAAAAAATCATGTTTTCCTTCTTGGTTTATGGGGAAATGGGTTAGGCGGAAGAAATATTTCTTCCTGATTTTTCCAGGTGATTTTTTCTGACAATCCACAAATGGTTTTGTTGATGACATACAATGCCCTGAAGGAATGTGGGATGTACCTTCTTCATGTACATAGAAATTGCAGTTCCTGTGCAGACCCCCTCTCTGTGATATCAATAATACCAGCAGCACAAACATCTTCAGGAGTTGCTACTGGCATGATACTATGTGGTAATGCTTCATAGTAAGTAGATGATGCCTTAAAAGCAAATATGGTCCCTTCAGGGAATACCACTCTCTACTTAGCAATAAGATTGTGCACAATGAATACTATCACTCCAGCTAGCAGTGTACAATCATGTTTCCCATCTTGATCATGCACAATGCTGAGCTCCCTTGGCTTCCCCAAAAGTGAGTAGGAGCAGACTGCTCAGTAGCTGTCACAACAGGGCCACTATCTACTAAGAAGCTTGTGGCACTATAGAAAGTTGACCAACACTGAAAGCGTAAAGCCTTCAATTCCAAGCAGTTCTTTATTATTTATCAGCTCTGGCGCAACTCCTTTGCCTGGAAGGAAAGGGCTTACTCAGAGAGCCGAAAGCCTAAAGAATACTGGAGTGTCTCAAGAAAACAACAGACAAGCCTGGAGTTCTGAATATCAATATGCAGCAAAAGAGTACCAGACAGATAGGGGAGCAGAGGCTAGAAATGCTTGGCCATCATCGCTGTGCTTGTAAAACTAGCAAAAACCATTTGGGACAGAAATCACACACTCTTAGAATATCTGTGACATCATGTTCTCCTTGCTGTATCTAAAGCTGATGTTTCCCTGTTGCATTAGCTCATCCAAAAGCCTCAATTAGACCACTAATCAGAAACTTAAAATTATAGTGTAGGTGTAAGACAAAGAAGAGTCCTTCCCCCAAGTTCCATTTGCCCCCCTACAATTCTCTAGTGCCCATTTCATTTGTCCCTAATCTTCTTCGAGCCTTCTCCAAAGCTTTTGCAAGCCAATGGTGAGATTTCTAAGGGACAAGGGTAAAGCTCGGATTAAAAGACTTTTTCTCTCATAAACTGTGTACAATGATCATTTTCAAAAAATAATTGATACTGCAATCTACAAACTCCTTATTCTTCTTAATTACTGTTTTCACAACAAAAGTCATAAACAGCGAAAGCCATTTATTCTGGAGTATCCCAAATTATTTCTAAGGAACTATGAAGTGGAAAAGAATTTAGCACAAGATTTTTGTTTCCCATGATATGTTCTGGAAGCAGCTGATATAATCCACACCTCATCCTGGCAGTGTCCCTCATTAGGTCTCGATTTCACGTGTGTGTAGAGGGAGTTCTTCAGTGATAAATCAACAACAAAGGGGACTGCAGGACGCCACGTCAAGCAGTGATGCTGACCAAGGAGGGCTCCAGCCTACCACAAGCAAATGGACTGGGGGGAGGGTAAGGCTACCGAGGATGATACATCAGCCTTTCCTGTCAAGTGGGTCCACTGGTGGGGAAGAAGCTCCAGCTTTTTCACACTTGCTAGGTATGCTAATAGCGCTTCACTATTTTAGCTGATCCAGCTATTTTGGGCCATACCATTACTGGTGTACTCAACAACTCGCAAAGCTGTACAAAGTCATCTGGGGGCTTTCTGCAGAGTAAGAGTCCATCCATCACAAGAGGCCAGGCTACTTTTGTTCTTTTTGGACAAGACTATGCAGCTTCCATCCTCCCTCTCCTTTCCCCCTCTTTGCTGCTACTTATGGCTGATTAAAAGTTACAGCTCCCACATTTTACATTCACAGAGGGCTATCCATGTTAAGTCTTACAGACAAAAACAAATAAAAAAAATGTTAAATGCCCCAAAATAACTTTGATGTTGGTGGTGACTCTCTGAAGGGAGATAATAGCATTTGTGAATTACTTGCCATGTGGATTAGCTCAGCAGGTAGAACATTTCTATTATGACAGCACCACACATTCTTGTCAGCTCCACGTGAGTTTCCACATGATCAGCCAGTTAACTTGATCCCCAGCTCACAAAAGCTATGGCTCCCCAAGTTAGGGTTGCCAACCTACAGGTACTAGCTGGAGATCTCCTGCTATTACAACTGATCTCCAGCCGACAGAGATCAGTTCACCTGGAGAAAATGGCAGCTTTGGCAATTGGACTCTATGGCATTGAAGTCCCTCCCCTCCCCAAACCCTGCCCTCCTCAGGCTCTGCCCCAAAAACCTCCTGCCAATGGCGAAGAGGGACCTGGCAACCCTACCCCAAGTAGAGCCACCACCATTACACAAAATGGTTTTCTTTTCTGCTGCCACAGTATGGTGGCCGTAACATGTGAACAGCCCCACAAAGGATGAGTTTATGGAGCCCATTGCACCTAGAAAATACAACATGCTTAATCATCTCCACTGAAGCCAGTTAAATGACTCAGGTGGATGAAGCCTCACTGTCACAGACAGTAACACATTAGCTGCTAGCGCATGGACCCATTTGTCCATCAGAGAGCTAACATACCTTCAGATTTAGCCTAACTTCAGATAATGTCCTGGCTCTTCTTTTCTGCTAAGAATCACTGTAGCAGCAAGCAAAGTGATATAATCAAAAGTATGGGGTCGTGAGCAGAATGAGGCTGAGAAACGCCAGCATCTATTGCAAGGAAGCTATTCCCTTCTGCTATACGATGTAGCTGGCTATAAATATTAAATGTCCCCCCTAGAGAAACAAGTAGTGAAATGCCATAATGATTCTGCTGATTATGATCATGAAAGCACTTAAAGCAATATCTATTTTTACATTTCACAGTTAATAGAGAAGCACATCCCTGACCAAGGCTGGCATAAACTCCACCATTTCAGTTCACACAGCACAATTAAAACAATTTACAGCCTAATTCTCCAGGCAATCTAGTGAATGCATGTTGGTACTTTCAGAGGCACTTTCAGAGGCATGAAGTATATCACTGTAACAAATAGTGTCTTGTTGTGCCTTAACAACCATGGTAAGCTGTGCGCTTCATGTACAGGAAAAGCCTACATCTGCAATGATCTTCCTAAGCAACCTAGTTAAAAAAAAAAAAGCAAGGTGATGCCTGTAAATTTAGTTGGGTTTCTAGAGAACAAGAGAACAGGATAAGCAATGGTTTCAAATGCTCATCTGGTTTTTATGTTCTTTACTCCCAACTCACGTTGTCCAAAAAACCCAGAAGGTTCCTATGATGGATTGCTATATATTATTTGGTAGAGATGAAAGCTGGTGTAGCGTAGTGGTTAGAGTGTCAAACTGAGATCTTGGGGGCCTTGGTTTAAATTCCCATTCTGCCATGGAAGCTCTGTGGGTGACATTGAGCCAGTCACATACTCTCAGCCTAGCCTACCTCAAAGGCAGTTGTTGTGAGGATCAAACGGAGGGGGGAGAACATTGTAAGCCACTTTGGGTCCTGACTGGGGAGAAAGGTGGAGTATAAATGAAACAAATAAATAAACAGTGTGATTTATGGTTTCCTTGTGTACTTGTGCATTATCAGAATCCATGCAAAGTGAACCCTACTTAAAATGAATGTATGCCACTTGTGACTGAGTGAGATTGCCAGCTGATGCAGTTTACTGGCTAGAGGTGGTCAGCAACCCATTTTATGACAAAGTCATTTTCTGAGGAGGGAATTCTGACTAGGGGATAAGGGTTCATTCCACTCAATCACTATCAGCAAGCCCCACGACCACATTCACCACTCCCTCTGCACATTCCTTTGGGTTGAAGCTTCAGAAGCCACTTGGCATTGCTCAACGGGCAAGATTTGGCTCTTGAGATTCCAGAAGTGCTGAGCCGGTTGCAGAGAACCTAGGCTGAAATCCCCAGAGAACCTAGGCTGAAATTAATGGGAAGGCTTCAGCAACCATGCTCTTGTTCCCTTGCTGAAAACTACAAGCAAGATTAGAATTTTTTTCTTTAAGATTTCATCAAAAATTATTTTTCCCCTCCATGTAAACCAGCAGTCTAGTGTGCTACCTTAACTGGTTGACCATCCCGCAAACCCATCATTTATTTTTCATAGTTTGGCTGTTTTATAAGGACTTCATTTTCTGAAGAAGTGTTGTGCTTGTAAACCGAAAGTCACGCTCCAGGGTGGAGAAAGCAGATGATGAAAATTCCTACTGACTAGGCTTTCTATTTCTTCCTGGAGGGAAAAAGAAGGCATTATTAATAAGGCTACATGTGTCTTTTTCAGTATACAGGAGTCACAGTGGATTTATTAGACATATTGCTTAATAAGGCACGCAGTGAAACAAGGAACCCTTAAAGCCACAAGACGGAACAGAGGATAGCAGGACTGCTATACAACTAAAGTAGTTAATTTGTGTGACAAGATAAGCATCTTTACATATGGAGGGCGTGAATGGGGTGCCAGGCAACTAGTATGTAGTATGAAGAACTACAAAAAGATAACCTTGACACAGGGACTTCGACGGTAGATCGGCCATAATCCAGCCCTGCAAGACAATAACCAAAAAGCGTGAGACTGAGAGTAGTCTTTCGGCTCAATTCTTTCTTCCTGCTTCTTTCCGCATCCCCAACTATGTTGAATTCCCAGATCAGACATCCAGAAATTATGAACGTGTGATTTCCTTTGATGCTGGATATTGAAACTCCTTTGCTTAATGAATTCAGAACCCATTATCCAAGGCAGATCCTACATTCAAATAAAGCCTGCAATTACTTGATTCATTTCTACAAACAGTAGGAACTGTGAAGGAAGTAAACAGGCTTGCTCCTGATCTTACTGCTCATAGAGGTGGAGGTAGGTTATATGTTAAAAGCTCCTTAATCTGAATATAATATTTCCCACCCCTCAGTAATTCCTCCTTTATGCTGTTGTCTCTGCTTCAGGAGATGTATTAATTTACTGACCCTTTTCCTCTCAATATGTAGGCTTGATGTGCTCCTGACTGTTAGTCATTTTTGTTTACTTCAGCACTGGAACCAGCTTCTAGGCACTAATAGCCTGCCAACAATGTCTCCACAGATTCAAAGAATGTGACATATCAACCCCCAGAATTTGGATCCATTCCTCCCTTCTCTCAAGAATACTATTGGCACTCTTGTGCAAAAGCTTTGGAAGAGGGTATGCAATTCTACTAAGCACTATTATTCCATGTAAGTGATTTTCTACAAAAATGGGCGTAATGGCTCTAGTCACTCCTGAGCTATAATATCCCTGCTTCACGGTGAGGGTGCTTGTGTATGGAGGTCTTCTTTGGGTTTCATGCCTGCTTATTCAGCACAATGAAAATGTGCATAGGGTAATGTGCCTGAACAAATCCCAGACTGATACTATGGTATTCATGTGATAAATTCTGAACTGTACAAAGTTGTAACAGTCTACATACATGAGGGAATGGTGTTTACACACACATATTACTAAAGCTGAACATCAAGAAGACAAAAGTAATGACTACTGAAGAGTTACTCAACTTTAAGGTGGACAATGAGGAAACTGAAATTGTTGAAGACTTTCTATTCCTTGGCTCCATCATCAACCAAAACGGAGACTGCAACCAAAAAATCAGAAGATTGAGAGTGGAAAGGGCAGCCATGAAGGGGCTGGAAAAGATTCTTAAGTGTAAGGATGTATCAGTGGCAACCAAGATCAAGTTAATTCATGCCATAGTATTCCCTGTTACTATGTATGGGTATGAAAGCTGGACAATGAAGATGGACTGCCAAAAAAAAATAATCAGTGGGTTCTAGACCAAATCAAGCTTGAGCTGTCACTAGAAGCCAAAATGACTAAACTGAGGCTATTGTATTTTGGTCACATTATGAGAAGACAGGAGTCACTGGAAAAGACAATAATGCTAGGAAAAGAGGAAGACCCAACATGAGATGGATTGACTCTATGAAGGAAGCCACGGCTCCCCGTTTGCAAGAGACCCGAGCAAGGCTGTTAACAATAGGACATTTTGGAGGACATTGATTCATAGGGTCGCCATGAGTTGGAAGCAACTTGACAACAATGCACATACCCCACTCTATATTTTTTTTCTGGAACCGTTTTCCTTGCTTCTAATTGCCTATTAAAATCATAGACCACAGGGAACTTTTGAAAACAGGGGCCTTTACTTGAATCGATATACTCTGTATGCAATCGAATGTGTTCTTTATCACTAACAGTTTAACAGCTTGGTTAGCCTGACATATTAACTCACGTTTCTGAAAGCAAGTTCCCAACAAGCTCTCACAGATAACTCATACAGGGACATTACTAAATGATATCACTCTTCCTTTCCTATGAATTTTTGGTTTTAGCACTTACAAATTAAATATGGAAATCCAAGATTTTCACATACACCTGTATCTTTTGATTGTGGTAAGCATTGTGTACAGTGATAATAGCGTAACAAATAATAACTAAATAAAAAATGTATTTTATTCTAAGATGGTGGCTACCAAGCATTTTGATAAAGTGCACACAAATGAAATGTTACCTTTATGTGGAAGTTGCTTTCCTGTGCTTGCTACTTTCTCCACCCAGCAAGACTGGAAGAAAAATCAGCTGCTCCTTGCCTTGATCATATGTGTACAATCTCATAACCCTCTCACTGATACTACTGAAGCTACCATTTCAGTTCTTGATTTCAGGAACAACATTACAGCTTTTGCTGCACAATATATGTTATGACAAGAATGTATCTTCTTTTCCTGGGGTGGGGAGGAGGAGGAGGAGGAGAAGAAGACAAGAATGTATCTTCTTTTCCTGGGGGGGGAGGAGGAGGAGGAGGAGAAGGAGAAGAAGAGTTGGTTTTTATATCCCGCTTTTCTCTACCTTTAAGGAGGCTCAAAGCAGCTTACAATCCCCTTCCCTTCCTCCCCCCACAAAAGACACCTTGTGAGGTAGGAGGCGCTGAGAGAGTTCTGAGAGTGACTGGCCCAAGGTCACCCAGCAGACTTCATGCGGAGGACTGGGGAATCGAACTCAGTTCTCCAGATTAGAGTCCGCCACTTTTAACCACTACACCACATTTGGCATGATGCCAAGGATGCTACAGGAAAGATCTTAGGTGAAAACAAGGCAAATATTGCAGTATCATTACATGGCCTGAGATAACAACACTTTAAACAGCACTTGCTGTTACTTGGAGTAGGGGGGGAGATAATTTGGAAAAGATAACTTACAGAAGGTGTGCCTAACCCTTTCCCTGCCAATTACTTCTTGTTCCAACCCTTCCAAGCCACTTTTCTTTTTGCCGAGTTCCAAAAATGTGTTTGCACCTACGTGTAATCTGCCCTATGAGGAAGTTTGTCTGAAAAGATATTGATCATAAAAGTTTTCACTAAATGCAGTAGTGACTAGCCTATAACTATCAATTCTACAAGATTCAGTCCAAATAAAAAACAGAGCAACAATGCCACATATTAAAGATTACTGAATATATTGTCAGGGAGATGTAACCTGAAACTTATACTATCAGATAGGAACTGTACCTTTCTTTTTCAGAGCACTAACTCAACAATATTTAAGATTACACAGGTCATAAGGTCCCTTTCTTGTTCGCAAGTATTGTTATTTGGGAAGGAGAAGCACCAATAGCTAAGGATGCAATAGAGAAGACAGCGGTGCAGAATTCTGTGAGTGCGTGTTATGATTTAAGTGAAGTTGCAGTGAGGAGGAAATTAACACAGAGTGTCTGAGCTGGCATAATTCTTAACATTTTGACCCCAAGCACATACCTTCACATTTCTAATGTTAAAAATAATCTACACGCAGATATTAAAGATAATGCAACTGAAGTAATTTACACTTCAGCACTGTTAGGTGTCTAGCATGAATAATTTCTGCATGCATCACACAAAGTGCCTCTGATAAACAGCCAATGCTTTGTTAAATGCCTGCATTTGAGCTTTGCATACCAGAGGTAGAAGTAGGAGAGTACACATAGTACTAAGATACTAAAGAACAATGGTAAGGCGCTAGCTTTTGTTTAGGCTAGGGGGCCTGTCATATAATTGCACAAAGATGGTTTATGGTTCCTGGAAGCTTAAGGCAAAAGCGAATTCAGTGGCTAGGGTAGGGTATTAAACAGTGCCTGTTTATTGTAAAGGGAAGGTTATGGTGGCTTTGTATTAGGGGGAAAGAGGAGAACGTAACGTCTGTATATTTTCAAGGGGTGAAAGATACTCATGCTGAGAGAGTAAAAATGTCATGTGTAGACGCAATAAAAGGAAATGCTGCCTACAAAGAGTATTAGTATTTTGAGGAGTAAAGATAATACAAGCTGAGGGAGCTCCTCGGGAACTTCTTTTGGGGAGGGAGCAATCTGACCACCCCCCAATATTCTATAACCTCTTTATAAGAGACTTAAACAGGCTAATTTCCTCTCCCATCTTTTCCCCTTTCCCTGACTCACAACTGTCTCAGCATTTCCTATGCTTCTGGAGCATACTCGGTCCTTACAAGCTTGAGGATTTGGGGGGGGTTCCTATCTCTTTTGGTTAATTTACAAAGTTTTGTTTTTCTGCACACCTAGTGAATCTCTGAGTATTTAGAGACCTTGTATATGGGTGGCTTGGTTTAGCTTCTTTCTTGACTGGCACCATTGGGGGGAAGGGCAGCCATTTTACTATTAGATATTATGTTCCAAATTCATCATTAAGAAAATATGACTAAAGGCATGGCTGTGTCATGTTGTTTGTGAATAAAACTCCAAAGAATGGGAGTGTGGGACTTTGATGTGGCAAATTGGTGTATGTATGAGATTAGATGCATTTACTATGCTTTGGTAACTGAAGAGAACATTGGGGAGCAGGAAAGAATAGGTGAAGGATTAGGAGGAATAGATCAAGAATGCCCATAAAGTAGATGGACTAGTTCACAGGTTTCGTGCAATCAGCAGACTGATACAGAAGCTGACTGCAGATTCATTATGCACTATATTGGTGTGATGCATTTGGTCCAAAGTGATGGACTACACTGAATAGCAAACATAAACCAGAGATATTGTCGAAGGCTTTCACGGTCAGTTCATCGGTTCTTGTAGGTTATCTGGGCTGTGTGACCGTAGTCTTGGTATTTTCTTTCCTGACGTTTCGCCAGCAGCTGTGGCAGGCATCTTCAGAGGAGTAACACTGAAGGACAGTAACATCTTCAGAGTAACACTGAAGGACAGTAACACTGAAGGAGTAACACTGAAGGAGAGACACTGTCCTTCAGTGTTACTCCTCTGAAGATGCCTGCCACAGCTGCTGGCGAAACGTCAGGAAAGAAAAGATCAAGACCACGGTCACACAGCCCAGATAACCTACAAGAACCGATAAACCAGAAAGATCTTGGTTTCCTATAAAGAAGATATTAAACAGCCTGCCAATTCGTGGTCTCTACTCAATGCACCGTATCACAATCGCACACAGCATGACTCTCGCTGTGCCCTTCTCCTCTTATCTTTACATTTATTGCGTACCCCATACATCAAGTAAGAGGAAGCGGAATAGGGTACGAAGCACGGTTGATACGGAGGAGAGAGTTATAGGAAGGCACTGCATGCCAGCAAGGACAATTACCAGCACTGGCACAATGCAGTGCGGAAATGGTGAGGGGGGGAGCAAAGGGACAATACAATGGTGACTTTGCATTAGAGGTGTCACTGGGGGAGTGGAAGAGGGGTGTGCCTGTGAGAATGCAATGGTTGCGAAAACAGGGCTAAGCCAGCTCCACTGGGAGGTGACTGGCGCCTTGACTTTGCATGGATGGAGGTAGTTGGGGGAGATGTGGGGAATGGCAGACGACACCGTGGCTGGGCCTTGGGGAGAGCCAGAGCGTGTCCCCATCACGCAGGAGAAAAATGACGATTGTGGGGGGGGGGTGGTACACGGTGGTCCTGAGGAGGGGGGGCATTGTCTGGCACTCCACCGGCGGGAGGGGGCGACGAGGGAGGCTGGCGGGACCGGGTAGAAAGCCAGCCGGGGAGGGGGCCCCCCTCCTCGCCCCCCTCCCCTTACCTCGCTCCACCAGGCTGTCGAGGTCCCCGTCGACGCCCAGCAGGTAGCATTTCCTCCAGAGCCCGGCGTGAGTGGCGAAGAGGGGGCGGCCGCAGCGGGGCTGCAGCCCCCCGCGGCCCAGGAGGGCGGGCCAGGCGTCGGGGGGCAGCAGGTCGCCGGGGGGCGGCTCTTCCGCCGCCGCCGCCCCCTCCCAAGCGCCGCCGCGCGGCAGCCGCTGCGGCTTGGCGCCTCGCAGGGGCAGGTGGGGCAGGGGCAGGAGGCGCCGGCGCTGCTGGGGCGGGTGGGCGCGGTGCTCGCAGCTCTCCCGGTGGCGTCGGGGGTCGGTCTCGTACCAGTGGTCGGTGAAGAGGGCCGTGGCGAGCAGCGCCAGGGAGCAGAGGCCCAGGCCCAGGCTGAGCGCGCCCACCAGCGCCCGCCCGCCCATGGCTGGCCCCCGCCCCCCTTCAGCGGACGCCCCCGCCGTCAGAGCCCCCGCACATCGCGGCCGGCCAGGCGGCGGCGGCGTCCAGGAGGGAGCATCCCCGGCTGGCTGGCTGGCTGGCTGGCGCGCGCGCGCGGTCAAGGCACTGGCTGGGCGGGCGCGCGGGCGTCCCGCGCTGATTGTCCACTCCCCAAGGGCGGGCCGCGGCGCGCAAAGGACAGCTCGGCCACTTGCAGCGAAGCCCGGCCGACGCCAGGGGGAGGCAGAAGCGGGAGAGCTGCAGGTCCAGAGCTGCAAACCCGGGGCAAAACCTCTCTTGCGTTTTTGCAAAATCTCTTCTTCTTTAGAAAGAAAGTTGGGTCGTGGCTTCTCCATTCTTCCCCCTTGCTTGGCACTTCGTCGCAGGTTGCGTTCACCAGTAAAAGGGAAATATGCCTGTTTTTTCATGCGCCGAAAGGATAGCTCTTTTTAAGGGACACAAGAAAATTTCCCTGAAAATCCTCTCAGTGGATGCCATTAACCAAAATCTCTTCTTTCTTCTTTTGCAAAAACGCACGGGAGGTTTTGCCCTGGGTTTGCCGCTCTCTACATGCACTTTCCCCCGCATCTGAATTCTCAGAACTCTGCATGGGGGCTTCTTTTTGAGTTTGGAGCGTTTGGATGGGCGAAAACGTGCATGTAGAGAGCGGCCAATCCTAGGCGAAACCTCCCGTGCGCTTTCGCCCTTGGTTTTTATCGGCTGACTTTTCCTACCGCTTAAGGGAGAATCGAACCGGCTTACAGTCGCCTTCCCTTCCCCGCAGCAGACGCCCTGTGAGGGAGGCGGGGCTGAGGAAGCTGCGACGACCCCAAGGTCCCCCAGCTGGCGTCACGTGTAGGAGAGGGGAAGCCAATCCAGGTCATGAACACATGACGCTCCCTTATACTGAATCAGATCCCTGGTCCATCAAAGTCAGTATTGTCTACTCAGACCGGCAGCGGCTCTCCAGGGTCTCAGGCAGAGGTCTTTCACATCACCTACTTGATTGAACTGGGACCTTCTACATGCCAAGCAGATGCTCTACCACTGAGCCACAGCTCCTCCCACTCATTATAACTGTTCCTTCCACCCCCTCCAGGGCATCCAGGGGGTAAATTGTGGAA
Source organism: Euleptes europaea (assembly GCF_029931775.1). Lineage (NCBI taxonomy): Eukaryota > Metazoa > Chordata > Lepidosauria > Squamata > Sphaerodactylidae > Euleptes > Euleptes europaea. The sequence goes on from NC_079318.1 coordinate 62,993,702, forward strand.
CTCCCTGCCCCAGGAAGTGGTGAAGGCTGCCAATTTGGAGGCCTTTAAGAGGGGAGTGGACATGTTCATGGAGGAGAGGGTTATTCATGGCTACTAGTAATTGGATGCTAGTCATGATGCAAACCTATTCCCTCCAGGATCAGAGGAGCATGCTGTGGTGCTGTGGAACATAGGCAGGATAATGCTGCTGCAGTCGTCTTGTTTGTGGGCTTCCTTGAGGCACCTGGTTGGCCACTGTGTGAACAGACTGCTGGACTTGATGGGCCTTGGTCTGATCCAGCAGGGCCTTTCTTATGTTCTTATGAGTTCTAAGCTGGCTAGAGTCACCTACACTGTATCCCTCCCTCCCCCCCCCCCCCGTTTTCTAATTCAGACACTGGATTCAAACCCAGTACAATATGAAAAGATAATCTGGTTGTGCATGCCCTAGGTTCAGCCCTGGCATCTCAGGTAGCAGGTGCTGGGGAAAGCATCTCAGGTAGCAGGTGCTGGGGAAAGCCTTCTCTTGAAGAATCAGTGCTAGGCAGAGTAGACAGTATTGGTGTAACCACTGAGTTCAAGCCAGGTGCTAGATTCAGGTGTCTTAAGATCTTTCTCCCTCTTGCTTTAAGCACCCACACCCAGGAAGCATGAGACATCATATAAATGAGCTACTCACACAAATGTGAATATTTTAGCTTTATCAATTGCACATGCATTGTATTACAGATACACACTTTAGTAAGGCAAAACAAAAACATTTAATTAAAATGGAAAATCTGCATGAATGAGCACGAAATGCTAAGGCCAAGTTGATAACATTAAGACCCAGACTCAAAGTCTCATAGTGCGGGGCGACCCTGCATGGTCTTAACCGTTCCTGTAGGAATGTTGCTGGGTGCCCTTGGCCTGATGCCTAGAAGGCATTGCTCCTTGTGAAAATTAAACTGCCCAGCACACTACAGCTCCTGCAGTTTTTCATCAGTGGCGCTGTGGAAGCCTTCCCTCTTCCCCAGTAAGGGATTTTAGCACAAAGGAAGATGGGTAAAGCCAGAGAAGACACTCTCAGCTCAGTGATTCAGCAGTTCAGCAAACAAGGACAAAGATCTCAACTCAGAACAAGCTTGGAGTAACATAGATTTGGTTCCATCTCTTCCCTGGGGTACCTTTTCCAGCCTTGCACTAAGACAGGTCAAGAACTTGCCTGAAGCACATCCAAATAGGAAAAAAACCCATTCCAGTCCTGCTCTTCCATTTCCAGGATGGACACCCTTTAATCCCTCTTCCATGAGGCCAGAATGGGCAGAATTAGCACAGTCTCAACCACAAATGCTATTATTTTAGCTTTATCAATTGCACGTGCATTGTAATACAGCAAACAACTTATTTTCCTCAAATTAGATCGTTTAGTGTGAGCCACACTGTTTCTCGCCTACAGCATCATTTTCTGCCACTAGATGGCTACAATATATATTTCCCAAAGCTTTACATTAAGCTGGATGGACAAGCCGGCTGCTTCCACATTAGGCACCATCCATATATTTAGAGTACAACAAAAATCGTAGTGGTTAAGGTGTCAGACTAGGATCTGAGAATCCCGGGTTCGAATCCCCACTGTGCCATGGAAACTTGTTGGGTGACCTTGGGCCAGTCACACACTCTCAGCCTCAACCCTGAAAAGTATTTGGTTGGGAAGACTTCCAAGGAACACCAGAGGAATGACGAGGAGGCAGGCTATGGGAAGCCACCTCTGAACGTCTCTTGCCTTGAAAACTTACAAGATTGCCGTAAGTCAGCTGTGACTGCGGCAAAAAATATTGCTTTAAAATTCAGGATGGCACCTTTAAAACCTTAATTATGATTCCAGTGATAACCAATCAATGAATAGCCAGTAAAAAGGAGGGAGGGAGAAAAAAGAGAAGGGAAGAGACAGGAGTGGAAGGATACAAAGGGAGCGACTACAAAGATGAGGGTAAGGGTAGTGAGGCCAGCTAAGATTAAAAACGGTCACTGTTCTCAACCGTAGGCCTGGTGGAACATCTCAGTCTTGCAGGCCCTGTGGGATTTGGTTCAATTCTGGATCTTATTTGATAGAAAGTTCTGCCAGGCTGGAGACAGAGCTGAAAAGGCTCTGGCTCTGGTTGAGGACAGCCGAACACTTCTTGGGCCAGGGACCACCAGCAGGTAGTTACCAGTTGAGCATAACACTCTTTGGAGGGTGTATCAAGAGAGGCGGTCCCGCAGGTATGATGGTCCCAGACCGTTTAGAGCATTAAAGGTCAGTACCAAAACCTTGAACTTGATCCGGTACTCAGTCTGCAGCCAGTGCAGCTGGCAGAGCACAAGTTGAATATGCAGTCTCCAAGGGGTCCTCGCTGCCGCATTCTGGAACAGCTGGAGTTTCCAGAGCAGCCTCAAGGGTAGCCCTGCATAGAGTGAGTTACAGTAGTCCAATCTGGAGGTGACTGTTGCATGGATCACTGTGGCTAGGTCAGGGCAAGACTGATAAGGCACCAACTGCTTAGCCTGGCGAAGACAGAAAAATGCCACTCTGGCTACATTTGTGACCTGAACCTCCATCAAAAGGGAGGAGTCCAGCATCACACCTAGGCTCCTGATGGTTGGTGCTGGTATTAATTGCACTCCGTCAAGAGTCAGGAGCCAGTGTCCTAGCCCTGAATCTCCCCAGCCACAGGACCTCTGTCTTTGATGGGTTCAGTTTCAGCTGACTGCTTCAACTACTTCACCACAGCCTCCAGACATCTGGCCAGTACATCTGGCATGGTGTCCGGCCAGCTGTCCATCAACAGATATAGCTGGGTGTCATCTGCACATCGATAACAACCCAGCCCTAAACTCCGGTGATTTAACCGTTAACCCTTTTCCTTAATTTGAATTTATTTCCTTCCTGTTGTTGCAGGCTTAGTTGAATATCTATTTAGAGTATTCCCCCACTTGCAGTTTTTAAGGTTTAAAAAATTCAAAGCCATGCTGTGTACATGTAGAAAATGGAGCCAGCCTAGTTTATTGGTTAGAATGATGGGCTGAAACCTTGGTTCAAAGCCCTATTCTGGTGCTAGGACCTGAGGCATGTGTGTTTAAATCCTCCTTCTACCATGAAACTTGCTGGGTAATCACTCCCTGCTCAGCTGGAACAATTTCACAAGCTTGTGGGGCTAAATGGCAGAGAGCCATGTATACTGCCCTGGGTTCATAGAGAAAGGATAGCATTAAAATGTAAAGTTCAAAATACCTTCTTAAGCTTGTTTTCCTGTTCCTTTCTATTTTTATATGATTATTGCCAGATGGCCCTGCCCTGGATGGCACAGGCTAGCTTGACCTCCTCAGATCTCGCAAATCAAGCAGGCTTGGCCCTGGTTAGTATTTGGATGGCAGACCACCAAGGAAGACCCGTCGCTACGCAGTGGCAGGCAATGGCAAACCACCTCTGAACATCTCTTGCTTTGAAAACCCTACAGGGTTGCCCTAGGTCAGCTGCAACTTGACATCACTTTCCACCACCATCATTTCAGGATGGGGGAGGCTGTCTGAGTTATAGTCTAATCTATTGAACTACCTGGGTGCTATTCATAATGCAACATTGGGATGACACCTTCGTGGTATTGGAAAGAGTCCATAGGGGTGGTAATACAGCCCTATAGATGGGTGGTAATTCAGTTATCTTCCTCGCTAGACCAGCAGACTAGAAATGAAGTGGCTCAGTGGCAGAGCCTCTGCTTGGTATGCAGAAGGTCTCAGGTTCAATCCCCGGCATCTCCAGTTAAAGGGACCAGGCAAGTAGGTGATGTGAAAGACCCCTGCCTGAGACCCTGGAGAGCTGCTGCCGGTCGACAATACTGATTTTGATGGACTGATCAGTACTGAGCCTGATTCAGTATAAGGCAGCTTCATGTGCTCACGTGAAGTCTAAAACATGTCATGGCGGAGAAGGGGAGAACACACCTTGGTTTCTAACGATCAGCTACTGAAACAGTGGACGGTGAGGACTTCTTCTTCTGAATTCTGACGCTGCCCCATCCGAGGGAGCAGAAAAGAGCAAGTGTCCAGTAGCCCCTTAAAGACTAACAAAAATATTTTCTGGCAGGGTATGAGCTTTCGTGAGCCACAGCTCACTTCTTCAGATACCCTGCCAGAAAACATTCTTGTTAGTCTTCAAGGTGCTACTGGACTCTTGCCCTTTTCTACTACTGCAGACAGACTAACACGGCTACCCGCTGTGAACCATCCGAGGGAGGCTTTGCGCGTCCTTTATGAATGAATTAAGCCGAGGGGATTTGTGCTTTTGGCATGCTACGCCCGCAGACCGGGGTAAAGCCTCCGACCCCGCGCTCCAGCTCGCTTCGGGCCGCCCTTTCTTCTCCCAGGAGGCGGCCTCGAGCGCACACGGCCTCGAGAGCATCACTTTCCACCACCACCATTTCAGGATGGGGGAGGCTGTCTGAGTTATAGTCTAATCTATTGAACTACCTGGGTGCTATTCATAATGCAACATTGGGATGACACCTTCGTGGTATCTGGAAAGAGTCCATAGGGGTGGTAATAAAGCCCTATAGATGGGTGGTAATTCAGTTCTCTTCCTCGCTAGACCAGCAGACTAGTGGAATCAGTGGCAGAGCCTCTGCTTGGTATGCAGAAGGTCTCAGGTTCAATCCCCGGCATCTCCAGTTAAAGGGACCAGGCAAGTAGGTGATGTGAAAGACCTCTGCCTGAGACCCTGGAGAGCCGCTGCCGGTCGACAATACTGATGTTGATGGACTGATCAATACTGAGCTCCTCGCCGACGCCAGCACACGTGGCCCCGCCTCTCCGGCCTCGCGCCCGCGCCTGGCCCCGCCCCCTCCTCCGGCGACTCCGCCTCCCCCTGCCAGCCGCTACGGAGAGCCGCCGGGCGGCCCAGGGCTCCGCGCGCCTGCGCAGGAGACAGCTGAAGGCGCCATGTTGGCTGAGCAGGCCAGGGGGAGGTGGCGCTGGTGGCGCTGATCGCCGCGAGCCTTTTTTTCCCTCCCTCCCCCCTTCCTTCCCCCCCACCCACCTGTGGACCCTCTTTCCTCTCCCCCTCCTCCCGCCCTCGGCCTCCGTGCGGCGGCGACTGAGCCCGGCGAGGGGGTGGGGGCGCCGCCGCTCCCTTCTCCTCAGCGCGGCGGCGCGCCATGAGCGTTGGCGGGGGGCGGGTGTGCGACCTGTCCCGCAGGAACCCCCAGGAGGACTTCGAGCTCATCCAGCGCATCGGCAGCGGCACCTACGGCGACGTCTATAAGGTGAGCGGTCTGGTACCTGCCCCCCCCCCGCTGTTTCCACGTCGCCCGCCTCCTCCCTCCCTCCGGCATCCTGGAAGCCAGGTCTCTCCCCTCCCCCCCCCGCAACGCACAGTGACAACACAGTCTCCCTTCCCCCCCCCCTCTCGTTTTGGAAGAGAGACAGCAAGACACCTTTCCCACCAAGGCTTTTTTTTTTAAATTTTTTTTATTTTTCTTCATTTAATCCATAAAAACAATATAATAATAATAATAAAGAGAAAAACCAATAGTGTTCTAATTTAATAACCAAATGACTTCCCCCTCTCCCTCTTCCGTCCAAAATTAAATTGTATAATCTTTTGCTAACGTGACTAATCCCAATATTATTTTAATTAATCTGTTCTTGTATCCAACATTATGAAATCAATACCTAATATAAGAATTATATAATTATATTATATCCTCTCTTTTTGGAAGAGAGACAGCAAGACACCTTTCCCAACAAGGCTTTTTGTGGCCTAGCCCCCATGGCTTTGTTTTGTTTTGTTTTCCCAGCGAGCCACCCAAACCTTTTCTCCGTATCTTATTTTTCCACCCAACCCCGTTCTTCTGCGCTCCCAGTCCTCGCTATCTCTTTTCCAAATCACGTCTCTGCGAACGGGGCAGAAGTGCGTTTGCGCCAGGAGAAAGAAAGAGATCGCCATGAACACATGAAGCTGCCTTCTACTGAATCAGACCCTTGGTCCATCAAAGTCAGTACTGTCTACTCAGACCGGCAGCGGCTCTCCAGGGACCCAGGCAGGGATCTTTCACATCACCTACCTGCCTAGTCCCTTGAACTGGAGATGCCGGGGATTGAACCTGGGACCTTCTGCGTGCCAACCAGATGCTCTACCACTGAGCCTGCCGGGGATTGAACCTGGGACCTTCTGTGTGCCAACCAGATGCTCTACCACTGAGCCACGGCCCCTCCCAAGGGGCCGAAGTCTTGACAAGTGTGTGTAAGGAGATCTGTGGTGACAGTTCCCCGCTCCCTTAGAAGGTGCTGGGCATGGGGACTGGCTGCGCTTCTCATAATTAACTGTATTTTTGAGGAGCAGGGCTGCTGCCACCGATCTTTCCTTCTTCACCTGGCTTGTCATTGCCACTCTGCCCTCCTCCCTCCATGCACAAACCTACCTACTGCTCTTTCTAAGCAAAGAAACCAAGATGTAGCACTGCTGCTGCTTACCTGGCATCCTAAGCTCATCACATAGGCAACCTTTTCCTCTTCTCTCTTGGTAGGCCTTGACCTTTAGTCTGCATCAGCAGCCATAACCCCTGCCACTTTGGACTTGTCAGTGAACACCAATCCTTCCATCCCCCCATTAATCTAGGCTCCTTCTTTCTGCCCAGTCTGGATGCAGTCTCCCTAGCTAGGTTTGTTGGTGAAGTCCTCTCTCTGAATTTGGTGCACCTCTGTTTCAACTCTCCTGTCTGGCTCATTTTTATCCCAGGGAGTCCAAGGTGACATGCGAGAGTCCTCCAACCCCTGGTTATCCTCACAGCAACACCATGAAGCAGGTTAAACTGCAAAGGAGTTACTATCCCAAGGTCACTCAGTACACTTCATGGAAGAGCGGGGATTGACCACACGCTTTAGGAACCATCAACCATAAGAAGAGTCCTTATGGATAAGACCAATGGTCCATCTAGTCCAGCACCTTGTTTACCACAGTGGCGGACTTACAGAATGGGTACAGAATCTAAAGTCTCCTCTACATTTCTCTTCCCCCCCCCCAGCATCTGTCATTTAGAGGTGCACTGCCACTGAATTTGTCTAATTCCCCTTTAAAGTCATCTAAGTTAGTGGCCATCACTACATTCTGTGTCGTTGACTACCATAAAGACACTCTTTTATCTGTCCTGAATCTACTGTCTATCAAGTAATCATGAAACTGCCAAGGGTGTTATCAAAAATGGCTCTTTGTGTGTGCGTGTGCAAGAGATCTTTCTCCCATTCCAAAGAATGAAATCTCAGATGTCTTCTCTTGCATTTGGTCGATTATGGACTTTCAGAGAGGTTGTCAGTTTCAGATTCCTGCCTAGACCTGGATTGTAGAGAGGCCTGCTAGGTCCTTACCAGCCTTATTGTCAAACTAGGATGTAGCCATGTGCTGATAAAAGAAGGATATGAGACGTGTGATGCTTTGGGGAGGGGGTTCTGTTCTTGAGTGAACCTACTTGCCCTATAATTCACTAGTGCCTCACTTGTACAGAACCTTAGGGCTTCTTCACAACACCATTTTAACATGCCTTTCAGTCTAAATTGTAGGGAAACTAAACTAGATGTATGACCTCCCTCCTTCAGTTGTACTGAAAACAATTTAGAATACAATACAGCTTGTCTGTGATGATTGTCTTTTAGTTCACCTGTCCCCAAGCAATGAAAAATAATGAGATCTAATGAGATAAAGAAGGCAAGCACAACTATAAATACTTAATAATCTCAAGAATGTGTGTTTTGGCCAAGTTCAGAGTGCCTGGAGACTTAAAACTTTCTTGCGGTTGTGAGAAGTGGGGATGGCTGTTCAGGAGAGCTTTGAAAAAAGCTCATGAAATTGGGACTAATTCCTTTTTTTAAAAAAAATGAATAATTCAGTCTAAAAATGTAATGGATATATTTTACGTGAAATACTTACCGATTTTCTTTATTGCGAATCTGTCAGTATTCCATGTAAAATATATCCTGTATGTGGCTTTTTTTAGAGAAGTTCTAAACCTGAAAGTAGCAAGTCAGAGGTTGGTTACTATGCATCGTAGAACATTGGACTAGGACTTGGCAGAACTACATTCCAACTCCATCATAGTCGTGTCTTCATTGGGAGGCCTTGGGGAAATCCGTTGCCCCAGTTAGCCATCTTTAAAGAACTTTTCAGGACAGCTGATCAACAGTTACATCTGAATGTTGTCAAGGCATGTGTGACAGTGGCCAGGATTTCTTTCTGTATAGACAGCCGCAGTTGGTGAACCAGCCTAAAAAGATGCTTTTGGACACCTCTGATACCTGCTTATCCAGAGACAGTAATGAGCCTAGGAGCACCCATGTTGCAAGCTTGATCTTTCAAAGGGAGTACTATCAGAACAGGTTGTGCATAGTTTGGTCTGGAAAACAAGTCCTACGAGCAGAGGTTGAATTAACTGGGTATGTTTATCCTGGAGAAGACTGAGGGGAGACATTATTGCTCTCTTCAAACACCTGAAAGGCTGTCACACGGAAGAAGGCAAAGACTTCTCTGCTGCTCCAGAGGGCAAGACTAGATCTAATGGGGTTAAGTTGCAGGAATGTAGACTTTGGATGAACAGTAGGAGAAACTTCCTAATGGTTAAGAGCAGTTTGAAAGAGGAGCCAGTTACCACTGAGCAGGGAGTGTCTTTTCCTTCAGTGGAGGTTTTGATGCAGAGACTGGACAGCCTTTTGATGCAGAAGCTGGAATGCTGTGTCTTTGGATTGACTGCATTGAGCAGGGGTTATAGGTGGCCTACAATGTCCCTTTCAGCTCTGTGACCTGTTCCCATATCAGCTTTATTCCTGATCCACAGCACTTCTGTTCAGTTTATGCTTGTTATTCAGCCTCATTCAGTCCTTCACTAATTTAGTATTCCTACTGCCTCTCTGGAATTAGATGGAAAGGAGAGAGAGAACTATGTGTCATTGACATACTGATGACACTTTCTCCGTATCTCTAGATTCTCTGTCCTAGTGGTTTCATATAGATGTTAAATAGCATAGGGATGAGATGGAATATTGTGTCACCCAGTAGGCTATGGGACTGAGCATAACCCTCAGATCCAGCTTGTGGAGCGTAAGTCTTGAGAGAGTGTGTGGGACCAGAACTGCCATAAAACAGTATTGCTCATCCTGGTTATGTTGCCCAAAAGAATACCAGGATCAGTCATATTAAAAACCACTGAAATGTTTAGGGCACAGTCCTCAGTTGGTTGTCAGCATCTGACAACCAAATTAGCTTCTGTTCCATACTTGGGTCATAAACGAGATTGAAATATAGAAAACAAGATAAATCAGCTTGCAGTGGGCAAACTCACAGTGGTACTCCTGCAGTGGTGCTGGAACATAGGCGAGCATAGCAAAGGTATGAAGCATATATGCACAGATTTATTGTTTGCATTCTAAATAGAATGTAATTCTCTCTGTAATAAAGCAGAGACATTCTGGGACTGGATGTGTAGAGCTCTGCTTAGATTGGTGGTGGTAATGACATACTCTTTGAAGAGGAGCATGCAATATTCATGCTATCATGTTGCTTTTATTTCTCTCACAGGACAAGGTAATAGGAATTAGTGTTTATTAAACTGAACTGTTTATACCACATACCGGCTATTTATGCTGATGAGCTTTGGATTTTCTTGGCTGGCTTGTTTTGAGGGTTGTGACATTATTCCTATCATGCTGACCAGTTTTCAAGAGAGCATATTGTGCAGGTTGTTGATAATTTTGTTCATTAGTTGGCATTTCATGCAAAATGGTGACTACTTATTTATTGCCTTGTTCTTTCGGCACTTTTAATCATTTATAAAACCTGGCACAGGAAAACCTCACATTATGCATGCAATTTCGTTTTTAGGGCGAGGGTATAGCAGAGAATCAACCATTGACAGGCATAAAAACTGTATGCAGTCCCACAGTTTACTATGCTGTCTACAACTTCTTACTACACCGTTACAGTGATGATCTGCTCTATTGGAACAGTTAACCTTCATCAGAATTATGTTTTAACTCCATAGGCATGCTTCAGGCAACTAAGAGGATTAGCATTGCACAAAACAGTTAAAGTACAACATTGAGTAGAAAATGATTCTTGATGGAAACTTGGAGAGTTGGATTTGAGCCACCTGCTGGCTGCTGAACATTTTTCAGTAGCTGCTGCAGGGGTAATAGATGGGACCTGGTTTTGGCACAGCTATCATTTGCTCTGTGCTTCATTTTAGCACTTGTTCAACTTGCTTATGGTGAAAATCTGTAAGGGTCGCTTCCTGTACTACTGAAAGGGGTTCAGGCAGTGGAAAGGCCCTCAGTTCCGAAGAGCAAAACAGTTCAAAAACCTGTACAAATTGTCATGCAGTTACAGTTGACTCAACACACTGTAAACCATTGGACCCTTTACAGCAATATCAAGGGCAGGCTTTGCGAGGCTGAAGTGTTTGGGTGGAAGCGAGGCATCTCTGGTTTTCACCCATTGGGTCATATTGGCCCTTTCCCATGCTGCGGAGCATAGGAGGGCATAGATGGGGAAATGGCTTTGATGTGTATCTATGATTATATGTAAAACCTATTATTAGAAGTCTCTGCTTACACACTTTGAAAAGTATGAACTAGAAATAAAGATACGTTTTATTTTTAAAACCTACTGTTTCATAGCATATCTGGATTACTTTACTTGGGAGAAAAATTGTATGCTTCTTACTTTCACTCCCCCTTTTAATAATTTATTTTTCATTTTAAAACAGAAAATAGAGGCAGGCCTCTGTAAGCAGACCTTGCACATGGTTTCTTGGTACTTTATTCAGTAACATAATTAGACGGTTGGTGTGAGGTGTACCTTTTACTACATTGGTACATTTAAATGTTGAAATATCAATTCTGTAGCCATTGGCAGTGCCCTTATAATTACAAAGGCAGGGCAGGTTTAAGCTCGTAATTGTTCAGTCCAATTTCTCGTATAATGCAGGTTGCAGAGTCCAAGGATCAGGGATGAGGTTGGACACAGCAAGATGCTGGCAAATTTGAGTGAGATGGCAAGATGAATCTTTTTATTATTCAGAACAAAAATCATTTCTGACCCGGAGGCTCTGAGAGGGATGAACCTTGTCACCTAACCTGTGCTGGCCCGTCAGGTGTTCAGGTGGCTCTTTTAGACCTGGCTGATATCCTTGCAGTTTTTTCTTCTGGTCAGAGCTCTAGTGTGGCTCACAAGTGGAGTATCTCTCCTCGTTCCCCTCCCCTCCTGCAGCTGGGGCCCAGAGTGGCTACCAACTTAAAAGCAAAAGCAGTTACTATAACATTTAAAAACAAGTTTAATGTACAAGTACGCTAACGGCTGTGAACCTAATTTGTGAAAGAACTGCAGTTTAAATCTTGCCAGTAATTTTTAATACTAGATTATATTAGGAGATTCATGATTCATGAAAGGTTAATAACATAGTTCTAATTTATATGTGAGAAAAAACAGGCACATGTTGGCAAAGTCATTGTGATATCACTGGGTTTTTAGTGGCATGGTGCTGACTTCGTTTCAAATGCCTTTCTGGCATTTCTTTCAGTTTGGCATATTTTATAGAGATCCAAATACTGTCACAGTTCTAAAGAATCAGTTGCAATTTTTGATGGCCCCATGATCCTCATATATCTTATTTAGATTATGAACCTGGAGGGTAAGAGTAAGTTGCCTTAGTTTCGTACAAATCTTTTAGGTACTTTATATAGGTACCACGCTGAGAGCCAGCATGGTGTAGTGGTTCAGAGCAGTGGTTTGGAGAGGTGGACTCTGATCTGGAGAAGATTGGATTCCCCGCTCCTCCACATGAGTGGCGGAGGCTAATCTGGTGAAACAGTTTGGTTTCTCCACTCCTACAGATGAAGCCAGCTGGGTGACCTTGGGCTAGTCACACACTCTCAGCTCCACCTACCTCACAGGGTGTCTGTTGTGGGGAGGGAAAGGGAAGGTGATTGTAAGCCAGTTTGATTCTTCCTTGAGTGGTAGAGAAAGTCAGCCTATAAAAATCAACTTCTCCTCCTACCTTAGTTCAAATCTTTAGGTACTTTATAAATATTTGTTACTTGTGTTAAATAATTGTTACTTAAGCACTTGTGTACAGGAGTTGTTAATTACATGCAAATTAACCAGTGGCAGTAAATGCCAGCTTATTGAACAGTTCATTAGATATATTTGTCATTAACTTCACCAAAAGTTTGAAAAGCATTACATTTTAAATTGCACCGCTATTCTGTGTGGGTTGGATCCAGGCTAAGCTTTCCATCAGTGCAACAGAACGTTGCTTCCTTTACCCTTCCCTCTACACCCCGCTGATCTCTATGAAATCCTGCTCCTGAAAGGCACGGGACCCTGAAGAAAGGACGGGGGGGAGGGGCTGCAGCAGGATGGGGAAATCAGTCGCTATTTTCAGTTTAGTCTGGATCCAGCCCTGCCTGAATAATTATGGGAAATTAGAAAAGGGCGAGAGTCCAGTAGCATCTTAAAGACTAACAAAATTTCTGGCAGGGTATGAGCTTTCGTGAGCCGAAGCTCACTTCGGATGGGAAAGTAAGATGCCAAGTTATGTTTATGTTAATATGTGTAGCCGTGCTTTTCTCCCAAAGTCATGGGTGGCTAGTTACATGACTTGATTTTTTTTATCATCACACACAATCCTGTATGGTCAGTTTTTCCTGTATATCAATAGGAGCTGTTGTCAATAGGAGTGAAGATTTTCAGAGATTTATTTGTTTTTAAATTCTGCCCTTTTATCTGCCTGGTCCTTGTAGATGGCTTTTTTTGAAGTAGTCTTCTGATCCAAGCATTTCTTTAAAGTATTTTTACTCACCTTTGTCTTAGAATGATTGAAAGTTGATTAAGCACTTAATAGCAATGGCTGTTGTTTTTCTGGATCTAAAAATACTTATTTTTTTAGTAGGCGCGGAATGTTAACACAAGTGAACTGGCAGCGATTAAAGTAATAAAATTAGAACCAGGTAAGCATTCCCTTTTTCTAATTTCAAGTTGCTGTTCAGTACATTTACCATTCCACATCCCTGCTTTGCTTTATTTATGAATTTTTTTAAAGACAGCAGAGCCAATTGCAGGCACCCTCATAACATTCTTTGTGACTCATTTCCCTGAATAATTTTTAACAGTATTCAGTTAACATCTTAGTAAGATATCAAGACTAACTGGAGAGAGTGTAAGAAGAAAAGGCTTCTAGCTTGTAAAATCAAGAGAAAGATAGCAGGGATTCTTTCAAGAGTGCTTTGTATCTGTTGAATGTTAGGAAGTACAGTTTGCTTATGTATACGTTCTGAAACTCATGTGATGGAATAAAAAGCTACAATGTCAGATGGACACTATTTTAGCAGTCAGGTTTAGGTTTATATATATTGCCTGGACTGTCATTTTTATTCTTCATCTTCTTGCAGATTTGTACAAGTAACATTTGTGTACACAATTAGATTAGCCTAATTGTAATTTTTCAGTTATAGCATGCTACCATTTTTTCTTATATTAATGACAGTGATTTGCATTTTTTATTTTCTTTTTTGAGCCATGTTGAAAAGTAACCAACAAAGCTGAACAGATACAGCTATGTACAGTCTATCAATTAGATGGGCTCATCCAGTGGCAACGCCTCACCTAATTCCAGTTCCGGCATTGGGTGCCAAAACAGCAAAGGCCCTGTTGTTTATTCTCTTCAATCACCTGAGTTAGTTGAGAATGTCTTACTTACACTGCTTCTTCAGCATTTAAATGAACAAAATGTGATGCTGGTTTATTCCTGGCCTGTACTCTCTTAACCACCTGTAAGTGCAGAATTCTGCATTTCAAGCTTTTTGTTAAAGCTAGATAGAATCCAAGCAAGACTGAGAACATGGTGAAAAAAGCATTGCTAGGTGTTAGCGTTTTCTTTTCCTTGTCTGCTCTCTTAACTTGCTATAAGGTTACGCTATCATGAAATTATATGTGCTCTATTTAAGAATATGATCTAAGCAGGAAGGTGGCTGTAGGTAACACTTTGGTCATATTTCAAGGACCTTTATAAGTCAGAGATATTTCAAGGACCTTTATAAGTCAGAGAACACCTACAGGCCAGCACTACAGAGGAAAGAGCAAAGAAATAAACTTCCTTCTGTACAGTCGCCTTTGCCAAGGCAAACATTCAGGGAGGCTGCGTGTTTTGTATTTGCATTAGAGACTGTGGTGTTGCTTTGCATCATAGCCTTGCCTTGCTACATGTAACCAGTTTAGTGCAGGTTCCAGAGTCGTATCAGATCTTGCTTTTTAAAAATGCTTTTATTCCTCATACTTATGACTGTGGAGAAAAACCTGAAAAGTGTGTGGTCAATGATTGTGTAACATAGGAACCCTTAGTAGATCTGTGCAGGGCTTCTAACAGCCACAGGTGTGACATGTCGAAGTTCGCTATAGTGACTATTTCCTGGCATCAGTTCCTGCAACTATTAATGTAGTCTGTGCTTAATCTCCAAAAAAAAAAAAAAAAATCTATAACCTTTGAAAATCTGAATGCCGAAAACAAAAGGAGTTACATAAGTAGCTAGCCTAAGAAAGGAAATAGCTGCAATGTTTGGTGCAAGGCTGCCGGCTGAAATGACAGCCACATGTTGGGTTCATCTTTCGTTCCATGTAAAATGGGGGGGGGGTATCTATGATGTTCCTGCAGCAGTGGCAGCCAATGAAGTGGGTATAGGAGAACACCGGTGTCATGACAGCATCACATCTGCCTTAAGGGAGGAGGCAGGAGAACTTTTAGAGACAGCGGTTTTAAGTGGCAGCCCCATGGTGAGCGCTGAAATTGGTCCCAGCCTTGCTGTCATACACAAATAGACAAACATTTCACTATACCTTAATGCAACTTTGTGGGAAACATCCCAAGTGAATAATTTCTTAGCGTCGTTTATTATTATTTTTACCCATTATGGATACTTTGGGGAAATAATTTTATTTACTATTTAATGCTTAGAGATCTTCACATCTGTATTATCTCACTAATCTATACATTATCCTTGTAAAGTATGCCAGTATTATTATTCCCAAAATTAAATTACTAAAAAAAGTATTCTGTTTTCCAGGAGAAGATTTTGCTGTTGTACAGCAAGAAATCATTATGATGAAAGATTGTAAGCATCAAAACATTGTTGCTTATTTTGGCAGCTATCTCAGGTACTGTATTTCAAAACTATATATTGTTCATTTCTTTATTGCCTGAAAAAATGAAATGCCTATTGTTACTTACGGGCATAAGGAGGATATTTACTGGTGCCATCCTTTAATTATCTGTGGCTTCCTTTACTCCTTAGGGAGCTTTAGTATTTGTTGTTAATTAAAATATGCGTCTCCTTCCTTTTTTAACCTAGCAAATCCTGAAAGCCTTGGCTTCCCTCTGTTTGCTCATATCCATAACAAATCACTTCAGACTTCTTGGTAGTCCTAGCACTGATTCTGTGGTGTTGTAGAAAAAAATAATTATGCAGACTTTATCACCTTCACCTCTGCTTGTCCTCCACTCTCTGCCATTTTTCCAGGCATGGTAGGTACTTGTCCTCCAGTTTCCTAAAGAGTAAAGGGGAGTGAGGGAGGGGTATAAATCGAAATATATAAATAAATAAAGTAAAGGCTTTGGAGAAGCCTGGGCGTACAGATGAACCTTTTAATCTTTAATCAAGAAATTAATCAGTCTTGCTGACTAATCAGCTAATGCTGTTATCCCTTTATTTAACAAATCCTTATTATACTTCCATTCAGTACTTTCTCTGGTGGATTCCTGTTAACCTTCCAGATGCTTGTTTTTTTTTTAATACCAGTTGAAGTTTTTAGATTGTTTTCAGAAACAGTCCCATATATGGAATGTTACTGCAAACTAATCTGGATGTCACCAAGGCATCTGTGGCAGTGGCTTGGTATCATTTTTGATGCATGTTCTTGAATGTCAACTGGGGACATAGTTACCTTGAGCAGCATTATTTAAAGCTGAATCTTAACTGTTTGTAAAAGCTTGATTAAGGCCTCTTTAAATTACATGAAGCCGCCTTATTCAGTCATATAGTCAGTCTGTCTCAGTACTTATCTGCTGTAACTGGCAGCAACTCTAAGTCCTGGGCAGTGAGAAGCCTTTCCCAAGACCTGCTGCCTGAGATTCTGGCACACAGAAGGTCCCAGGTTCAATCCCCAGCATCTCCATTTGAAGGGGCTGGGCAAGTAGGTGATGTGAAAGATCTCTGCCTGAGACCCTGGAGAGCCTCTGCCGGTCTGAGTAGACAATACTGACTTTGATGGACCTTGATGGTTTGATTCAGTGTAAGGCAGCTTCATGTATTCTG
This sequence comes from Euleptes europaea, assembly GCF_029931775.1. Classification (NCBI taxonomy): domain Eukaryota; kingdom Metazoa; phylum Chordata; class Lepidosauria; order Squamata; family Sphaerodactylidae; genus Euleptes; species Euleptes europaea. The sequence goes on from NC_079318.1 coordinate 63,010,046, forward strand.
TAACTGATGATGCTGGGGATTTAAAACAGGGAACCTCTTCATCCAAAGCACGTGTTCTGCCACTGAGACACAGTCCTTCCTCATTCAGGTTGTTTTTTCTAATGCTAGGCTTCTACCATCATAAATTGCAATTTCAACATCTCAAAGGGTTTTTTTTATGTGCGAAGCATTCATAAACATTTTATCCATCCTGTCCCACTAAAAACCTTAACAGGTAGAAGGGTAGGGATGTTAAGACTTAAAGCTACGTATTGCTAAGTTTCAAATTCCCAATTTATAATATATTTGCTTTTGACTTATTTCCAACCTGGAACAAACAGCAGGTTTACAACGAAATGCAGGAAAAATCTTGAATGGTTTTGTCATTGTAGAACAGGGGTGGGGAACCTTTTTTCTGCCAAGGGCCATTTGGATGTTTATAACATCATTCGTGGGCCTTACAAAATTATCAACTTAAAAATTAGCCTGCTATATTTGGTCAAACATTTAGCCAAGAGGCACAACCGGAGACGGCTCCAAATGTCTGCCACGTAGAGCGACTCGCTTTTGAGTGGATCGCCAGATCCTTCTGAGCTAGAGATCTGCCAGGACCCACAAAGGGCCAGACCAAATGATTCCGCGGGCCTTATACGGCCCCCGGGCCTGCCGTTCCCCACCCCTGTTGTAGAAGAATGAAAAACTATCTGATTTGACAATGTGAATTAATCAGTCATTTTCATCTTGTTATATTTTGATAGAAGCTCAATTAAAACGATTGTTGTGTCCTGCATTTTTCTTCACTCTGCAATATATTTTAAAAGTTACCATGTAAACCTTTTTTGCATTTTGGCTGTATTTTGAATAATGTAAGTAAGTTATATCATATTGTTTTGAGTTTGATTTTATTTTTATTTCCTAAAATTGGGTTATATTGGGTTATATCCTCCTGAAACTTAAAGCGTAAATAGAAAAAGTGCAACACTGAAATAAACCCAAGGAGAGAATGAAGTACCAACGAATCCTCCTGGACCTGGCCATTGAATTGTCAGTTTGGCCAAAATGGTCTTTACTCGTTTCCTTCATTCTCTGGAGTAGAAAATTCCACCCTTATGCATCAGTCATTGAAAGTAATTCTTTAGATATGGTCTTTGTGCTCTCCTGACCATTTGAACTGCACATCATGTCAAACTTGAAATTTGTGGCAGGAGGTAAGAGAGAGGGATTTGTGCAAGATTAAGATACTTTGCATAACATGCAGGCTTAGGCTATTACCTATAGGAGAATTCAGGGTATAGGCAATAGAACTTTGCTGTCTTACAAAATGTATGAGAACATTACCGATTGTCAAGGCAGCATTCAGTGTTTGTAAATATGCAGAATTAATATCTGATTATTATTTTTAAAGGCGTGACAAGCTGTGGATTTGCATGGAGTTCTGTGGAGGCGGTTCATTACAGGACATTTACCATGGTAAGTTGAATTTGCCCATTTAATGAACAAGGTAACTTTTTGGAAATGGGAAATGGGAAACAGAGTTTCTGCCTGTTACATTGATAAAGTTCTGTTGTCTCCTTCAGTAGTGGCCTTGAACTTTGAGACAAGGTGGGGTATAAAGGTTTTAATAAAAAATAATGTGATGATGGAAACTGAAATGTTTGTTTCAGAGCCTATACAATTTTCATCTACACAATGTATCAATTAAAGCCTATGGCCTCTGTGAAATAGAAAGTCAAACCTCTTGACAATAATTTGGCATCTTCATTTATTACAACTGATGTTTTCAACTTCTGGGACAGGCATGTGTAATTTCGCGGTCGCTGCTGTGACTGCCAGTACAATGCACTGGCACCAGGGCTTCTTCATGGCAGGTTTCCCCATAGTTTCCCTGCCCTACTCCCCCAATAGGGACCATTCCCCTCCCTGCTCTGCCACCAGGACTCTGTTGTTTTTTTTAAAAAAAAATTAATAATTGAATATCATTAAAATGATCAACATATCAGGTTCTCTGAATTCCCGGCTTTTATTTTTTCTAAAGTAAGTCTTTAGGCTCTTTTGTTGTAGGGATATACTTTCCCCCTTATATCTCTACAACAAAAGGGGCTAGAGGCCTATTTTTAATTAAAGCTATGAATTCAGATAACTTGATACACAGATTGTTTTAACAGTGTAACGGTATCCAATTGCTAATCTAAAAGAACAAAAAGTCCCCTACACATGGTAGGACAAGGGAGGAAATGACCACTGCAGGGACAATGGCAGGGAAAATAGATGGTATGTGGGTAGGACTGGGAAAATCCAAATGTTCCCACCAATACAGAACCCATCCAGGCTATTCCAAAATTGCGCAGAAAAACAGGTTTGGAGATGATCACAAAAAAAGCCAGAGAAACCTCAGGAGGTGCAGGAATACACCATGATGCTGAGGGAAAGCAGGAAAAAACCTGCTTCCCAACAAAACTGAACCCAGGGCAAACAGCCTTTGTGGAAACAGCCTCTCTCACAATATGAGCCCTGGCTCCTTAATAATTTTTCTGACTTTTGTTATCCCCAGCACTACTAGTTGCAAAAGATATTGATGGTGTGTGATTTAAGAGGGTAGTTTGTTTAACAGAGGGAGTACGTGACATTTCACATAAACGGAACTGACGTGCCTGGTTATAAATTGTAGTTAAATTCTCTGTTTGCATACGTTAGTAATTCTCCAAATAAAAACTGAAAAACAAAGTGAGCTGAAGTTCCACCTATCTTGCTTCAGTCCATATATATATATGTATATATATAATATTTATAGTAATAGAAAACTTGAACCCTGATCCTGTATACGTAAATCAGCCCTGTTGAGTTCAGTGGATTTTATCGACATGGAAATGTGATGAGAATCCCAATTCTGTTACTTTGTTCCCATAAGGCAAGCAATGTAATGTTTTAACATTCACAGTTGAATGCAAATTAAACATTGTTTTTTATGCTCCAATTCTGTGTTCAAGTCAAATGTCTAGACAGTAAACTGTGATGTTAGCTGCCCTGAGCCTGGCTTTGCGCAGAGAGGGTGGGATAGAAATAAAAGTTGTTGTTGATGATGATGGCAGACCTTGATGAAGTTACCTTAACCTCTTCTTTTAGTGGCATAAGCCACTTGGCCACTGTGGGCTAATTTGAAATTACTTCATGGTAGCTTGTTCAAGCCTTGACCATGTTATGCAATGCTATTTTTAGTGTGCTAAAGTTTGTTGTCCAAGAGTATGCCAGTTACATCACAAGGCATGGCCCCACTTATACTAAAGAAGTCACATTCACACCATAGTTACTAAACCATGCTTCAATGGATAACCTGCCTCTCCCTGCCAAACAGTTATTGCCTGATTTGTTAGTCAGTATGGTTTGGCCTGGTGTGAAGAAATTGCCTTAGCTACAGTTCTTGCTAACTTCACCTTTTTATTATTTTGGAACCGTTTTTCCACTTGCACAACAGTTGGTCTTAATTTCATAAGTGTTGAGGTGTGAATTTTTGACAGCTGAATGACAGCTTGGCTCTGCTGATGCTTTTGTTATCTCTGTGACACCTGCTGAAAAGGAGCCCTTGACTTGTACAGATATGGTGTGTTGTTTCTTTCTGCCGAGTCATTCCTTTGTTTCCCTGTTAAAGCTGTGATGGATGCCCTTGAGATGGTGCCACCTGTGTGAGAGGAAATGATCTTATTATGTGTATGTGGCTGAACAGATGTCGGCTGCTAATGCTTTCCTGTCACTACTGACTTTGGCTGCCAACCCCTTTTTTCTCTCTTTTTAAAAAAAGACTGAAATATTCTGCTTCTAATTCATTGCCAAGCTGTTCGTCACACCAGGCCAGCCTCAAGAATTAAATTGACAACTAGTTGAAATCCAAAGGAATTCAGTATGCTCTTTTCTCTGCATACCTATACAGTTCATAGGCCATTTAAATTGGATGTCACAACTGCCAGTGTTGCCATCACCTAGAATTAATTTCAGCTCCTCTCACTCAAATCTCATTTTGCATATGATAGAATGAGCCTCTGTATGCAAAGACTGAGTTAATTGCACTCAAGTTATAATAAAGGACATTGTAAACTTTGAGTAGTATTTTACATAGTACCCTTCCTCTCCTGGCAGACCACTGTTGGAGTACTCTAAGGAGACTGAAATATGGATTGCTCAATCTCCTTCCAATTTCTGTCCCATCCCAATATACAATGATGGTAGGGTTAGGAATTTAAGCCCTTCTCCCACACTGATGTTGTGTAATGCCAGGTCCATAAATAATAAGAAGGGCTACTTCACAGTACATGAAGTAGACCTGGTATGTGTGACTGAGACCTGGATGAAGGAGGGCGAAACAATAGCCCTCAAAGAGCTGACCCCCTTGGGTTTGCGATCCTTCATCAGTCTCAGACAAACGGTTGGAGTGGTGGTGGTGATACACATTCTGGAGTCTTTCTCCTTCAGGGCAATTTCCATCCCGGAGATCTCCGGCATGGATTGTATAGGACTTGAATGGGATGCTGAGGAGTGTTTGGCTGTCTTGTTGGTGTACTGGCCACCTAGCACACCAGCAGATACCCTGTCGAGCCTGTTGGAGGCTGTGTCAAACTGGGCCTTGAGGTACCCCAGACACATCTGGCTGTCCTCAACCAGATTCAGGGCTTTTTCAGCCCCGGCCTGGTGGAACTCTCTGTCAAATGAGATCTGGCTCCTGTGGGACTTGGCTCAGTTCCACAGGGCCTGTAAGATGGAGATGTTCCACCAAGCCCATGGTTGAGGGCAGCAATGGTTTTATATCAATTAGCCTCCCTGCTTGACCCTACTAGAGCTTTATGTCCCCTGCTGTTGGTTTGAGTTTTTAAAAAATTCTGAATAGCCCAGTGGTTAGTGCAAGCCAACGGCTTAGGATGCCAGACAATAGACGTCTTAGTCCTTTTAAGTGCACTAGCCAGTGCTTTTCATATTTTTTATGCTGAGTTGTTTATTTTGTCTGTTACAAAAATCTGACCTATTTCATTTGCGCCAAGACCTTTACAGCAAATAACATATAAGCTATAACTTTTATTTATGAGTTATTGTATCGCATTTTCCAAATTTTATTGCTGTCAATTCTAGTGTAGTATTGTTTGATTGTATTTTATTCACTTGGACAAATTGTAAATAAAATTAAGGAGAATTTTTTTTAAAAAATCTTTTTTACCCATAGGAGGAGGATAAAAGGGGATTTTGTTGTTAGGGGATAAAGGGGGATTTTATTGTTAAGGCACAATTTTTAGGTAGTTCAGGCTTCTAACTGTTTAATATAGACATATATAGGTTTTATGATGTTTACATAATCATATATGAATGTACTATTTTTAGCCGCCCTGAGTCTGACCCCATTGGGAAAGAGCAGGATAGAAATAAAATAAAACTAAAATAAATAAAATAAGATTCAATATTCAAAGATTTGCAATAAACTTGCATACAAATTTCAAATGATAGCCACCTAGATTTGAGTCCAGTAGCACCTTAGAAACCAACAAGATTTTCAGGGTATAAACCTTCGAGATTCAGGGATGCCTTCATTGGATATCTGACAAAGGAAGCTTTGACTTGAAAGTTTATACTCCAAAAATCTTGCTGGTCTCTAAGGTGCTACTGGATGCAAATCTAGCTGTTCTACTGCAGACCAACACAGTTACCCTCTGAAGTGATAGCCAGTGTGTTAGAGGTTTCAGGGGTTAGAGTTTCAGACTAGGACCGGGCAGATGAAGGTTCAGATACCAACTCTACCATGAAGCTCTCTGGGTGACCTTAGGCCAGTTGTGTGCTTTCAGTCTAATCTACGTTGCAGGGTTGTTGTCATGGACACATAGAGAAGTGGGAAGTCATGTACATTGCCCTGAACATGGAGGGAAGGCAGGATAAAAATGCAGTAGAAACATATTTTAAAGGGGGGGAAAGCAGATAGTAAAATATATTCTAACAGGGAACCAAGTACAGGAAATCAGATTCTTGTATCAGCCAGAAGGAGAGAGAACAAGGCCCCTTTCATCAAACAGCAGCCAGAACAGGAGTGTTGGGTTAACTTCTAGCCATATTGTGTGTAACCTTGTCTCTGTAAACTGTCTTGGGAGCACATAACTGAAAGGCAAGTTATAAATGATAAAATAAATAAGAGATGGTTCTTAAAAAGCACTCACAGAGCAAAAAAGATTCCCGTTCAGGTGCTTTTTTAAAAAGGTGAGAAGGGAGAAACAGATAAATTCATGGAGACAGTAAGTTTTCACCCTTCATCAAAGGCAACGTTTGGATATTAATTGAACAGAATAAAACTGGAATGTTAGTCCCTTGAACCTTCTTTGAGTCATGGGTTGTGATCTTAATTCTGGGGCTTGCTTTGCTTTCCAACAAAATTTAAGGAGGCACTTGCTTTCTGGTAACTTCTGTTTCAAGGCCTGAAATGTTAATTGCCCATATCTGGGGTGTATTAGAGAGTATGAAATCTGAATAAGATGTTAAAGATTTGTTATCTTGTGCATTCTAATTCTCTTTTTGGGGTGTTGGCATTGTTTCTTCTAGTGACTGGCCCTCTTTCAGAACAGCAGATTGCCTATGTTAGCAGAGAAACACTACAGGTAAATAAAATTCTTCTATTAACAGCCTTTTGGGGTAGAATAATCTGGAGGAAAAATAAGACACCAGGTATTTGTCCTGGATAATGATGCATGTCAGGTTTCTGTAAATTATAGGTAACCATTAACGATGCTCTGTTACAGTATTATCTGTGCCTAAAAATGTTTTTCATCTGGTTCTTAGTTACCATTTTATTTTATTTTTAAACCAGTGCTGCAACTTATTCATTTGTCCATGTATATGTGTGTGTGTGTGTTTTGGCTTAGAGTGCTTCAGAGATATATGCCTGTGTTAACTGAGGCTTTGCCTTTGATTCTTAGGCACAAGGTGAGCTGTTCTAGTCACAGATTCTGCGTACTTCTGACTATTTTTAAGTGTTAACACAGCCAGTATATAATAAGGAAAGAATGTTTGGCACCCAATTCCCTAACACGTTTACCTGGAAGGAGCGGTACTTATTTCTACATCAGTGCACTTAGGCTTGCAGGCTTCAGTGCAGCTTTATATTTCTGTGATGCTTATCGCTGTATTGAATGTGGCCAGTTTTTACCCGTTTGCCTTTAGAGGAGGGAACAAGCTTTCCTCCCTCTTGTGTGACTCCTGTTTTATCCCTCTCTCCTTCTGTCACCACTTCAAGCATGGGTTGATTCTGCGGTGATGTTGATGCAAATAATTTAAATTGAGACAGCCACAGATATGTAACTTTGTTTCTTCCATCTGTTGTGGTTTTTCTAGACCAAAAAAAAAAAAAAAAAACCCAAACACACACACATACTCTCTTCTTTAATTACAACAGCTTTTTTTTTCCACTGTAGGGATTATATTATCTTCATAGTAAAGGAAAAATGCACAGAGACATAAAGGTAAGACTTTTCTTTAATTTTTTTTCTTGATTAATAAAATTCCCAGTTGTTCAAAATGTTATTTTTTGTAAACTGAACTAGAAAAACTGTCTTGAATCTTAATGGAGTTCTTTTTCACTGGGATAACCTGAAATGGTTTCTATGAAAAGCAGTATCTTAAAAGATGTACTGAGAAAAATAGTTCCTTATTTAGTTAGAAGCATTACTTCTGCTGAAATAATGTTACGTATAGGGTTGCTGTAACTGTGTGTTGCCAGCATTGCACATCAGTAGATAACACAAAGATGCTCTTGAGTCGGGGAAGATCCTTGGGACCCCCAGGAAGAGTATAGAGGCAGACCTGGAGATCTGCATCAGGAGGCAGGCATTGGCAAAATTTGCTCACCCCTTCCACCAGCAGAAATTTTCCACTGGATCCAGACCATAACATGGGGTGTAACGAATCCCCTGTTGCAAGTGGGTGGCACTTCCACTTATGTAAGAAGGAGATGCATTTCCCCTCCCAGCTGCAACTTCCTGTGTCACATCCCAGAGAATCTACTGATCCCCCAGAGCAACTTTTCTGGGAGCTCAAGAGCTATAGCAGGAAGGATCAAAAGAAAAGCCCAGTTGCATAAGTGGTACTTGCTCACAATGCCCTGGATCCCACTGTTTGTTGTCTGGCAGTATGAAATAAGTATGATACCATTGCTCACCTCCTAGTGTTTGGGATACTGGCACAGATAATAATATCTTGGCCACAGCTTCTTCCATATTTGGCTGGTTAAACACTTACTCTCAAGATTTTGAAATAATTTTAGGTTATTCTGACCTTGCCTATTTGTTGTTTTTCCTGAGAGCCTGCCCTTCGTTTTGAACATCTTGGTATTGTAAAATCTGCTCATGAGTTTGGTTGCCCATGCACCTTTCCGCTAATGAAATAGTTTGAAACTGTGGTGATGTTCCCAAACTTGGTATGCATTCTCATAATTGACTTGGCTGTTCTATAATTAATTCTTTGCTATTATTTCATATCAAGTTTGTAGATATTGTTTTGGATCCTAAAGTGCCATTCTTTTGGCTCAACAACTGCTTTTCCATCTGTGGAGGCGGAGAGGGAAGTTTTTGTCAATTCCCCCTCTTAAATTGGTTCTTGTAGGTTATCCGGGCTGTGTGACCGTGGTCTTGGTATTTTCTTTCCTGACGTTTCGCCAGCAGCTGTGGCAGGCATCTTCAGAGGAGTAACACTGAAGGACAGTGTTACTTCAGTGTTACTCCTCTGAAGATACTCCTCTGTCCTTCAGTGTTACTCCTCTGAAGATGCCTGCCACAGCTGCTGGCGAAACGTCAGGAAAGAAAATACCAAGACTACGGTCACACAGCCTGGATAACCTACAAGAACCAATGAACTCTGACCATGAAAACCCCCTCTTAAAGTTTTGAAAATACTTTAAGAATGTATTTGTAGAGTTTGTTAGTTTTAATAGTTGAAAGAACATTTAAATCTAAACACTGTATGTTGTTATTTTCCCTTAAAGGGAGCAAATATTCTTTTAACTGATAATGGCCATGTGAAATTAGGTAAGCATCTTCTGATCACGTTTGTATATTTCATAGATTGTTCACTTTCTGTTGTTTACAATTCAGCATTGATCTGTGTATTACCAATCTGCTCAGCTAAGGGTGGCACATCTACTAGCTCAAGGCTTGGCCTACCAATGCAAAAGGCATTGGTGGGAATCATTCCCATTGGGAATCATTCCCGTTGGTGGGAATCACCTAGTATTAATTAAATGTGTGGTTTTGGGTAAGGGTAGTGGTAGCCTGCAAACCATTTGCAGAACTTCATCTGGTGTACTATTCAAGGAAGTTCGAAGTACTTACAACAAGGATTTTCTCAGAGGCAAGCTGCTCTTCAGTTTAAAAATGATGTCTTGCACTCTTCTGCTGTCAGAAGTGCTGTGCTGAATAGTGTATGGATCTGCTTATATGCACATTTTTTCATTCATATATGCTTCTAGCCACTTTGGATTGTTACCAGCATTTAATTTTAACACACATGCAGCCTTTCATGAAGTATTTGGCTACTGCAAGACATAACTTAAAGTAGAAACGGAGCAGGCTGTAAGACATCCCATTGACAATGAAGAGACTGTGTAGGAATTAAGAAGAAATGGTTTTCTGTGTCTCTTCTTTACAGATGTAATTGTCTCAGGATAAAATGATTAGAGCAAAATACATAAATAATACCATAAAAGCTTTCAAAATTTGTCATAGTTTATTACTGTTTTGACTATACAAAATTGTAACTGTTCCATTCATTATCATAAGTGGTTAAATGACTCATTGTCGTCCATCTTTTGTAGCTGATTTTGGAGTAGCAGCACAAATAACAGCTACAATTGCCAAAAGGAAATCTTTCATTGGAACTCCATATTGGTAACTTTTTAAATTTATTCATTAATACAACAGCACTCATAATATTCCTGAAGTTAAGAGGAAGCAAACCCAGAGTTGATCCCTCAATTGAAGCAGATTAAAAAATCTTTTAGGCACACAGGAGTTTTCATAGGGGGATCTGCTGGATTGGGATGACAGAATCTAAAATGGTCTGAACTTTTTCTTTTTACTCCTTTACATTTCAAAGGGTTTGGGTGGGAGGGGTGAAGCTGAACTGTGCCTCAATTTTTACATATTCTTGGCCTAGATCTCCTCAGATTTCAGAAGCTAAGCAGGGTTGACTCTGGCAAGTATTTGGATGCCCCTCCAAGGAATACCAGGGTCGTGACTTGGAGGCAGGCAATGGCAAACCACCTCTGATTGTCTCTTGCCTTCAAAACTCCACCAGGGAGCACCATAAGTCAGATGTGAATTGGTGGCAATAAAGTAAAATACAAACGTGCTTGGGACAAATGTTGCCAGTCCTCCTTCCCCCGCCCCCCGGCCATCCAGTCTGGTCTGTTGTGTCTTTAATAGCAGTTCATGTCTGCACATTAGGCTGCTATTAAGGTGCATCTACACCTGCTGGTTGAGAAGTTGGCAGATATAAGTCAAGTGAGAGGAAGACCTGACAGAGCATTGAGATATGTGACCCTGCAATGTTTCCAGCCGTTGAACATGCTTAATTAAAAATGCAATGAACTAAAAGAGAATTAGCACCAACATTTCTTGAAAGGTTTTTGGACTGCATGTTTTTCAAAGTATAGGAATTAGACAGTATTTTTTTCCCAACTATGTTCTCATATTTTTAGGATGGCCCCTGAAGTTGCTGCAGTTGAAAGGAAAGGTGGATATAATCAACTTTGTGATCTCTGGGCTGTTGGAATAACTGCTATAGAACTTGCAGAACTTCAGCCTCCTATGTTTGACTTGCATCCAATGAGGTTGGTAATTTATGTAAGGCTGCAAAGCTTAGGCAACATTTAAAGCAAATTGATTATCATAGAACGGAACTTTCAGCTTTTCTTAATGAGAACAATACATCAACCCTGGGCCTCAGAAACCCTCCCCACAAACACACAGATCTCTGCTTCCTTTCCCATTTAATTGAGGCCTAGTGGTGATCAGTGTTGACAACTGTCATGAATGAGAAATGAAGGGGAAAGAGAGACCAGCTTAAATAAGTGACTGCCTGTATTAAAGCTGGCTATGCCAAGCATCTGTGTCCCTTCACTGATTTGGAAAATTTGGGGTCCTCTCATTTTTCCCCAAAAAGATGATCAGTAGTATTAAAGACACCAAAATATGTTAGCAGTTGTGTGCTCAAAAACTAGTCACTGATCCTTCAAGGAGAGCTGAGTATCCAGCACCTTTTTCTTCTTCTGTGGGACCAAATGCAGGAGGAGATCCTCTCACTATTTGTCTTAGTCAGGGCACCATTTATTTATTTAGGAGATTTCTGTGCCAACTCTTCAAAGTCCTGCTGTGAGGTGGCTTACAGTTAAAATAATAAGTTGCCAATATAAAAACAAGCCAATAAATCAAGCTTGGGGACATAAATATCATATAAATGATCTATAAAGCATCCTCAGACCAGGAGCAGACCACAGAACAGCTGGAAAGATAAAACCTCTAATTAAAAGCCTAAGTTAAAAAGATGTTTTGGCCAGGTGCCTGAAATACACTAAAGTAGCACTAGGCAAGCATCAGAGGGGTGAGGTGCCACCACAACAAGCCATAGGTTAGGTGCCACCACAGAAAATGCCTGGTCTCTAGTCATGCTTTGATAAATGCACTACTAAAGGCTTGTTTTGGTTTTTATATCACCTTTATTTTATATCTGTTTATATATTTTATATATATATTATATAAAAATACCTTTATTTTTTAAAGAACTGGAAAGTTAAAGAACTGGAAAAAGCTGTGTAATTATTCAACTTTATTACTTTAGAGTTCTAGTACCTAATAAATAGCTAGAAGCTTATAAATGTGTCAGCCACCCTAGGCATTGAAGACTTTTTAATGTCGAAAAAGAGGGAGAAAAGAGATTGCCCTCTCTTTTAAATTTTCATGTTGATCAATACACACTTTTATTCTGTTGTGTCCACCTAAATAGTCCATTGTCCAGTGGCAATTTTTGAGCTTTCCAACTGAACACTTATACATCACCACTATTGGATTTTTATAGTTCTTAAAATACAAGCTACAACTGTTCTTAATTTTCAGAGCACTCTTCTTAATGACGAAAAGCAACTTTCAGCCTCCCAAACTAAAGGACAAAATGAAATGGTAAATACCTTGGCAATTCAGTTGCATAACATTCATGGTGTTCACTGAACATTTAAAAAATAATAATTTGTAATTTCATTTTAAAGGTCAAATAGTTTCCATCATTTTGTGAAAATGGCACTTACAAAGAATCCTAAAAAAAGACCTACAGCTGAAAAATTACTACAGGTATGACTCCTTTATCACTTTTGTATAACTCCTTTATCATTGCCCTAACTATTTTAATTTTAATACATATCCATGTTTTTCATATGAGGAGATCCTCCCAAAGGATGTCTGGATAGCTTCAGGTGAGGCACTACTCCTGTTTCATCTGCAAGTGCTTAGCCACAGTGGAAGAATGGGGGGGGGCGAGGAAGTTGGGGGGGGCGAGGAAGTTGGAGGAGGGGCGTGTGGCATTGGGGCTGTCATTACGACGTCACTTCCAAGTACAACCCAGAAGTGACAGTAGGTGATAAATCCAGGTATTGGTAAAACCATAGAGTTTCCAGCAATTTCTATAGCTATGGGAGCCAGCATGGTGTGGTGGTTAAGAGCTGTGGTTTGGAGCGGTGGAGTCTGATCTGGAGAACCGGGTTTCATTCCCCACTTCGCCACATAAGCGGCGGAGGCTAATCTGGTGAACTGGATTTGTTTCCCCACTCATACACATGAAGCCAGCTGGCTGATCTTGGGCAAGTCACGCTCTCTCAGCCTCACCCACCTCACAGAGTGCCTGTTGTGGGAAGAGGAAGGGAAGGTGATTGTAAGCCAGTTTGAGTCTCCCTTAAGTGGTAGAGAAAATTGGCATATAAAAACCAACTCTTCTTCTATCCATTGTCACTTCTGAATTATACCCGGATGTACGTACTGGCATAGAGGACACTATGGTGGGTTTTAAATATTTTTTCTTCTGCTGCCACTTAGAGCAGCCTCATTCAATGGCAGTGATCAGCAAGAGGCCTGGTAACCCTACACTTGGTTGAGGCAGCTTGATATGTTTGACTTGTCCAGGTGGACCACTGTTACTATGGTGCGGAGGCCAATAGGACATTCCTTATTTTCCACATCTGTTTTGCTCCCCTGTTTTCCTTCCTCATAAAGATCTGGTAGCTGGGTGTTGATCTGCTCCTGCCACTTCCTTTAGTCTGCCTTTCTGGGGCAAGGTGAAAGGAGGAGGAGGAGCAAGCACAGCGGCTATGCTGCCTGTCTTTTCTAATCTTGGAGGGAGTGGAATGTAGTTTTTCTGTCTTTTTGAGGGAGCTCATTGAGAAATTGTTTGAGAAGCCTCAGTTCACAACAAACATTCAAAATGTTGATGTCACTTCTTTTCACTTTCTATTTTAGCATCCTTTTATTACACAGCCTTTAAGTCGAACCCTTGCTATTGAACTGTTGGATAAAATGAGTAATCCTGATCATTCCACTTACCATGATTTTGATGATGAAGATCCAGAGGTAAGAATGCTGCTTGGTTATAGCAGCAATATCTTTTCAATTAGATATACTGATGTACACCTAAAACACCTTTGCCATATGTCAGGGAATTCTGATCTTTGTATAGAGTGGACGAATTGTAAATATAATAATGTAGCAGCTGTTTTTCATACCCACAGAATTATCTGGCTTGTAAGAGCCATCTCTTTGGGGTCAGCTTTTGTGGGATGATTTGATAGGGAGTTGCTTCTAAATTGCTGTTTTCTAGCTGCAACATTTGTTGTGGTGTTATGTTGTCACTGACAGTTTTAAAGGTTATGTACTTCTTAAATTAACACCTCAAGCTTGGGAAAGAGGGCATATAAATATTCAAAATGTCTTATTTAATGGTGTGATGTAGACAAAGGTCAGTAGTAATATTAGAGTGTGTGTACACCAGAGGTAAAGGCATGAATTCCTGTCAGGGACTGACAGATAAGTAGAATCATAGGGGGTGAGACATCTGTCTGCCAATGCTCATTTCCCAAGGACATAAATTTTGTGTAAGGTAAAGGACACTTTCTACCAGATGTGATTTTCTCTGAAGAACTAATGTGATTCCTGGAGGGAGAGTCTTCATTTGACCTTTAGAAGTGTCTGCGAACCTCCTTTTTCTTTGAAATAAGTTCAGCCTTGAAATTGCTTAATAGAAAGGGGGCTTTTCTACTGTCGCTTCTATATAGGAACAGCTTGATGCACTTCTCCCTCGTATCGCAGAGGTTGCATATCCAGTAAATATCTGTTTTATAGTAATATTTATTATTAATTACAAAAATGTATTTTAAGAAGTTGGCAGCAGCTGTGTTCACTGTCTGAACTGTATTTTCCCCCTTAGCCTCTTCTTGTGCCACACAGGATTCATTCAACAAGTAGGAATGTGAGAGAAGAAAAAACACGCTCTGAAATAAATTGTAAGTACGTACTCATATTTTAAAATTAACTGTGGTGGGAACACCTTCCATAATCACACAAGTGCTGATAGCCTACAATGGGCCTTTGCTACCCATCCTTGATTAGGCATCCTGTCTTGACTGTGTTTTTTTTAAAGATTTCAGCCTATACAGAGGTTAACTAATCTTATTGCTTTAAGCTGGCCTTGGTTCTGTGGTGTTTTCCCCCCTCAGCCATACATCCTTGCTCTTTCAGAGGTGAAAACATTGGGAAGAACTGCAGAAAATTATGCTATTATATCTTTAAACTGTCAAATGTTTCACATGTTACCCAACCTTCAACTTTGTCCTTCTTTATCCTTGACTTTATTTATTCTCTTCAATAGTTGGCCAAGTAAAATTTGATCCACCTTTAGTAAAGGAGACAGAACCTCATCATGAGTTTGTGAGTAACAACTGTATATGTTCTGTTATGTGCAACTATAATGTGTAGCTTATGAAAAAATGCATTTTAGTACAATAGAGGAAGAGACATGCTTTTCATTCTGTATGGTGCACATTTGTACAAATCATTTAAAAGTAGATGTAATTTTCCTTTATGGAAAATCCTTATAAAATGTCTAGCATTAGATTTGTCACTCACTGATTCTTGTGAATTGTTGTAACATAAGAATCTGCCTTATACGGAAGGAGACCAGTGTCTATACTGATAGCGGTTATCCAGGGTCACAAGCAAAGAAACTCTTTGCCAGTAACAGCTGCCAATAATAGCTATCAGATCTTTTTAACTGAATATACCAGGGATTGAACCTGAGGCCTTCTGCATGCAAAGCATGTGCTCTGCCTCTGAGCCATGACATCTCCTCCCCAAAGTAACTCAATATTCCAGTTACTTGGTATGTTAAGCTGGTATGTGTTAAGTCTATTCTGAACAGACCTCTTTTTCTATAGCTTTTGGGGCTGCCATGTTTAACTACTTGATTAATGCAATAAGATGAGGAGGGCTTGCTGTTGAGTATCATGACCATGTAGCCCTGAAATCCTGTACGTATGTATTGACAGGGTTTTGTGTGTTGGCTGCATAGTCTCAGCTTCCTGACAATTATATCTAAGAAACGGACCCTTGCCTATATTAATTGCTGTTCCTCCTATCGGTTTTTTAAAAATATGTTGCATGTCACCCAGATACGAGTTCATTGGGCATAAAGGACTGTTGATGTAGTTCCTTGAAAACAATTTAGAGGAATTTAGAGTAAAATTATGGAGCTGTGATAAGCTGTTTTGAAGGTTGGTTGCATGAGGGAAATAATTTTGTTCAACCCAGGGAAATGAGCATTGATGGGGCTTTTGTTGTCAGTTTTTGCAAATATTACAAACATGTCAGAAAGAAAGGGGGAAACACTGTTTTGCTGGATTTCTTGAGAATAAGACAAGAAGAAATGCATTTAAACTACAGGGAGCAAGAGCAATAGGCTAGCAGTTGGCAACCGGAAGTACTGTTACCTAAAAGATCACCGTAACTATGTTGGTCGGTCTGTAGCAGTAGAAAAGAGCAAGAGTCCAGCAGCACCTTAAAGACTAACAAAATATCTGGCAGGGTGTGAGCTTTCTGGCAAGCTATAAGCTCATACCCTGTCAGAAATTTTGTTAGTCTTTAAGGTACCGCTGGACTCTTTGCTCTGTTCTGCTGTTACCTAAAAGTAAGCCCTGTTTAAATCAGTTTGGTCGCTATCAAACACTAGCAATAGCAGAAGAAGCTTGGCAGAGCAAGCTTTTCTGTTTGCCAAGAGTGAGAGGGACAACTTTGTCAATTCTGCCTCCTTGCTGCATACCACTCATGCCACGTGGCATTTTGTTCATGAAGCTCCCCCAGTTCTCAGCATCAGCTTTTAAAGAGATCACAAGGAGCTGCTCTGGGAAGCAGAAAGCAGGCTATGTCTACCTCTGTGTCTTCCTTTACCAGTTCATAGGTCCCAGTCTGTTAAAATTTCATATTTTAATCAGTCTCCATGTATTTTCCATATACTTTGGGAAACACAAGCGGTACATTTTTAAGCTGACGCTTAAGTGTCTCTTAGCTGCTAGAACACTCACTTCAGTGAATCCAATCCAATCTTCAGCTAGTCCATCTCCCTAGTCTTCAGCCTCTTGAAGAAGTAAATATCTCTTTGGATACTACCAAGAGACTCCTACTAATCTATAAATAGAATAATTCTACTCTGAATGTGTATAGTCAGTTTTGGTAGATTAGCATAACTCTCTTTGTGTTGGGCCCAGCAAAGAGGTGGAGAATCTTATAGAGTTAGTGGTTACTGGTTAGAATAGGCTCATAATTCTTGGTTGGCAGTAATTCTTGAGCACCTGAATCAATAGCTGGTGTTAGAATTTTGTACTCAAATGTACATTTTCTCTCTTGCTTTACTCCATGATTTATAACCGGTAAGTGATCACTAGGCAACTTACATATTCCCCATCCCATCCCCTGTTGTTCAGTAAGTGGCCCTGCCAGGAAGGCAGAAAAATCCTTCTTGTTATTTTATTCTGTACATGGGACAATTAGGTCCACCCCTTTTAATTTAGCATCTGTCTTGTTTTCACACTGAATGGTGTCCCTGTTTTCATGCGTCTTGTTTTTGCACTCTGTTTCCTTCTTTCTAAATGCTTCATCTTTGCTAAAATTATTATTTATCTTGAAGGTCCTCTGTGGTTTTCTTAGTCACTTGGTTAGTTCTTTTGAACAAGTTCTGTGTATCATCCGTGATGTCAGGGAGTTCAGTATTTACTGCATTCCGGCTTTCATATTGCATATAGTCTTGTTGAAGGCTGGGGAGAATGGAGATGGGTAAAAATATCACTTGCATTAAGACATAGCCTATCAATATTTTTTTTGTAGTTTTAAAGCCTGAGCCCAGACTTCTCGCAGGAACGGATTTTGCACATATGAGAAATGGTTGAAGATTTGTCCTGAGACAGTGAGGGACAAAATTCCAGTGTGACTGTAGACTATTGGGTTGGATGTTCCTGTGCTCCTAGTTCACATGTAGCTACAAGTTTTAACTCCGCAATCTTACAAGTTTGTAAGTGGCTTGCTGCCAGACACAGCAAGCTGAAAATGCACTTTTTGAGAAAACCCCATGGAACTTCCCATTGAGTTCCACGGGGCTAAGCCTGCCTTATTTGCAGGCATAACCCAGTGCCTGCAAAAAGAGGCATTCCCTGGCCAAAGGGGCATAGGGAGCTGACTAAAGTCAGCTCCTCCCCCAGGATCCCCCCCTTTGACTCCGGTGCAAGCCTCTATGCCAGGAAAACGCTGCCTGAGGCTCATGCTGCCACACAGCTCCCCAGAACCAGTGCCCCATGCGGGCATTTGTGCCATTTTAGCCAGCACAAGTGGCACTATACCAGCGCAGAGGTCTCGCCAACTCCTATGCTGATCCCCACCACCACCACCTGTTGGGCTGCCTGCATTGATATTGGTTGACTTAACGTGCAAAATGTTACGCTTCCAGAGCGGGGAACATCCTGATTGATGAATGATTCTTCCCATCAAATCAGGAGGCAAAAAGTTTTGTTTCAAAAAGTGACTGTATGACACTTTCTAACTCAGTTTTACACGTCTCTTGATGTTTTGCAGTTTGAGAAAAACAGGTTCATTTTGGGCTTGCAGAAATAGTTTTACAGCTCTGTTGGGTCCTGGCCATACCTTATAACTTCTGTAACAATTTTGATTTTAGCATTTGGCTCACGCTCCACTTGCCATTAATATGGGAGGACTTCTATAACCCGTCAGAAGCCAGCTTGGAAGCACGTTGCCCTGCAATAAATATACTTATTTGTTGTTAGTCTGGTTCCTTGTTTTAGAGTACAAGCGACCCTGTCAAAGCCATTGAAGGCAGTTGCTGTGAAATCCTATACATTAGATACCTAGGAAATACAACCATTTGTTATTCACTAAGACCAAATTTAATGTGAATGGTGTTAAATCACAGCTGCTACAATGATTTTTGCAACTTTCGTAGTTGGCTCTGATTTGAAGGCAGTCTGAAGGTGGTTGATAATCCTCAGAAGGATGAAGAAGTTCTTCTAATTAAAGTATCCATGGGGACGCAGTACACAAAGCTTCTTCAATATTATAAAATGTGATATTAAAGGAATGGATAGGTCCCCATGCTGCAATATTCTGGGAAGAATGTCAGATCCTCTGTTGTAAACTGGTATGCAAAATAAGGCAGGAAAATTTGAAATGGATAAAGATGAATGTCAATTATAAATGTAGTTTTGTTTTTCTGGTCCTTGTATTTTTTGCTCTTAAGTCAATGTTGCATTGCTAAAGGCTGAACTAATCCAAACGCTATGCTATACAAACCTCTAGAAACTTTATTTAATAATAATGGCAGACCCACCTATCTTGGAACTGTCATACCTGCGGGACCACCTCTCCTGCTACACACCCCAAAGAGCGCTTTGCTCAGCTGGAGAACATCTACTGGTGATCCCTGACCCAAAAAATTCCGGCATTCCTCAATCATGGCCAGGGCCTTTTTGGCTCTGGCCCCGGCCTGGTGGAATACCATGCCCAATGAAATTCGGGCCCCGGGGACTTAAAGCAGTTCCACAGGGCCTGTAAAACTAAGCTGTTCCGCCAAGCCTTTGGTTGAGGACAGCAACGGTATTCCATCTGGCCGGCCTCCCTTCCCCCCCTCTTTTTTCTGCCTCTGCTATGTGCACGCAAATGGTGTAACTGCTATGTTATTGGTATGAGTATAGATATATTAAGACGCCTAGTTTTACTGTTAACATTTTATGTCAAGTATGAACTATTTTAAAATTGTTTTAAAGTGTTGTTAGCTACTCTGAGCCTGGCTTTGTCCAGGAAAGGGCGGCCTATAAATCTAATAAATTAAATCAAATAAAAAATGTCCCAGTAGCACTTTAAAGACTAACAAAATTTCTGACAGGGTATGAGCTTTTGTGAGTCTCAGCTCACTTCTTCAGATACCTGAAGAAGTGAGCCTTGACTCATGAAAGCTCATACCCTGTCAGAAATTTTGTTAGTCTTTAAGGCGCTACTGGACTCTTGTGCTTTTTTACTGCAGTAGACAGACTAACACAGCTACCCATCGTGATCTGTCTCCATTGTACATAGATGCTTTTCAGTAATTAACTTGAGTTTCTGGTCTTTGTCTGATGAACAGCACGCCAGTAACGATTTTTTGGACAGTTCAGAAGAAATATACTACACTGCAAGATCTAATCTGGTATTTTCATCTATTGCTTTTCTTTCAGTGTTTGTGTTTTTGTCTTTTGTTTTGTTCAAAGTTAAATGTATTTTGCTCAGTGGCCACGCTTCTTTTGTCATCTGCAGAAAAGTATGTGCTAAACTCCACACATACTTTAGCAATAAAATTACTCAATGTAAGAATGCATTGTTAGTTCTGTACTCTGACACATTCTTCAAAGTGAGTTTTGTAATCTCCCAAAAAGTTGTTCTAAAATTTTGTAAGGAGCAGTAAAGTGTTAGCTGTGTTATTTATATAGCATGTCTATGATTATTAAGAATCTTGAGCACATAAATAAAACGGAAGGCACTATATAAAGTTGGCCAGCGTGGTAAACAGCACTGTGAAGAAAATAGTGTTTAATTACTGCTTCTGTATTTAATCTGGCAACATGTTATCTGAAATATTAGTATGTAACGATAGAACAATGAGTACTGCCGAGAACACTGAAAAGTAACTGCAGGCTTAGGGCTGTATCCAGTGATTGTTTTCTAATGACGGAAGGGTCCCTTAGTAGAGAAGAGCAGTTTTACCAGTTCTTCCTATTTCAGCCCCACCCCCCGCACATTGCACTGAGAGCTCTTGGGGGGGGGTATGAAACCCAAGGGCAGCACATCATGAGTGCAGGAGGCAGGAAAGTTGCCTTCGTGGGACTTTTGGATTCAACTGCTAAGTCTTTTTTTTTTTTTTTTTTGCTTTGAACACTAAACTGTGCTGTATTTCAGAGCTGCTCCCGCCCTTGTTTCTTAAGTCATATAAATGTATTTTTTCTTATTCATTGCCTCCTACTTTTCTGAAGTAATCAGTTCCACCAAGAAATAATAATTTATTGTTAAGAGGATTTCTCCACTCAGTATATCAAAAGCAACCATGGCTCCCAATGGGCCGATATTTCCGTTTTGATGCAGGTTGATGATTTTATCCATGGCACGTTAAGATCCAGTATCTCTGCTGAATGTTGCCTTCCAGCTGGCCTGTGGGAACAGTTCCAGACCATCTTTTCTTAGCCATCTCCTAAGAAACTCCTGCAACATTAATTTTTTGTCATCATAGCAGACTTTTTTTTTTGGTCTTGTCTCTGCCTGTGCTTTTTGGCAAAGCTTATAGTAATGTTTTTTTGCAAGGGAAACAATCACCTTAATCACAGAAGACCGCATAACATGTAGTTAACATATTATATGGTCATCTGACTGAACATAATGTGCATTGAGTTTACAAACATTAGCTTGCTCAGTAGAAAGCTCATACTTGGCTTTTTTGCCAAATACGTTACAGCACTGTGAGTACAGTTAAAGAGAAGAGTTAAAAGTGTGAGACAGGCTTGTCCTTTAGATAAGTACCTGGTTTCTTCAGTTCCTTCACAGTTTCAGAAAGCTTTATCGTGATTACTACCCTGGAAAGAGAGTTGTCATTGGAACATTGCTAACACATTCCAAGCCGTAATCTTTAATCCTTGTGTTTAGACATTGTGCACTGAATTGTGTGTGAGCCTAGAAGAGTGCCTGCCTGGAATACAAAATGAACTGATTTGGGTTCTGTGTTTAGCTTGGCTTGCAGAGACAGGGTTTGTAATGGTTTCTTCAGAGTTACGGCATAAGTGTTCTATACACCAACAGGAATGGTTAGAACGGTGGTTGTATTCTTGACATGGCATGTGCCTATAGCAATGTATGGAATATATCATGGAACAAACATTAGTATATTGTCAAAGGCTTTCATGGTCAGAGTTCATCGGTTCTTGTAGGTTATCCGGGCTGTGTGACCATGGTCTTGGTATTTTCTTTCCTGACGTTTCACCAGCAGCTGTGGCAGGCATCTTCAGAGGAGTATCACTGAAGAACACTGTCTCTCTGTTCTTCAGTGTTCTTCAGTGTTACTCCTCTGAAGATGCCTGCCACAGCTGCTGGCGAAACGTCAGGAAAGAAAATACCAAGACCACGGTCACACAGCCCGAATAACCTACAAGAACCAAACATTATTATGTTCCTATGATAGGAACATTTCTTTAGGCGTATGGCAAGCACAGATTTCATTCCCCTTGCCTGATTATGTAACTTCTGATCAGCTTTGGGAGCTACAATCAAAGTGTTTGCATAACTGAATTATTTCAGTCTGAGCACACTTTCTCAGAGTTAATTGATGGGTTAATTCTCAGAAATTCAGATACACAATAAGTGAAGAATAGCCTGGTCTGGTCCCAAGACTTGCAAAACTTTACATCCCCAGAGTGATTTCATTTCTAATACTCATTACTGCCAGGCATAGGAACAGTTTGAATTTAGCAAACTATTGTCTAATCTATTCTTTAAACAATTGCTCTTGAATTTTAAAAGGAGTTGAATTTCAGTGCAGGGATTTTTAGTCACCATCAGAAAAGCAAATATCTTACAAAATCGTATAGCGTTAATTAGTGATCATTTTTAGGATTTCGTATTTAGGTTAAATTTTTCTAGGAAAAGTTCAAATTATTCTCCAGAAAAGCCAGGGTGTTATGGAACCCTTGACCAATATTTCTGGTTGGAGGAAGAGCGCAGAACTTATCCAAGGGCCTGGCAGCCACTAGAGGACAATAACTCACTGATACCAGAGTGCCCAATTGACCCATTTAAGTTGGTGAAAGTCTACTGGCCTTTGTGCTCAGGTGACTACATTTTATCATGAACACTTAGGACAGATTTAGTCTCTTGCCAAGGTTATAAAGGAAAAACACAGCTTCACCTAGCAAGTGATAAGACATCTTCATGTAGTAGACCCAGTCCCAAGGGACCATCACCCCCTTGTCAAACTTGCTTTCTACTTATGCTGAGAGGAAGGCAGCATGGTATAGCCCGATCTTTGAAGCTAAGCAGGATCAGCCCTGGTTATTATTTGGATGGGAAACCATAAAGGAATACCAGGGTTGCTATACAGAGGAAACCACTGGCAAAACACCTTTGTTAGCTTCTTGCCTTGAAAACCCCATAATGGGTTGCCATAAGTCGGTTGTGACTTGACGACACTTTTCACACACATACTTATGCTGAACCTTTAATTAGACGTTTGCATGGGGGCAGGGGAGCTGAATTAGATTTCTCTGTATCACATCACAGTTCAGCTCTCAAAGCCATACAATTGACAGGATCATTTGATGTATATTCTGCTATGCTAAGTCTTGTACTAATCAGCATTTGGTATGCAGTTATAGCAATCTAATTCTGAAAAAAATTCTCTTCAAGCACCTTGCAAAACTGTGAATGTCATAATTTTATCAAAGTGACTTTCCCCATTTTATTTTCAATTTTTAAAAACTGCTTTCCTTCCCTATTCACATAATATGTTTCTTGTTATGACTACTCACTACTCCAGTCAGTTTAGTTTTTGCTTATTTCTGTATAGAAGCTTGGATCCTGCCTATATTTTCATGGACAGAAGGTTTTCTATCAGCAGAGCACATCTTCTCCATCTCCATTCTGTAGCCCAAAATGCTCTTTGAATTCTTGGGGGTCTGGAAACCCCCAGGAATAACTTGGGGGTGAGTCCAATGTCTGCCAATAGGAGGAGGGGGAAAACCAGTGATATACCTGCCCCCTTCCTTCTGTGGAACTTTTAGGAAGGATCGAAACCAGAGTTTTGTCTTACTGTTTCATTTGATCTCCTATCCTTTTCCACTTTAGATAGTGTTTTATATAAGAACAACAAAAAGTTATTGTATTTGAAAGCTAGTGTAGCGTAGTGGCTAAGAAACTGAGGTATGTATAGGGAAGCCCTTGCTTTAAATCTCTTCAACAAACTGTGTTGGTAATCTTTGGTAAGGTGTTCTCTCTCTGCTTTAGGCCCACCCCCTGTCTTTTGCAATATGATGATTGTAGATGAAGCATTAATAGTATTAGTATTGTTAAATGTTCTCATTATTAATATATTGGACTTCTTATTCAGCTCTCATCATTCCTGAAAATTAATCTTCCTTTCTATTGTTACAGTTCCTAACAAGTAGTACAGAATCATGCAAAAATAAATGTACTAGAGCTTCATGCATACAAAACTTCGTACAGTTTATCTATAGCACAATCACTTTTTTTGCTTAATGGGGAAAGCTGTTTTTCTTTGAATGACAAAAATGATCTGTGATATCTTCAAGCTCCAGTTTTCATGCCACTATAGACTGTATCTGCCATAGACCGCTGAACCATGACACTGTATAATATAAGGTAAACAAGCAAAACTCACTTTGAATTAGGATGCTCCCCTTAGCATCAACATGGATAAAAGGCTTTGAGCCATTTGACATGGGGCTGAATTTATTTATTTAGATATTTATGCCCCTTGTTTCTCAGCAGGAGAGGCCCAAAGCAGTTTACAACACTGTTCTTCCTACTCAATTTTTATCCTCGCAGCCACCCTATGAGGTAGGTTAGGATGAGGCAGAATGACCGGTCCAAGGCCACCCAGTGAGTTCCTGTGGCAGAGTGGGAATTCGAACCCGAGTCTCCTAGATTCTAATCTGGCACGCTAAACACTATACTATGTCAGAAGGTTCAGTAACCTCCAGTTTCACCCAGAGTTCAAAGAACCATCCAGCTGCATTTCTCATCGCTCTCACTCCTTTGACTTGCATCATATATATCTAAAATGGGGCGGGGGGGTCGCTTGAAAATACTGAATGTCAATAGAGAATTATCAAACTTCAGTTTCCAGGAACAGAGAGCAGGTTCTTGATATGTGTGGTTAGCACACATCAAACATGGTATAGCACAAGGGGCTCATAAGTGTACTTGATTTGCATAGTCCTTCTGCGTTCCCTGTTGAGGGGGAAGGATCACATGACCATGATTTATATCACCTTGGAAATACTGTGAGATTGCTTAAGTATTCACCATCACTACCAATGCCAAAAGTTGTGTGTGAATCAGCGAAAAGGTAGTGCTGTTAAGAAACTGAGAAATTCATGATAGAGTAATAGCACTGGAGTTGTTGAGAAAGAAACTTAATGTTTTTGTTGCTCAAAATCTCCAAGCTACCATATGAATACTTATGGCTCTACCATGTTTGAATTTTTATTACCAGAACCTTCATATCAATTACTAATAACCAAAGAAGAACCACAGCAAATAAATTGCTACCAGGATAGTTCAATTTAATTTGAGACTCTTGGATTTAAGTCATTAGCTGTCCTCCCCCCCCCCCCCCCCCCCGGCACCAAAATACTGTAGGATAAGTGCAAGAACTTACTCTGGCTGTACTAAGTAATTGCTTCTGTTTTATGTAATGGAATGGATATTAGTCCTTCACGCAGTGCAGGTGTAAATATCTAAAGCTTCTTTATACTGAGTCAGACCCAGTGAGCCCCAGCCTTTTTCCCAGTGAGCCCACAGTTTTTATGAATCATGCATTCCAAAAGCTAGATGGACTAAGGTGGTGGTAGCTTTTTTTGTCTACCTTGTCCTGCATTTACAACCATTATTTTTCCACAGACATACACAAAGACATACAAAAAAATATTTTCTCATATTTTGACATAGCTGAAATCTGGTTATTTTTTAAGTATGTAGTAATAGCAGTTTAGAAAGGGATGTGAAAAATGTAGGATGATATTCATTTTAGTCTGTTGATGCTAATAGACAGCAGGGTAGTAAACAGGCAAGTAAGCAAAGGTTTAGGCCTTTAAATAATGCAAAAATAAACTACGCCGACAGATGTCACTTTTCATAAAAAGTGTTCCTGTGAGATTTCTAACGTATGGTGACAGATTAAGGGCCTGTTTGCATTTTGTAGAGGTTTGCTTATTTTCTCTTATTACCTTTTCTGTCAGTATTGTAGACTACACACTGTCCTGAATTTGTGCTTCACATATTGAGACATTTTACCTCTGCCCAACCATAAGATCTTCAGTTTCCTTTTCTATGTATAGTAGGTACAACTGCTACAGTTCCTTGAGCACCTTTACTGTATTTGTCAGATCTTCATTAGCATTTCATTCATTTGTAACTTCTGTGCACGACCCAGTCAAATGGATATTTATTGTACGGTAAATCCCAGTATGTTCAATAAGGCTTGCTCCCTAGATAAGTGTGCATAGGAGTGCAGCCTTAAAAGAGCATTTAAAGCATGGTTATTTTGTTAGGAACAAGTTGTTTCATCTTAGCAGTTCTCCTTTTAAAGTTTGAATCATGTAAAGATAAACTCAGTTTAATGTAATTTAAGGAGTAGTTTAATGTAATAATGGGATTTATGGAATTGCTGAGACTGCATTTTGCAAGGATTTGCAATTTGCTGCATCCCATAGAGCTGTGGATCACTTTGGAATTAACTGAAAGCTAATGCATCTATCCTTTTTCATGCACATGAAAGATTTAGAAACATTCCTGAAGTTTTTAAGTACAGTGTGTTTCTCTAAGAGTTCCCCTCTTTCTTTTGAGAAGGAACTTCCTTCATGATTAACCTAGCTTTCCTGCTAAATTCCTTTTTGAATGTTATAAGCATATACAGGTTGAGTATCCCTTATCCGAATGCTTGGGACCAGAAGTGTTCTGTATTTCAGATCTTTCCATGTTTTGGAATATTTGCATATACATAATGAGAAATCTTGGGGATGGGACCCAAGGCTAAACTCGAGATTCATTTATGTTTTATATATACCTTATATACATAGTCTAAAGGTAATTTTTTACAGTATTTTAAATAATGTGCATGTGAGGCATCTTGGGGAACCTGCCATTGGTGCGACCGGCCTGCACTCGTGCCATATTATTATCCCTTGTGGGTGCTCAAAACGTTTTGGATTTTGGATCATTTTGGATATCGGACTTCCGGGTAAGTGACACTCAACCTGTATATTGGTTTTTTGCTTGCCATTCCACAAAGCAATGAGGCAGTGACCATTCATATCTACTCCCCCCTCCCAATGAACATTTGCACATTTTGTGCTGCTAGATCAATAGAAATAGAATATAGCAGGGCAATCGTGTATAAGAACAGGAAGAAAGTAGTGTTCATGGAAAGGAACAAGAGCTGTGCAAGCGTGATCATTGGATATCATTATCAAAAGTTCTAGTTCCACTGCCTTTAGCTGAGATTGTTGGAGGGAAGGTGTTGATGGTTCTTCACTCCCATTAGTAGGGGAGGTGTTGATGGTTCTTCACTACCATTAGACCTCCACTTTCTTTTTTGAACATTAAAGCTGATGTTTATAGCTTCCAGGGATTCCATACTGCCCTACTGTAAAGCTAGGATCACCGGTTCAAATTCAGTAGACGTGAAGATTTCAAATTGAGCAGTACGTCGTCTGTGCAGTCCCACATTGGGACTGAGTATGCACAGGCCAGCCACAAAGATGAAAGTTCCACAGCTTTCTATCTTTGCTGTTTGCACCTAGGGAGCTGAGCCAGAGAGGAGTCAAGTCAAGGATATCAAGCAGTGTTGGAGCTGTTGTTCCCACAACAGCCAGAAGAGCTGAACTGAGGTTATAGGAGTATAGCACTGGCCTGGAATCTGTAGGTATTCCCAGCTGGACTGTGTCCAGCATCTTGTAAAGCCTTATGGTAGATCTAGGTCTCCAGAAGCCTTGTGGTCATCAGAGGGGTCTTGGACAGCTAGTCGTGCACTCTGCCATCTGGGCTGTTTTTCTGCCTGGGCTTTCTGCCTTCTCTGCTCTTGGGGTCATGGGTACAGGGTGGTTGGCAATTGGCCACTCTTCTTCATGGGTACCTTAGCAATCTCAGGTTCTGATGGTGGCTCTTGCTGCTGGGTCTCCTGGGTTTCTGGTCTAGTAGCCACCATTAGCTGCAAGTTCCCTGACAGGCTGGATGTCCCAGGGCCCAGGAACCTCAGGGCCTGTCATGGTTTTGTTCTCCATGGGATCTCCTACCATGGTATCTTCTGATGAGGAATTGTCAGGCCCAATCCTGACACTAGGGCTTGATAGGCTGAGGAATGAAATAAGTTTTAGGCTGTGTACATGATAAGCTTTTTAGAAAAATTAAGGTAGTATTACAAAGCACATGTTCACTTTTTCTGATTTCTGGTAAAACAGGTTTTGCATGACCCATGATGACTGTTATATACCACCTTTGGTCTCTGAAAAGCTTTTGTACATAATGGTGTGCACATAAAAAATTCACATCTAGATTTGAGGAGGGTATGCTTTTTATTGTTCTGCATTTTTGGAACTCTCCTTACTATTTTGAGATTTTTTCCAGTTTTTTGGGGGAGGGGGTCCAGAGAATTCAGGAACATTTTCTTAATGGCTCCCTGTGGCATGGAAGGGCAGATAGGCAATGAGAGCCAGGGGCTGGTTGGTCCAACAGTGAGGGTCTGGCTAGAAGGGCATCAATTGGGGAGAGGCTGGTTGTTTGGGGCAGGCACTGCACTGTCTGGGGAGTGCGTTGGAGAAGCTGGCAAATGCAGTAAAGGTGGGGACTCCAGGCTGACTCCACAGCTGTGTTCCCTAAGGCCCTTACCCTAATCTGGGGAAAAGGAGTTGGGTGGCACAAGGGTGACAGAGGAGCACAAGGCATGAAGGTGAGATGGCTGACATGTGGAAGGCAGGGTGAATAGGTGGCCAGGGAAAGGGAGTAGTGCAATCACCCTGACAACCTCAGCTGGAAGTGCCTAAATAAAGCCTATTTAACAAGCTGCCACCATCTCTGCATGAGTACTTCTGTTTGGAGGGGGAACATGGATAACTGATCCTATCCCAGCTTGCTAAGGCCTTCCATGATGGGGCTGCAGGTTCCCCAAGTGGGTGTGGAACACAACCCCAAGGCAATGCCCCCCCCATTCCCTTGCTCCCCACCAGAGGCTGCAGGAGCAGGGAGGGAGAAGAAGTTGGTTTTGCCAAATAGCTGTTTGGTCACATCTTCTACCCTTTAAACTTTAAAGGGCCATTATTTTCTATAGGAAGACCTGGTCCCCTTAAGAAATAATGGCCCTTCCAAATTTAAAGGGACTGGTAAAACAGCTGATCAGAGGCTAGGTCTACCACCCATAAGACATAATTGGCCTCAGAGGCTAGGTCTACCACCCATAAGACATAATTGGCCCATTATTTCCTTTCGGCCATAAGAAAGGCCAGGTCTACCCACAGGAAATAGGTTCATGGCTGGGGTCACGCTGGTTGTCCTCTTTGTGCTCTTTTTGAGGGGGAAGGAGAATGTAGACCCCTGCTGGTGGAGGCCAGGATGTCCTCGCCCTCAGTTGTGGCAGCAGCTTTTCTGCATATGGTTCTTTTGCTTCAACCAAATGTGACATGATAAATGATACACAATTCACTTTGTATTGGTTAGTGTGCAGTTAGGCTATTGTGTGCCACTGAAGACCATGTAAGAACAGAAGTAGTAGCGTAGATGCTGTAATTCAGACACTAGGAATGTCAGAACAATATATTAACTCTTAATTTTTTTTATAATTGATTTATTTTCTCTTACTAGGATTTGCAACTAGAATATGGTCAAAGTCCCCAAGGCAGTTACTTCTTGGGTGCAAATAAGTGAGTATTTTAATAACAGGGTGCATATTTCCTTTTTTTTGCCAATGTCTTTAAAGATATTGTACTTCTGGTTTGGCATGAAAACAACTGTAAGAATTTAAAGTAAAACTAGATAAAATCAATAGGTATTTAAAGACCAACATGTGATTGTTGTGATTATATGTGGCTCAGGAATTTTTGAGTTCTTAGATGTGTAAAAGGCTGCTTTCTTACATATATCTGTATACCAGTATGTCCATGTGTCTGTGCATATATGCATCAGTTTTAGTGTCTAAGTTGGCTCAAATATATGTTGCTTTGGGTGATGTTGAACACAAAGAGGCAGTTAAAAGGATTGCAGATTGCAAGCACCATCTTACGAGGTATTTCTTCCTCTGAGAAAGACAGTGGTGTTCTTAAAACAAATAGCCCTTTGTAGAACTAGTCTTTTCTCACATGCAAATTTATGGAAATATAATTGATTAGCAAGAATTGATAGAATCAACTAAGATTCCTTTAAGTGGTTCATAGATCTAAAGAATATGCATTGATGCTGCAACCAATGGAGTTGAAGTTAATGCATTTAAGAATTGGAGTGTAAATGTGATAAACTGAGGAACTAATTCATTTTTTATTCTAGTGTTGCCAATATTTTTTATGGCATTGCATTTTTTAGGGACAGTGGCTATATTAAGATAAGCTAAATCTGATACAGAAATGATTGTCTGTTGCCATAGTCAATATACTGCTGTACAGCTGAATACACATTAATAGTAGTCTGTAATTAGGCTGATGAATGAACCTTCAATCTGAAATGAATAGATGTTTCATCTAATATCTTGAGCAGTTGATGTAATTTATTGCATGGCTTACATATGTCAAAGCGTATTTTTAAAAGTGTCTGATTATATGTGCTTTTGCTGAGTGTGTCCAGTCCTTGAATTTTACTTCTATTTTTAAAGGAGTCTTCTAAAATCAGTTGAAGAAGAACTGCATCAGCGGTAATTCTTAACTTCCTTTTTTCTCTTGATTGCAACATCCTTTCTCTTGCACGCACATTCTTGTGTCTCTCACAGTCTGGCGATGCTCATTTGGCCATGTTCTTGTCAATCATATAAGTAACCTCCTTGCTTATCTGTCTTGCATCTGCTGATTGATTAAAAAACAAACAAGGTATCTACATTAATGGTGCAGGAAACACATTTTTGATAAGTTGATAAAATGCACTCAGACATGGTACCCTGTTTAATTCCATAGGGGACATGTGGCACATCTAGAAGATGAGGAAGATGTGGACAGTGATGATGCTAAACAGTAAGTTTTGCTAGTTGTAGAGTATGTTCACTTTGTAGGTAACTGAGGAAAGTTAGTTCAAACTGTGTCCTGCTTATCAATGTACTTCTCCTGTTGGGTTAATGTTGCAAACCATTAAATTTTGCTGCTGCTTTTCTCTATTGATTGGCAAGCAGAACCACTGCAGACTTTTCTGTTGACAGAAGAAGCAGGAAAAGCAAGCAGGGAGATATGGTCTAGTATGAGAGTTGAGCAGTCTAAGATTCAAATGTAGTCTTCTCACAATTTAAAACATTTTGCCCACCCCAGGCGCCTTCAGGGGGCTTCCCTGAAGGCGCGCGGGGCGGGCGGGCTCTTTAAACAGATCTGCGCCGGAGAAAAGTCAGCAAAGTGTAAAGTGTGTTTGTTGCACACTTGAGGCTCCAGTATAGGTATAAGAATGAAATTAAAGCAGAAACTAAAGCCAAAGTAACGGCAACTGCTTTGAGATGCAGGCAGTACTCGGCCAGTAGGAGAAGCTTTGCTATGCTGTTAAGTTTACCATTGACTGCTGCCAGGCTATGGGGCAGACAGTGCTCTTTCCTGCTTTTGCTAACTGTTCACACTATGATAAAATAAAAAGAGTAAACTGCTACCTACACAGTTGTATTTGTGGCTTTATGGAATACTTGGCTGCAGTCAAATAATAGGACAAATATTGCCAGTTGACTGTCGTGCCTTTCACAATTGATATGGCATCCTGAGCCTTTTATTTGTGCTGACTTACTATATGTGAAGCAACATGGTTGGTAGTACTATTTTATTTGGGCATGACAAAGGCCCACATATTGAACAATTATTTCCCCTTCAGTGAGCCTTTCTGAATTTGTATATGTGAGGGATTTCTGTCAAGATATCGAAGGTTTCCTTGACTTTAATCGCTGTTTATTTTTCTTTGAACAGTGTAATTTAATGCAGGTAGAACAGGTCTGTGCTTTCCAAACCAGGCAGAACTGACCTGTATTTTCAAAACCTGTGAATAGTAATAATTATGTATTTACAAAAGGCCATAAAAGTACTCCTGTTTAACAGGGCAATATTGGAGTTTGGAAAAAGACAGTCAAGGAGGCAAAATGTGATTCCCCAGCAATATGCAGGGAGTAATGTCAATACCTTAAACCAAAGCTCTGGGTAAATAAAGTACTTTATGTGCAATTTCCAATTCTTGCTGCTATCTCGTTTTCTGAGACTGGGCTTTTGAATTTAATTTTCTTCTTAAAGAGACATGGGCCTATTTGAAAACAAAAGTGTGTGTTGACAAAATGCCTTGCTGTGTATTTTAAAAGATTATCAGGCTGAGGATAATCTGCCACACACAAGTGATTTTGAAAAAAGCTAGTTGTGCAAATTTCAACATAGCACATAATCACAGCAACTTTTGAAAAATGTCTGGCTACTGTATAGCACAGTTGCCCATATTTGTCCCATTGCTTTTTATGAGAATGGTGCTTGAAATTGAATGTGGGATTGTAGCTCTTAGAATTCCTCTGGCTAAATCATTACTGTCTGTAGTTCAGTGTATCTTAAATTCTCACTTTTGCATTCTGCCATCTTTGCCTGTGAAATCATTATCTCTTACAATAATAGATCTTACCCTGAAATGATTGGTGCTTAATCACAAATTGATAATTTTTTTCTCACTAGGTGTTGGGTTCCTAATTTTGGTTTCTTAAGGCATGCTGGAAAAATATTTACTGTAAATTCCAGTATATCAAGCCATCTTGTGAATCTCCCTCTAGAGTGGGCAACTTGTTCAATAAAAAGGGCTATATCTGAAATGCATCACAAATTGAAGCATTGGAAAACATTTACATATTTTAATTGCATTTAACATAATTTGCATTGTATGCTTGTTACCACAGTTACTGTGGAGGAGGCCTTCTGCTTTTATTGTTCTGAAAACGTTGCCCACAGATAATGCAAAATTTTACCTTGGAAAAATATATGTATTTAGATACAGTATGGGGCGCAAGTTTGGCTTAATTTCTAGGCCTTGAGTATTTTTGCCACTGCCTCCTAAATTGTTTCTGCAGTAATGAGGATAGAATCTTGCACCCCCACACATTAAAATTGGGATTTTCAAATATCTATCAGGAACTCATTGGCCATGTCAAAGTGACCCTGGGGTATTGCCCAACCACATTTATATCGTGAAGATCACCTGTGATACCACATACTGTACTTTTTAATGGTTATGGAACATTTATAATTAATGCTTGATTTCCTTCTTTAAGCTCAACTATGAAGGCT
Source organism: Euleptes europaea (assembly GCF_029931775.1). NCBI lineage: Eukaryota > Metazoa > Chordata > Lepidosauria > Squamata > Sphaerodactylidae > Euleptes > Euleptes europaea. The sequence goes on from NC_079318.1 coordinate 63,042,861, forward strand.
AAAGTACCTCCTCCTTTACCACCAAAGGTAAGGAACCTTGTCATTTGCTGAATTTAAAATCTTTTGAACTTACAGTTGTCACATCAGCATCTATACTAAGAAACAGGTTATGCAGCTGTTTCATTAACATAGTGCCATTGAAGTATATGATGCTTCACAGAGCAACAGGAAAACAAAATACAGGTGCCTACCTCAAAGAACTTGTGATTTAAATTTAGACAGCAGAGAAAACTACAGAGGTAGGGGAGGGAATAGATTGCTACAAGGGTGATAGGGAGTTCGTTATTTGCTAGTTATTTACGTTATATATAGTCTGCCTTTCTCATTGGGACTCGAGGCGGATTACACAGAGTGAGTCAATAAAATCAACAGTATGGGCCATTCGGTAAACAATGAAATAGGATTTGGGTTGTAGAACCAACCTGAAATTTAAAAAAAAAACACAGAACTGAAGCAAAGCAAATAGTTAGCATAACATATTAAATGAAGCAAAATTACATAGTAGGATGCAACTTACAGCAATCTAGAGTCAATAGAATAGACAAAAGTCCCTAATAATTTATCCAAGTAACTTTGTGAATCATTTTGTACAGTAGTGCCCTATTATCTGTGTAGAAAAGCCTTCTTGAATAATTCAGTTTTGCAGTTTGCAGAAAGCCAAGAGAGTAAGAGCCTTCCTGACCTCCTCAGGCTGACCATTCCACAACAGAGAAGGCGTACAGGCAGTTGTTGATTTTCCCCATTTGCAAGCTGGCACCTGCAGGAGGTCCTGCTCAGATGAGTGAAGCTGACATGGTGGACCATAAGGGAGAGACAGTCTCACAAATATGAGGGTCCAAGGCCATGAAGGGCTTTGTATGTGATAACTTTGTATGTGACTATAGAATGGGAGCGATATGCATGTGCCACCTAGCTCCCCGTAATAGCCGAGCTGCAGCATTCTACACCAGCTGGAGTTTCCAAACTGATTTTGAGGGATGACCAATGTACAGTGCTTTTGGGTTTATTGTGCTTCAGATGTGAGGGCTGGCATGGTGTTATGGATAGAGTGCCACACTAGGTCCTGGGAAACCCAGCTTCTAATCCCCACTCTACTGTGAATATTCTCTGGGTGACCTTGGGCCAGTCATGTTCTCTCAGCCTAACGTGCCTCAGAGGGTGGCTGTTGTGAGAAAATGGAGGAGGGGAGAACAACGTTCTAAGCTGCCTTAGGTCACCGCTGGGTAAAAAAAGTGTGATATAAATAAATAAATGCAAAAGCATATGACCAAGCTGTTTTATAGTACTGTGTGTTCACTTTGCAGTATCAGGGGGGAAATGGTCGGAAGCCAAGAATTTTGGCAGAAGTGTTGGATAGATGAGAGAGGCTGATGGTTTGATGCGGAAGGCCAGAGGCTGTGCAGTACTTGAGGTGGGAAGTGCCCCAAAGTTTCTACTTAGGAAGGCAGGATAGAAACATTCTATTAAAATAACATTCAAGGGAGCATACAAATAGGGTATAATCAATAACAAGTCAAGTTAAAACCATAAAACAAACCAAAAAACTAGCTGTAAAACAATAAAATCAGTAACAGAAACTATTCCTCAATTGGGTCTTAAAAGCATCTATGAACTGATTCAGCTACTGCCTCAAATTTGACGGTGTATTTGCCAAGGTAAATGTGAATGGGGATGGGGTTCCATAACTGGGATGCCACCACAGAAAAAAAGCCTTTCTTTGAAAACTGGAGAGACCGCAGTGTAGATTATTGGCTGGCAGGTCTGTAATGTGATAAGCCATGTACTTTCAGTTATAAATTTCAGTTGAACAGTTTCGTGGCCTTTATTAATTATTAGGCATTCTTTTCTGATAAATCACAGTGGGTAGCCGTGTTAGTCTGTTTGCAGTAGTCAAAAAGGGCAAGAGTCCAGTAGCACCTTAAAGACTAACAAAAATATTTTCTGGTAGGGTATGAGCTTTCGTGAGCCACAGCTCACTTCTTCAGATACAGCTAGAATGTGAATCCATCGATCTTTAAGTAGAGGAACAGTATGTAAATGTGAATAGCAGGCTTGATGGGATTAGATGTGATATGCATCAGCATTGGTAATGGGCCATGAATGCAAGATCTTTATTCAGCCCAGGTAAATGCATTGACTTTAGTTTGAATATCAACTGTAATTCAGCAGTTTCTCTTTCCAATCTCCCTTTAAAATTCCTTTGTAAGAGAACTGCTACTCTTAAATCTGCAACAGAATGTCCTGGAAGGTTGAAATGTTCACCCACTGGTTTTTGAATATTGTGGTTTCTGATGTCAGACTTATGTCCATTTAATCTTTGTCTAAGAGACTGACCTGTTTTCTGATAAAGAATGCCTAAAAATTAATAATTAATTGTTTTCTTTGTCCAGGTTTATAATATATAAAAGGTTTAGACAATGGCGGTAATGTGATATAAATGCCAAAATATATAGCTAAATAAATCTGTCTGAGTAATGATTGATACTTTTTCAGCCTAAATCCATCTGCATACCGCAGGAGACACATTCTTCTGAAGATGATAATCAAGGAACTATCAAAAGATGCCCTGTTTCAGAGAGTCCTGCAAGATCAAACACACAGGTCCCACCTAGACCACCCCCTCCTCGGTTACCTCCACAGAAGTCAAATGTTTTAGGTAATGAACAATATTGAGAAAAATACCGAGCATTTTAAAAGCAATTAAAAGAAGTTCGGCTTGGATTTGAATTCTAAAGTGCGTGTCCCAGAAGTACCCTAAATGAATATGTACTAGTGTGAGTTGCAAAAGTAACATTTGGAAATGCCATATTTTGGTGGCTTTCTTCAACTGAGAATAAGTGAAAATTCTATTCATTAAGGATAATTTTGTGTATGTGTGTTTCTGTTTTCTGGTTCAATTACTGGCTTTCTGGAGCTCTGGCACTGAGGTCTTTCAAGATGTATATATATTTGTGTGTGTGTGTGTGTGTAAAGTGCTGTCCAGTCACAACTGACCGTTATGGGGTTTTTCAAGGCAAGAGACTAACAGAGGTGGTTTGCCAGTGACTTTCTCTGCATAGCAACCCTGCTCTTCATTGGGGGTCTCCCATCCAAAAACTAACCAGCTTAGTTTCCAAGATCTGACAAGATCAGGCTATACCATGCTGCCTTCCCTCCCCACATTTATAGCCTGCTCTAATTCAAATGCGCAGGATGGGTATTACAAAGGCAGCACTCCCAGCAACCCAACAAAGGAAAAGTTAAGTCAGTGCTTGGCTCTCGTGGCCCTTTCTTACATGCCCAGGATAATGCCAATATCCACTTTGGGGTCGGGAAGAAACTTTCCTCCAGGCCAGGGATTCTGGAGGTTTTTTGCCATCCTCTGTGCACAGAGCAGGGGTTACTGTGGATGTGGTGTTGGGGAGGTAGTTGTGAATTTCCTGCGTTGTGCAGGGGGTTGGACTAGATGACCCTGGAAGTTCCTTCCAACTCTACATTTCTATGATTCTAAACACCCATTTCCCAACTTTATTCAGAAATTTTCCAACCCTATCCAGACAGATTATACAGCTTCAAACACCAGCCTGAGTGGGTTGATCATACAATTCTTTATGAAGTCTAGCAGGAGGGAGTCCGATGATTAACAGGCAGCCGCCAAGAATGCTGCTTTGTACCTTTGGTACCTAAACCTGACACAGGAATAGTATATGGATGGAATAATGAACTCACTCAACCACTAAGGTCACCTTCTGAGACCCTGCTTCAGGTGCCCCCATCTTCTGAGATTAGGCAGGCGGCAACTCAGGAGAAGACTTTTTTAGTTGTGGTACCAAAACTCTGGAACTCTCTCCCCAGGGACATTTATCTGTCCCCTTCTGTTGTCATCTTCTTTCATTTGGCTTTCCTTCAGTGATCACTCCTTCTTGTCCAGTGTTTCGTTGTTTTTATATTTTTGTATGTATATTCACTTTCAGTTGTTTGAATTATGTGTTTTTTGTTTTTAATGGCTTTTAAAATCAGACAGGTATGTATGGGAGGAGGAGGTGGTTTTATGTTATAATCAAGATTTTTCTTTATTTGCCTTTAAATGTTTCTTATGAAGGTAATGGATTCAGTTCTGTACAACTAAATGGTGACAGAGAGGGATCCACCCATCAGGAATCAAATGAGAATAGACACACTAATATTTCTAGGAAAGAAAAGAAGGAAATGCTGGTAGGTAGTGCTACATTTCTGCTTAGATTTTTCAATGTGTGTGGGGGAAATCAAAATGGGTTCCTCTCTAGTTTCATAGAACATTGTAATCTTGTTAGGTTTTACTGTATTTTAGGTATCTAATGAAGTTAACATATTCTGTGCTTGTGCACCAGAGATACCAAAAACATCCAGGTGCTCTGGATAAGGCAAGGCTTGTCTGCACGAAATTAATAGATGGCTGTACCATTGGGGGTGGGAGAAGAACATTAGGGATAAACAATACGCTAAACATCAGCTTTTATAGTAATTAAGTGTTTTGGAAAAGACCAGCTACAGTGGGTTGGATCCAGTGCAAAATTTCCACTTGTCCTAGAGCTCTTGAACAAGTGGAAAACCAAGAAAGTCAAAATGATTGTATCCCCACTTGTATTTCTGCTTCAGCAAGGGGTTTTTGCAGCCACTTTCTGGGCACTGTATAATATGTAAGGTGGGAAAGCACTAGGTGTTGCAACAAGATCTTGCCAAGTGGAACTGTGCTCCGTCCATTTGTTTCCACTTACACATCACTAGATTTTGTCGTTGATTATGTATAGATTATATTTCATTATACATATTTTGCAGTTGATTGTATTTGTTTGAAGTATAGCAACCTAGCTGTCATTTTGGTCCTTTTTATCTGCAAATTCTTTAATATATGCCATGTTTGCACAAAGCTTGCTTTAAAAGCCACAAATTTACATGTACATTTTCCCTCTAGAAGCCGATTAGTAATGGTTTGCCTCCTACACCAAAAGTACATGTAAGTATTCTGAATGAGATGAGCTATTGCTTAATACTATTTCTGTTAAAGATTAAACAAGTTCAGCATTAGAAATATTGTACCTATTAGAACAAATATGTAGCCGAGCAGGTTTTAACTAGTTGTATAGGGAGGATGGCTCCCCATAAGGGATCATAGTTGAATTGATGCCTCTCTCAAAAATATCTTTAAAAGAAACCAACTTTTCAACTAGGTTGAGCTCCTAGAGGTTCTTCTGCCATGTTAGTTTCACCTCTTCTGTGGAGGTTTATGTTGAGACCACCTGAATTCAGCATTCAATTAATGAAGTCTCCGGGGGGAGAGGTAGATAAGGGTGGTGTGTGCATGAGAGGAAGAGAAAGCATACCATATAGATATGAGAAAGAGAGAGCGATGAAGAGAGTGTTGTGTGGGGCTGCTGGGCAGATCCTCTGTACTGCTGCAGATTATTGTGATGTTTCTTGCCACAGGAGCTCTCAGTGTTTTAAAAACGGAATTGGATTTATATGTCTGTATACTTGATTAACACTATTATTATAGGGGATTGTATTTTGAAATATTGTTGTCATTTTCCCAGAGAATACCTTTGTTCCATTGCATTCTGTAAATGAGTTACGTTTCTTAGATCTCTAAACAATATTTTCATACTCCAGTTATTCTTGTCGAAATCCGTTATCCTCCCCTCACTGCCTCCCCCCCCCCCCGCATTAAGCAGGAAATAAATGTTCAAAATTCATTAGAACTGAAACTTAGAATATCTTCCCATAGTTGTTATAGTAGTGTACTGGCATCACACATTTGCCTGGCTGCATAGGAAGAATCCCAATGTCATTCGGTAACTTCTAAATAAAACATTACTTAGTAGATGCTTGAGCTGTAGCATATATTTTTATGCTATATCTTTTCAAAAGGGAAGCAAGTATTCAGTTTAAACATCCTACCTAGCAGAGAAAATGTTGATTCCAGCAATGCATTGGAGAACAGGCTGGAGAACTCAGCACAGTATCTGACCAACAAAGTTTCAATTTTTATTCCTTTAGGGATAGCTTGCGCTACCTTCTCTTATAATGTTGAGTTTAGATTGAAGCAGAGGGCTTTGTCTTGAAACTTCTGGGCCTGAAATAATAGAACAGTAGAGCAGAAATGCTTGGGAGAAATATATATATATATATATCACCCCCCAAGGTATCCCTCACATAAAAAGTCTTGAAAGATTCAAGTCCCTACTTCTCAGCATGATGCATAAAGGACCTGTTAAAGCACTGTGGATTACATTTGGCAAGAGAACTGGGATGTTGCTTAAGGTCTTGTGCCTCATTGCAAAGTGTAGTGAGTAACTGAACTAGGAGACCTCATGTTTAGTTGGACATGAAATCTTCCCTTATCCTGTGTGTCTAAAGGAACAATCTTAAGTTCCATGTTACTCAGTGGGTCTTTCTCCCAGGAAAGTATCCTTTAGATTATAGTTTAAGTCTCCTTTTGTGCGACATCTGATCAGACAAACATTTTGTTTACGCTACCTTTTAATTTGAAAGGAATGAGAGAATGTTCGGTGCAGCCCTACATATGATATGTCCTCTATTTACTTGGCTTTTATTTATTACAGATGGGTGCTTGCTTTTCAAAGGTTTTCAATGGATGTCCCTTGAAAATTCATTGTGCGACTTCATGGATAAATCCTGATACAAGAGGTAATAATTTCATGTAATAATAGTGCAGTATATTCGTTTCAGTGCCAAGATGAAAATTGCCCCTTGGGGCAATTCCTCTATCCCAGGAAATGTTGTTTGCCCTTGCACTGAGGCAGAGATGCAAAGCTAATATAAAATTTTTAGGGCTCAGTTCCAGTCTCTTATTCAAAGTTTATAATTTATTTTTGTCTGCAGTTGATTGTCCCAGATGTCCACATGGATGTAATAAATCTAGTGGTCTTAGGTCAACTACCATCCAGACAATCAGTAGTCTTCTACAAAGGGAAAATCTTCCTCTGGCTTTCTTTACATACTTTTCAGAGGTTGATTTATTTTTATTCTCTCGTTTTGAAAAGATCCATTTTGAAGCTCTTCAGTTGTCTTGGGATTTTACAATAGTGCAAAAACTTGGTGTAATTAGTAAAGTTACTATACTGCTATTTACCTCTGGCTCTAGGTGGTTTATGAATAAGTCCTGATCTACTCATGCAGCAAAAGGAGGAAGCAGAATCCTGAAGAGCTGGAGTAGACTAAACCATTCATAGTGCATTTTAAATACTAATGTAAACTGAAATTTTCCTGCAGGAAGAAATATCAAGGCTGTATCCATAACCCACTACCTGCACTTCTAATTTTCTGCTTGCAGTGAGGGGGGTATTATGTGTGTGTATTTTTAATGAATAGTCTAAAGTGGGGCAGCTCATTCTTTCAAGTTGGGCCTCTGTTACCTCATTCCCATCCCACTTTGCTGCATGTGAAGAAATCCAGCTTAAGTTTAAATGTCTCCATATAAGACAATAATGATAGTAGCTAATCATTGTTTTCCTGTCTAGTTGTCAGGACTAGCCAGAAGAAGGATTTTTTTTCTTGTTAAAGTTTACAGCTAGAGCCTTAATGTCTTCATTTGCTTGCTTGCTTGCTTATAGACCAGTACTTGATATTTGGTGCAGAGGAAGGTATTTACACCTTAAACCTTAATGAACTTCATGAAACTTCAATGGAACAGGTTTGTTTTGAGTTTGTTTTTCTTTTCCTGCTTTTATTGGTGTATAATTTAACTAGTCTTTTAAAATAGGTAACTATATAATTTTGTTTTCAGCATAGTTCAGTATATTTAGTTTCTATTCTTACAAAATGTTTGCATTAAAACGTTATTAGTCTGTGACTAGTTTTTATCTATTTCAGAGTTTGAAGGCATTGAAAGTCACTAAGAATGTGACATTCATAGAACTATTTAGAAATCTCCATAATCTGAAAATAATGCATATATAAACTTTCCCTGAGGAGGCATCCTGAGATATATTTTAGTACAATGGTAGCCTCCTTTTTCATTGATTTTATTTATTTATAACACACCTGGCACTTTGTTCATGATCTGAGGAGCTTACAGTCCAAAACATGAGACAACCAAGGGAGACGAAGAATGTATTTCATTCTGATTATGTTATCTTAGACTCTGTTTCAGCTTGAAAGGGGACTTTTAATTTATTTAAATGTTTATAGCTCACCTTTCCCATACCTAAGGGCAGCTAAAGGGTTGTGCCAGAGGCTTTATAAACATTAATTTATTGTACATGCCCAAATTAAAAATTATGTCTAAAAAATTTTCATCCAGCTTAGGGTCCCCAAGGCAGCAAACAATCAAAAACACTAAAACAAGTTTTAAAACACATAGTATAAAACTATTAAAAACAACAATTAAAGAAAACACCTACACAGGAGGAGTGTTAGTGAGAGAATGCAAGACACAACAGATAAGTCCTCACCTGCTGGCAGAAGGTGATGATAAAGGGGGTCAGTTGGCGCTCTCTTTGGAGGGGATTCCATAATTTCTGCTCAGCATGAGTTTATCCTACAAGCCTTTTAGGCTATCCGGTAAGAAAGCACAACTCACATAACCTGTGTGATCTTTAGTTCCAAAACAGATGGAGAAGGGCCCACCCAATTTCTCTTCCCCCCCCCCATCCAAATTTTTTATGTCGCTGGGCAAGGGATGGACCTATGTCTCCATTTCCTCCAGGGTACTTTTGGAAGCCACTGCTTAATCTCATTTGGGTAAAGGACAGAACTTTGAATTAGTGTTTTCTTAGATTCTTTTGCATTGTTTTTCTTTTCTGAAGAGAAAGCTAGATTTCACATTGTGTATCTATAATTAAATATCCCAGCAGGTAACACAAAATGTATAGTCAGGCTATGCTTGGTGGGTATGGTATTTGAATCAGGGCAACAGCAGGGGGGTGGGAAGGTTAACTCAGTCTCCTGGAAGGGAGGGGAAAAAACCCTCCATCACCTAAAGTCTGTTAAGCCCTACACAGGGAGGGGCCATGCCAATAACAGTTTGTGGGTCGGATTTCTCTTGGGGTAAAGGAAAAGAGTTAACCCCCCTCCTTCCCAGCACCATGCCACAAATCAAGGGCAGTGCAGTTTTTTTTAAAATTTAAAATATATGCTGCGAGGTCTTGTCATTAATCCCTCACTAGCCCAAGTTGCTTTGCCGTGAGTTACCAGTTATGTAGCTATCTAGCTGAACAGTTGCATATTTTCTGGAGACAGCTTGCTGTTTGCAAGAGCTGCTGCAAGGCTTCAGGTTGTTTTAGACAATCTGATGTGTTCTATGCACCTGTCAGCCAGAACTGGAAGCTTCTGATGAAGTTTTGCATTGCTCTTTAGCATAGCATTGCTCACTGTTCCTTGCAAAAGCAAATAGTCAATTTCCCTGTTTCCTTGCCCTCTGTTTCAGTACTTTGCCCTGTGTTCCAGTATTTTGGATCAGTCTCTTTCCCTTCACTTTCCAGATGCTGTTACTTGTTCATATTGAAACTTACATGGCTCTCACTGCCAGTTTTTCTGAGATGGAGATGTAACGCTAAATTACTGTTTCATAAATTGTACTATGATGAAACCATAGATATAAGTGTGGGTGGGTGTGTTCTGGCCTTCTGGTGTGTTCTAGGGCTTTTCAAGGAAAGGCTTTGGTTGGTATAATCTATGGCAAATACCACCAATCTTGGTCAGGAACAAGATGGTCTCGATAAGTGAGCTGCACTTTATCAAGTAGCAATCTTAATTCCAAATTAATGTGCTATTTACATTAATGTACTTCTTCCATTGTATTTTCTTCATCAGTTATTTCCCCGACGATGCACATGGCTGTATGTAATGAATAATTGCTTACTTTCGATATCTGGTAAGACTTTTTATGATTAGACATGTAAAATGCCTGTGCAACTGTTGTTCCATTAAAATTTGTAAAAGTGTATTGGATGCTTTATTTGCAGGTAAAGCTTCTCAGCTTTATTCCCATAATTTGCCAGGGCTGTTTGATTATGCAAGGCAAATGCAAAAGTTACCTGTTGCTATACCAGCACACAAACTTCCTGACCGAATACTTCCCAGGTAAATAGCTATCTATCTAAATTAGAGAGAGAGAGAGAGAGAGAGAGAGAGAGAGAGAGAGAGAATATGTATGTGTGTATTGAGTGTGTTTCATATCCTGAAAAATTAAAAAAAAAAGATTCATACCTGGATTTTTGCCTGAGTTTCCAATATAAGCCCATGGTTTAAAAGCCCATAGTTGAAAAGCCCATGGTTGAAAAAAGTTAAGACCAAATTTTTAAAAATTAAGCAAAGACTATTATCATCTTACCTTTAAAAGAAACTCATTTTTCTTTAGAACCTTCGAAAATAATTTTTATTTATTTATTTTGCGATATGCAATTTGCTTAAAAAATGTAATATCTCCGTTGGTTGAAAGCCTGGCAATTGACTAAGAAGTACATGGTTAAATCTCTCCCATTGATATAAGTGGGACTTCAGTGTGCTTAACCCTAGCTAGATTTTACCCATAATGGTTTTAATGATCCTTGCTGAGATTATTCACCTCTGAAACATTTGGGGGATTCAGAGATGCTAGAAACAGGAAGCATGTGTTAGACAGTGCAAACAAACCAATGAACTGCAAACAAACCAATTAACTGTAAAATGTGGGAGTACAAGTAACTTGCAAAAAGTAAAGGGAATACAGGATGTATGCGCTGATTTCCCATTCCTCTGGTGCATGGACATAAGCATTCAAAGAAAGGAAAACAGGGCCTGTCTGTTTAATATGGGTAGAGAATTAATAGAAGTTTTGTAGTCTGTAGCACTGATAAACCCAAGTATCAAGCTTTGATTATTTAATTGTTCATACCATGGGTTTACCTGCTTTAGCACCGTCTTGGCACTTTGTGAAACTGGAGCATAGGATATATTGAAAAGGGAAAATGTTTAATTTGCATTTTGGTTTATATGTTAACAGGAAGTTTGCTGTTTCTACAAAAATCCCTGACACTAAATGGTGTCAGAAGTGTTGTGTGGGTAAGTTAAGATACAGATAGATATAATCTTAATGCATATATCTGTTCCTGCAAGCAGTTCAAATATTTACTGTAATTTTGGCTTGCGTATATCCTGTATTGATCTGGTATCAAAATGGCCAGCTTGCAGTTTCACATGTCATACTTGAGACCAGTCTTCAGTATTTCTTGCCATGAATTTCTGGATGCTTTACTGTGAAACACTATTTTCCTGAAATTGTGAAAGCATCAACTCCGGAGAAGGTGACAGAGTGCAGACTCAACTGAGGGGAAGTGAAACAGTGATACAGAAGTACTGGGGAGACATTGAATTGAAGTGAAAAATTCTCTCTCTAATTCTGCCAGGCTTTCACAAGTATTAATTTGTGCAGATGGCAGCTATTTAAAATCAAAGGAAGAATGTGCGGGTTATCAGGCTTTGATATTATTTTTCCTTCATGCGGAAGTAATCTCCAGAGACTTCAAGAGCTGTAAATTCATTCATATCAGCTTCTGAGTTTGCCAAGTGAATATTTCCTCCTCATTATGATAAATTGCATTTTGTCACAAGTTTGAAAAGAAATCGTATAGCCGATCAACAAATCCTTTTCTAAACAAAGACAGCATACCTACATGCCCAACTCACTTGTTTGCTTCATCTCCCCCCTTCTAAGAATAAAAGTTTCATTATGTCTTAGCAACAACAGTAGTAATTGTGACAAGATGATTTTGTCACAAAGTATAGATATGGTAGAGTGTTAAATAAGCAGTTTAGTATTTTTACTATGCATATTTAAGAGAAATGTTTGAAATGCCAAGTGTCTTTTGGTTGGAAAAGAAGTTGATGTGACTGGTTAAATGGGCAGGTCTTGCACTCCTTTGAGAATCATTGGGAGAAGAAGCAGTTGAGATATGAGTTAGGGTGTGTACTGTCTAATGTTGAAGGGAAGGACGTAGTGAAACCTAGGGAGTTAGAAAGAGGTGTTAAAAAGAGCTAATACAGAATAGAAAAGGCTACAGTTAACAGTCTAGACTATGTTCCAGAATTGAGATCTGTTACAGTTGATCTAAGTGGTTGAGTAGCTGGGACAGGAAAGTGTCAACTTCTGAATCAATCCATTCGCCATTGGATATTCTGAGGGATTTTTTTTCATAATAGTTATTTTTTTCATAATGGTTTTTCATAATGGTTTCATAATGGCTTATGGTTGAGGCCAGCTACCGTTTCCTATATATGATTGCTGGCCTCCCAACCCTCATCGTTGCTGTAGTCCATGGTCTGCTCACCTAGTTAAAAAACTTTTTACACCTAGGGGCGCCTAAGTAGTTTTTTGATAATTGTTTTTTTATAACTTTAGGGCTATTTTAAATGCTGTTTTAATAGTTTTGCTGATTAAATGGGTTTTACTCTCTTGTAAGCCACTCTGAGCCCGGTTTCGGCCAGGAAGAGTGGGGTATTAAATTGAAACAATAAATAAATAATAGTTTATAATATTGTCGAAGGCTTTCACGGTCAGAGTTCATTGGTTCTTGTAGGTTATCCTGGCTGTGTAACCGTGGTCTTGGAATTTTCTTTCCTGACGTTTCGCCAGTAACTGTGGCAGGCATCTTCAGAGTAGTAACACTGAAGGACAGTGTCTCTCAGTGTCAAGTGTGTAGGAAGAGTAACATATAGTCACCTCTGCAGGAGTATATCGTATACCTTGCAGCTGTGGAGAAGTTTACATCGGGACCACAAAACGCAGCATACAAACAAGGATAAAAGAACATGAAAGATACTACAGACTTGGCCAACCTGAGAAATCAGCAGTGGCTGAACGTGGACTGACACAAACAGGACACAGGGTCTTATTCCAAGACACTGAAAGACTGGACAATTCTACCAACTATTTTGTCAGATTGCACAGAGAAGCCATTGAAATTCATAAACATCAGCACAGCTTTAACAGAAAAGAAGAGAGTTTAAGAATGAATAAGGCTTGGCTTCCTGTTCTGAAAACCTCCAGACTAACAAAGACAATAGTCAACAATAGCCATGCAGATTAGCTTTGGATTTCACACATTAACAGATCACTTCAGGATACATTGGTTCCATATTAACATACCACACCCTCATTAGCACATTATCTTGATACTTACAGGACAATGATTAGCACATTACTTTTGCAGGACAGTACTCAGCTCAAACCCAACCTCTTTCTGACTATATGTTACTCTTCCTACACACTTGACACTGAGAGACACTGTCCTTCAGTGTTACTACTCTGAAGATGCCTGCCACAGTTGCTGGCGAAACGTCGGATAACCTACAAGAACCAAATAATAGTTTCTTTTTAAGTAAACTGACTTGCTGCACCTTGTTGAACTTTTAGGGCTGTTACTCACTTACCAAGAAATAGGGCAGAAAGTGATTCATCCCTAAACTGGGACTTCACAGTAATTTTGTAAGTTGATAAACTGCATCCTTAGAGGAGCAGTTTAAAGAAAAGCTATGAGTGGTGGCAACTGATAAGGATGTAGAAATAAGTAACAGGCTGAAAGTCAGTGAAATATCCCACATGGACCCATTAGCAAGCAAAACCGGCAGTAGCAGAGTGAGGCAGTGCTGGCCATTTCACCAGCCACTTAGAGAGGCAACAAATACATTTTCCAAACAAATAAATACAAGTAATTTATTAGTATTATTGGCTTACAGAGTTTTGTACACTGATACCGAAATATAAATGAATAATTCTAGTATATTACTTTGGGTAAAATGGCCAGTAGCACCTCACTCTGGTGCTGCCTGTTTTGCTGAGGTAGTGGTTCCAGGTTGGATATTTCACTATTTAAAAAGAAAAGAATGGAATTGCCAAGACACATAGGGAAACTTTGTGGAAATTATCATCTGTGCCTAACTCAAAAACGATAATCTTGCTGAATAGCATTCCATGTGTTATGTTCATATGAGGATTTACAACGCAAATGTATGATCTGCTCTATTGTTAACTCTCAGCATTGGAGGATGTGGGGATTTTGGGAGGGGCTGTGGCTCAGTGGAAGAGCCTTTGCGTTGCATGCAAAAGGACCCAGGTTCAATCACTGGAAGCTCCAGTTAAAAGGACCAGGCTATAGGTGATGTGAAAGACCTCAGTCTTAGACCCTGGAGAGTAGGTGCCAGTCTGAGTAAACAATACTGGCCTTGATAGACCAACAGTGATTGTGTGGATATGGGCTATATTTGCTGCCCCATGGTGATATATTAGTCTAGCATAATCCTGATGCCATAGCATTCATACATTTATGGAGCTACAGCCATGTATGTATAGGGATCTTAATGTTGCAGAAATTCAATATATCTAATTCTCACCATGGCCAAATCTGTGAGTACTTAAATCTGGTGACTGAAGTCATGAACAAACAAGACAGATCATTCTACATACATTAAAAAATGCCCCAGGTTTGCAGAAAATTCTAAAATGAAAAAAAATGCACTAGGGGGATTAGAGCACCCACCCCCATTACGGAAGCAGTACTTGTAGCTTTAAGAAACAAATTCCCTCAGTGGCTATTTCTGGGCAACTACAACTGTAGAGCAACTATGGTGCTACCACAGGCTTTCCCCTACTCCTTGCCAGAAGCATTTGCAACGTTCCCGCACCTAGAATGGGAAAGTGCTTGCTATACACTTCTGTGGCTGACAGGCAGCCCAATCCTAAGGGAGTGGGGTAAAAAGCAGTCCAGGGATGGCTTAGCCTCACATCCTATAGAACAACTTGCTGCCAAGTGCAGCAAGCTGAAAATAAAATATTGAGAGAAACCCTGTGGAACTCTCCAGGGCTATGCCTGCCATTTTGCAAGCGTAACTTGGCGCCTGAAAAAAGGAGCACACCCCCCAGGGAATGCACTGGGAATGCCCCCTTTGGTGCCAGTGTGACGCCTCGCACCAAACAAATGCTGCCGGCAAAGCAGCGCTGGCGCCCATGGCTCACACTGCCACTCAGCTCCCCAGCAGCAGCATATTTGTCCCTGCGGGGGCATAAGTGCCCATGTGGAGGGTGTAAGTGACACACCGCCACAGGGGTCACACCGCCTCCAAACTGTTTATGCCCCCCCTTCAGGATTGCTTGGTTACTCCTGATATGTAAGACTGATGAATCAGCGCAGCACAGATGTTTCAGGGATCAGGTCCCTTGAGTTTAATAGAGCATGTATATGCTTTGTATTTCATTTTATTTGTTTGTTTGTCATATTTATATCTTGTCCTCCCCCTGCCTAGGCAGGGCTCAGGGCAAATTACTTCATAAAATAAACATAATGCTTTATCATTTTTATTTTGTAGTGAGAAATCCTTATACAGGGCACAAATATCTTTGTGGGGCTCTACAGTCTAGCATTGTTCTGTTAGAGTGGGTTGAACCAATGCAGAAATTCATGCTAATCAAGGTAAGTTTCAGAAATTCTCATTGTTTCTAATTCACAATAGCAAATCTTGGTTCTTATGGTAGCTATCGGATATTCACCTGAATGATGAAAAGGACTTGTTTCCCTTAGATCTGTCCACTTACAGCTCATCTTTCACACACACACACCAAAAAAGGCTGAGTTAATTTTTAAGAATGAAAACAATATCTCCTCTTAAAACAAGCAGTATCTACAATCTTAAAACAAAACACTGTAATCTTTTTAAATTCCATTAGCAGAATATTGTTCTAGCTCTTAAAAGTCTTCCTGTACAAAGTGGCCCTTCTGTGTGTTCTTGAAAACACACTGGTGCACAACCTCACGCAACTCATTCCATAGCTTCCAGACCATCCCAAAAAGGCTCCAAAACTGTACAAATCATTCTTCATGAAGGAACTTAAAGCAAGGCTTGGTTTATTGGAGCAGATCCCCTCTAGCTCAGTTAGAGCTGAGCTAGATGGAGAGGAGGCTTTCCCACCTTCTGCTGCAAGCTGCTGTGCCTTGTAGGGTCACTGGACACCCTAGGAACAGTTAGGGGAGTTACGTTGGAAGGTGAAATTGCCAAAAACTACCCCCCCTCCATGATTGGAGGTACCTTCCACAAGTAAAAAAGGAAGTTGGGATTCAAGCCTTAGATATTAAATGGCAAAGGAACTGCAGATTGATTGAATTATAGTTTGCATTTAGAAATGTTATTAATTTACGCCCAGTGTATATTTCAGTTGCTATAGCCAAGGTAGATATTTTCAAAATGCCTAGGAATTCTTTAAAATGCATAAATATTTTGTTTATTTGTTTGTTTCAGCATATAGACTTTCCTGTACCTTGTCCATTAAGGCTGTTTGAAATGCTGGTAGTTCCTGAACAGGAATTCCCTTTAGTTTGTGTTGGTGTAACAAGAGGCAGAGATTTCAACCAGGTGGTGAAGTTTGAGACTGTCAACCCAAATTCTACCTCTTCATGGTTTACAGAAACAGGTTTGCAAATTACTTTGATCAGACTTCTAAATATAAGGCTGTGCCCAGTGGTGCCTTTGTACTCAAAGAAGGACATCTTTGGATCTAACGTGTGGTTTGAATTCAACCCTTAGTTGTCTTATAAGTCAAGTGTGATTGGATCCACAGGTTGGATCCAAAGGTGTCCTTCCATAGCTACAAAGGTTATGGTGTTTCTGTAGATCCCATTAAGATGGATTCTATGCTGTTCTCTGGTTTGTGTCTAACACTAAAATTTTCAAATTCAGGATTCCTAATGCTTTTACTTAAAGTGGGGCAGAATAAAGAGTTAAGTTTTATAATAATGATAAAAGATCTGCCTTGTTTTGAATGCTTCCCTTGCTGTAATGTTGGCACTTACAGAGCTGATTTATGCATAAACATGTTGATCATCTCTACATCATATAATTTAATTTCTTATAATTTAATGTGTGATTGTACCCTCTGAAAATTATTTATGGTTAGAGTGTCAGACTAGGATCTGGGAGACCCAGGTTAGAATCTGCCATGAAATCTTACTGAGTAACCTTGGGCCTGTCACACACTGTCAGTCTGTCCTAACTCAGAGAGTTGTTGTGAGTATAAAATGGGGGGTAGGGAAACAGGGTTGCTTTGCAACCCCATTTTGGATAAAGGTGGGGAGTAAATGAAGTAAATCAGTAAATAATTTATTCAAAGTAAATAAAGTGTGCAAAGTTTAAGGGGCAATTTGTCTTCTAATTAGAAGTATCTAACTTGAAAACTTGAATGAGTACCTCACATTTGTGTGTAACTTTTTTTCGTTACAGACACTACACAGTCAAATGTTGTACATGTAACGCAACTGGAGAGAGATACCATTTTAGTCTGTTTGGATTGTAAGTTGAATGTGTGAGTCAAATATCCCTATTAAATAAATTGCATAGTTTAAAGGAAATTGTTGAATAATACATGGTCTTTATATTTTTAGGCTGTATAAAAATAGTAAATTTGCAAGGCCGGTTAAAATCTAGCCGAAAACTGTCTTCAGAACTTACATTTGATTTCCAGATTGAATCTATAGGTAAGTATAAATTTTGCCATAATAATGTATTGTCTAGCTCTTGTGGTATTTCACTGGATGCTTTTGAAGAGGTTAAGGTAGTTTTCTGTTTTGAAGCTAAAAGTCTGTCTACTCAGTTGTCAACAAAACAAAGGCGTAAACTGGGAGCTTGCTATTCTATTCTATTCATGTATTCATATCCTGCTGTTCAGCGAGATTAGTTCCCGCTGTGGCTTACAGTTCAAATCCATAACAATTAAAAGTCTGTGTGATTGATGGAGTAAAGTCAGATTGCTTTTGGAGAGAAAAGAAACCTTGGATTGGGTCCAGCACAAAGACCATGCCTGTTTCTCCCCTCCCAACACTTCTTTCTGAGTTTATTCCTAGGATTGTATGACCATGTGGAGTAATAGCTATGTGGGTTGGGAGTCCTCAGGGATAAGGGTGGGAAACTGTTCCCTTCTTCCTTTTCCATCTGTAGAGTTGCTCTCATGGAAGAGACAGGGGGGAGCAATTTTATCCTCTTTCCCCTCCCCACCCACGTAGCTTTTACTCCATGACACCAGGAATATATTTTCCTGGTATCAGAAAGGACTGCTGCAGAGGGGAAAGTCAGGAAGACTGGTGACCATCAGCATCTTCCACTGATAGACTGCAGAATCTAACCTGTTGCCCGTGCTGGAGAAATGGCATCCTTCTATGGTTGATGCATTAGAAATGGGGAACAGGTAATTAAAAGATGGTATCTTCACCCATTCAAAAACTGCTTGTGTCTAGTCCTCTCCCCAAGACTTAGTCTTTAAGCTTTTAAGCTGTTTATTAAATCAATGTGCCATAGATGGCAAATACCTGCATACATGTATGCAATCAAAACAATTAACCTGAGTTGTCTTTTCCTACCAGTTTGTCTACAAGATAGTGTTTTGGCGTTCTGGAAGCATGGAATGCAAGGCAGGAGTTTTCGATCAAATGAGGTAAATGTAGTAACTGAATAAAAATTGTTGCCACTCCATTGAATTGGTTAGAAGAATAAAATCGCAGGCAAGATAGCTCTTCTTCATTATATCCATTATGATACAAACTTTAGATGATTATGCAAAATACAGCAAATATTAGCTTGTCTGTAAGTTCTAGCCTTTCCCTAAAAGAAATTGCTAACATAGTACAGTGATAAAAAGATAAGAGCTGGAACTTCCCAGTTCAAGTTTCAGTTCATTTGTGAACTTGATGGGAAGCCTTAGACAAACTACCTACCTTTCAGAGATGACGTCCTTTTACTGAGTAAGGTGCAAAGGACAACAGAGAGAAGTTGATGCAGTTTGCGTAATGTTAAACTCAGAGCTACATTTATTAATATAGTTATAAAAATGCATTTGTTGAACAGCAGTCAAAGCAGCTATTGGAGTCTCCCAGGAGTCATCTAACAGGGAAGGATGTTGGGAGCACCCACTGTATTCTAGGGAGCAGATAACCCATACAGTGGCCAGAGTTGAGAAAATGGGCATTGTAGGTCAAAAGAATAGTGTTGATTGTAAAAGAAAGGACACCAGGGCTGGAAGGTATAGAGTTATTAAATGTTTCTTGTGCTGCTTAGCTTTTTTATATTTGTACAATAGTTCAATTAACACTGTCTATGGTAGTCCATCAGTTACTTCCTGAGCTCATAAGTTTAGGAGCCCTTAAACATTATGGGGCAAAATTCCATTTCATATGTTTACATACAGCCCATTCCTGAAGGGGGGGGGGACTCATTTTGGAGCCAGTGTGATCCCACGCCAGCTTAGGTGCCCCCTTAAGGTGGCACCTACACTGGCATGGGGGCAAACACGCCAGTGTCTGGGCGCCACTGGCCGCCACCACCAGCACAGCCACACTGGCAGGGTTTTCCTGAAAGGGAAAGCCTGCACCAGCATGGAAGGGGCATTCCTAGGGATGGAGCTGCCTTTAGGCAGCTTCCACAGCCCTTTCAACCCGGGAACACCCCCTTGAGCAGCTGTGGGGCTGTGCCACCTTTTTCGGTGGCACAGCCTCATTGTTTTCAATGGGGCATTTCCCCCTTTCTCGTAATTTTATTTTTAAATGCTTTTTTATGCTCTGTGGTGGCCAGGAAGCCTCTGAGGAGGAGGGACAGCTCCACTGCTCTTGGCCGCCGCGCATCTACCCCCCCCCCCTTTCAGGATTGCGCTCATAGCCCTTTTCCTGAAGCAGTTACAGAAAATCTTTAGCTGACGTGATAATTTTTTAATTATTCATTTCTTTGAACCCTTTCATAAAATGCTGCAAAAAAAAAAATTGCAAAATTATTCAGCCGGAATGAATTCATTAAGTGTTTAAAATGACAAGAGCCATTTATTCTCAAATAGATCACACAGGAAATTTCTGACAGTACAAGAATATTCAGACTCCTTGGATCTGACAGGTATGATTGATCCCACACCTAATATATTAAAGTAAGAGTGGAAGCTTTCTTTCTTCTTTGAGAACAAACCTATGCTCTGCCTTTTTGCTTTCAGTTTTTCAATATGTCAGAGGACTTACCTTTGACTTCTATGTATTTCATACTGTTCAGTTTTATTCCTGATTATGAAAATTTAAGTTGAACATCATAGTTAATTTCATAAATAGGAACAGGAGAGAGAGTGCAGCCGTCTCATGTCTTTTTAGTGTCTCACAGGAGGGATGGGGGACAAGTGAGTGTATCATCCCCCTGACCTCTAGGGCAGGGGTGGGGAACCTTTTTTCAACCAAGACATTCCCCACCCCTGCTCTAGGGTTTCCATTCTTGCAAGTAGTGGATCTTACATATCCAGAAGTGGATAAGTAGCAGATTTCCAGGATATCTTCTCTAGTAATTGATCAGTAACTTTCCCTTTGCCAGGTGACAATGCACCTGTAACAACTGGTTTCACCAGGACATGGGCAAGGTGAACCCTATAAGCAAGAATATATTCAGAGAATTCCTAAATTGAAGTGTGCATTGGTCATATTAATTAGAATTTTCCTTTTTTTAATGGATTCCTTTATGTTTCCCATTGGTAGGATTTCACCCATTATTTATTTATTTATTTATTAACAGTATTTATAGTCTACCTTTCCCACAGGGACTCAAGGCAGATTACACATAGTGAGCCACTACAGTCACAAAACTGGCATATTCAGTAACCAATACATTAGGATTTTAAAAATCTGGAACCACCAGAAATAACTGAAGTATAGCATAAGTTGGTTCTTGTAGGTTATCCGGGCTGTGTGATCGTGGTTTTGGTATTTTCTTTCCTGACGGCATGTTCAGAGGAGTAACACTGAAGGACAGTGGGGGTTACCGCACTTGTATTCCCAGCGATGTATTAAGAGTTTGAAAACGTTCTAAAAAAAAATATTGTTCACACTTTCTGTGTATTCCCAGCAATGTATTAAGAGTTTGAAAACGTTATAAAAAACACTTTGTTTGGCCCCTTTAGCTGTGAAGATGTTTTCCAACCATTTATAAGCCGTAGTATCCAAAAACCCTTTTAAAGCAATGTTTTTTATAACATTTTCAAACTCTTTAATACATCACTGGGAATGCAAAGTGCTGTAACCTCCAGTGTCTCTCAGTGTCAAGTGTGTTGGAAGAGTAATATATATAGTCAAAAGGGGGGTTGGGTTTGAGCTGAGTCATTGTCCTGCAAAAGTATCAGAGGTAATGTTAACAGGTGGCTGAACATGGACTGACCCGAACAGGACACAGGGTCTTATTCCAAGACACTGAAATACTGGACAATTCTACCAACTATTTTGTCAGATTGCACAGAGAAGCCATTGAAATTCATAAACATCAGCACAACTTTAACAGAAGAGAGTTTAAGAATGAATAAGGCTTGGCTTCCTGTCCTGAAACACTCCAGACTAACAAAGACTACAGTCCACAATAGCCATGCAGATTAGCTTTGATTCCACATGTTAACATATCACTTCAGGATACAATGGTTCCACTTTAACATACCACACCCTAATTAGCACATTATCTTGATACAGGACAATGATTAGCACATTACCTTTGATACTTTTGCAGGACAATGACTCAGCTCAAACCCAACCCCCTTTTTGACTATATATATGATCTTCCAACACACTTGACACTGAGAGACACTGTCCTTCAGTGTTACTCCTCTGAAGATGCCTGCCACAGCTGCTGGTGAAATGTCAAGAAAGAAAATACCAAGACCACGGTCACACAACCCGGATAACCTACAAGAACCAATGAACACTGACCGTGAAAGCCTTCGACAACATAGCATAAGTATTCACATGAAATATTAAGTGGTACAGAAATTACATAACTAGGATCCTACTTACAATAAGCTAAACACAGTGGTATAAACTACACTCCTGAATCATTTCTGGATACAGTCTGGAATTCAGAGAGCGTTTGCAGAGAGAACCACACTTGCAATACCTGTCATATATCTTGGTATAAACGTCAAAGACATAAATGGTGACACAGCAATCCTCTGTGCCTGCTAGACATGCAAACTGAGAAGGTTGAGTAAAATCAATTCCTATTGATTTAATGCATCTTTATCTCATGAGCCCCAGATTAGCCAGCAAGGGAGGTGTCAAAAACAGACTATGTGCTGGTTGTGGTTAGTACAAATGCAACAAGGTGAGAAGTAATTATTATCAAGTTAGCATATGACCACATGATTACAGACAACTAACGAACAGCCAGTTCAGTTAGTGACTGGCGCGAGATCTTTTTCTTGCTGGAAACTTGTGTGGATATTGTTTTTGCTATTTTTGTGCATGTCTGGGACTAGTGAAGTTCAAAATAGCTACTAGGCAATGACTGTTCAGTATGAGCATGTTAACCATTATGTTGCCCAATAGTTCCTTGATGTATTTCTTATACCTCTTGCTTATATAGCAGTGTTCATCTGCATAGCACTTCACACTGCTCAGATTTATTTATTTATTTTGCTTCATTTTTTAGAGTTGTGGTACTGGAGAGTAGGCCAACGGATAACCCTACAGCCAACAGCAACTTGTACATCTTAGCAGGTCATGAAAATAGTTACTGAGAAGCAGCGTGCACAGTGGTTAATCATGAAAAGAGAACACTACTGCTTCAACACTTAAGGCTGAAATTGCACAAGAGCTGTAATAGCCCATCTTCAGTTAGCTTGTAATTTATTGTGGTGAGTGAGAGAGTGAGTGAGAGAGCGAGAAGACTTTCCTTGACTGGTTTGGACATGATTAGCACATTTATACCACAAAAGTGCTTGATTCACCATTATGTAATCTTTGTACATATATGCAGTATTTTTCAGTGAAATGCATTGCTGAAGGACTCCATTGATTTTATGTAGATAGTGGTCAAATGTGTTACCTGTACAGTTGTAAAAAGGTTGCCAAGAACATAAATTGCATTTGGGGTACTATTTTAAGGACTCTGACTTAAAAATGGGATGCTAGCAAAAAACACAGTGCATTTAAATAACACTATTGTATTTTATTATGTAATTTACTAATACAAATGAATCTTACATTTTAGACATTGTAACCAAGGATGTAATCCTATTAGAATCTTGGGCTTTTTTAATTTTATGCAAGTACACTGGTGTTTTGGTTGCACAAAGCATTAATATGTGATGTATTTGGTCACAAAAATAAGCTGTGACTTTGTGGATATGATTTGAGCTTTATCATTTGTTTATTTGGGTAGTTTTCTGTGCTTGGGGAAAAGTACATATTTTGGAATGGGAATAAATCCCAAACAGTGGTACCTTGGCATAATGATAAGTGTTTACCATAACGGAAAAAAGCATTATTATGTGACTTTATTAACCGATGCCACTCACATCATGTTAAAAGTGACAGCATTCCATGTCATGGAGGCTGAAATATATTTGGGGCTTGATCTAGAGATGCCCATGTGCAAAAGGCTGTTACAGACCACTAATGTTCTGTGCAGTTCTGTGCAGGTTTTCATTAGCAGTTGCATTAAGATGCGTCCCTTTGTATTGGCAGAGCTGTTCTGCCATTTTAAATAGGTCCACTTTCTTACCTGTGTGTCTTGGGATCCCATGCAGGTGGCATGCAGAGGCATTTACCTGCTGTTTACCTGCTGTTTATTTTCTTTATACAGAGGGATCCTGTAGGCCATTGTTTTTCAAACTATGTCCCAGGGAACCTAGGAATCCCTTACAAGATGATCATTAATGGCAGACAAGATTCCCTGAAAGATGGTGTGCCTACCACTATTGTTCTTCCCCTGCCAGTCACAAGGAAGTGTTGGATGTGCTCTAAAATGGAGCGTTTCTTGTTCATTGCAGCACATTCGAATGGAGTGTGTATCCTGTATGATGTCCAAGAATCTTATGCAACATGTAGGGTTCTTGGCAGGCATGCAGAGTTTCCTCAGCAGACTAGTGGGTTTCTTGGTCAGCAAGAAGTTTTGAAAGCCGTAAGAAGTGTCACTTATGGAATAGCTGTTCCACATGTTGGAGAGGATTGCTAGATGGGGTGATTATCTTAATTTGGATTTCTGTGGGAGGGAGTTTGGCCTTATTATCATTTCTACATTTTTCTTCCTAATGTCTTAACACCTGGCCAAAATTATTTAGTTACTACCTCATACAAACAATGTAATTATTACACATTACAGGAACTTAGTTTTGCGCTAAGCTGGTTTTGATTGCTAATTTTCCAATGCAGTATGTAATTGCCAATTTTTTTTAAATGCACATATTGGTTGGTTTGTATGTTTTATTTGTATATGTTCTTTATACTGTGATAATATACACTAAGAAAAAACTACATTAAAAGTGATTTATGGTCTATATTGATGTTTGGTAATAATTTTGAATATTTCCTAGTGTATATAATGTAAAATAAACTTTTTTAACATGTTTGTTGTACAAGTGGATTACCACCTGCACTAATTTTCTGACTAAATTAAAATTGATTGGGGAAAAGTTGTTCTTCATTGAAATCAGTTTTGATTGCAATAAAAATGTAGAAAACAAAAATAAAATGGAAACTAAACTAGTGATATTCAATTATAATTATGCTATACTACTACATAGTATACTACATAGTTTCAGGACAGTTATTTAATTATTAACCAATACTTAACCATTAAGTCTTTTTTAAAAGATCCTTTTAGACTCAGTTTCTTAGATAAATTGCAAAATACAGGTTCAAAAAGTGTTTTTCAGGAACACTAGGGAAACCAGTTTTTTGCAAACATTTTGAGGTATAAAGAAAATGCATGTCCTGTATTTTGAAGTTCAAAGGTCAAAATCATTTTTAAAAGCTACCAAACAAAAATGCTGATTGTCACAGAGAACCATCCTGAGGTCTGCTCAGCATCTTACTCAGGTCTATTGAATGAGGTTTACTTTCAGGAAAGAGTTGTTGTGATTGCACTGATATTCTTTAAAACAGTGCTAGCAGTATGATTTTTGCATGTATTGATATGTTACTGATAGCTCATACATCAGCAGAGTTACTATCCTATCTGGGAGACTTGCATTGTGAGGAAGGAGTTGTGGGCTAAGGTTATTGTTCTTCAAACTTAGGTCTCATGGCCAAGTGAGTACAGAGCTCTGGAGGTTCTGATTAAACCCATGATTAAGGCACTCCTTGGGGCATTCAGGTAGTTGGTTACTCCATGACACTGCCCAGAGAAATTTCTACCTGTCTGGGGACCTTAATATTAAAACTGGATATTTCACACAGGCTGCTGGCATTCCATCGCCAGAGGATCTTGGGGTGTGCAAGTACAAGGGTCCCTGAGTGGGAGCTGCCCACAAGTAACAATAGAGTCTGACTTACAACTGTTTTTCATAAAAGCGAATCACCAGAAACACTGCCTCCATTATCTGAGATTTCATCCTGAACAAGTACACTACCAAACTATGGCGCAGAAGCAATCGATAACCTGCCCTGCCATACCCTGAAACAATGGACTGGAAAATGCAAGGTGAACAGTTGTCCCCAAAGCTTGCTCCAATTCCAGATGTACAGAAGGATGCACATTTCACATAGGATAATGCAGAAAGAAGAAACCAGCGTGCATTGGAACATTCAAGTATGTATATGAACAAATCTAACTAAAAAATGGCTTTAAAGTTTTACATGCAGAAAACATTTCGCTAGTAAGATATAATTCATTTAATTTATAACTTAAGTCACAGAAGTACTTATGTTTCCATTTTGAAATATTTGTCAATTATATATGCTGGGGGGTAGGAGTGGCTTGATTTAAAGTAATATCCAAAATTATCTCTGTAATATATACAAATGTATCCTAGAACTCTTTTCAGATAAAAGCCCATAAAATAGTTTTCACTCAGCTATAGTGAACGTGAGTTTTATTGTATGG
This sequence comes from Euleptes europaea, assembly GCF_029931775.1. Lineage (NCBI taxonomy): Eukaryota > Metazoa > Chordata > Lepidosauria > Squamata > Sphaerodactylidae > Euleptes > Euleptes europaea. Next base: position 63,068,688 of record NC_079318.1, read on the forward strand.
TATTAGCAGGCATTGAAAACAGCAATAGACGCAAAGACCATTATCACCATTCACTTAGAAGCTCTGACTGTCAGCATTTTTGGTTAGTGGGCATTTAATTTTTGAGCTTTTTGTTCAGTTGAACTTAAAAATACAATGTAGCAAATGAGATTCAGTTTCAGCATACCTGAAAACTAGAATAGTTTGCTCAATTTTCCTCAAAATGTATACATCCACATTTTTTAAAAAATCTTCCTAATATACTGCTCTTACTCAAGCAAATCTGGCTGCTATACTTATTTTGAAGAACTTGCATAATCAGTATCTGTTCAGGGAAGGGAGCTGCTGTAGCAAGACTGTTAAAAAGTCCCTTTGGAAACATAATCCTTGTGAGCATTACAAACATGTTGCAAATAAATCCATTTAAGAAAGATAGTTTAACATAAATGGGGCCAAATGTTTTCTAGTATACTAAGATGTTTTCTGTGATCCATACACAATGTCTAGTACAAATGTGATTTTCCATGTAACTGGATTTTGAGATTTGTCATTATTTTAATGCTTTGGCTAGATCATTCATTAAAATAATTTCAATTCAGAATGGTAAGCTGCAGTACTGCAGTCCAAGCTCTGCTCACGACCTGAGTTCGATCCCGACTGGAGTTAGTTTCAGGTAGCCGGCTCAAGGTTGACACAGCCTTCCATCCTTCCAAGGTCGATAAAATTAGTACCCAGCTTGCTGGGATAAAGGGAAGATGGCTGGGGAAGGCACTGGCAAACCACCCCGTAAACAAAGTCTGCCTAGGAAACGTCGGGATGTGACATAACCCAATGGGTCAGGAATGACCTGGTGCTTGCCCAGGGGTCCTTTACCTTTAAGTATAAACTCAGTAGTGATTCAATATTGTATTAATGATTTCTGGATGTGTTTTCACCCCAAAGGATGAATCTGCTTCACATTTCCAAACACAATAAGTTGGTTTTCTCATTAAACTGAAAGATGGTGCAGCAGGGCAGAGATCAGCGATGAGCCCTGCCTCTGCTCTCAAATTCCAGCAGCAGCTCAGCAGTAACCCCTGATACAAACCATGCTATAAAGCACATGTCAGATGGCATATTCAGGCAGAACGCCAGCATTAAGAAAGCACTTATCTGTGGAGTTCTAGCCTCATGTGGGAAACGGAACATGTACATTGACTCTGAAGGTTCCGCCTGACAACCAGTGTGTTTAAAAAACAAACAAACGTGAGGCTCGCTCCAGCTTTTGTGGGACCTTCAGCAATGGGTTATATAGTTTTCTGAGAGGAACAGGGATATAACCAATCAGGGGCAAGCATTAGGGGCATGTTCTCAGTACAATTTGAAATACTAGTTACCTCTCCCACAAGGTGTGGCTGTGCTCCACAAATGACTGCCCATGTGGCAGCGCTGGCTCTGGGCAGTTGGGCACCTTATCTGCTCAACATCCTGGCATCTGACCAGCCTCACTGATCTAGAGTGCCAGCAACACCTCTGTTTTCTAAGAAAACTTCTTATCCTCTGAAGTACTGATTGTACCTGTTGGTCTTCACTGAACCAGTTATAAAAATAGCTGAGATGTTATCACACAGATGACTTCTCTTCCCTCTTCCTTTTGTAAAGAACAGAGCTTCTTTACGACTGAGGGCAGTCTCGCTGGGCTAGTTAAGAAAACAAGCCTATAATTCTAGACACAAGGTGCCCTGAGGGTGGGAACCAGAAATAAATTTCAGCTTCGTAAGAGTTAATTGATCCTGTTTTAAGAGGGCTCTTTGGGAACAAGAACCCGTCTCTCTCTCTCTCTCTCTCTCTCTCGTTTTTTTACCATGAAACCCATATACTGTAGAGGACACAGTGCACATATTCCAACTATATTTAGCAAGGATAGTCCCAATTTTCTGGGATTTGTTTTTAGTAAAACATTGTCCTCCTCTTTGCCTCTTAAGAGACTGCTTGTTAACGTGTGTAATACTGGAGTTCTAATTCTTCAAAGTTTAGTTGCTTCTTCAGAGTCAAGAAGTTTAATTTCTGCATGAGTGGATGCATCACATCATGTTTCTGGTGTTAACACATGCAAAGGAGTACTTAAGGCACCTTTTAGCCTGCCATTTCAATCACTGAGGCTTCTAAAGTATATCTTGATCTATTAATTGCATATTATATTTTTCTAACATCTGTAGCCAAAAGAACAGCATTTCCTTTGCTCTTCAGTCAGTGCAGGACAGTCTATGGCAATGTACATGAATCCTGCATAAAACAGGAGAGCTGTCAAGCCTTCAGCAAAGGGTAATAATGGTATAAGAATAATAAAGTGTACAACCATGCAGGTGCAGGCTGTGATCCTTGTTTTGAGTACTGGGGTGTAGTCTTATGTCCTTTTTCTAGAAGAAGAGTTGGTTTTTATACTCTGCTTTTTCTCTACCTTTAAGGAGTATTGAAGTGGCTTACAATTGCCTTCCCTCGCCACAATAGACACCTTGTGAGGTAGGTGGGGCTGAGAGAGTTAGGAGAGAACTCTCCGACTAGCCCCCAAGGTCACCCGGCAGGCTTTATGTGTAGGAGTGGGGAAACCAATCTGGTTCACAGATTAGAGTCTGCCGCTCATGTGGAAGAGCTGGGAATCAAACCCTGTTCTCCAGATTAGAGTTCACCACTCTTAACTACTACACCATGCTGGCTCTAATATGAACAAAAGTTTATTTAAAATATCTGTAAGCCACCTGTCATTAAAAATGCTTGAAGTGACTCACCACATTTAAAAGCAGCATAAATGATAGAAACAGCAGTTAAGAGAATCTGTAAAACAGTAAAGACAGGCAGGTATACAATAGTGTTGGAGGGTTTAATACTGCTAAGAGTGGGATCAAGAAGACCTGGGTTCAAATCCTCCCCTCAAGTTATGATGCTGAGGACTCTGCCTTGGACTGTCTCTCAGCTTAACATACTTCAGAGAATTGTTATAAGGATAAAATGAACAGGAGAACCAAGTACACTGCTCTGATTTCTCTGAAGGAAGGATAGGATAAAATGAACTGTGCAAAGCACCACTGAACCTTTTTTGAGTTATGGACCCCTTTGAGAATCTGCTGAAAGCTATGGACCCCCTTCGGAGAAAAAATGCACATAAACGCATACACCCAAAATTTTGCATACGCATTATTTTAACTAATAGCCACTTCCTCAAAAAAGCCACCCTAGAATAAATCCAAATTGTGCAAAGAAAATAAAAAGTAAACTTTTATTAAGCTCAAAAACTAAATTTCAGCAAGAAGGCTGCTGTTGTTTGGCTTGAGTAAGAAGTTGAAATTGTGGAGCGGTCTTTGACATGGCAATGTGCATGACATCTTAGACAAGCAACTGATTTAAACTTTTTAATTTTGATGGCCACAAGTGCTGAAAACCCTGACTTGCAAAGGTGTGTAGCAGCAAACAGCTCGCTTTGCCAGACAAGGGTAGGCTTGTGTCAAGGAACACCTGAATCCCCCAAGACTCTTTGAGTTGAGTTCATGTTGCATCATGTCCCTTTGTCTTGAAGTTGGTGAGGTCATCTTTGGCAAGGTCTGCATCACTGATGCTGCCTATGTCGGCAAGCACAGGATTACAAACCCACGTGTCTATTTTAAGGTCATCTAAGCAGAAGTAACCTTCAAAAGCATTAGGCAGGGTTTCCAAGTATCTTCTGATTTCTCCCTGCAGAGAAATTTACAAGGCTGCCACTTCAGCCTGTAAAAAGCACTTCCTCCTATTGTCTGCCTCCAATCTCGGGTGGAAGCTTGGCTAAAACAGCTATTTGTTTCTCAGCAATGTCTACACTGGTTATTGCAGGGCCTTGAATTGAACGATTTACCTCATTCTGATGGCCAAGCCAAGCATGAACTCCTCCCTGTCAAACTGTTTTGAGTGGACTTTCTCGGAAACCATTCTAGACTTTGTAACATGGCACTGGTGACCACTGGATGTTCCCTGATCTATACAGTAGCATCCCATGCCACCCTGCACTTATTTGGAGTGAAACAATACCTTCAAAACATAATTTGACATTGAAACTTTTTTTTTCATTCACAAAAAACAAGTAATAGGAAGGAAATCGAAGGAAAAAAAACTTTGCTTCACAGTCCCCCAGAAGCCCACCTATGGACCCCCCGCAATGGACCACAGATAAGAATCCCTAACATACACGGATAACACGGAATAAAATTCTTATTATAAAAGGAACCTTCCCCAACTTTCTGCAGAGATCCGACGCTATATCCTCTCGATTGCACAGAAAACACACCTCCTGCGTCCTTCAGCGGCACTCACAACTCACTCGAAGCTCCAACGCCACCCGCACGTCCAGTTCTGCGTGTTTTGCTTTGAACTTGAACTAAGTTCTGAGCGCCGGACTCCAAAGCCGCCACTACCTCCTCCGCTCCGCAAGGGACACTGTGAAAAGAATTAAGCATTTTTTCCCCCTTCTCCCTCCAATGAAAACACTTCATCCAGGGACTCGGTTTTCAGCTAGCAATGTCTGCGTGCGACAAATCCGAGTCTCACTTCCGCGCTGAAGGAAAGAGGGTGGAGCAAAAAAGGGAACTCAAGCAAAGGAAAGAAAAAGAAAAGGTTGAGGAAGGGAGGAGGGGGCAACTGCGCATGCTCCGTCGCCGTTGGCGCCAGCTGCGCACGCGCGGGCGGTTGTAACCGTCAGGGCAAGGAAAGAAACCCAAGAGTTCAAAGCCAAGCTCGGGACCCCGCCCCTCCTCCCTGAGTAACCGCCGCTGCCGTGCCGTTGGCCGGGTGACGTCCGCCTCGGTCACCTTCCAGCCCCCGACCTGTCCGGGCGGAGATGGTCGGTGTCTTCTCCCGGACCGGCTCTGGCGGTGAATGAGACAAGGCCGGGCCGGGCGGCGGGTAACCGAGTAAGGGATGTCGCCGCCGCCCCGCGACGCTGGGTCCTGCCGCTGCCGCCCCCGGCGGCTCCCGCGGCCTCCGCTCTCCTCAGGTTCCGGGTGTCGCCCGCCGCCGCCGCCGCCGCTCCGGGCCCAGGGACGACGTCGGGCTCGACCTCAGCAGTGACTCCCGTCGCTTCCCCTCACCGGGGACGGGACGGAGCGAGCAGGATGCAGGCGCCGCCGCTGCAGTACGAGTTCTTCAGCGAAGAGAACGCGCCCAAGTGGCGAGGGCTGCTGGTGGCCGCCCTTAAAAAGGTGAGGCGAAGAGCGGCGTGCGGGGAGGGGGGAGGGGGAGGTGGCCGGACGCCCCTCGCGCCCAAGAGGGCATCGAGTCTGAAAAAGGTACAGGAAAGGGCGTGCGGTCTCGGTATGCGCGTATGCGGATGAATAATGTGGTGAGGGTTGGCATTCCCCGATCAGTGTTGATCATCCCATTTAGGAAGGACTGGAGACATTCACTGGAGACAGATCACGATGGGTAGCCGTGTTAGTCTGTCACGAGCAGTAAAAAAAAAAAAAACAGCGAGAGTCCAGCAGCACCTTCTGCACTTCTGACAGGGTATGAGCTGCCCTGAGCCACAGCTCGTTTCTTCAGATACAGCCAGACTGTGATTCCATCCATCCTTAAGTAGAGACGAGTGAATTAGACCCACAATGGCAATGTAAATGTCAAAAGCGAGTAAATGACATCAGCAGGCGTGATTGGATTAGGTGTGATATGCACTGGCGCATTCTTGAGTTTTCAGACTCTTAATCAGTTTATCTTCATTTGCATATGAATGCTGTCATTCACCATAATGTATTGTTTTGGAACGTGCAGTGTAGCAGGTAACAGTTGGAGGGCCTTAGGACATATGTTCTGTCCCCCACCCTCATTGCTATCGCAGAGGCAAAACAAGCATGAGGAAAGTGTTTATGGCAACAGAACTTGCAGGCAAAGCATTTTGGATGGAGGCTGTCTTAGCAGCCCTTCTCAGATTGGTTCTCTAGAAAAGCTAATTCCTGGAGCTGACTGTAAGTACCAAGTGTTATGGACACATGAGTTGCACTTAAACTAAGTTTACAAGATGATAATTAACTGAAGCAGGAATGCAGAACATGGTATGTTAGGGCTCACAGTTAAGAGGAATATGAGGGTCTGCCATGTGGTACTAGTTTTCTTTTGTACAACCGCAAGCACCATTGTCATTGTTAGCACCAGTGTAGCACAGGCAGGTTTCAAAATGGTTCAAATAATATTGCATTTTGGGCAAATGTATTGTGTTGGTATAGGATAGCAGTTTTTTGAGTTACACAGGGTTTTAAATTCAAGCTGGAATGTTATGAGTCATTCGGGCATACTTGCTTAAATGAAGAGGAGGCCTGCGTAATTTGCTGTTGTGCTGTCATCCCTTTACTATTTATTGATTTATTTTTATTTACAGTCTGCCTTTCTCACTGAGACTCAAGGTGGATTACAAAATCTTTAAACAATACAATAAAAAGTTTGAGACATGGCCTACCAGAAACAATGCAAAAGTAGTGAAACGATCCAGTAAAAGCCTGATAATATGTACAATAAACAGAACAATAGGCTGCTACTTCACTATTCTTGCAGCTGTTTGGGTCTGTTTGGTCTGTGCCTGCTGTTTGGAGTTAAGTAACTAGACTTCTGTTCCACAGGAATCCATTGAGTTGTTCTGAAAGGCATAAACTATTTGTTATTAGGCTAACTTTAAAGAAAACCGCCGCTTTCTATCCACAGATTTTTCCATCATTTATAGTAAAACTAAGCAGCTTTGAGAGCTCTTGAACATTACTGAGGTATGTCCAGTCCATAGGACCTAATTGGGATGAGGATGGAATCTCTCCCTGACAAGCCTAAGTGCTGTGATCTTAGACTGGTAACTTAATTTGTCCCTTGGTATCAGTGTAGTTAACTGCTTTTTCTTAACCAATTTACTTCTGCCTGATGGTCATAACCCAAGTTGTAAGTTGGTCACATTGTGCAGGTAAAGTTGACTTCAGATCCCCAAAGTAGTCAGTGGTTGTGTTGCCCAACAGCAGAGCTGAGAAATAGAACACATCCATGGTATCTAGCTTCATATTTAATGGGCAAAACACACTTAATTTCCGTATTGAGGGTACACATTTTAATACTTTTACAAGTTCTGCAGTGTCAACTTGTACCTCTGCATCAGTATTTTGGAGCAAGAGAATAAATGAAGTTCAGCCAGAGTCTAAAGAATCTTTGTTGTATTTGAATTAAAACTAATTTTGCCCAAACATTCTACAGTTTCCTTTATCCTAATACATAAATCAGAGTAATCCTGAAAGTTGCTGGACTTTTAAATTGGGGACACTTAAAAATGTTCAAAGACACATCTTGGCCTTCTTGGATAGCAACCATCATTTCTTTCCTGGAAAGAAAGATTCTTCCACACTGTAAAGGTAGCTGGAGCTTGAAGGGGGAAAGTGCACTTGGGGCTTTGTTCAGAATGCGAAGTGATTTGATATTCTTCTGCCTCAGTTTCTAACCTCAGTTTAAAAAAAACCCTCAGTAGCATATCTGTGACTAGATCTCTCTTGTTGAAACATATTACATAGACAGGAGCTAATATGTATGAAGTGGAGTGTATGGGGCTTGAGCTATAAGTAGTGTGCACATTTTTGAAGCTTAAATTAAGTTGAGAAAATAGTCATGGATTTTTCTATTTTATATAAAAGTATGATTATTGTGTGTGAATGTTATTACTTGTAATTGAAATACATTGGGATGTAACTAGAGATGTGAAGGCCAGGGGGAAAGTGGGGGGGTCCATTTTTTCCCAAGGCCTTTTCCCCCAAAAAATTTGGAGAGTAATGAAAAAAGCTCCTATGAAATATTTTCTCTTTTCGAAGGAGAGAAATGCTTTCAAAGACAAGGCGGGCATGCTGTAGACATATACAGCTTTTAAATTCAAGATGCATTTATGCACCTAGAAGGATACCCAATCTTCATAAGGGGAGTATTACAGGACTTTCATTGCTTCCCAACAGTTACATGCCTTCTGTTGTTCTTTTGACTTGATGTGGTTGACCTTTTCAACTCTCCCTCAAACCGCTGTGACGTATTTACCTACAGACTGGATTAAAAGTAGCCTATTGCCCTACCTTGCAGGAGGGAGAAAAAAGATAAGAAGGAGGTGGGGCTGAAACTGTACCAAAGCTTCAGAGGAAAGCTGGAAGTTTCATTGAGAACGTAGCTGTTTCTAGCCAGTTAGCAAAAATTAAGGTTTACGGTATGTACTAAGATAGCACAGGGTGCATCAGTTGCAGTTTTTTATTTTAAGTATTGGGCATATTTGCAACAAAACTAAGGCCTTTATAATTTTTAAATTCCATAAATATGTAAAATATTGCGATTTTATATGCTAAGTAAGATGAATGATGCATTTTAAATTGTTAAAGCAGTAAAATAGTTGAGGTTTCATAGGATAGTAAGTATTGCAAATATTTCAAATATCCCCAAAATTTCCATTTCCCCCAAAAAACCTGAAAAAATGCCCCCAACCCCCCGCTTCAATTTCTGGAAATTTTACATCTGTATATGTAACACAGATGGCCATGTTTAAACCTCCTTGAAATCAGTGGCTGTAACAGGTTTAAGTCTTACTCTGTGCCACATAATCAAAATAGTGCACATGAGACTTTTACAGTGAAATCTTATGCAGAATAACTTCAGTTTAAGCCCATTGGAACCAAGAATTTTACATCACTGTAACTCCACTTAGGATTGGACTGTTAATTTTCCGAAGTATATTACTTCCTGATGTTTGCTTTGAATTATGGTTTGGAATATAAACTTAGTTTTTCTGTTGCTTCAATGCTAACTGTTTTGCTTGAGCGTCTCTTTGATAACTTGATAGAAGATATGCCCAGAAGGTGGGTGCACCCAAAACAGCTTTGAAAGATGACCACAGTGGTCCAATAGCTTCATAAGGGATTAGGTGGACCTTCATGTATGCCGGTCCCAAGCCGTAAAGGGGTTTAAAGGCCATTACCAGCACCTCCCAACAGAAGGAGGTCCCAAAATTGGGACAAATTGGGAACCAGTGTAGTTGGGCCAAGACTGGAGTGATATGGTCCCTACAACCTACTCCAGTCAATAGCATTCTGCACCAGATGAAGTTTTGGACCAATTCTCGAGGGCAGCCCTATGTAGAGCACATTGCAGTAATCTAATCTGGATGTAACCAGGGTATGTGCCACAGTGGCCAGATCTTTTCTGCCCAGGAAAGGCTGCAGCTGACTAGACGTTCAAAGCTGGTAAAAGGCACCCAGCCACACCTGCAACCTGCTTAAAATACGTGCAAATTTGGATTAGATGGCAAGGTGCCCATTACCAAAACCTGTCTAGTTTATTCCTTGATATTCTTATGCCCTGGGGGGGCTGCTCTTTTTATGCCCCAATCTAGACAGGTTTTCCGGGTAGCTTTGTTGATTCTGTTTGTGGAAGAATATCTTGACACTAAGAGTTGCTATCGTGACAAAATAACTTCATTACACAGTTTTATACTTGATGTAGATGCTTTTTAAATATGTATACTTAGTTTAAAGTTGTTATGCAGGACTCTTCCTTATGAAATAACTGCTATAGGAAGGGTTAAATATGTAGCTCTGCAACCAGATCGGGAGCTCTCTTAGAATCTGGAAAAGGAGCAACAGTTGAAGGAATGTTGAGGGGCAGTTGTTTGAAAGAGTGTACTGGCTGTGGCTGGAGATTATAGAATTATGAAGTCTAGGGAACTGGACAGAGTCTTTTTTTTTTTAACTGTTAAAAGGTAGTCATGTCCAGAAACAGTTACAGTTGGGAATGCAAGAGTACAAAGATACAGTTAATTTAAATGGTTAAGATATATGAAGAAGTATGTTTCTGAACTGATCCATTTGCTCAGGCTGCTAATATGTCAGCCCTTGGCCCACAGAACCAGAAATCACCACAAAGTCATATAGAGTCCAAACAGATGGCTTTTACTGATCAAATAGGCATACAGTGCAAACGAATAAAATGACAGCTATGAAAGGCTCACTAGCTGGGAGATATTATAAGGCAGGAAAGGCGGGAGATTACACGCAGGAATACAGTTTCCCAGGAGCTGAGTTCCCAGGCTTAGGCATGCGACCTTGGGGGGCAGACAATACAGCACAGAGACAGAGGCAATAACGAAACCGAGATAGCAGCCTGACATTCTGCTCCCCTCAAGGCCCCCTCCCAGTTCGCAAGGGGGCTGGCCTGTCCGGGTAAGCAATGTGAAAGGCGTCGACGAGGTCGGGGGCGGAGACATCCCGTGCGCGCACCCATTCGTCATAGGCAGGGGGGAAATGTTTCCAACGAACTAGATATTGGAGAGTGCCATGGTGAATACGGGAGTCAAGGATCTTGGAGACTTCGAAGTGTTCTTCCCCCCCCACCATGATGGGTTGCGCAGGCGGTGGGTCCGGATGCCACCGTGAAGATGCAACATGGGGTTTGAGGAGGCTTATGTGGAAAACAGGATGCACACGCCTCAAGGATTTGGGGAGAGCCAGTTCCACTGTGACAGGGTTTATGACCCGAGTAATGGGGAAAGGGCCAATGAATTTGGCGCTGAGTTTATGGCACGGTTGGGTGGAACGGAGGTTTTTGGTGGAAAGGTAAACCAAAGCACCCACTTGCAGATCCCCCCCGGGGGAGCGATGTGTGTCAGCTTGCGCTTTGTATTTACGTTTGGCCCGGTCGAGGTTGCTAACGAGCCAGGGCCAAGTGGTACGGAGGGCGTGTGCCCAGGAGGCAATGTCGGGGTTCCCCTCCCCCTCTACATCATCTGTAGGAACGATGGGACTGAAATCTTGTCCATACACAGCAAAAAACGGGCTAAAACCTGTGGATTGATGCATGGCATTATTGTAGGCATATTCTGCTAAAGGTAACAGTTCCACCCAGTTATCCTGGTGGTAGTTAACATAACAACGCAAATAACATTCAAGTACAGCATTGACACGTTCAGTTTGACCATCAGTTTGAGGATGGTATGCACTAGACAATCCCTGTTCCACCCCCACCAACTTGAGGAAAGCTTTCCAAAACTTAGAAACGAAACCACTTCCGCGGTCACAAATTATTTTACGCGGAAACGAATGTAAACGAAATATATGCGTCACGAAGAGGCGGGCCAGTTTCTGAGCAGAGGGGATCCCTGCACATGGAATCAAATGTATTTGCTTAGAAAACAAATCAGTAACAACCCACAACACAGTTTTACCCCCACTGAGAGGGAGATCAGTCATGAAGTCCATAGCAATCACTTCCCAAGGTCTGCTGGGCGTTTCAAGAGGTTGTAGCAGTCCCGGGGGTTTGCCCTGCGATCGTTTCGCAGCGGCACAAACGGGACAGCTGCGGATGAAGGAGTCAATGTCGGAACGCATTCCCCCCCACCAGAACTGTCTGCGCAATAAGTGAAGGGTCTTCAGAAACCCAAAGTGCCCAGCTGTTTTGGCTCCATGAGCTAAATGTAAAACGTCCTTCCGGAGAGCTTTGGGTACATACAATTTTGAGTCTTTGTACCAGGACCCCCCTTGTTCCAAAACACCAGGAGGTAGGGTATGAGCGGAACGTTCTAAAAGGCACTGGTCCCGAAGGACAGTTAAAAAGGATTCGGAGATGGGGAGTTTGGAGGGAGCCCCCCCGTCGGTCCTGGAGATCTGAGAAATAGTTATAGGGTTAGTGCTTACGTGCGGCGGCGCGCAGACTGCAGGCGGCTGAGCGGTCGGAGGGGTAGGAGGGGCGGGAACTCCGGTCTGTTGCGGTGGCGGCTGGGCAGCCGGTTGGGCTGGCGGAGCTTGCGAGTTAGGGAAGGTGTGTTGATGCTGGGATCGGGTTTGCACAGCCAGCATAGGTAGGGCCCCACGTTGCATAGGGGTGAACAGAGAGTTGGTGGGTCTTTCGAGTTTTACCGGATATTGTGGTAAACGGGAGAGGGCATCCGCGAGAACGTTCTGCTTCCCAGGGACGTGCTTCAGGGTGAAACGGAACTGAGCAAAGAACTCCGCCCACCGTTGTTGTTTCGCCGACAGCTTATGGGACCCCGTGAGGGCAGCTAGATTTTTGTGATCGGTCCAAACTTCAAAGGGTACTTTAGACCCTTCCAAGAATTGCCGCCATAAAGTCAGTGCATGATGAACTGCAGAGGCCTCTTTCTCCCAGATGGGCCAGTTTAATTGAGCGTGCGCAAATTTTTTTGAAAAGTAAGCGCAAGGGTGAAGAAGACCGTCCGGTCCTTGCTGGAGGAGAGCCCCTCCCATGGCTACATCGGAAGCATCGACTTGCACAATGAACATTTGATTTGGGTCTGGGTGCCGTAGCACCGGCTCCGAAGTGAAGAGGCGTTTGAGGGCCAGAAAGGCGGCTTGGCATTGCTCAGTCCATAGGATTTTTGCGGAGGGCAAGGCAGCCGAGCTTACTTTTCCTTTAGTTTTCAGCAGGTCCGTAATGGGTAGAGCCACTTGGGCGAAGTTAGGGATGAATCCCCGATAGAAGTTAGCAAATCCCAGAAATTGCTGTACTTGCTTACGGTTGGTGGGGGGAGTCCAATCGAGGACGGCTTGGACTTTGGCGGGGTCCATGCGAAGACCTTGGTGGGAGATGATGTATCCCAAAAACGTGAGTTTGCTTTGGTGAAATTCACACTTAGCTAGTTTAGCGAACAGTTGATGGTTACGCAGGCGTTGTAGAACTTCCCTGACCAGAGTCACATGCTCGTCCATAGTTTTTGAATAAATGAGAATGTCATCTAAGTAGACCACCACCCCACGATATAGAAGGTCATGTAGGATTTCATTGATGAGTTGCATGAAGACCCCCGGGGCCCCTTTTAATCCGAACGGCATTACAAGGAATTCATACATTCCGAAACAGCTAGAGAAGGCAGTGAGGTGTTCATCTCCTTCGCGGATACGGACTCGGTAGTAGGCTTCCACCAAGTCTAATTTAGAGAACACACGGCCTTCCTGTAATTGTCCCAAAATATCCGATATTAATGGGATAGGATAGGCGTTGGTCTGGGTAACCGCATTGAGCTTTCTGAAGTCAATGCACAGGCGAAGGTCGCCCTCTTTTTTCCGGACGAAAAACGCGGGGGCCGAGTTTGGGGCATTCGAAGGGCGAATGAACCCTCTGGCGAGGTTTTTGTCTAAAAAGTCCCGGAGGACAGTGCGCTCGGAAGCGCTCATAGGGTAAATCTTACTTTTGGTTAATGTGCAGTCCTTTACTACTTCAATCGCACAGTCTGAGGCCCGGTGGGGGGGTAAGGCATCACATTCCCTAAGGTCGAAGACATCTTCAAAGTCCCGGTATACAGCGGGTAGAGCCGGTGGTACTGGGGCAGTAGAGGTTAACGCTGGAACGGGCGGAAATGGCAGAGCAAAGTTTTGCCGATGCTGGTCGCAGGTGGGACTAGCGAAAGAAATAGTGTTTGTTTCCCAATCAATACTGGGACTATGTCCTTTAATCCAGTTAATTCCCAAGACCACTTCAAATCGGATAGGGGCTATAGTGAAGTCTATTTGTTCCCAGTGGGAACCAATTCCCATTGCCACCCCTATGGTGCGATGATCAACTGGACCCCCCTGGAATTGGCTCCCGTCCATTTGAGCAAATTGGACGGGGGCGGGTAAAGCCTCAGAGTCGGCTCTGAGTGCAGCAAACGTGGCTTCGCTTATGAGAGTGCGACAGCAACCGGAGTCAATTAGTGCTTTGACGGGGATTTGTGGACCTCCGTTAAGTTGTTGTAAAACTGCATCTACATAGACGGTGGAGTCCACTTCTTTGATTTTGGTAGGAGCATTCGGTTTGATAGGAAGATCCTGAGAGGTCTGTGGAGATGCTCCATTCACCACAGACCGGAGCCGTTTTTTGACAAGTCGAGGGGAGATTCCAGGTTTAAGGCTGGAGAAATCCAAGGGTTTTCCTCATCCGAAGAGGGAAAGCTGTCCCCCAATGGGGCACTTGTAATCCGAGACCCGGCGGGGTCGTTGGAAGCAGGCAGGGAGGCTGGGTCCCCGGCATGGAGTGCAGAGGGTGTGGGCCTTCCCGGAGCTGCGCTGCGGGTGGCCGCGGTGCCTCTGCGTGGTGGACGACCTCGGGCGCGGGTTGTCGTGCTGGGACGAAATAATTCCTGGCGGCGTGGGCAAACGGCTGCAAAGTGGCCCATTTCTCCGCATGTAAGACAGGCACCCCTCTGAAATCGGGCTTCACGTTCCTGGAGCGGACGTGGGGGATTTCGTGGGACGAGCAGTGGTGCCTTGGGTTGAGGCTTTTGGGTGCCCTTCTCCTTGTGCTTTTGACGGACGAGAGAAATAAAGCGGCGGCGGCTTTCCACTTCCTCGGCTAATAGGATCCAGCCTTCGAGGGTATCGGGATCGCCCCGCATGTAAGACCAGTTCAGAATGTCAGGATGCAAGGCTTCCCTGAAATGATGGATTAGGGTGGTCTCGGGCCAACCTACAATTTTACTTGCCAGTCGCTGAAATTCATCGGCAAATTCCCGAACTGTAGCAGAGCCTTGTTTTAATTGTAAGAGTTCCGTTTTGGCTCTTTCTCCCAGGAAGGGGTCCTCAAACCTCCTTCTCAGGGCAGTCATGAAGTTGTTGAGGGAACGAATCGCACGAGAGCGGGTGTCAAACTGGAGGACCATCCAGTCAGCCGCTTTGCCTGTCAGGAGGGAAGCTACGTACCGCACCCGGCTATCTTCCGTGGGGAAAAGTTGACCTTGTTCTCGCATATAACTGTCCACTTGATGCAAGAAACAAGGCAAAGTCTCAAGAGATCCGTCATACGTAGTCCTCAATTTGAGTTGCTTCCAAGGGCCGGGCGCGGGCTGACCCGGTTGCACGGGTGGTCCGGGCGGAGGAGCAACAGGAGCTCCAGGAGGCAAGGGTGGAGCAGGCACATTAGCAGGTGGTTGCACGGGTGGTCCGGGCGGAGGAGCAACAGGAGCTCCAGGAGGTAAGGGTGGAGCAGGCACATTAGCGGGTGGTTGTACGGGTACCCCCTGACCCGGTATCGGAACGGGCTGTCTCTGAGCTATCAGGGTTTGTTGTAATTGCCTGTTCTCGTGAAGCATAAGTTCCATTACTTCTTGGAGTTGATCAACACGGTCGGAGAGCTCCCGATTCTGGGCTCGTAAAAGATGAACCTCCTCACTTGGGCCCCCAGTAAGATAAGGCTTACTGGTTCGGAAGCTCGTGGCCCATTGAGAGCTATCCCCATATAAATCCTCGTCTTCAGACTCATCTGAGTCTCGACGTCGGTCAGCCAAACGGCGTGCGCGTTGGGTCGCACGCGACGGGACAAACGCCGGGGAAAAAGTTAGACCTGATAGTCCCAGTACATAGTCCTTGGGGCGCGTGTCCACGTTCGCCTGATTCCTTGCTGCAGCCGCCCTGGCTGCTTCCGCCGCCTCTCTCTCTCTTGCGACCCTAGCCGCTTCGGCGGCTTGCTGATCCGCAAGAACTTTGGCGTTCTCAAGTCTTAGGGCAGCCTCTGCCGTAATGCGCGGCAAAAGTTCTGTCTCGAGGAGCAAGAGTATGGGGTCAGGTTCCCCGCCCAGCAGAGGTTGTACTCGAACCGCCAGTGCGGATGCCTCGGCTCCAAACGTCGGGGTCAAAACTTGAGCCAAGGTGGCTACCGGGGTGTCCTTTGTACATTCCACAAGGAGAAGAGCGGTGCTAATAGCGACTCGCTTGGCCTCAGCCTGGCAGCTGGCCGCATCCGGGATCAGGGAAAAACCCTCCGGCGGGGCTCCCGCCATGGTAGAAAGAGTTTGTCGAGAAATAAGATTATCCAAAAGTCCAGTTAATATTTGTAAATCCTCAGTCGCCAATCGGGCATCGTCCAGTAATTGATCCAAGTCTTGAAGATCTAAACGAGCATCAGTATCCTCCGATGTTAACATCCAGAGACGTCCTGTAAGAGATTGCCACTGCGCGTGTACCAGTCCCCTCAAGCGGCAAACCTCTCGGTTCGTCCGGAAAAGTTCAGCGATTAAGTCCTGTAACAGAGTAGGGTCCTCTGAGAAGGGCTCCAGGGTAGTAGATCACCTGGAGAGCTGCACAGCTCCCATCCAAGCGGCAGGCGAACCCCCCTGGGCTCCAGCCTGGCTAGGAGAACGGTGAAGATGTGAGATAGCTGTCATAATGTCAGCCCTTGGCCCACAGAACCAGAAATCACCACAAAGTCATATAGAGTCCAAACAGATGGCTTTTACTGATCAAATAGGCATACAGTGCAAACGAATAAAATGACAGCTATGAAAGGCTCACTAGCTGGGAGATATTATAAGGCAGGAAAGGCGGGAGATTACACGCAGGAATACAGTTTCCCAGGAGCTGAGTTCCCAGGCTTAGGCATGCGACCTTGGGGGGCAGACAATACAGCACAGAGACAGAGGCAATAACGAAACCGAGATAGCAGCCTGACATAATACAGATTTTAAAAGTAATATAGGTTTGAACATTTTATGATTTTTCTTCATAACAGTTCCCCTTTAAAGAAACAAATTGATAACTTCTCATACCCATGTACAAGGGAATTGTTCAGAAAGTGATTTGTTTCTAAACTGGAACTTTGCAATAAGCATGTGAGAATCGGATACTGTATACTCAGAGGAGCAGTTGAAAAAAATCTGAGTGGTATGTGCATGTGATAAAGTAAGGGTCAGTGAAGAACCCTACTTGGATCCATTATCTTGGTATAACAGGCAGTAGCAGAGTGAGGTGCTGTTTGCCTGTTTCACCACAGCGACCACTGATGCTGTGTATCCACATTCCATCAGCCGTTTCTCTGTCTCTACATTGCTTATTCATGTTTCTGAGGCTGCAGGATTGTGACAAGGGATGATTCCTGTCTTGCAAATACCACTATCGCAGCTGACATCGTCAAGAGATCTGGTAGCCATGGTCTCCGTGACAAGTGCATATCAATTAGTATTGCCTCTACTTTCAACTATGGGCGAAAACGCATGGTTGCTTTAGCCTCCTTTATTCCCTGTTTCAGCAAGGATTCAGCCAGGATCAAACGCGTGTATTTTGCCGAACGTGCGTTTGATCCTGGCTGAATCTTGGCTGAAACAGGGAATAAAGGAGGCTAAAACAGCCATGCGTTTTCACCCTATATCTGATCTTTCGAGGACTCTGTAAATAGGGCTGATGTGAAGAAAGGAATGGAGCTGGGCTCAACTGTACCAGAGCATCTGTGCTCTTTGCTGTTGAATACAGCAACTGTAATAAATCTTCTCACCTTCTGAGATGAAGTGACCAGATCCATGGTGGGGATGCTAAAACATTGCCACTGAACTGAACACGTTACAGTGGAGGCCTTCCTCTGCCTCCTTAAGAGTTTTTCTGCTCAGTCCAATCTACCAAAGGGTTTGCCTATCTTGCCCCCTGTTCTAACTTTTGTGATACCAGATGCTTCTCTGTCCAAATAAAGATAAAATCTCCTCCTGCAGATCATGCAAGTGCATTCCTCCACTCCTACTTCCTGGTGGTTCCAGATTCCTTGAGCCATTAGTCCTTGCACATAAAACCCCTAGCCCTTCAAGTTACCATCTGTTGTTACCACTGTCTTGAAATTGACTCCATAGTGTCCCCTCTTGAAAACCAGTTCTCTTGCATCCACAATCCTAGTCCTACTTTAATGCTGTTCAGGACCTGGATTAATGAGTTGGATGGGCAAGTAATCAAAATGCCTTGTAGTCTCCGATGGGCAACTAGTGCTACAAGGATTTTTGTGAAACCTTGGGGCTGTCATAAGAGTTGAGAGCAGTGCCCTGTATTGATAATGAACGTAGTGGTATGCAAAGCACAAAAATCTCCTGCATTTCTGTTGTGTACATGAATGTGGAAATAGGCCTTTGTGCTTTATTTTATTTAGTTACATTCATTGTGATACTTTTCTCCCCAGTGGGGAACCAAAGGATCGGTTGTAGATTCAGCGGGTTGGTTCATCTACGGCCTTAAACCACGAATCTTTTAGCTCTGGTCCTTAGGCTTGCACATTTGGCCATGCCCAAGTTTTAGACCTGCAATAAGAAGGGAAAAGCAAATGTTCAGGAAGGGTGTTCATCTAATCCTTCCCTCCCTGCATGAAGTCTATCGAACCTAGAAGATCTGTCAGGTCTAGGGCAGTTGATTTCACTGCCTCTGTTTTGGTGTTTCTGTCTAACACTGCTCTGACATTCTCTTTTTCTCCTCCGAGGCTCCAGGCGTCTTGAGCAGTGGGTTATTTTCCTTGATCCATCCGGGGAAGGCAGGACAAAAACCAAACTTCCTGTCTTCCTGGCGGGAAAATAGCCTGGAGCAGCCCAGTTTCCTCCTGCCTTCGTATGGGGAAAGTAGGTTTCTGACGCAGCTCTGTGCTCAGTCAGAGTAGATTAGTTTTCTCTCTCTCTTCTTCCTGTCTAAATCTTACAATCCGTTTTTTTCTAAGCCTCCTATCTTTCTAACCCCCCCCCAACCTTCCCAGTGTTTGTTTTCCACCTTTCTGCTGGGTTTGTGTCTTTAGCTGAGGGGATCGGGAAGAACGATCCAAAATGGCCGACGCCATTAGCCCTCGGGAGGACGATTTATTATCGGTCGAGGATTACCAGCTAGGACTGGTACAATCGTCCAAAACCCTTTCCGACTCTCCCAACGGCCGCAATAGCGAGCCCTTAGGGAACGAGACGGGGGACACGCTGGAAAGCGCGGAGAGCGAGCCGCTGCAGGCAGCGCCAAAAAAAGGCGCGAAAGACCGCACCGGCTAGACACGGAGCCGGGGAGAAGAAGCGCGGTTCCAAGCCTGCCGGCTCTTCAAAAACAATCGGCCACAAGGTGAAAGGGGGAAAGAAGCCTCATTCTTCCCCTATATCTGCGCCTGAGAGAGCACCCGCGACCCCTTCAGCGGCTGTCTCCCCGGTTCCAGTGGATGATCCCTCCCGGTCTGGAGTTGGTAACGTACCCCCCCCCTCTCATGAAGAGGCGGGAATTCGCCATTTTACTCAGCAAGAAACTGATGATATGATTAATTATGCCTTACAAAGACAATGGCAAGCCTTCCAAGCTTACCAATGCAGGATTCCCCCTCCCTTTCCTTGGGCGGCCCCCCCTCCTCTCCCCCCCCCCATGGGATCTCCTCCCAACTTCTCTGATCAGGCTTACAGGGACAATTCTGGGGGACTGCCAGGTCCAAGTCAGATTATTCCGACCCAGACTCAGCCTCAGGCTCCTGTTCCAAAGCAGTGGCCCACCAAGGCTGCACTAAAATCCAAGGGCCCTGAAATCCAACCTAGACAGTTAGAATCTACTTTATCCACAGAATAAGATATTGAATTAGAGGAGGGCGAGTTTGATTCCGATGAGGAGTCCTCACACTCAGATGAACAACCAAATAGACTTTTTAATGGGGATGAATACCAATCCTTGCTGGCTAAGGCAATCCTAGCCTTAGAATTAAATGAAGAGGAATCCTCTCCTGAGGAAAATGCACCTAAGCTAAAACAAGGGGTTAAGGAATGTTTTCCACGAAAGAAATCACCTAACAATCTGGTCCCCTTTCCCGACCTGTTCTATAGAACGGTCAGGGAGGAATGGGATAACCCCTCTGCTACAAAACAGGTGCCCCCGGCAATTAAGAAATTATATTCCTTGGCACCACATGCCATGTCTCTACTTAAGGTTCCCCCTGTCGACGCACCAGTGGCCGATTTACAAAATCCAGGCCTCGTGCCTGAGGATGGCATGGGTACACTGAAGGACCAGCTTGACAGAAAGTCTGACTCCCTCGTCAGGAAAGCCCATGAGGCTGCTGCCTTATCTATTCAGGCAAATGCCACCATGTCTATATTCGCAAGAGCCTCTTTTCTATGGATCAAGAAATTGATCCAACTGGTTCCTGATGAGAATATCAGGGTCATTGGCGGTCTAGAGAGAGTTCTAAGCGCAGTAAGTCTAATGGCGGATGCCTCATTAGACTCTATCTCCTTCTCTGCCCGCTCCATATCATCAATTTCTGCAGTCAGACGGGCCCTCTGGTTAAGAGCGTGGCCAGCGGATTTTAGGGCTAAAACCACCCTTATGGCTTATCCCATTCAAGGGGAAAAACTATTTGGAGAAAAGTTAGAAAAAATCTTAATTGAAACAAAAGATAAAAAGCACGTCATGCCCCGGCAACTACGTAGAGAACAAAGGTCTGTTACCTACCAGCCCTTTCGTTCCTTTCGCCCCTCTAATAGGGGCCGGTCAGAATATAAGAGAGGGTCATGGAACTCTAACTTCAGATCATTCCGCAGAGGCGGCAGGTTCCAAAGACCTCAGTCCAGCAACAGAGCCGACAAAGGGGACAAGTTCCCCAAAACCAACACCCAGTGGCGCCCAACCCATGGGCATAGGGGGAGGCTTCAGTTGTTCAAGCAGGCGTGGTTGGCCTCCAATCCGGACAATTGGGTTTCCAGGATAATAACCGATGGTTACCTTCTGGAATTCTCGAACAAACCACGAGACCGGTTCATTTATTCCCCGATCCCCCTCAAGAGGGAGAAAAGGGACAGAACACTCAGGGCCATTCAGCATCTCCAACACATCAAGGCCATAGAACAAGTACCCATGCAGGAGAGACATCAAGGAGTCTACTCTATATTTTTCACCGTCCCGAAGAAAAATGGGGACTGGAGAGCCATTTTGGATCTCAAATATGTAAACAAGAAAATCATACGCAAACATTTCAGAATGGAAACGCTCCGCTCTATAGTGGAATCCCTGCGCCCAGGTACGTTTATGACAGCAGTAGACTTAACAGAAGCGTACCTGCATGTACCTATTCATCCACATCACAGGCGATTTCTCAGGTTTGCAATTGGCCAGCTCCATTTTCAATTCACAGCACTCCCCTTTGGTTTGGCCTCCGCCCCGAGGGTCTTTATGAAGATCCTCGTAACCATCGTGGCAGCCATCAGACAGGACGGAATCCAGGTACATCCGTACCTGGACGATATCCTGATCTGTGCCCAATCCAGAACTCAGTCTCTCCAGCATACATCCATTGTAATGCAATCTCTCCAACAGCATGGGTACTTGGTCAATTTCAAAAAGAGCTCTCTCACTCCCTCTCGCTCCCTGATTCACCTAGGGGTCCAGATAGACTCTCAGGCAAACACTTTATCTCTGCCCCCAGAGCGAATTTTCAAGATCATCACATTGACATCAACAATCATAAAAGCTCGGTCAGCACGTCTAATGCGGCTGGCGAAACTCCTGGGCCTGATGATCTCTTGCATAGCAGTGGTCCCATGGGCAAGATTTCATTCAAGACCCCTACAATGGTTTTTAGGACCCTTCCAGAAACACATAGCCAGGAAAAGGGACAAGCTTGTCCCTATTACACAGAAAACAAAACAGGGTCTGTTATGGTGGACACGCAAGTCCAATCTACAGAGAGCCAGTCAGTACATTCACGAAGAACCATTGCAGGTGTTCACAGACTCCAGTCTGGAAGGATGGGGCGCCACCTTCAACAAACACATGGCCCAGGGACGCTGGTCACCACACGAGACAAAACTCCACATCAACATCCTGGAGTTGAGAGCAGTAAGGTTAGCCCTGATAGAGTTCTCCGATTCCCTCAGAGGGTATCATGTTCTTGTGAGGACCGACAACACCACTACAAAGGCACACATCAACAAACAGGGAGGAACGAGATCGTCCTCCCTACATATGGAAGCAGTGACATTATTCACCTGGGCACAAACACACCTACAATCGATCAGAGCAGAACACATAAAGGGAACCCTCAACGTCCAGGCGGACTGGCTCAGCCGTCAAACCGTAGACGAAGGGGAGTGGTCTCTAGAGCTAGATGCTTTTCAGCTCGTTACTTCCAAGTTTGGTGTTCCACAGGTAGATTTATTCGCTTCAGGCGAAAACAACAAACTGCCAAGATTCTTCACCCGCTACTTTCATCAGAAAGCGGAAGGGACAGACGCCCTCACCAGCCCTTGGCCGATGGGCTTGATGTATGCCTTTCCCCCTCTACCAATAATACCAAAGGTACTGAGAAAGGTACAGAAAGAAAGAGCCAAGGTCATATTCATTGCCCCCTTTTGGCCTCGCAGACCGTGGTTTGCAACACTTTTACAGATGTCAACACAGGAACCATGGAGAATCCCAACGCAATGGGGAACACTTCGTCAGGGGCCCTTAGTACATCCAGACCCCGCGTGGTTTTGTCTAACCTCATGGCTATTGAACGGGGACTCCTGTTAGATAAAGGTTATTCTCAGGAGGTCATAGACACCATTATGGAGGTGCGATGCCCAAGCACTCAGCGTATATATAATGCTTCATGGAAAGCATATGTGCGCTGGGCAAAAAGAAAGAAGACCGATCCTTTAAACCCAGGGATACAAGGGATTTTAAAGTTCCTTCAAGAGGGAGTACGGCTAAAACTATCAGCCTCCACATTGAGAAGGCAAATTGCCGCAATCGCCACAGTAATCCCCTCTTTAGAAGGATATTCCACTTCCAGACACAAGCACATAGTGGCCTTCCTAAGAGGGGTCTCACAGACCCAACCTCCGGTCACACATAGGTTTCCTTCATGGAGCCTTAATCTAGTTCTTAATGCACTGACTTCGGCTCCATTTGAGCCTTTGGACACAGTGCCTTTAAAATTTCTGCGTATGAAGGTCCTATTCCTAGTGGCCATCACGTCTGCTAGAAGGGTTTCGGAAATTAGAGCATTGTCAATCAGGGAAGGCCTCTGCGTGTTTCACAGAGATAAAGTGGTCTTAAGGCCGGACCCGACCTTTCGACCAAAGGTAAATTCTTCCTTCCACTCCGCTCAAGAAATCAATTTACCTTCCTTTTGTCCAAAACCCTCCTGTGCCAAAGAGCGCGCCTGGCACTCCCTAGATCTTAGGAGGGCGCTTAAAATTTTTATCCGTAGGACAGCAGAATTCAGGGGATCAGATTACTTGTTTCTAGGCATCTCCAATCCCAATAGAGGCAAACGCATGTCTGCAGCAGCGATCAGCTACACCCTCAAACTCTGCATCGTTGAGGCCTATAAAGCCGCCGGTTCTCCTGTACCTGAAGGCATAACCGCTCACTCCCTTCGTAGCGCAGCAACTACGGCCGCCTTTAACAAACAGGCTCCATTAGAAGAGATTTGTAGGGCAGCAACCTGGTCCACGGTCTCAACCTTTATTAAACATTATAAGATCAATACATGGTCCTCTGCTCAAGCATCCTTCGGACGAAGGGTGTTACAACAGGTTGTCTAGGAAGTTCCTTACCCCACCCTTTTGGGAGCTCTTGAAGGTCCCACTGCTCAAGACGCCTGGAGCCTCGGAGGAGAATGGAGCCTTGGATACCCACTGTGAAGGCTCCTTCTCTCCTGAGGCGAAGGGCGTTTTGCCCACCCGTAACATTAAACAGACGTTTAGGGGAACTTCACTCTACATAAGGCGCAATCTAAAAGAAGTAGTAATAACCTCTACAATACCTAGACTGTAGTAATAACCTCTACAATACCTAGACTGTTCGGTTTATATATCCTAGTGTGGGATGGCGGGATCTTGCCTTTCTATCCCTCACGTATCGTTTGTCGTTATCTATACTTCCTGTTCAGGTTAATTATGTTATCAGTTTTCGGTTATAATTCCTGTCCAATAAGCTAGGTTAGTCGGGAACTGGGCTGCTCCAGGCTATTTTCCCGCCAGGAAGACAGGAAGTTTGGTTTTTGTCCTGCCTTCCCCGGATGGATCAAGGAAAATAACCCACTGCTCAAGACGCCCTTCGCCTCAGGAGAGAAGGAGCCTTCACAGTAAGTATCCAAGGCTCCATTTCAGAACTAAAAGAACTGAGTAAACCCCCAAGTGCCTCTGATCCCTTGCAATAGTCTTTATTACTTCTTCCTGTAGGAGATGATGAATAGGTTTTAGAGTTAGGAGATGTTTCTGTCTGGACCTGGATTTCAGAGAAGACTTTAGGTGTCTGGCAAATTCCATGGCATAACCTAGTGAGACTGTCTCCCTAACCCACATCTCCAGGGTGACAGATGTCCATCTGTGGGCATCTGCTTGTGTCCTCTGGTGAAGAATAATGCTTTGGATATTTGCCATCTGGGTTTGAACCTGTTGTACTCCTTCAACTGTCAGGCTTGTCTGGGAGTCTAGAATGGCTGTGACCTTGATCTTTTTGTCATCCTGCTTGATGATAGGGAAGGCTTTCTTTTAATGCCTGTCTTCAATCACACTGTTTCTAATGACTCTCCAAATAACTTTGAACCCCAGAAAGATGATCATCAACTGGGTCAAACCTGGGTCTGCTTCCTGATCATGATGATTTTCATGTATAGGCTGCTTTTCTCACTGGGACTCAAGGTGGATTAGAAATACGATTTAAAAACACTTTTCAGTCAATTACTAAGTGTATTACAAAATATGATAGCATCAGTAAGTAGATTACAAGTGATGATAACATTTGAATCTAATAGCAAAGGTTCCTAGTTAGACAAAATAATGCAGTCGGGCTGGGACTATTGAACAAGGTTGGGGAAGAACAGTGTGTGCAAACATATCTGTTTAAGGAAGCAAGTGTAGGAAAAACTTTATCCCTAATGGAAATCACCTCCTGAGCTGATCATAACACTGCTGCTTTGCTCACACTACAAGAATTCCCTCTTGAACAATTCTAGTTTGCACATTTAGCTAAACGATAGGCAGATGGTTCCATAATGTAGGAGCCACAATAGAGAATGTGCATGAATGGGCAGTTGGCAATTTTACCTGTTCGCAGGGTGACACCTTCAAAAAACTTTGCTCAGATGAATAGAGCTGTCACAGTGGAGAATAGCAAGAGAGAAGCAGTCCTTCAATCATGTGGGGCCATGGCCTTTCAAGGCTTTGTAGATGATAGCTAGAAACCTGAATTGAACCTGATAACTAACCTATGGAATGTCTGTAGAAAGGGAGTATTATGCAGATTCCATTTAGCACCCAATAGTAGTCAGGACACACATTGTCTACCAGCTCAACTTTCCAAGTTGTCTTTAAAAGCAGAGCCCTGTAGAGTGCATTACTGTAATCTAGCCTCAAGTTAGCCATAGCATGGATCCATATCACCAAGTCAGTAGCATCTCTGTAGAGAGCCATTTTCCAAGCTAAGTGGAGTTTGGTAGGATGCCTTTTTTCAGCTGCACAGCTTGCTTCTCCAGCAATGAAGCTGAATTGAATATCACTCCAGGCTCTTCACCAAGTTATCTGGATCTCATCAGAAGTGGGGAACACCTTGTCCTTCTGGATCTTGGCCTTCCCCATCTTGTCAGGATTCAGTATAGCTTGTTTACCCTTAGCCATTAACTACAGGAGTTAGGCATTGGTTCAGAGTTTCTACCCTGTCATCAGGCAATTTGTATAAAGAGATACAGAGCTGGGTGTTATCAGCTAATTGATGATGTTCTATTCCAAAATCACAATTTATTTCTCCTAAGGTTTAGCCTTATGGTACCCCATAAGTCCCACACAATAGAAAACTTGTCCCCAACAGCAGCCTTCTGAGTTCTTCCCCTAAAAGAATGATTTGAACCTTCAATCCTTACTTATATCTCCAAAGGTTTCAATAGGATGTCATGGTCCACTGTATCAAAGGCTGATGATAAGTCTGGTAAAAGAGGTATCACCTTTGTCTTCATTTAGATGGAAGTTGCCCACTAGGGTCACCAGTGCAGTTTTTGTCCTGTCACCTGGTTTGAAACCAGAATGAAAGGGGTCTAGGACAGATTCAGCTAAATGTTACTCCTAGTCACACTGTTGAATGCCATGGCTCTGGCATCCAAATGGCTAACATGAATCACTCATCTGAGCTACTGATTTAAAAAAAATAGATTTCTTTACCTGCTAGGGAAAGCCCTTTAAAGATACAGGTTCTTCTGGTTGCACGTATGTAACCCTAACAAAGACTGAGGTTGTGAGAGAAGCTTTGGGGTAGTTGGTTGCTTTTAATTACTATCTCAGTCCTTTTATTGTATCATCCTTGAGACCTCCTTCTGTGGAATAACAATGGAACTGGCTGTACCACTACAGACACATCTACTAATCACTGCTGTGGGTACTACTAGGGAGAAAGGTGGGGTATAAATTAAGTAAATAAATATAATTGGGGTTGGTAATGAATACAGCTAATTCACTAGCTTGTGTATCTTCTTGGATTGGGCAGGATTTAACCAGGATTTGTCTATCTTGACAAAAAAACTCAGGAAAAGAAAATGTTAGTGTTTTGCAGGGTCTTGAGGGAACATCTCCATGGCCCTTTTGATTAAGATGTTGCCTTCCTTTCACCTGCTTTTCTTCTAAACGAAACCTGCAGTGTGTATACTGCCTTTGACAAAAGTCTGGGGAAAGTTCTGTTAGAATGCAGTGGTCCAGTTGAGACTCTGCGTACTCCAACTCTTCTTCCCCTTTGCTTGAGTCCTAGATTTCTCTGAGGAAACAGTGAAAAAGATTTCACCCCTTGATTATCTTTCTAGGGGATGGAATCTAGGACTTTAATTATGGTGTCATTTGTTAGAAAGGGTAGGAATGAAGGATGCTTGCTCTCTAGCCTTGCAGCTGTCAAGAGCAAGCCTATCATCATAGCAACAGCTTTTCTTAGTGACCACCTGTTACTACTGCAAGCATCTCATAACAGGAGCACAGCCAGTCACCATTGCCAAAGATTTGCTATTGCCTGTGATTTCATCTTGTTTTCTGCAGAAACTATATGTATATAGTTCTATTAGATATAGGTGTAGTTGAAGGCTGACCCCACTGTTTTAGGAAAAAGCAAAATGAAAGGACTGTTGATTAAGGTATTGTCTTATTGTAATTAAGTTACTGCTTTAAAAAATACCTGGCAGTATTTGAACAGTCCATGTATTTTTTGACTGGTTGGTTGTATGTCCACCTGTAGGAGTGTATAATGATGAAATCACATTGAAGTCTTTTATAGTATTATGAAATGGATCTTAATGTTCACATATATTGCTGTTTTGTAATTCCATCATAGGGATGTTTCTCTTCTGAGTTTCCCCCCCTCATAAAATTTCTCTGCATGAAAATGCTGAGATCTGGCTGGATCCAATGGCGTGCTAGTACTTGCTTGCTTGCACGGGAGAAAGGCAGTTCTCCTCTGAGGCAAGGGCGTCTTGAGCAGTGGGTTGTTTTCCTTGTTCCATCCGGGGAAGGCAGGACTAAAATCTAACTTCCTGTCCCCCTGGTGGGAAAACAGCCTGCAGAAGCCCAGTTACCTCCTGCCTTCTAAGGGGAAGCAGGCTCTGTAGCACAGCTCCGTGATTTAGTCAGTGTAGGGTAATTACTATATTCTATTCTAGCCTATCTGTCTATTGTTATTCTATACCTCATACCTACTCTATCTTCTGTCCTCTACTCCCCTCCCAACCCTCCCGTTGTGGCTTTTTTTTCTCTGGGAGGTTCTTTTGAGAAATCTAAAATGGCCGTCACCATTAGTCCCCGGGAGGATGATTTGCTTTTGGTAGAGGACTACCGAGTCAGGCTAGTTAAATCTACCCTCATCAAGTCCGATTCACCCAACGGCCCCAATAGCGAGCCCTTCGGGAATCACAGCTCTGCAAATACGCTGCAGAGCGAGGAAGTCGGACTGCTACTGTCGGCGCCCAAAAAGGCAGGAAAGCCATGCTGTGGCAACAGGGGGCCAAAAAGAAGAAGTACGGCTTAAAAACCGCAGGCGGCTACAACTTTAAGTCCAAGAAAGCCGGGAAGAAGTCTCCCACCTATTCTACTCTTGCCGTGAGCGCAGCTCTATCTGCCCTCCCGGGTTCTTCAAATGCCTCACTGCCTGGAGTTGGTAACGTACCCTCTCCCTCCCTTGTATATGCAGCGGGCGATCGGTGTTTGTCCCAGCAGGAGGCAGATGATTTGGTTAATCTGGCACTACACAGACAATGGCAAGCCTTTCAGGTTTGCCAATTAAGAATTCCTCCCTTTCCCTGGCCGGGTCCCCTGCAGTCTCCCTCCACTACCCTTTCCCACTACCTGAGTAACAGGGAAGAGGAATCAGTCCAAAATCAGACACAAGCTTCTTCCTCCTCCCAATTACAGGCTTCTACCTCCTCTCAGTGGCCAACTAAGGCTGCACTGAAATCAAAAGGAATAGAGCAGTGATGGCGAACCTTTTAGAGACCGAGTGCCCAAACTGCAACCCAAAACCCACTTATTTATCGCCAAGTGCCAATACGGCAATTTAACCTGAATACTGAGGTTTTAGTTTAGAAAAAACAACTCATACATTCACATATTTTGCGTTAAAAGAAAAACACAATAACAGAGCTTTCAATGATACAAACAACTTTTTATTGAAAGTTAAAGTTTGCATTTGGCAATCATCTCTCCAGGACTCAGCCACCGGACATTATTGTACATAAGTAAACAATTATGTGCCTGAACCTCCTCAAGAAGTGCTCGAAACTGTCAACAATTCAGAGCACGAGCCATAATGTAATTCACCATTTTTGTGACATCTTTGAGGACATCGTCAAATTTTTTGAACAATTAATGTGATTTTTGCTGTTGTGTGCATGCTGATAATTTGTCTACCCTTGGCTCATGCTTTGTAAGTTTGACAGCAACACATGCATCACTCAGGTCATCTGTTAGCCTGTTTCTGGTGTCAGATTTGATATAATTCAAAGCGGAAAACAGCTGCTCACAAGCATAAGATGATCCAAACAAAGTAAGGAAAGCAATCCCAAGTCTTTCATTGACTTAAAATTATTTGGCAGAGAGTTCCACACTAAGGATTTCATTTTCAGAACTAACTGTGCTGTCCTTTGTCATCCCTTCTATCTTCTCAAGTGTTTCACGCAGGTCATAGAATTTATTTTTCAAGATAGAGCTTTCTTGAAATTCTATTAGCTCCATTTCCAGATTTTCTAAATCTAACCAGTGTAGGCAGGAAAGATCAAGTTCTTCAAATTTGGCTTTATCTGGAGAAGTAAGAAAACACAGGGTTGTCTCCATCTTACGGAACTGTAAAAATCTGTTACTGAAATTCACCTTTGCAGCTGCTACAATGCTAGAAAATTCCTTGTAGATTTCCCGATGGCTTCTATGATTGTCTGCAAATGTTGTAGAATTTTCTAAATGCTTTTTAGACAAACTGAAGACGCAGCTCAGCTGAGAGGGGGGGGCCTGGCAAGGTGCTCGGCCACAGTCTCCCGGTCCAAACTGAAAACCCGCGGGCCCCCGAAAAAACAGCTGAGCTGCCCTGCGCAGGCTTGGGGAGCATGGGCTTGGGGAGAAGGAGCACCGCCCTCAGCGCCCTCACCACGGCAACACGGCACAGCCCTAGGCAGACGCGACGGGTCCGCACGTGCCCACAGAGAGGGCTCACATGCCAGCTGCGGCACGCATGCCATAGGTTCGCCAACGTGGGAATAGAGCCACAGACAAATCAAAGAGTCCGCAGCATCATCTGTAGATTCCGATGAAGGGAGAGAAGAAGGGGAATTCGACTCAGAGGCAGAGTCCTCTCAGTCGGAGGAGCAATCTACCAGACTATTTAGTGGAGAAGACTATCAGGGACTATTAGCCAAAGCCATCCTGGCTTTGGATTTAAACGAAGAGGATGTCACCTCAGAGGAATCCAAACCCAAACTAAAACAGGGGGTTAAGGAGTGCTTTCCCAGAAACAAAGTGTCCAATAACCTGGTTCCTTTCCCTGAACTCTTTTCAAGAACAGTCAGAGAGGAGTGGGCTAATCCATCCTCTACAAAACAGGTGCCACCTAATATAAAGAAGCTGTACGCTCTTGCACCACACGCCATGTCCATGTTCAAGGTACCCCTCGTAGATGCCCCGGTGGCTGACCTTCAGAACCCAGGTCTAGTCCCGGAGGATGGGGTGGGGGCCTTACGTGACCAGCTGGACAGAAAATCTGACTCCCTGGCCAGGAAATCACATGAGGCCTCGGCTCTAGCAATTCAATCCAGTGCTACTATGTCCATCTTTGCTAGAGCTTCATACCTCTGGGTCAAAAAACTCATTCAGTTGGTTCCCGAGGAGAACCACAGAGTTGTTGGAGGATTGGAAAGAGTGTTAAGCGTGGTCAGCTTAATGGCCGATGCCTCCTTAGACTCCATGTCGTTCATAGCTCAGTCCATGGCCTCTGTCACATCACTGAGAAGGGCTCTCTGGCTAAGAGCTTGGCCAGCAGACTTTAGAGCCAAAACCACCCTCATGGCCTACCCTATTCAAGAGGAAAAACTATTCGGTGAAAAATTGGATAAGATCCTTGTGGAAACCAAGGATAAAAAGCAAGCCATGCCTAGACAAATCCGAAAGGAACAGAGGTCTTTTAACTATCCACCCTTTCGTTCCTCTAGAGTCCAATCTAGATATAGACCTGAATTCAAGAGGGGATCCTGGAGTACTTTCCAGCCCTTTCGAAGAGGCGGAAGGTTTCAAAGATCCCAAAATCACAACAGAACCGATAAAGGTGACACATTCACCAAACCAAATACCCAGTGACATCAACCCTACAGGGGTCGGGGGGAGGCTTCAGTATTTCAGAACCAGGTGGCTAGCCTCCAACCCGGACAACTGGGTCTCCAGAATCCTATCAGAGGGTTACCTCCTGGAATTCACCCACCAGCCACGCGACCGATTTATCCTTTCCCCGACGTCCCTCAAGAGGGAAAAGCGTGCCAGAACAATCAGGGCCATACAACATCTCTTCCAGATCAGGGCCATAGAAGCAGGTACCCATACACGAAATGCACCAAGGGGTCTACTCCATCTTTTTTACCGTCCCCAAGAAAAACGGGGACTGGAGGGCCATCCTGGACCTCAAGTACGTGAACAAAAGGATAGCACGGAAACATTTCAGGATGGAAGCCCTACGATCAATCGTAGAGTCACTACGACCCGGCACGTTCATGACGGCAGTAGACTTAACCGAGGCCTACCTCCATGTGCCCATTCATACACAACACAAACGGTACCTCCGTTTTGCAACTGGTCGATTCCATTTCCAGTTCAGGGCCCTGCCCTTCGGCCTGGCTTCCGCCCCCAGAGTCTTTACGAAGATCCTCGTGACGGTCGTAGCGGCTCTCAGACAGGAAGGGATCCAGGTACATGCGTACCTGGACGACATCCTGATTTGTGTCCAATCCAGGCTACAATCCATACATCACACTAGAAGACTAGTACAGGTGCTCCAGGAGCATGGATATATAGTCAACTTCAACAAGAGTTCCTTGACACCCGCCCATTCTATGGTACACCTGGGGGTTCGGATAGATTCCCATGAGAATTCCCTTTCTTTGCCTCCCGAACGGATACACAAAATTGTCACCCTAGCATCATCCATAATCAGATCACGGTCGACCCGTCTAATGCGTCTGGCAAGACTCCTAGGTCTCATGATTGCTTGTATAGCGGTGGTGCCCTGGGCCCGTTTCCACTCGAGACCACTCCAGTGGTTAATACGGCCGTTCCAAAAAGACATAGCCAAAAAGAGGGACAGGCCTATGCGCATATCCCAGAAGGCAAAGCAGATCCTACGTTGGTGGGCTCGCCTGTCAAACCTACAGAAGGCAAGTCAATACATTCACGACGAGCCATTACAACTGTTTACAGATGCCAGTCTGGAGGGATGGGGAGCCACCCTCAACAGACACATAACCCAAGGTCGTTGGTCCCCAGCCAAGACCAAACTTCACATCAATTTACTAGAAATGAGAGCGGTCAAACTAGCTCTACTCAAGTTCTCGTCAGTCCTCTGAGGTCATCATGTCCTCGTGAGGACTGACAATACCACGACCAAAGCACACATAAACAAGCAGGGAGGGACCAGATCCTCCTCCCTACATCTGGAGGCGGTAGCATTATTCACATGGGCACAGGTACACCTCAAGTCAATACGGGCAGAGCATATAAAAGGGGCCCTCAACGTCCAGGCGGACTGGCTAAGCCGCCAGACCGTAGATGAGGGAGAGTGGTCACTAGATCAAGATGCCTTTCAGCAAATTACCACCAAATTTGGCGCACCTCAGGTAGACTTGTTCGCCTCAGACGCAAACAGCAGGTTACCAAGATTCTTCACAAGGTACTTCCATCCGAACCCGGAGGGAATGGATGCTCTGACCAGCCCATGGCCCAAAGGCCTTCTGTATGCCTTCCCGCCCTTACCCATTCTACCCAAAGTCCTAAGAAAAATTTTTCAGGAGAAGGCCAGCGTCATACTAATAGCTCCCTTTTGGCCCCACAGACCGTGGTTTGCAACTCTTCAACAGTTGTCAGTCCAGAAACCATGGAGGATTCCAACTCACTGGGGAACTCTCCGTCAGGGGCCATTAGTTCACCCAGACCCCACATGGTTTTGTTTAACCGCCTGGCACTTGAAAGGGGACTCCTGTTAGACAAGGGTTAGTCTCAGGAG
This sequence comes from Euleptes europaea, assembly GCF_029931775.1. Classification (NCBI taxonomy): domain Eukaryota; kingdom Metazoa; phylum Chordata; class Lepidosauria; order Squamata; family Sphaerodactylidae; genus Euleptes; species Euleptes europaea. Next base: position 63,101,105 of record NC_079318.1, read on the forward strand.
GTCGCAGCCACCATTATGGAGGCGTGGCGTCCAGCCACCCGACGAATCTACAACGCCTCATGGAAGGCATTTGTACGTTGGGCGAGAAGGAAAAAAGTCGATCCCTTACATCCAGGGATACAAAAAATCCTAGAATTCCTACAGGAGGGAGTACGCTTAAAGCTTTCAGCTTCCACCTTGAAAAGACAAATAGCGGCAATAACCACAGTAATCCCTGTCACAGAAGGGGTCCCTACATCTAGACCCAGCCTTTCTCAAAGGAGTTTCTCAAACACAACCACTGGTTGTACATCATTTCCCCTCATGGAGCCTCAACCTAGTGCTGAACGCACTCACCGCTGCTCCCTTCGAGCCTCTCCCATCAGTGCCCCTCAAATATCTTCGGATTAAGGTTTGTTCTTGGTTGCTATCAGCTCGGCTAGGCAGGTGTCGGAAATTAGAGCCCTATCCATCAGAGAGCTCCTCTGTGTGTTTCACAGAGATAAGGTGGTCCTGAGACCAGATCCGACCTTCCGTCTAAAAGTGAATTCGCCATTCCACAAATCGCAGGAAATAAATTTACCATCCTTTTGTCCAAAACCATCTTGTTCTAAGGAACGCGCCTGGCATTCCTTGGACCTTAGGAGAGCGATACGCACATTCATCAGTAGAGCAGCCGATATCAGACAATCGAACTATATGTTCATAGGCATCAACAGTCCCACTAAGGCAGGGGTGGGGAACCTCAGGCCCGGGGGCCATATGCGCCCCCGAGGACATTTTTTGTGGCCCTCAGGAGCTCTGGGACCCTGCTGCAGAGGCGGGGCGCAGGCCGGCCCTCCCAGAGGGTGTTCCTGGCACCACGGCTTACAGCGGCGCTGCGGCGCCCTTTGGACCTCCTCTCGCCGACTGTCTGCTGTTGAGCAGCGAGAGGGAGGGGGAAAGAGGCTGGCGGCTCCCGGCGGCAGAGCATGCATGCAGGAGCCGATTGGGCTTTGGGGGGCCCTTTTGTGGACTCTGGGGAGGAGAGGGCATGGAGACTGGGGCCCGGTCGCGCGGGGCTCTGTGTGCCGCCGGGTGTGTGTGGGCAGGGGAGGCTAGGGCCCGGTCGCGTGGGGCCAACGGGTGTGTGTGGGGGGGAGGCTTTTCTCTCTTTTCTTCCTCTTTTTCTGTCACTCTTTCTCCTTTCTCTCCCTCTTTTTCTGTCTCTTGTCTTTGTCTCCCTCCGTCCTTTTCTTTGTCTCCCTCCGTCCTTTTCTTTCTTTCTCCCTCTCTCTCCATTTCTTTCTCCCTTTCTCTCCCTTTCTCCCTCCCTCCCTTTTCCTCTTTCTGTTTTCCTTCCTCCCTTACCGATCAACTGTGGGCTGCGCCTCCCTGGCACCTCGTTTGCTCGGGCCCACTGCTGGCTGCCCTTCCATCTGGGAGGGGGGAGGGGGGCACCCCGCAGGCCTTCTCTGTGTGGCCTCCCCTGAGGTTGCCAACCTCCAGGTGGTGGCTGGAGACCTGGCAACCCTCACCTCTTCCCCCCCCACCGGGAGATCTACACCTGGTATGGCCCCTGAATGATGTCATAAATGTGCAAATGGCCCTTGGCAGGAAAAAGGTTCCCCACCCCTGCACTAAGGGAAAACGGATGTCCACAGCAGCAATTAGTTACACTCTTAAACATTGCATCATAGAAGCATACAAAGGCCAGTGGGACTACAGTACCAGATGGCATTACAGCTCACTCTCTGCGTAGTGCAGCCACAACCGTAGCCTTTAACAGGCAAGCACCACTAGAAGAAATTTGTAAGGCCGCCACATGGTGTACAATTTCTACCTTTATTAAACATTACAAGATCAACACATGGTCCTCTGCACAAGCAGCCTTCGGCCGGAGGGTCTTGCAGCATGTGGTTGAAGAAGGTTCCTAACCCACCCATTTGGAAGCTCTTGAAGGTCCCACTGCTCAAGACGCCCTTGCCTCAGAGGAGAACGGAGCCTTGATTACTTACCGTGAAGGCTCCTTCTCTCCTGAGGCGAAGGGCGTCTTGCCCACCCTGGGCAAAGAATTGAAAGAATACCAAACCTTCTAATAGTGATTTGTTCAGTATGCATACACAAGGACGAATGTCGTCCACAGGTTGAGCAAACTAAGGTTTCTTTAGTTCTCCCTTTACTCTGTTGCTGTTGTTGGTATTATTAATGTTCTCAGTTTTCAATTCTCATTCCTGTCCATTGAGCTAGGCAAGCCGGTAACTGGGCTTCTGCAGGCTGTTTTCCCACCAGGGGGACAGGAAGTTAGATTATAATCCTGCCTTCCCCGGATGGAACAAGGAAAACAACCCACTGCTCAAGACGCCCTTCGCCTCAGGAGAGAAGGAGCCTTCACGGTAAGTAATCAAGGCTCCGTTCTCATATGTCTCATCCAATGCTGTTCTGGAGAGTCTGCCAATCTTTAGGAATAGGTTTTCAGAAGGCTGCAGAGGTGGCCTGGAAAGCACCTTTCAGGAAGAGGTGCTCATGGTTTATTGGATCTAAGCTTCTGTTTCAGAGCCCAGCTAATAAAATCTCTTCCTTCTGTTTGCTACAGTGTTTGTGGCCTCTGTTTTCAACTTTTATTCTTTTTATTTTCTCAACCTCCAGCACCTAAGTTATATTGGTTCTGCAGTTTTGTAGCTACATTTCTAATGCTGGGTTTATTTGTAATTATTTAAATTTAAATATATTTTTAATTTAAATTGAACTATCAGCACATTTAGGAAATCTTTATGTGCCATGCTATACCAGAGGTATTTCATTATCTTAAAGTATGGATTTTTTTTTAATTTGGAGGATGATTTAGTCACATGATCCCCAGTTTGCAATCTGTAGTGGTGCGTTACAGTCCTAATTTTCCTTATCTCTTTCCATTCACTTGTTTTGCTCTGATTTTCTAATTTGTCACAAAGTTAAATTTCAGAAGGTTTGTTTAGGAGTCATAGGAACTGTCAGAAATTTCTTCATAATTTATTTGAACTTTTCTATCCTACCTTATCTCCTTGGACTCAAGGACCAGAAATTTTAAAGATTCTAACAAAATGTCCTAGCCAGTCATGTAACTAAGCATTTGTATAATCTGCATTTAGTCTTTCCTGTGATGACCTTTAGAACTGTAGTGAGAACATTAAGATGGAATCTTTTATGTTGAATGTAGGTTCAGATGCAGGTGCACCCTAAACTGTCATCTGCTGAAGATGCTCTGCAGTATGTTGAAGAGTTAATTCTACAGTTGTTAAATATGCTGTGCCAAGCTCAACCAAGAAGCGTCCTTGATGTTGAGGTACAACTAGTATTTATTAATAGATCATTCCGAGCTTTGTAGTCGGGTTTTTAAAATGATCCAGAACATCTGATTTTTTTGTTTTGCTGAATACATGCTAATCATATTCTAAGCTGTAATTCCTCTTTTCTTCATAGGATCGCGTACAAAAAAGTTTCCCCCATCCTATTGATAAGTGGGCAATAGCGGATGCTCAGTCTGCAATTGAAAAGAGGAAGCGAAGAAATCCATTATTCCTCCCAGTAGAAAAAATTCACCCTTTGTTAAAAGTAAGTGCTATTGCATAATGTGTTGCACAATTATCAAAATTTACCCGTGTGTTTGTTCCTGATCAAGACCCTTAGAACAGAAACTTGTTTGTTTTTTTAAGTTAAAGAAAACCTTGATCCATCTAGATTGTATCTAGGCATTCCGTCATCACAATTACTTATGGTTCTAACCATAGATCCAGGCTTTTCAGATGGGTTTTAGGCAGCCAGCCAAATTTTGGACTGCCACAAACCTCCTCTGACAAGGAAGGGGAGCCTTGTCTCTGATTTGACACTGAGCTTGTATTTGGAGTTACCTACTGGTCTATCAAGTTCTTTTTCATAGAAACAGAGCTGGAAGGGACCCCAAGGGTCATCTACTGCAACTCCCTGCACAACACAGGAAATTCACAACTATTCCCCCACTAGTGACCCCTGCTCTATGCCCAGATGAAAGCAGAAAACCTCTAGGATCCCTGGTCAATCTAGCTTGGAGGAAAATTCCTTCCTGACCCCAAAGGCCCAGGACAGATCCCTGAGGCACACAACTTGTCACTCTTTTCCAAGACGATGAGGAACCATTAACAAGCATTCTTTGGGCGTGATGTGTCAACCAGTCTCAAATTGGCCTAACAGTAACAGGATCCAAACCACATTTTACCAACTTGTCAACAAGAATATCACATGGAACCTTATCAAAAGCCTTACTTATCAAAAGCCTCTCCACCTACACTGGCTCCCAGTTTTTCTTCTGGTCCCAATTAAAGGTGCTGTGTATCACTTGGGGCCAGCATACTTTAAGGGCTACCGGCTCGCAAAGGAACCTGCCCAACCACTGTGGTCATCTTCAGAGTAGGCTGATTCAGTATAAGGCAGGTTCATGTGCTTTCATTTGCCAAATCTCCCTGGGGAAGAGACTCCATAATTTTGGTGCCATGTCCGAGAGGATCCTTTCCCTGGCCCAACCAATACACCGCTTTAAAGGTCAATGCCAGCCTCTTGCATTATTGCTTTGTCCCTTTCTATCATTGTATTCCTCCATCAGGCAAAGACTTTGCTGTTTTGTCTGTCATACCCTCACTGACCCTCCTTTCCCATTCATGGGTCTGTGTTTGCGTTAATTGTTTTTAATGGTTCTGTGTATATCTATATGTGTGCTTAACTTGTTTTTTAATGTTTTTACTGTTTGCCACCTTGAGGACCATAAGTGGGAGAAAAGGTGGCCTAGAAATGTTCTGAATAAATAATTGTTCTCGCTCAGAGGGAGAAGGGCATCTTCATTATGGGTGTTTCCTTTTCCTCTTATCTCGGGAGGCAGGAACCAAATATTTAAATTTTTCTGACCTCTGAGGGTAAACGCCCCCTTGTGATCAGTTCTATTTCCTGCCTTGAACGGGAGAGCAGCCTTCTAGCAGCTCTCTGCTACAGAAATAATAGAGAAACCTTAACCTTACTTATTAGACCTAAAAATATTCTTATTTTAACAAACCTAAACTTAACCTAACTAATCTACTACTCAATTCTATTTACTGTCTTAATTTTCTGCCTATTCTCCTCAGAAGGGTCTTTTCCCGCCAAAAAATAAAAATAAAAAATGGCGGATCGGCATCAGGACAGCTATATAGCGCCTGCCAATTTAGACCCTAGCCTGCTAGTGGCCTTACCACTACAATTAGATGAACCCTTGGACAGTCACTCTGGTGACCTGAGGACCAAAACTCAAAAGGGAAAGGCAAAAGCGGCAAGAACGGCGCAGGCAAGTACAAACGGCTTGGCTCGACCGCTAACAAGCGCGCCAAATGCCTGCTGCAAAACGCACGCTGCTCTGCCGCGCCTGAAAGACGCGACTGCCAGATCGCAACAGAAAGCGGCCGGGAGAAAACAGCGGCGGTAGCCGCTCCTCCCACACAGCATGAACGGGGGAAATGAAGGAGGCTGGCGGCTCGCCTTTTTGCCTCGCCCGCCGTGCTCCGTCCTTAGGCGGCTCGCCTATTGTTATTCAAGGACGGGAAGCAGCGGGAAGCAGCCAGGAGAACACAGCGGCTATAGCCACTTCTCCCACACTGCACAAACGGGGAAAATGAAGGAGGCTGGCGGCTCGCCTTTTTGCCTCGCAATGCTCCGTCCTCAGGCGGCTCGCCTATTATTATTCAAGGACGGGAAGCATCAACGGAGACATCGACTGCCGGTAAGGTGACTTCGCCCCCCCCCCTCATAGATGCAGCCTGTTTTACTCCTGTAAGAGCAGAGCTCTCCGCCCTGATTAAAAACGCCTTCTCAGATGGCTTAAGGGCAGTACAACCTCCTTATCCTGCCCCATCCATACAGGGATCGTAGGGATCACACCCTCCAGCACCACAAACAGTAATCTGATTGCTAAAAGGGCAGAATATCAGCCAAAGCAGGGGAACGACTGTGGCTCAGTGGCAGAGCGTCGGATTGGCATGCAGAGGGCCAATTCTGGTAGTAGGTGATGTGGAAGACCTCTGCCTGAGATCCTGGTGAGCCAATCACCAGTCCAAGTAGTACCAAGAGAGTACGTGCTGGCCAGCCTAAGCAGCGCTGAAAGCTAATTCACGGTTACAAAATTGCCAATTGGTACCCAGACTGTCTATAGTATTTAACGCAGAAGATTTCCTTCTGCATTGGCATAAAAACCTAGCTACTCTTGATCTCTCAGAGGACTCAGAGTGGGAGAAAAGACTCCAGATAGGTTTGTGCCAGCGCTTGATTATTTCTAACTCTGTTGAAAGCAGAGCGGGAGAAACCAATGGCACCCATACAATGCTCCACAGCCTCTAGGAAGCCTTTATAGTTGGTTTATCGGTGCTTCTAAAATTCTAAAAGTGCCTTCAGTAGAATCACCTGTCACTGCCTTCACTCCTTCAACCTTGTTACATGGCCTTGCCATGATTAGGGACCCTACAGATAGGAAGGCAGAGTTAGCAGGCATAAATGCTCAGAGGCCTTGGCACTCACTATCAAGCGCTTCTATCACATCTGCCCTAGTATACAGAGCGGCAATAATTTGGACTAGGAAGTTATATCAACTTTTTCCACAGGAAGAAAGAAACGCCTTTACAGGAGTACCCATGTTTTTTGAGAGTGGTATTCTTTCTAACTGATTCGAACTTCGATACCATGCCATATGCAGCTAGGACACTAGCCGCAGCATCAGATGCCAGAAGGGCATCCATGTTTTTTTTGAGAGTGGTATCCTTCCAGCTGATTCTACCTTAGATACCATGTCATCCATGTTTTCGAGAGTGGTATTCTTTCTAGCTGATTCCTCCTTAGATAACATGTCATATGCAGCTAGAACACTAGCCACAGCCTCAGCTGCCAGAAAGGCTCTCTGGGTACGCCCCTGGCAAGCGGAGTATATAGATCAAAATTGGTTATTATGGGCTTCCTGTATCAGGGAAAGACCTTGCTTGGAGACAATTTGGTCCCCATATCAGTGGAGACCAAAGACAAGTTTCTACGCAAGGAATCCAAGGGATCACTCCCTCTATGTCCTTTCGTGCATACCACATATTTCAAAGATACAGACCTGATCAACCTAGAAACCACCGGAACCAGAATCGCAGCTCCTTTAGTAAAGGAGGACGATTCAATAAATCTCCAAAATCCTCCACCTTCCAGGGCAATAAAGGGGATAAACCCGACCGCCCAACCAAACAGTGACGCCAGCCACCAGTCAGTGGAAGGCAGGCTCAGCCTATTACACCGTCAGTGGTCACCTCCCAACCAGGCCTCTGGGTCACAAACATTATCTCACAAGGCTATCAGATAGAGTTTTTCTTACACTCCTTCACATCGACTAGTAATATCTCCAACATTCCCCCCCCCCAAAAAAAAAAAAAAAATCCATAGAACTTCAGAGGCCTCTTGGACATCAAGGCGATGGAGCCAGTCTCACCATTAGAGCATACATTGGGAGTCTATTCAGTATTCTTTACTGTTCCCAACAAAGGCGGCGGATGGAAAGCCATCCTAGACCTCAAGTTTCTGAACAGATTATCCCATTAAAGCGCTTCAGGATGGAGACACTAAAGTCAGTCACACAGGTCCTCAGGGAAAAGCATTTTCTTACATTCTAATACACCCGGCACATTGTTGTTTCCTTCGGTTCCCATACAAGGGACACCTCTTCCAATTCAGGGCCTTACGATTCGGGTTATCATCGCCCCTCCTCGAGTATTCACCAAAGTTCTGGACACACCAGTCACATCTCTGCGCGAGGAGGGCGTGAGAATGCACCCTTCTCAGACGACATTCTGATTTGCGCAAGCTCAAACTAGCAGAGCATAGATCATTCAGAGAGAGTTCTAAAGAGGTTAACAGAACACTGGTCATAATCAACTTCAGAAAGACCCACTTAGTTCCATCCCAACGATTGAGAGAGATGGGGGATGGACATAGACACACTGACAAACTCCTTATACCTTCCAGTGGACAAAAATCCACAACATTTCATCTCTAGCAAAGAAAGCGATTAATTCCCGGTCGCCTTCTCTAATGTCCCTGACCAAACTGAAGGGTCACATGTCTGCATGCATTCCCGCAGTTCAAGGGGCACGCTTACGAGCAAGACCTCTTCAATGGTTCTTAAGGCCGTACCAAAGAGACATACCAAGGAAGAAGTGACAGAAATCTCATCCTGACCGATGAAGTCAGATCAAGACTAGTATGATGGTTTCAGTCTCAGAATTTGACGAAAGGAAGTTGGTATCTCCGTCCAACACCAATTCAAATCTTCACGGACGCGTGTCTATCAGGTTGGGAAGCCACACTCAAGGGACAATGGCTCAAGCAACATGGACTATCAAGAACAGAATCTTCACATCAGTGCCCTAGAAATCAGGACGATCCTCAGAAGCGACTACATTTTTCCTTGGGCCGAGTCCAACCTCTCATCAAAATCAGCAGAACATATTCAGGGCACAGTCAACATACAAGCAGACTGGCTCAGCAGACAGGACATCAGCGAGGCAGAATGGTCTCTACATCCAGAGGTCTTTCAACTTATTACTCAGAGATTCGGCACGCCACAGATTCATCTGTTTGCATCCAGCATCATCCACCAGCTGCCAAGGTACTATTCCATGTACCGTCAACAGGGGGCAGAACAAATGGACCTCTTAATGTCACCAGGGCCACACGACCTACTGTACGGGTCCCCCCCTCCCTCCAAGGGTATTGAGAAAGGTACGACTTCAAAAAGCATCAGTCAGATTCATAGCTCCATATTGGCTGCGATGACCGTGGTTCCCATCTATAATTCAGATGTCCATACAGAACCATTGGAGACTTCCAGACAGACAAGATCTCCCTCTACAAGACCCAATATGCCATCCCAATCCAGGGTGGTACAAACTGACCGCACGGGCACTGAAAGGAGATGACTTATAGCCCTAGGTTATAGCCCGGTGGCCGTCACTACCATATTGACAACAAGGAAGCCATCAGGAGGGACAGAGCTTAGGGCTAGCTACCTGCACTCTACAAAGGCAACTGGCATCTATAGCTACCATAGTACCCAAGGTATCTGGATACCGCTTAACCAAACACCATCACATAAAAGCCTTTTTAAGGGGCGTCAGTTATTTAGCTCCTCCTGTTAGACACAGGTTCACAACTAGAGCCTGCACACAGCTTTGACAGCACTCACACAACTACCATTCGAACCAATCACTGAGATAGGACAAAATGTAGCTGCAAGTTTCACAGGGAGCAGGACATAGTGCTTACATCTTCTGCACTAACCCCAAGAATCCTAAGGAGAAGGCCTGGCACTAGCTAGACCTAAGAAGGGCACTACCTGTTTACATTTATCTTACTAAAATTATTAGGAACTCTGACTCCTTATTCGTTCATATCTCACCACCTGACAAGGGCAAGCATATGTCCAAGGCATCCATTAGTAGGACCATCACCTTATACATAACACAGGCTTATAGAATAAGTAACCTACCTGCTCCTGCGGGCGTTACTGCCCACTTGGGAAGAAGTGCGGCTACTTCAGCAGCCTTCGACTGCCGTGCTTTATGGAAGAGATATGTAAGGCTGCAACTTGGTCCTCGGTGTCCACATTTGTGAGACACTACAAATTAGATCTATACTTGTCAGCAGATGCCGCCTTAGGCAGACGAGTACTGCAAAGTATACTTCAGGACGTCTAACCCTCCCAAGGGCGGGGGACAGCTCTTGTATGTCCCATAATGAAGATGCCCTTCTCCCTCTGAGCGAGAAAGAGCCTTGGCTACTTACCGTGAAGGCTTCTTCTGCTCAGAGGGACGAAGGGCATCTTGCCCGCCCAGACGTCAGTAAAATATAAATAAAACAAATAAAATAAAATTACAGGTAATCATGGTTACATCTAACTTCCAGTTGACATTCAATTCAAGTTAAACGCTGTTTGTTGGTTCATGACTTATAGTTATCCTAAAGGTTCATCGTTAATGTTTATTAGGAACTTATTTCTTGTATAGAATTATAACTAACATGTTTCTTCAGTCTATCTTAAATATATAAGGCTCGGAAAGTCTTTAACTGATCACAAGGGGGCGTTTACCCTCAGAGGTCAGAAAAATTTAAATATTTGGTTCCTGCCTCCCGAGATAAGAGGAAAAGGAAACACCCATAATGAAGATGCCCTTCGTCCCTCTGAGCAGAAGAAGCCTTCACGGTAAGTAGCCAAGGCTCTTTTTTAAAAGCTCAGTATTGACTAATATCAGCCCTCCAGGGTCTTGGTAGGGGACTTCCACGTTACCTTCTACCTGATCCTTTTAACTGGAGATGCAGGGGACCTTTTGCATGCCAAGCCAATGCTCCATCACTGAGTCATGGCCCCTTCCAGTTCACAGACTCCAGCAGTTGGATTCAGTGGAAGAACTCTGTGAATAGAAAAGGTTGTAAATTTTGCTGAGTCTCTTCCCTCTCCCCCCGCCCCCAAGCTGCCAACCACTATCATGCTGTTCTTTAGGGTTCCTTGTCCCTTGTAGAGCAGCATTTTGGGCTTCAGTAGAGAAGAGGCAAAAAATTCATGCTTCACTGATAGAAATTCCTTCTGTCTGTGGAAGTCTTCAGTGGATCCAGGCCCAGGTGTTTAGCTGTTTAGCAAGCCAGACATCTGGGATTTTCAAAAACCTGGGGAATCACTCTCTTGAGACTTTCTTGTATCTTTTTTCATCACATAAAACAATAACTGTTGTGTGAGTTGACTGAGAAGTAGTGGCAAGATTGAATGTTCTTAAGAAAAGTGAAAAATACTTTTGGACAGTTAAGGCAGGAAAAAAGGCTAGAGAGTTTAGAGGCTGCAAGTCCCTTGGAGGGCAATATGTGGACAGGGCATCTGCCTTGTATTTTTACCTTGGTGACTGCAGGCACTTTATTGCTATTGAGTGATTTAAGCTTGCAAGGCTATGCACATTTACCAAAGAGTAAGCGCCTTTGAGCTCATTTAGCCTTCCTTCGGAGTAAACATGTCAACTGTCAGTTGTGTAATATGACATTTCACTGCATGTCAAATGCTGTAAATTCCCATAACTGTGCCCAAAAAAGAAGGGAAATTTGTCCTTACAATAAAGTGCTACTAGTTTAATGAATTATGTGTATCATGCAGTGAAGGATCTAATGTGGTTTTAAATCAAATGCCTTTACTTATCCTATGCTGATGTATTAATAATGGCCTAGCCACAGTGATCCATGCAGTGGTTACCTCTAGACTAGACTACTGTAACTCGCTCTATGCAGGGCTACAATTGAGACTGCACCAAAAACTGCAACTTGTCCAGAATGAGGTGGCGCTGGTCTTGACAGGGATACCAGGGAAAGCTGATATCCAACCAGTGCTTCACCAGCTGCACTGGCTCCAGATCGAATTCCAAATCAGATTCAAGGTTTTGGTGTTAACCTTCTAAGCCCTAAACAGTCTGGGACCAGTGTATCTTCAGGACCATTCCTCCCTGTATACCCCTCAGAGAGCGTTAAAATCAGCAGGAAATAATCTATTAGTGATTCCTGGCTCTAAGAATGTTCAGCTGTCCTCAACCAGAGCCAGGGCATTTTTAGCCCTTGCTCCAGCCTGGTGGAACTCTCTGTCAAATTAGACTTGTGCCCTGAGGGACTTGGCCCAGTTCTGCAGGGCTTGCAAGACAGAGATGTTCTGCCAGGTTTATGGTTGAGGACAGTGATGGTGCTACATCTTTAAACTGGCCTCCCTCCCCCCTCCTCCCCCCATTGAAATTTCTGTTCTATTCTAAATAGCTAACTTATATTGTGTGATATTAAAAGAATTGCTTGCTGTAGCACTAGTAAATTCATTTGAGCTACACAGTTGTTGTTAATCCTGTTGAACATCTCTTAAAAACCAGAACCTGCTTCACTACTCTTGATTTAATAGGCTTATCGATGTTTATAAGTATGCATTTTTTTTTAGTTTTTAACATTAAACAATCATTTTCCCTCTCCCTCTCCCTCTCTCTCATTTTCAGGAAGTTCTAGGTTATAAAGTTGACCACCAAGTGTCTGTTTACATAGTGGCAGTATTAGAATACATTTCTGCAGATATCTTAAAGTTGGTTGGGAATTATGTTCGAAATATAAGACATTATGAAATTACAAAACAAGATATTAAAGTGGCAATGTGTGCTGATAAGGTAGGTATCATTGATATTTGTAATTACTAAATACTGCTCTATTCAAAGAATAGTAAAACATCACTATGTAAGCTAAGCATTTTTACTTGTGTTCTGCTGGAGTTATTCCCTAGTATTCCAAGCTTTCTACTTCCAGGGAAGCCTTCCTATGTTTCATATTACTATTGCATACACTTTTAGTGGTCCAGGTCTGAGGAACCTCCCAGGCATTACAGTGTATTTAACAGGCATTTCAATAAATACCCTCTCAATGGTCTGAGATGCAAGATTGCCAGTGCTGTTAATTGCTGTCTAAAGAATACTGATCAATGCTTACAATAATAGTACAGATTTAGCCAAGAAGAGCATTCCAGGTTCTGATCTAATTGTCCTCAGCAAAATCGGAAATCTTTTGATAACTTTTTTTTTTTTTGCAACACACAATTTTAGATTACTGTGCTAATTTTAAAGCATTCTGGTGAATGCCTTCTTGTTTTAGTCATTGTTTCCTTACATTGCTCTTTAAATCATTGAGCTAAGAGAATAAAACAGAATAAATATTTTAATTAATTAAATAAAATTATTTCTATACATTCACATTCTCATAGTGTAGTACTTTGTATAAATCAGTAATTGTTCAGTAGCATTATACCTGGATGTTTGCTATGCATTTTGGAATTCTGAAGCAAGTTGTTTCTTTGTAATATGAGATTAAGCTTTCCTTCTTCCCTTTCTGGTTACTATACAAGGTGCTGTTAATGGCTGCATTAGTAGATTAAGCAATCCGTGCTTGGGTATATAACTGCCAATTGTTCCCGGAGGCTTTATTCTCTTTATGTCAGATAAAATATATAATTTTTAAGATGATATACCATTCAATTTTACTTTGTTTTAACATGGCTAACAATTGTTTTGATTTTGCCGATATTCTTTTACAATGCACATTTTTTTCAATTGTAAATAACTGACTTTAACCACCTTTATTTAAACAGGTGTTGATGGATATGTTTCATCAGGATGTAGAAGATATTAGTACACTGACTTTGTCTGATGAAGAACCCTCTACTTCAGGGGAACAAACCTACTATGATCTTGTAAAATCATTCATGGCAGAGGTTCGACAGTATATAAGGGAGCTAAATCTCATAATAAAAGTTTTTAGAGAGCCTTTTATTACAAATATCAAACTGTTTTCAGGTCATGTAAGTATCAAAGTCTTTTTGATAGTTTCAAAACTTTTGGTTTTGTATTTGGAATAATACATATAGTAAGAGACAGAATAGTCAGAGACCTGTGTTTTCTGATGTTCCTCTAATCTGTCCAGTTTTCCATGGTTAATTTAGTATTTTAGTACCTAAAATTCAAAACACGTAATCATTGTGGAAAGCGCAGCACAAAAGTGGGAGGAGTACTCATAGTGTTATGAAAGTGCTCAAGCTATAATGCAATGAAACATTTTGTTACCAGATTAGTTGTGCAGAGTACAGTCATTTGCTCTTTCTGCTTCTCCAGCGACTTGCTGCAATATTTATTTGTGCTTTAGTTGCACAAATACGATGTAATATATACATAGGCATAGACACTATATTTTCACAACAAACATTTCCCAAATTATTTGCAATTGTGACACATCACATTCTTTCTTGAAATTTGTCAGTTTGATTAGGAGAAAGATTTCCTTACATTTCAGAATCCACTCATCAACTGTAGGACTTAAGTCTGATTTCCAGTATCTTGCAAATACTAGTCTAGGAGCTGTCAACAGATGTGCAATTCCATTTGTCTTTTGGAAAAATGGCTGTGTAGCTTAGTAGCATGACCTTATTGCTAGCCGTGATTGTGATTTGTCCTTTATTTCGTGTATTTAAAATGTCTTCAGGTTCACAACTCTGCCAGTTACCATTTATGAACCCTTTTTTGCAGGATGTGGAAAATATATTTAGTCGAATATCAGATATTCATGAACTCAGTGTGAAGTTGTTGGGCCATATTGAAGACACAGTAGAAATGACAGATGAAGGCAGTCCCCATCCCTTAGTAGGAAGCTGTTTTGAAGACTTAGCTGAGGTAAGTAATATCCCTTGTCCTACTGGCCGTATTCTGTATCATCCTGATAAGTGTTAAGTGTGTTAAACATTACCTGCTCTATCAACAGTTTTTGCTGGCTAAAAACAGTTGAATTGCCCAAGCTGTGAGTGTTTGGTTACTTGTTAGATACCAGTTACTCTACGCATGAAGATTAATTGCAAAAACTGTGTTTTGCTACAAAGCTGTTGTTGTATAATGCTTTCTCAAAGACCTGATACAGGCATAATGCTGCCAGACTCTTTTCTGCAGGACAGATTGCCCCCACCCTTCCCTTGTTGACTTTAATAATGGTTTAGCATTGGATCTGTGCTAGCCCTAGCCATGGTTAGGGCTGAGCAGCAGCTGAAGGGAATTTATAAACCCGCTTAAATGGGAACCTGGTTAATGTCTGGTGCCCGTGAAATTCTAAATCATAATTATAAGGGCAGGAGGGGATTTATGCTGGTGGATGGAGCAGGGGAAAATGTGCCTGTCTTTGTGTTGCTTTCAGTCCTGTTTAAAAAACTGGAAGTGTTATGTCTGCATTGTCTTTATATTTTGTAATCTGTTTTGAGTCTCAGTGAGAAAGGAAGGCTATAAATGAAGTAAGTCAGGTTATAGTAACCACAGACTAGCTAGCATCTTCTTCTTACCTTCTCTTCCATCCATCATCATGGGGAAAAGGTTGAAGAGATGAAGTCCAATAAAGTGCCTTCATAGTCAGATTTGTTATCTGAGGATGCAAGTAAAAATGTTTTAAGACCTCCTTCCTGAAAGCTCATGTGATTTTGATAATTCAAGGGTATTCTTATTTTCTGAGAGTATGGCCAAGTGCATGTTATACAAACCAGATATTCCAATCATACCGTATGGGCATAGGAATTTGCCGTGGAGCGCATGTGTTCCCACCATCTTCCCCTTCATTGGAAGGCTGCTTTTGGAAGCAAGGTGCTAACTGTAGTTCACCTGTTCAGACCTCAATGCATACTACAGACAGAGAAAACCAGGAAAAACATGGAGAAGGAAGCCTGTTCTAGAATGCAAATGGAGCTGTTAAGCCTGCTACACATTCCTGAATCTCCAGACTTTGGTTTGGAAGAATCAGGTTTCTGATATCTTGGGGGCGGGGGGGGGGGGTTTCAAAGAACTACAAAGTAGAGCCTAGTATTGTATGGGCTTTTCAATGGAATATTTGATTTTTTTTGGTTGAGTGTCATATTTTTAGTAGATACTTTGAACAGTGTGGCATTAAAAGGTTTATTCTGTAATCCTTTAGGAGCTAGCATTTGATCCTTACGAATCGTACACTCAAGATATTTTACGGACTGGTTTTCATGACCATTTTCTTAGCCAGTTATCAAAGCCTGGAGCAGCATTCTATTTACAGGTATGTTAATTAATAGAATCAATAGTACAAGTGTTGTGTTAACATGATTGTAAGACTAAAACAGCTTTTGTTTCCAGTCAATAGGAGATGGTTTTAAGGAAGCTGTTCAGTATGTTTTGCCCAGGCTGCTTCTGGTTCCTGTTTACCATTGCCTTCACTATTTTGAACTTTTAAAGGTAAGAAAAAAATGCATCTTATATTATTAAAGACTAAATGTTAATATTCAGTATGTAATATTTTAATAACTTGTCAATTTTAATTGGACCACCGGTGGACCACCAGCACAAATAAAAACCTCTCCACTGCTTTTCATGGTTTTAATCTTGTGTATATGGAAGAAGGAGAAGGGGAAATTTTGCCTCCTCCTCATCTTAGTTCAGTACCCCAGCCCATGTTAATCCATATGAGTCATACAACCCCAGGAGTTAATTTTCTGAGGGTCAGAAAGTTTGTGAATGGGAGCATGGCAAAAATCCCTTTTGTCAGCATGTTCCACTGATGGGTCACTAGATTGATCTCTGTATTTTCTTAACTCTTGGTACTGATCGTATTGATTTTATTTATTCATCTTATAATAATAATAATACTTTGTATTTGTATAAAGTACTTAAGACATTAACTTGTAATCCATACAGCAGCCTTATAAAACAAATCACTATTCTCATATTTCAGATATGATAGGGTGAGTGTCTTGTCTGTGGTCACTTGGAGAGCAAGTCTGCTCTTAAAGTCAGTCTTCTGTTATTCAGTGGGACACTCCCAGGAAAAAAGACCTTAGGAGTGCAGCCTTAGTGAATTTATTGGAGAGCCTAGATTCAGACTGGGGACTTCCTGATTACTTGTTCCTTTACTGTGCTTTTGCAGTTACCTTACTTAAACATTAGATGGTGGTAGTATGCAACATATAGTATCACTGATTTAAGGAAGTCTTGAAGAGGCTTACAAATAGAAAAGTCAGAATAAAAACACCATAAAATGAATTTAAACAATAAAGTGACAAGCTACAGAGTAAGGTGAGAGATGATGTAAAAGCAGGTTATCCCCCAAAAGAACACAAAATTACAGCCAGCAAAATAAAATAAAAAAATTGTCAGGAGGCAGTAATGAAAATTCTTAGCATTAAAGCAAGAGCACAGCACTACACCATTGAGTAAATAAAAACATTTTTGCCTGGTGTAAAACACAACAAACAAGGCACTAGAGTGTAACAACGGGGTGTGCATGTGTTCAAATACCAGACTTCAAAGATAAAAGAAGGAATACTGTTGAGGAAGGAAGCTTAGACAAAATAAAAGGGTTCAGAAAAATATTTTCCTGTTAGCTGAAATAGGTGTGGCGGAAGTTGGTTATTACTTGACATGTCTGTTACAGGCTGGGTTGATGAGCTGCAATTGGTTGTATAGCTGGATTGAGAGGACATTTTTGCAGCTGACAGGAGAGACCTGGGTAAAGAAACAGCCAAGGAAACTATGTGTGGTTTATTCACAGTGGGTAGCCGTGTTAGTCTGTCTGCAGTAGTAGAAAAGAGCAAGAGTCCAGTAGCACCTTAAAGACTAACAAAAATATTTTCTGGCAGGGTATGAGCTTTCGTGAGCCACAGCTCACTTCTTCAGATACAGCTAGAATGTGAATCCATCTGTCTTTAAGTAGAGGAGAGTGAATTCAGACAAGCATTAGTATGTAAATGTTAACAGTATGTAAATGTGAATAGCCTGCGTGATGGGATTAGGTGTGGTATGCAGAAGAGTCTGTGATGTCCAGGGGAGAGATGGGTGTGGAGAAATCAGCATTGGTAATGGGCCATGAATGCAAGGTCTTTATTCAGCCCAGGTAAATGCACTGACTTTAGTTTAAATATCAACTGTAATTCAGCAGTTTCTCTTTCCAATCTCCCTTTGAAATTCCTTTGTAAGAGAACTGTTACTCTTAAATCTGCAACAGAATGTCCTGGAAGGTTGAAATGTTCTCCCACTGGTTTTTGAATATTGTGGTTTCTGATGTCAGACTTACATCCATTTAATCTTTGTCTACGAGACTGACCTGTTTGTCCAATGTAGATTGTGGAAGGGCATTGCTGGCATGTGATGGCATAAATCACATTAGAAGATGAGCAGGAGTATGAACCTGAGATTAGGGCTGTTGAATTAAAAAAAATTTGGTATAGTTCGGATTCGGCTGAATTCGGCCCATTTAGATTCGGGATATGCTGAAGTCCGAACTCCCCCGCTTCGGGTCTGTGCAATTCGGCAAGAATTCAAAGTTCGGGGAAAAAATTCGGCCGAATAAAGCCATTAAAAACACAACAGCGCCTTTCTGCGGCTCTGGGGGGCATTTTTGGGGGTAGAGGTCCCAAACTTTGAGCGGAGCTTCAAAGGACGCTTCTTGAAAGACCCCCCAAGTTTTGTAAAGATTGGGTCAGGGGGGGCTGAGATATGGGCCCCGAAAGGGGTCCCCCCCACCCTTAATGTGCATCTCTGAGCAGAGCTTGCCGCCCACGCACAAAGCTCCCAGCCCCGACAAACAGCTGATAAGTTTGCAAAGCATTGCAACACAACTGCAAGCAACACGACTGCAAAAGCAACACAACCTTGTAAGCAACACCTTTGCAACTGTGCAAAGCAACACCTGACACCTGGGAGTTTGCAAACCATGGAAAGAGACAGAGGCAGGGCAGCTAGCTATGCATAATGAGCAGGGGTGGAATTTCCACTTTTGCATGGGACTCCAAATGCATTCTTTAAGTCACCATTTGAAAACAAGTTTTGAGCAAGCATCCAAATAGACCTAACCGCTCTTATAAATGAGGGAAAACCTGAAGACACACAACTGAAGCCCCCCCTCAAACCAGGGAGAGAGAGACTCGAGGGGGAACACACACCCCAGGCAGAACCGGCAAAAGCCCCCTTTGGCTTCCCCCCCACCCACAGAAACTGCTCCTTCCCCACACACACACAGACTCTGCTTCCCCCCCCACACACACACACAGGAGAAAAGTTATAGATTAAAGCCCCCAAAGGGGTCTTACTGTGGCTGTCTTCTGTTCCATCAAAAGGGCCTGGGGAGGACTCGGTAATCCAAGACGATTCCATTTAGGCACGGGACGTTTTGCTCTGGAGATGCATACTGATCCATTCATCCCAATAGGGGAAAGGGGAAAGGGGAAAGCCCATATCTCGGGACCCCCTGACACAATGTTTGCAAAACTTGGGTGGTCTCTTACGAAGGCTTGTCTGAAGCTCCGCTCAGAGTTTGGGATCTGCACCCCCAAAAATGCGCCCCCTGCAGCCACGGAAAGAGAAAAGGGGGGAAGCCGATATTTCTGCCCCCACTGAACCCATCTTTACAAAACTTGGGTGGTATCTTAAGAAGGATTGTCTGAAGTTATGCTGAAATTTTTGGGGCTATATCCCCAAAAAAGCGCCCCCTGAGGCACGGAAATGGAAAAGGGGGGAAGGGAAAAGGGGTGGAGCCCATATCTCGAGACCCCCTGACCCAATGTTTACAAAGCTTTGGGGGTATCTTAAGAAGGCTCATCTGAAGCTCCACTGAAAGTTTGGGGTCTGTACCCCCAAAAATGCGCCCCCTGCAGCCATGGAAAGAAAAAACGGGGGGAGCCCATATCTCGGGACCCCCTGACCCAATGTTTACAAAACTTGGGTGGTCTCTTAAGAAGGCTTGTCTGAATCTCTGCTGAAAGTTTTGTGTCTGTACCCCAAAAAATACGCTCCCTGCAGCCACAGAAAGGAGCGAATGTGCACAAGCACCCCCCCCCACACACACGAAGATTTCCCTCTCTCTCTCTCTCTCTCTCCCCGGCCGGGCCGCACATCAGCTGATTCCTCCAGTACTCAATCCTGACTGATTGGCCAAAAGAAGACCCAGCTTGGCCACCGATTGGCCGGGGGAGGAGAATGCTGCTTACTGACCGTTATGCTGCTTACTGACGGCCGAATTTGCCGGATTTATTCGTGAACTCCCGAACTCGCTGAATTCGGCCCCCCCGGTTGCCTGCCATTTTTGAGTTCGGATCGTCCCGAACTAAAAACCACCGAATCAGGGGAAATTCGGCTGTTTTTCAGTTCGGGCCTAACCGAATCAGCAGCCCTACCTGAGATAGTATGGCTGACATTGGTGGGTCCAGAGATGATGTTCCTAGAATCTATATGAGGGCAAAGTTGGCACCTTGGTTTGTTGCAGGCCTTGGTGCCAGAGTCCATGTTCCTGTCAAGTAGTTTATCATCATGGGTGAGAAGTTGTTTTAGGTTAGCCGGCTGTCTGGAAGCAAGAAAGGGACGCGCGCCCCCCAGTGCTTCAGCGAGGGAAGTGTCACAATCCAGCATTGGTTGTAGGTCCTTAATAATACGTTGGACTGGTTTTACTTGGGAGCTATAAGTGACAACCAGAGGTGTTCTGTTGTCATTCTCTCTGGGCTTATCTTGTGGTAAGTTGTGCCTGGGTATCATTCTGACCTTCTCAATCATCTTTCTCACCATATCAGCAGGATATTGTAGTTGAAAAAATGTTTGCTGTAGGTCTCTCAAGTGTGTATCTCTGTCTGAAGGATTGGAGCAGATGCGACTATAGCGTAGGGCTTGGCTATAGACAATGGATTGTCTGATATGGTTGGGGTGGTGGCTGGAAGCATGTAGATACGTTTGCCGATCCGTCGGGGGTGCTACTGGTGGTGCTAGTCTTTAAGGTGCTACTGGACTCTTGCTCTTTTCTACTTCTGTGTGTGGTTTAGAGACAAAAGACCTCTCCTGTCAGTGCCTCTGCTTTCATAGGTTATGCAAGTAGTTACTGTAAATTATGCATTTCTCTGGTGGCACCATGAGTTGTGGAATACCCTCTCTAGAAATGCTCAGTTACTGACCTAAGTTGTAGCATTTTTTATTCACCTGAGTTTCTGATGGATGATGACCTGTTGTCTTAACTGTGTCTGCTATTTTAATTGTTGCTGTTACTTCTTTCTCAATTTGTTAATTGTTGCTGTTACTACTGTCTCACTTTGTTTGGGTTTGTAGTGGCTGGTGGTGTTGTTGTTTTTGCACTGATATTGTGTGGCTTTAAGTATTTTTCAATTAATTGTTGGCTTTCTTGAAGTTAAAAAAGTGGGATCTAAATATCTGAAGCAAATAACTAATTTGTAAAACGTGAACCACCAGCCAGCCATATGAAATACCTAAAGTGGTTAAAGGGATAGGCTATCCACTGCCAGCATACATATCTTCTAGATGAACACTCTGTAGAACTCAGAGCTCAGAGGTACAATTATATCTCACTGATTGTCATCAATGGCTTGGATCAAAAGCTCCCATTGTACAAGTAGAAGACACTTCTCATGTTGTGGTAGCAATACATTAATGCTTTCTGCCCTGACCTGCTGAACAGCTGCTCTGGATTGTGCCCCTATGAAATAGTTAGGCATAGAGAGAATTCCCCATTGCTCTCCTTGGTCTCTGCAGTCCATCTAATATTGTCTACTTTATCATGCAAGATTGCGGTATGTAACAGAAGTGGGTCTTGGAACAGTCTTTTCTTTGTTACAAAAGGCAAAATTAAATACCTAGATTCTGGTAAAAACTGAATAGATAAGCCTAAATTAGACTTCTTCCTAATTGTATATTTCACCAGATCATAGTCTTCATACATGCAGCTATCTTAAATGGGCTGCAGTGTATGTAGTTGGCAGCTTCTATCTTGACACCATCTGAATCTTTCTGAGATATGTGAGCCTTTGTACAGGTTTCTAATGGCATTTTGGTTGTACACATTTGTACTCTTACACATTTGTTTGCTTGTCTATTACATTATTAAACCATGATTAAGGGGTAGAATCTGATCTGTAAAGCTTACATATTAATCTTCTTGTTGATTTCTGATGTCTATAGCAATTAGAAGAGAAAAGTGAAGATGAAGAAGACAAAGAGTGTTTGAAGCAAGCAATTACAGCCCTGCTTAATCTTCAGAGTAGTATGGAAAGGACGTGTTCAAGAAATCTTGCAAAAAGAAGGCTTAGGTAAACACACTTCCATTTTTCCCCCTCCTGCTTTTAGCTCTGAGTTGCCCTGTTATAAATCCAGGCTTCCCAGTTTCCTCTTTCAGTAAACAATGAACAAAGTAGTTTGTGGTAAGCCTATTTTTTCAGAGGAAGTGACATCAAAACACAGATAGCTATTGTTTTAAACCTCTCCTATGTGTATGTGTCCCCACATACTTCTAGTGAAAGCATCTTGAGAAGCCACTGGTAAGCTGAAGGAAAAATATATTTTCATTGGCTGTTACAGAAACTAAATTTTCCTGTAGAGTAACTTAAAATGCATAACAGTTTTCATGAGAACTCTTAATATAGTCAGTAGTTTGTTATCAGTTTTTATTTTTTCAGATGTTGACTGTGTCTATTGAGTAATATGACTAGTTGCCAGTTCATTATAGTGCAAAGCCTATTAGCTATTTTCTGTATTTTATAAATTAAATATAACCATTTGGGATTCTGAAATTTTGTATTTTGTTAAATACCAGTTAGCCTGTACGATTATTGTAGTTTCTACTGTTTACATACCATCAAGTACTCCTCTGTTACCTCTGTTACCAGAGGAAACATTCATTAGTTATCATTTTTTTTGATAGTGTGCATATTTATTGGAGTATGTTCTAATGTATTTTTGCCCTTTTCCAAAGTGAATCTGCATGCCGGTTTTATAGTCAACAAATGAAGGGGAAGCAACTAGCAATCAAGAAAATGAATGAAATCCAGAAGAACATTGATGGTTGGGAGGGTAAAGACATTGGACAGTGCTGCAATGAGTTTATAATGGAGGGGACTCTCACACGTGTCGGCGCAAAGCACGAGAGACACATATTTCTCTTTGATGGTCTAATGATTTGTTGTAAGTCAAATCATGGCCAACCAAGACTGCCTGGCGCTAGCAATGCAGAATATCGTCTGAAAGAAAAGTTTTTCATGCGAAAGGTACAGATCAACGATAAAGATGACACTAATGAGTACAAGCATGCCTTTGAAATCATTTTAAAAGATGAAAACAGTGTTATTTTTGCTGCTAAATCAGCTGAAGAGAAAAACAACTGGATGGCAGCCTTGATCTCTTTGCAGTACAGAAGCACTCTGGAGCGCATGTTAGATGCAACAATGTTACAGGAAGAGAAGGAAGAGCAGATGAGGTTTCCAAGCCCTGAGCTTTATAGGTTTGCAGAACCTGATTCTGAAGAGAATATTGTTTTTGAAGAGAACATGCAGCCCAAATCTGGAATTCCTATTATCAAGGCAGGAACTGTTGTTAAACTGATTGAGAGACTTACATACCACATGTATGCAGGTAAGGAATTTTTCCTGATCTTTAAAATGTCTCTGCTACCTTTCTTTTATTTTAAAATTTTTGTCTGTATATCCCATATACCCAGAGAAGTGAAGTGGTATCAGTGTAGAGTTTCCAGAAATTTTGAAGCCATTGAGGGGCGAATGGAAATTTTGGGGAATTTGAAATATATGTAACACTTTCCTATCACTTTTCTAAACTTAACAACATAGAATGCGTCACTTGTAATTTAGTTAGTATATAACATTGGACTATTTGGCATGTTTATGGAATTAAACTTTTGTTTAATTATCTTAGTTTTCTTTAAGAAAATTCGTAGTATATATCTAGCACTTGAGAAAGAGTTGCAGACTGCTGCACCCTATTCTACCTTAGCACATATGTCTTAATTTTTGCCATCTGAGAAGTAAGAAAAAAGAAAAATTGAAGGTAGAATTCTGTAGTAAACTAAAGAATGTATGCTGTTTAGTCGGAAACACTCTCATACAGTCACAAAGTGTAGGACTACTGGCATATTTGGATATCAGGTAAACATGGTAATATAGAAAACCATTGAACTCAATAATGTATTATTAGGAATTATCATCAATATTTATCATTCTCAGTGGACAGACAAGACCGATCTTTCCACAAACCTAAAATAAAAAAGGATGGGAAAAAGAAGCAGTACTAGTAGCTTTAATAAATAAATGCCATCTGTGGCCGTTGCTAGGCAACCACAACAGTATTGCCAGTTGAAACTTTGGTTGCTGTTAGTACAAGGCAGTGGGAGGGTGCAAGGCCCTTTCCAGGGTTATTCTGGCCTTTGAGGGAAGACTTGTCAGGGTCAGGCCTAGCAGCACCAACCAGATGACTTGCTACCACATGAGTTCCATGACTCACCCAGATCTGGCTGCTTGCTACTGTTCAACAGCACCCTCTCATGAAAGCCAGAGTGGCGTGGTGGTTAGAGTTTCAGACTAGGATCTTGGAGGCCCAGGTTCAAATCCCTAAACTGCCATGCAAGCACACTCAGCCTGACCTACCTCACAGTGTTGTTGTGAAGATAAAATAGAGGGGAGGAAAGGAGAGAGAAATAAAGTAAGCTGCTTTGGGTCCCCATGTGAAGAAAGGTGGGTATGAATGCTGCCAGGGGAAGAGTTTTCCCAGAGAGAGGCTGCCAGGGGAAGAAAAAGAGGGACAGCTGAAGATGGGGAGGGGGCAGATAAAGGAAGCGGGGAAATGGAAAAGGCTATGGAGGTCTTCAGGGAAGGAAAGAGGAAATAGTAGGGGGAAGGGAAAATGGGTTGTCCCCTGCTAATCCTTGTAAATTCCTTGCTTGTCATTAATATCATACATTTTCTTATATAAAAAAATCATACTACAAATTTTGAGTAAAATCTTGCCTTTAACACTTAACTAATTCCAAAGGGGGGAAAATGTATAGGAGTTTTTCTCAGTTCTCCCCAAAATTTCCCAATTTTTCTTTTGGAGAAATTAGAAAAATGTTCTCTGCGGGGAAGGGGAGGTTGTGTCTTCCTGTTTTTCCCTGGGCTTTCAAATAGCTATATAGATGCAGAGAATTTCAGTGTCTCAGCTCCAAGTGGCATCCTGTAAAATCCTTATAATGATAGGCTGGAAAGCCTTAATCTTAGAGACATTTAAGTTGTAGGAAGAGGAATAATCCTTGAGCAGTTACATCTGCTCCTTAGCATGAATGAGGTAAAGAACAAACCTTATAGCATGCATCTGCTTAATCCTTTCATCTTGATGGATTAACAGCAACAAACATGTAGTACAACACAGCCATTTTGGGGGAACCATGTTAAATTTAAAATAAATTTCATAAACTTCTTGTAGACATCCAGAAGCACAAATGGGTCTGTAAATTCATTTATCAGTTAAGTGTAGCATGATACACCCATTGATGGGTAGAGTGGGTGAGAGCATATTACCACCCCAGCACCCTTCTCTCATGCTGTTCCGGTTGCATCCAAGGTTGGCTCTATAGAGAGCACCAGTGATCCATTGTCCCAAGCGGCCATTTGGGTTTGTTTTGGGTGTTGAGCAGGCGCTACTGATGGGATTACTGTGCTTGGAGCAGTCCTATTTTGCATGTTCAGAAAAAGTAATTGTTTGGGTTCCTGTTTACTTTTCTTCCATAGTTGCAATGTGAATTGCACAATTTTAGTGGAAGGAGAGGCCAAATATTTAATGTTTTGAATCTGTGATGGTGCCTATGGGAGTGTATAAGATTGTTTTCTAGGCTTTTGGGTCTTAGCTGTATTAGCTTGAGGAAATGGTCTTTGGAGGTTACTGTAAAATATGTGGTGAGGCCTGATGAATAAACAATTGCAGATTATGGTAGCAGTGCCAAGTAAATATGGCGGAGACTAGTTGAGTGGCAATGCTGTCTTCATGAAATATTCATGTTATTTATTTAGAACATTTTATGCTGCCTCTCCAGAAAGCTGCCCAAGGCAGCTTACAAAATAAAAATATTAACAAAACAATTAAAAGATGTTAATCCAGCATTAAAAAACTTTATGGCACCTAGTCTGAACTTTCCATTACATGGCATTGTGTGTTACTTTCAGGAGAAATAAAGGCCAAGAGATTCTTCCCCAATGGAGTGGGGACCCATCAGGTGATAGGAGGATTTGCTACAAATCTACAACATCCTCCTGCAACTGAGGCAACCAAATGAATTGGCAGCTACTTTTTCTCTTGTTTAAAGCTTTGGGAGATGGTCAGGTTGGAGTTTCTATATCACTATTGTGACTTTTGCAGCAGACTGTAGAGAGGGACTTCATTGTCATTCAGACACATTCAGCAAACTTGGATTCCAAAGGAGGTTTTGTGGATAATCATAATGCTGAGCTGGCCGTCCTTTTTCAGATAAAATGCAGGTTTTGTTCTTGTAGAATGATGTCTGCAAATATTTCAAAATCGGTTGTTGTGTTTTTTACAAGATCAAATGCAAATTTTGTTTGTCCCTAAATGTAAACATAAGGCTTATATCATAATTGCAGTTATGAGAGCAATCTAGTGCTAAGAATAAAAGTGACTTTTTTCTGTCTCAAACCATACTCTCACATAAATGGGCAGCAACAGGAAGTTAGTTTTCAGCAGGAAGACTTCCCCTCAGAAGTACTTTTTAAGTTTTCGTGAACCATCTGTTCTAATTTGGCTGAGTTATAAACATTTGAAAAAAACTGCATAAACACAGTTTTGGCCCAAGCAATTAATAGCTTAGATGCTGCAGGTGGTGATGGGGGAGGAATGTCCATTATGTCTGCCTAAGCTCATGTAAAGTCCATTTCATATGTCCTGTGCCACAAAACCTATGAATTTGGGATCAGCTACAAGGTACTTTTGGCTACAGCATCAAAATTCCCTTTTGGTCGGTGCTTTGGACAAATGGACTGTATCTAGGAATTCTTGAGACAAGCACAAAAGGAATTTATTTATCCTTTAAGTTTGAACATGTAAAATCTTGCATGCCCTAAAGGTAGTACAACCCTTTATGATTTATCAAGCAGTGTGAGTTATAGATCTTCTGGTACCCAGTACTCTCATAAGTATTTTAAGAGCAACAAGAGACTAGGACTAGGTTCAAAAATGTAGGAGAATCAGGTGGGGAAAGGCTTAAGTGATAGAATAGATTTTGCAATCACTTCAGGTAGGTGTCTCCAGCTTCTAATGTTCTCACACATGAACAGCTTCCTGCAAGTCAAAAACTAGCAAAGCACAGAGAAAGATTCTACCTCCTTTCTTTGCTTTCTGTTCTTGCTTTCTATTTGCAGGGAATTTCTTGCATATGAGAGTATCCCAACATGATCCTGCGTTGAGCGGGGGGGTTGGACTAGATGGCCTGTATGGCCCCTCCCAACCCCATGTTTCTATGGAATTCATCATGATACTCCAGCTGTACTCTGAAGCAGTGAGGTCCATTCTACCATTTCATTCCCCACATGTGTCGGCTCCCTGCCCTGGATGTAGGTTCACTACCTATAGGAGCCAGTAAGCATAGCCTCTTCTTGCAGAGAAGATATGATGCACCCTCTTGATTAATTACATCTGATGTGCTGGGTGCTTTTGATCACCTATATTTATACTAACTGCAATTAAATTAGGAAGGGGTTTCGGAACAACCAGCTTCTAGTGGTGTGAAATTGGCCAGTTGAGTTGATGACATATTTTACTATAGGCAGTACAAGAACAGTTTTTCAATAGAACTTTTCAACTTTCCAAAATAGTCCCCCTTCGTAAGACTTTATGTGTGGTACATGTAGCCTTCACTTTCCTGATTTGGAGCTTCCAGTTTTGAAAGAGCTTGCAACTTTTTGCCTTGTAGATCTGTTCTGTTCTATTTATAGTACTTTGATATATTGAATGCTTGTGCGTCAGCACAGTGTCCATTTCCTTTCTTAAGGCATTCAGGAATGATTATTTATGGGGGTTTTTAGCTGTTGTTGTGCTTTAGGCTTTTAAAATGACTGTACTGAAGAGAGATTTATCACATAGACAGACATCCTGACCAACTTTGTGTATATCTTTAAGCCAACTCTTGGGCTGTTTGAAATGATTTGTAGAAATAAAACCTTGGAAGAATAAATTAATGTATGATAATGTCAAAATAAACACATTATTTGTAATAAGATGTACTTTTATATCTAAATGAGTGTGTTGGATGGTATTTATACATACATTGTTTTAAGGCCAGTGCAGAGGCAACAACAGTAAATCACAACTGTGGTTAAGGGATCATAAATATGCTGTGGGAGTGTGCAATTTTCACCAGCTCTTCCCTTGCCATGGTTGGCTAGAATAGCAGTTAATCATGGCTAATGCTGTGCATGCTTAGTGAACCATGATTAAGGATGGGGGAGGGGAGTTTATTTATTTTACTTTATTTGCTGACACTCAAAGCAAAGTGAGGACACAGGGAACGTAGGCAGGATGACTTTGCAGGGAAAGTCCTGATTTTGGGACATAATAAGTACTCTGTAGGAGGCAGTTCCTCTCCAAGTATCCAAATTCTTCTTCTCCTCCTCCTTTTTCTCCTCTCCTTTCCTTTATTTTGTCCTGTTCAATTAATGTATTTCCTTGTTGGTCTTTCAGTAAGCCTAATGGTGCTTTAAATTTCCCTTTGATTTCTTAGACCTTGTGGAACAGATCTCTTATTCTTCCTTTTTTTGTTGTTCTCTTCTATTTCTTTATACTGGTAAAATATGCACCAGGATATCCTGGTGATCACTATCTTACCTTTTGGCTAGCCATAGCAGCTTCTGTGAATAACTTCACTGCCTAAAGACTGGGCAGAAATGTTTAAATCTGAGCCTTGCTCAGGTCTTGCAAACTGAGGACCGTGGCTTCCTTGATTGAGTCAATCCATCTCATCTTGGGTCTTCCTCCTTTCTTGCTGCCTTCAACTTTTCCTGCTGCTTTCAACTTTTCCTAGCATTATTATTTCTAAGGTGCTACTGGACTAGAATCTAGCTGTTCTACTGCAGACCAACGTGGCTATCCTCTGAAACATTCCCTCAATGTTGAAGTCACTGAGGATCATGCTTATCATCGTGATTTCTTTACATCTTACTTCAACTGATTACTCATGTATGGCAACTTAAGTCCTGTGGGTGTTCCCTGCTATCAGGGTGGTGGCTTCATCTTATGTGTCCCAAAAATGTTGAGGGATATCAAAGTCATCCTTTGTTTTGAGCAGATCTGCAATGTAATAAATCAGATAGAAGGTGCAGTGCTGTTGCTTCATCCAGCCATTGCAGGGACAGTCCTTTGACTATACAAGTCCACCTTTTCAAACCATCAAGAAGAACCATTGCTGCTTTCTTTACTTCATTTAAGACAATCACCAGTACTAGTTTTAGTCTCAGTCTTGTCTTGCCACCCGTGTGGCTCTGAAGGCTGTTTTGACAATAGTAACCCTCAGAATCAGGAAATGTACATATTTTCCCAATTTGAAAAAAAGAAAGCATTTTCCATTTAAGATCATGATCCAGGAAATGCCAAGAATCTCACAAATTCTGCAACAACAAAACTACCTTCTCAGTTGATTAAAGACCATCAGAAGCATTAAGTAAGCTTTTTGGTACTTAATGAGGCAAAATTTATTCATTTACTTCTTTATAGCTTGCCTTTCTTGCTGAAACTACACTAGAAATATGTATAGTACAATGAAGAAGTAACAAAATTGGAGAATAATGTGACAAATCGTATAATGTATACAATGATCAATACACTGTAGATTGCCTAGAATTCAAGAACTACAAACCTGTTCCCTTTAGAATTAAATCCCCTTTACTCCCAGCAAGCTGGGTACTCATTTTACTGACCTCAGAAGGATGGAAGGCTGAGTCAGCCTTGAGCCGGCTACCTGAAACCGACTTCCGTTGGGATTGAACTCAGGTTGTGAGCAGAGCTTGGACTGCAGTACTGCACTCTGCGCCACGGGGCTCTTAAAATCACAGTAAAAAAGGTAAAGGTCCCCTGTGCAAGCACCGGGTCATTCCTGACCCATGGGGTGACGTCACATCCCGACGTTTCCAAGGCAGACTTTGTTTGCGGGGTGGTTTGCCAGTGCCTTCCCCAGTCATCTTCCCTTTCCCCCCAGCAAGCTGGGTACTCATTTCACCGACCTCGGAAGGATGGAAGGCTGAGTCAACCTTGAGCCGGCTACCTGAAACCAACTTCCGTTGGGATCGAACTCAGGTCGTGAGCAGAGCTTTTGACTGCAGTACTGCAGCTTAACACTCTGCGCCACGGGGCTCCTTAAAATCACAGTACAGCAATTTAAAACATTTAAAATACCCATGCTGTAATAGTTATTTGATAATTGAGTTAGGCCATCTATTTTAGAATAAAAGTCGTGTAGCTCCTACAGAAAGATAAAACAGAGCTGGTCTTCCTCACCTCTTCTGGCAGGTGGTTCCATAAAACAGGAACTATCACAGAATAGGGCTGAGTCCTTCCCACATAATTATCACCTGCTGGATAGATAAAATCACCAGCAAGCTATGTTTTTCTGACTCTGTTAGGGGAGTAGACATGTCCTAACCGTGGAGCATCTGGCTTGCATGCAGAAAGTCCTAGTTTCAATACCTGGCATCTCCCGTTAAGAGGATCAAGTAGAAAGTGTTGTGAAAGTCCACCTACCTGAGAAACTTGGGAGTTGCTGCCAGTATGAGTAGACAGTGCTGACCCAAGGTATCAAATGAGAATGTACAGAGAGATGGTTCTTCAGGTATAGGGATCCTACTCTCTGAAGGACTTTATTTGTCAAAATCAGCACCTTGGATTGAACCAGGAAGCAACAAGTATCTGACAGAATATGTAATTGAAATAATATAATGAAATATGCACTTTCCTATCCTAGATCCCAACTTCGTTCGAACATTTCTTACAACATACAGATCTTTTTGTAAACCTCAGGAATTAATGAGTCTCCTGATAGAAAGGTAAGAGGAATGTTCTGGAAAACTGCTTTGTAATGTTCTTTCCTTCCACCAGGCAAGTTTTTGAACGTTTATGTTATTCTTTTGAAGTTTATTTTTTACAACAAAATTGCATTTAAATTTTTTTACAGATCAATATGTAGAGGTTTGCACTGTTGTAAAAAAATCAGAAAGGAAGTACATTTATTTTCCTACCCAAACTGATGAAGTGTTCCACTCTCACACGTGCAATGGGAGAGTATGATTAGGCTGTTTAAAATTGTTCCTCAGAAAGGTAGAATTCTTGTTTGGTTATTCAGTGTGACTGCTAAGTTCAGCTGAATGCTCCAGAGCTGTGCTATTCTCCCTGTGGCTCCAGAGCCAAATGTAGCTCTTTCACATGCCGCCTCCAACTCTTCTTCTTTCAGTTTCTGCAGGTTTGCTTTCTGCTTTTGATGGTGTGCCCTGAAGTGAATGCATCAAGTAAATTAATAGAATTTAGTTTTCTAACACTGAAAATGTGTTTGGTTATGTTTATACTGATATACTATTAATAGCTATTGGCTCTGTGCTTTTGGTGGGTTAGTGTGCTGTGTATACAGTAGTCCCTCTGCTCTTTTGGTTGATGGAGATTGCAAATGTGGCTCTCTGCAAGTCACAGAGCGAGGACAACTGCTCTGGTCTGCATTTTAATTATTGTTCTGTAGTGTGGATTTTTCCAAATATTTTGGGTTCTCTTTTTTCCCCCCCTTCAAATCCTCAAAGATTTTGGAAAGGCAAAAATCTTTGTGAAAATTTGAATTTAGCAGTATTAAAGAAAAACCTAAATGTAAATTTAGTAACCACTCACCAAAACATTTCCAAATTTGGGAGGAAGAGCCTGAATTCCCCCATTTTTTTGTGTGCACCTGGGTAAATAAGGTATTTGGCTACATTTAATGGATTTGAAGTGGCTTATTTATATGCATATTACTCTGCATTAGATCCTATAAATTCTGAACATGTCCGTGAAATAAATTTCTACCCCTTTCCACTGCAACCTTACCATCCCATCCCAAGTAAAGCTGTTGCTGAGAGAACAGGATGGAGCAAAAGATAACAGAAATCTCTATTGTGTAGGTTCTTACTCTGCTTGTGGAACAACTCATGCCATGGGGGGATTGTTCTTTCTGATTTTCCTTCTAGCAAACTGCAGCTATCTGCATTGCATCTTACTTTATTCCCAAAGTCCCTCCTATCCTCAGGGGCTGTTTGTGTGATTGAACTTGTAGTGGGAAGGGAGAAAGGGGAAACATCTATTCCATGAAATCATTCTCTTCAAGAGGTTTATACACCTTATTTAATGTACAAAATGTGCAGAGTGACAACAGCAGATGTGTGTGTTTGCAAGAAGATATTCAAGCACCTAGTGAAAATATTTTGTTTATTTAATGTATTTCTATGGTGCCTTCCATCCAAGGCATTGAACATCAAAACACTAAAACATTTAAAACATTAAAATAGCATTTAAAATATAATGTATATCAGTAAAACATGTAACTGTACAACACACGTAATACAACCAGGGAGGAGGGCCAATGAGATTTATCAGGTATGCCAAAAAAGGGGGGGGAGTCTTAACCCACTGGCAGAAGACAATGATAGAGGGAGACAGATTAATCTGCCTGGAGAGGGAGTTCCATAGTTTTAGTGCCACAACTGGGAAGGCCCTTTCTTGGGTTGTCACTCTTCTAGCCTCGGGTGGCATGGGCAATCAAAGCAGGGCCTCTGAAGATGACTGGAGGGGTAGGTTCATATGGGAGAAGGCCATCCTTCAGGAATGCTGATCTGAGCTATATAGGGCTTTAATGGTCAATACCTTGAATTGAGCCCAGAATCATTGGGGCCAATGTAGATGGAACAAGGCTGGAGCTATATTGTCCTTACAACCCTCTCCAGTCAACATTCTGGCAGCCCCATTCTGTACCAACAGTAGCTTCCAGTTAGTCTTCAAGGGCAGCCCCACATAAACCACACTACAGAAGTCAAATCTCGATGTTACCAGGGCACATGCAGCACAGTTGCAGGATCTTTCCCACCCAGGAAGGGCTGAAGCTGGTGAAAAACACTCCTGGCCACTTCTGCCGCCTGTTTATCCAGCAGGATGCTTGGGTCCAACAGCACTCCCAAGCTACAAACCTGCTGCTTTAGGGGGAGTGCAACCCCATCCAGAATAGGAGGTATCCCAATTCCTGGGTCAAACCTTCCCTCACCAGTAGCACCTTGGTTTTGTTGGGATTGTTTCAATTTATTAGCCCTCATCCATCCCCAAACTGCCTCCAGGCAGCTGTTCACAGCCTCCCTGAGATCTGCTTGAAGCACAAATCTCCAGCTGACCTCTCCCAGTGTTGAAAAGCATGGGAGACAAGATAGAACCTTACAGGATCCCCGTAGGGCAGCAGCCAAGGGCGGGAGCAGCAGTCCTCCAGCACCACACTGAAACCTGCCTTCGAGGTAGGACTGAGACCAGTACAGAACAGTGCCTCCCAGTCCCAACCTCAAAAGGCAATCCAGAAGGATATCATGATCTATGGTATCGGAAACCTCTGAGAGGTCTGGGAGAATTAACAGAGTCTTGCTACCCCATTCACCTCCCATCACAGGTCATCTATCAAGGCAACTAAGTCTACTTCAATCCTGTGAGCAGGCTTGAAATCAGATTGAAAGGGATCTGAACAATCCACTTCATTCAATATTAATTAATAGCTTAGATCAGGGGTCTTCAACAGGTAACTCACAAGTTGCTAATAG
The DNA here is from genome assembly GCF_029931775.1 of Euleptes europaea. Lineage (NCBI taxonomy): Eukaryota > Metazoa > Chordata > Lepidosauria > Squamata > Sphaerodactylidae > Euleptes > Euleptes europaea. The sequence goes on from NC_079318.1 coordinate 63,134,292, forward strand.
CTTGCTGGCTGCTACAGACTAACTCATGTTTCCCCTAGAACAACAGAGAATATCTGCTCTATAGTATTTTTTTTTTCTATGCTGCTTAGCTGATAGCTTCATTTCTGGTGTTCTTCCTAATCCAGGTGCTGTTTCTAGGACAGAGCAAAACTTGATAACATGTCGGATATGGGGAGTAGTTCAATATTGTTCATTACTCAGAAGCAGCGCTCATTAAAGAAAAAAGTTGGCAGCTCCTGGCTTAGACCAGTCTCGCTTTTATAGTTCAGCAAAGATTTTTCTCAGTAGTTGAAGTTGTTGTTGTTGTTTTTTGCTGCATATAATTAACAGGATGAAAAAACACTGTTGTTCAGTCTGCATGATTAGGTATCTAAATTTTACCTTATCCCACCCTGCGTTAGATTTGAGATTCCAGAACCTGAACCAACAGAAGCAGACCGCATAGCTATGGAGAATGGAGATCAGCCTCTTAGTGCAGAGCTAAAAAGGTTTAGAAAGGAATATATACAACCTGTACAGCTACGGTGAGTATTCTAAGCATGTCTTTCCAGGGGTGCTGCATATGCTTCCTGTTGCAAAGTGTGATAGAGTTGCATTTTTAACAACAGAATCCCTAAGCATACTAGCTTTTGTAGTCACTGACTGAGATTGAAAAGGATTTGCCTAATATTCTGCATAGTTATCAGAGACCCTTTCTACTGCAGCTGATTATGTCTCCAAAAATCTTCTCCTGAAAGTTAGGAGACCTTCTAGAGGGGCAATTCGTGTGTCATAAAAAGTTGCTGCCAGAAAAGAAAATTGGCAGCTATGACTCCCTTTCCATACGTGTGTAAGATCCTACTTTTTCTATATGAATCCTCGTTCCCTGGGTTGTGCTGGATTGTTTTAGCAACCAAAATATCATGACAGCTGTTTTTAGAACTGGTTATTCACAGATGAATTTAGTTACAATTTTGTATCCTATGAAGAAGGAAGTGTATGTCAGTTTCAGAGGAAACTATAACTGTCCTTAGATAATCTAAATAATCTAGAGTCTCTGTGCATTATAATGTGAATGAATCACACTGGGTCATTTTCTCAGTGAGTTCTTCACATATTTCATAACGTTTTACTACAACATCTATGATTGCTTTCAGCTCTTACCATGTAAAGAAGATAAAGGCTGAAATCTCCATTATAATTATATTGTTCTATTAAGGATACCCCTTTATCAAATTAAACTTTACAGTCTTCTTGCACAGTTTTAACTCATGAGATGTAATGGATGAGATTCTAGAGAGGTGTAAAATTCACCTTTGAGAAAAATACCTCCACCACTTTGATGTGTGCAATACGTGTTAGCCACCCGGTAGAATGCTGGGGTGTAAAATAGTACACTCCATGATTTTTGCTTATATATATTCCTTCGGTCTGTAGACATTCAGAAGAGCTTGGATTGGTTTTCTGACTGCTTCAGATTTATCAGTTGAACTACTGTTTTGTCAAATGCAATGTCTAGTTCTGGGGCATTGTTTTGTAAATCACAGTGTAACATGCAGCCCAATCCTATGCATGGTTGCTGAGTTTAGTGAGATTTATGTGTGGGATTGCAGCACCAGATTTATAACTACAATCTTAAGTTGATCCTAAATTTAGGAAGGGGGCTAACTTGGCAGCACCATCTGGCCAGGCTTGTTACTGCCTATACTCACTTCTGCCCCCATCTGCCTCCAGATAGATTGGGGGAAGACCAGCCTCCCCACACTTCTCTTTTTGAGTCCAGCAAGTCAAACTTGAATTTTGACAGGGGTGCTTGAAGCTTTCTGGTACCTCCTTGAGGGAGTTATTTACTCTAGAAGCAAACCAGTTCTGCCATTATGGTAGGTGCTGTCAAAATATATTTAATGAGTCTTATTCTCAAAAGTTTATAATTTCTCTGTTAATGTTGTAGAGTTTTAAATGTATGCCGACACTGGGTAGAACATCACTTCTATGATTTTGAGAGAGACGTAGATCTTTTGCAACGATTGGAAGAGTTCATTGGCACTGTCAGAGGTATTTGATTACAGCAAATTTCTAATAGATCTGTTACTTTGTCTCCTTTTTAGCACTTAAAGTGAAATATCTGTTTTTATTTAGGTTTGTTAACTGCCTTCTGTAACCAAAGGTACTCAAAGCGCATATGGCATTAAAGAACAGTAAAACAATACAAAAGCAAGCTAAAACAACAGAATCAAAGTTTTAAAAAAACTAGTCTAGACAACCAGCAATGAATACACCCCAAGGAAATATGCAGACAAGTACAGTAAACTTCCATATTGAAGATACAAGCAAAACATTGTTTTCAGTTGAAGTTGAAGGCAGACATTATGTCTCAGACCTTTCAATCGTACAGGGTTTTTTTTTTCAATTTTTGAAGGTGTTTAAAAATAGAATATTCCATCTAGCTTAAATACTTGGCATCTTGGTTGGAAATCTTGTCACATGGCATTTATGTGTGTTAAATCTGTGGTATGTCCTTGTTTAGAATATTGTGTGCAGTAGTATTACCCCATCTCAAAATGAATGTAATAGAGCTGGAGAGTATTTGAAAAAGGCAACCAAAAGTATCAGAGGTTTGAAGTAACTTGTCTGTTAAAGGGAGCATTTTTACATATTGGCATACATTTAGAGGTACATGTATTTGCATATAAAAGGACAAGTAGCATTAAGTATGTATTAATTCACAACAAGGTTTAAATTATAAAAGGGAGAATGTAAAGAAAGTAAAAGAGATTTTACCTGGGGTCTTATGAGGGGCAGCATGACCCCAGAAGACATTCCTGTGTTCATTTAATATAGTGCAAATATGCTTGCAAAATGTTATCCTGTTAGTGATCTAAAACAATCATTGGATATACCATTCACTATGGTTCACTATACATGACACAGGGTTCACTATATATGACATTTCTGAAATAGTATACATTATCAGATATCCTTGCAAGTTATTTTACATTGGGATGCTAGTGCACGAGCTGAAAATCAGAATTGAGGAGCATTTTGGTAATATTAGACAAAATAGAAATGGAACCTTCGAGCCAATGGTCTGTTTACAATATGGACACAGCTGAATCATCTGAGAAAGTATTTCCAACATACAGAATAAAACTATTTAAAAAGAAACTTCTTAGGAAAGAAGCAAAATGGATTATAGTGCATCAGCTCCAAAAACTGAAAAGGACTGAATCATAACAGACTATATGCCTCTTCTGTGACAACGTATGTACATATGTATTTTAATGTTTGAAATTCAGTTGCTGCATTCGCTATGGAGCAGACCTGGAACCCTGATATTTTGTCAATATCTGCAGACTTTAGATAGGTTTGCCTGGGATGAGATTCATATGTACTGTTGCATATGTACTGTTACATATGTATTGTTACAGTTCAGCTATTCTGTTTTATCTGTAAGATTTAAATAGGCATATTCCTAGGATAAGTTAATGTAGAGGTAACAGCAGGGATCCTGTTTATAGGTCAAATGAGGGGCAGGTGTCCTAAGAGATAAAGTATAAATATATCTTGTGGGCTTGGCTGTTTTTCATTTTGTTTAGGGCTACTGCAGAATTTAGCTTTGTTCAGCAAGTTTGTGAAGGAGTTACATGAGCATACTTTTTTGAAATATTTTTGAGTCTTGAGTTTTATAGATAGCTTATTTTGCTAAGAACTTGCTTATTTTCTTTAAAGAGTTTGTTAGAAATGGTGAGCTAGTTTAAGAGTTTGTCTTGTAGTTTATGATATAAGAATATTTAGTTGTGTGAAATGGTAAAATGTATATTTTGTTTGCTGTTACCAATTTACCATGGTCCTGAAACATGTCAAGGGATAACAGTCTATACAGTTTTATGTGTTTCTGAAATGCATGCTGTTTCATTTCCTTATAGCTGGTTTTACACACACCCCTTCCCCACTTAAGCACCTTCCTTAAAAAGAGGCTATAGAGGTTGGTGACTGTTAGTTTACACAAAAGGCGTGAACAAACATGATAGAAGTTTATAAAATTATGAAGATTTGGAAAGTACTCCAAGGGTCATTCAAAGGAACAAATTAGTTTCTGAACAGGCAAAAAGGACCACCTCCTCCTATACGATCAAGCCCACCAGTAAAGATCTGCCTCCCAAGCAACCCCTGTTCTCTGTGCCTCCACCTTCAAAGGTAAAGTGGGTGGCAACCAGAGACTGGACTTTTTCAGTAGTGGCACCTTGCTGGTGGAATGCTCTTCCCCTTCAGGCTTGCCTGGCGCCTACATTACTTTCTTTTGGGCACCAGTTCAAAACATTTTTGTTCAGCCAGGCTTTTAATTAAGAGGTTGATCTTCTAACACTATTTCAGTCTGGAAACTGGCAGTTTAAGTGGCCTGTTTCTATGGTCTTTGTTTTTATGCTGGACAGTGGCTTTTTAATGCTGGATTTTGATTAATATTGTTTAATGTTTTATTTTTATTGTTTCAATTTTGTAAGCTACCTTGGGCAAGTTCCTAGGGAGATGGTGTAAAAATGTACTAAATAAATAACAAATCACACTTGCAGCATTCACTAATATAAAATGAGATGACAATTAATTGAGATGTCTTTGAATGAAAGGATTTGATATTCATGGTGTCTAGGGCTATGAAAGCTAAATCACATGACCATATTCAGCGACAGTCCATCTCTGATTACCAGTTGTTATGGGCAAACAGGAAGTGGCAGTCTCCGTGCCCTACTTGAGTTTTTCCTCAGGTGCATCTGGCAAGCCGCTGTAGGCATGCACCTGAATGAATGTGCGGGGCATTTAACTTAGTGTTCTGTTAACACTGCACGTGCTATGAGCCTATCACACTCAATATCATTTGACACAGTTAAATTGCATTATATAAATGCATCTTAAATAATCCATTGTATAAATGCATTTAATAAACATTAAATTGTTTTGCTGTTTGTTGAACATCAGTTATAGTGTGCCTATGTGCTGCTGTTTCCCTTCTCCTGTCCATATTACTCTATATAGCACTGCTATAGGAGTATTGGTCCTTCCCCATGTGGTTGATTGTGGCTTTCTGTTCCCCCCACTAAGCCCCTTTATTTTGTTCATTGTAAACACTGATAATCTTAGACTATGTCTTGTGCAAGTGGCCATACCTCTTTGGATACAATGAAATATACTTTGCACAGCAGTATAGTGCAGATTTTTAAACAAGTACTACCATTAGCATAAAGGCAGTTACACATGCAGAAGTGGACTACAGGATGCAAGTCAGTATGGTGACCAGATAAATCATTTGCTCTATGCAGTATATAGGTTTTACTTTTTGTTCCCATATGGAAATCTGACATGTTCCATTATTGGAACCTTTCTAGGCGCTAGGTAAATTTTTATTGTCATGTATGATGTTGGAATTGTTTTTCTTTTCCTTCCCAGGTAAAGCTATGAAGAAGTGGGTTGAGTCAATCACTAAAATAATCCATAGAAAAAAACAAGCACAAGCTATTGGGCCAAGTCACAATATTACTTTTGAAAGCTCACCACCTACAATTGAGTGGCATATAAGCAGGCCAGGACAAATTGAAACATTTGACCTGCTCACTTTACATCCAATAGAAATTGCTCGACAGCTCACTCTGCTTGAATCTGAACTTTACAGGTAACTTCTTTTCCTCTGTGCTTACCTACGCTTTAGTAGACTAGCAATCTATTGTTCTGTTCTTGTCCCTTCTGCATACTAATCTTACTGGCAAGATCATTTTTGTTGTTTTGTGGGATGAAACTCCTCAATAAAGATATTTGAAAATGTTATTTGAGTATTTAATAATGTATGCTCTGTGTTAGGCACAGATAATCAAAAGTTACTGTTTCTCTTAGGCTGGGAATTGTTGGGTACACATCATAAAATAAAACTATTCAATGCAAGAGTATTTTTAAGAACTGTATGTACCACTGATGTGCTGTTAACTGGAATCCTGAATGATTGTTCAAAGTGGGACTGATTTACAACAATTTGACGTTAAATGTAGCCTAATTTAATAAATGTCATGTTATCCTTGCCTATTTACCTTTTGAATTTTATGCTCACTTTATAGAGCCGTGCAACCTTCAGAGCTTGTTGGAAGTGTTTGGACAAAAGAAGATAAAGAAATCAATTCTCCTAACCTTCTTAAAATGATACGACACACCACTAATCTCACATTATGGCTTGAGAAGTAAGTTGTATGACCTGTGGGATTCAGTGATGTTCTCCATATTTTATTTACATGGTTCCTGATATGTAACTTGGCAAAAGATTGTAATTTCAAAGGTGAAAAATAGCAAGAAGCACCTACTGCCAAAACTCTGTTGTTTGAACTCTGAGAATTGAGATCAAATGTGTTCTTTCAGTTATGTGAACATTTTATTACCTAATTCCCATACTGTGTGCCATGAAAGAACTGCTAGTATGTTGCAAGAATTTAGTCTCCTGTGAGCTCAGTGTACTTATTATTTGACTTCTATCTAGTAAACAAATAAGTACCCCCGTGTTAATTTTAGATCGCCAAATCAACGAATATTTGAATGAAAATATTTGGTTAGGAAAAGTAAAATAAACCAAGTATGACTTAAACAAATTCAAAGCTTTGGGTTGGATCCACCAGATGTTTTTGCAGACAGAAGAGATTTCCATATGGGGAACACAGTTTCCCTGCTTCCCCTCCCAAGCTGCAGCCCATAATACCCCTGAAATGCTGCTCTTGGGGAAAGAACACACATACACACACCATGGGAACAGCATGGGAGTAGAGTCAAAGGTCTGCAGCAGGAAGGATCACCTCCAGCACCCCCATGCCCAATGTGTAGAAATCCTCCATGGGATCCAAGCCTTGATGTGGAAATCATTTTATTGAAATAATACTTTTAAAGCCAAAGATGTGTATGATGTGCCGTGGACATATTAGTCTACTTGTCTATTTTAACAGAATTTAACTCTCTTCCACTGAGATCACTTCCATGGAGGTCACAGGGGCACCTCACTTTCATTGCTACTCTCTACAGCATTATTTGCACAGCATCCCTTCCACAATCCCTTATCACAGCATCCCTTCCACAATTTGAGATGAGACATACAAATAAGAATTTAGCTTTGGTTTTAATTTGACTTGCACAACCAATCAAGTGAATTCCATACCTTGATTTTTATTAAGATTATTATATGGGGCTTTATTCTCCCCCCCCCCCAGTATACAAATCAATAAAACATGCATGTACTCTCTCACACAGTTTCTAAGTGTAACCACCAGAAGAACATCAGTTACAACTTTGAAACTGCCAGTCTTGCCTAATAATGTACTGACAATGGTATCCATTCATTGTTAATTTTATGAAACAGTGTATATGTAGAAAACTGGAAAGTTTTCCACACTGGAAAAATTTCTGCCCCACATTTGAATCACTATTGATACAACGACACAGTAAAATATTTTAAGTGCACAAGTACAACATGTCTCTAGCTGTTAATAATTTTTTTTAAGTATGTCTTAGCTTTCAGCCATTTGGAAAACTCTGAATAAAGAATTATGTTGCAAGAGTTCTTTGTGATCAAAATATTTGTTTGAATTATGGTACAAATACTCAAGTAAGAAACTTTTTTTGTACCCTTAGATGCATCGTAGAAACAGAGAACTTAGAAGAAAGAGTAATTGTGGTGAACCGGATAATTGAGATCTTGCAAGTTTTTCAAGAACTAAACAATTTTAATGGTGTACTTGAGGTTGTTAGCGCTATCAATTCTGCTCCTATTTACAGATTGGATCATACATTTGAAGTAAGTCCAATTATAGATATGGGGATTACAATGGTTTAAGTTACTTAACGTAAAGATTCTTGTTTCTTTGGCAGTGTTCAACTGGGTTAAGTTAAACACCTATACCATCCCTTGAAAAATTCAGTTTTTGCCCCATGTAGTGGGCGCAAAGTTTCTATTTCCCCCATGACAGCCTGTCTTCTGCTATGAAGGACATAGTGTTAAGCGACCCTGGCCTTTTTGTGAAAAATTAAGGCTGAAATGGCTCAAAGGGCGAGTGATTATTCTTCAAATAATATATATTTTCTGCATAGAGAGAACTTCACTGTTAAGGGGGGAAATGAACCTGTAGGCATTGTGTCTGGCAGTGGTAGCTAGTCAGAATTTGTAATAAGAGGTCAGGTTTTGCCTGTGACATAATATAGAGATTCAGAGCATCTCTAAAGCATGCTGCAATGTCAAAAATTAAATTCTCCCAGAGCACCTTTGGAGTGCAATACAATATGGCCAAATCCTAGTGCTGTAAACTTACTAGTGTTTGTGGTACAAGCTTCTCTGGGCCTTGCTTTCTCAGGTGCATGAAGACAAGTAGTTTCAACATCCATAGACTCTTCATAATAGTAATGATGTTTGTCTCTAGCGAAATCTTTCCCGTGTGGAAAAAGATCTAACAACCTAGTCCTAAACTTGTCTAAAAATCTGATCCCCACTGAGTTAAGCAGAAGTTTATTTGTAGTCAGTATATTTAGGATTTGTGTTTTTATTACTGCTGTCATTTTATTTTGATAGAGAATAAAGCTCAGTGTGGGAATTTTCAAAACCCATCAAAATGGGTAGATCAAGTGCTAGAATCCACGTGCTGTGATTTGATATTAAAGCAAAATGCATCCTTTACTTGCTTTATCTTCAGCAAATCCCAAGCCGCCAAAAGAAGATTTTAGAAGAAGCTCATGAACTGAGTGAAGATCATCATAAGAAATACTTGGCAAAACTCAGGTCTATTAATCCTCCATGTGTGCCTTTCTTTGGTATGTTGGCTTTATTATCTATGAAAATAGTCACAGATATTAGCATTCAAAGAAAGCTACTGTCATTTTTGATTGGCTGTTAGAGCTAGAGGCATTGAAAAATGACTTGGAAAAAATGTTTTCCCTTCAGTAGTGCACTTTTCAGGTGTGTTCAGATTTTAAGTTCTTTTAAAAATCAGTGTTTAACTTATTTGGAAATGCACGTTCATGATTTCCTTGTCAGTAAGTGTGTGAAGAGTATTGGATGTTAATATCAGCCTTGTAATTAAATCCAGTTGAGTTACTAGCTCACATTTTGTACTGATTTGCCTGCTGTGACAAAACTAGCTCACATTTTGTACTGATTTGCCTGCTGTGACAAAACTGGTATCCCAAAAAGATAAGTTTTACAGAACTTTATCTTCTTGGTGGGAAGGAAATTATTCTTATTTATCACAGGTGAGAAAGCAAGTGGTCATTTTGCGAACGTATTCTATATAGTTCTTTTTATCAATTGTCAGAGTGTATATATAAGTTCTCCCAGTATTTGTCCAGGTCAAATCTGGCTTAAAAATTTGCTATTGAAACTCTAAAACGGATTTATTTTGTGCTTTTTTTAGGAATTTATTTAACCAACATCTTGAAAACAGAAGAAGGCAATCCTGAATTTTTAAAACGACATGGGAAAGAGCTCATCAATTTCAGCAAGCGGAGGAAAGTGGCTGAGATAACAGGGGAAATCCAACAGTACCAAAATCAACCATACTGCCTAAGAGTAGAATCTGACATCAGGGTAAGAAATATTTTATTTTTAATATTTCAAGGTCAACCTCTCTGTTTGTTTTTATTTTTTATTCCCCCCTCCCTACTTCCTCCCATAAACGCAAAGTGGTGTGTGTGGTCCCCTTCCCCGTTTTATTCGTACAATAACCCTATGAGGTTAGTTTGGCTGACAGTGAATGACAGTCACCCCGTGGAAAGAGTAGGGATCTGAACTCTGGTTCCTCAGGCACTCTAAGCACTGTACCACACTGGCTCTCTGGAGAAATTAAGGCCACACCAATAGGCAGGAAGATCAAGGTACAAGGTAGAGAGTTTATTTTGCCCTTCTGGAAGGGTGAAATAAACTCTCCACCTTGCACCACACTGGCTCTGCCATTGTTGAAGGCAATTCAGAAATGTATCTGTTTTCAGCAGAGTTGTTGGCTCAAGTATTTAGCATTTATGGTAATTCTCAGATCTGTAGTCTTGTCTGTTCCTAGGTAACAGCTTCTTTTGAATAGGTTCCTTATCAGTTGAGTATTGATGTGATATTGCTATTTTAATAGTACTCTTTTAGACCAGGGATCTCCCAACAGGTGTCTCATGAGGTGACAGAAGTACCAGTACTTTTTTGGCTGCTGCATCTTATTCATTCTCTGAAGACCCAGGAGAATACCAGAAAAAGGTCTACTCTAGGCTGTGTTCTTGTTTAAACTTTTATTTCATAGCATTTTTTTTTTTTTTTTTGCTGTGCTACTTAGCTTCTAGTCTCATTTCTGGTGTTCTTCCTAGTCCATTTTCTGGTTCTAGGACAGAAGAAAACTTGATAACATGTGGAGGGGGCGTAGCTCAGGATATTTTTTATTACTTAGAAGTAGCTCTAATTAAAGAAAAGACTGTTCTGAATAGCCCTGTGTATCTTCTCATTCATTGGGTCAAAGTTGTCTTCAGTCCCGTTTTTATTATAAAATATCCTGTTGCTTGTTGTCCTGAAGGAAGAATCTTGTACTGACATTCTTTTGTACAGGATACATGTACATATTTGTTGGAACAATGAGTAGTTGGCATGTAGAATATTTTAAGTACTAGTGTATGTCTGCTATACTAGATTTCTCTGGATCACTTAAGTTTTTATTGCTTTTTAGAGCAGGATGCTACCTTGTTGCTCAAGAGTTTGCACTATTGGCTTCAAGGTGAGTTTGTTAATAATTCTGAATATTTTGGTTTCAGAGGTTTTTTGAAAATCTGAATCCAATGGGAAGCACCATGGAAAAGGAGTTTTCAGATTATCTATTCAACAAGTCCTTGGAAGTAGAGCCACGCAATGTAAAGCCACCTCCAAGATTTGTGAGTATTCAAACGAATAATGTATTCTTAACAAGCCTTTGCTATAAATTATGATTCTTCTTTCAGATTCAGTTGCAGGGTGGCACAAGCTTAGCTTTGTTTAAAGAAAGTTATCTTATAGTGAACATATTCAGACTAATTGCTCATAAATATATTGATTTTTCCTTGCAGCCCAAAAAATACAACTATTCCCTCAAATCTCCGGGTGTTCGTCCTTCAAATCAGAGGCCGGGCACAATGAGGCACCCAACACCTCTGCAACAGGAGCCAAGAAAAATCAGTTACAGTCGTGTTCCGGAGAGTGAAACTGAGAGTGCTGCTTCTGCGCCAAACTCTCCACGAACACCGCTCACCCCGCCCCCTCCTCCGTCTTCTACTTCCAGCACTACTGATGTTTGCAGTGTGTTTGATTCTGATCCCTCAACTCCTTTTCATTCAAGTAGGTGCTAAAGTTAGGATTGATTCCTGCCCCTTTAATGATGTAACCTATATCACTTGCCTTGTCTGTTTTCTGATGGTGTCAAAAGCAGAGTAGTGACTTTGGATCTGTGGGAATGGAATCTAGTTGTTAGCTAAGCTTGATTCCGTTCTTGATTTAGAAAGGAAGGCTGAGATGTGAGCCTACTTGCTCTTTCTATGTAACCGCACTTTAAGGATGGTGGTAATTAATTTTGCTGTCCTTTTGCCAAAATGCGCCACACTAAAGCTAGAAATAAAACTTGTTTCCATTAATAGGCAAACTTACAGATATTTTTCCTTATGGATTTCATTCTTACCCTTACTGTCCCATCCCTTCTGCTTCTGTTTGCTTTCATAGCTACCTGTTTGCACAATTACAGGGATAAAACAGCAGTCATTCTCATTTGTCATTGAAGCCATTTGTGTAAGGAAGTAGTCTCCTCAATTTATGAATAAGGAGGCAAAAAAACCACCCCTCTTCCGCTTCAGATGATTAGGTTATAGAGGCCAGCTGTTTACGTGAATTCTTGAGCACAATGCTCCCATTAAGACCAGTCATCTGCCCCTCCCTTTCTTTGGCATTGTGCTATTTCTCTTGCTCCTATGCATGAATCTTTATTATACAATTATTTAGGTATTGGTAATAATAATACCAATCTGTGTTTCAAGGAAATGTAAAACTATGATCAAGTGCTTAAAATTCTATGTGCTGTTTTTGTCAATATTCTCAATATTCACTTTTCTGTCTTGTCCGCAGTTGTGTTTGTGAGATAATCAAAAGGTTGTTTTTTTACATCACAGCAAGTCAGTCAGGGGTGGGAAGCTTACAGAAAACATATGGCCAATTTTTAGCCATCGTTTGTATGCTGTATTTAATTTGTGCATGTTAAGTTTTGGCTATTAAATACTTGAAAATAATAAATTTCAAATTAGATAACTGTGTCTTCTGTATACCGTCAGGGTCTGCTTCTGTGTCCTCCATAAGTTTTCCTAAAAGCTCTGATGAAATGACTGTTCCTCCTCCCATTCCTCCCCGAAGACGTCCAGAATCTGCGCCTGCTGAATCTTCTCCTTCAAAGGTAATCACCCACCCTCCATTTCTCTGTGTAGTAACAATGGGATGATTCCCTAGTCATCCCATGTCCAGAGATCTATAAAGATCCTGAAGTGTACAAGCATATTTTTCCTCAGTGAATGTTTTAACTTTGATTATCAACTAAGCATTAAGAATGTAGATGAAGTGCAAAAAATGTTGCTAGACTGGTCTAGTGAGGGATGATCCCCCCCAATATTCTAACTCTTCCTCTCTTTCCCCTCCCCCGCAATAAAATTCATATTCTCCTTTTAAGTGGTGATTCTGTTACACATATATCACTTTTCCTTTCAACATTCAAGGAGCAGTGTTTTGATAATGGGAAAATCCAGTTGTTTTCCCTACTGTTTAAGCGTGGAATATGGAAACAGCTTTTACAGGTTCTGCTTCCAGAGATGGATGGGAAGAGTCCCTGCTCCGTTCAGGATCTCATCCTCTGAGTAAGAATGTTAGCAACTGAAGCCAAGGTGGTCTGGCATGTAAACTGACTTCTTCCCCTCTAGGGTATTAGAATCCTTGCTGTAGTGAAAGGGGAAAAAATACGCATAGCCCCATATTTATTCCTTGAGTTTCTTTTGGCTAATCCTAAATGTGTGCTTAAAATATCTTCACATATTTAACTGTGAGGACTTTGGACTATTTTATAAGTATTTTATTTTCTGTTTCAGATTTCTTCTGCACACCTTGACAGTCCACCAGCAATTCCTCCTCGGCAACCAACATCTAAAATTTATTCGCCACGGTACTCCGTACCAGACAGGACCTCCATATCTGACCCCCCAGAAAGCCCACCTGTATTGCCACCACGAGAACCTGTGCGAACTCCTGATGTGTTCTCTAGTTCTCCACTACATCTCCAACCACCACCCTTGGGCAGAAAAAGTGAACTTGGCAACACTTTCTTTCCCAATAGTCCCTCTCCTTTTACTCCCCCTCCCCCTCAAACGCCTTCTCCCCACGTACCACGGAGGCATTTACCATCACCTCCTTTGATACCCCAAGATACGGACCTCCATTCTGTTGCTGGGCCGCCTGTTCCTCCACGGCAAAGCACTTCTCAACATATCCCAAAGCTTCCTCCAAAAACTTACAAAAGGGAGCACACACATCCGTCGATGCATCGTGATGGACCCCCGTTGCTGGAGAATGCCCACTCCACCTGAGTTCTCCCTTGAGCTGGAGGTCATGCTTTTCCTGGTGTCAAGTCTGTTGCTGGCAATAGATGCACCAAGGAGTTGTGCTGCCCCTAACACTAAAGACTCTACAATACATTTGATACATGGTGTACAAAAGATTAATAGCAGGCCCCTTATTGTGAAACTGTTGCTGTTTGTTAGTATAGTATGCAGGGCACTGTTCTAAGTCACTGGACATCTGAATGTACCAGAAATCAGACTTCAGATCTCTTCGGGCCAATAAGCAGACACTGCTTCATGTAATGTCCAATGAGGGATGGGAAATATGGTCCTGTAATCATCTGTCCACTGTGACATAAGTTCTCCGAGTGAAAACGAGCACTTTTCCAATAGCAAAATCTCAAACAGGGAACTTGGTTATCTTAAATTTTCTTTTGTGTCATTCCCTGCTTTAAAATAATGAACTGGACTGTGAGGAAGATCTGTGGTACAGAACCAACATAGAGCTAAGGCATAGCACTGTACTACAGCCCTGTTTACAAACTGTTACAGTTAACTGCTAAGTATATGGGTACCTAGGCTTCACCAAAGAGGTACTTTCCTTCTTTCCTTATGAATATTATGGTGCCAGTTCAGAAAAAATTGCCAGGAAGCAGAAAGCTTAACTTTTGCCTTCTTTAAACAAGTAAGATTTAAGTCTTGGGTGAATGACGCAATCTGAGATATACTGCTATTGTTCAGAGTAAAATCTGTTCCTACATTCAGAAGACTGTTAAATATAGACTAGGTGGTCTTAAGGTTTACCAGTAACCCACTTCGTGGCTGGTGGTGTAACAACTTTGACTATGCCATAGAAATGCAAAGGATGATCCGCTGGCCACATTCCCTAGTTATTACCATGTTTTAACTAGCAGTAGGTAGATAAATAATCAGCATCCATAGAATTGCCTTGTAGTTGCATAAATCATATGTATATAGTGAATGTTGCATAAATATACTTGCAAATTGTTTTTAATTTAATTGAAATAAAGATACAGATATTTTGTCTGGCTGACATATTAAATTATTGCATTGCTAAATGTACAATTCAGTTTTTCAGTTTAAAGCACTGAGAAGGAGGTGCATGCTGTGGTACACACATCTCCTCTTCTAGTTCATTGTTTTAATCTCTAAAGAACAAACAGAGAAGAAATCCAAGGTTTGGCATATGAAATAAAGGTGAGTTAGGGGATGAGTCAAAATGAAACAACAGTGTGCTTAAAATGTAATCGGTCTCTTGCCTCTGTTAAACCTCTTAAAGTTTCCCTGTCTGAAATATGTTTGAGAAACTAATCTGCCTGACCATCCTGACTTGGATTATCCACAGACATGTGAGCTGCCCTTTTGATTCCAGTACTGTGACAGGAATGCATGCCACTTGTTGAAGAAACAGTCATCTCTGCTACATTAGGATTTGTGAATGGTGCGGTGTCATATCCTTAGTTATTAAGTTTGTTAGGGCATTTCCTTGTTGGCAAAACCCAAATACATTTCAACAATCTAGAAAGCCATGTCCCTAGAAGAATGTTGGTGGAGGGCTTTGTTACTGTGAAAGCCTACTGTTCTGAAACATTTCTACTATGCTGTGCAGTGTGGTCTTTCATTTCAGAATACATTTAAATTTAATGTGCACTCAGTGGATCTTGTTTAAACTTTACAAGTACCTTGTGCACACTCAACATTAAAGAAGGGCATTGTGAAAAATGTTTAATGCAACAAATGTTAAGCAGATATCCAATGGATACTATAGAAATGCCTTCCCTATTGAGAGAAAGCTGGCCAGCAGGTCCCTAATTGGACCCATTTTCCCCTAGTTTGTAACACTGAAATAATAGCAATAGCCACATAGATAAGAATTTGGCTCTCGTCTGAGTCAACAGAGGGGAACCTTCCTAATTCGCTTTAAGTATTTCCAGGCATAGCTAACAAAATTAAATGAGTTTCCTGGCCCAACCACCTTTTGAAAGGAAACGATGGACTCAGCACTGGCTAATTCCACTTAGCATTCAAAAGCAGCAGCTGCTTTACTCTTACCTTGAGTAAAATAAAATTACTACCTACAAGAAAAGTACATTCACTTTAGTTAAAATTACCTCGCTTGAAATTGCTCAGATACTAAGTTCCATATTCCAAATAGCTTTTAAAATTGGTTTAAGGAGCTGAAATACTAAATTAGTGTTCTGCTGCAAGAGAGCTGGTTGTCACCTTCAGGGTCTCTTTTGACAGATGGGGTGATATATTAAGGTTCCTAAACAAAGTTCAGCAGGACTTGAAATGTGCAAATCCAGATCTTTTTAACATGAAAGACTGGGATTGAAAGCAGCCTTAATTTTTCTTTGAACAGTGGGCACACCTTGCCATATCAAAGTGTGCATGACAGTTGTGTAATTTCAGTATTACAGGGGATCAGCTGCAGTTCAAGAGACTCGAGCCCAAAATCTCCTGGAGTCTCTACTGCACTAGCTGCCCAGTCCTTTCAGATCCCAGCCAGAGCAAATAGAGTGTGATAAAGATTCCCACAAGCCCCACTGAACTAGACATAGAAGAGCAATTTACAGATTGTGCCTCAAGCCTCTTAACCCGATCAGCTTTCTTTGTGTTAAAAAGTTGCTCCATGCAAGAATAACTAGTTGTTCTCTCCCTAATCAATAATCTTCATATAATTCCTTGTTGCCACATGCAGAATTCTCATTGTAGAATTAATTGGAAAATACATTTTGATTCTTCAACTATATCCCAAAATGTTGCTAGAGCAGGCATTGTAAATTAACCTATTTGTGACTATATAATTTTAAGTGACTCAGCCAACAGTTCTCAAAATAAGTAAGCTGATCTCTGTTGGATCAGAAGTTTTAGTTATGAAAATTCTTCACTTGGCAAATAAGGCACTTTTTCATGGGACCAATGTCTGTTAGTATAGGAGCATCAGTCTTTAATCATCAGATAGCCAGCGTGGTATAGTGGTTAAGAGCAGTGGTTTGGAGTGGTGGAGTCTGATCTGGAGAACCGGGTTTGATTCCCCACTCCTCCACATGAGCAGTGGAGGTTAATCTGGTGAACTGGATTTGTTTCCCTACTCCTACACATGAAGCCAGCTGGGTGACCTTGGGCAAGTCACACTCAGCCCCACCTACCTCACAGGGTGTCTGTTGTGGGGAGGGGAAGGGAAGGTGATTGTAAGCTGGTTTGAGTCTCCCTTAAGTGATAGAGAAAGTCGACATATAAAAACCAACTCTTCTTCTTCCTCTTTAGAATTACAGAATATGGCAGGCAGAATGGAACTGCTCTAATATATCTAAAATTGGCTGAGATCCAGATGTTTACACATTGTGGTCCTTTTCTAGCTTGCCACCTTTGCTGTAACCCCTCATGCACCCTGCAGCAACTCTGAAGAGTCAAGGGCTACACGGGCTGGGGGAAGTAGTGATGGGAATAGGCATGTGCAGAAACACTTTCTGTTCTTGCAGGGCATTCCAGCCATTGACTTTTGAAATGCAGGAGGAGCCATGGCTCAGCGCTAGAGCATCTGCTTGGCATGCAGAAGGTCCGAGGTTCAATCTCTGCCATCTCCAGTTGAAAGGATTCAGATAGGTTATGTGAAAAAAAACTCTACTTAAGGCTTTGGAAAGCTGCAGCCAGTCTGAGTAGATAATACTGACCTTGACAGACCAAGGGTCTGATTCAGTATAAGGCAGCTTCATGTGTTCTCATTTTAATACATCCAGGACACTATTATTTTATACCACTAGGCCTCCAAATACGAATTAGCCTCATTTCTATGATGGTTGTAGGGGAGGTCAGTGGTTGCTAGAGATGTTAACACTGACTATTGAACAGCAGCAACCCCCTACACAGACAGAAGTTATCTTGGGTTGCTTTGAATATGAACACAACTAAGTTTCAGAATAGTTTCTGTTAGAATGTGACAGCTTGTTTTCTGAATGCTTGCCTCACCTTCAACAAGTCTTGCCTTCTTGCTGTGGCACAAAAGAAATCCTTGCTTCTCCTCAAAAAAATAAATTCTTTGGGTTAGTGAAAGGGAGGGACCTGCTGTCATCTTTATTCAATTAACATGGGGAAATGATTAGATGTGATGGCTTCTTTGGCTTTTTCTCTCTCTCCTTGAATTGAGTTCAGAGGGTGAGATGGTACAGGAGATTACTTCTACACAAATGCTACAAATTGGCCTCTTAAACTGATAAAATTATCACTTCCAGATTTGGTGGGGAGGGCTACAAATATTTTTCTATACTAACTGGCCCTTTTTACAAATGACAGATAAAAAGCCAAAACAGAACTTGAGGGAGGGAGGGAGATTTCACATCTTGTTAGCCATTTATGGGGGGGGGGGGCTTAAAGTGCATTTTTTCCTGCCAACTGTGAACAAATCCCCCTTTTGCCTTTAAAGAGAAGAGAGTGTGTTGAGCTGCCAATGGCTGCAATATTGCAAGTTGAGAGTGATTTTTATAAAACAAACATGACGTCATGTACCCAGATGACTGAAAGGAAAAATAAATCTTGTGCCAGATGTATGCAACTTTTAGTAGCTGCCAAATGTGCCTTTGAATTTTTCCCCCTGAAACAATAGATTTCCTTGTTGGCTGGGGTCTTATTTCAGGTAACATTTCTTACTTTGCCAACTTAATAAAACCAAGCCTGTGTTGCTATGTACAGGTTTAAGTTTTTTGATGAATTCTGATCATTCGTATATTTAAAATGTATTGCCTTCTGTTTAATGATGTGGATCCTTTGCTAAATGGTGAAGAAGCTGTGGCAGTCCAATCCAGTTGTGTAAGGTTGAAGTGGTGATATCTAAACTGGCACATCTTATGGGCCTGTGTGTACTGAAATGTCCGTAGGTGAGCTTTGTATGCTATGTCTGCAATGGTATTCTGATTGCATTTAAAGTGAAAATTAATAGTGGCTGTTTTCAAGAGATTTGTTCTTAAAAATAAATAAATATGCCTTACATATCACGTAAATGTATATTATTGTATATGTGACAACTTAGGTCTATTAGTGTGCCCCAGTATTTCTATTCTGGGTATAACTGAGTGCTAAATTTTTAAGAGCAATGAAGTCAAGTTGCCTTAAGGGTGTTACTGAGCTCCCAACATGTACAGAATCAAGTGTGTGGGACTAGTTGAAGTGATAGCAGCCTGCTGTCATATATTTGCAGATCTGATGCTGTTGGTTGCCTTTTTCACTAATTCCTCTTTCCTTGTGATCTGGGCTTGCAGAGAAGTTAAGCACATTGTTACATTGGTAATGGAATACTTTTTAATATAGTTTAAATAATGAGTTCAGATGCAAGAAAACATGCAACAGTGACTTTAGTTACATGAAAGTCCACAACATTCATGGCTGGAGTAATTTAAATATTTTTGATGCTGTTAAATCGTCCATACAGTCGTTGCCTGGGTTGTTCCATAGTTTGAGTACAGCAACCCACTGTTTATCTGCAATATATATTTTCCCACCCCCATTCCTTTCATAATTTGTCTTATGAAGATTATGGGCTGCAAGACTAGTGAAAAAAGGGAAGAAGGGGTCCTCTTTGACCACCAAAAAGGCTATACTGGGGAGCATGGGACTTGCTTTGATAAAAGCCGTGAGGGTGGTGGTAAGAAAGGGATTTGAGCAAGATTGGATGAAAAAGATGGCTGGATCCAGCCCCATGCGGCAGCAAGTATCATGGCTGTCTGTTTAAATATTATCACTGGGGAAGTCTGCCTAGTAAACATTGGGATGTGATGTCACCTTGTGGGTCAGTAATGACCCAGTGCTAATATATTTGCAACCACAGAACAGATATTTGTATTCCCAATCCCAGTATACCTAAACTGAATTTCAGCTTTCTCGCTAATCTGGTTCCTGTTTTGGTTCTCAGTTGGATAGCTGCCCTGAATAGGAAGCCATAGACAGTATTTTGCCTACACCTACATAAACTCACATTGCAGAAAATCAAGAGGAGTGTTGGTTTCTCCCCATACACCATTGCATTGCTATCTGGTGCTATCTGGATCAAGCACAATAAAATTCAAAACATGAGAAACAGCTTCAGGCTCAAGCTGTTGTGAGCATCAAACTGTTTGGTGTTCTCAGACAAGACTGCTGGTCAGATTTCTAAAACAAATTACATTTGAAATCAGTAATATTGCTAGAGTGTGTACTTGTGCCTTAGTACCCATCACTCTGGCATTTCACTATTCCTTTGGAATATAACCTATTACTTTTAAAGTAAAACTAATTCCATTATGAGAAGGTAGTTAAATGTCACATTCCAGAATAGCACCAAGCCATTGGGGGTGGGGGAGACCTATGATGATCAGAACTTTTTATATTAAATCAGTTGTACTTGTATTTATATTACATCACTTAAAGGTTACTACAGGGCAGTGCAATATAGATGGTGTGAGTCTTATAAATCTTGCAAATTTTTCTGTGCTGATGCACCTAAATCCACACACTGGCCAGAGCTGTATGACATTGGCCTTTTATGCTGGGATGTTTCCCCACGGTCACCCCTGCCAACTGCTTCGGGTCTTCCTTTTGATTATGCATGCCTTTTCCACCCGTCAGAGGTTGCCTCACTCTCCCCGTGCATTTTGCCCACATTTTCCAGAATCTGGCTAAAACAGCATATGGGAAACAGGCAAAATGGGCGGGGAGAGCAAGGAGACCTCTAGCGGGTGGAAAAGGCATGTATAATCAAAAGGAAGCCCCGAAGCAGTTGGCAGGGGCGACCGCAGGGAATCGTCCCTGCATAAAAGGCCATTGAGTCAGGGTGGTCACTGCAAGGCCCACAGCCCAGATGCAGCTTCTGAACAATCATTCTTCAGCTCTCAAGAACCTCTCTACTTTTAATAGTGTGGTTTAAAAATTTTGCCCAGTTTTTCTTGTAAGGAAAACAAAAACAGTCTCCATAATTTTGTGAAATTCCACACTTCAACAACATATGGGTTTTGAACGTAAAATAGCCATGCCTGGTGTATACATGTACTATTCTTCTTTGGGGTAAGTAAGCTGGCCTCATATATATATAAATCACCAACCTTAGATTCCATTTCCAGCCCTTAAACTTAAAGCTACCTGAAGCAACACCACTGGACTGTGTGGGACTCACAGCAGAGAGTCCAGAGGAAGTGCTGAAGCAATTGTATGGTTGGCCATTCCCTGGGCTGCTTATTTCTTTTTAAAGAGCTTGCGGAAGGAACTGCGAAAGCCCCCTTTCTGTTCTTGTCTTGGGTTGTGGTTGCTGAAAGAAGTTTGCTCATTATCATCCCTATGAGAAAATCTGGTGTCTTCTAAATGCATCTCCTGAAATAGAGGAAAAAAAATTGAAGCAGGGTTTTAAAAGCCATTCCTTGTTGCTCAGGTATGTAAGGTGAAACAGGGGGTGAGGTCAACATTTTTACAGAGGCTACTAAAATTATGCATATGTGACAAGCTTTAACCCTGGAGACCCCAACCATTTTTGAGCTGGCGGGCACCTCTGGAATTCTGACGCAGTGTGGTGGGCACAGCCACAAAATGACTGCCACATCTTACCTTCAGTCACACAGTTAAGATCCTTGTACTGTGATGGTAGCTACTGCCAGAAGAATGTTTTTAAAAATCTGCATAGCCAGTCAATCTCCAGTGGGCATTCAGAAGCCTTGCTGGGCAAAAGTCCCACCCATGTTCTAAAAACACTTGACGGGCGCTAAGGTGCCCACAGGCACCATGGTGGGGAAGCCTGCTCTAACCCCTTCACCAAAGTTGAGGGAGCTTCTCCTTTCCCATTCTTCCCCACTGCCCTTAAGGCTTACCCTGGCATTGGCCTTAACTCTAATTTGCTATTAACCAGGTGCAGGAAGTCTGTTTATCTCTAAAAGCCAGCGTGCGGATTATCTTTGTCACACTCTACCACTGAACAAAGGAACTGAATCCATGGTCATGACTCTGTAAATATAGTCAGCTTTGGTCTGCAATTCAAAGTAGGCAAGCTGTGCTGTAGGTTACAGGGGAGGAAACCTTGTGGTGCCAGAATGAAGGTTTATCCTCTTACCCTACCAGAGTGATCAGTACATCCCCGTACTTCCTCCTGTGTAACTGAATGGTTGCCCTTAGCATCTACATGAAAATGAAAGCAGTCTACATGAAGAACTCCTGGGAGGGGTGAAATTCATTCTCCTAGCTAACTCTGGGCTGGCTTCTGCAGGTGTGTATCTGTTTGTGGAATATGTACTCCCCCAATAATATCATTAATCCAGAAGTTCTCCCTCTGATATTGCCCTACTAGGATTTCCATGTGGCTTTATTTGGCTTACATGTTATTTGGCTTACATGCCCTACATGTTATCTGTAGGGCAACAGCTTGGCTAAGCGGCAGTTTGCAGGCTGGGTAAAGTATGATCTATACAGCAAAGGATGGGCTCAAGCCCGTAGCTGCCTCTCTAGAAGCTGCAACCTGAAACTGCTAGCCTTATGGAGAAGACATAAGAACTTAGCACGTTAAGCTGGGAGGACAGGATCCAAGAAACTTCTTCCCAACATTAAAGGGGAAAGGTGCACCTAATGCCTGTGAACAATGGAGGAACACAACTAGAGCAATTTCCCATTACTGGGGGAGGGGCCGTGGCTCAGTGGGACAGCATTTGTTTGGCATGCAGACGGTCCCAAGGTTAGATCCCTGGCATCTCCAGCCAATGGGATAAGGTGGTTAGTGATGCAAAAGACCTCTTTCTTGAGACCTTGGAAATAACCTGCAGACAGAAGACTGACTCTGTGTAAGGCAGCTTCATAGGTTATAACCTGTGTACTCATGGGATATCTTTAAGGAAGTTGCTGGGTAGACTCTCTTCTGCACCTTGTTAATAGTCTGTCTGCCAGTTCCAGAGATGTTTCTGTCCTGCATTGTCACTGGCCTCCAGCATCTGTGCTTCTAATTCTTGCACAATTCATCATGGGCTTTCACCTCTACCGTCTCCTTCTCAACCATTGTGAGCATGCGCCTGGATAGCGGCGGCAATACATTGCTCTTCAATATGTACTACGAGCAGACAAACTACGGGCAGACAAACTATACATTCATCTGCATCGGTCCTGAATGTGGAACATGGATGGACAAGAGACAAAGACAACTGAAATTCCCTCATTCCAATTCCCATGTCAGGCCACTCACCCACCTAACTCAGTTCTTGCTTACTTGGGCAGCTACTCTCCTGCACGGCATGAAGGGAGCAAACGTATGCTAGGGACTGAACCCAGAGCTTCCTGCATCCAAGGCATATGCTCTACCACTGAGCCACAGCCCTTTTGCTGGCAGGACACTTAAAAAAAAAAAAAAAGCAGATAATAAAATAGTAATGATGCCAGAGGCTTCACAAAGACTGACCCAGAGAACTGCCTGAAGGCACTTGACGTAGTTCAATTGCTGCAGGCAAGGAGGTCAGAGCCTGTAAGCCACCTGGATGGGAGGCCACCTGGAAGCCCTTTGTAAGCTACTCAGCCAATGGACACAATGGGGTATAAGTTTAATCAGGGGACAAGCTGGGGCTTAGGGGTGTGGCTTCAGGACATAGCCCTGCCCCACCCAGCCCTTTGTGATCTCCGAGTGAAGGCCCTGCTTACGTGTTTCTCAAACCCTGCTGGGAAGTGGGTTTGCCCTTGCCTTTCGCTCTCCTTACTTCCAGAAAGCTTTGCTTTTCACCAGCTCCTCTCTGTGGAGGAAAGTAGTTCCGCTGGGAGCTCCTGGACGAAGCAGGGGCCACGTGGGACTGGAAGCCCCTCTCCTGCTTGCCTTGCAACCGACTCCCGCTGCTGCTCCGGGTGCTGTAGAGCCTGGAGCTCATGCCTTCGGTTCCGCTGCGGGGAAACTCTTTCAGTGACCGGCTCAGCTGTTTGCCTTTGCTACGGAAAACATCGCGCTTGTACGTACTGCTGCTGACTGGAGCGCAGCTCTTGGGGAGTGGCTGGACAGTGTGCTCTGTCCTCTCTGGCTCTGTTGTGAAGTTCACAGGCCTCAAGAAGCAGATGTCAATGCTGGACTCAGAAGAAGCGGGAGAGCAGGGCTCGAAGACGGTCAGGTTTGGCACAGACTCTTCCTCATAGGGGCCAGGCATGGTGTATGAATCCCCTCTGTACTCAAAGTCTTCATAGTCAGGAGCAAAACTTGTGCTATCCAGGAGGAGGTCTGCTGAGGCCCTCCGTGTTCGCTCAGGGTTCCCTTTTGTGTCAGAAGAAGGAGAGTTGTACTCCAAATCTGGAAAAACCTGCAGGGAAGCCGCGAGAGCTTTCAGGTCTTGTTCACTGAACTGAGATGGAGTCAGGATGTTCTCTGGCCGGTCGTGCCGTCTGCTGTCAGTTTCCCATTCACCCTGCGGGGTTCCTTGCATGTTCTCCACCCCCTGTTGATGGCTCTTCTTCATGTGTGACATCAAGTGCCTTAAGAGAGGGGACAATATTTTCATTTTATTTAGTTAAAACATTTTTTCTAACTTGTCTAATAACATTCCCAATGCAGAGCATAGCAGTGCAGCCAACAAAACAAGAATAATTAAGCCAATTAAGCCATCATGTTAAAAAACAACAACAGCAAAAGACAACCAAACAACATTTTTAAACAGCAGCAGCAAACAGTCATTAAAACTCTCGTTGGCATATTTAAACTGTTAAAAGCTAATCTAAGTAAAAACAAGGAGGGTTCAACGGTCCGCTTTAATGGATCAAGCACTGGAACATTTCATCAGTGGCACAGGACCAGATTAAACATTAGGATAAGGGTCAAATGGGATGAATTGCTGCAAGTTATTTTTCTTGGCAAACAGCAGCTGTTCAGCGGTCTGATTCAGATCAGAACCATGGCACGGGGAGACAGGGCTTCAACCATGTCTCCCTGTGCCGGTTCCCTGACCTCAAATGGACCTGCAGAGCTTTTATTTGCCCTTTTAGAACAAAGCTACCCTCAGTAGACAACAGTGCCTACACATTCGTTCCAAATGAGCAAGTTTCCTCCACCCAGTCTCAATCTGAATCAGGCCCCCATATGGCTCGTACTTACAAACAAATATGTTTGGGAACTCCAAACACGGAACTCTCAGCACCATCTAGTGTAATTTGACCCTCAGTTCTAGCCATGGCTCACTTCCTCCATTTGAGATCTCCGTTGATGCTCTCAAGCGCCTGAATACCTTTAGTTTTGTCCTCTATAAATTCATCCTCTCCTGCTCCTCCTGGATTGCTGTCCACTTGGCTAAACAACACTCCAAAACCAGATTGACTCACATCAGCTCTAGGCATCCTCAGTGTATCTTCTCTGTCTTGTGCCACCCCCCTCCCACTGAAGTCTTTACTTATTCTTTCAGTGATTACATTCCAACTATCTGCTCTGATCTCTCTACCTCTCTCCTACCATTTTCCTCCACTACCAGGTCTCTCATTTTTTAGTGATCGTGGGAATTGCCATCAAGTCACAGAGAGGCCCTGACTGGGATGGCCCAATCTCATCAAATCTTGGAAGCTAAGCAGGGTCAACCCTGGTTAGTACTTGGTTGGGAGACTAACAAGGAAGTCCAGGGTTGCTACACACAGGCAGGCAATGGAAAACCACTTCTGAATGTTTCTTGCCTTGAAAACCCTACCCTTCACCCCCCCCCCCATCTCACTTGACAAGGACTTTGAATGTAAACCTGAGGAGTTTGTACTGGATCTAGGAGTGGACAGGAAGCCAGTGTAGGACGTTAAGGAAGGGCATCACATACTCAAAATGATTAACAGGTGAATGATTTTGGCAGCAGGGCCAGGATAGAAGTGAAGAGGACAAAGTGTGACAGTGGAATACATCACTGATGGTACTATATAAATATATATAAATAATAATAAAGTCAACTATAAAGCAAAACTGGAACTATACCAAGGAGGCAAGTGGGCTTTTTCTTCCCAAAATAAGGTTTCCATTCCATGTGTATCTTAGACAGCGTCCACCCCCCAAGCTCCTACTTCTACTATCATTTGGTGAACATAGAACTCTTTCGTGAACACTTCTTCCTACAGACAATAGCCTGAATCAGTAGAGGCCCCACAAATGGAAGGCATTTCTGCTCATACAAAGGTGGAAGAGGCAGTCTCTGAGTTCTACCAATTCCTCCCTGCTGCAGCCCCCATTCTCTGTCCCTGATCTCCAGAATAAGTGTTTTGGGTGCAGCAGGAGATGGAAGAAAGTCTGTTTCCTCCAATGGAACTCCACTGGATCCAGACCAAAGCCCTCATGCTTCCCTCACCCATCATCTTTTAACATCCCACACTGTACCGATCAGCCCTATGCAGAGATGCCAAACGTTTACTGTTTTTATGAACAGCTGTCAGTCTCTGCATTTATTGGCTTTTGGTTGCCACCTGAGGCAGTTATGGGCATGAGAACAAATGGGCAGAATAAAGCACCGTAATATGCACTGCTGAACTATTCTGTTATGGCAATATTGTCCTCACATCGCTGTTGTGCCAGAAGCAGGAGCTGAGGGGAATAGCTGCATTGCCTCTTCTGAGTGGATCCCACTATCCCGGATGGAGGTAGCACTGAGTGTTGGAGACACCTCTGGGCCGGTGCTGCCACATTGAGAAGCTAGACCTTTGTATAACTTGATGAAGGAAGATCTAGTAAAATGCAAGAGGTAGCATCAACATTAGTTAAATAACAAGCAGGGAGCATGCAAGGACTTGTGGGGGGGTTTACTTTATTTTCCCCACACTATTTCCTCTCTTCTTGGCAGCCCCATATCCTCTCCCCTTTCTGTGCTTCCTTCTCTCCTTCCTACTTACCAACCAAACTTTCTTTTATCTGACTCCCCAAGTTTTCAGCATTATCTATTATTTGTTTACTTGGTTGATACCCCTCTTCTCCCCAATGGAGACTCACGGCAGCTTAAATCATTCTCCTCCTCCATTTTACCTCCTAACAACCCTGTGAGGTTGGTTAGGCTGAGTGACTGGCCCAAGATCACCCAGCAAGCTTCCCTGGCAGGGCACGGATCTCGACCTGGCTCTCCCAGAGTCTAGTCTGACATTCTAATCACTAAACCACAGCAGTTCTCGGCTTTCCCTTCTACCCTCCCCCTGGCAGCTTCTCCCTGGGGAAAATCTGGTGAAGTTGCAAAAGTTGTATTGTAGCAAGTTGTTCTGGTGGGTTCTGTGGGGGCCACTGCTGTGCCCAGCCAAGAAATGGAAGTTGTACAGAGGCTGCCACTGAGCCCAGGCAAGTGATGTGGCATCAGGTTGTTTGATAGCCTCTGCTGCCCCTGAGTGAGCTGTGCAAATTGCATGGTAGCAAGTTGCCTAGTGGTTGCTGCTGAGCCTGGCCTTGAGGGGTCCTCCAGGGCTGGAGGGAGGGGAGCAGGGGTGGATTGGTAGGCCATAATAACCCTAAAAAGAGCCATCTCTCCAGCCTTTTACTGATAGAAGCCAACGTTTGTGGGCTGGCAATATTGTCGTGGTTGCCTAGCAAACCCCATAGTAGCCACTGAGATCTCAGAGAGTATCCATTTTTTAAAGGCACAGCAGCTGCTTCCTTATTTGGGGGAGTTTTAACCACCCCATTTATTTGCTGACTTATATTTC
Source organism: Euleptes europaea (assembly GCF_029931775.1). Lineage (NCBI taxonomy): Eukaryota > Metazoa > Chordata > Lepidosauria > Squamata > Sphaerodactylidae > Euleptes > Euleptes europaea. The sequence goes on from NC_079318.1 coordinate 63,161,505, forward strand.
AAATTTTAAGATAGCATTTTTAGATAGCAGAGGACTACTTCCACGTTAATTTTAACACTAAATAATAAAACAACGAAAAGTCTTTGTGTACCTGAAAGCATGACAAATGAGACCAACATGGCTACCTTCTGATATCTGGAATATCCCCACTACTAATAGAGAAAATATTCTGAAAGCTTTTTGGGACAAAGAATTTAACTTTTGAGTTCCTGGCCCTTATATTCGTCAAGGAAAAACAGAATGGCTTGAATCCACCAGAGATTTCCAAGCTCCATGCAAAATATGCACATGTGCTTAACTTGCTTAGTTTATACTGAACATGTACTCCAACTTGTCTTCGAAGAGGATTTGAACAACTTTGGTAAATAATTTAATTTTCTTCACACAGAGCTTTTGTCATACTACACAGCCCCTCTGTGCATGAAAGAGAGTGTGTGTATGCGTGTGTGCGCGCGCACATATTCAGATCTAGCTCTCATCTTCCTTCAGCAGGACAATCTCCCCTAGCCTGGGAGCAGATAAGCTGTCCAGGAACAAAGGCTAATTCCATCTAGAGCACTGCACTGGTGAGCACATCTTCATGGACCAGAATGCTGTGGCACTTATCACCTATGATTGTAAAGCTGGCAAACTTGGGGTTAGACGACTAAAGAGGGAACTGCTTTTCTTGTCCTCAGAACCACAAAGAAGCCACCATTGAGCCAAACTTACTTTTTCAGCCTCTTCCGTTTCTGAATGAGCAGATCTTCGTTGCACTGGAAAAGAAGGCTGTGGTGTGAAATGAAGACTCTCAGGCGCTGGACGCACACCAGAAGAAGGTAGTAATCAGGGTGCTCTTGCTCAGTGTACTTTAGGATATTCTGGCATAAAAGCAAGCAAGAAATCCTGAGCAACATCCTTAGCCACTTGGGTATGAAAAGGCATAACCGTCCTAACACATAATATTAGCGTTAGCATTGCGCCAGCCATATTTGTACTGTAAGGCTGTAAAATGGTATAAGACCCACCCTTTGTGGGGCAACATGCTCTTGAGCTATGTAATTGGATACTTCAGACTTGGACACATAAAACTGCCTTGTACTGAATCAGACCATCTGTCCATCCATATTGTCTACTCAGACTGGCAGCTGCTCTCCAGGGTCTCAGGCAGAGGTCTTTCACATCACCTACTACCTCATATTTTGAACAGGAGATGCCAGGGATTGAACCTGAAACCTTCTGCATCCCAAGCAGAAATTCTACCATTGAGTCAGAGCCACTCCTCAAAACTTGGATGGTTTTGATAATTTCTTTAATTGTTCTTTTAATTATCTATTTGTGATATGTATTCACACACGTGGAGATAGATCACGATGGGTAGCTGTGTTTGTCTGTAGCAGTAGAAAAGAGCAAGAGTCCAGTAGCAACTTAAAGACTAACAGAATTTCTGGTATGAGCTTTCGTGAGTCTCGGCTCACTTCTTCAGATACAGCTAGAATGTGAGTCCATCTATCCTTAAGTAGAGAAGAGTAAAATCAGACACCCAATGGCAATAGCATGTAAATGTCAAAAGCAAGTAAATGACATTAGCAGGTGAGATTGGATTGGGTGTGATATGCAGAGAGGTAGTAAACGTGGAGAAATCAGCATTGGTAATGAGACAGGAATCTCAGAACCACAGGTTCTGAGACAGATTGAATAGATTGAATAGAGACAGGAATCTCTATTCAATCCAGGAGAATGCATAGTCTTGAGCTTCATTATTAGTTGTAATTCAGAAGTCTCTCTTTCTAATCTCCTTTTGAAATCCCTTTGTAAGAGAACTGCTACTCTTAAATCAGCAACTGAATGTCCTGGAAAGTTAAAATGTTCCCCCCAATGATTTCTTTTTTATATATATAATTTTTTTATAACATAACTCAACAAAAAACAAATCAAACAATTACAATAATAAAAAAAAATAACAAAAAAATACAAAAGAGTATTAATTATATAATCTACTTAATATGATCTACATTACAAGATTATAGATTTCAAAATACCCTTTTGACCCTCTACCCACCATAAAAAAGTGACCCATCACCAGACTTCCGGAGAAGTGTCTAAACACTTTAAAAATTACTCTATTAACAATTAAATATAAAAAAGTAAAAACTAATTTCTATAATTCACTAACTAAATTAGTAATATCCATTTTTGCCAGTTTATCCCAATATGTGATGGCCTTCATCCATGTTTTTTTGAATTCTTCCATATCTTTTCCGTGTAGGAATTCTGTTAATTTGGCCATCCTCATATACATCCACAGTTTCTCTCTCCAGTCCCTAATTGAAGGTTTGTTTACTTGCTTCCAAATTTTAGCTATTACAATTCTTGCAGCAGCAAAACTATATTGGCATATAATCCTATCATTTCTATCCATTTTTTCTTGAGGAATCCCCAATAAACAGAATGCAGGATTTCTTTTTACTCTCGTATTAATCAAATTATTAGTTTCTCTTATAACTTTTTTCCAAAAACTTTTAATTTTTGTACATATCCACCATGCATGCATAAAAGTTCCTCTTTCCTTTCCACATTTCCAACATAAGCCCTTATCTTCTTTTTTCATTTTACTTATCATCACGGGAATTATATACCATCTATAAAACATTTTATACAAATTCTCTCTAATTTCATTAGTTATTGTAAATTTAAATTATTTTTTCCATAAATTTTCCCATATTTCCAAATCAATATTATGTCCCAATTCCTTCATCCATTTCACCATTACTGGTTTAATTCTTTCTTGTTCTAGATCTACTTCAATTAATAATCTATATATCCTTCCTATCAATCCTTTATTTCCCTTCATTAATATATTTTCTAATTTAGATTTGTTTTTATTAAATCCAATTTCTTTATCTTTATTAAATATATCTTTTAATTTATAATACATAAACCAATCTTTAATATTAAGTTATTCTCTACTTCTTAGAATCCAATCACCTTCTTTAAAATTTATAATTTCCCTATAGTTTTCCATATATAAATTTAATCGTATCCCTCTTTTGATAAACGCGTCCACTGGATTAATCCATCCCGGTGTTCTATTTTCCAAAGTCCTTTTATATTTTTTCCAAATTTGAAGTAAACCAAATCTAATAATATGAATATTACAATCTTTGTTTACCTTTTCCTTATCATACCACAAATATGCATGCCATCAAAACGTAAATTGAAACCTTCTAATTCCTTTTTGGCAAAGTGTGCTTTTGGGATAGTACCTACTATTGGACTTTTTGAAGAAAATACAACATTTACTTGAAAGAACATGGCAATTGGTGCATTGAGACTGCACCTTACTTAGATTGTACATACTGTATATAACTTTGATTGTTCTTATATGTATCTTTCACTCTTGTATTGCTGATGTTACATGTGTAAGCACCAATAAGAATTTTTTGCTACTTTTGTATTGGAGACTCCGTTGCAGATTTTCTAACCACTGGTATTGGCACGGAGGTGCCTATTTTGTATTGTAACCTCCAGGTACTAGCTGGAGACCTCCTGCTATTACAACTGATCTCCAGCCAATAGAGACCAGTTCCCCGGGAGAAAATGGCAGCTTTAGCAATTGGACTCTATGGCATTGAAGTCCCTCCCCTCCCCAAACCCCGCTCTCCTCAGGCTCCGCCCCAAAAACCTCCCACCAGTGGTGAAGAGGGGCACGGCAATCCTAGAATAGAACCACAACCTTATAAACACCTGCCTCCAGCCTAAAGGCTCTGCTGATATGCTCTCCTAGATACAATCCTAACTGCTGCTCAGTTTTAGGTTCCAAGTAAAAACTTCTCTTTTCTCCCAGGCTTTTGGCTGGTTTTTCTCTGTCTCCCTAGCTTGTCATTTACTGGTTGCAACTGGCTTTTAAAAAAATGACTTTAATATTAAAGAAATTTTTGGTCTGTTTGATTTCACTGATTTTAAGATTGCTAAGTGATGGTTTTAGCAATAACTCTTCTGTTTTCTGAGGGCTTCAGCAGTTTTTTATTGTGAGATTGTTAGTGACTTTTATCATGAATTTGGGAGCCATTTGGGAAGCATTGTTTTGCCCCAAGATGATTTATGGAGTAAAGCCAGCAGTTTGGAACAGGTCCCTGGAGGAAAAAGGATATATCTCTAAGAAGCCACTAAGTCACTGTGGCTTTACTCTAAATGAGGCAATGCGGCCTCATTTAGAACAGGCCATTTATGCATGGATGAATTTGCTGCTTGCTCAAAGCTCTTTTTTTAAATCTGCCTTTTAAAATGCTTATTCACGGCACCGAATCAGACGAGAAAGTCCGATGTTGATTGGAGCCGCGTGTTATGCAATGGTATCCCACCGCGCAGAACTTTGCTCCAAGAGGGCTGGGTTATCGCGAAGGTGATCCTATCACAGCCGTTCACCCACCTTTGGAGCGGGGCGGCAAAGTCTCTTTCCCTGCCCTCCGTCATCCCACACAGGCGCACGTTGCTGCTCCCCCCCCCATCGCAAATAAACGTGCTGGTTTTTTTCAGGTGGAAAGATCGCAAAGGGCTATGTCATTCTAGAATTTTTTTTTAATATCTCAGTCAAAAATAGTGATATATCGCTAAAGTGATAAAATGCCCCCAGTTGGTCCAGGTTGTCAGCTGAGCCCCACATTGCCCGGGGCTCCTTGGGCCAGCCGCCTCCTCTGTACTCAGCTTGCAGGCGTCGTGGCGGCCACTTGGCGCTGAGCGGCGGGGGCCAGCGAGTGCAACCGAGGTGAACGGGGAGAAGACCGCCCCCTCCCCGCATTCAAAGAATTGAGGGGAGGGGCGCATTTTGTCTACGGGCGCGAAAAGAGAGCCAGTCCTCTTGCATCTTTGGCCTGACGTGGGGAAGAGGGCGGGCCTGGGGGAAAGGGCTTAAGAGCGCCGGGGTGGAAATTTCCTCCCTCTCATTATTTACGCATCCGCGGACAAAACCTTGTTGTTCCTGTCCATATTAAAAGAGACAGCAATTGTTTGCTAGGGAGAGGACTGAAGCAATCCCTCGTTGGGGTGAAGGGGGGGGTTCATGAAATCCAAAGAAGGAAGGACTAGGCAGGAATGGAGAGAAAGTGAAGCACATGGGAAATTGGACCTAAACCTGCATGGGAGGTGTTGCCTTGGATTTGCCGTTCTCTAGATGCACATTTTCCCCACCTGAATTCTCAAAACTTAAAAACAAGCTCCCCTGCTTGTTTTCAGAATTCACGGGAAAATATGCATCTACAGAGCAGCAAATTCGAGTCAAAACCTCCCACGCAGAGATATGATTCCCAAGAAAATCACAGAAATTCAACAACAAAGACGGGTTGCAAAACTGCAGAAGGCTCCCGCCCTATAGGATGTGGGGGGGTTATGAAAGTGCGGGAAAAAGTTGCCAGGATTGGAGAAGGAGCGAAGCATGAGGGGGAAATGCTTTGTTGCAGTGGTGAAATAGCGATATATCGATAAAGGGAACAAAATAATTTTTAAAAATCACGAGTTGTTTGCATTCACGCCACACTCAGGGCACATATGAAGGTGGGGGATTGCGGCAAATGCACAAGGAAATGGCTTCCTCCTTTGATGGCAGGTTCGGAAAGGGGATGGGGTTGGGAAGATCGGGTAGGCGGTACAAAGGCGGGGGAAGACCTGGGTGGGTGGAGGAGAGGCAGGGACAAGATCATTCGTGGCTTTAATTATTCATGCAACCCAGCGCAGATTCTTCACAGTCACGGCAGGGCGGTCCAAAAAAGTCGCGTTAGAAGTGCTTTTCCATAATGAGCCTTTTGTGAGCACTGGCTGCGCAGTGGTGTCTGATTCATCGATTCCCCTTGCAAAACTCAAAAAAAGCTGCGGGGCACTTCAGCATGGAAGGTGCAGCAAATTGCCATGCATAAACAGCCACAGTGTTTGAGCCAATAGCAATATTCTGAAGTTTGACCTTCACCTGTAAGGATTTGTGATGCACTGTTTTCTAATGTACAAAATCTAGAGACAGGACAATGATAGTTTCTAGATCTTACCTGCAAATGAAGAAGGTATTCGGGGATACGCTGGACTATATGAAAGAAGAATATGTAGAGGTCAGACCTGATTTCTTCTTCAATCTGTTAAGAGAAAATTTGATTTTAGATCATTTTAGATCATTTATTACTGTTGTCTGCAATTCAACACAAGATTTAACGTAGCTTAAGTATGCTTGTTATACTGTGTCCATTATGTAAAGCATACATTGCAGTATATACTGCTGAGGTTCAGTGTGGAGTAGGGGTTAGAATGTCAGACATGGATCTGGGAGACCAAAGTTTAAATTCCCCACTCTGCCAATGAAGCTTGCTGAGTGACCTTGGACTAGTCAATCTCTTTCAGTCTAGCCTACCTCATAGGTTTGTTGTGAGAACAAAATGGGGGAAATCAGTTAACAAGATCACACTTACCTCTTTTAGAATGACGACATGGATCAGCGAGATGCATTCCGGCAAATCTCTCAAGTAAGCAACGTAATAGTCCAGAAAATTGTTCTTAAAAGAAAATAAAAAAATATTAAGTAAGAATTCTTATCTATATGACTGACACCGACTAACTGATTATGCAGGACCCTATTATAGGCTAAAGAATGCTCAGTTGGTAAAAATATTCCCTGAGGCAGAATTTCCTTTGGAATTATAGGAATGCAGCGTTGGAATAGGCAATGTCTAGTGTACAAAGAAGAAGAGAAGACCCTACAGGGGGCAGCAAGAGGACAGATATATAGGATAGTGAGGTCAGCACCTTCTCGCCTGTTATGTGTCATTCCTGGTCTGTCTCCATATTGCTGCTCTCAGGGTAACGTCCCCCTTCTTCTCAGAAGTTCCACTCTTACTCGCAGCTAGTCATGTAGTTAGGACCCTGTCTCTGTCTCTCCTCTTCACTATCAAGTATGTTCATTACTGAATAAACCTTTACCTATGCTTTAATCAGGTTGTGCACCTTTGCTGTGTTTATTTGTATTATATTTGTATAATTTAAATTTTTCAGTATGGACTGCTGGTTTCAAAAAGCATATTCCCCCCCGCCCCCCATCCGCATAGTTTTATTCAACATACGTACCTCATCATTGGTCAGTTTAAGAAAAATGTCTCCCAGGATTCCCTGACGGGGCCAACTCAGCACTCTCTCCTGAAGAGCATGAAGTAAATCTACGTGCTGCTGGGCCAGATACCGCAAAGAGTTGGGGAAGAAACTGAAGCCAGAAAACCGGGATTAACTTATCACAAACCAGTTTTTTTTTAAGACCAGAGAAATGCATCTAAAATTAAATCCCAATGGAGGAAACTCCTTGTTTTCTCACAGAGGCTGAGGCAATAAGGAAGTCTCCCAGGCATACTGAAGGGCTTATCAAGCCCTAAATAGCCTTGCCTGTCACACTTAAGAGACCACCCACTCAACCATATCTCACTACACTCTCTAATTGCCTTGGTAGTCCTGTTTGGCCCAGGCTAGCCTGATCTTCTCAGACCTCAGAAGCTAAGCAGGGTTGGTCCTGGCTAGTACTTGGATGGGAGACCACCGAGGAAAACCAGGGTCATTATGCAGAGGAAGGCAATGGCAAACCACCCCTATTAGTCTCTTGCCTTGAAAATCCTACTGGGTTGCCATAAGTCGGCTGCGACTTGATGGCACTTTACCACACAGCCTTGTGTGGGCTGAAAGGCAGGATATGACTCTTCCAAATAAAGTAAACAGACTGAAAATACTTTCAACAATACCTTCATCCTCGCACTGTGCTCAACAACTCAGGCACAAGGAAAAGTGTTCTTAGTAGCTGCCTCCAATTACAGAGTTATGCTTCTGTGAACAGGCTGGTGTAGGGCTGCCAATGCCCAAGTGGGGTTTGGAGATCTCCTGGAATTACAGGATCTCCAAGCAAGATCAGCTGCTTTGAAGGGTGGACTCTATGGCATTATACCCTGCTGAGATCCTTCCCTACCCCAAACTCTGCCTTCCTCAGGCTCAGACTCCATGTCCAAATCTCCAGGAATGTTGCAACCCAGAGTTAGTATCCCTAGGCTGCAGATACCTAACAGATCCCTGTTTCTCAGCACACTCACCGAAGTACCACCAAGATTCCTTGGGGAACTTATGGTAGTTAATCTGATTTAAAATGGATGTAAATTTGTTTATCCAGTCATCCACCTCCCAACTACACATTACAATTTATAATGTTTAGGGTCAAGGTTCACCTGACCTGATGTTGGTGTCTTCTAGATGGATTATCTGCCCTGAGTTCAATGCTGTTGGGAAATGTTTCCCCACAGCATCATGGTGGGTTCATGCACCTTTGGGGGTTTCCCTGGCTTTTCTCTGATCTTCTCAAACCCACTTTGCTCTGAAGTTTTGGAAAAATCACAGTAAAACCTGGAAGGTTGCTGTGTGGATGGGGGGAAAGCACTAGAACAACATTGTATTGATATACCGTTGAACTGACAGGTGTAGTTGTTTCTCTGAATCCCTAGCTTTCTTTTAAAAAGGCAAGTCTCTATCCCCTTCCTTTGCAGAGATAAGTCTTTTCTCTTATATCTCTACAAGGGAAAGGTCTAGAGATTTATTTATTCTTTAATCAAAGCTGAGAATTCAGAGAAACAACTACACCTATCAGTGCAATGATATATTGATGTGATGATATTCTAGTGCTGATTTTTTTTTTAATTGCAAAAGTCCTAGTGTCTTGGAGGGGTGGTGGCCACTTCTGAGGGATTGGGGCAGGGAAACCTGTCATGTGGAAGACCTGTTACTGCTGCGGTTCATCTGCAGCTGCACCAGCAACAGGGAAACCATATTTTACTTCAACAGTCAGATGTCAGGGAGAACTTATTTTTCAAGTGCCTAGGCATCTGGTTCGGATCAAAACCACAGCATAAGAGGAAAAGGGGCTTCAGCCTCTCCCCCCCATGCCAGTTTTCCAACTAAAATGGCTCAGGGGGGCATTATTTGCTCCGCAGGACTGCACAGAGAATCTAGAAAACAGCACATCACAGTTGGTGCAAAAAAGCATATGCAATCCCAAGCTGCCCAATACCTTCTTTTTTCAAGTTCTCGTTCTGAGTTACGATGACAAACCAGGAGACCACCAAAGTGTGTGTCAAAAAAGCATTATGCTGAAGGGGAGGGAGCTGCTTTTTTGCTGAAGGCATCCAAATCTCTGCTGGGTGCACAGCTCTGAGTAGTGCAGTTCTTTGAACCTTGGCAGGGCCAGGATTCGGGATACTAATTCCAAGGGGTCAGTCTCTGAGCAAGGCAGTGCAAGGGGGAACTCTTGGCCAAGGGATCTGTGGTGGCTCTCAGAAGATCTAGGTCTCAAAAGGGTTTCACAAACACCCTTGCCAAGTCACCAGTGGCAATATTTCTGTTGGAGGAGGAGCCGTTTCCTTCATTCCCATATGGCAGGCAGAAAAGAAGAAGAGGAGGAGGAGGAGAGTTGGTTTTTATATGCTGACTTTCTCTACCACTTAAGGAAGAACCAAACCGGCTTACAATCACCTTCCCTTCCCCTCCCCACAACAGGCACCCTGTGAGGTAGGTATGGCTGAGAGTGTGTGACTAGCCCAAGGTCACCCAGTTGGCTTCATGTGTAGGAGTGGGGAAACAAATCCAGTTCACCAGATTAGCTTCCGCCCTCATGTGGAGGAGTGGGGAATCAAACCCGGTTCTCCAGATCAGAGTCCACCACTCCAAACCACCACTCTTAACCACTACACCAAGACACATCACATTGGCTTGCCTTCTTTTGCTCTTGGGCTCCCGTGGTCACAATGCACACAAACAGAGCATGTTCAGTAGTGCACTTAAGCAGCTCTCAGGACAGGATAGAAGGCAGTGGTCTGCCCAGAACCACTAGACCCAATACCAGCTTGGGTGTCAGCAGCTGTTTTGTCTGACAGGAGACAAGAGCATGAGGAGAAGAGGAAGCTCTGCATGACCAGGACAAAGCAGAACATGGGCATGTGGGTCAAGAAGGGGAGGACAAGGCACAATAAGCGGGAAGGGAGTAGGGAGTTGGTGATCAACCACAATGGTGGGGTACCCTACCAAGCCCAGTCCACATGCCTGGATCCCTGATAACAACTCATAAAGTACCTTCTCTCCTTAGCGTTCCTCTTCGTTTCCAGTCCATGCAACGTGGCCTTAATTTTTAGGATCAGGGAGAGGCTAACAACATATTTCCTTTCAGACTCTAGCAAGTCCAAAGCAATATTTTGCCTTTTAGCTTTGACAAAAAAAGGGGGGGGGAAAGGGCAGGTTAATAACAGACATAAGCATTACTTATCCCAAGCTGTCATTACCAGACGAAATCTCAAGCAAACATGAAACAAAAGATTCAATGTTTTTTTTTTTGTAATTTGTTTCCAAAATACAGAGGCCCCTTAAGCGCATTTTAGAAGAGAAGAATTCATTCAGTTGGTGCCTAAACTGGACTATAATGCAAACAGAAAACCAAGCTAGAATGTACCCCTACTGCTCTTCCACATTGTTCTCTGCCACTTTAATATTTGTGCATGGCTCAGCTACTGTGAAAGGCATGGCTTCGAATCACATTGCAAAACAGAGCAATGATCCTCTCATGTGACTATCACATCATCGCTTGGTTGCATAAACAACACAACCTCAGTGCAAGGAGGTGTTATATGTATTTATGATTTATTTGCCAACTAAAATACTTATAACCCACACTCTCACTAAAATATTCCCAAGCATCGGAATATTCCCAAGTATCAGCATCTTTTTTTATTTTAGCATCTGATTTTTTAATTTTATATTTATGTATGTTTTGTTTTAGCAAATTTATCTCATGTTTTTCCACGCACAAGAATGCCAAAAGGGATCACAGCCTCTCAATTTCAAATGGATAGGATCTCAATTTTTAAAAAATTTCATTAGGATAAGCAATCTCATGCCCCTGCAGTTGACCATGATTATTGTATTCATCTTCCTTGAGAACCATTAAAGCCTTCTGCAAGTTAACTACTGTTATTCTTACCTGCAATAGAAGGTTCCCTCAATACAGTCTCTATTGAGATATACTGACTTGGGCTGACTTCCTTTTGCCTGTCAGTTTGTTCCTTTGAAATATGTTCATCATTCCACTCTTTACTGTCTTTGGGCGGCTTCCACACCATGGATGACAAATGACCTTTTGACTGAGCATCAACTGACAAGGAAGGTCTTTCTTCTGTGTCCAGATTTGTACCCGTTATCCCTAGAAATTAGAACACAATAGCAGGATTGATGATATGTGTTCCATAAATCCCAAATTTTATTTATTTCACTTCATTTATACCCTGCCTTTTTCCCCATTGGGACCAAGGTGTCGTACATTGTTCTCCCCTCCCCCATTTTATCCTCACAACAACCCTGTGAGGTAGGTTAGGCTGTGTGTGATTGGCTCAAGGTCACCCAGTGAGCTTCCATGGCAGAGTGGGGATTCAAACCTGGGTCTACCAGATCCTAGTCCGGCACTCTAACCGCTACACACAGCTCATTTTAACTAGTACAGAACTCATAGTGGAAGGTAACTGAAACTGTACCTACCAATAGTAGTCTGGCTGACTGCATGGAATATTAAATAAAGAAAAAACTGTATGAAGGTTGTGAAACCGATGTGCCAAATCTGAATAAGCACGTGAATGCCAGGATAGCTGAGAAAGAATAGTTTGAACATGACTGAGGACTGAGAAGGTGTTCCTAAGCTTCAGGAGCGGGTCTACAGTATTGAGGTGGCCTGGGGTGGCATGGAAAATGACTGCCCACTGCCACCACTTTTGGCAGTGGATGCTAGAGATTAATGAAGATCCCTATGAAATGAACTGGTCTGGAATTTATTAAATGCAGCCAAGAATTCCATAGCGAACACCCACCGCGATCACAAGTTCTCGGCACCGGGGGGGGGGTTGCTATGAAATCATGAAACAGAATATGTACATTTGAGAAATGGGGGGAAGCAAACAATACTTTTAAGGAGTTTGGTTATCATTTGTCAGCATGAAATAAAATTTGGATATGAACACTTAGGCATACAGCAGTGGCATGGGTTGAGGCTAGAGCTCCCGTACCATTTCCAGATACAACGGGGATGATTTGTGTTGGGGAAAGGCATGGGAGAAAAGGTGACTCCTCCTTTCCTGCATCACTGTCTCAGTCCAACCTGGGAGCACCCATAGCTGCTTATTAATTTGAAGAAGTGAGCTGTGGCTCATGAACGCTCACACCCTGCCAGAAATTTTGTTAGTCTTTAAGGTGCGACAGGACTCTTGCTCTTTTCGACTGCTACAGACAGACTAACACGGCTACCCATCGTGAACTAGCTGTTAATTAAATTTAACATACACAACATGATCACAGGAAACTCTCCACCCCTGCCGAGGTGGCCCTGTGACTTACCTTTCACATTTCCTTCTCCCCGTGCCAAAGGTCTGCAATCAGAGACTGGGGAAGAACAGCAAAGATCTTTGAGCCATATACAAAAAGCATCAGTAAAGCAAATGCTTAAATACGTCTAAGGTTTTCTTTTTCCAGTGCATTGGAAGAGAGCAATAAAGCAACACAATTCAGTTGCTGCCATCATTATTGATAAGAGCCAGGAAGCAAACTAGACAGGACAATAACACTCTGCTGTAGTTATCAAGCATTTGTATTACTAGTCTGTTCAATTAATACTACGTCTTGACTTTATCACATCAGATCAGGAATTTATTGTCGAAGGCTTTCACGGTCAGAGTTCATTGGTTCTTGTAGGTTATCCGGGCTGTGCAAAGAAAATTCCAAGACCACGGTTACACAGCCCGGATAACCTACAAGAACCAAAGATCAGGAATTTTTTGCTTCAAAGAGAATGGTGTTGGATTAAGGAGAGATGAGTTCACCCCAGCTGTATATTTGAGGGACAAATTGAGGTGTACTGGAGCACACGCTTTGCACACAAAAAGTCCCAGGTTCAGTCCCTGACGCCTCGAATGAAAAAGGTTTCAGACACACAATCTGGGAAAGATCTCTGCCTAAAACCCAAGTGAGATGTTATGGCAGCCACAAGTCCAACCCATGGACACCGCCATTTTAGAGGAGAATTTAACCATTTTAAAAGTGTTGTGAGCTGACAGCATGGAGGTACCGGGCGATCTTGTCCCCCACCCCATGCCTTTTCAAGTGCTGAAATAGTAATGTCTAATTTGGCTCTAAGTTGTAGGGGAGCCACTGCCAGTCAAAACAGGTAGGTGGACCAATAGTCTCAATATAAGACTGAAGAGAAAGTTCCAATACATTCCCTAGAAAGTTTGGATGTATGCTATAAGTTCCGGTGGGAAATTTATAGTCTGTGCTTTATACCAGGCATATTGGCTCAAATCTCTCAGGTCCCAAGCATTCTCAAAACTGTTCTGTACCACCCATATTCACCTGAATATTAACAACCTTGATTCCAAGATGTAACTAAAAAAGGCCTTATTCTGTATAAGCAACTGATAGTCTCTGTATCAACTATATCGTGTAAGTTGTACCTTAACCACCTGTAAAATTGGACCTTCTTTCTGGAGCCCAAGGGCTCCAATCTTTGCTGCCCCCCTGGCCGAGATATCTAGGGTTGCCAACCTCCAGGTACTGAGAGAAAGTATAGTAAGGGCTCTATAAATGACATACAAACTCTTATTCTATAAGCCAGTGAATTTAGTGACAAAAGTGAAAAAATTACATACAATCTAATAAAGGAAACTTATGAAAATAACTATGAGTACATGTGAGGCAATACAATACAATACAAAAATATATTTTTTTGGCTTATCTCATTCAATGACTTATTAGTCTCTTAGAATTTTGTACTGTTCATATGCTTATTGTTCCCTCAGGAACTGGGAGAAAGATGATGGACGATAGGCGGAGAGGAACGCCGTCCGGATGCTTTGCGTTTTCACTACCCCGTGGGCAGCTTCATCAGCTCTCCTTTCAATTGGAGTCAAAGCTCCTTTAAGATGGAAACAAAATAATAACAAATTTCTAAGCTTATTACTCTTTGAACTAGACACAGTCTATAGTACTCAATAAAGCATACAACATAATGTTGGATACAGTGATAATTGCATACCTTCAATAAGTTACCATATCCATATAATCTCTCTGAGGTTAGAAGTTTCCCGCGACCACTGGGCTGCTCTGCTCTTAGCTGCTTAGATGCTTAGAATGCTGGTTACAGGTGTGTGTAATTTATCTGAAGACTCTACCTAAACTGAAACAGCTGTGGTCTTATAAGAAACATGAAAGGTCTATTTCATTGTTTAACCCAAAAGGAAAATAAGACTTTAAAAGATAAATGAAGTGCATTTCTTGTTTAAGCAGTATGTTTTGTATATTTTCTGCATTAAAAGGGTTACCTCTATAAACCCAAATGGTGAAAAAACACAAGTCTTTTTCATTGTGCTGGTTCTCAATGAAATGAGATGTTAGGGGGGCTTCCAATACTTTCGTTCTAATTCTGGAAATATGCTCACCAATGCGTAGTTTTAGTGGCCGTGTAGAGCTTCCCACGTACAATTTTCCACATTTGCATGTGATCCCGTAAACAGAGTTACAAGTAAGGCAGTTTGAAAAATGTTTAAGCTGGAACCTGAAACCTGAAGTGAGGGAACTAAATTCCTTCAATGGAAGACTTAAAGGGCAAAAGGAACAAGTACCACAGGCATAGTGTCCAACAGGTAAAGAATGCCACCCAATATTACAACAGCTCAAAAAGCAATTATTGATGACCTTTCCAGCGATAAGTCCATTATTATCCGACAGGCTGATAAAGGAGGAGCAATAGCAGTCCTGGACTCCAACGCTTATGATCTCGAAAACCGCAGGCAGTTATCTGATCCCCAATTCTATAAAAGACTAATTAGCAACCCCACATCCAGAATCTCCAAAATGATTAGAACAGTAATAGCAGAAGGTTTATCCTTGGGATATATAAATGACAATATAGCTAAATACCTTACAGTGAAGTTTCCAAAAATACCTATCTTTTATACACTCCCTAAATTACATAAAAATGCTGTAAACCCTCCCGGTCGGCCAATCATTTCCTCTAGAGGCAGTATTACTGAACCTTTATCACAAATGCTTGATTATTATTTGCAACCTTTTGTTAAAAACACTTCATCTTTTTTACAGGATTCTAGGGATCTTATAAAACAACTAGAAGGCTTCTATATACCTCCCAACGCCGTGCTTGCCACACTAGATGTCACTGCCTTGTATACTAATGTTCCTTTAACTGATGCTAGGAACATTATAGCTGATTGTCTTGATCAACGTCAGGATCTAATCCCCCCAACTCACTTTCTTCTTGATATAGCCGATATAGTTCTTGAGAATAACGTTTTTAGGTACAACTCTGATTTCTTTGTTCAGATCAAAGGCATAGCGATGGGCGCTTCCTGCGCCCCGGCAGTGGCAAACCTGTATATGATTTCCTTTGAAAAGCAATATATATTTAATAACAATCCTTTTTATAAGGAAATGCTTTTGTTTAAAAGGTTTGTGGATGATCTTCTGTTTTGCTTTTCCAGTATTGAGTCTTTTCAAGAATTTACTCAATGGCTCAACACTTGTGACCAACATTTGTCTTTTACTGGATCTCATAGCACTGATAAAATACAATACTTAGATCTTGAATAATTTGTCAGAACCGACAGAACCCTGGCCTTTAAACCTTATAAGAAATCAATGGCAAAGAATGCAGGCTTAAGATATGAGTCTTACCACCCGGTCCACCTTAAGAACAACCTCCCCTTCAGCCAATTCATTTGACTGAAGAGAAACTCCACCTTAAATTGGGACTATGAACAAGCGGCTAGAAACTTGCATTCAGATCTAGCTGAACGGGGATACCCAGATAATATTATACGTGCAGCAAAGATGAAAGCTGACTTTAGATCCCGTGACTCAATGTTTCAACCTAGAGTAAGCATCAAGGAGAACAGAATATTCTGTTCCCTTACCTACAGTCGGCATTCTCAATCTATTCAACGCATAGTGAACAGGCACTGGCATATTTTGTCAGGAGTAGAGGGTTGTACAAATCCTCCCGTCTTTGGCCTGAGAAGAAATGCTTCCTTAAGAGACAAACTTATACATTCTGATATGTTCATAAGACGTCCCTTGTCTTTACCTGTTGGACACTATGCCTGTGGTACTTGTTCCTTTTGCCCTTTAAGTCTTCCATTGAAGGAATTTAGTTCCCTCACTTCAGGTTTCAGGTTCCAGCTTAAACATTTTTCAAACTGCCTTTCTTGTAACTCTGTTTACGGGATCACATGCAAATGTGGAAAATTGTACGTGGGAAGCTCTACACGGCCACTAAAACTACGCATTGGTGAGCATATTTCCAGAATTAGAACGAAAGTATTGGAAGCCCCCCTAACATCTCATTTCATTGAGAACCAGCACAATGAAAAAGACTTGTGTTTTTTCACCATTTGGGTTTATAGAGGTAACCCTTTTAATGCAGAAAATATACAAAACATACTGCTTAAACAAGAAATGCGCTTCATTTATCTTTTAAAGTCTTATTTTCCTTTTGGGTTAAACAATGAAATAGACCTTTCATGTTTCTTATAAGACCACAGCTGTTTCAGTTTAGGTAGAGTCTTCAGATAAATTACACACACCTGTAACCAGCATTCTAAGCATCTAAGCAGCTAAGAGCAGAGCAGCCCAGTGGGCGTGTGAAACTTCTAACCTCAGAGAGATTATATGGATATGGTAACTTATTGAAGGTATGCAATTATCACTGTATCCAACATTATGTTGTATGCTTTATTGAGTACTATAGACTGTGTCTAGTTCAAAGAGTAATAAGCTTAGAAATTTGTTATTATTTTGTTTCCATCTTAAAGGAGCTTTGACTCCAATTGAAAGGAGAGCTGATGAAGCTGCCCACGGGGTAGTGAAAACGCAAAGCATCCGGACGGCGTTCCTCTCCGCCTATCGTCCATCATCTTTCTCCCAGTTCCTGAGGGAACAATAAGCATATGAACAGTACAAAATTCTAAGAGACTAATAAGTCATTGAATGAGATAAGCCAAAAAAATATATTTTTGTATTTTTGTATTGTATTGTATTGCCTCACATGTACTCATAGTTATTTTCATAAGTTTCCTTTATTAGATTGTATGTAATTTTTTCACTTTTGTCACTAAATTCACTGGCTTATAGAATAAGAGTTTGTATGTCATTTATAGAGCCCTTACTATACTTTCTCTCAGCTTGACTTTTATAGTAAACGTGCCATTTTTGCTCCAGCCTAACCTCCAGGTACTAGCTGGAGATCTCCTATTACAACTGATCTTCAGCCGATAGAGATCAGTTCACCTGGAGAAAATGCCCGCTTTGGAATTGGACTCTATGGCATTGAAGTCCCTCTCCTCCCCAAACCCTGCCATCCTCAGGCTCCGCCCTCAAAACCTCCCAGTGGTGGTGAAGAGGGACCTGGTAACCTAGAGATATCTCATCTTGTCCAGAGTATAGATTAGGAGTGGACTAAAACATTAAGGCAATCCTGGAGCAAGGTGAGTCAAGTGGCCTCTGTAATCCTGGCAGTGCTGAAGGGTCTGCTCAGCTCAGAACCCAGCCATGGCAATGGGGGTAAGCTCACCCAGTGCCAGCGGCATAGGAGCTACTTGCCTTAGCTTACTCTGGCTGCCAGTGGTGCTCCAAAGAAGTGGCCCACTGGGACTTTTCCCAGTAAGCTAAAGG
Organism: Euleptes europaea; assembly: GCF_029931775.1. NCBI lineage: Eukaryota > Metazoa > Chordata > Lepidosauria > Squamata > Sphaerodactylidae > Euleptes > Euleptes europaea. The sequence goes on from NC_079318.1 coordinate 63,179,259, forward strand.
GCCAGTCTGTCCCTGGTACAGATTATGGCCTTTTCTGCATGCATCGCTTTTCCCCAGATTTTGAAAGTGGTTGATCTGCGAGGGTTGGAATCAAATTCCACAATTTTTGTCTGCACACCTCCCTTTGCAACGTTGTTTTCTGTTTTCCCATATCAGTTTTTTTCTTGCCCACACTTTCCCCTAAAAGCGATGTTTTCTGGTGGGGAGCATCATGTCATTTGTGACGTGCATGATCGCACTGGATGCTCCCCCCACTCACCCTTAATTTGGTTTTTTTGCATATGTGCTCCAGTGGAGAGGTTGGCACAAGATGAATGCCCCAACACTGAAGCACAATCCACCATTAGGGACACCCCTCTCAAAAACAACTAGATTCCCCCTGTGTTTATTTCTCCTTGGTGATCTTTCCATGAGTGTTAATGAATGCCCAGATTTCCCCTCCCCATTTCTTTCAAAACCAAATCTCTTTAATCAGGTTACTTTTGATGCCACAGAAAGATTGATCCAGTGTTCTATTGCTGATGTGAGTCTCCCCCCAAAAAAATTTAAGGTGGAGGAAGGGGAAAGGAGGGAGGGTCCAGCTTTTCTTAGCCACATGTTTAAAGCAGTCTTCTGTTTTTCCTGTGGCATCAAAAGTTACCTGATTAAAGAGATCTGGTTTTGAAAGAAAAGGAGGAGGGGATCTGGGCATTTGTGTAGTGGTGCCAGCCACAAAACGGTCGCCCCAGCTTACCTTCAGTCACGCAGTGAAGATACTTGTCCTCTGGTGACAACTGCTGCCTTAAGCAACATCGTTAAAAATCTGCACAGCCAATCAAATCTCCAGTGGCCAATCAGAAGCCTTGCTGGGCAAAAGCTCTAACTGGCCCAACCCACTTTCTAAAAAAACTTGACAGGCAACAGAAAATGTGTTGGTGGGCGCCATAGTGTCCACAGGCACCACGTTGGGGACCCCCTGGTCTATAGGATAGCAAAGTGTACTGAGTCAAAGAAGATAAAATACCTTTCTCATAAGTTGCACTGTGTAAAAGGTTTACAAAATCTTCATTAATTAAAACTGGGTCCGGGAGGTTCAATGACCGAAAGGGGCTTCCTTGTAGGGGTGTAGGCACTGTTTGTGACCCATGCTCCTCCTTTTGTATTCTTCTGAGAAGAAAAAGGAAAAGGGGAAGCAAAACAACCGAAACACACATTTGGGAGTACATGTTTGATTTAAGGTATAAAGCGATACATAACTGATTTTCTATCCAGTAATCTTATATATTACAGATAGAATTCTATCAGGAGGGAGGAAGGAAATAACCAATTCCAGGCACTATGAAGAAACTGAAGCTGTTCTGAAGTTATAAAGAGACATTTCAGATTATTTTACTTACTTAGCTTTGAGCTTACGGGATTCTTTCCTTTTCTCTTGTTGTAACTGCTCAATTTTCTGCTGCATTTCTTCTTGCTTGGTACTGATTTCCTCAATCATGGACTTGGCATCATTAAGCTCCTCCTAATTCAAAAGGGAAATGCTGACATATGGCATGGGTAGGGTTGCTTGGTCCCTCTTCACCACCGGAGGAAGGTTTTTGGGGCGGAGCCTTAGGAGGGCAGGGTTTGGCGAGGGGAGGGACTTCAATGTCGTAGAGTCCAATTGCCAAAGCGGCCATTTTCTCCAGGTGAACTGATCTCTATTTGCTAGAAATCAGTTGTAATAGCAGGAGATCTCCTGCCACCACCTAGAAGTTGGCAGCCCTAGGCATGGGGAAAGTAATTGTGAAAGGTATGTTACAGGTTGACAAGAGTGGTGTATCCTTATCCTCAAACAGAGAGATAAATAGAAGGCAGAAATTACTGGGCTGACTGATTGCCAAGCCAGTTCCTGATGTGTTTTCAGCTCACAAGTTCTTTCTCAGGGAAAGCTACAGTGAAGATAAAGAAGTGATGATAACCCAGCATGTTACTCCAACCTTACCAAATTGAAGATAGCATAGGATATTGAGAAGAGGGTTTTTACCATAGTGTGAACTCAACTTAAAGATAATAATAATGATGATAATGATAATGATAACATTTTATTTGTACCCTGCCCTCCCCCGGCAATGGTGGGCTCAGGGTGGCTAACATCATAAAACACAATATAATATAACAGATAAATGTAAAACAGTAACATACCACTAGAGCAGTACTAAATCTTGCTCTGGCTCTTGTATATTAGGCAGATTTGGCCAACTTAATTTTTAAATCTCAAATCTACATCTATTGATATGTATATGTTTTACCCTTCACATCCCCCCCCCCCGCCCCCAGCCGCTTTTTCCATAGTTGCAATTCTGGGCGCTTAGGAAGGGGAGGCATGTTGAGGACATTGTAGATGCTGCCCGTAGGTGCCTCCCCCACAACCAGCTAGCTTTTCCTCATTCAAGTAAACCAGCAAACTGACTATTGAAGAGCTTGCTAATGAGAATCATGTGTATATGTCTACATCTCCATGCTATATGGCAGGGGTGGGGAACCTTTTTCCTGCTAAGGGCCATTTGTACATTTATAACATCATTCGGGGGCCATACCAGGCGTAGATCTCCCGGTGTGTTGGGGGGAGAGGCTAGGGTTGCCAGGTCTCTGGCCACCACTTGGAGGTTGGCAACTCCAGGGGAGGCCATGCAGAGAAGGCCTGGAGGGCCCCCCCGCTCCCCCCCTCCCAGGCGGGAGGGCAGCCAGCGGTGGGCCCGAGCAAACGAGGCACCAGGGGGCCACAGCCCACGGTCGATCGGCAAGAGAGGAAGGAAAATAGAGAAAGAGGAAAAGGGAGAGGGGGAGAAAGAAAAGGACGATCCTGGCTGCATCCTGGCTGGAACAGGGAAGAAAGGAGGCTCAAGCGACCGTGCGATTTCGCCCAAAGACTTTTCTCTTAATCAAACAAAAAATCCTTTACTTTCCTGAAAAGAGGGAGGGTTACATGGAGTAAAAACAAATAACAATCTATCTAGTTCCCTATAAATCTTGCTAGGAATCCTAGCAGGTACTAAGGCTTAAACCCCTTTTGTCTGTGTCCCAGCTCAGGAGAGCTAAGCACAGGCATCTTGCTTTTGTGAGATTCAAATGTAACTAACACATCCTGCCCCAAAGTTTTACACCTTTAACAAAGGAACAGGGTAATAAAACAATTCTGACTCCGTGCCTTTCTGCACGTTTGCAATGGATACCTACATCTTGTCATTTCATCATCACCTTGAGACTATCTGAACTGTTGATATAAACAAGTTAACCCTAATACTCTCGCTGCTCAACAGCCGACAGGCAACAAGAGGGGCTCACAGTGTGCCCCGGCGTTCCTGCCCGCTGTAGGTATAGGGGGCAGCCTTGGGGGGAGTGTCCCTCCCCCCTCCTCTCGCCGACCAACAGCCATCAGTCGGCGAGGGGCGGTCCAAAGGGCGCAGCAGCGCCCCTGCAAGCTGTGGCCCCAGGAACACCCTCGGGGAGGGCCGCCCTGCGCCGCGCCTCCGCGGCGGGGCCCCGGAGCTCCCGAGGGCCACAAAAAATGTCCTCTGGGGCCGCATATCTGAGGTTCCCCATCCCTGCTATATGGTACGGCCACCTAATCCTCAAGCAGGTCTATTTTGTTATATTCAGAATCTTTTTTTGTCAGAATTGAAGAGGTTATTAGCACACACGGCCAACCTTGAAACAGTTCAAAGAGTTCTTCATCTCTGCCACTTTCTCCTCCATTGCGCATCGGCAACTTTGAACCTTCTCCTCAAGAGCGTACTCCCCATGTTGAATTCTTGAAAGTTCCTGCATTGCTTCAGTGAAACCAGTTTTCAGTTCAGAAGCCAGGGCCTGCAACTAAAGAAACCGGAGTGATTATCAGTTGGGGATGCCATAGAAAACATGGTGGCGCCACCCTACTCCATTCTACCTTCTGTCACCCTATACAATTTCCTTTTATTGTGTCTTTTCATGGGACACAAGAATTCTCAGACTATCATTATGTACCTTGACCAGAAGAAAAAGGAACTAGATAAAGCATTAGAATCATTTCCCATTGAGATAATTCACAGTGGGCCATTTTCTCCAGGTGAACTGATCTCTATCGGCTGAAGATCAGTTGTAATAGCAGGAGATCTCCAGCTAGTACCAGGAGCTTGGCAACCCTAAAATAGAGCAGGACTTCCTTTCCCTTAACAACAGCACAACCAGAGGTTCTGGCTTTGGATCTTCAAACTGATGTGAACCAGTGGGGTCACAACTATTACAGAAATGGGCTAAGGCCTCTTGGAATGCTACAGCAAGGCCAGAGAAGGTCAACAAGGACAATGAAAAGATTTTAAAAGGCAGAAGAATGATGTAAAATCTTTACACGATCATGGAAATTTTCACCAATTACCACAGAATCAAAGAACTACCGAGTTTTCTGACAGGCTAGTGTTCAAAGTCCACAAACTAGCCAGCATGCATACCACTCATGTACCCCTGCTAGACGCAGAAAATAGATTAAAGAAGAAGAAGCGTTGATTTTTATATGCCGACTTTCTCTACCACTAAAGGAAGAATCAAACCAGCTTACATTCACTTTCCCTTCCCCTCCCCACAACAGACACCCTGTGAGGTAGGTGGGGCTCGGAGAACTCTAAGAGAACTGTGACTAGCCCAAGGTCACCCAGCTGGCTTCATGTGTAGGAGTAGGGAAACCAACCCGGTTCACCAGGGGAGGATGGAGCTCAACAGGGATAGAGTTTACCCTCAGAAGCTACCATTTTCTTCAGGGGAACTGATCTCTAGTCTGGAGATCTGTTGTAATTCCAGAAGTCCAGGCTGCACCTGGAGGTTGGCAACCCATCCGGAACCCCATAGACTAAAAAGCAGTTAGAGGATGATTGTGAAAATGGGAGCACAGAAAAAACATTGCAAGGAAAGAGCTGATCATCCACCCAACCACTCGCTTCAAAATCACAACTTCCTAATACTGCTTTTATCTTTAAAAGCTTTTGGTGGCTTTGTGACAGCTCTAATTTTCTCTGGATTACACATATACATGCAAATCCAGAGCCCCACGTACACTCCAATGCACATAAGTGACTTCTGAGCATGACAGGAGAGCTCTGGGGATGCATCAAAATCCTTGGGCACCTACAGGACATTATTGTAATAGCACATTAAGGTATTAGATAACAGATTACTGGATTAAGAATGCAATCCTAAACAGATTTGCACCTTTCTAAACTCACTGACTTCAATGGATTTAGAAGAGTGTAAATCTATTTATGACGGCAAGTAAGGCATTCATGTATGAAGTTCTGCTATTGCTAACCTACTCTGGAAACAGTGAAAAGAAAATCTAAGTGCTAGGATATATAGCCCTTCCATGCAATAGGAGGCGCTGCAACAAAGATCATATCTGACTTGTTCATGAAATTGGAAATGCAACTCCAGGACATGTCAGAGAACAGAGGAAGGAGTCAGAAATAGCAGCACAAGATTCTGTAGTGTTATCAATAGAACCTGTCATTGAAACTTGACCTCTGTTTTACTTGAATAATCTGAGATCTATTAAAACACAGAAAGTAATGTTTATTCCAGATGTCCAAAAGAAAGTGTAAATCAGAGAGTATATTTTGAATGTGCCTTTCAATCTCATGTTTTCTTTGTTAATTGTTAACAGCCTTTGCATCTGAAATAAAGTTTTTATTTGGCTAGTCTCGTTTTTGTCTCTGTGCATATTTTTCTGTTGGATCTGGGTTTTTTTTACATTCCGTATTTAAAATCCTACTAATTCCTTAAATGTTGGGGATTATTTGGAGCATCTTGCTCATTTTTACCTGGGCAATCTGTGTTGCAGGGTTAATCACTGGCACACTTTCAGTTTCTCCTGTGGGAATAAAGAACTTCAGTCAATTAACAGGAGTCATTAGGCTTGCTATATATAAAATGGGGGCATAGTGACTTGCAATCCACTTTAGATGCGAATCTTCTTTTCTGTTCTAGAACATACAGTCCTGCTTTGCAGATGCCACATCCTTTGCACAGTCTGCCACATTTATGAACAAAGGAATTTCTGCAATGAAATATATCTTTGGACCAGTTTTATTCAGTCTTGGGAAGTGTCTAACGCTGCTAGCAAAGCTGTATCTATGGTGATGGGGTAATGTGAAAGGGTAGGGAATAACCAGCTCCAGAACTGATTTTCTGAAGTGTAATTTCAACAAACACAGAGTAATGGAGTGATTAAACTTGCTGCAGATTTTTGCTACACAAGACTAACCACCTTGTCAAATGTAATTTCCTGGTTATCGTGAAATCAACAAAGGGAGATCTCATGCTGGGAGTCCTGGATGGACTCCCAATTTTAGATGTGCGACAGCCCAAAGTAAATCCATCCATCCCAGATTGCAAACTATATGGGATAATCCAGCTCTTCAGCAGTGGAAGTATTAAGTGCCCAGATAGATTTACAGTAGGAATGCATAGGGTTGCTAGCTTCCAGGTAGGGCCTCAAGATCTCTTGGAATTATAACTGATCTGTACACTACAGAGATCAGTTCCCCCAGATAAAATGGCTGCTTTGGAGGGTGGACTTTATGGAATTATACCTCACTGATATCCCTCCCCACCCCAAAACCCACTTTCCCTAGGCTCCACTTGAAAAAATCTCCAGGAATATCACAATTTGGAGTTGGGAAGTCATGATTCATGTAATCCCAATCTGATGCTGAGGAATACATATAGATACATATAGACCTGCTAACATCTCTAACACCAAGCCCTTTCCAATGGGCTGTATTCTCTGCTTTATATTTGCTCCTTGTCATTTCCAGGTCTGTTATTTCTCTATTTGAGTCAAAGATCAAGCCTACACCACAGACTTCCTGATCTGATAGTAATTCCCCAACGTCTCCTTCTGAGATGAGGGGAACACTCTTAGGATTCAATTTACAGTTTGTAAGATTCTTTGGGGGGAAGTCTTCTCAGTTGAACTGGCATAAAACCATCCTAAGTGTAGATCTGTGCTATTGCCTGCTTGGGGAAAGTACATGATAGCAGAAAACAAAGGTTGGGGTGTTGTGGATTTGCCAGAAGTGCACATGAGCCATAATTGTCTTTTAGTTAGAGAAATGAGATTCTGAGGTGACAGAGCCTAAGATTCATTATCTTTCTCCTCAGAAGGCCTGGATTTCCTTAAGAAACAGGGCACTTTGTAATAGTTCGCTCACAGAGCTCATGCCCTGTTTCAGCTAAAGATGACATAATTCCTCATGGGAAGCAGAAGCAGGAAACAAAAGAATATGAGAACTTTTTGCTTCTCTGTCGTTTCCCAGTACAAATGGGGATCTATTCCATATTTAGCAGGTTTGAGATTTGATTGGATACAGGCCCTCTTTGAGAGGGCCACAGATGGGATTCTGAATAGGGCTGATGTGCTAAAAAGGGAAGTAATGGCCTTTTATGCAGGGACGTTTCCCTGTGATCACTCCCCCTGACTGCTCCAGGGATTCCTTTTGATTATGCATGCCTTATCCGCCTATCAGAGGTCGCCTTGCTCTCCCCATGCATTTTGCCCATGTTTTCCAGATGCTGTTTTAGCCAGAATCTGAAAAACATAGGCAAAACACGCAGGTCGAGCGAGGTGATCTCTGATGAGCGGATAAGGCATGCATAATCAAATGGAAGCCCTGAAGCAGTCAGCAGGGGTGACTGTGGGGAAATGTCCCTGCATAAAAGTCCTGAGTTTTCTTTAGTCAGAGGATTTTGAAATAGGAAGCTACTGCATCAGTCAGACTGCTGGTCAATCTAGATAGTCTCCTCTAACTGACAGTAGCTGTCCAGGGTGTTGGGCAGATGGAGATCTCTTAAACTGAGCCTAGGATCTTCTTCATGCAAAAATGTCATATACTGTCATATACACTCTGTCATATACTGTCAGACCATTGGCGCATCTCCCTGGCTGGCAGGAGCCCTCCAAGGCTTCAAGTAAAGATGGTTCTGTCCCGCTACCTGAAATTCTTTTAACTGGAAATGCTAAGAACTGAACCTGGGGCCTTATGCATGCATGGCATATGCTCTACCACTGAACCATGGCTCTGCCTAGATTTTTTTTGTTTTGGGGTATTTTTTGCTTTCTTATAGGATCTGAAGGATCACAACATTTGGGGTGAGGAAGAATAGTTTGCCATAATAAATAATATAAAGTGTGTTTTCGATAATATGATTATGATAAAAAGAAGAATTGTACTAATTTAAGCGCTGCAGGCATCTTGGGAGTAGAGGATCCTTTTCCGAAATGTTCAAAACTGGGACATTTACACCATAGAAGTCCAACCTTTCACCAAATTATGCTCCTTTATCCCCAATAGTTCTGTGCCTTTCATACTGGCTTGCCATCTAAAGACTCTCTGGCAAACGTATCTATTTGTAAAAAAAATTCATACTGTACTAATTTTGCTTCTGTAAAAAAATGTTCAAAGCTGCTAGCAGCATATCATACAATAGTATAATTACTCCAACCATCTTATACATAATTAATCTTTTAAAAGCATAATACAACTATATGAATTACAAGCAGTTGATTTAGGATACTTTACAGCTTTCTGGACTAGAAAAGTAATAATTTTCCTAAAAGGGGCTGTGGGGAGGGGCTGTGGCTCAGTGGCAGAGCATCTGCTTGGCATGCAGAAGGTCCCAGGTTCAATCCCCAGCATCTCCAGTTAAAGGGATTAGGCAGGTAAGTGATGTGAAAGACCCCTGCCTGAGACCCTGGAGAGCTGCTGCCAGTCTGAGTAGGCAATACTGACTTTGATGGACCAAGAGTCTGATTCAGTATAAGGTAGTTTCATGTGTTCGTGTGTGACTAGGACTGAGGAAAACAGCTTCTCCCAATATTTGTTTGCTTGTTTACACTTCACTTTTCTCCCCAATCTGGGCCCAAAGCAGCTTGCATCAGTCTCCTCTCCTCTAGGTTATCTTCACAACAACCCTGTGAAGTGGGTTAGGCTGAATGTGTGCCGACTGGCCCAAGGTCACCCAGCAAGTTTTCATGGCAGACTGGGGGTTTGAACCTGGGGCTCCCAGATCCCAGTCCAACACTCTAACCACTATACGACACTGGCTGCCGACCTACTGTTCAACAGAAGACTACCCACAATTCTGCCTGAGTACTGCAGTGTAACACATGGCTGTCTTGATGCCCTTTGAGCCAGTATGGTCAAGATAAATGGGGGTCTCCATTCCAACAAAAACCAGCATATAGGCAGCACAGAAAACTCCAGCATGAATTAGTCATCTGGAAACTTCCATTCTTTACACCAACACTCAAACAAGTATGTAACAATGATATAGAACAGGGCATCAATTTATTGAATTCCTGCTGTGACATCAAAGGACCACTTTCACTCTTTATAGGACTATTATTATTGTGAATTATTATTAAAGCTTCCTGAAATGAATTCAGTTATCACTGGTGAATGGAGCCTAGGTGGACAAATAATTGGTTCTGGTTTTACCGGTCATATAAAATGTGAATCCCCTCCCCTCCCTTAGCTTCCGTGAATTAGTTGCATATATTTGTAGGAATAACATTTCTAGAAGAGAAACCATACCTTGCTGTATCTATACCACTTAAAAGGTCAAGTGATGTTAGATCAACATCTGCAATTGTTCACTGTATCCAGAGAAGACGTTTTGGAATGCAGTTGTGCAAAGCTCATTCAAAGGTGCTACCATTAAAAACAGTCAGCATTGAACAGAGAAAAGAAAGGAAATGTACATTTGAGCCAATTTATGATGAACCTCAGTCCATCCCAGTGTTTGTTTGTTTTTGCCAACATTCCCTGAACTTATTTTAAAAAGCGGTCAGTTATAGTAGCTTTCTTTCTTTCAAAATGGCTGCCACAATCACTAGGATTATGGTCGCCCCTGCCCTGTGACCGACTCCATTGTGAATTCCTGTTTACAACCTGCCACCCAACCTATTTGTACATTTCCCTGAAATGGTTGCAGTGCCTGTGTTGGGCTTCTATGGATAAGGGAGACTTTTTTTTTCAGCCTCAGCTTTTGTTTAATGGGTTATTGTCTTCTACAGGTAGTGTATCTATGGGTCATGGAATAAAGTCATTGCCAATCCTCCCCCTTCCAAATTTCCCCAAGTGTTGCTGCTTGCAAAACTATATTTTGTATTCAGCAGCCCTACCATCTGCCATATTAGAAGGGAGATTTAAGAATATCCCCAGGGTGGAGAGACTTTGCCCGTGTAACACAGGAGAGCTGGAAACCATTGAACTTGTATTTTTTAGATGTCCCCTCTACAAGTCAGCCCGCTTCAATATTATTGACCCTTTGATTAGGGAAATGGGCTCTGTTGATGAGGGTGAATGGACCAAATAGGGTTGCCAGGTCCCTCTTCTCAACCGGCGGGAGATTTTGGGGGCAGAGCCTGAAGAGGGAGGGGTTTGGGGAGGGGAGGGACTCCAATGCCATAGAGTTCAATTGCCAAAGCAGCCATTTTTCTCCAGGTGATCTGATCTCTATCACCTGGAGATCAGTTGAATTAGCAGATCTCCTGCTACTACCTGGCAGTTGGCAACCCTAGGACCAAAAGGTTTCTGCTGGGAGACAGCTCACCAATCAGGTTGCAAAATATTGTGCCATAGCAATGAAGCTACGTCGCCTCAATGTTCCCTAAACTATGGAAGTGTAAAATTGGGTGATTCCTAATTTTGTTGGCCTTAGTTGTAAACATCTACTCTGTATGGTCAGTTTCTGTTTTATCTGGCATATTAGCCGCAACTAAAATTTATGTATTTATTTATTTTGTATTATGAAATATCTTTATAGTCTGTTTCTGAATATACTTTACCTGCTCTTCTGTTGGAATCCATGCCTCTTAAAGAGTTCTTCAGTCCAATCAAGATGCCAGCCCCCTCTTCAAAGAGCTTTTATTGTTCGCAGAAAACTCTGAATATCCCATGATTCTGGAGAGTTTAGCATGTGAGTTTTCCGATGAATCAGAGGATCCACTTCCTATTTTCATTGGAGGGAACAGGGCAATGTAGTTATTGATCTGCTTTTTGCCAGAAATGTCACATTCTGGAGGAGTGGGGGGAAGCAGAATGCTTTGAGTTTCATGGCACATTTCTGGGCTCAGGGTTACATCTATAGCGGAGTTGTTCTGCTGTATGAAACGATTCTACAAAAATAACCTTCCTTAGGCCAGGGATTAGCCCCATTCAGCCATTTTGCTGACAACTTATACTATCCCTTTCGGTGACATAAATGCCAGGCTAGGATTACAGGAGATGTTGCTCAATTTACAAAAACAGACAGACCTCTTCTTCTTCCACAGGGATGAAGGATTTTCCCAGCTAGCCCAAGTCCCTAAACCCTAACAAGGAGTATGCTGTCCAGCATTGTTGCACCAGCCCCAAAAGAAATAAGAACTTACTACCACCGCTACCACCAGAAGATTGTATAGAAATGCCATTTTGGTGCTTCTGGAAATGAAACCATTTGCTTTTGTCTCTTCTTCAAAAACAATTACCCCAGAGTTTTCTGGCCACCTACCTTGTACCTTTTAGCACGGGCAAATTTTAGATACTTTACGTAGGGCACAATGACTGCAAAAAACACCAGTTTAGTAAAAAGGGGGGGGAACCCATTATGGGTAAATAAAGCCATTTATTACATAAAGGATAAATGTTTGAGCAAAAATGTCTAAGTACTGAGCAAGGGCTAAAATCCAACAAGTGCTTAATGCAATCCTCTGAAATATCTCCCTATGGTTTTAGTTGAGGGAGGCAGAAAGAAGAATCTTAAAGTTGCCAGATTTCTGGGCTGGTTTTACTAGGGTTGCCAACTTCCAGGAAAGGTTGCAGTTGGCTCACCTGGCTCGCCATGACCCCTGAATTATTAGGGTTGCCAACCTCCAGGTATTAGCTGAAGATCTCCTGCTATCACAACTGATCTCCAGCCGATAGAGATCAGTTTACCTGGAGAAAATGGCTGCTTTGGCAATTGGACTCTATGGCATTGAAGTCCCTTCCCTCCCCAAACCCTGCCCTCCTCAGGCTCTGCCCCAAAAACCTCCCACCGGTGGCGAAGAGGGACCTGGCAACCCTAGGTTTTACCCAAAAGAGACGTGAAGCCATGCCTCTCTCTCTCTCTCTCTCTCTCTCTCTCTCTCTCTCCCAGCCAAGGAAGAGCCAAAAACCCAACACCCCTCCCCACTAACACTCAGAATCTCTGAGGACTCTCTCCTGGAATTCCTCACATCCTTAGCTATTCTTTTGCCTGGCGAAAAAAAATTGCTAATCTCTTGACCCTAGAATAGTCAAAAGATTCCATAGATTACATGACTCACTGCATCTGACTCCAGAAGTACCCATTTTTACATGACAACTGCCATTCTCCTGAGCACAGGGGACTGAAAGTTAGTTAGAAACAATTGATTTACAGCCTATTGCTTAACTGAAGACCCTGCTTTAAGTTGGCAGTGCACAAATTAAAATTTATCTTCCACATTTATAGATTTTACATGAGCTGCCTATGGGGTGTAACTATACTACGGGGGAAAGATGATGCAAGGGAAGAAGAGAAAGCAGATTTCCACCCTAATGTCATTCTCATGTTGTCAGCCTGATGCTACCCATCTAGTCACTAGTTGGGTCACAGTGGGCTAGACCATAGCATTGCAAAGAAAGTTGTGAACTTAAACAACAGAAGTGCAAGTTTTCAGAATGTAGCAGCCAGTGAGATTTTCTTGCAGCCAGATAACCGAGAGAGGCCAGTTTCCTGACCTCTGAAGTAACCCAGGTACCAATTACCAAGCCTATTTTTGAGATGCCAGTGGTTACAAAGTACCTGGAATTTTGCACCTCTGTTAAAGAGAATAATGCACTAACAGTGTGGTACTATGCAGCATTACACCCTTCTAAGCCTATTGACTTTGTGAGCCTGTCCATGCTTTTGGAATTTGAGAAACGGTGAGCAACACTACAAAATGACTTCCATGGGGGGAGTTAAAAAAGGTTGGGAGGTCCTAAGATCAGCATCCTCCTATGATAGAGTCAGCTATTTAAGAATGGGCATTCTCTGCAGACCCCAAACCTCCTGGTCTTCTGAAGCCTCCTGCTTCAACGAGGTGAAGAAGGCCAGGATTAGAAGAATCATTCTGTCCCAAATTTGTGAAATGATATAACATTGGAATCGTCATTGGTTTGGGGCCACCAACTTGCAGGACTTAAAAGTTAACGCAGAGACTGAGGAAGAGATGATCCGAAGGGGAAGGGATGCGGCACATCAACATTCAGGTTATGCTGTTGAAAACAGATGTTTATGCAATATGAATGATCCGGAAGGGATTTACAAGGTTAATGAGTTTCTGGAAGGCAAATGGTTTGAGGAAAAGCTGGAAGAAATTACCATGTTTACCCCAAACAAAGTTTCAGGAGAGACCATTGTTAGTTTTCAAATCCGTCTGCACATCTATTTGTTAAATTTTTATCACATTCTTCCTATAAGAAGCTTATGGCAATATGCAAGATTCTCCATTCCTCCATTTTATATCTATGAGATACATGGCAGAGTTAAGAATTTGCTTGACTAAAATTTCTTTTGATTATGCTAATGAGATCATAATTCAGAGACACTAAATGTCCAGTCTACATTGCTAACCTCTCAGGTAGATTAAAAAAAATTCTAATAAATGTAGAAAATGACTTTCCTGTATTCTTTCCTAAAATGTTTTTATATATGAAAATCAGCAAACTTATCAGCATATCATTCTGTTAAGTTCAACCTGATTTTTTAAAATGACACCCACAGGAGGCTTGTTTGGTTTGATATGGGAAGGAGAACCCCCAGTTTAATATGGGAGTGGGGGGGGGGGGGGAGAACAGTTGTTTTGTAGCATCCTCGCATACCTAAAGACCAGGTAGTGCTCAGTTATTTCAGTCTCTTTTTTCTTGTATACTGACAAGCATTTCCCATCTCTAGGTCCTACATTTAGGCTGGAATTCTAAGGAAATGTTCTAGGAATAAGCCCCATAGAATAACACTCGATTTAATTCTGGGTAGACCTGCTTAGGGTTGCTCCCTAACACACCATTCTAACAATTGGGGAAGAAGTGTCCCAAAATAAAGTTTTTTTAAAAACCATCTAATGCAGTAGAATGGATCCCTGGTGCTCATATAATGGTAGGAATGTCAGCTTCCAGGTGGGACCCGGAGTTACAGCTCATCTCAAACTACAGAGATCAGTTCCCCTGGAGAAAATAGATGCTTTGGAGGGTGGGCTCTGTGGCATTGTACCCCACTAAGGTCTCTGTCCTCCATAGGCTCCACCCCCAAATCTCCAGGAGTTTCCCAAGTTGGATCTGGCAATCCTACCCCCACCTCCTGCTAGTAGCCAGAGGGGACCTGGCAACCCTACGAAGTTGGCTCCAGCTAGATTTTTCGGTCAATCTCACTCAATTTCCTTTCTTATCACAGCCTCTATTCCGCATGGCTTTTGTCTGCACAGATCCCATGATCGCCAACATAACAATTTTAGTGGTTAAAGAGGACCCCTTCCTCTCTCTTTCACCAGTATCTTCCTGTTTCTTAGCACTAATTCATCACCTAGGAGATATACATCCTCAGCTTCATATGAGAAAAAATCTCTTAAATAAGCTGTATGAAATGAAAGTACAGTTTAAACTTACCCGAGACAGCTATATTAATCTTGCAGTTTCTGTCCTGATCTATTGCAGTTTCAGGGACTTGTCTTCGCTGGAATCCCTGGTGCTTTCTGAAGTGGGTCTGTCACATGCCAATCACCCAAGCATATCTCATCTAAAACTTTCTAATTATGCAATTCTCAGGTTGCATTCTTGAGTCCCTGGTGGTTAACATGGCTGTGGGTTTAACATGATAATGATCTGGTAACGCAGTGGTGGTACGTTGTCCTTCTGTTCCCTGCGGTGGTATGTTGTCCTGTTAAAGCTGTGGTGGTATGTTGTCCTTGGGGATTTTTGCTAGCAGTGTAAAGCTGTGATGAGCTCAGCTGTAGCTTGAAGCAATGTTCTTTGCTTTTTCTTTATAAGAAGAGAGGGGCAGGCAGCAGGAGGCACAACTCGGACTTCCTCAGTCTATGCTGCGGGAAATAACGTGACTCCCCCCTCTCATTTCAACCTACTTTCTATTGCAGAAGACAAGGCTGGCTCAAGAGAATAGCAAGCCTGGATAGCTGCCAAGGCCCCAAGACTGGCTGAAGACCTAGTGGCTCAATAACTCCAGCATTCCCACTTTGCAAAGGTCACCCAGGAAGGTCAGAGGCAGAGGTTCAGCCATCTCAGTTTACACATCCCACCTCCAATTTAGATTAAGGCCCTTTCACAAGCACTCCCAACATATTTGAGCTGGCATTGACAGGGATGTCTAACACTAATGGGTTTGAAAGCTAAATGCCCTTTCAGCTGGAATTTCTAAAATTAGATGCTGGGGCTGAATCTTATACTAGTACTTGAACATTAAAATACCTTCAATCATGGCATTTTACTTTGTTTCTTTACTGACTTAACAGTCTACCTTTCTGATTGAGACTCAAGGCAGGAGGGCATTTTTATGAAGGGAATACGGTTGTAGTAAATGGAATTGGTCAGATGTGCACATTCATAAAGGGAATAGGGAGGCAGTGTATTGCATATAGGGTTGCCAGGTCCCTCTTCGCCACTAGCGGGAGGTTTTTGGGGTGGAGCCTGAGGAGGGTGGGGTTTGGGGAGGGACTTCAATGCCATGGAGTCCAATTGCCAAAAGCCCTCCTGAACCATTCTGTTTTACACATTGTGTGGAATAAAAGTAGCAAGAGAGCCTTCCTGGCTTCGTCAGACAGGCCAGTCCACAAAATGGGAGACACAACAGAGCAGGGATGCCAGCTCTGGCTTGGGAAATCCCTGGAGATTTGAGGGCAGAACCTGGAGAAGGCAGGATTTGGGGTTGGGTGGGGAGCTCAATGGGGATATGATTCCATACCGTCTACCATCCAAAGCTGCCATTTCCTCCAGGGGTACTGACCTCTGTTGTGTGGAGATCAGTTGTAATTCTGGGAGATCTCCAGCCTCTACCTTCTTTGCACTAAAATTCACTTTATTATATATCATTAGTTTGTGTGTTAATTATAGAGCCTGGTACTATATATTTTTCTAAGCTTGACTATTTTAGTATAGGTGCTATTTCTGCTCCAGCTCTACCTGGAGGTTGGCAACCCTACAACAGAGAATGCTTGCGTGCATGCAGCTGTCAGTTTTACCTATTTGCACCTTCAGAAAACTTTGCTCAGATGAGCTCACCTGTTGCAATGGGAGACAGTGAGTACATCTTAACCTTAAGGGTGTAGCCAAACTGTATATGTGTGTTTTTTACATGATCTGCTACTAACTGGACCAATGCAATCGGTACTTCATTTCACATGTTACCCATTTTTGTTTGTAGTACCTTGAAGAAAATAATACTTACAATTTGTGTGGTAGTACCGAATGTTCATATGATAATACCTGGAGTAGGACCCCCACAGGACAGAGCTTGATGGAATTGCCCTTCTCCCTTCCTGATGACAGAGGTGGTACCAGCTGCCTTAGTGGTGAGACAAAGAGCAAACCCTCATCCGAAACCCCCACCTCATTCTGGATCTGCTTCTCAATAAGGGTGTTAATGAGGATGATTGAGTTTTGTCTCCCCCAGAACTACAGCATAGAGAAGCTATTGGCTGTCTTTGTGAAATTATGTTGCTCATGTGGATGCATATAAGTTTCACAATGGAGACAACGGTGAGTCCACAGGGTAGTGTAAGGAGGACAAAACTGAATGAAGGAAAAGGCTGTAGCTGCTTCTGTCTGTACACCCTACTTATAAGAAGAAAATGGCATGTGTGAGTCAGGGAGGCACAACACTCCATTGAGCATCTCATACAAAGTCCTCATGCTGTTACTCAATAACAAAAAGACTCTGTAAGGTGAATATTGGCCATTTATGCAAGTGTATTTGGCTTGCAATCCTTGCAGGACTGCTTTGAGGCTATTTTACCTACCGACCTTCAAAAGTGACTTCGCTGGCTCTGACCTCATTCTCTCCTCCCCCCCACCCGCAGTTCTAGGATCCTGTTTTAGAACGAATTTAAATACTGCTTCAAAGAAAGAGCAATGCAAATCCCCACCATTTGCGTGCATAACTCTAACATCGGGTTTCTCTCCCCACGTCCATTTTGGCTTCTCCCTCCCACGTGTCTGTCCCTCCCATCCAACTCCTTCCCTCAAAGCAAAGCACAATGGAGTGAAACCTTCATGAAATGTACAGGAAGACACCGAAGGGAGCCTGCAAAGGTTGGAAGGCAGCTCCCAGCAGGGATCAGTTGAAGAAAGGTGGGGAGGAATAACCAGCAAAAACACACACATTCCCTTTAAGAGCTTACCCGCCCCTTCCAAGTAAACTGCAACAAGGCTGCATTTTCAGGGGGAGGGACTCAGAAGCTCCGGGATTCACTGGGGATGTATAATTAATCACAAGGTACTCCTGGAATTGGGGGGGGGGTCCCTCATGCATATGATGTTTGAGGATTTGGAACAGAAAACTGTGCAGCAAATCAAACACAAACTTCTCCTGCATAAATGACCATTGACTCTGAAGACTACAAGTGCCAACCTGTGCCCATTTTGTTGCCCACCTTGCCTTCTTTGAGTGTCAATGTCCCACTCTGCCCATTGTGTAACTTTGCTTGCCTTCCTTGGGATGCCCAACACCCCACTGTGCCTGTCTTCCTTGGGCTGCCAAAAGCCTCCCTCTGTTCTTTTAATCACGTGAGAATTGCCTAAAACATTAGAGTCCTTTCTCCCATCTCTCTGAAATCTAACAAAGGCCATTAACGCATGGCTGATTTGTCTTGCGGATCTCCCCCGAATGTAGCAATTTTCAGAGCAAGGATGAAACTGGATGAAAATCCAAGATGTGACAACTAGAAATATGGGGTTCCTTGGCCATCAAAACTGGGATCTTTTATCCTATTTGTCTGATGTTGGACAGGAAGGATCCCTTATATGACCTGTGCCCTTCCTGAAATTTTAATCCAAATTGGATGGAAAACAAAGAAGCTACAGCCTAAAAGTATATTTCCCACTGAAACGAATAGAAAACAAAAATATTGAATGTAAAAACAAATGAAATGAGAAGTAATGGATTTTTTCCAAACAAAAATGAAATGAAAATAATTTTTTTGCAACCCTCTGGAAGCAAATATATCGGAAACTGGTAGTATTGGAGAGGATAAAAAGAATCCAGAAACATTAATGGAAGTTGAATTCTCCTTTATTAATTAAGTAGATGATGGACCCACAAGCAGGCAGATCATCAAAATATCATTTATTGGTTTAAGTACATTCTATCTTGATATCCACCCTCTTTTTTATTGTACATATCAGCTGTTAGTATTGATCATCATCTTGATGTTTTCAAGTACAAATTACTGTAACCGGAAGTCAAAACTTCTTTTTGCATGTATTTTTAAAATTAGCATTATATTGCAGCTCTTGTGTGTTGGTTTATTTGAGTTTTAGAATTAAAATTAAGAGGGGGAGAATCAAGGTGTGTAACATTCTGAACCTCAAATTCAAAATGGCCCAGTGCCTAGTTTATCTGGTAATTTGGTTAAAACAACAACAATAGTTGTTAAGAAATTATCTGTTGTAGAAAAGCTTGGACTAGATACCACAAGAATTCCACGCCTTTTCTCCAGTTTAAAATATCCTACATTTCCAGCTTGAGCTTCAGCCCTGGTGCTGCTGTGTAATGAAATCTACCATCCCATTCCAGGCCTTGTGTGTCTGTAAATTCTCCCTGCCCTTCCAACCTGGAACAGGAACAGGACAAAACCAGCATGTTTAGTGAGTAACTACAATAATTTTACTATGATTAATGATGAGAGCTAGCGCAGTGCAGTGGCTAGTGCTTGGACACTGAATGGAGAGTTCGAGGTTCAAATCCCCACCTGGCCTTGAAGCTTACTGGTCAACCACTACCAGTCACTACCTCTCAGCCCAATCTTTACCTCACAGAGTTGACGTGGGGGGGGGGACCCTATGTATGCCAACCTCAGCTTGTTTGAGGGTGAGATAGATAGACAGGATAGATTCTAATCACACTTCAGGATGACAGTTCCCAGTAAAGGTAACAGTGAAACAGGAAGTAACTCATAAAGCAGATTCCTGTTGCAGATTTTATGTATTTATATTTAAAACATTTCTATGCCTTCTTTCTACCCAGATCAGGGTCCCCAAGGTGGCAAGCATTAAAACATTTCGAACATTAAAAAAGTGTTTAAAATACAAATATAATATTTAAAACAATTGAATAAATCACTTAAACACATAAACATACAAACAGGGAAGAAAGCTTATAGTAGTTAGTGAGGGAATGCCAAAGAAAACAGAAAAGTCATCACCTGCTGGTAGAAGACAACAATAGAGAGGAACAAATAGGGGGAGACGAACACATCTCCCTGGGGAGAGAGTTCTAAAGTTTCAGCGCCATGACCAAGAAGACCTTTCTCAGGTTATCACCTGTTTAGCCTCAGGTGGTGGGGGCACCTGAAGCAGGACCTCCAAAGATGACCAGGGTAGTTGGATAGATTAATATGGGAGTAGGTGGTCCTTAAGGTATGCTGGCCCCAAGCCATAAAAAACTTTAAAGGTCAATACCAGCACCTTGAATTATGCCTAGAGGAAAACTGGGCGCCAGTATAGATGGAACAAGGCTGAAGTTATATGGTCCCTATGACCCACTCCAGTCATTGGTCTGCCTATAAGCATTCTGTACCAATTGTGGCTTCCAGACAGTTGTCAAGGGTAGCCCCACATACAGCACACTGCAGTAATCTAATCTAGGATATTAACCAGTGGCAAGATCTTTCCTGCCTAGGAAGGGCTGAAGCTGGCTCACTGG
The DNA here is from genome assembly GCF_029931775.1 of Euleptes europaea. Classification (NCBI taxonomy): domain Eukaryota; kingdom Metazoa; phylum Chordata; class Lepidosauria; order Squamata; family Sphaerodactylidae; genus Euleptes; species Euleptes europaea. The sequence continues at coordinate 63,199,200 of NC_079318.1, forward strand.
CCCAGGTCCAGCAGCACCCCCAAGCTACAAACCAGCTCCTTTACGGGAAGAAGAAGAAGAGTTGGTTATTTTATGCCGACTTTCTTCACCACTTAAAGAAGAATCAAACTGGCTTACAATCACCTTCCCTTCCCCTCCCCACAACAGACACCCTGTGAGGAAGGTGGGGCTAAGAGAGTTTGGAGAGAGCTGAGGCTAGCCGTAGGTCACCCAGGTGGCTTCATGTGGAGGAGTGGGGAAACAAATCCAGTTCGTCAGATTAGCCTCTGCTACTCATGTGGAGGAGTGGGGAATCAAACCCAGTTCTCCAGATCAGAGTCCACCACTCCAAACCACTGCTCTTAACTACTACATCACGCTGGCTCTCAGTAACCCCATTCAGAAAATGAGACATCCCAATTCATGGGTCAAACCTTTCCCCCTCCAGCACTTCCATTTTGTTTTACAGTGACTGTTGCTAGGTTTGGGTAACTGAAACTGTTCTACTCTACTGATCCTTCTAATTTATTCATCCTAGCAATGATCAAGCACTGGAATGAGTATGGTTGGCATCTAGCTTGCCCAAGCTTGCCACCCGCAAAAACACCACAATTCCTGGAGAACGTTAATGTTGGGAAGTCCCTTATTAGCAATATGTGAATGAATAGAGATAGTTCTAGCCTACAGGGGAAGTTACAGTGACTTAAGGTTCTAATGAGGAAGAGAAGTCTGTAAGACTGACTCCATTCTGTAGCTAGTTCTGAGCTGGCAGCCATTATTGGGGGAGCCTGTGGATTGGGCAGACGATCCAGAACAAACCACCAGAGATACTCGCTACTAGAAAAGCAGTGATTGATTTATTTACAGTGCATAGATACACACACTCCACGATATCATCCCACCCTAATGTTACAGAGCTGGGAACATTTATACATATTGTTACCACTAGGGACCAATGAGATCACATGCCAGGTCACTCCACCTGTTGCAAGACATTGCATCAGTTTCTGGCCCCAACTGGTTTGTGCTAGTTCATCCTAGCTCCCAGGGACTTTCCAAACCCCCTTGCATCAGCTAGATGCTTCTCATCTTGGCTGCTGTCTATCTGACCACTGACCACTAATATGACAGCCTTGTTTATTTTGACAGCCATAACACCCTGGCTGGCAAGTCACGTTAACAGTGATAAATTTTGTTGAAGTTGCTGAGCTAAATGAAACAGAAAAACTTCAAGGTTGAGAAGGACTAGATAAAACTGGTCTGAACCCATTTTCTTGCTTTTGCTTATCTCTTAACCAACTTAAGACATACCAGGTATCTTTTGTAAGCTAACTGAAGGTCTCCGCATGTGTGAAATTAATACTATAAAACTTAGCCTGTAATTGTTTTAGTGGAGCCATCCTTCCCCATGGTAGACGTCCTCTGTAATTGCAATAAACTCAGACAACAGATTTTAAATTCATTTGTTTTCATTGAGTTTTCTTCAGCACTAATACTAAGCCAGAAGTATCTTTTAAAGACGAATATTCTTTACATCAAAGGAACAAGCTTGCAGATACCTTCCTTTCAACTTACTTGTTTTCATTGAACTGACCAGTGTACTTTGCTCCATTAGGAAACATGTAGGTTCCTATTCCATGCAACATGTTGTCTTTGAATTCGCCTTCATAAATGGCACCTGACGGATGCTCCAGCCTTCCTAAACCATTCATCTGATTTAACAAGAAATTGAGATAATAGATTAATAACCATTCCTACAATATGCCCATAGTGACTCTGGCTTGTCATTTCCATACATTTTGTAAATCTGAGGGTGCAATCCTAGGCACTCTTACTGGAAATAAAGTCCACTGAACACTGTAGGGCTTGCTGCCAAATAATAATGAACACGATCAGGCAGCAAAAACAGCCTAGCCCACTCATGTGTAAGAAACTCCAAAATTCATCAGAAGAGTAAATATACCTTATCATTCTTCCAGTTTCCTCTATATATAATTCCATTAGGAGTGGTATGCACTCCATGTCCATTTCTTTCAAGACTTCCCTCAAGTGTTCTTGTACATTCACCTTCTAATTAAGTAAGAGAAAAAGTAGGTGAGGAAACTCAGTAAAATTAATCATTCCATTTAATACACTTAATCATTTGAACATACAGCATATTACCAGTTAACTAATGTTATGGTCTCTATTTAGTTAGCCCTTAACAGCATATTGTTGATCACCATTTTCATATAAAAATATATTTTGTTTGTAATTATTGCTAGGTTTCTTCTGGCTGAGGGGCAATTTCCCACATGAGAATCTCAGGCCTTTTGAGAATTTATGTTACTATTCCACAGTTTTTAATGGCCAGATCACTAACACTGTGTTTTGTTACACAAGAAATTCTCCACAACAGGGAAGCACAGGGGGGTTTGCACAGCCTCCATAAGATGAGTATTTCTCTCCTTGTCACCCCTCTTCTTAATCAGAGCCATGTTATAGTTGGGAGCACTTCAAAATGTCACCTTCCCAGTGGGCATCAATTACTCTGAAGGATCCCCAGTGTTCAATAACATTCCTTTCCACAGTCTGACAACACAGAGTTGGATTGCCGAACTCCAAGTGGGCTGTAGAGATCTCCAGAATTACAACTAACCTCTAGCATAGAGAGATTAGTTCCCCTGGAGAAAAATAGAAGCTTGGGAGGATAGGATCTATGCATTATGCCCTCCCCTCCCAGAACTCTGCCCCCTCCAGGCTCCACCCCCACATCTCCAGGAATTCCCCACCCCGTAGCTGACAGGTATAGCACACAGATGCATTGTGAAATTCTCGTTTCGGTTAAAGGAAATGTATTCTACCTCTTCTGGTTTCTCTTCTAGACTTTCACCAATGCAAAAGTTTTTAAATCCCCTCAACATTGTCTTCTCTAAGCAATATCTATAGTGTTATTCAAAGTGGGTTACAGACAATCTATCAGGACTAAAGTGAGAGTCAGTGTGGTACAGTGGTTATAGTGCTGGACTAGGATCTAGGAGACCCAGGTTCAAATCCCTACCAGGTTCAAATCCCTACAAAAAAACTTGCAGCTGCTTGAGGGGGCGTTACTGGGGCAAAAGACCTGTGGAAGCTGCCTAAAGGCAGCGCCACCCCTGGGAATGCCCCGGGAACACCCCCCACGCCGGCACAGGCTTTCCCTTCTGGGAAAGCCCTGCTAGCGTGGCTGCCCTGGCAGCAGCGCCTGGACACCACCGTGTTTGCCACCTTATTCCATGATAGGGTGGCACCAATGCCAACACGGGGTCATGCCAGCTCCTAAGGAGCTTCCCCCCCCTTCAGGAATGGGCTCTTAGGGAAGAGTTGCCACCTGGCTGGGTTGTTTTTTAGTGGCCTGCTCAAGAATCACAGATTTCGGCTTGCTGGAAATGTAACGAATCAGATGGCTCCTTCTATCACATATGGTAGACCTGTCTGAGACTGCAGATGTATTGGAGAAACATGCATCAGGAATTTCAAAAGATGTTCCAGCAAAAATTTCCACCTGATGCTAAAAATATGCTATTACGCATCATACCATCAGAACTTCCCTCGCAACTCAAGGATCTATTTAAATATGCCACAACTGCTACGAGAATGGAAAGACAAATTAATGGAATATGCTATAATGACCAATATGATAAATGCAAGTAATGATACGACCTTTGATCAACATCATGAGAAATGGAAATTATTCTATAATTATGTTGAGGCTCATGACTAACAAATTCTAAGTAAGAAATTAGACAATATTTAGTGGTATAGTATTGTAGTTTTAATTCCATATATAGACAACTATGTGGTGTGTGGAGACATTAAACAGTTAGAGATGACGACTATTCATTAATTATGCCTAAACATTATTATAACTTGCCTAAACATCAAAATGCAAAGCAATGTTCCTTGTTTGATCTGCATTGAAACTGCTGTTTTTAAGTTTGCTAATGGGATGTCAGATATTTCTATTCTTCCCCTTTCCCCTTTTCTTTCTGTACCCCCTTATTATATAATAATAAAAAAAGAATCACAGATTTCTAAAAGTTGTGTTACTGAATCAGATTTAGTCACAGTGCAGATCTGCTGCAAAGAGTCCCAGCTGATCAGTGACATAAGCTTTCTGAATACTTTTTAAAAAGTTATGCTGTTGATTCAATTTTGCAGTTAGGATAGTTGAATTTTTTGTGCAGATTAACATACCCAGTTTCCCAAATCTGTGAAAGCTCTTTCCACATGCAAGAACTGTGATGCTCACCGGGCACTGCTCAGGTGCTCAGGGGACAGTCATTGCAAGGCACAGAAGCAAATGCAAGTGCACAACTGACATCCCGTCTCCACACTGACCTAGGAAATCCTGAGATTGGAGTGACCAAACTAGCACTTCACTCCCACCTTATAGATTAGAGAATCATGTTTTGTGCAGACCAATCCTGTGAACGCTTCTTCAAAAACAAATGCTATTGAATTATTTACTCTCAAGTAAGTGTGCATGGGAATGCAGCCATAATCACATTATTTGCCAGCTTAATGTGCTGGAAGGCAAATTAAGGCTGAATTACATTGCAAGATTTTGCAGAGTAATTGCACTCTAAGGGTGCATTCCTTAGGGGAGGCTAATCGGCTTAGGAGCCGATGTGACCCCGTGCTGGCATTAGTGCCCATTTATTCTGTGAAAATGGGCACTAACGCTGGCGTGGGGAGTATTTCCGCCAGCGCCTGGGTGCCACAGAGCTGCACCAGCCTCCCCCACCAGCACAGCCTCCTGCCAACATCCACCTGGCGAAGGTCCCTGCGCCAGCATCCCGGGAGGCGTTTTCAAGGGCAGAGCTTCCTTTAGGCAGCTTCCTAGCCCCTTTCGCCCCAGGAACGCCCCCTCCCGTGGCAGCGTGGCCACGACACATTTTAGGTGGCATAACCCTGCTTTCCCCTTTGGGGACTTTTTGGCTTTATTTTGGTTTTTACCCCTCCTACAATATTTCTTTCCCTCCATGGCAGCTGGAAAGCCTCTTAGGAGGCGTTGCGGCTGTGCCGCTCCCAGCCACAGTGGAAATACCCCTCCCTTAGGAATGCGCTGCCTATCCACCTTTGAAGTCAACGGGCTCTGTTTAGAATTGCACTGTTGTGTGTGTGTGTAAAGTGTCATCAAGTTGCAGCCGACTTATGGTGGCTCCTTATGGGGTTTTCAAGGCAAGAGACTAACAGAGGTGGCTTGCCATTGCCTTCCTCTGCATAGCAACCCTGGTATTCCTTGGTGGTCTCCCACCCAAATACTAACCAGGGCTGACCCTGCTTAGCTTCCGAGATCTGACAAGATTGGGCTATACCATGCTGCCTTCCCTCCCTATTGCACTGTTAGATAACTATTATGCAGATTTACACAATACGTTTTTGACACACCAGTCTATAATTTGTTTTAAGAAACTACCACAACTGTAATACACCTTCTGCTACAAACATTAATAGCTGTTGTTTAAATAAACCCATGTAACATTTTTAGTTATCTGAATTTTTTTACCATACTTATCCTGATTTGGAAATATAAAGGATATTCTATAAACTTCAACACCTGTCGAAAGAGAACATTAATGTCATTGATCTTTGAGAAAAATATTAGCAACTCAAAATCCTTTATATATAACATGTGAAATAAACAAATACATAGCACCAATTATGCCCATAATATATGAATAATGACATTATTAAGAAGGCTGAAGCTGCTGGGATGCTTTGGGGGAATTCTGGGAGAGAAAGTGATGTGTATGAACTTTAAAAATAAAGGATAACACAGTGCCATGTTGTTCCATTTGGGCATTAGTTATTCCATACTAATTCATATGCAGTACTAGGGTATATGAATTTTTTTTAATGTGGCATGATGAATGTCTCATCATGTTGCCAACTGGGCATTTCCTCTTTCTGCATTCTGTGCTGAAACCACTACTGTCACAGTAATTGGAATAGACTGTGAATGCTAAAATGTTGAAAGCAGATAAAGCAGCTGCAGCACTGAGAAACTAACTTGTCCTATTGGTTCTTGTAGGTTATCCGGGCTGTGTAACCGTGGTCTTGGTATTTTAGGAAAGAAAATACCAAGACCACGGTTACACAGCCCGGATAACGTACAAGAACCAATGAACTCTGACCGTGAAAGCCTTCGACAATATTTTTAACTTATCCTATCTTCAGTTGCAGAGACTGAAGGACATACTGAAAGTCTGAGGTTAGTGTGAATGGGACTTTAACTGGAGATACTCTGATGGGGCTCAGGATGGGTGTCTTGCAGTGGAATCAAAGGAGTTTGGGTGTTCAGATCTAAATGGATGTGATGGAATTTTAGGGATTTTGAAAAATGTCATCATAGGCCTCTGGCTGAAGGCTCAGGCTGGGGGTGTCTTTGGGATATGAATTATGTACAATCCCAACCAAAGTTACAACCTTCTCAGTCCATTTAAGTAAATAGGCTTAGAAGAGTGTAACTATGCCTAAGATTGCACTGTTGAAAGAAAGGGATAATAAAGTTATAGTCAAGAGGAATCAGAGGTAAGGAGGTGTCAGTCAGCAGGAATGTAAGCAGGGTGATCCAGAGGAAAACATGTAGATGTACTGAACTACGAGGAAAGGCTGAGGGACTTGGAAATGTTTTGTTGAGAAGGGACATGATTGCTCTCTTTAAGTATTTGAAAGGACTCACTTAGAGGAAGGCAGGGTGCTGTTCCTTTAGGCAGCAGAGGATAGGACTCGCAATAATGGGTTTAAATTATGGGCAGAAAAGTACCAACTGGATGTTAGGGGGAAATTTTTTACAGTACGAGTTGTTCAACAGTGGAATCAGCTACCTAGGGTGGTGGTGAGCTCCCCCTCTTTGGCAGTCTTCAAGCAGCAGCTGGATAAACATTTGTCAGGGATGCTCTAGGCTGATCCTGCATTGAGCAGGGGGTTGGACTAAATGGCCTGTATGGCCCCTTCCAAATCTACAATTCTATAAGTTTGGTGATAGATGTTTACAAATTTATTGTATTTATTATTTTTATATAGTGTTTTTCAAGAAAAGCATTCTCAGTTGCAGTTGACATAATAAGGTAAGTCAATTAGAACATTAGAAAACGTACAAGTTAACCTATTGTCAGCCCTTGGCCCACTTGAACCAAAAACCACATCAGAGACAGTCAGGTCCAAAGAAGCTGGTTTTACTTGGTCAAAATAGGTTAACAGAGCATAAAGAAAAGGGTGACAGCTATGAGGCTGGCTGGCTTGAACTTGGTAATATAAAAGCACTGAAAAGGCGAGAGATTACATATCAAAAACAAAGCTGTGTTCCCAGAGCTTCAAACAGTGTTCAGTAGGCATAACAGTCCTTGAGTCTGGTCGGCGGGAAAGCGAAAGTAAACATCAACTGAGATACAGGCCTGACATCTATACATGAATTATTTTACGAATGGTGCTTAATCCAGGTATGTTGGAGGGGATCCCTGGTTGTGGCCTCCTTCCCCTCTGATAGTCTCAACAATGGCAGTGGGAAGCTGGTTGGGAGGGGGTCCCCAGAGCTCTAGTTCGGTCACGGAAAGGAGTTATGGACACGATTCACAATAGGGGTCAAGGTGCACAGATCTGAGGGTCGTGTGGGTGGTGAAGGAATTCGGTTAGGGTGTCCTTACCGAGGTGCGGATCCGTGAGGAGCGCCGGGAAGGGAGGCCGGATCAATGCTCAGCTATTTTCGATATGAAATTTCCCTCTACGTGTAGAAGGATGCACTTTTCAGGAACAAACATAGCCTGTTTGGGGGACAGGCTTTCTATACTTAAAAGGTCTAAAAAGGCCCGCACACGCCCCACCCCAAAAGACCAAGGTTAGTCAGCGCCTAAGTGCACGCTCGCTTATCTCGGCAACAGAGAATCTTCTCTCAAACCGAGAGAGAGAAGAGCCGCATCCTGCACAGTACCTGTACCTTTATTATTCATGGTATGGTTTGCAGCCAGTTTGCAGGTTTGCTGAGCGGAAGTCCAGCTGTCTGGGAAATGAGCTACTTCGTTTGCGGCCAGCGGACAATTCCCTTCGTTTTCAAAGGAAACACCCTCTTCCACCCCACCTTCTGACAACCTCCCTCAACGCCCCACCGCTCACTAGGATGCGCCCGGGGTTGCCATAGAGACCGGCTTCTCGGTGTTCCCGGAAGCAGACGAGGAAGACCTTTCACTTCCGGCTGTGCGGTCCTGTTTGGGAAAGCCGGTTCTGACGGGTGAGCGCGATTGCGGGAGCTGGAGGTGGCGTGATGCGTTTGAGGTACGTCGAGGCTTTATTGGGGGTGAGAAAGTGACGGCGTCGGCAAAGTTGATGTGCCTTTCGCGGTTTGAGGGGTTCAGGAGGGGGTGTCGAGTGACTGAAGATAGAAGTTCTTCAATGGCAGAGCCATACTTGGCAGGCAGAAAATGCTACCTGGTAGGCTAACCCCTGGCATTTATAAATTCCTCTTATGGGAGGGAGACTCTCCGCGATCTTTGCAAGTAGCCAAGTATTGCTCTGCAGCTATTAAAATTCGTTCGGAGAAAGGTATTAGTGATTTTAATTGATTTTACTCGTTTATATGCCTTGTGAATATGGTGATTTTAATTGATAATTTTATCTGTATTTTGTATAGAGAGGTTTTAATTTAATTATTTATTTATGTAATCGATTTTAACTGATAGGGTTTGTAGTTTGTCTGGCTATCGCCGTAATAATAAAATCACCCTGGCATTTCCAGTTCGCTGCCTTCCTCTGCCCAAGATATTGGAGTGTTATTGGTAGTCTGAGTAGATGAAGTGAACCCGGAAGTTCATCTTAGTATAGAGCTGCTTCATATGTTAATTGGGGGAACATAACTGTGTGAGTGGGCTGCTGAGGGTTATGGGGTCAGGTCTGGATGCAAAGAAAAACTGGTAGCTCAGAAAGTGATTTGTAGCATGAGCCTTTTTATCTGTTGGGGGAAAAAATCACCATGTAGTGTGTTCTCTTCCATTGTAATTCCTCCTACTTGGTGGTTGTAACTGTTATACTTGACTTTCCCATAATTGTTCCATGTACTATCCATATCTCAGTAATCTTAGCAACCATTTAATATGTCTGGCCAGTATCAGTACCCCTCTGTTCCAGCTGTGGACTGAGCCTAAGAGATAAGTTAAGGCAGCACAGTTAAGTTTGTGTGTGTGGTGAGACTGGAAAAGGGATTTCAGCTCTTATGTTATTAACTGCTGTGCAGCAGTAGTGCATACATGTGTGTGATTTAAACCAGCTTCACTTTGTGCATCTAATGAAGTAGGCTATTGCTAACAAAAAAAAGCACATGCCATAATAAAGTAATATATTAAATGTCACAGGTCTTTTTAGCTGCAACAACAGACCAATATAGTTTCCCTTATAGAATGTGCCCCTAAGGGTGGAATAGAATAGTTGATGTTTTATCTTGGTTTGTTGTGCACTTAACAGAGGAGAGTGAAGATACAGATGAAATTTTGTTGCTGTTTAAATCATAGGTAATAGCGGACAGGGAGGATGTCACTGTTACAGGTTAGTGGGAGAGGCAAATTGCTTGATGTCTTGTACCAATGCTAAGTAACAAAAGTATTTATTTTTACTGTTATTGTGTTTTGGCTGCTTATAGCAGGGTGTTAATCAAATGTTGTACTTTGCTGTTCATAATTCATTTTCTCTTTACTTGTATTTTTTTTCTTTTTAGTGGTAGAAAATGAGTTCATCAGGAAAGAGAAGAGGAAGACCAAACAGAGGAGGTGGAAGACAGGGGAGAGGGGGAAGAGGAGGAAGGGGAGGAGGAGGAGGAGGAGGACATGGTGGTGGTAGACCTTCAAGCAAGCATCAAGCCAGTGGAAGCAAAAAAGGCTCAGACAAATTTTGGGATGATTATGGGGATGATTACGATGATGACTTTTGTGTTTCCAATAGAGCAAAAGATGTAAACAGGTCAGTAGAATGCTACAATCTAATATTTCTAGAATTTGTTTTAGTCCTTTTGTTGAAATCCTTGGTTTTTTAAAGAGTCTGAATCGATGAAGTGGAACAGCCTGAGTAAATATTCAGCTGCAACACCCTTGTTTGTTTAGTAGAGAACTCAGAAAGACATGTGCTGGATGGCTTATTGACAACAGATTGCTCACTTACCATGTCCGTTCTCATCTACTGAGTCTGGAGTGATGTCTTTCTTGGAGAAATGTGTTTGTCGGTAGCTACTTGCCACAATAGCCAACAGTGCATCTCTACTTTTGGAGACAGTATGCTGAACCCCAGATACTGGGGACAAAGAGTGACTTCTGCTAGTGGTAGTCATACCAAGTATCTCATTACAGGTCAGAGAAACATAATACTGTAGGTGCTAGTGGAATTTATTAATCAGACAAAAGACCCAATATGTTATTAAGTAAAGGAAGATCTTCACTGATTAAAACTTAGTTGAAAGGGAAAGAACAATCTTATTAAATCGATAACTGCAAAAGCCACCGTGGCTCTCATCTGTACTGATCTTTGAACTGATTGTATGCATGCATTTATTTTCTGTTGCATTAATGCATTTGGAAGTATCACTTTTTGTGTATGGTTTGTTTTCTTTAGTGTGCCAAGCTTTGTTAACAAAGGAAATGGACAGACCAGACCTGGATCCAAAGCCAAGATGCCTCTTCAGACCCTGCATATGACTTCAGAGAATCAGAAGAGGGTGAAAGAACTTCTTCGTGAGCTCCAAGGCCAAGACTTCCCTGCTTGTTCAGAGTTGGTTTAATATATCTATATATATACACACACACATACACACTGTTCTTCCATAGAATAGATCTCATTACATGTTTCAGATCTAGGTACTGAATATGAAACCTCTTTAACTTTGGTCATGAATAGTGATATGGTTTAAAGAAGAAAATGCTTGGCAACTGTCTCTATTAAGCTGACTTTTATATCTGCTGTGCCATGTGGCCTTGTAGTGTTTCTGGAAAAAGAAACAAGTTATTTACTTATGTAAAAATGACTTCATACTTTGTGCAGCAAACATGGTTGCTGTGAATACTCCAGGGTTTCCTAGAACAAATGTGTAAGATGTGTACTTCTTTATGTGCACAACCCTGGTCCAATCAGGCCTCCTGATTTTGAAAATGTGTATGCTTGCCCACATTGATATGTGTGTTGTGCAAGTAAAATTGGTGTACTTAACAGTGCAATCCTGTGGAGAGTTGAAGTCAATGGGCGTAGACTGGAGAACCCCTTCATAGGATTGCATTTAGTGGATTGTAGCAATTCTTTAGCTCTTTTTAGAGCATCAAAAGGAAACTTCTGGATGAGGCACCCTGTCCTGTTAAAGGAAGTATATTCTAGCTCTTCTAGTTTCCCTTCACTCAAATTCCAATGCAGAAGCATCAGAAAGGACATTTGGGTGAGTGGGAGCTCCATAGATTTGTCTAATCCCGTCTAAGCTAGTAGCCAGTGCTGCACCTTGTGACAATGCATTTCATTAAGTTGAATTTGGACTGTGTAAAGAAATGCTTTCTTTTGTCTGTATATGAACTTGATTGGCTTAACTCTGAATTATGGTAGAGAGAGAAAAGGTGATGTCTCCACCTTTTCCATGCCACACTTAATCTATCATGCTCCCCCATGTTCATTTCCCTTCCAAATTGAGAAAGACCACAAATCCTTAGCCATTTCCTATAGGACGGGTGCTTCCTTTTTCCGGCTCCTTTTTCCGGCTCACTCATTTAATTATGTGGAGTAAAATAAATGGCTCGAATCCCAGACTCTAGCCATAGAACCATTAGTTTTAAATGAGATTCTTATTTTCTCTTTCAGGGTATCTGTATCAGGTGGAGATGATAGTGATGAACCAGATTACTTGGATGATGAGCAGTGTTATCCAGAAAACCAATCCGTTTCTCAAACTACCACAAGTGCTTCTTTTCAACCACCTGTGAACCACATTTCAGAGACTGAAGTGTCTTCTTTTGCTGTGAACAAACTTTCCAGGTGATTATTTTTCAATAAATATAGTAGAACACATTAGTCAGAAAGTGGGGTTATGGTGACAGCTCTTAATGTTAATTGCAGTTATGCAGAATTTTCAGACGTGGAGTGTGACATAGAATTAACATCTAAACCATTTTTGGTTTCATATTTTTAAAAAGTACATTTCTAGCCCTCTTTGTTAAAAAGTTTCCAGTGATGGTAGTGCTTTGGGGTAGGGAAAGAGGATAGAAGACTTCCTCTTTTAGCCCACTTGTCAGTCATTTCACAGAGACCTCAATCCATCTTTCCCTGCTCTTGCAAGCCTTTTACCTTTTTCCAGATACATCCCCTCAGTCCATTTCCTTTCACCCCCAAACAAACATGAAATGTAAAATTCCATTTTCTGAAACCAGTCCCCCCAAACGGAAGTTATGCAAATAGTATCATGTATAAGGAAAGCAATTTTATACAGATATGCCCAAGTTATATGTAATAGTTAAACTGCAGAAACTTCTTGGTGTGCTCCCTTATTTCTTGTTTCAGGTTAACTGCAACCATCCTTAAAAGTATAAGGTAGGTACTTACTGTTTTGGGAAGCACATTTACCTTTTCTTCTTCTTTTAGGTATGGCTTTGATGGCGAGCGATGCCAGGCAGTTCTGAGGTCCTATCATGGTAACATTGGGGCATCATTGGAGCACTTGCTACTGCAGTGCTTCTCGGAGAAATTTGGACAGAGGATGCAAATCACAGAAAGGGCTGCTCAGGCGAATATTGAAAACTGTTTGGAACAAAGACAGGAAGAGGCTTTTGCCCTCTGTTCCATCTGTGGAGACAAATTTGTGGAAAGAATTCGAAACAAAGTTTGGACAGTTGCGTTAGACCTGGTGTACCTCACAGATATTCTCAGTCAGTCAAAGCAAAGGAATAGCAATACCAACAATGGGCTGAAACCGGCTTCCTTGGAAGTTTGTAAACATTACCTCCGAGGAGATTGCAAGTTTGGATCAAAATGCAGATTCAAGCATGAAAGTCCGCACCAGCAATATGGGCTTCCAAGCATTAAAGAAGATGCTCACCTCAAACTGAACACTCCTGTGTATGAACTTGAAATAAGATTTCCTGAGGGTAACAAATATCCCTACCAGCCACCCCTTGTGGCATTCTATTCTACTAATGAGAACTTGCCTCTGGCTTGTCGGTTACACATTGCTGAATTCCTATATGAAAAGGCCTTAATGGCATCCGAGTCTAATGAACCTGTTATTTATGCCTTAATAACATGCTTAGGGGATGAAGCTGAGGTAACAAAATTGCTTACCAAGACTTCCCACATATACAGTGTCCCTCCTCTCCCTCTGTTGGCGACATCCTCGGGAAGAATGGCAGCAGATCCTGATAAGCGAGCACCTTCAAATAGCTCATGTACTGCATATCAGAATTCTGAAGGTATGTGGAATGCTGTAAAATCCTTACTGAGAGAGATGTCCATGTATGCAGTTGGAGTGCCTGGGGTCTATTCCCAGATTCAGAGCCCTGCTTGTGCTCCAGTGCATACACCAAGTGCTTGGGCGAGCTGGCAGTCTTCTTGCAATGCAGCTTAGGGATGCTTTAGGGAGGAAATAAGGAAGTAGTTGGATACTGTTTTATGCAGTTGTGTTGACTGCACACCTGTTATTGCAAACTCACCAGGTCCATGGAAGTATACTGTTAAGATGCAAGGGTATGTGGTTCCTAGAGCTGCCAAACAACTCAAGCCCAAGAAAACTAAGATTTCTCCTGGAATACAATCGTGGTTGATTGAGCTGGCATAGCTTATAACCAAAGAGACTACAGGTTTTAAATATAAGGGAGATCAAGAGATGTATGGATTCCAATTTTGCATGAAAGGATACCTTTTAGATACAAAATGTCATGATTCTCAATTCAAGTTCAGATCAGTGACTTGTCCTCAGGTAGATATTAATCACTGGGTCATATAGAACCCTACAGGTTGCTTTAAGGGGGATAAATGGCAAAACTTTCTGTCCAGAATGTTCCTGTTTGAGGATATCTAGGGGAGCATACAGGAAATAGATGAATAGGGAAATACAGGGTTGGCTCCTGCCAGCTTTTCTGCTGGTACAAGAGGGAGGAGGGCCTAACAAATATTTGTTTTTCTTTTGAGTATATGAGTGAATGCAAATGTAAGTGGGTGAATACTGGAGCAATCAGAATAATGAAGGTGAGAAAGGTAGGGCTGGAAAGGAGGTGAAGAGTACTTGCAAAATAATGAATTGTATTATAAGATGTATGTCTTGGCTATTAATAAATCTTCTGTTGTGTTCTCTGGAGGGGACAGCTTCATGTGAGCATCTTTCTGCACATGAGTATGATTATTCCATCCATTCAGATTAATGGAAAAACCTTGTGGGTAAACAGGTTTTTCCATTAACATTCATTCTTACTAACATGGATGCATATGTTCACATCTTCCAGTTTACAGAAAGTTGAAATCAGCGGAATTTTCCAAGGTGACAGAATTTGCAGCTGAAATGAGATTCTTCAGGACTAATAGTGCCATCTTAAGCAGAATTGCACCCTTCTAGACCAAAGCTTCTTAAACTGTGGGTTGAGACCCCATATGGGGTCGCTTAACTGAATGTGGGGGTCGCGAAAAATTTGGCAACAATATAAATTTCTTTATGACTTATTATCAGTAAATGTTTGATTTGAATACCTATTTTATATACCTATATACCCAGGGTCATGTATAAATTTCTTGGGTGAAAAGAGAATGTGAGTGGGAAAAGTTTAAGATGCCCTGTTCTAGACCTGTTGAAGGCAATGGGTTTAGAAGGGTGTAACTCTGCTTAGGCTTGGCTTGCCTATAAACCCAGTTCCTAATTTTAATTGTTCGCTGTAGAAGAAAGAAGTCTGTTTTCAGATAATCCTTGTTGTGGAAACAGCAAAACAAGCATTCCAATTGTAATGTCAGATTGGTGCATGATAAAAGTGGGGGAACAGGTATAACCAGGATGGTAAAATCATCATGACTTATAGCTGCTACCACATAAGAGCTCCTGTATCCATGGAGAAAAAAACCTAAACTTTTTCAACCCTTTCTAAATATTTGCTTGTGGTGATGAATACTGCTAGATCTAAGTTTTGAACTAGTACAGTAGCTTCCTTGGTCATTTCTACATTTTGGAAGACTTTAACTGATAGACTGATTAGATTAATTAAGTAATAAGATATTTACACCCTTGCTTTCTTCTCCAGTGGGGCCCCAAAGTAGATTATTTTCCTCCTCTTTAGCAATGCAGGAGAGTTAGGATCAACTTTCTTCCACTGAGAGCATTTTTTCGAACATAGCAACTGAGTTCTTCATAACCTTGATATTGTAAACAGTGTGAACCACAGGACTTGCCTAACTTTGGACTGGAACCGTTCTGTGTAGCCATCTGGTGAATATGCCTGTGTGGTGTAGAGGTTGGAGTGTCAGACTAGGATCTAGGAGACCTAGGTTCGAATCACCACTCAGTCATGGAAGTTTTGGGGTGGTTTTTGGCCTGTCCTATACTCTTTTTTTTAATTAAAATTTTATTGGTTTTTATAATAGAAATTTTCCATGATAACTAAGAACATATAAACATTACAAAAAGAGAAAAAAGATAAAGGAAATTTGGTTCTTGTAGGTTATCCGGGCTGTGTAACCGTGGTCTTGGAATTTTCTTTCCTGACGTTTCGCCAGCAACTGTGGCAGGCATCTTCAGAGTAGTAACACTGAAGGACAGTGTCTCTCAGTGTCAAGGGTGTAGAAAGAGTAATATATAGTCAGAAAGGGGTTGGGTTTGAGCTGAGTATTGTCCTGCAAAAGTATTGTCCTGTAAGTATCAAGATAATGTGCTAATGAGGGTATGGTATGTTAATATGGAACCATTGTATCCTGAAGTGATCTGTTAATGTGTGTAATCCAAAACTAATCTGTATGGCTATTGTTGAATGTTGTCTTTGTCTGGAGGTTTTTCAGGGCAGGAAGCCAAGCCTTATTCATTCTTAAACTCTCCTCTTTTCTGTTAAAGTTGTGCTGATGTTTGTGAATTTCAATGGCTTCTCTGTGCAATCTGACAAAATAGTTGGTAGAATTGTCCAGTCTTTCAGTGTCTTGGAATAAGACACAGGGTCTTATTCCAAGACACTGAAAGACTGGACAATTCTACCAACTATTTTGTCAGATTGCACAGAGAAGCCATTGAAATTCACAAACATCAGCACAACTTTAACAGAAAAGAGGAGAGTTTAAGAATGAATAAGGCTTGGCTTCCTGCCCTGAAAAACCTCCAGACAAAGACAACATTCAACAATAGCCATACAGATTAGTTTTGGATTACACACATTAACAGATCACTTCAGGATACAATGGTTCCATATTAACATACCATACCCTCATTAGCACATTATCTTGATACTTACAGGACAATACTTTTGCAGGACAATACTCAGCTCAAACCCAACCCCTTTCTGACTATATATTACTCTTTCTACACCCTTGACACTGAGAGACACTGTCCTTCAGTGTTACTACTCTGAAGATGCCTGCCACAGTTGCTGGCGAAACGTCAGGAAAGAAAATTCCAAGACCACGGTTACACAGCCCGGATAACCTACAAGAACCAATGAACTCTGACCGTGAAAGCCTTCGACAATATAAAGGAAATTTCTTTGACTTCCCCATCACCTCTGTCCGCCTCTTAATAAAGTATTTTTATCCCAACGTAATATGGTCTGATCTTAATTATTCTTAAACTCATTTAAATTTAATTTAACTTTCATATAACATACTCTATTGATATAAATGGTTATAATTCTTAATATTAATGTCATCTAGATCAGATTAAAAGGTATTCTTCCATTTTTCCCAGTTTTAATTCATATTCACAATATTTCATCCAAGCCTCCCATTCCCCCATAAATTGAACATTGTCTTTTTGATTTATAGTAGCTGGCCTGTCCTATACTCTCAACCTACCTCACTAGGGAGAATGATGGGGTATAAATGAAGTAAATAAATAAAAATGTCCATTTGCAATATTGTGTCTAAACAAAGCAAATTTGAAAGCACTTGGTGCAATACAAAAAACTGAAACAGAAGAGTTGCTTTGATCTGTGGTGAACTTTTACAAGAAAGGGAACAATGCTAGGATGTTTGGCATATGTAAGGGAAGAATGATTTTTTTCTGTTTTAAGCTACAAAAGAATTAGTGTTGGAAGAAGAGGAAGAGGATGGTGAGGAAGTACAGACTGTTCATGTAGAGAGTGAGAGTTATGTGAACTTCAAAAAGAATCTCCTGAGGAAGTTCAGCACTCAAGCAAAGTCCATTGGCAAAGAGAATGTTAAAATCTGCAAACAATTCAGCTTAAAGAAGGTATGTCTTTTAATTATAAAACAAGATGAAAGGGAAATGAATATTATTCATGAAGTTATTTTCACATAAGGTTATCTTTAAAAAGCTAGCCATTTGTACGCATAATAGTTGAACAGATTTCTGCTATAGAAATCCGAGGCCCCAGTAATACAAGCAAATCTCTGCTATCAAACATCTTGCTTTTTCAATTTCAATATCTTTATTGGCATACCATCAAGCAGTCGCATTTTGCTTTTTATAGTAGGGCTGCTTCCCATATTTCAATTTAAGGCATTCAAGTCCTCTGTAGAATTAATATGGAATCAATAGCATATACATCTATTTTCCACTTTCCTAGAAAGTAATCTTGAAACAATCCAAGAGTGTGAGTCTTGGAGCAAATAGACATGTGTATGTGACTCTTCTTGTTAATCTGCAGGTAATATTTTAAAAGACTTGAATAGTATCACATCACTGATTTTTTAATTCATAAAGTAGACTGCCATGTTTTTGAACTCATATATTTTACAACTGGCATCGTCAGATGCTGTCAGCATGTCTAAGGGTCTTCAGAGAAAGTGACTGAGGCACAGAGAAGTTATTGAGTTTTCTGCAGCTGGACCGTAGCCATGCAGTATCTACTTGTGAGCTCCTTGAGAAACTGTTTAAAAGTGCTTCACGAACTATCTTTTTGCTACTTTTTTTTGCCGTTGCAGCTGATTTATGGTGACCTCATAGGGTTTTCATGGCAAGAGATGTTCAGAGGTAGTTTGCCATTGCCTGCCTTTGTGTAGAGACCCTGGTGTTCCTTGGACAACTCCCATCCATATGCTAACTGGAGCCAACCCTGCTTAGCTTCTGAGATCTGACAAGATCAGGCTAGCCTGGGCTAGCTAGATCAGGGCTTGCTACTTGTAGGGCTGTAAATTTATTGTTTATCATAAAAACAAATTGTTGATAGTGGGTTGTATCCTACCATCTCAGTTAAAAGTGGCTTCCTGTGTCAGCATGAGGGATGCCAGAGGAGCCTCTGGCATCTGCAGGGTGCAACCAAACTGACAGAAAGTACTGCCCATAGCTTAGCAGGGGGAAAGGATGCCACCCAATGAATTAAGAGCTGTGAATGGCTGCTCTTGACCTTTTGTTTGTGTTTGTCAGTCTTCTAGGCACTACCAGGCTGTGTTGCAAGAAAGGCAAAACCTTCCTGCATGGGAAGAGAAGAACACCATTCTTCGCTTGCTGAACAAACATCAAGTCTTGGTGGTTAGTGGTATGACTGGGTAAGAATATGATCTGTATGCTGAGAGCAGGGGAACTCCTAACACCAGCCGCATGAAAAGCAACCTCATTCTACAGCTCCCTCCTGACTGGGAGGGACCATGTTCATGCTTACAGGGGAGGCTGGACAGCCTTTTCCTTCGGTTATCCCTGATTCTCTCTTCTCAGAAAATCTACCCTAGCAGTTGAGAAGGGGAGGAGGTAGATTCACCTGGATAGTGCAGATAACTGGTGATACAGAACAGCCCAGCCAGCATAGCACTCTTCATTTCCTGTGTGACTTCAAGCCTCTCCCAGTTCAGACTTCTTAGCTGAGCTGCTTTTGATGAGGTGACCCTACCTTTGAATGATGCCTGCTAGATAACGTATGTGCTGTGCCTCCTAATCCTGTGTCTGCTGCCAGAAAGATTCCTGAGTATTACGCTATAGCTGTGTGTCTGATTGTTCACTGAAAATGTCCTGCTTAATATGTAGCAATGGGCAGTTGAAGCATTCCATGGCATGGAATTAAGTGACATCACCTGATGATTGCTGCAGATCAAACTGATTGTAAAGGGACGACGAGAGCAGTGGTCTCCAATCTTTTCATTATAGTGACCCATAAGTCCAAATTTATTTGGTATGGTGACCCACTTTATAAAGCAGAACATTTGCAGGTCAATAAAATTCCCCAGGTTTGGGAAAGCAGGCTGATTTGTAGGCATCTTTACTTATGTTGCTTGACAGAACAGATAACTTGCTTTTTATTCATCACTCTCCTTTATGTAGATGTGGAAAGACCACTCAGATTCCTCAGTTTATCTTGGATTCTTCATTAGAAGGACCTCCCAGTAAGGTAGTCAACATCATCTGCACCCAGCCTCGGAGGATCTCTGCCATTTCTGTGGCTGAACGAGTAGCCAAGGAGCGAATGGAGAGAGTTGGGGTCACAGTTGGATACCAGATCCGGCTAGAAAGCGTCCAGGTTTGTTTGTATGAATTGATGTATTTATGTCTCACTGGTGTCATGGATGTCATCTAACATCATTAGGCATAATGGGTTATCCAATATTATTATTGACTACCTCTCCAGTTAGCAAAGTAGAATATTACCCTCAGGATCTTTCATGTGTTAGCTGTTTATTTTTTACAGGCTCCTATAGCAATTTATTTCCAAATAGGCCTCTGTCTTGACCTTTAACTGTGCCTTTGACTGTTCTTGGAATAGCCTTTTGCATCTGCCTGTTGCTGGAAAGGTGAAAGGAGCAAGTTGCTATTGCAAAGCACACTAGACAGTCTGCTCAGCTTCTCTTTTTTGTACTGAAGATACTATGGCCATAGGTTTTCATGTTTATTTCTGCATCCATAAAATCTAGAAAAATGCTGTTTAAAAAAAAAATCCTGAACTTCTTGGAATGTTGAACCAGATATCAGATTCCACAAACATGCAGTGTGCTTGTAGATGCAGAAGAATATGTGGCTCCCTGGTATTAGTGGCATAAGCTGGATGACAGCAAGTTTTGAGAAGTGGAGCTGATGTTGGAAATTCATTCTTTGGTAGGAGGTGCTGTTCCTTTGAAAAGTAGACATTTGAATAATAGAGTTGGAAGGGTCCATACAGGCCAACTAGTCCAGCCCCCTGATCAATGCGTGATCAGCCTAGAGCATCTGTGACAAGTTTTTCGTCCAGCCGCTGCTTGAAGACTGCCAGAGAGGAGATGCTCACTACCTCCCTAAGTAGCCGATTCCACTGCTGAACTACTCTTACTATAAAAAATTTTCTTTGTGCTGCCAACAGGAATAGCTCCCTGCCCTCTTCTAAGGATTTCAAATACTTGAGGGAAGTTCCATAGGATCTTTCTGGTTGAGAAACAAAAAAAAGAGTAAAAAATGAACAAAAAGAATAAATCCTGACTTGTGTGGCCAAATCTCATAACCACTGAGCAATAATAATATAGATATAGTCCTCTCCTTTTTCTTTCTTCTAGTCTTCAGCTACTCGGTTGTTGTACTGTACTACTGGAGTGCTTCTGAGAAGACTAGAAGGTGACCTGACTTTACAAGGAGTCACCCATGTTATTGTTGACGAGGTACACGAGAGGACAGAAGAAAGGTAACCAGTGCTGTAACTGTTTTTAGGATTGTGCTGCAAGCCTTTTATTTCTGCTGCCATGCTTTGCAAAACTAATTAAAGGCTGGACTAATAATCTGCTGGAATTGCTAGAGAGGGTGAATTCCTTTGAAAAATCTTGGGCGCTGAGAGAGAGCGCCAAGAACACTGTGCCTTCCCGTCCTTCCTGCTGTGACAAGTTCACCTCAATGCAGCAGGCAGAGCAGGTGATTGAAGGAACTAGCCTGACAGCTAGACAGGAGGTGCCTTGAATTTTATGAAGGGTCAGCATTGTCCCTTGGTGACAATCTGGAATCTCCGTTGCTGGCTGGTGTCATAATCTAGTGACCATTCTTAGCTTAGTCATGAGAAAGGCAAGGGAGTTCTTTGGCGCATGTGTGGCAGTCCCATACACATTACCTGTAAACATTCACACATGTTCCAAAATTTGTTTTACTTCTTCAAGGATTAGAATCTTGCTTGTCTTATTATCTGTTCCATTATATCTGTTTTATAATCTGTCACAATATTCAGATGAGGGTTTCTTTGTGTTCCAGACTCTGCCGTGTTTACTGATCTAGGCAACACAGGTTCTGTTATATGAGATTTCCCAAAGTCTTAGTTATAACTAAGTTAAGTAATTGGAAACAAAGAAATAATCTAAAAGTGTGTATTTTTCAATGGCCTTGAATTTTGTAGGTTCCTTTCTTGACATTATCAGAGCTGATGATGTGGAGCAGAAATAGAGTATGGGGAAGAGGAGGGAGATTGCAAGTCAGCACCAAAAGAACTCTGAGGTGTTCTGTCTATTTTTCCCCCCCAGTGATTTCTTGTTGCTGATTTTGAAAGATGTAATGGTTCAGAGGCCGGATCTCCGTATCATTCTAATGAGTGCAACTCTGAATGCAGAACTCTTCTCTCAGTACTTTAACTCCTGTCCAGTTGTTAACATACCAGGTGAACAGTTTCTTTATTTTACTAGTCATTGCTTTGTAGATTGTGTTTCCATTCAAGCTTAACAAATTTGCCTTCACTGTAATAATTCTTAATAAGAATACGTGATAACATTATCGTTGCAATTTGATATTTGCTGGTAGGAGCTCCTAAACATGTCTGAGCTGAGGAAAGGTAAGTTTGTCAACTTTTAAAAGATTTGTGCTTTCTAAGAACTTAAAAAGAGCCCTGTTGGATTTAGGCCGAAGTCAGTCTAGTCCAACATTGTTTTTTCCAGAACTAGCTAGCCAGATGTTCTTGGAAACTCCATGGCAGGGCGTGGAGAAGGGAACTTTGTTGTTTCTTCCTGACAAATGAATTCTGCAGTGCTGCAGTGTGTGTGTGTGTGTGTGTTTCCAAAAAAACTGGTGAGATTTTGCTTCCTGATCTATGTAGCAACCAAAATGCCATTTGCCAGATCCACACGACTACAGCGTGCCTAGATTTTCTGTACCCTGCCTTGAGCTTTCATGATTAATGACTGATGATAATCATATTTCTGTGAATTTGTCTGAACCCTTTCACAAGGGTCTCAGGGATCAAACACATGAGGTTAAAACTATGCATTTTAGTTCATCTATAAAATTCAAAATGCAGGCTTGTGCAGCCGCAGTTTACCTCAGGGCTGTTCAAATGAGGGACGGGGAGGGGAGTTTAATCCTTGAACCTCTGGTTGGTTGTCTATTTGCAACCAGATCTCTTGCTCTGCTATTAGCATTTTAAAGGAAAAGATATATCTTTTTAAAGGACACATATTTTCCTTCAAATGCTAATAACAGAGCAGAAGAACCGTTTTCAAGTAGCAATTGGAGACTGAATCTCTGCACATCTCTGAGGCAAATTGAGGTTGCTCAAGCCTGTAACTTGCACTGATCCCTTTTGAATGTTTGTCAGAATGCACTGATCACCCTTTGTCCCTTGGTTGATAGAGGTGAAAATAGTGTACAGATAGAAATACAGATAATTTGAGTTCTGAAATGAAGAAGCCATTCTGATTCACTTTTGTTTGCCTCTTCCTTTCTCCTTTAGGCAGGACGTTCCCTGTTGATCAGTTTTTTCTGGAAGATGCAATTGCAGTGACTCGGTAAGAGATCTCAGAAGAAACTATGAACTTCTAGCATGCCTTTGACACAACTTTTGAATGTTGATCTATTATCTCTTTGGATTCCTGTTTCTTTTAGGCCTTGAATGGTTATAGAATAATTCCCAAAATGGTACCCTTGACCAGTGTTAAGAGGAGATAAACTATATGCACTATAATGTCATTCTCAGTAGGGCTTACAGTTAGGATTGGGCCTGGAATTAATTTTGTAAACAGTGGCGCATATGCAAACTTTGCTCATTTGTCTATACATGCTATGCAAAGGGTAAATCCTATCTATCTCTGTTCTTTAGAATTATGCCTGGGCATGAATGGATTCCCCCAGAATGGATTCCCACAGAACAGCTTAGGAGTGAAGTGGGGGGTCTGCAGTGGGAGAGGGATGTTGGTGAAAATCACACATCCTCTTCCACATGCAGAAACCTTCTATGAGCAGAGAGGTATTTAAGCCATAAGTTATATATTTGATGGAACTGACTGCCATGGTTTGGGAGTGTGTGTGTAAACATGCACACTATATTAAGTACTTAAATTTTTGGTTTGTGAAGTTGGGTGCTAAAGGGGTGCAGAGCTGAGAGAAAAGTAGACAGATAAGTTTTCATAGGCAAGAACTGAATGTGACAGAGATGCATGGAACTATGCCAAGGTGCTGAAAGTTCACATGCAGACCCCCCCCCCCCCAGGAAGTTCTTCCCAGCTCTTGTTTCTTTTGAGCCATTTTTGCAGACACTTTCCAGGTGGCTTTCTCATTTTCATTAGTGTTAAAAATTTGGAGTTGAATGGAGAGTTTCTGCTGTGCTAAAGGTGGAAACTTCTTACCCTGCAAAAATGCTTTCTCTGGCAAAAGAGTCAGGTACCTCTGGTAGAAGGCTCCTTGCGCAGAAGATTGAACCTTTGGATCCCATCTTTGATTTTTTTTAAAAACATGTCTGTTATTGTTCATCTGATAGCAAACTCAGCATGCATGTGGTAAAGTATCCAGCAAACTTCCATTCAATTAGGTAATTTAGTTTCTGAACATTAATATGTTTTGTCGAAGGCTATCGGGGTCAGAGTTCATTGGTTCTTGTAGGTTATCCGGGCTGTGTAACCGTGGTCTTGGTATTTTCTTTCCTGACGTTTTGCCCGCAGCTGTGGCAGGCATCTTCAGAGGGGTAACACTGCCTCAGTGTTACTCTTCTGAAGATGCCTGCCACAGCTGCGGGTGAAACGTCAGGAAAGAAAATACCAAGACCACAGTTACACAGCCTGGGTAACCTACAAGAACCAATCAATATGTTTGTTCCATGGAGCTAGGGGTGGATTGGTCATTAAGACTATTGGGAAAAGTCCCACCGGGCTGCTGGGATCATCCCAAACCTGGGGCAGCTCCACATCAGATGGGCAGGAGCCAGCACCATCCCGAGCTGGCAGCCTTTTCCTGACCTGAGGAGGGGAGCTACTGCTGCCACAAGGTGGTGTCCCTAACATTCTGGTAACCTGCAGCCCCCACCCTGCAGTAATGGGGGCATGTGCAAGCTGGGTGACAGGCACAGCAAACCTGCTCTTTTCCTTCTCCCTCCATGGAGGAGCAGGGGCAGGTCCCTTTTCCCTGGCCATCTTGGCCTCCCGGTCTGCCCCTCCATGGAACTCAGAGGAGTCTTTGAGAGCCAGCGTAGTGTAGTGGTTAAGAGTGGTGGTTTGGAGTGGTGGATTCTAATCTGGAGAACCGGGTTTGATTCCCCACTCCTCCACATGAGTGGTGGAGGCTAATCTGGTGAACCAAGTTGGTTTCCCCATTCTTACACATAAAGCCAGCTGGGTGACCTGGGGCTAGTCAGAGCTCTCTCAGCCCCACCTACCTCACAGGGTGTCTGTTGTGAGGAGTGGAGTGGATGTAGGTAATTGTAAGCTGGTTTGATTTTTCCTTAAGTGGTAGAGAAAGTCGGCATATAAAAACCAACTCTTTTTCTGTGTGGGCATTCTGCATAAAGGGAAGCTGGATAACTTATCTTGCTTTTTTTTCTATTTCGGATAACTTAATTTTTTTCTAGTGGGGGGGAACCACAAGAAGTCATGCAGGGCTTTAAACCTAGCCTCTGACTACTGGAAGTGCATCCCAGCCACCTTTCTGGCATCTGAGAGTTCAGCAGTTCTTGCCCCACACACTTCCATGCAACCCAGGCAAAAAGCTTTGCCCAAGTATGTCTTTGAAATGGAATGCCTTCACGATTGGACAGAGAAGCTAACAATTTCCATAGGAAATGATTACAAACAGCTTTTACCCATGCTTTAATTTCCTGCTTTTCTTCAGGTATGTCTTGGAACATGGCAGTCCATACATGCGTAGTGCCAAAAAAACTGCCGGCCAGAATCCCAAAGAAAGGCACTTAAGGACTGCTGCGGAAGAGGTGGAGAACGACCTGAGGCGTGCCGGCCTTCTGCAGAGTGCGGAATACTGCAGTACGGACTGCAAGGTCAAGGATTCAGCCCCAGATCAGCAGTTAACGGTCCATCAGCTAATGATACGCTACAAAGGTAATCTCTCCAACATGCATTGCTGTTTTTTTTAAAGCTGCTTCTTAAACTGAAAATGCTGTATGTATGGAGAGAAGCGCTTTCTCAAGTTGTATGTACATGCATACGTTTGTGCATATAGAGATGTACAAAGGCCATGATCTACACAGCATTGGCCACACCAAAGCTTTATTTATGATATGTGCGTATTATGCACAGATCTCAGGCATACATTCAATGAGATGTTTATGCCTGATTGCCACCACTAGGCTCCTTAATGTTAGGGTTGGTTCCTCTTTGCTGTGTTCCATTTTTTTAAAGAGCCTGGAGAGAAATCTGGTATTTTACCCTCAGGGCAGAGTGAGCAGTATAAAACAGCTGTCTTTCGCTTGCTATCAGAAGCCATTGCAAATGGGAAGAAAATACTTCCTGAAATCTTAAATGCTCCCCAAAGTTCTAAATGCTCCTCCAGGATTAGTAGATTGTCCCCAGAATGGGGAGTATATAGCACGTGTTAAGAATCACTGCACTGGAGCCATTTAGTGTTATGGGATTGGATACCACAGATTCAGTCCACTGGTGAAGGCATTTTTCTACCGGTGAAGGAGCCTTTCCCATATGCAAGAGGCTCTACCATTGAAAGAAAGCTCCTCTACTAGCGGATCTGTGGGATCCCCTGAACTGCTAGGAGTTATATACTAGAATCAGCATTACACCTGGAGAAGCAAGTTAATTCATCTGCAAAAAATGCTTTCTTCCAACTATGTTTAGCCCAGAAAATAGCCCCCTACTTAGACCCGTCTGATCTGCCCCCCTGGATCCACATCATAGTAAATTAGACTAGACTACAGTAATGCACTCCACATAGGTCTGCCCTGGTAGTCAGCTTGGAGACTCTAGTTGGTACAAAATGCCGCAGTTCAGCTGCTGCCAGGAGTTAGGTGGAGCAGGCACATGACACCCATTCTGCAGTCACTCCATTGGCTGCCCATCAGTTACCAGGCTCAGCTCAAGGAATCAGCTATTGCATATAAAGCCCTTCATATCCTTGGGCCTCATATCTGCTGGACCACCTCTTTCCATATTCCCCGCCAAAACAGCTTTGTTCAATGGTAAAGGGGTGATACCAAAACTGCCCTTATATGTGCATTCTTTGTTGTGGCCCCCACCTTGTGGAATGGCCTTCAAGAGAAGGTCAGGAAGGGCCCTGCACTTTTGGTGTTCCGCAAGCTGTGTAAAACAATTGTTCAGGAGGGCATTTTTTATAAAGGCAATAGGACTATATTATGATGCAATGGCTCAAGAAGGTGGTTTAATAAAGGAAACAGGATTGTTCCCATTATTAACTACATACTACATTAAAGTATGTTTTATATGTTTGCCATATGTATTGTCTTGCTCTCACTGCATTCTTATCTACCTACGTAATTCCACCTATTGGTATTGTATTATGTCTAATGCTTTGTTTTCATGCTGTTGTAATCCTAGTCCTATTACTTTGCTTATCTGCTGCCTTATTCTACTGGTTATACTGGCTTACATTGTGTAAGCCTCAATGAGAAAGGCAAACTATAAATAACATCAATAAATGAAATGTTGATGAAGGTTCAGTATGTTTGGAACTCTGTTGTTGGTGATTGTAGTTTGTCCTTCTTTTCTGAAGGAACAGCCTTTCCAGTTCTTTCTCCTCCTGCTTTCAAGCTGATTTTGTCTTTCAGGTCTCAGCACATCAGTGTTAAAAACAATGGCATCCATGGATTTGGACAAAGTGAATCTTGAATTAATTGAGGCCTTATTGGAGTGGATTGTCGATGGCAAACATTCATACCCACCAGGTATGCTAGGCAATTGTGGCCAGTTTTATTGGTTTATTCAACTGATTTCATCAGACCACACAAGCTAAGCTGGGCCGACCCTGGCAAGTAATTGGATGGGAGACCGCCAAGGAATACCAGGGTTGTGATGTGGAGATAGGCAATGGCAAACCACCTTTGAACATCTCTTGCCTTGAAAACCCCACTAGGGGTCGCCATAAGTCAGATGTGACTTGACAGCAAAAAAAAAAAATTCAACTGAGTATAGATTGTGTCAGTGTTGTCATTTCAAACAGACTAACCTTTTGGATCCTACTCTGCTCTTTTTTTAAAGAAACCAACTTTTGACATAAGTCTCCTCTTAACGTATCTGTGCCTGTGCCTTCTGTTAGCTCAGTATCATGTGTCTTGACTAGTGGCCACGCAGGCAAGAAAAAGTCTTTTCTAGCACCTGCCATCTAAATATTTTCTGTTCAGATGCCAGGAGTAGAACTTGGGATCTTACGCATGCAAAGCATAGCTGCCCAAGACTGGCTTCCTTGAGTCATAGCTGCCCAAGACTGGCTTCCAAATTGTATGCTTCAGATTGGTCCCCAGGAGAATGAACATCCCTAGTTCCACCAAAATGGGGATCTAAATCTGAATATTATTATTTGAGCCTTGATCCCATCTATTTGTAAGTGCCCATCCACCTCTGAATTCCATAGAAATTACACATGTGGAAGTGAATTTAGAATTACAGCTTTACTGTTTCAGTTGTGCTCTGCTTCTTGAATTTCCACCTTTTCTGGCACGGCTTTGGCATAAGGGGATAAGGTTTGGGAGGCTTCCTTTATTGCCTGTTCGTGCTGGGAGCCACTTCCCGCATTTGGATTTCTTTCTGTCACACAGTTGTTAAACACATAAGAGCTCTGAACAGTGACCGCTCAGCCACTTCACACAGGAATCTCTTTGTAGGAAAAAGTAGGCAACTTGTGGGCCTTTCTGCCTGCACATACTGGACTATCATCACCACATAAATTGCATTGTGTTGCCTACATGGTTGTTCTTTGTATGTTAGGAGAGTTAGGAGGATGGTGTAGTGGTTAGGCTCTGGGAGACCCAGGCTCAAATCTTCAATGTGTTGTTGAAGCTTTTTGGGTGATCTTGTGCTCTCTCTCCCTCTCTATCTCTCTCAGACACAGACTGTCCCTCCCTCCCTCCCTAACCTATCTGACAGAGTGGTGGTTCTAACGATAACATGGAGGAGGGGAGAACAATATTATAAACGGCTTTGGGTCCTAATTGGGGAGAAAACTGAGGTATCAATATCTAAATAAACAAAGCTCATTTGTTAAAGTATTTTTAGCAGCCTCCTCTTTCTCCCTTACACCAAAGAGAAGAGGGAGCCTGGAGAGAAGCTGCAATATACAATGGGTGCAGTTGCAAGATCCATATGTGTGCACGTGCACCTTCAAGAACAAAAAGGCAGAACAGCTCTTGAGTTCACCAAAGATTTTCCTATTAAACTTTTTACATGCCCACTTCTAGGTGCAGTACTGATATTTTTGCCAGGCTTGGAAGAAATTAAAACCCTTTATAAGCAACTGCAGTCGAATGCACTCTTCAATAACCGGCACAGCAAACGGTAGGTCATGCATATGCCTCCTTTCAACCCCAAATCTTTTAAGAATCACAAGTAAAATTAACTTTAGAATACATTTTAGATGAATTGGGGGCACTTTATTGAGGAGTAAGATGACTTTTCTTCTTTGCAGCTTCCTTGATTTTGGAAAGATGGAGTGTAGTCATTCTCAGC
Organism: Euleptes europaea; assembly: GCF_029931775.1. NCBI lineage: Eukaryota > Metazoa > Chordata > Lepidosauria > Squamata > Sphaerodactylidae > Euleptes > Euleptes europaea. Next base: position 63,228,126 of record NC_079318.1, read on the forward strand.
CTAGTGCATGGAGGTTGATATTCTGAGCTCACAAGTGGAATGTGGAAGACAGTCCAGCTGGCTAAACTGGGATATGGATTGTGCTGCAGAAATCATGGGAGCTAAGCCTGTCTTAGAACCACTGGTTTCTATGGATCTAAACCGGCTTATCTCATAGTACTTGACTTGTATATATCAGATTGCTGCTAATCAAGGAAGCACTGGCATTTGTGAACAACTCAGGATGCTTCACATGCACATGCTGTCCCTCTCTTTACAAATATAAGTTGTGTTCCTGAATTTCTGATGTTTACCAAAATGCGTTTTTACATTTAGAATACCAGCCATTCTGGGTATTTCATGTGGTCCATTTATTACATTCTTTGCTTATCGAGCAAACTTTGCATGGGTAAACAGTGGGCCAGAAAGGAAGGTATTAGTTTGGTAATAAAGTTGGCCTAAGATTCTTTAGATCAGAAGACACAGTAGGCCATGCTGTTTCAGCATATTGGATACTGAAGGTGAAACATGCCATGTGAAGCCTGCCGGAGATGGTTGACATAATTCACTGGCCCCTGTGTATCTACAGCTCTCTGGCCTTCTGCCCACATTGACTAGGTACTGGATACCCAAGGCTGCTGTGGAAGTTTTCAACAGCAGACCCTTGCCCACTATACCATTTGGAAGGTGAAATGAGCTGGGAATAGTATCTGACACAAACAGATCTCTGGGTAAACCTGGCCAGCCTCTCAAGGAAAGAGCAGGCCGCTGACTCCAGTCTTCACTCAGAGGCTGTCACTTTTTATCCTTCCAGTTGTTTGAAGGATGTGAAAGGATGTGAAAGTTACACTTTATGTATATTTGATGCCAGCTTTCAGAGTCCTTTGGTTCTCAGTTATCTCCCAGTGCTTCTCTCTACGCTGTGGGAGTTCTGCATCTAAAGCAGGATGTTAAAGCCACACCTGAACCCTAGCTCCAAAACTTTAAAGAGCTTTTTCCTCTGAACCCTTGTCTTGAACCTAAACTGAGCTGAATTCCATTTTTACGTGCAGAGGTGAAAACTCCATACAGAGATGAAAACAGACTAACACACAAACCTCCTTTGTGCCCTGATGTCTTCTCTTAGCTGTGTGGTTTACCCACTCCACTCCTCACTTTCCAGTGAAGAGCAACAGTGTGTGTTCCTGAAGCCTCCTGTGGGGGTGACCAAGATCATCATATCGACAAACATCGCAGAAACTTCCATTACCATTGATGATGTGGTCTATGTTATTGATTCAGGCAAGATGAAAGAAAAGAGGTACTTGCATTGACCTTGGCGGGGAGTGAAAGGGTGGTGGGAAATGTGCCCAGGTCTTCATGACAGAAAGCTGAATCCCCAATGTTCCATAGTGGAAAACAGCACATTACAGTGTTGGCTCTGGCCATGTGGGATCTGACTTCAAGTCCCAGATTGGTGACATGTTTCCTGGATTTCAGCAAGTTACCCCTTAGCCTACATTTTTTTAAATCCCCTGCCCTCTTTCACTTCTCTGGTGACTGGAATTCTCTTTACTTTGCTGTTCTTACCTTCCTTATAAAAGATTCTGTAATGCCCTGTTTTCCAATGTTTTTCCCCCCTTCTATGTTTTACTGCTCCTACAGATTAAAAAAAGGAAACTTTCATCAGCTTGTCTGTCCACAATGTTTTAAACAAGTGCCAGGCTTTATAAACTGTGTGAGGTTTTTTGATGCTTATTCTTATCTTCCTTTGTGTCATCTCTACCCCTTTTCCCTTGTGTGTTGTCAAAACCTAAGCTTTTAAGTCACATACACTTACCTTTATTGGCATAATTAAGCTTTTAAGTCTTAAAGAAGAGACCTGAGGGATTGGGGGGTTGTTTTTTTCCTGAATAAGGATAATAATTGCAAAACAATGTGCACACATCATTATTAAACTGTTAAATAGTAATCCAGAAGTACCTGGCATCCTAGCACATACACTTCCTATATTCCCAGTCTTAATGTTCCAAACACTTTTCTGTACTTTCTGCCCTTGTAGATATGATCCAAGTAAAGGTATGGAAAGCCTGGAGGATACATTTGTGTCCAAAGCCAATGCCTTGCAGAGGAAAGGGCGAGCAGGCCGTGTCGCCTCTGGAGTGTGTTTTCATCTCTTCACTAGCCATCATTATAACCACCACCTTTTAAAGCAGCCGCTGCCCGAAATCCAAAGAGTGCCTTTGGAACAGCTCTGTCTTCGGTAATTGACTCATCTGTCGGCAGCCATAGCATCCTCCATCATACCCTGGCGGCACACTTTGTAGCTTTTGATTTTTTACATGTACGAAATTAGTGAGCCCACTAATATGAGAAATTGCCCGAGCCATGTTTCACTAATGCCATAATGGCAATTTATTTTATTTAAGTGAATGCAGCCTTATTGCCCTGGTGTGTTTGGCCAGGTTCTTGTCTCTTAAAAAAAAATTAAAACAGAGGTGTTCATGATTCTAATGAACCCACAAGGTGGATCTCCGGTATCCTCTTAAATATAGATTTCATGGACTTACCCCATTCTACCATATTTATCAAGAAAGCCAGACAGGAATGTACTTAGGGGAGGGCTGCTAGCTCTTTGGCAAGTGAAAAGTAAATAAAGCCCCCCCCCCCCTTTGGCTATCTTTCAGAATTAAGGTTTTGGAAATGTTGTCCACACAAAGCCTTCACTCTATTTTATTGCGATTGATTGAACCACCAACATCGGAATCTCTAAGTGCCTCAAAACTGCGGCTGCGGGATATAGGAGCCTTAACATCGGATGAAAAGCTCACTCCCTTGGGGTATCATTTGGCTTCCTTGCCTGTTGATGTAAGGATTGGGAAGCTAATGCTGTTTGGCACCATCTTCCGCTGCCTGGATCCTGCACTGACTATAGCAGCGAGCCGGACCTATAAGACCCCCTTTGTAAGTACTGGGCTAAGCTATGCATTGCCAACGCGTTCATAGGAATGGCTCCTAAACTTTTAACGAGGACAAATCCACCCGAGGACCTAAAGCTGGCTTTAAAGTGGCATGAAAGAAGTCTGTTTCCTGGGATTTCTTTTTCCCCACTATACCCTCTGATAAAACCAATTTTGTAGGGTTTTTTTAAACAATACAAAACCTGCAAAAATGTGAATATACCAGCAGCAGTCTCTTTCAGATTGCCTCCAACTCTGCACTGCCACCTGCCTTCTGCCTAAAAGAAAAGGAGCCCACTGGTCAGTTCTCTCAGAAAATAAGAATTACTTTCCTTCATCAGACATTGCGGGGGCATCTAGTTCATTGTCTCCAACAGTGATTAGCTGGAGGCTTTTGGGAAGCTCTCAGTTAAGGCTTTATAGCACAGTCTTTCTTTGCTGTTTTGCTCCCAGTCCTGGTAATCAGACTTATTCTACTGTTCGTCAGGAAGGTTCTCTGTAGATTTGCCTAGTCTTTTTTTAAGCTGTCCAAGGCATTCCATAAGTCTTACATACATCTTCAGTAGTGTCAGACCTGAGAGTAAGAGTGGACGTTTTGGGCCAAGGAAACCTGGGGTCAAACTTATTTATTTGTTTATTTTGTTTATACAATGCCTTGGCCAAACCACTGTCTCTCAGCTAACCTATTGCACAGGAAGAGTAAATGGAATCGTATTTTGTACACAACAGAAGGGTAGGATACAAATGTAATTAATGATAATGAATATATTTCTGTGTAAACCAGTTTCTGTTCCTAAATTACCAGTGGAAATGTCATGCTGGTTTGTATCTTTTGAATTTTGTGTAGTGTAAATTTCAGAATTTTTCCATTTCCTTGACAATCTACTGTGAATCAGAATACTGACACATGTTTTAGTTTTAATAATACTCCCTGTATGACCAACTGTCTAACTTTAAAGGTCTCTCCGTGGGACAAAAGAGAGGAGGCATTCAAGAAAAAGCTGGAATTTGCAGTAGGAAACAGTGATTATCTAGCTCTTCTCCAAGCATATAAGGTGAGGAATAAAAACCCTGCCATGTGATTTAGCTCTGAAACAGTTTTTATTGAGAGCACATTCAACATGAAGAAATAAGATGGCTTGGTAAAATGTAATATTTTTGTTGTTTAGGGATGGCGTCTAGCTTCAAAAGAAGGCTTTCAAGCAAGTTACAACTTTTGCAGACAAAACTTCTTATCAGAAAACGTTCTACAGGCAAGTTAATATTTTCATTCACTGTGGATTGTAACTGTCTTGACTATCTGATTTATGTATTGACGGTATTTCTGTGCCCTCTCCTGCCCAATTTACCTCCCACAGATTATCCATTGGTGACCTTTTGGCATGCTACCAGTAATAATTGAATGGCTGTAAACATATAAAGGCCCTTGTCAGAAAAAAAGGGGCCTTTTTATTTTTCTTATGGTGGGACCCAGATTATTTGACAAAGTGATTGGTGGGACATAGGATATGAAAGGTTGAGAACCACTTTACAGGTTGAATATCCCTTATCTGGACATCTGATATCCGGACTGATCCAAAAACCGGACCTTTTGAGCCGGCATGCAGGCATTACTCACAGGCCCTCAACAGAGCCATCGATGGTTCAATGTAAAATTACATTCAGGCTATGTGTATAAAGTATATATAAAACGTAAGTGAATTTCATGTTTAGGCCTGAAATACGGATCACTTCTGGTCCCAAGCAATCTGGATAAGGGATATTCAATCTCTATTAGTGTACATTAATGCCATTCATTGAATTGGATCAGCCTGCCTGAAAGGTGGGATGGGGAAGGTGTGGTTTCATTCCATACTACTATCTTCCCATTTCTAGTATACACAGTCAGCAAAGAATATACAAGTGTCTGTGGCAGTGTTTTTCAAGTTTCTGCCTTGCAGGAACTCTTCACACATTTGCTTGTCTGCCAAAGTATTTAGCATATCTGCCAGCGAACCCTTGCACACTTCAAAGGTTTCTGGGGTATGTTCCAGGACAGGCACACAGCCCTCACTGTCACATCATGTGATGTGAGAGTAAATAACCAGTACAGTACAGTGGTTAGTAAAGCTGAGTAAGGGCCAAGCTATATGTTAGGGGGTTTAGTAAGTAGGGTCCGAGTTCCCTGCAGCCAATGCAGAGAATGACTTTATAAAGCTGCAGAGAATGACTTTATAAAAATAAAGGAGAACCTGTTTGAGCTCAGAATGCTGCTGGGTGGGGAGGCAGGTTCCCTGCCATTTTCTCATGCTAAAAGGGCGCAGGGAGGGGGTGTTATTTCACTGTTTTTGCTGCTCCACATGGAGTATTCTGGGCATATGGAGCAGCAAAAACGGGGAAATAACTTCCTTCCAGTGCTGTTTCCGTTTGGGAAAATGGCTTGGGGTGGAGAGGTTAGGAGCCTTTCCTCCCCTTGTGGCTTTCCTTTATTTTTAAGAGCCTTTCTGTGCAGCAGGGAACCTGTACACAACTTGTTAAACACCCAGACATGTAGTTTGGCCCTAACTCAGCCATTAAAGGAAGCATGTTTGCTGTGATCGATCTTCCATCTACTGGGGGATATCACTGGATGCTGTTCAGAAGTCTTCTTTGAAGAAGCTGATCACCTGTCCTGTTCACCCTCCCCACTCCCCTTTCCTCTCTGTAGGAAATGGCAAGTTTAAAAAGGCAATTCACAGAGCTCCTGTCCGATATTGGGTTTGTGAAGGAGGGACTCAGAGCCAAAGACATTGAGAGGAAGTGGTCTCACGGAGGTGATGGCATTCTGGATGCTACAGGAGAAGAGGTAACTAGTGATGGAAAGGGTTGTCTTCTGTTGTGAGTTCACAACCTTTTGTAGAAATGACTGGCATTCTCTTCCTAAAGGACTTTTTCCCTTTCTCTTGTGACATGTCTCACCTATCCAGAAAGAATACAAGTAATACGATTTTTCTTCTTCTCCCCTTTCATTCTTTGCTTACTGTCCTCTCGACAACTCTGAAGTCACTCCTTAACTTTGGAGCTATTAGAAAATTCCATTGCTCAGGTTTTGGAATCTGCCCTTGTTTGGCCCAACTGAGGGCCAGATGAAGCAAATATTATTCCAAAGAAACGGTATACCTTATTTGCACAGCCATATTGTGTTTTAATCTTGGTGGTATTCTCTGCATACAAACGTAACTAAGTATACATGTTTAAGGTGGTTTACGGTGTAATCCTATGCAGCTCAACTCCATTCACCAGTGTGGTGTAGTGATTAGAGTGTCAGACAGGGATCTGGCAGACCCAGGTTTGAATTCTTATTTTGCTGTGCAAGCTTGCTGGGTGACCTTGGGCCGGTCACGCTCTCCCTCAGCCTACTGTGAGGATAAAATGAAGAAGTGGGAAATTATGTATGCCCCCTTTGGGTACCCATTGGGGAGAAAGGCAAGGTACAAATGAAATAAATAAACATTCTAAGCCCCATTGACTTCCGTGGACTTACAAAATCTGTTTAGGACTGCACTGTAAGGTCCTTAAAACAGCATACTGCCTACTGGCACTGACTTGCAAGATCATGAAACTGGAAATGCATATTCTGGCCTCTCCATTTGAATTTTTGTGGAATTTGTAAATATTCTTATGCTTGTTTTAAGAAATAGCACTTTAATGACAGGGAAGCAATATGGGTAATCAATGCACAACAGGGGTTTTATTGGGGAGAGATTGGAATCTATGAGTGAGAGGAAGCAGAGCACATTGTTTGAATTCAGAAGCTCCCTAGTATCATCCAGGCCTTCTGTAGCTGCAGCATTTCAGAGAATAGGTGTGGTAAAGATCTCTGCCTTAAAGCTGCTGCTGTACAAACTGCGCTGTGTGTGCATGCATGCACACAACATGCCATCAAGTCACAGCTGATTTATGGCAACCTCAGCAAGGGGCTCTCAAAGCAAGTGAGAAGCAGAGGTGGTTTGCCATCACCTTCCTCTGCAGAGCCTTCCTTGTTGGTCTCCCTTTCAAGTACTGACCTCGCTTAGCTTCCGAGATCTGACGAGATCGTGCTATTCCATGCTGCCTTGCCTTCCACTGCTGCCTGTACGTAGACATAACGTTTCTTAAGTACATCTAAAGCAGTCTGTGTTGCTTTTGGCACCTTTAAACCTGTGTATGTAAATGGAAGGAGGCAAAAAAATTTTTAAATAATAAACTTTTATTTAGATAAAAGGGACAGCATAAAGAAAAATGGAGTGGTAGCACTAATTTAAAACTAAGCAGTTGGTCCAGCAGAAACCCAGAGGAAGTCAGTACACAATCTAATCCTATGTAGAACAGCTAGATTCAAGCCCAGTAGCTCCTTAGAGAACAACAAGATTTTCAGAGCATAGGTTTTTGAGAGTCAAAGCTCCCTTTGATCCAACAAAGGGAGTTTTGACTCTCAAAAGCTTAATACCCTGAAACTCTTGTAGCTCTCTGAGGTACAACTGGACTTGAATCTTGTTTTTCTACTGCAGGCCAACACAGCTACCCTTTGAAACTAATCCTACGTAAAGGTACTCAGGAGGGGGGGGTTGTTGCTGCCTGAATGGGGAATAAGAATAGAGAATGTAAACTATACTTTACCTGTCCAACAAAAAGGGGGGGTTCATAGAATCATAGAGTTGGAAGGGACAACCAGGGTCATCTAGTCCAACCCCCTGCCCAATGCAGGAAATTAATAACTACCTTCCCGCCACATCCCCAGTGAACCCATCCCTCCCCCCACCATGCAGGATCCCACAATCAAAGCACTCCCAACAGATGGCCATCCAGCCTCTGCTTAAAGATCTCCAAAGATTGGGACTCCACCACCCTCCGAGGCACCCTCCATGGTCTAGAATTCCTTGAAGGGGGGGGGAGAGAGATGGTTCTTAAGCGGGACAAGTCCTTGCCAGGTTCCAGGTTGATCTCTGAGCCCATAGGGTGGCCAAATCCAAATTCCTGGGCAAAAGAGCCTTTTTAATATTTTTTGTTGGCTGGACCGTTTGGGTTTGAATTTGCAAGGGGGGAAATCCAGCTTTGGTAGCCCTACAAGGGGCTGTTCTAAGACTGGCAGGGTATGTAGGGGGCTTGATTAAATTAAAATGAAAAGACAAAGGACTCATTTGGGCAGTGGTAGACATTGACCTTGTCCTGCCTCTCTGGGCAAGGCAGGATACCTGCTTTCATTCTGTACTTGATTAGTGCACTATTCACATGTATTGGCTGGGTGGAGTTAAAGTAACTGCTAGACATTCAGTAATTAAAATAAGGGAAACTCATAATGGTGGACACTATCTTTAAAATTGTCATTTCAAAATATTAAGAATAGTTTCCACTTCTCAATAAATTTGTCATCTTAACTAATGCAGTTTTTCTTCATGTTTTCAAATTTATCTCTGGACATAAAAGAAACATTTTGAAAAGGCATGAAAGCTGGGTTTTTGTTCGGTGTAGTGCAGATGAAATTTCACTGTGTATCTCTGCAAACCTGACTCTAGTGTTTTCTTTACATTGCAGGCAAATGCCAACTCGGAGAATGTCAAGTTGGTATCTGCCATATTATGTGCTGCTCTGTATCCCAATGTAGTTCAGGTAAGAGGGTAGTTTGTTCTCACTGTGTGCGCACATGTGCACATTGCACTGGGTCTCCCCCCCCCCCCCGTCCCTTTTTTTTTCAGGTCACTTGTTTTATGCTGAGAGCCTGTAGGCTGAAACGCTTGTTCTTTCACAAAGGAGCAGCTGATTTTTTTCTGGGGAAGCAATCTGCACAGTAGCAGCAGCTCAACAGCAAAGGTCATATTCCAAACACAGTTCTAGAAACAAAACCAGAAGCTAGTGAAGGAAGCTCAGCTGTACCTCTGTGTTAGGGGACTTGCAGCGCAATCTTAAAGCATGCAATTCTGCTTAGTTTTGGCCTGCAAGAGGCTTTTCACTAAGCATTTGCCGACAACAGAACCTAATAGGCCAAGCTACTAAGAACCGAGTCCCTCATGATCTCGGAATTTCAAGGGTTTCTCTCTTCTTTTTCCAACCCTCTTTTCCAAAATGAGTGACAAGACGGAGACAGGGGTGTTCGCATGCTGGTTTAAAAAATAAATTTTGGTAAAACTCTTCTCTACTTACAGCTAGAATGTAGAATCTGAATCTTCAGAATCTGAAGAAATGAGCTGTGACTCACGAAAGCTCATACCCTGCCAGAAATGTTGTTAGTGTTTAAGGTCCTACTGTACTCTTGCTTTTTTCTTTAGCTAAACTTTGCTAACAGAGGTCTGTTTACATGCAGCCTTTTGTTTCCTCCTAGATCAGATCAGCCTACTGATAACCCTGTGTGTGTGTTTGGGGGTGTCCACGTATTTTGCCCTATTTAGTGGAGTCCTCTGCAACTATTTCTTTCTCCGGCACTTTTCAGCCAATGTTCCTGCCTTCTGCTTGAGGGATATTGGCTGCTGGTCTCTTTTTATTGTGGTTAATCCTCTTTAAATATTGAAAATATTAAGTGCCTGGAATAGACTTATTTTGAAATAATAAAATTTATTTTTTAAAATGGATAACACTCACCAAACATTGATATGAGGGACTGAAGCTGCTCTGAGTGGCAGTGTTACCTCTGCGCTGAGTGATGGTGATCCAGATTTCACAGGGGACTGGTGCGGGGGTGGGGGGGAGGAGGAGCAGTGGCTGTTCTCGCCTTGCAGAACCATTTGTCATTGCGCTGGCTGTTTGGTTCCAGTTGGGACTACCATCCAGAAGTTGCCCCTCCTTCCCTCTCCTTCTTCCCTTCCCTCATTACCTTCCTTCTCCTTTACTGATGTTTCCTTACATCCTTTCCTTTTTCTGTATGTGCGTAGGTATTCTTTCCATTTCTCCCCCTTCCTTGAAGTTTGGCAGAAGCTGAATAGAGGCAGCCGTGATAACAGCTCTCCCTGTAGGGACCTATATTGGCACCATTGACACAGAAATGAATTTTAACCTCAGTGTGTAAAATGTTTTAACTCGTTTATGATTGAATGAATTTTTAATGTGTATGGAAACGTATATCGATACGATGCTAGCTGTCCTGAGCCTGGTGTTGCCGGGGTAGGGCAGGATATAAATATAAGCTTATCATTATCATCATTATTATTAAAAATGTAGCAAGAGGAACATACAAGACCTATCGAAGTGGCAGGAACTGTTGGAAGATGCTACTTAAGAAGAACTTCACACTAAGTGCTTGATATAATAAGATTATTGCTGTACTTCTTACACCAATCCTGTAAAACTGGCTGATATTGCTTTTGCTGTGTTGTATATGGGACTCTGAGACTCACCAAGCAATCCTGAAGGGGGGGGGCGAAGCTGCTGCTGAGGAGGCGTGACCCCTACTCTAGCATAAGTGTCACTTGCGTCAGCTAAGTGGGCATGGATGCCAGTTCAGGGGCACTTAACGATGGTGCCATTGAGCCGTGCAGCAGCACAAGGCTTGGGCACCAGCACTGCCTCACCAGCAGCGTTTTCCCTGCGCCAGGCCTCGCACCAGAATCGATGGGGATGTTCCTGGGGGCAGAGCACTTTCCCTATGTGCTTTCAGCCCGGGGATGACCCTTTTTACAGGCACCATGTTACGCCTATAAAAAGGCAGGCGTCGCCCTGTGGAACTCTTTGGAGAGTCCCACTGGGTTTCTTTCAAAAATGCAATTTCAGCTGTGCCGTCCCCAGACATTCCGAAGCACACACCCCCTTAGGATTGGACTGTTAGTGCTACTTATTTAAAACATTTCTATGCTGCCTTTCCGCCCAAATAGGGTCCCCAAAGTGGCAAACATCGAAATGTTAAAATGGTATTTAAAATAAAGAATATATAAAATAAAACATATAAACACACATAATACCGTGACCAGGGAGGAGGGCCAACAACAGTTTTTTGGGGGGGTGACAAACAAAACAAAAAAGACTTCAGCTGCTGTCAGACAACAATAGAGGGAGACATATGTAACATAAATCTCTCTTGTGTAAGGTCTTGCTCTGTTTGTGGAAGAACTCATGCCATTGGAGGATGGTTCCTTCTGATTTCCCCTCTAGCAAACCGCTACTCTCTGCATTGCATCTCACTCTATTCCCAAGGTGCCTCCCATCCTCAGGGGCAGCTTATGTGGTTGAACTTGTAGTGGGAAGGGAGAAAGGGGAAACATCTCTTCCAGGAAATTATTCCATTCATTGGGTTCAGACACCATATTTAATGTACAAAATATGCAGAGTGACAACAGCAGATGTGTTTGCAAGATTTTCAAGCACCTAATTAAAGTATTTGATTTGTTTATTTAAAGCATTCCTGTGGTGCCTTCCACCCATGGCATCGAACATCAAAACACTAAAACATTTAAAACATTAAAACAACATTTAGAATAATTATGTATAAAATATTTAAACAATTCAGTAAAAATATATAAGTGTACAACACACATAACATAACCAGGGAGGATGGCCAGTAAGAGTTATCGGGCATGCCAAATAAAACAGTCTTAACTCACTGTTAGACGACAATAGAGGAAGACCGATTAATCTCCCTGGGGATGGAGTTCCAAAGTTTGGGCGCCATTACCAAGAAGGCCCTTTCTTAGGTTGCTTCCCGTCTAGTCTCAGATGGTATGGGCACCCAAAGCACAGCCTCTGAAGATGATCATAATGGATGGGTACTTTGATATAAACAAAGGCAGTCCTTGAGGTATGCTGACCCTGATCCATATCGGACTTTAAAGGTCAATACCAGAACCTTGAATTGGGCCCAAAAGAAAACTGGGAACCTGTGCAGGTGAAACTAGACTAGATTGATGTGGTCCCTACAACCCACTCCAGTCAACATTCTGGCTGCAACATTCTGTACCAATTGTAGCTTCTGGATAGTCTTCAGTGGCAACCCCATGTAGAGTGCATTGCAGTAATCTAATCTAAGTGTCACCAGGCCAGTGGCAAGATCCTTCCCACACAGGAGGGGCTGCAGCTGGCCACCTTTGCTGCCACCTGTTTATCCACCAAGAGGCTTGGTTCTAGCAGCACCCCCAAGCTAGAATCCTGTGCAATCCCATTGAACTGATAGGAGCTGCTTATGAGTAATTATGTAACCATTTTCTACTTTAACCATATTAGGTGAAAATTCCAGATGGGAAGTATCAGAAGACCAGTGCGGGAGCTGTTAAGATGAAACCAAAAGCCGGAGAGTTGAAATTTGTTACAAAAAATGAGGGTTATGTTCACATTCATCCGTCCTCTGTGAACTATCAGGTGATTTTTCCACCCCTGTACTTGAAGTCATTGCATGCATCCACAGTTCTTTGTGTAATCTGTGTGCAAACCAATCAGCAGCTCCTAGTGCAATTCCATGTAGCTAACAATCTGTAAGCCCCATTGTTATTGTGTGTGTGTGTGTGTGTGTGTAAAGTGCCTTCAAGTCGCAGCTGACTTATGGCGACCTGTCTTGGGGTTTTCAAGGCAAGAGATTAACAGAGGTGGTTTGCCAGTGCCTTCCTCTGCACAGCAACCCTGGTATTTCTTGGTGGTCTCCCATCCAAATACTAACCAGGGCTGACCCTGCTTAGCTTCTGAGATCTGACGAGATCAGGCTAGCCTGGGCCATCCAGGTCAGGGCCCCATTGTTATTAGCCATGTTCATATGCAGATGTCTGTATATGAGATGTCTCCTCCCTCCCGTTCATTTTACTTTAGCCATCTAAGGCTTTTCCCAGTTCCCCCTGCCTGGCTATGCTAGGCTGGCACAGCAAAATCTGTTGGGAGTGGAATTGGGTATATTGTGTAGTTAACATTATGTCCGGTACAACAGTTATCATTTTAATTATACCATTTTAATTTTTTTGTTTTGTACGTCACATGAAATCTGTTGGGATTCAATGTTTCAGACCAGGCACTTTGAGAGTCCCTACTTGGTGTATCACGAGAAGATAAAAACCAGCCGGGTGTTCATTCGGGACTGCAGCATGGTGTCGGTCTACCCGCTGATTTTGTTTGGAGGTGGCCGTGTTAATGTGCACCTCCAGAAGGGTGAGTTCGTGGTTTCCCTGGACGATGGGTGGATTCGGTTTGTTGCAGCTTCACACCAGGTAAGGAAACCAGCCGCCCCAAATCCACGAGGCTTCCCATTTTGCAGTGCTTGTGATGGGGAAATGATCCAGCAAGAAGAAGTGGGAGGGGGTACTAATTCAGCCTTGTACAGCCATGAAGAAAACATATTACAAAGTGCCCACTGCACATGCTTCTTGCACATATAGGCAGAGTGCTGACGAACTGGGAAGTCCTGTGGAAGGAGAGGGCAAAGCCAGCATGCTTAAGGGTCCTGTGCATAATGCACACTACATCACATGGTTGGATTGTGGACTGTGAATTACTGAAAATCACAAGTCACAAATCCACAAATGGTGATGGTCTACTGTATTGACTTCCCAAATAAAAAAAACAACCCAGTTATTCTTTAAAACAGGGTGACCTGGCTATGGCCAGCTAGTTTAAGAACTGAGCCCATATCCATCATGGAATCATAGAGTTGGAAGGGGCCATACAGGCCATCTAGTGCAACTCCTGCTCAGTGCATCAGAAATATATCTAGCAGCCTTCATCACTTGGGTAGCAGTCTCTACAGGGTATTGCCATGTTATGGCGCAGTATAACTTGCATAACCCAAACAAGAGAGACAACTTGTGACATCTTATAGACCACGGGTCCCCAGCACCCACCCACCATTCCTGGTGCCTGCTAAGTGTTTTCAGGAAGTGGATGGGGCTTTTGTCCAGCAAGGCTACTAATTGGCCATGCAGATTTATAAAAACGTTGGTTCAGTAGCAACTACCACTAGAGTATAAGGATCTTCACTGTGTGACTGAAGGTAAGCTGCGTGTATGCAAGAAAATACTTTTAAAATGGCATCCTGTTAAACAGAGCTGCTGCTTGAAATACTGGAAAGTTGATGTTAACAGGTTAAGCATAACCTCATTCCCTGACACTTGGTGGTGGTTTCTGCCTCCTGTGGCCTTCATTTGCTGGTTGTATCCACTATCCTGTCTTACAATTCCAAAGGTACCCACAGGCTCACAAAGGTTGGGGACCCCTGTTATAGGCCATCACATTCACTGAAGTATAAGCTAGAGCCTCCTTCAGCTGGGTCATGGCATCCTCCATGCTAAATGCATATCAAAGAAAGTATGTTCTGTAATTAATTTGCATCCCCAGCAATGATGCTGGGTCCAATAATAACACCTAGGCTTCCAAGTCACCCGGGATCAGCTGAACCCCATCAAATGTGGGAAGCTTGATACTTTCCAAGACCTCAACCTCGCCAACCAGCATCACCTCCATCCTGTCAGGCTTCAGTTTCAACTTGTTCAGTTTCAAACACTTCACTACAGCGGCCAGGCATTGGCTGAGGACTGCTGTAGCAGTGCAGGGTGATCTAGACAAAATAAATGAAGAGCGGGATAGGCTGTGACCTGTGTGGCCCACCCCTGTATGTGCATGTGTGTGTTTGTATAAGAACGTTTATTGTGTTTTCAGGTGGCAGAACTAGTAAAAGAACTTCGCTGTGAGCTTGACCAACTACTCCACGATAAAATCAAAAATCCCAGCATGGATTTATTCACCTGCCCCCGTGGATCTCGTATCATTAGCATGATTGTAAAGCTTGTGACAACACAGTAACGTCAGCTACAGAGGATTTATTACAAAGACTCCCCAGCAACACTTGCTTGGAAGCAGAAGAAGCACCACTGATCACTGTAGGGCTGTGACAAAGGGCCTAAAGTCTTTTTCACTCGAGTTTCCCCTATAGAGTTAATGGGACTGGAAAAGAAAGTACTCGATAGATGGAAATTGATGTGTATGTATATACAGAAAAGACTGCACATTTTAATGCAAAGGGAAGTGTTTCTTTCCTAAAAGCACCCTTCCCAAAACAATGTAGAAAGAGTAATGAAGATGATTCTCAATAATATGGTTATTTCCCCCTCTAATAAAGCATGCGAAGGAAACTGTTGGTATATTGGTTTAGCTTTGCTCTTACAGCTAAATTGGGACCTAGGCTGCTTGCCATATTAGCTGTGTATGCATTTTTCTAAATCCTAAAATGGATCTTGCTGAGCCAAAATTCTGTCAGTAGACTCCAGTCTCTTGGTTCAAAGAATAACAATACTTTTCATCAGTCTAAATTGTCAGCGAATTGGTGGCAGCTTTTTTTTCTTTCAAGAGTGAGTTTCTGAAGAATGAGGAGGCAGAGATCTTTTTAAATGTTCCTCTGTAATTAAAAAAACTAATGGCAAGCAGAAATCTATTGCAGCAGGAAAGGAAATTTGTAGTCTAGTCCGTTACCTGATGTGGTAGGTTTGTTTTTTTGTTTCCATGGACTCAAGGCTTGTTTTTGACAGTGCTGAATGCTGGCACCATTTTTTCGTGGCTCTTCCAAATCCTGAGTGGGGAACTGGTACAACCTTATAAGTACTCTTTAAAAAACAAATAAAGTACTAGACTGGTTTAGTGGGAAGTGTAACCCAGACAGGTCCACAATATGTAAAGCAGCTTCTACATGTGTAGGGTCAAACTATATTACCCAAGGCAATTCTCTAGAACCAAACTATGTAGTGTATAACTGGGTTCCAATCTGGCACAGCATTCTAGTGAAGAAGGGAAAATTAGACAGATAATTTCAAATGGAAAAGCTCCTCTATTCTGCTAAGATACAAATCTTCAGGCTTGCAATCCTTTTACAGGATTTGTAGTAGCTAGACTTGTGATTGCCACAACTGCAGTGGGAATTCTGTTATTGGTCCAAACCCATGCAGAGTTTGGGATCTGTGGTAAGATTATATCAAAGGTGTGCAGTCTCTTTTCCCATCAGTAAATTTGAATTTTGGGGAAGTTCAAATGCGGGCAGGTGAGGTGTGTGATTACATCTTGAAGGCTTAGGTATGGTGATTAGGTTACCTGAGAGTTGACAGGTTCAGACTTCTTGGACAAAGGCCTGTGATTGGATTACTATAGGAGGCTGTATTTTGAAGGAGGCTCTGGGCCCTCAGGATATTGTCCAGCAAACTTAAGTCAATTACTCAATGGCCATGGAAGTGGACAAAATGCGTTTTATCAGTGTACTTCCTGGAACATTCCAGCAGTTGGACCACTCCTAATTGGGAGTGTCCAAAGGAATTCCTGCCAGTTTCAGGGCTCCCTCTATAACAAAACTGGCAGTGAAGTTAGAAAATCTTTTGGGGGTGTACAAATACAGAGGTCTTGGGGGGGGCAGCCTCATAGGTAACAGAGAAGCCCTGGGAAAAGGGCATCCTCCACTTCCTCTCTGACATGGTGCAGAACACTCTTCTAAGTCATTCTGCTGCATGTGTAGATTTGAAAGAGAACCAAAGCAAACCACGAAAGAGTACCTGCTGGCTTATCTTGAACCCATGAACTTTGATCAAGAACTAGGTTTCCTACATGAGTTGCATAGGAAAAAATGGTTGAGGAATTTCGAACAGGGAGCCTATTTTGGTACAGTTTTGTTATGCTTTGTGGCCTTGGGCAGCCTGGCAGCTTTTTATACAACAGGCCCAGCCCTGTGGCACAGCACAATTACATTCACGGGGGGGCCTCTGAATTTCAATAGTATGAAAATAATTTTGTGTAATGAAGACCTGTATTTTGGGAGGGAAATATCTAAACAAGTACATAAATAGTTCTGGTAATAAAAATTGATCATTGTCAGAAAACTTACTGCGATTTTCCATCACTTACTGCAATTTTCCATCACTTCAACCATCATTGGTTGAAACAGCAAGTTAATGAGCTCTACAAATAAACGGTGATAACTAACTTTTATTTTTTTTACTCCTGAATTTTGCTTGGAAGTGTGACACTTGCATATTGTGAACCACTTAACAAATTCAGCACTCTTTGTTCGCTATCGCATGTCTTGACAAAGCATCGGCCTCTGGCTCTTAACACTTGGGTAGATTTGCACAACCTAAGTGATAGGATGAGCCTTTCCTTCATTTTAGCTGATAACAGTAGCAAACGTTCAGAAGTCTGAAGGCATACTTCAGTAATGTATAGTTTAGCCCTTCCAATTTTTTTTTGCATCAATGTAGGTTCAAGGCCAATTTATCCCATCAAAACTAGACATCTGACTTCTGTTAATGAGGGTTCAGTAGCCCAAAATACCACTAGTATGATCATGTGACAAGTCCAGAGAAACGAACTTGAAGGCCAAGAGAATAACTTGCTCAGTGTCTCATTCTTCCATATGAATTCTTCCTTTGCCTTCATAAGAATCCCCTTCAGGTTTTATGACAAGCATTGACCTTTACTCAGCATATTGACTGAATTGTTTGGTTGGTGCTCAAATGGTACATGCTGCTGGCGAGAAAGGTGCCAGGGTTTAGAGGCCCAGAAGATCTGTGACAGGTACTTCTAATGTATTTTTTAAAAATTACTTTTGCCCCCCTTCACCTTTGGATTGTGGTGCTTGTCTTTTGCCTGCTGGGGCCAACAGGAATTCAGCAGGCCTAATTTCTGTCAGTAAACAAGTATACAGTCAAAAGATTAAAACAACCCTCACCGACTAGCTCAGCTCCAAAGCACTAATCTCTCTTTCAAAACATACACTTAACATTAAACTACATCAGAAGATCCAGTCACTGATTTCTCGCATAACACAATAACATGGATATGTAATGAGGCATTTCTCTCAGTGATTGCTCTAGCTTGCCACTTTAAAAAGTAAAAGAAAAGAGCCTCCTCTCAAAACATATTTGCATAATCTTTGGTTTACCAGTAGAACTGTGTCATACCCAACAAATGATGTCATATCTTTACACAGACCACTTACTGGAAAATACAAAGCCAGTTTCAAAGGGGAAAGGCAGCCATCTTTCATTCACAAATTCTAATTGAACAAGACATTTTAAAAATTGAGTGTCCTGCATGGTGTGCTTGTTTAGATATTTAATAAGTGGACAGTGGCTGGACTATTTCAATAGAGATGATTCATAAATATTTTATAGCAGGATGATTAGAGGAGGTAAACTAGTAGCTGTAGTATTTTTCTTGGGACTTTTTCACATAACAAGCCTGCAAATTATTCTTTTGGAGAAGGACCGGTTCCAGGATCCCAAGACAAAAAGAGACAGTCGGCTATTCTGTATACAGAATAGCATGCCAGAAGATCTTCACTTAACAGTGACAAACATTATGACAACAATTAAAAGGCAGACCTACCCTGGAGAGTAAAGGCATTGCATTGACTCTAAAAGCAAATTAAACATCCCACTACCTGAGAACTATATCTGACATTGCTGAAGTGCAAGATAACCCTGTATCAATCCTTGGACTCTGGACAAAATTATTTCATTGGAACTACTGCAGTCTTCTGCCCGATAGGGTGGGTCAATAATTAATACTCCTGCAACACACAGGGTCATTTGTGATTCTCCTTGCTCTTTCACAGGAATATGGTTTGCCTCCAGCCAATCCTTCAAGCTGGTCTTCTTTCTGTCCAGCTCTTCTTGAATATATGTTTGCCTCTCTTCCGGCATGAAGAGGTGGGCGAGCTTCTCTTTCATCTCATCATCGGCTTCAGTCACTATTTCAACCTCTTGCACTGCATGGCCCAGGACTGCTGAAATGGAGTTTTTTCCATTCTCAAGAGGATGTGCCAGGAGAATGCTGCCAAGAATAGAGATAAAAAGTCTGATAAGGAGCAAGATCTCTTCCCCCTCTCCAAATAACAGCTGCATGCTAACGCAGTCTTCTTTTATTGTGAGCTGCCTTTCAGGCCTGTTTGTCAGGAAGAAAGGAAGTACCGGTATATAACTATTTCTTTAAAGGAAGGAAAGAAGGAGTGCCAGTGAGTACAGGCCATGTGTTTCAAAGGTTGTACCAATGAACAACTGCAGTCTGTCCCACCATGTACAACTAAAACAGCTTCCTTCCAAAGTTCCTTAATGGGGATGCTACTTGAAGCCAAGGCCTGGCATGTTTTTTTGTGTTTTTAAACTAGGCACTGCACTACTTGCAGCCCTCTCACCCTGAGGCTAACCCTGGATTACAACAGTGGACAAATCCCACAGTGCCTTGAATTAATGTTCCCCCCACTACCTTGTTTAGCTGTCCTGCTTACAAAAAGATGAGAGCAAAGAACTCAGCTCCTGTATTCTGTTGGTTGCTGGCCAATCTGTTACCTGATTGGTAGAAATCTGGCCATACTGCATTAGACATCTTTTCAGAGTACAGATACGCTGCTATCATTCCAGTAGCAATAGGTTAGATCAGTTTTACAGATTATGTTTAAATAGTTCTGGTAATAGTTCTTTTTATTCTGGTGAAAATAAATTTTAACTGATGCTTTGTCACAGTTTTCATACTCTCGCACGACAAGCCAGGTTCCTACTTACTTGGCCGATACTGGGTCAACTGTTAAGACCCACCCTTGATATCTGTGTTTCTCAGCAGCCAGAACTTTGACTTCTTTATTCACATACGTCAGCCATTCCAAAGGGGTTTTCTTCTGCCACTCAGTCATATTTCCTATTTGCTGAAACTAAAGCGGGAAGAAAAAGGAATAATTAAAATAATAGGAAAAGAAGTTCCATTGCACTAAGTCAGAGTCACAGCTAGGGAACAGGGCCAGAAGAAGCTTGGAACAAGAGAATTACCCATGTCAGTGTTTCCCAAACTTCTGGAAGCTGAAGTATACTCTTCTTGAATTAAGTTGGAAGCACACATATGTGTACCTCCCAAAAAATATTACTTTTAGAATGTGAAATAATAATGACTCATGCTTAGAAGAATCTACTCCTTATGTCTCTGTACAAATCCCTGTTCTGCTTCAGATTGGAAGAGCGTGAGCCTATAACAGTGATTTACATAGATAAGCAGAAAATAAGCAATCTCTTTATTTTAAAGTAGTGAATGGTGGGTCCTGATTCAGAACAGGCTTAAGTGCTACTTAAGGATATGATCCTGTGCACACACACATACTATACAAGAGAATAAGTCTCATTGAACTTGACCAGGCTCACCTCAGAGTAAAGAGTCCTATTGCACATTTATTTATTTATTTTTGCCGTCAAATCTCAGCTGAGTTATGGCGACCCCGCAGGGTTTTCAAGGCAAGAGAGGTTTGGTGCGGGTTTGCCATTGCCTGCTTCCGCATCACAACCCTGGTGAATTCCTGGGTGGTCTCCCATCCAAATACTAAACCGGACTGACCCTGCTTAGCTCCTGAGCTCTGACGAGATCAGGCTAGCCTGGGCTATCAGAGCACCTCCAAACACACCTTGGGGCCAAGTGTGGGAACATTCTTAAGAGGTGCAGAAAAAAGCAGTTTTAAAATATCACACATTTTTTAAAGATCTGTTTTGTATTAGCAACTTAGGAAATGCTTTGAGAAAGTGCTGGATATTAAAGTCACCCTAACTAATCACTCTTCTGTACTTAACTAAGAAAGAATGGTGATTCACAGAGCATATTTTTACATGGTAAAAATACAATGGACCTAGAACTAGGCTAAAGGCATTTATATTTGGAAGGATACAATTTTGTATCTACATCTAAACACATAAACCAATTCAGACAATGGAGTGGCTATTTTAATTAACATGGTTGTTACACCTGTGTGCATGTGGGGGGGGGGGAATCAAGACTTCTTTTTCCTCACCACACAGTTAGCCAGCCTAGCATACCCATTCCACCCCCACCCCCAGATTTATATATTTATTATTGACACATATCCCATCCTCATGCATAACAGGGCTCAGGGCAGCTACCAACAATGTATGTATAAATACATATAAAAACAAAATGGTTAAATTGGTTCTTGTCTGTTATCCAGGCTGCGTGACCGTGGTCTTGGTATTTTCTTTCCTGACGTTTCGCCAGCAGCTGTGGCCGGCATCTTCAGAGGAGCAACACTGAAGGACAGTGTCTCTCAAACGGTTCTCTCTTAAAATGGTTAAAAAACCATAACTCAAAACATTACATCTAAAAACAAACATAGTGATGGCGCTTAAGGATCAAAAACCTGAGCAACCTCCCCGGGTAAAAATATAATATTAAACTATAACAGAAGCCAGGGAGCAGAGCAACCAACAACCGCCAAATTCTAATATCCAGAAAAGGAGAGTGACTAGAGAGACAGCATCCATCGTCATTTTTTTTAATCGTTTACGTCTCTCGCCTCTGTTTACTTCCATGAAACAAAGTAGCACCTTATTAAAAACCATATGCCCAACTGCACAAAACCTTAGTTCCCACACCTCGAGCTCGCCTAGGTATACGAACCGAGAACCAGACAACCACGTTACACCCACAACTCTTTCTAACCGTAAAGAAGCGAAAACAGCGCACTTTAAAATATAGATAGATAGATATAGATATCTATATAGATATCTATAGATATAGATATATATAGAAACGCGACCGAGTTCTACTTTACTTATACATCCTGCATAACTTTTGGCTGGTCAAACAGACCGTATCAATAAACCAAACTGACTACCGACACATCCACTCACACCAGAACGGAATTGTACGTACGCATAAAGCCTTATGTGGTTGATCGTAGTTTCTTGGACCCAGAATGCACCGAGGCTTCAATCTCTATTTCCTCTCGTCCCCAGTGATACCCGGAAGCAGCTCCCCGACGCCTTTATTTAATGTGTATAAGGGCGACAACGCACGGGCGCTTGAGCCTCCTTTCTTCCCTGTTCCAGCCAGGATCCTGGCTGAATCCTGGCTGGAACAGGGAAGAAAGGAGGCTCAAGCGCCCGTGCGTTGTCGCCCTAAGAGAGCTGTCCTATGTATAACTGTTTCAGTCTGCGCCAGTTGCTTCAATGGGCGTAGGCTGGTGTCACTCTGCATCGGATTTCACTGTCAGTCAGTTTCACGCCCTAATAATACTGTCCCCGGTAGGCTCATAGGATGACTTCGTTTTAAAAGACAAGCTTAGAAGATTTGGCAATCAAGCAGCAAAGTCTGCCTTATACATTTTAAAAAATATACTTTCTATAAAGCCGCCTGGATTAACTTTTAAAAGTCTGTAGTTATACTAATGCAAATACTTAAAAAAAATGGGCTAGGACTTGCATGAATACAAAGTTTCTTTCGCATTTGTGTTTTGATGCTGAAGGTATTCATAACCGTTTCCTAGTTCATTTCAAAAGTTCAAAATTCATCACGTGCATTACCTCAGTCCTGCCAATTGCTATGTAAGACAGGCTAGTATATTTCTCTCCGTCCTGTAAGGATAGGATGGAGATTGTTTCGCTCCTCGGTTCAATGGAACTCAATGAGGGCCAATAAGACTGCGCAGGTGTAAATGTTTTCCCACGGCACAGTTTTTCAGACCTGAAATTACGGGAAAGATTCCTGCGTAAACTTCCAGGGCCAATAGCGGTTTCTTCAGGCCATTTCAGGCAGGCAAAACAGACCAGGAAAGAAGGTTTAGGAGCAATCCTAAACAGTTCCATTTAGAAGTAAGTCGTCTGTAATTAAATGGGATTAACTCCCAGAAACATGTCTTTAGGATTGCAGTCTTAACCCTCCTCCCCACACACCGTGGATCTGATTCGGATAGTTAGGCGGTTAGGATTTTCTAGCTAGCTTATGTCTTATTTGACTCTTCATTCTAAACTGACACAGGACTGAAGCATCAGCTACCCTACACCAACTCTAACTGACAACACAACAATCTTAAAAGTTACATCATTCTAAGCTTGGACAAAGAAAGGTATAATTTTTTGTGTGATTTCTAGCTTA
The DNA here is from genome assembly GCF_029931775.1 of Euleptes europaea. Lineage (NCBI taxonomy): Eukaryota > Metazoa > Chordata > Lepidosauria > Squamata > Sphaerodactylidae > Euleptes > Euleptes europaea. Next base: position 63,250,841 of record NC_079318.1, read on the forward strand.
TTATTATTAGATTCTGTTTCGGACTGCACTATTTGGAGAGTAAGTCCCAATTTACTAAGGGCAATTACTTTTGAGTAACAATGTCCAAAGCAGGCTTCGGCTGTTAAATTCTCCCATTATAATCATTGCAGTTCAAAAGTATTGAACTTTGAATATGGATTTCTCATATTCTTGATTATCTGCATAGATATATAGAAAATGCCTCCCTTTATTGGTTCTTGTAGGTTATCCGGGCTGTGTAACCGTGGTCTTGGAAAATACCAAGACCACGGTTACACAGCCCGGATAACCTACAAGAACCAATGAACTCTGACCATGAAAGCCTTCGACAATATTTTGCCTCCCTTTAGTTAGGAGAAGGGAAATCCCTCAGAGTCTACTATCCAGACTTTAGACAAGCAAAACTTGCTTCTCTACCAATATAAAAGTATAAAGCTAATAAATAAATCCTATAGGTCGAGACTAGTGCCCCTGAATAGCAGAGATATATAATAAAAGAGGTGGAGACAGAACTGATGAAATTCAGTGAAAAAGCATACCTGATGGCTTAGCCATTGTTCTCAATATTTGCCACTTGTAGTAGAAGAATGGTGTACAGGTGACCTTAGACCAATGTTCAGAAGAAATAACTCTGGCAGATACTTCATAATATGCCTTCTATGCTCAAAGAACCCTGAGTTCCCACATCGGATATGGTTTCTATCTAACTTGAGATGAAACAGGTGAGGTGTTATTGGGTGCAAGCCTAAGCAGGTCTACTCAGAAGTAAGCCCCATGTTATTCAATGGGGCTTACACCCAGGGAAGTTCTTTTAGGATTGAAGCTGTTGTTGTCTTAAATGACCAGCCATAGATAACTCTGGGATCATCCTGGATATTCATGTGTGTCATCCAGTTTTAGCCTTTGTTATGGTGGCAACGGAGTTTTTAAAAGTTACATGATGGGTTTCTGAACTGGGCTATTGGTGGCCTGCTTTAGGTGCTATATTTACTAAGGTTGCCAACTCTTGGTTCTGAAATACTTGGAGATTTGGAGGGTGGAGCCTAGGAGAACAGGGTTTAGGGAGCGGAGGGACCATGATACAGGTTAATGCCATGCAGCCATTTTCTCTAGAATAAATGTTTTAAATAAGTGATGTATGTAGTCTGGAGATCAGTTATAATTCCAGAACTCCACCCCCCACCTGGAGGTTTGCAATTCTACATATTAACAGAAATTAGATTGGTGGGCAGATTGAGACTGAGGACAGAGCTTTTTCTACGATGGAAAGCAGCCTTTGGAACATCCTGTCCCAGGAGATCCCTCTTTCCCCCACAAGAAGGCCATCTATAAAGTTAATGAAGCTGATTTTTCTACTGCTGATGTTTTACTGGGAATTGCTAGTTTGATCACTGCTATTTAATGTTATGGTTATTTATATTTACTGCTGCTTTTATAACAGATGGTTGTGCAGTTGTTAGAAGTATTTTTTTTTTGTTCAGGACTTTCTTTCCTTGTATTGTGATTGTGTTCTAGCAGTAGAAAAGAGCAAGAGTCCATATTAGACACAGATATCTGAAGAAGTGAGCTGTGACTCATGAAAGCTCATATCCAGCCTTTGTTAGTCTTTAAGGTACGACTGTGTTGTGGTTATTTACTGTTATAGCAAGCCTTCAGTGATACTTCAGTAGAGAAATAGGGTGCAAATTCTATACATTCCTTACCCTCTTGTTCACTTCCCTTTCAAAACCATGCATAAGCAGGACAGTTAACGAGAAAGAAATGAATTATGCAGTGTGAAGATTAGAGAAAAGGAATTTCAGTAATTTCTTTATTGGTTTGCACAGTATCAGTTGTGCATCAAAGCCTATATCCCAGATATGGAAAATAAAGAGCTCTGGCGTTAGACAGCCGGAACAAGAAGGCTAAAGTTGCAGAGTGTCTTCTGGCATATTTCAGACTTTCGCAGATAGAAACAGGGAACTCTGAATAGGAATGTATCACTCCTATTCTTACATATGTATTCATAACTTTGGATGTGGTTACATGATTTAATTGTTGCCTGATATTTTATTAGCGCTTAATTTTTTTTTGACGCATTTAGAACACAGCCTGCTTCTAAATAACTTTCCTTCGATAGAAAGCGTGTTTAAAATGGTGCGGGGCTGCCCTTCCTCACTCAACTTTCCGACTACCGTTTCTATGGAAACAAAGGAGCAACGCTTCCCGCCTAGTTGGCCCGCGGCGACCAGTGGGATACCATGCGCATGCGTCACAACGGCGCAGTCTATATAAGGACCGTATCCCGCATGCGCGCGAAGAGTCAGTTGGGTTTTTTTGGTGCTGTGAGAAGATGTCGCGGTATGGCCGTTATGGCGGAGGTGAGTGGCGCGAGGAGGAGTAATTAGACACAGGGAAAGTGGTGTTGCCGCCGCCGTTACGCAATGTAGTGTGGCTGGCCTAGTTTTTCGTAAGCACTTGGGTGTGTTTGTCAGCGACCGGGCCCTACCGAGTGACAAGAGAGGTTGCTGCTGGTGTCGCCGCCATTTTGCACATGTATAGTCGCCGGTCGCCTTACGGAGGAGTCTATTAAGGTGAGGCGGCTGTTTGGAGATACCGAGTGACGTATTGCTGGTTTGCGCGGCCACAGCGAGCGAGGCTGCTAGAAGTTGACGAAGTTGCCTTCCCCCTTGGCTTGCATTTAGACGCATTACGGCGACGCGGGCAAAATGGAGACGGCGCCAAAGATGGCGGCGCCCAGGGTTGCTCCGCGCGCGCGGGGTGGTGGTGTTAGGGGCCTCAAGCGGATGTGCACGCTGTGAGGTTTCCTCGCGTGTGGGGAGGAGGCCGTGAAACGTAGGACGCATGCGCGAGATATCGCACGGAAGGCCTTATGACTGGCTCGCAGCCCCGATTCCGGTCGCTTCTCTGAGCGAAGCGGGTGGGTTGTTGGGGCGGCGGCACGATCGGTTCTCGGCGCGTTTTCTTAGTAGGAGGCTGCTTGGTTCTGGTTCCTTTATAATGAGGAGAGTTTTTTGGCCCCAGGCTAGCACTTCTTCGTATTTATTTATTTTACTCTCTTGCGGCTCGCTTTTCTCCCCAGCGGGGACTCAAAGCAGCTTTCATAGTTCTTTTATACTCCATTTCGTACCCCGTGAGGTAGGTTAGGCTGAAAGAAAGACATGGGCCCAAGGTCACCCAGAGAGCTTACATGGCACGAGTGGGAATTCGAACCTTGGTCTCCCAGGGATTAGTCCCACACTCTTAGCCGCTACACCACACTGGCAGCGCATGCATTTACCTTCAACTGGAGACTGCCTAAAGCACGTAGAGCGCTTTCTTTGCTTTTATGGGCAGCTGTGTAAATTCCTTATTTAAGTCTCACATTATAAATGTGCCAGGGCAATTTGGAGGAAGGAGGAAATAATTGATGTTGACAGAGGCTTTGCCATTGTAAAGGATTCCCCCCCTTTTGTGCTTTGTTTTGTTTTATTTTCAGAAGTACATCTAGTTGGCTTATCTTGAGTCTGTGGAATAGCATATATTTCTAGTTGAGTGTAAATATGTAGTGGGAGGGTATTGTGCCAAGTACTAGATTAAAATTTTAGAAGGCTGCTGGAAAATATTCCAAGGTCTAAAATGTGATCCAGGAGGTTAATATGATTTCATATTAATGTATCAGGAAATAAATGTCTGAACTATTTCCAATGGTGAACATTCACTTCAAAACATGTTGAATTTGGGAATCAGATTTCCTAGGATTAATGGATTAAGCCACCATTCTGAACTTCTGGCATTTATTTTGTATGTGTGAAGCTAAAGATAGTGGTGAAATTGGTTGCTCTTACAGAAATGTCAAAAAGCGTGGGTATTAGAGCTGTTAATTTTCTTAAACTTGTTTCCTTTTTTGCAGAAACCAAAGTGTATGTTGGCAATCTAGGTACTGGTGCTGGTAAAGGAGAGCTTGAGAGAGCTTTCAGCTACTATGGACCATTACGTACAGTATGGATTGCGCGAAACCCTCCAGGATTTGCATTTGTTGAATTTGAGGACCCAAGAGATGCTGAAGATGCAGTTCGTGGACTAGACGGGAAGTATGTACAAGTTCTCCTTAGTTCTTATGGGAAGTACCAGTTTAATTCTGTACATACAGTTGGATGATTGTATGCTGAGATTTCTTTCCATTGCCTTCAACTACAGGGTTATTTGTGGATCCAGGGTGAGAGTGGAGCTATCAACTGGTATGCCTCGTCGGTCTCGCTATGATAGACCCCCAGCACGGCGACCATTTGATCCTAATGATAGATGTTATGAATGTGGTGAGAAAGGTCATTATGCTTATGACTGTCATCGCTACAGTCGTCGGAGAAGAAGCAGGTATATTTGTGGATACAAATGGCTTTCTTCAACAGTTAATCATAGATTTTGTTAGCAAAGAAGAAAATAGTACACCATTTTTTAAATAAATGTTGTTGTTGTGTGGGTGTATTACAATTGTTTATATTTTGTTTTAAAATGTTACTATATTAATAATCAACCTGGTCAAAACCTTTCAGGTTTCTTCGTTTGAGTCAGTCGCCTTGATTCAGAATGTCACGAGCCTTAAGATTTCATGCTGAGGCGCCTTGCAAATCCGACAATTAAGATCCTCCTAGACCTTGAGGTGATCAGCATAAGAGGCCAGATCCCCTCGAGCCATCTACACCTAGCTTCACCTTATTCTGTAAAGGGCAGAAAATTTGAGACGGTGACCGCCGTAACAGTAAATTTGGCTTTCAATTGGGGCCCCCTCCGGTTTAAAAAGAGGAACACCAGATTGACCACATTCCCACCTAGAAAAATCTTCTTGCGTCAATCAAGCCTCACCTGGCTCATTTGGCTGTCAGTTTGATCGTCGTTAGATTGAAGAGAACACCTAGATGCAGCGATCGGCTATAGATACTTCTAGATCGTCTAGATCTGCTAGACCTTGGGCCAAAGAGGGTCGACCTGCAAACTTGCAAGGTTTATTTTAAATACACATTACAGTGTTTTATTTTATGATGTAATTCTAAAATGTAATTCAGTTTAACATCTTTTTTAGGTAGTAAAAATACTCGAGAAATATAGGCCCTGAATTTTTCCAACTGACAGACACTAATTTTAGTGATCTGATATTTTGGCTTCGGCAAAGGCTCACTTGTTAACTGTTAAATTTGTAGTCTAATACTTGTCTTCTCAAACCTAAAACTAGGTCACGGTCTCGATCTCATTCAAGGTCCAGGGGAAGGCGATATTCTCGCTCACGCAGCCGAAGTCGTGGCAGGAGGTGAGCATTTAAGTCAGAGTAGGATTGCTTTATTCTAAGACGCAGAGAACAGTATAACATTCACCAACTCTTCTTTAGATCTAGGTCTGTCTCAGCTCGCAGATCTAGATCACTCTCTCCTCGTAGATCCAGGTCTGTCTCGCCACGCAGATCCCGATCAGGTTCTTTGAAGAGATCAAGGTAATTATTCTAATGCATCTAAAGCTTATTGATCATGAAGGATAATGAACTGGTGGAAAACAATTGTGTTGCACTGCTGTGTATATAATAAATGTTCCAGATATTGTGAGGTGTTTGACATGTTGGGCACCAGCAACTGCAAATCAGAGTTTATTCTGAAGATATCTCTAGACTGGATGGGATTCCAAACTTTGTATATTGTAATTGCATATCTACAGTCTCATTTCAAGTACTGGCATATAACTGCCTAATTAGTTTAGGCAGCAACAATTTTGGAACAAACAAAGTACATCTCAACTGTATAAACATTCTGGGTTGTTGTTTTTTAGAGCATTGCAGAATTAATTACTTTCTTTTTCTTGATCTAGGTCTCGGTCCAGATCGAGATCCCGGTCTATTTCAAGACCCAGAAGCAGGTAAACCTTGACTGTTTTCTTTATTAAAGTAATTAAATAGCTTAATTACATGCAGTAATGGTGTCCTGTAGGGCTTTAAATATGAATCCTAGTATATTTAATGTTAAACTCCATGATGAAATTTTATCAAGTATGATTTATAATAATTGGCTGGTAATATTGGTGCTAGTATAATTTAATTAATACTGTTTTGCAGCCGCTCCAAATCAAGATCACCATCTCTAAAGAGAAGGTAAGTTGAACCTCTGCTGCAGGCCACAATTTAGTACAAGATATTCAGATAACGGACATTTGTAGGTCTTAGTATATATATGCTGGTGCGTTTAATGCTCTCTCCCCTGGAGGATGTTGAACGTATGTCTGGGTTGGGTTAAACGTACAGAAATGTGACAAGCTGGGATGGATCTGTTAACTGGTATCTGCTCTCTTGAGGGCTGAGAAAGTGTGACCATAACGCATTATGAATAGTTACAATGGGTTGAAAGTAAGCCCCAAACTTTATCCCATTTATGAAATTTGGGTGGTGGTGGGGTAGTATACACAGAGAAATCATTGCCTGGCTATGTTAATGGATAATAAATGTAAATGGCTCAACGTTAAACTGAGAAGACTTGTAGTTATGACTGAAGCCTTCATTAAATTTTGGGAAGAATTTTGCCTTATGGCAGAAACATGTTTTTTAGACATTGAGCATCAGCCAGTTGGTACATTTATAGTAGTGGAATAAGTCTGAATTTAGTGTTACCCAGATAAGTAAATGTTTTAATACATCTTTTACATGATTTAATCTTCAGTCTTGCTTTTTCAGTTTTGATATGAGCCATTTATATCCATTCTCCATTAACTCAGGGTAAGTATGTTTATTGAGAGAAACTTGGTAAATCTTGTGGGAAAGGGGGTGCATGCAAACTTTTAAGTTTGCTTCAGTATTAACATTAAAAGCTTTTAGCCTGTATTTCACCTGTATTTCACCTAACATCCTTTCTTAAAGCAGCATTCAAATAAATGTTAAATGCTAAACTTAGTTACTAATAGTGCTCTAGTTAAGCATAAATAGCATGGGCCTCCTAATAATGCTAATCCACTAATTTTATATGTGTGTTTTTGCTAATTAATGTTGGGATAACCTGCAATTACTTTCTTCTTTCATTTCTAGTCGTTCACCATCAGGAAGTCCTCGAAGGAGTGTGAGTCAAGAAAGATTGGATTAGAATTACGAAGAAATTGTTAGGAAGAGTTTTGTTTACGTTATTTTAAGGGATTTCTTTGGTGTTATTGACAAAAGTAAAGATTAGTTGATCAAAAACCTTTCTAGGACTAATGCAGCAAGGATCTTGATCTTGTAGTAAAAGCTGCTGCTGTAGACTAGTGCACAATTTCTTGTTATGTAATAACATCCTGTGATCTGAAAATGGTCTTTTTATTGGCACCTGAAATAAAAAATGTGTATTTCTAATTTTGCTGTAATGCTATTTCTGTTTAATATTTCAAGAAAATGTAGTTACAAACAGCTATCTTAGTATTGTATGCAAGTACTGTACAAGGATGTCAGCTTAAAGTAATTGTGGCTGCCACTGGCCTGCAACAAGCTTGTGTGATTTATTTTTAATATAGCGCTCCAGAGTTCTGGGGTGATGCAACGTGCACAGCTGTGTTAAGGAAGCTGCTTGTCTAGCTTGTTCTATAACAGCATAAAATGTCTGAGTTTGGTTGAACTTCTATAATTAAATGGCTTGCTGGGATGTTCTCATGTTCTGTCACTGCAGGCATAATTTGTCATAATCCTTAAGACCTGTAATGATGCTAAATGCATTTGCCTCTAATGAAGAGAGTGTGCCAGCTTCAGCCACAGAATAAGATGAGTGGGATATCTGCACTGCTCACTCACCCCCTCTGGTATAGGGGAGTTATTAGGATATGGTTGAACAACCTTTTCTTCTGCAGCATAGTTTAAAGAACCACGTTTTAAAAGAAAAATTGTATGTCTAGTTCCTACTATACCCTGTACAACCTTCACTACATTTTCTATCTTACCATTATAACATAGTTTGTACACAATAACAAAAGCGGTCTTCAAGTATTTTCCTTTATCAAACATATCTCATCTAGGATTGTGAGCTTTATTGGTAGTTAATATAACATTAAATCTAAGTTAAGACATCAGGTTAGACCTGGTGTAGTCACCATTATTTATACCCTTTTCTCCCAACGGTGACTCAGAGTAGCTTACAATAGTCTTTCCCTGTTTTATCCTCACAACAACTCTGTGAGTTATAGGTTTGATCTGTTAAAATGGGCTAATAATAACTTTTAGTACCCTACTAATGTCAAACTTCAGTTCCTGTTTTTAACCTGTATTGACTCTCAGTAAATAAACACGCTATTTCTGTGTCAAGGAGAAATGCTTTAATTGGCAATCCACTCTAATCACAATCTTGTTTCCTAAATTGCAGGAGGAAGATTGTAATTACGAAGGTTTTGTCCACATTGTTTTCTAGCACAGTTTTCTTTAATAAAAACATGATAATTGAAGGAGATAAAAATATTCCCTTTACATTATGAACAATGGGCTTTTTTTCTAGTACCCTTTGTCAAAAGCAAAAAATCATGGGGGGGGGGTCCTAGCTGTTGCAATACAATGACACTCATGTGTCCATTATAGTGACAGAATAACTATATTAAAAGGGATTAATTATAAGGTCTACATGTTATCAGATAACTGGTGTTCCTGGTCCTGCAATTTCAGTAATCACTACACCATCCCTATAATCTCATTAGCTGAATAACCTAAAATTTCACAGGCTTAAAACTGGGGTCATTTTATTTTGAATATATAATGGAACCAAAGAAACAAATGGTTAAATCATTGTTAGAGCTCGCTGCCAATACCTGGCAATTGAATTTGACAGTATTTGTTAAATTCATAGCCTGGCTCTCAATACAGCTTATAGTAGCAACACCAAAAATGCTTAATTTGGACAGATGAAACTAATGAGTTTACTCACAATAGGTAGGTAGGGAAAAAGTTTCTAATACTGAGGCATATTTGACTGCATTAACATAATTGCTACATTTACAAATCTCTTGAAATTTCTTGCTGTAGACATACTCATGATACAAAGAATTTGAAGCAAGTTATGTGCCTGTATTCCTCTTCTGGGTGCAATAGAGCATTCGGGAAATTAGGCTGGAAGAAAAGATCAATGCTATTTCAGTGTTTTGAAAAAGTATAAACTGAAGAACATTTTACAGTTTAGGAGCTCATATGTTTAAGAGAGCCAGTGTGGTGTAGTGGTCAGGAGCAGTGGACTCTAATCTGGAGAACTGGGTTTGATTCCCCACTCCTCCATGAGTGGCGGACTCTAATCTGGTAAACCTGGTTGGTTTCCCCACTCCACATGAAGCCAGCTGGGTGACCTTGGGCTAGTCACAGCTCTCTTAGAGCTCTCTCAGACCCACTTACCTCATGGTGTCTGTTGAGGGAAGGTAATTGTAAACTGATTTGAGTCTTAAGTTGTAGAGAAAGTCAGCATATAAAAACCAACTCTTTAATACATAATATCTCCTTTAACACTGGTTATGTGCCGTGAAACAGCTCTATAAAAGATATTGAGCGCACTTGCTCTACTAGGCATGTGTTCACAGAAATATAATTTCTTATGTTTGAGTGTTATGACTCAGCAGTGGGAGGATGGGGCAGATACTGACTACCTGTTAGGTTTCTGTGCTGGGAAGCCTCAACATTGACCTGAGAGAGCTGTAGCTATCTTGTATGTCAACCCTGCAGCTCCTACTGAGGCCCCATTTCTCATCAGTGCATTCCTCATAATCTACCTTGAGAAGTAGTCATTCCACCTGTGGTGGTGCCACACCACTTTCAGTGTGACCATATTATGGCTGAACTGATCATGCTGTAGAGATGTTATCCAGCTCCTCCTCCCCCCACATTACAAGAATTATGACTAAGCTGGCTTGGATCCTATGCTTTTGCTTGTCTTGCTGTCTGGCTGCAGAGCACATTCTTCTGGTAGTTGGTGCTCACAGGGCAGCACTATGCCAGTAGCTGGAAAGAACTATATCCATGCCTCAGGAAGCTAGTGGCCTTTCTTAGGCTGCCACCCTATGGACAGAAGGTGTCATTTCCCCACATTCATCTGCACCGCTGCGGCTCTGACACCTCCGAAGGACCCATATGAAGAAACAGCAGATGGGGGGATGAAGTGAGGAAGGACAAGGAGTTGAAATGTCTCCTGTTTCTGCAAGCTCGGCTCCACTGAGGGAAGGGGGCAATTGCATCCCTTCGTCCCTCACTCAAGCATGCTGACCCTGATGACTTGTTCCTCTGTTTGGCTCCTATGACCACTGGAATTGTCTTTCCAGGAGTAGGGAAAAGCTATAGCAATGCAGGGGAACACAGGAAAACTTCATGTGCTCTCCTAAAACAGATGATAGGGCCATACCCATGGCTAAAGCCAGATTCAAAGAGTTGTTCCAGTTCATATTTTACACTTGCACCCACTTCATTAGCTGCTGAAAGTATAGCTGGTGAATTCTAATCATATGATCCTTCCTTGCATTGGTGCAATCATTTTTGGGGCTTAAACCCTTGAGACTAAGGACCAGTTTAAAAATGCAGATAAGTCTATTTTCCTAGGACTATGACATCATCATCTGAGAGGTGGATCCTTGTATATATCTCCTGCCTGCTCTGGGAGAGAAGCCAGAAAATTGCTGAGACAAGATTGCTCTGTCCAGTGCCCCTTTTAGGCCAATATCAGTCTTCCCATCTTTTTGATGGGGCATCCTTCCACATGAATCACAATGCTCCTTATCAGGGATGTAGGAATGGTTGGGTGTGTGCGGGGAAACTTAATAAACCATATCCGGTAAAAAGTGTGCTTTTAGAATGCTACTAATGCAGCTAAATAAGCAACAACCAAAAAAACCCTCGTCTAAAGAGGTAAAATCTCAGGAAGACCTGCACTACATGATTGTACTGCATACATGGAACAACTCATGATCTGGTCCTGTTTGCTCACCATCCTCAGATCTGTTCAAGGAATATATTCCAGGGGGAAATTGTACAGTTCCACTGTCACTCTTGAGACTACTGAAAGTTGAGCCTCAGGACAATTTTGTGCAGCTTCTACATGTGGTCTTATATTGTATACCCTGTGTTATAAAACCTAGAGAAACATACCTTATTCACTGCATCTGGCCAGTTCTGTGTTTCAAGGCAGAAGCCAGAATGTTTGGGATACACACAGTCTCCTTTACCCTTCAGAGAACCATCTAAGAAATTTCCAGTATAAAACTGAATCCCAGGCTGAGTTGTGTATACCTCTATTGTCCTACCACTAGGAGGATGGTAAGCTCTGTAGAAAAAAAGAAGCTATTAAATACATTGTCAAGAAGATGTAGACAGATTTCATGAAGAAAAGGCTTTGAGACTCCCAAATTGCAACGTGAAAAAAAGATGGATCTTGGAAAACATGGGGCAACTTAGATTGCCCCAGCTAATTTTAGAGGTGTTTGGTCACATACTATGATGTACTTGCCTATTGTGTGTGTGTGTGTGTGTGTGAAGTGCCGTCAAGTCGCAGCCGACTTATGGCGACCCCTTTTGGGGTTTTCATGGCAAGAGACTAACAGAGGTGGTTTGCCAGTGCCTTCCTCTGCACAGCAACCCTGGTATTCCTTGGTTCCTTTTAACAAACACCATAGTGCTTCATGCAGGGAGAAGAGTCCAAGAGACCACAAATATTTTTGGTTCTGATGCAGTTCTAATCATGACACAACCAGTGGCCTCAGGTGGGTATTCATATCCCCATCCAAGCCAGTTCTGTGATGTTCACGCTGGATTGGACAAGCTGGATGTGCATCTAACAATGCACCAGCTGTACATACAGAATACCTAAGATTAACCAAAAGTTCTGTGAAGGGAGTGGTCTGAGACAGATTCCCAAGCACCAAGTCAGCTGATAATCCAAAGGGGCCTTAGAACTACACAGGGAGGTTTGGAGACAACTAGAAGGTTGTTTGGCAGGCCAACAGCAGGCAAACAAATCTAAGAAGAAATCCAGAAAAGTGATGAAGAAAAGAAAGGCAGGAAACACCTGCTAGAGATGGGAAGCTTCAGCAGTAGCACACAGGGAGAACATAGGATTCATCACCCCACACATACCCTTGGGAAAGGGAGGTGAATACACAATAAGCTGCCTTGCACTGAATTACCTATTGGTCCACCAAGGTAAGTATTGTTTAGTTGGACTGACAGCTGCTTCCCAGGGTCTTTCACATCATCTACTACCTGATCCTTTCAATTGGAGATGTCAGAGATTGAACCTGGGACATTGTAAATGCAAGGCAGATATTCTACCACTGAGCCAAGAGCCCTTGGAAACATTCTGATTGGATGAAGTGATTGGAGGAAGGGAATTTCTCATTTAATTGAAAAAAATCCACAGGACAGGAGCAATGCAATCCTATGCAAAGTTACTCCAGTCTAAGTCTATTTTAAATCAATGGTCTCAGACTGGGTAACTCAGCATAGGATTGCACTGAAAGCCTTGGGTCCTGGAGGAAATGTGTTATAAGTGGTGCTGGCTACCTCATCTAATGTGGGGTGTCTAGCATAGCGTCACTTTAGTGGAATTGTTCTGTAACTAAAATGCTGAAGCAACTGGAGTCTTATTATTGTCGAAGGCTGGTTCCGTCTTGCACAGTCCATTAATGGTTAGCACATTACCTTTGTTACTTTTTGCAGGACAATGATTCAGCTCAAACCCAACCCCTTTCTGACTATATATTACTCTTCCTACACACTTGACACTGAGAGACACTGTCCTTCAGTGTTACTCCTCTGAAGATGCCTGCCACAGCTGCTGGCGAAACGTCAGGAAAGAAAATACCAAGACCACGGTTACACAACCCGGATAACCTACAAGAACCAATGGAGTCTTATCGTTTGGGAGGAATGTAACCATGACAAAGGAATACTGAGTCAAGAGACACATTGTCTGAATTGCCAAAATACTTTGAGTAATAAAATAATAGTCCAATAATAGTCTAACATATTTCAGTATGAAGTAGGTTATCACTGCTTTTGAACACATTCTGATACAATCAGGCTGGGTACTCCATTGTTAGTCTTGAAGGTGCCACTGGACTTTTGTTTTATTTTGCCCCATCTCTGCCAGCATCCACCCTTTGTGTTACAAATGGCTCCAAACCACATTTCATAGAGCCAGAGATAAGCTGGTTATGGAGCTAAGATGGAGAAAGGCCAACAAAACGGAGGCTTGATGACACCCCTATCACAAGCCTCCTCTCCCCTGTAATGTTTACTAAGGCAAAATGACTGATGCAACTGTCTCACTGCAAGTTTCTCTATTTGCACTGGCAGTCAATGAAATATTACGAGGCAGGGAAATCTGCAACACAATCACGTCACATTGCACACTAAGCCTTACTAATCATAATGAGGCAGAGGAGGAAGAATGGCATGAAACAAACGGACCAGGTTAGTATGCTGTTATAGTGGCTCACAGCCACCATAAATGGATGATGAACGCAACAACCAAATATCTACCTTGCACAAAACTGCAGCTCTTTAGCCTGCTTCAGACAAAAGTTGTGGTCAAACCCACTGAGCTGAAACTTCTCCAGGTGACTTCCAAGCACTACTGGCTCCCTCAGATCAAAAGCTGTATCTTGCACTGAAGCGACTTCTCCTGATGGAGAGAAAACCAAAAAAGGACACTGTAACTATATAGCAGGCTTTTATTATGGCACTTTAAAAAGTGAAACTGGTATTGCTGAAACTGACATCTGGAAAAAGCTACTTGCACAATTGAGACCTCCACAGCAATGGATCAAACACTTGTCAATTTAAAGAGAGATTCCCCAAGCCACAAATGGTGTCCAAACAAAGCTGCCTAGTGTTGTCATCAGAATATGGTGCTGGAAGCAGCTCTGGGACAAACTCTGCTTGCTGGGGAGGCAGGAGGAAAAGCAGCTTACCACTGAGGAGCAATGGCTCAATGGTAGAGTCCACGCTTTGCCTACAGATGGTTCAAGTCTTGAATCCCTGGGATCTCCAGTTAAGATCTCAGTTGTGTTGGGAAAGACCTTTTACCACGACAAGCTCTGGAGAGCTGTAGCAATTCAGAGAAGACACCAGTTAAAAGGACCAATGTTTTCACTCAATATAAGGCAAGTTCATGTATCGTGAGTTTTCTACTATATTTCGTTTTTAAATATTCAGCGTAAACTGAGTTAGGATCTAAGATACATTCCAGACAACGATCTTGCTGCCTTGAGCGCTGAATTGTCTTGTATACTGGAGGCATAGGAGCAAGATGAGAGGCAACAAAGGAAGCAATGTTTGTCATAACTGCTTTGAAATGAAATTCCAGACACCTAAAATATGATGCAAATTCCTAAAAAAATCATTATCAGATCTGAAATATTTTTTCTAACCTGAATTTAAAAAGCTTCAGAATGTAGGTGAAAAGCATGTAACACAATTTCTTTATGCAGCTTCAAAAAACAGTCCCATATTTGATTGGGAGGTTGTTTGTTTTTGGGTTTGTTTTTTTGATAAACTAATGAAGGTGAAAGGATAATTAGGACACTTGCTGCTGAATTCGTGTGTCCTACATGGAGGCCAATTCTATCCAGTTGAACATAGTAAGTAGCTCCTGAGAATATATCCTTAGTTTTAAAACCATTCATTTTCAGATTCACCAACCTGTCGGGATTTGATTTTCATCCACAGGTAGATAAGAGTCTGCCTCTATGGTAAACTTATGGTCATAGATATTGGGTGACCCCTGAAAGATGACAAAAGAAAAGTATACAAATACCAAAAATAGAATTTTATGCTACTGTTATAAAGAGGGATACATCTGAGGGAGAAGAGGAGGAGAATGGAAAACAATATTAAAATGTTATGCCAGACATGCATAAGAATTGCTTTGCTGAATCAGACCAAAGGCCCATCAGCATACACTTCAAAACTCCATCCCCTTTATCATGGGATTGTTTGGGAAGTGAAACCATTCTCCCAAATAGACAATCATGCTTCCAGACCAACAAGTTTAAACTTCTCCTGAAGGAGTAGGTTTGCAAGTTACCATTAGACTTGTTTCTACAGATTGTTGTTTAGATTTCTTATGTAGTATACAGTGCTTATAACCCATTTCAGCTGATTTGCCAGGTGCAACCCTTCCTTAAGAAGTGCAATCTGGCTACACTGATCTTGTCATAGCCAAATTAGATTACTGTTAGATTACTGTAATCAAGATTACTGTGCTTGAAGATGGAGAGTAGGAGAGTAGCAATCCAAACCTGGGTCCCCCCAGATCTTAGCTTCACACTCAAACCATTACTCTGCACTTGCTCTTTGAATCTGAATGCCACAACCTTTATTCAGAACGTCCTTTTTATAAAGGATCTTGCCATCATCTGGTATTCTCCCATCAGGATCACTGTAACACATTCAGTGTGGGGCTGACCTTGAAGATAATTCACGATCTTCAACTAGAGCAAGATGAGGTTCAATGTAGCACTGTGGTTCCAGTGTTGGACTAGGACTGTGGCTACCTGGGTTCAAATCCACAGCCATGAAGTTCACTGAATAACCTTGAGGCCACTCATTTTCTCCCAGTTTAATCTACCTCACCGGGTTGTTGTGAGGAGAACACTGAAAGAAAACAAGAGCTTTGCACACCACCCAGAGGCAAGGTAGATTAAAAATGTGATAGAATGACTATAGTGATCAAAATGTTAACAAGAATGGGTTGCTAAGGGCAGTTTCCTCCAATCTCAGTTCATTTGTGCTGCTAGTTTGCTTCCTGATTACCCTTTTTCGACCCTCTAAATGGCCTGGTTTCTGCATACTTTAGGAAACACCTCCTCTCTACCCTTTAAGATCGTAAGATGAAACCAAAGTCCTTCATTTAAATTAATATGGTCTGCTATGGCAGCAACAAAGAGGCTACAACAGTCAAGAGAAAATGGTAAGAAAAGGTGTGTTAGCAGAAATTCCAGTGGTCAAGTTGTTCTAGCAGCATGTTGTAAGTTAGAAAAGCTTTAAAAAAATTATCTTACCTGCCCTGCAAGATTGAAGTAGGCATGGTTTGTCAGACTGACTGGAGTTGTCTTACTGCTTTGAGCTCCATAATTTATCGTTAGCTCCCCGTTGTTCAGAGTATACGTCACCCATACTCCCAGCTCTCCAGGATATCCCTCCTCACCATCTGGGCTTACTCTGTAAAACCGTACACCATCTGACAGCACTTCAGGGGCCCAGACAGCCTGCAATACAGTTTTTGTTAACAAGTTTATTAAAAATGTTATCCTCATTTCCCCCATGGACTGGCATACCTATGAGTACATGGTATGCCAAAACCATCATGTATTACAATCACAGCCATCTGGGATTTTAAATGCTACTGAGAAGGAAGGCTTTTCTCTGCAGCACTGGGCTGTATCATGTGAATCGCAAGAATGATCTTTCCCTCATTCCCCCAGAAGCCCCCTGAAATCTCCAAAAAACTACTTTGGGAGCCAGAGAGCCTCATTCGTAAAATGCCATGGGACACAGGGAATTGAAGTGAAGAAGGGAGATGTAGGCCACATTGGTTGCTTATGCATGGGAATTTTACCTGAGGTTCGTTGCTCGCTGGACCAACACTTTCTTCTTGTGAAGCTAGGCACCAGTAGTCTCCAAGCTCAAAACAAGAATCTTTTGAGTCCCCGCCCCTTGAAATGCTGCTTTGTAATTGGCTGTAGCGCCTAGACGTTTCCCCCCCCCCCATGGAAACCCAAGTGCTGGGTCAAAAAGCGTTTTAAAAAACAAAAACAAAACGGAGCTCCCTAAAAGGAATGGGGGGACCCCACGCCTCATTTCTAAATGCCTCTCTTCTGATCAGAAAGAACTCCCAGGAAGCAGGAAGCATTTGAATCCCAGCCTCTTTACACTTTATAATAGGCTGTAGTTCTTTCCGTGAGAGAAACATCACTCCCTCAAGCTTCCATGTCCCGCGTTTGCCTTATGCATGGGGATTTCAAGTGATGGCTGGCAGTGAGGTCATCTCTAATGGAGGGAAAACTCATGCATAACTCCAAGGAACAACTGAGACAGACGGGGGGCGAACATGAGTGAAAGTACCCATGCATAACCGACCATTGTCCCCCCTACCCTCTTGTGTCAAGGGAGCCTCTTGCATCAGAAGAAACTCTACAAATGAACAGGCAAGGAAAGGTGATGCCTCCCAATTCCCCCTCCTCACTACAGGCCCCAGGGCCTTACAACGTTTTTTCCAAGAGGCTCTCACAACTCCCAGCATCAACTTTTCAGAAGTTTGGGGGGCTGCTCAGGGACACGAAGTAGGAAAGATCCACATCCACAAGCCCCATTGTGCTTGTAGTTACAAGCCGATATGGCCTAGAAAGCAAGACCTGGGCAGCCTGGTACTCTCTCAGAGGCATAGGTGCGAAAAAAATTCAAAGAGGTTCATAAATTCAGAGAATTTGTGCATGCTAGGATGACTGCTCAAGTGTGTTCATGTAATCAGCCAGCTAGATCAATTATTAAATTACTATCAAGCACATTTCAACTTTTAAAGAAATATATTTTAATCAGTTAATAAAATTAAGATCTTAATCATGTTATTAAACAATTCATTAAAATTATGTATTGTTATTTTTTTGCCATCAAGTCACAGTGGACTTATAGCAACGCCATAGGGTTTACAAGTCAGTATGCAGTCAGTATGCACAGAAACCATATTGTTTGCTATGTCAACCAGCTTAAGAGTTCTATAAAAAGCCAGCCATGATAGCCACTCCATTTTGAAGCATTTCCTGTCCAACTTCACAGTTGCCCTAGGTTAAAGAGGCTTGGTCTCCTGACAGGCCCAAACTAGAAGTTAGTTAAGACAGGAATCTTAAAGAACACCATTTGCAAAAATAGTCTCAGAGCGGCTCCCCACAAGTACTTCCATGCTGAGTTTGCTGTTTCTCTGTATCTGCATTCCTAATAGGATAAACTGGCTGTTCTATCCTTGTTCTGTACTAAAATATGCTATAACTTGCTTAGGTCTGCATACTTTTGGGAATGCCTCCCTGCTTCCCATTATGATCCGAGATGGCCCCTGCCTAGAGTCCTCAGCAGAACTTTCTCTGTGGTGGCAGCATTCCCATGGGATCTGTTATTACAGGCATGTGTTGCAGTCTATCTCTGCAGATATTTTGTAAGCAGTGCCAAACATTTTTAGTTCGGTGTTCTTTCAAATAAACCCTGAGTATGTGGCTTCTTCTATTGTCTAAGCTTAAACGTGGGGAACATTTTGGATGAAGTGTATTCAGATGAAATTTAGAAATCAGATGTGGTAGCCTTTTTAAATAAATAAGTAAATTCTGAGTGTGGGGGGGTATAAATAAGACAAGTAATATGAAAGTAATATGCACAGACAGACCTTGAATTGGATCCAATTATTCCATTCTGCTGATGCCAGAGCCTTCCCCTACTATTGGCAAGACGGAATAAAAGGATCCAAACCTCTGCTTTAGTATACTGCTATCTGTCAGTTCGATCATGAGCACATTTACCTTGTCAAATCCTTTTATTCCACCATGCAAACTGTTGGGTCCATTGTTGATGGCCAAGTGATACTCCTTTCCTTCCACCATAAATTTCCCTTTGGCAATTCTATTTGCGACCCGTCCTATAACCGTTCCAAAATAGGGGTGCTTCCTGATGTAGCCTGAGCAAAATAAAATAAGATTGAAAAGGGGAATGTAAGTGTTTTTAAGCTGCTTACATTTCAGACACTGACCTTGGCTCCTCAGGCTCCTCTGCTGAGGACTTATGTCGGATTCACTGAGCTGGTTGGAGGGGGTCATGACAGCCCCTAAAATGTGGGTATGATATTCAAGTGGTCAAACAGATGTGCATTATCGTGTTTCTGTCCACCAAGAACATCCTAAAAATGCACATTGTCTGGCATTTATCACCATCTGGTATTCCTTGGTGGGGGGGATCATCTTCATCAGGAAATAGTGAGCATGATATTTCCAAGAACAGGGAAATATTCAAATCCGAATAAATAAGATACATTGAGGCTCTGAATCTGCTTCCATTTTGCCAGGCCTTTGCTTGTCAGCTCTAAGAGGTACAACTGGGTAGATGATCCCTCCCATATAAGCATTTTTACATTAAACTTCTAACTTTTGCATTTATCATCTTGGTTGCTAGCCATTTTGCAGACAACAGTGAAAAGCAAAATTTAAAAAATAGAAATAAAGCTTAGAAAAGGTAAGTGTAACAATTACAATTATGTTGCAGATGCAAGAAGTTCAAAAATTTCACAGCTTAAATAGCAGTTTACAAAAAACAGCCTTTGGCATACTAATTGTAACAACTGCTCTAGGGTGTTTTTCCTAAGAGCAATCGTTACAAACAGCACTACATCCATATTGAAGTAGTACACTCTAATCTCAGTAGGTTTGCCCTGCCTCTCTGGGAAAAGAGCCAACTGGGTTTTTTCCCTTGCTGTGTGCACAGGCCTCATGAGGAAGACAATTGCTTCCTTTTTGCAGTGGAAACAGGAGGGGGAGAGTTACAAAGCAATGGCTGTTAACAAGAAGAGCAATTAACGCTAGTTCAGCCCCAGACTTTACACAGGAATAGCCTGTTCTCTGAGGCATTCAACAGCAGCTAGGCAGAGTTCATGTAACAGCCCCTATTGGACTTTTGGATGCTCTGGTTATGATGGAAGAACATGGGAAACGCTGACTGGAAACATTACAAATTGGGGAGCAGAAAATTGCAGCCTGTAGAATAAAAGACATTTGCAGTCCTGTCTCAAGAGACATTTCAACCTCTCTGTTCGGAAATCTACTTACAGTGTTCATTGGGAGACAGTAACGCTTGAATCCACTTGAAGGTCTAATTTATTTAAAGGCTTAAGCAACGAATCAGACACTGAAGTTAATTCATCTTGTTTGCTATGTAATTTTGGAGCCTGACCTTCCTCTGAGGAACTTAAGTAGGGTTGCCAACCTCCAGGGGGGCCTGGAGATCTCCCAGAATTATGACTGATCTTCAGAGAACAGCGATCAGTTCCCCTGAAGAAAATGGCTACTTTGAAGGGTGGACCACATGGCATCCTTCCCAGGTTCCACCTCACCCCCAAATCTTCAGGAATGTCCCAACTTAAGAGTTGGCAACCCTAAACTTAAGGATGCTTTAGCATCACAACAATCCTTTTGGGCAAATTAAGCAACACACACACACAAACTCCTTGACCACTGTGTGAACAGACTGCTGGGCATGATGGGCCTTGGCCATCCAGCATGGCTTTTCTTATGTTTTTATGTTCTTAACACCTTTCCATGCGGAGAACTATTTCTGCTAACTCATTCTGCATAGGTAGTTTATGGGGCACTGGCCTTGGTGCCTCCTCACAGCTGCATTGCAAACAGTTTACCCCACCAGTCTGTTCAAAACATGGACGGGAATACAGCAACTTGTGCATGGAATTCCCAGTACTCACAACGGTCCTCCAACCCACCTGGAAAATATCCCAGACACAACAATCTCAGAATCAACTGTGTACCAGGCTCCACTGGGCAGGAGAACTTACGCTAAAGGGAAGTAAGAAACTGACCACAGTCTCGCTGACATGGGTAGTTCCTTTATTTGCATGAGAGACAAACCACACCAACTTCCACTTCAGACATGTCAAGTTAAAAGTGTTGAAAAACAATATCATACAGAACACGGGTATCTGGCATCCAGGTTCTTGACAAATGAGATTGAACCATCATTATCCACTCACAAGTTCTGAAATAATGTTGTAATGCTTCACGGAGAACAGAGAATACCTGAGTACTAAACTCCTACTCCGTTTTGGGGGCAAGGCTTCATGTGCAGTACATTCTTATGGCCTTCTCTAATACCTCAACCATGAAAACTCTTAGCTAGCTGTGAGAAGTTTGGGGAGGATTTCACCTAGAATCTATGGTATACCATAGAGTCGATCCTCTGAAGCTGCCATTTTCTCCAGGGGAACTAATCTCTGTAGTCTGGAGATAAACTGTGATTCCAGGAGAACTCTAGGCCCCACATGGAAGCTGGCAGCCCTATGTGAGAATCCATTGGGCAGCATTTGTGTAACATTTGAGAAATGCAGAGACTGACTTCTCAGTACCCATTAAATAGAAGTATTAGCGCTTAGAATTGCACTTCACTCCCACTTCTGGCTGAGGCCTAGTCTGGAGAATCATCAGATAAGATGGTATGCCTGTGTTTTGTTTGTACCATTTCAGTGTGTGTGTGTGGGGGGGGGGGGGGGTAACATAAGGAAATTGCTCAGTAGTGTGGAAAAAATTCCCCCACACTGAAAACTAGAAGTCAGTGAGTATAGTTTTAGCATAACTTTTTTATTTTACATGTGCAAGGACTGGATGGCGGGTGGGGGGGAGCCCTTAGCTGCAGTGCAAAGTGTTACAGTGCAGATACACGTTCACCACTTCATCTGCTGCATGTGCAATCCTGGTCCCAATATTTAAATATGAAACAAACAGTGCTGGCTTAAAGGTTCAGGAGGCCTCGAACTGATGCAGCATGGAACAGGTTGCATAGATGTAAACTTAAATGTGCTAAAATATGGAGGGGCAACAACTGTAGTGGGAAGACAGCAAGCAAAAAAAGGGCTAACCTCCCCCTCCGCTGTTTTGTTGCCCTCCACTGCTGTTACTAAAACTGTTTTTAAGAACATCTGTAACATCTAATGTGCACATTTCTCTTAAAGGGTAATATGCCTCTGAAGCTGACTTATCCACGGAACTTACGTATGTGTAAACATACATATGACGGGCTTATAACTTCCTTGGTTTGAAAGGGACTTTTCCTATTAGCAAGGTTCTTAGAATTTCACTGACCAGGAAAGAACAAGGGTTACACATATTGTTAGATTCTGCAGTACTGTTGCACAATAGCTATACTTTTGAAATAGGATTTTCTTGTGCAAACAAGCCAAACCAGTTGCACATGATTGCTACAGCGGAATAGCCAACAATGTGTGGATGCAGCTATTGTATAATGGAGCAACAACAAAACCTAGTTTCCTTTAACTTAGCGGTTTATTATTTAACACTGAACTTCAGGGCCTGAAAAGAAAGGAATATAACAACACTTAGCTAATGCTGTTTCTTGTCCATTAGGCCCAGGATTGTCCTGGCCAATTCTAGAACAATTTGTATATGCCTTGCAGTCCTGCAGTTTACTAGCAGGGAAGTGAACTGTCTCTCCTGTTGCACTGAGGCCTTCTGGGTTATCCTCTTAAAGAGGTAGTACACAACAGCAGCCATTGATTGCCAGGCTAGTGCCTATTTGCGTGGCGTGCTCTGGCGAGACATAGGCCCATTGTGAGTGAGAAACCTGTGCATACCCCAGATGCGTGACCCAAAGACAACATACAGCAAGCTTGGAGGAATGGCACAACTTTGTTTGCAGCAGCAAGGCATTGGAATGGCATGGGAGCGTTATCCTTCCATCGACCTGCCACCATTGCAGGCCAATGTGGAATTCCCAGCACATGCTGGGACCCATTTGAGATGGCAGTTCCTGGGACACACGAGGACGGCAGCCAGCTGTGTGGTCCCCTACACTTGGAAGGAGGCCAACCTGACAGCACATGGCAAGGCATGCCCCCTGACAGCCCCGCACCGGGGTTGTTCCTGGCAGCCTTCCATCTTGGCATGTCCCCTTCCGGCCTCCCCCAAAATCCCTTATTGGGATCCTCTCTGTTGGAGAAAGGGGCATGCAGGCCAGCTTTCCCCCCAAACTGGATCCGGCCCCCATGCCAAACCACCCAAAGTTGTGACGAAATGAAATAACACTAATTAACAAAACATCAAACAGCATGATACAGCAGTGGGTGGGACGGACAAACGAAAGCCAACTGAGGACTGCCCCGGAGTGAGGCCTCTTTATATGCAAGGACGCTGGACCTGAGTGAAAACCCCAGGTCCGGCTGCCTGGAGGCCCGCCCTACCTCCCGGGAGCCCGAGCCTGATTGGCTCGTTTAAACAGGCTCCCGGCCAATAACGGGCGGGCACGCGGCCGTAAACGTGGCGTCGGGTCCGATGCCGCATTTCCTTTGCCGCTGACGCCCAGTAACATCGCAGAGGAGCCCAGCTTGGACTAGAAGCCCCGGGCTCCCCGCACTTATTGGCCAGCCGCCCCTGGAGTGGGGAAACCGGCTCACCCCGCGCCCTCCGCGGCCCAGCCCAGCAACCTTGGGCTCTTCGATGGGGTGAGTCAGTGCCCCGTTTATCTAAGTTCTAGATTTATATCTGCGGTTGCCCACCTCCAGGTAGGGCCTGGAGCTCTCCTGGTATTACAACAGATCCCCAGATGAAAGAGATCAGTTCCCCTGAAGAAAAAGGCTGCTTTGGAAGGTGGACAATATGGCACTGCTGTACCCTGTTGAGGTCCCTCCCCTCCCCCCCCCAGACTCCACCCCTCAAATCTCCAGGTATTTCCCAACCCAGACTTGGCAACCCTATTTATAAATAGCTTTATAAATAGCTATTTATAAATACCTTTCTGTATAAAGAGCACTCGAGATGAGTAGCAATAATGCAGGATACCACAGTTGGCACATAAAACATAATGATCTAACAATGTCAAAACCTCAAGGCAGCAAAAGCAATCAGGTACTTTCAAAGGCCTTCCAGAACAAATGTGTTCTTCTTTAAAGTCTGTGTGCATCACAGGGACTCAAGCCTAAACAAGATGTTGAACTGGGCCTGAAAAAATCTGGAAGGCAGTGTTGTTGATCAAGCACTGGCATTAAAATTCTGCCCCTGAGGGGACACTGATGGATGCATTAAAATTATTTCTGATTTAATGGGTTTTTTTAAACAGGCAAGTCAAATGTAGTGTTGCCAACTCCAGGTTGGGAAATTCCTGGAGATTTTGGGGGTGGAGCCTGGGGAGGGCAGAGACCTCAGCAGCGTATAATGCCATATAGTCCACCCTCCAAAGCAGCCATTTTCTCCATGTCAACGGACCTCTGTTGTCTGGAGATCAGTTGTCATTTCAGGAGATCTCCAGGCCCTACTTGGAGGTTGGATCACCCTAAGCCAAAATTATTGCCACGGGGTCTTCCATGGCATCAGAGGTGGTTAACCCCTATATGGGTCATTTTAAAGAACGATTTATATATTCTGCTAACAATCCTGCTTAGAATGCATAATTAAACAGTGGTGCTATATTGATGATATTTTCTTGTCGTGGAAAGGTAGTCAGAATCAGCTGTTAGATATTCATAAAGGGCTACACTTGCATGATGAGAATATCAAGCTTGAACTGTGTACGGATTATCAAAATACAGCTATCAATTTTTAGACATTATGGCCAGCAAGAGAGAGGAAAAGATCTATATAGATTTATATTTTAAAAACCTGCAGATAAAAATTCTTTCCTCAGATGCGATAGCCAACACCTATTACACATCAAAAAAATCTGCCATATAGTCAGTTGATTAGGAGAAATTGCGCTTACACACAGGAATTTAATAAAGAAGTTACTATTCTAAAACAGACCTTGGCACAGGGTACCAATGTCAGGTCTTACAATTGCCTTATTCCAAGGCCATTGTCTCTAGTAGGAAGGATCTGTTGCAATGTAAGGGGGGGAAACCCCTTGGGATACTTTCATGCAGCCTGACTTCTAACATATAAGTGTCAGAAACAGCATACATAAAAATTGGAAGCTGTTACACAGTACCCCCATGTGTGACAAAAAAAACCATTACCTCAACAGAAAGTCTAATTCGAGAGATCAGTTAGTACACAGTAATACATCTCAACCTAACAGTACCCAGTGGATCTTACCAGGATCTAGTCTGCCTCAGAGACATTTTCCCTGTGGTAACTGCACACTTTGCAACTGTACATGCAGCATGAAGAGTTTTATAAATTCAATTATATAAATCCAACTGATAAGAAGCAGTATACTTTTAAGAACTTCACGTCATGTAGTTCTGATTGTGTTGTTTATATTATAAAATACTCTTGTAATAAGCCAGATATTGGCAAAACCAATAAAAAAGTTAAAATACGCATTGCTGAACATAAAATCAACACTTATATCCAAAGAAAGAAAGAGGCGCTCCGTTTCACCATTTCTTAGAGCACAATTATTGTCCCACAGACTTTTTCTCTGAAATGTAGCAGCTGCTGTGGGAACCTTCTGGCAATGTTACTATACAGATAAGGAATATTTAGCTTTGTTTAATTATGCACATCTGTGAGACTAGCCTGTATTTCTCAATTTAAGAACTTTGATTCCAACAATGTGCATTCTAAAGTATGTTCTAATACACTAGCAAACCACCCTGTAAACAAAGTCTGCCTAGGAAACATCGGGATGTGACGCCACCCCATGGGTCAGGAATGACCCGTTTCTTGCACAGGGGACCTTTACCTTTACCTAAAGAAACAGATAATGATTTATGCAGTGGGTACTGGTTTGTGGCTCCTGGAACATCAACATATTAACTATGTTTCTCACATGTACAGTTATTACCATCTTTCCAGATGTTGTTTTTAAATATTTTAATGACACATGTATCTATTATTTCTACACCTGTCTATATTTATATATATTTTACAGATTCCACCTAACAAAGCATAGGCAAAATGCATAGGGGTTATTAACCCCCTGCACTGATCACCTTTTTGCCTTTTCTTGGTTTGCTGCATTGCATGCCAGCTGAAATGCCCTCACTGCCTTCAAAGACACCCTCACTGCCTTCAAAGACACCCTCACATTGAACAGATGACAGTAGTCTGATGGGGATGTTTACCCAGAATACTTCTCCAGTAAAAGCTACAATTGCCTAAACAGATTAAAGGCATTTGTGGCCACATCCAATACCTATTTATTCAGGAACAGTGAGGATTTCAGGAACTGTAGAACTTTTAGGGAGAACATTACCCCACCCAGAACAGGTTTTTCCCATAATTCAGTTTATATACCCCAGCCACCCTGAATGTATGGAAAGGCAGGCTATAACATTACAAAATGATAAGTACTCCTGTTGTGTTCAGGAGTTAAACCACAGCATTGCAAATACATTTTAGGACTAAGCCTTGAAAGGAAGCATGTTTACACACTGCAATCTGAAGTGATATGTAACCTAACAATTATATGCCCAGTACATGCATTCTAGTTATCAAAGCAGAGGAAAGCATAGTAAATAGATTACGCCACACCGGTACTCCATGTAATGCCTTTTTAAAAAAGATAATTTAAACCCACCTTCCAAGCAGTCAAAGCCCAGAACAACGTCTGAGAACTTTCCATCTCTGCTTTTAGTCTTCAAGGCAGTAATAATGCAGCCTAGGGATATAATCTCCACTTCAACTGCATCGGATTTGAGCAGGAATTTTTCTACAGCCTCTCCACCATGAGGTAAATCCCCAAATTTCTCTCGTGTCACTTTTGTCATTGTTCCCCTCCCCTAGGCCTTATCTGTAAAGAAAAAGAGACAAGCACGGAGTCAGATGTAATCAAGGCAAAGTACATGAAAAGGTACTTTGAACAAAAGTTTCTGGCAACAATCAACACTCAGTCAGCTGATGTGGGAGGGCAGATTCCAGACTAAGCTTGCTCTAGTTGTCTCCACAGTGCAGATCATCCTATGGATGTTTACTAGGAAACAAGTCGACCTAAGTACAATGGTGCTTATTCGTAAATCAGGGAACATAGGACTGCACTTCAGCAACAGCAAGGCAAAACTTGTCTGTCAGATACACACTAAAAAAATGCAACATCTAGCTGATATTTGTATGCAGGCAAACAAAAGAGGTGAGAAGGAAGGTAAGGGTTGTACTTGGCTGGACAAATTGCATATGCTGTATGTAGGTCTTTTATTTTTTAATGCAAGAGGCTAAAATAGGACTGCTTTAGAAATGTTACATCAGGGATTTTGCTCCCAGTGTACACTGAGAGAAATGTGATTGTGATGGATAAAAATAATCTCAGGGTCTAAAAGATACTTTGTAAGCAGGTTTCCAGTGGCACAGGAGGACGTCAGGAGGAGAGTTTATACTCAGACTTTCATTCTTAGAACTATTGTTCCGAATACTAATTTTAAGGACATAAGTAGATGTGAAGTTGGAATGTGACACAATGTGTTCAAAGCACATAGATGATATGTACTCAGACAGCACGGCAATATTTCTGGAGAATTACACGCTGGACCTTGTAGATCCCTCAGATTTATACGAGAGAGAGACAGAGAGTGCATGCATGGGTTCAGAAGCCTGCAAGTTCTTTTGTTTATGTGTGAACTAGTATAATAATCACTGCATGGGGGCAATGAGCTGTCAGGCACCATGACAGCCACTGCTTCCTCCTGGGTTTGTTACTATTCCCAAAGCTTACATGGAAAATGACCGCTGCTCACTTTAATATACTGCTGTAGAGCAGGTGGAGATGTTACTGCAGCCAGCTATTCCCCATAAATTCAACAACACAAGTGTGCTATATTTGTATGTGTAGTGCCTGAAGTGGGGCTTTCTCAAATTACTGTGATTTTTTTTTTAAATGCATCTTGAAAAATTTCTCATCACAAAAATAGCTACTGTGATCTTTTGCATGTCCCTAATATAGCATCTCATAGACACAAGGTTGTTTTATTTATTTAGTCAGATTATTGGTTCAATGTGGTCCGACTGGCAGAGAAACCCTTACTACCCAAGATTCCTTCCACGCTGGTTCCCCAACCCAAAGGACTCCAGGGATCCACTATATGCCCCATTGGGATTCTAAGGACAGGAAAATGGAGCAGCATAGAAGTTTATTCCCTCCCTCCCAGCATTACTAATCCAAAATGGGCCCCCACATTCATGATTTAAAAAAAAATCCCTGGGAGTTTTGAGCAGAGAACTGCCTGATTTTGTCCAAAGGTATGGTGTCTCCTGGCAGAAAGAACAGCTGAATTGTATATGAAACTAGAGTCAGCTTACTGACACATCTAGGCTGTGCATTGTTTGACTGACAGTTACTATCCAGAGCTTCCAGCAGAAAAATCTCTCAATTCTGATACAGTTCATGACATGCAAGATAATTTGAACAGATCTTACCAGCATTTTAAATAACAAAATCGCCCTTTAATTCCCACATTTTTGCTAACTGACATCAACACCCTTGAATTATTATAGCTCTTTAGAGTTATCGTTTTATGTTGTGTATATGTACTGTAACCCACCTTGGCCCACATCGGTGGAGAAAGCAGTCAAAAATATTTCAAAGAAAGAAAAATGGATACAAATCTGGTGCTCGCTTATCTTTTCTCACTCTCTAAAAGGCTAACAGCAGCCCCAGGGGAAGAAGCAGACTGGTTATGAATAGTAAAAACATGAAGCGGAAGGTTAAGCCCTACTCATTCCCTTTTCTAAGTGAGGACCTCAAAGGTTCTCGAACCTCCTTCACCTCTCTTAAAATTGTCTGTCTGTAGCCTTAGATGAAATTTGCATGTATAAATGAACAATACCAAATATTATACTGGAATATTTTTCATATTTGTTTTGAAGAGCTTAACTGCATTTGATTAGTCTCAAATATGTTGCAACATGTGGAAAACTCTTTTGTATTTCTTGTTTACTCACTAAGCATTTCCTGGTTAAAAATTAAACACCTGATAACCATCCTTCCAATGTAACTAAGCCTATTGGCTTCTCCTTCAAAGTTTCACCCTCAACTGCTTTATAAGGGTATAACTAGGGTTACCAGGTCCCTCTTCGCCACCAGTGGGAGATTTTTGGGGTGGAGCCTGAGGAGGGCGGGGTTTGGGGAGGGGAGGGACTTCAATGCCATAGGGTTCAATTGCCAAAGAGGCCATTTTTCTCCAGGTGATCTGATCTCTATCGGCTGGAGATCAGTTGAATTAGCAGGAGATCTCCTGCTACTACCTGGCAGTTGGCAACCCTAGGTATAACTCTGCACTTCAAGAGAATGAACATTCTGATCTACTCCTTAGATTCATCTCAAGAAAGTTCTCATTGGGTAGTTCTTAATCTAAAGAAATAATCATTTACTTATTCATGACACTTGTTTTCCACTCTTTTCTCTGTGTGGGTATATTCACTATTTCATGACCCCACAACAAAACCACAAGATAAGACGGTTGCAACACAAATACAGTTTAGAGCTCATCAGCCCATTCAGTGAGGTGGCTCAACTGAACTGCTGCAAACTGCAGGCGAGGTTCTATTTTTAACGCTGCGATGTAAGAAGAAAAGGAAAAAGAAAAATCAACTGTGTAAGCAGGAAACTATAACATCAAGACTTCTTCTCTGATGTTCAGATATATGATTATGCAACAAGGGTGGTTATTGCTACACAGTGGAAACTGGAAGAATGTCCAGACATAGAAGACTGGAAAGACCCAGTGAAGAGTTCAAGAAAAACTGGAAATTATATAATGCATATGTTTAGTAAATTATGTAAAACTTGAATGAAAATGCTTAGTCATATTGCTATAAAGGAACAGTATATAATAGAATCTTGCAAATATAAACAACTTCATATAAGACTATATGGTAGTCAGTATGAATTAATAATGGCTAGTTTTATGTTAGTTTAAAGTACTTATGAGATAGAATGATTAGATTAAAAGCATTTAATTC
Organism: Euleptes europaea; assembly: GCF_029931775.1. Taxonomy (NCBI): domain Eukaryota; kingdom Metazoa; phylum Chordata; class Lepidosauria; order Squamata; family Sphaerodactylidae; genus Euleptes; species Euleptes europaea. Next base: position 63,280,442 of record NC_079318.1, read on the forward strand.
AGTATCATAAAGCAGTAAAACGTATGACAGAACGTTATATTGAAATGCCTGAAATCATTATATGCTATGGGAAATGTATTCTTTGAGTTGAAATATATTCCTTGTAATCAATAAAGTATAATCTGCACTTATGAATATGCCATACTCAGTTGGCATCTATGATTAAAGTCACACCAAGCACATATATGTTAAAGGCCTTGAGTATAAGAGGCCCGGCTTGATTAGTTAGAAGCTAATTAGAGAATCCATAGAAGGCCCCAGTATGCTGTCAGAAGCTGGCCCCCTACTCATAAGGACCAGCTAGGAAAACTCCCTTAGTTAGCTTTGGCAGCTGGCAGAGTCCAAGATAAGAAGAACTGCAGAAACTTAGGATCAATCACAGAAGCACCTGACACTGGTGGGACTTCTCTGCTCATTAGAGAGCTTTAGATCACCACTTTCTCTGCAACGCCTTCAATTCTGTAATAGGTTATGCTAATGTGGGGGTCCCAAGTATTGGGCAGTTGGGTCTTACGTGTGTATTATGCCTCTGTAACCACCCATTATCAAAGTCTATATTCGTGCTTGCAATCCTTTGACGTGTGTGTGAATTGTCCTGCACTTTGGGCAATTTTCACCAGGCGTTTTGTGTATTGGCCAATAAAACAAACTGCTTTGAATCTTCAATCTCCTACTGTTTTATTGTTATTGGGTATTGATACAATAAGACAGGCTTAACAATATCAGTGTATTATAGGGAAGATGGTGAGAGGGCAGTAAAACTGTACAGGTTCACCCAGTTAAAGCTTGTTATGTCTATGTTAGTTTAGATGTATGTAAGGTATTGTATGTGTTCTTTGTTTTTTTGTGGTATTATGTGGTTTATACAGCTAAGAAAATAAAATTTAATTTAAAAAGACTTTCTCTGATGTACTTCTTTAATACAGTGTGTAGTGGTTAGGAACGGTGGTTTGGAGCGGTGGAGTCTGATTGGGAGAACCAGGTTTGATTCTCCACTCCTCCACATGAGCAGCAGAGGCTAATCTGGTGAACTGGATTTGTTTCCCCCTCCTACACATGAAGTCAGCTGGGTGACCTTGGGCTAGCCACATTCTCTCAGCCCCATCTACCTCACAGGGTGTCTGTTGTGGGGAGGGGAAGGGAAGGCGATTGTAAGCCAGTTTGATTCTCCCTTAAGTGGCAGAAAAAGTCGGCATATAAAAAACAACTCTTATTATTATTATTGTTATTAATTTTTATTTATTTTTCTGATTTCTTGCCCTCCCTCCCCAGCTGAGGCCAAGCTCAGGGCGGGTCACATCAGCCATAAAATTTAAAAACAATGAAACGATAATTTTTAACTAAAAACAGGCAAGTCTCAAGATGGCTCCAATTCTACCGACTTGACCAAGCGGACAGACAGGCCACCCCCTCAGATGGAATCCAGCATATAATTCAGAAGGAGGGAAACAGGGAGACCAGCAGATGATATATCCGCAGCTGTCCTCAACTATAGGCCTGGTGGAATAGCTCTGTTTTATATGCAGGAAATTCTGCTCATGAGAGTACATTTTAAAAACACAGTATGAAATCAATAAGGGACTTAACTTCAGATCAGGCTGAAGATCAGGCTGCAAAGCCCTTTGTCCCAAGCTCTCTGGAATGGAGTTAAACATCAAAACCACTTTGCTTTGTCTAATTCAAGAATTGCTGAGTTAATGAGAAGAAATAATTTGAGAATTGTCATACTCTCAGCAGGTTAGGATTGGGGGTGAGGCTGTGCTTACATTTGTGGGACCACCACTTTTTATATGTAAACTAAGACAGGTTGGTGGAGGCAAGCACAGGTAGGATGGGGGAGGGGCAGCAGGCCTCTCCATAAGATTACACATCTTTTCTTGGATCTTTTTATATTGTGCAAGCTGCTTCAAGTTACTGTGAAAAAGGAGGTACAATGTCAAAATGTACTACTACTAATCATGAGTTGCATAATTTATAATGTTGTCATCTCTCAAAAATAGCTTGAGAAACAGTTCCTCTAAAAGTTATACTACCGGGACAGACGGATAGATCTGCTTTGCCCCACTCCCGGATTATAGCAGTTCTGGCTTGTGACCCCAATATTGAAATCAAGCACTATGTATGAGAGTCACACAGTCACTATTTTCTGAACTGCAAGACATGTTGGAGGATGGAGCAAAGAGTAAGAAGCCACAGTGACAGGATACCAGTAAAACTACTCCACAGTTTGGCTGAGTCATGATTTTCTGCAGCTCACTTTACAGAATGGCTGAAAAGGTTTCAGTTTTTAGACCGAAGAAAGAGATTAAAGCTTTCCAGAGCCACTATTTTATTTAAAGTATTTTAAATAGTTCTGGGGGCACGGCCAGAGCTAGTCAGCTCCCTCCGCCCCTTAAGCCTGGGAAACCCCCATCAGAAGTGCAAAGTTACACCAACCAAAAACATGGCATAGCCCATAAGCACCAATTGTACTAAAAAATCAAGTGCCCCCCACTGCCACGGCCACGCCCATAAGGGCTAGTGCAGCTTAGGATGCCGACTATGGGGGCAATCAATTGCCTGCCTCCTCTGCAGCCAAGCCCCCTCCCCAGCACCAAATCATGGCCCTCTCCCAGCCCTACAAAATCCTTGGCCAGGATGCCGCACAACTCATGAGGTAAGGTGTGTGGCACGGGACGCTGTCTCTTAGCAGCGAGACACTTTGGTGGCACTTTCTAGGTGAGCACTTTGCACTAAGGGGACAGGAAAAGTCCACGCTCTGTGGCTCTTATTTCAAAACCTAACAGCTACCCCATCTCTGAAGGCTTGCTTCAAAGGGGCGCCCACACACTAACTGGTAAGAATGGGCCTGGGTTCCAAACCTTTTCCCCGTTCCCCTTTCTTGTCGCCTGCCACTGCTGCGACTATGCCACCTCCCACATCCAGGTCCAGCGGCATTGCAGTCACTGGCCTCCGGGCACCATGGCCCCTCGCACACAAGGGGGATTGGTACATCATCAGTGTTCCCGGAGACGTGCTGCAAGGAGGGGGCTCAAGTTTTCAGCTCTGCATTGGGCTGTAAGCTCATTTCTTTGGCAGACTCCCCTCCCAGACAGGGCACATTGTTGGGGGTGGGTGGAGCCCCTCCGTTCTAAGCAGAGTAGGCTGCCACACAACTCTTGAACTTGCTCTGTTGAAAGAACAGAGCCCTGTGCAGCAGCTGCTGCGGTAGATGGATCATTGACACTCTCTGAACACTTCAGTGCAGGACAGGTGAGCGAGATTTATATGGCACCAGCCTGTGCCTTGGGGAAGGGGGTGCTTGCGGCACAGTACTGCCCCATAGGCCATGGAGTGGAGTATCTGACAGGCTGTGGTGGACAAGGATATGGCGGACAAGGGGCTCCTAGCTGCTTGTTGTCACTGCATGTGTCTGTTTTGCTTTTTTGCAGGTGAGGATTCAACAGGAAGACCTCAGGGAATGGCTAGTGCCCCCCCCCCACACACACACACTGCTCAGTCTGCTGGCCCAGCCTGCCTCCTGAAGTGAAGCGTTGCAGCCAGCCAACCCTTCCAAGGTCTCGCTGCAACTCTACCCCACTTAAGCACATGCTGTTCCAGGGAAGGCTTAGCCCATATCCCTATGACCTAGCTTGTGCCACAACTGGGTCTCCGTCTGTTTGGCTCTGACTGCATGAGAGGAGCTCCACCACATCTGTGACTCCTTCTGAGTGCTGCCCAATGACACGTTCAAGAGGGAGGGCTGTTGGGTGGCTGTGGATGGTTGTGCAGGTGCCACTGGTCCCCCATCATGGTCATCTGCCAAACATAGCAGAGGCCTAGCAGTACCTCCAAAGTTGACCTCACATCTGGTTCTCTCCCCCACTCCCCATGCTGGCTGCTGTGTGAAGGGGGGATGGGCCAGTGGGTGGTCTGGGTGAATGAGCCACTTTGGCGTGGTGGTCAGAGTGTCAGACTGGGATCTGGAAGCTTCAGGTTCAAATCCCCACTCATGCCATGGAAGATAGCTGGGTGGCCTTGGGACAGTCACAAAGACAGCCTAACCTCCCACACAGGTCTGGTGTGAGAATAAAATGGAGGAGAGGGAAATGATGTAAGCTGCTTTGGGTTCCTGCTGGGGAGAAAGGCAGGATATGAATACAGCAAGCTAAAGAAGTAAATAAATGTGTGCCTGCTCTAGGAAGCAGACGGGGGGGGGGGGAGGAAGACACTACAGGAAGACATCTGGAGAGGTATCACTGAAAGGGCAGGAGACTGCGGCGTTCCTGGAGTCAACGGCTGGGGAGAAGGCAATGCAGTGGGCAGACTCGATGTCTTCAGAAGGGGTGGAGAGGGCACTGGTAAGGGAGGCGGGCAGCTGATTCAGGAGTGCACTGACTGCTCATGCGAGATTAACCTTTCTAGTTGCTGCCTGCATCCCTTTTCCCCTTGTCTCTCCCTACCACTGAATGTTCTTCCACTGACAGTTGACTTCTCTACGATTACATTCAGGTACATCTTTATGATACATATATCCACCTGCCTTTTCCCACTTGACTGTCCTTCACCTTTACTCTCTTTTTGTCCCTAACGTGGCTCAACTGTATTTTGCAAGACTGTGTGGGAAAGGCCTGCTTTTTTTTGTAATTTTTGCACAGTACTTAGTTGTTTTAGATATAAGAATAATAATTAAGTATCCCTCAACATCTCCAGGATTTGTTCTTTAAAACAAGATTTCACATCTTCTTATGCCATATGTCAAGAAGTCATTGACTAATGGGAAATGTGCTCTTAAATGTTTCATATTCTTTACCTCACTTTATTTTCTGTTTTGCTTGGGAAAGCCCTTCTCTTCATACCTAAAAAGAAAATTAAAGCTCAATACTACCCCTCACCAAGCAAGCTTTACATCTTTTTCTCTTAAGAACAGCATTTCATTTTTTCTAACTTGCCAGTTGCTATGGTAATTACTTCTTTCATTCCTGTTTCTTTAGATGAGTATTGTGTAGGATTCATTGAACTAGAAATCCTTCGTGTAAAAAAAAAGGGGGTTAACTGTTTAAACAGAATTACACGTTTTCTTCCTTCACAGCCCTTTTTATTTAATCCATACCATGCATCAGCCATGTAGCTATATAACCAAGCCAAAGTGCAAAGAAATATCTGTCACTGTGGCCAACCGATCCTACAAACTGCCATAGTACAAGGAATAACTGCACATAATAAGCATAGTTTGTTCTGTATTGCAGTGGACCCTTTCAGAATATGATTACCAGTGTCTGAAATAGATGTAGTCAAGTTGGGAGATTGTTCTGTTCTAGAAAGAGATACTCTTCTCATATTTCAGTGCCAGGACTCAGTCATGGGATAAGAACACATTCTGGGACTTAGAATAAAATAACACATTTATAAATATCATGTGATACCACCCTTCTTAAACTCTGCCACTTTGGACTGCAAGAAAGAGATCTCATGATTCACTCTGGTAATCTTTCCAGGCATAGAAAACTAGATGGCAGAGGAAAACTGGCTAGAATCTCTCTCTCTCTCTCTCTGGCCTTGTAAATTTCCACAGGCACAGTTCTTGACAAGGAAGAGTGTTCAATCATGTGATCCCACACCTACATGCTGAAGTGGTATGTTCCTTTGGAGAGCTGTACCATGTCACGGTTCTGAACATAAGTTTGGCTTTGAGCTCTGCCTCACACCTTGACAAAGTTCTTAGTCCTGCATGTGAGAAATACAAGTCAGATAATACTTTGCATTGTATGTAGGTGAACTGAGTGGAAAATCTAACCTGAATGTTTGCATATTCTTTTGCCAGTGCCAATAAAAAGCTTCTGTAGCTCACTCAACAGAGTCAACCCCTACAGTAGGGGTCTCCAACATTTTTAAGTTTGTGGGCACCTTTGGAATTCTGTCACAGGGTAGTGGGCACAACCACAAAATGACTGTCACAGGAGATGGATCCAACCACAAAATGTCAAGGAGTGAGGTTACACATAAATCTAGTAGTAACATTTCAGGCAGAAGCTGTGATTAACATTATACCTTTTTAAATTAACGTATTATTTAATCATATTTTTGCATACACACAGCTTACTTTCAGTCATGTGGTAAAAGATCCTTGTGTTATGGTGGCAGCGGCTGCCAATGCTTTTAAAAAAATCTGCACAATGAGATCTCCAGTAACCAATCAGAAGCCCTGCTAGGTGAAAGCCCCGCTGGCCCTGCCCACTTTCTAAAAACGTTTGGTGGCTCCAGGAAAAGTGTTGGTGAGCACCATGGCACCCATGGGCACCATGTTAGGGACCCCTGCCCTAAACATGCCTAACATTTTTAATACCCCCACACCTCCATTACTTGGCAGTACTTCAACAGTTTAGAAGAAAAGAACCATGAACTATTTTCCAATTTAAAAAAAAATCCAGGCCAGGTCACCCAGATACAATTCCTATTGATCATAGGAAACCAGGAAAGTCACTTTGAAAAAAATGACTTTAAAAAATATAGGTATGTTCTGGTACCAGTGGCACTTCCCTCTGATACAAGGAAGCTTCCACTTATGCAAAAGATTCCTTATGGTGGAGGAAAATACTTAAGGTTAGTAAAATGTGTCTGTTGTATCCAACCCACCATGTTGTACGATATCATTAAAAACAAGAAGTGTTTGTACATGAAACGCGGAAAAGGATTCCTGTGAAATCATACCAGCCAAACAGTGTTTTCAAACTGCTATAGATGTCACAATCTAACCTCTAGTCATGCTGAAACTGACCTGATCCAAAATGCAGTTGAGATATTACTCAGATTCCAAAGGACCCCTCCCCACTGAGGCCAGTGAGACTACTAGGCTAGACCAATGTGGATGTAAACAATTAATTGCAATAAAATTGGCTTCCCAAGTAGTTGTACTTGGTCCCATGGTCTTACGGTGAAGAGCCTAAGAAGCTACTTCAACCTACTTCTTTAAGCAGATGTTCATGTATCTTGGTCTTCAGAGGTTTAGAGGTTTAGGAGAACAGTGAGAAGGAAGCGCTGGCTGGATGGAACAGGTGGAACAGGTGCTGGGAGGAAGAGACAGACAGGCCACTGAGTGAAAGAAAAATCATACCGCTCATGTTTCATGATTCAGACACACTCAGTCTTGCAAAGCAGTCACATGGATTTTCTGCCACCACCACAAACTGTGTTTGGCATATTTCCTTCCTAGGACCAAACTACATAGGATGATGGTGGACCAATGTTTTTAAAGTAGCTGCCAAAACCAATACGTCTCAACTATTTTGGCATCACTGTTGACCATTTTAGTTACCACCTGGCCATATAGCATTTGCCAAATCTGCAATATTCGACTACTTCATTCTACTTCATGTGTAAACCTGGCTTGAAAATGCAGTTATAAATACATATTCTTAGAATTAACTTCCAATTAAATTTATAATACTTAATTCTGAGAAATATTCTTAAGACTAAAGTTCTAGTTGACTGGTATGTAACTTGGCAGGCATATGTAGATACATGGTAAATAACATAGCAGCACTGCAGACATTCAGACAGAATAATATGCAAATACTCCAGAACTACTTCTCTGATAAGATAAAGTGAGGCAACAGGTTGTGCAATAGTTCAGAAAGGAATCATTCAGTGACAATGCTAAACCAGACTGAGGAACAAGTCTGTGTTTATGAACACTCTTCTCCCCTCCTCCTCCCTCTGCACACCCACTTCTATTGTAGTTTAAACCATAGTTTGGTTAGATCTGCTGTGCATACAACCTCCAAATTAGGATTATAAACCATATTCAAACTGGTTTACAATCCTGATTTGGAGGGGAGACTACAAACAGATGCAACATTAAACTATCGGTTTGCGCCAAAGCAAATAATTAATGGGCTCTGCATGAGGAGATAGAGGAAGGAGCCACTCAAGCACAAGGCTCATTTACGTAGACCATACCATGGTTTGCGTTACATCTGAAAACCATCCCACATTATCTCTCTCCTGAAGAGTTTATGATGCATTATAAGAATTATAGATCAAGAATAAAGATTAAGAAAATAGAACAAAAGATTAAGAATTATAACAATATGTGAAAGGATAGTAATTATTCATGAACACTGGTTGATATAATTTGATGGTTTCAAGTAATTCATAACTCATTTTAGTTTATTCTTGCTTTTTTGGACGTTCTGATCTTCGGGGTGAGTGCTGCTTGAGTAACTATGCGGTTAAATCTAAGTATATGTATTTCCTCTTTAACTGGAGAGTAATGAGGTGAAACCATATGCAAAACCTAAAACCACTTGTGGTATGTAGCACAGAAAAAGAATATAAAGAAGAATTCTGTATTCCTTTAGAAACAAGGAACAGTTAAAATTCAACAAATGTTCATTCTATTACTAATTATTCCAGGGTGGCTTAGAACATTTTCTAAGATGTTACAATTTAAATCCAAATTAATTGTATATATGTTTCCTGTTTTTCTCCAGAAATGCTCCCCCTTGTTGGTCCTCTCCACCACTGGTATTGAGAAGTAAACTGATTCTGAACTTTTAGCCACCTTAGCTGGACCACTGTGTGTGTGTGGCAAAGTGCTGTCAAGTCGCAGCCAACTTACAGCTACTCAGTAGGGTTTGAAGGCAAGAGACATTCAAAGGTGATTTTTGAACAGACATTCCCACACCCACATTGCATGCAACCAGAGGCCCTGACTGAATTGGCTTAATTTCTGGGATGTCTACTGGTTCCATCCTCCAGCTGGCAACCAAGAAGGAAAAGTGTAAAATGTGTGCAAATCAAGACCTGGGGAAGGGCTGTGGCTCAGTGGTAGAGCATCTGCTTGCCATGCAGAAGGTCCCAAATTCAATCCCCAGCATCTCCAGTTAAAGGGATTAGGCAAGTAGGTGATGTGAAAGACCTCTGCCTGAGACCCTGGAGAGCTGCTGCCAGTCTGAGTAGACAATACTGACTTTGATGGACCAATGGTCTGATTCAGTATGTTATATATGCATGGGTGATGCACAAGACCGGTGATGGAGTTCCAACAACCACCCTTTATTTACTCGCTGAACTGTATAGAACTGCATCGAACTAAACTGAAGGGTTCTTGTGGGTTATCCGGGCTGTGTGACCGTGGTCTTGGTATTTTCTTTCCTGACGTTTTGCCAGCAGCTGTGGCAGGCATCTTCAGAGGAGTAACTCTGAAGGACAGTGTCTGAAGGGCTCGACACCCTGGTTTATATGTCCCCCCAAGTCCGCAATTGGCCAGTAGTAGTCTATTGTCCAATGGGAGCTCAGGAGCAAACCAGGTCTGTGATTGGGCAGCTTAAGACCATTGTCCAATAGGAACACACCGGCAAGGAGCCTGGAGCAGACCTCAAGCTCAACATGAGCCTTACATACAGAACACAGTATAAGGCAGCTTCATGAGCTCATGTGTTCAGCTGCTAGCAACCATTTCAGGAGGCTGGGGGAGATTGCACAATGTCCACCTACTTTCCCATCTAGCCCAGGAGATACGGCAACTGAAGTGGCAAATGCCAGCCTTATCCTGACTTGCAGTTAAAAGCATAACAACAACGTGAAACAACTTAACAATTTGCGGCCTCCGCGGTGCTCTCGAATCTGCCTGAGGGGCTACGAGGCTGAAGTCGCTTCCCAGTCCCGTTTGCAGTTTCTGGTTCCTTATCCTCCAACCTAACCACAAACATTGAAACTCTGCACGCCAAAGTACTGGTCCTCATTCCTGGAATAAGGCGGGGGGGGGGAATTGCGCGTTACCACAGAGAGTGGCGCGCGGTCCAAAGACACAGGCTCACGAAAGCTCATACCCTATCAGAAAATATTTTTGTTAGTCTTTAGGGTGCTACTGGACTCTTGCCCTTTTCTACTACTGCAGACAGACTAACACTGTGAATTACCCAGTTCTAGGCCCTCTCTACCAGTCAACACTCCGATTTGGCGGGAATCCGCCACTATCCCCACCCCCTCTCCCATCGCCTCGAGGAAGAAGCAACAGTTAAAGCCGTTGACCGAGGCGACATGGGAGCGCGCGCCTGTACCTCCTCCTCCTTTCGTGCTTTCACCACACGAAGAGATCCAGCTCCAGGCAACAACCGGGAGGGGCGGGGACTTCAACGGAGAGACTTTCTCCGGCAAAGACAGACATTCGTCTCTTCCAACCCTGTGCTCCGAAGCGGCATGGGCCTCCCCGTTAGCCAATCACAGCGTCCGGGTTTACAAGCCCGTCGAATCGCAGGCCAGGGCCTCTGGGGCCTCTCCCTCGCGTTGCTTCGGTGTGCGTCGCTTGTGCTGTTGTGTGAGGCGACTTGCCTCAGAGCATCACCGGCGGGCCCGCTTCGTCGGGCGCTTGACGTGCGCGGCGGTGTGTTGTGTGGCGTCGAGCGGGGAACTTTATACCCCCCCTCTTCCTTTTCGAGAGTCGACGCTATGTCCTCGCCGTCGTCTGGGGAGCAGTACGAGGAAGAAGAGGATGGGGCTTACGAGAGCCAGGCCAAGCGGCTGAAGCCCAGCGCCGCCGCTGAGGAGGGCGAAATCGAGTATGGGGCCGACGAGGGCGAGAGCCACAGGGAGAAGGCCGCCCCTCGCAGTGGAGGGTTCTCAGGCGGGGTAAGGGGCGAGGCAGGCGACGGCTGCTGGCGGGTCCTGGGCACGCTTACTCGAGAGTAAGGCGCGCTCTTCAAGCCGCCTTACTCGCGTAGGGCTGGAGCTCTTGGCACTTCGGGTCCCCTCTTGGATTCCCTCTCCCACCGACGGTAGGAGAGCAGAGACTTTGGTGGCTTTTGTTCCAGTCCTTTACGATTTCTTCCTAAAGAAGCCGTTAATTCCACTGATCACCTCGAATAAGGTTTTGTGTTGCTGTTTTTAAGTGTGAAAGGCGGCTGTTTCTTTCCAGCTTCTTTTATCTGGTGCGGTTTTTTTGGGGGGGGGGTGCATTTCTAACTCCATTTTGTACTTCCCCCCTGTGTCACATAAATCTCAGTTGCAATATATTTCTCAGTGAATTTAAGACTTCACCCTCCCTCCTCCTCTAAAGGGAGTCGGAATTGAGCTCGCTTCGGCAGCACCTGTACTAAAATCGGAACGATACAGGGGAGGTATAAGGGGTTCGAAATGTGAGTGGAAGTATTGCAGCCCCCACCCATCGATACCATTTAGGCTCTTCGAGAAGAGAGGGCTTTGTGCATAGGGTGCGGGGCAGGCTGCTGACGGTGTTTATCCTTCCCCTGAGAATTGCTGATTGCACGTATCTTTTTCCCCACTTGGAAAAGTTATATATATATATATATTTTAAAGGAGAGGAAAGACTGGTGTTGGTTTGGGGGAGGGGAGAAGCTGTTCTGCTGTCTGTCATCCTTCCAAAGGAGGCCTGCAGCATTTGTGGGGATGGGAGCATTTGTCATCTCTTTGTGTGCGTCATAGCCATCAATTTACCAAACTATGTAGTAATTCGAGAGCAGGGTAGTACACGACTTCCCCCACCCCAGTAACGGGTCAGTATTTTCTTGGAACCTTTTCTTGAAGAAAATTGTAGGTGCCAGCTGTGATTCATTCGGACATGTGAATCAACTAGGCAGTGCTCTGGATCACTCTTACTCCATGATTGTGTGAACTGATGGGAGACTTAATAAATAATTCTTTGTGCAGGCATAGTCTAGGTGTATCATGAGTAGCTAGGTTCATTATTTGGGATCCTCCAGTGCTAAATCTGAGTTTTGCAAGAAACAATCTTACATATATAGGCTCCGAGTAAGATGGTCTGTGGGTATGGTGTGGATTGTCATCTGATATTTCTTTGAACAAGTAACTAGGAGCTGTTGTCAGTGCCCTGAACCAGGTTCTAGAAGCCATGGTCAAATGGATGTTACTCAGTGGCTGAGCATGGTTCTATTATGTTAATGTACATATGTTAAAAAAATATTTTCAGTGGAGGTACCTTCACTCAAGAATTGGCTTAGAATCTGTGCAAGCAGTTTCACTATTTAGGTTTCATAAAGGTTGTGTAAGACTTTCATAAGGTGCCTGTTGTGGGGGGAGGGAAGGTGCTTGTAAGCCACTTTGAGACTCCTTTCAGTATAGAAAAGCAGGGTATAAAAACCAACTCTTCTTCTTTTAAGCAAGCTTTTAATCTATGAAGAGAATGATGTAATGCTTTGGCAGATGCTTCTAAGCTTTTGTGTGTAGGGGGGTTTCTAAATAGTGATGTTTTACTTAGATGCTTGGTTCTAAATTGTATCTTTTATCTTGATGTAAGCCATCATGAGTGCAAGGAAAGGTCAGATAAAATCCATAAATCTATAGAACTGGTTGTTTGTTAACTTCAAACTAAAATTAAACTGCTCACTGAAGTGTTGCTGCTATTAAACTGTAATTGCCGTACATACCTAGTTTAATTCTTCATCTCTTCCAGAATCCTATACTTATTATAAGTCTTTGCACCCCTTCTATTATGTATATTTATGATGGCTACTGCATAGAAAAATAATGACCTCATCATTCTTTCATTTTACAAAAACTACATTTAGCCTTACATATTTCATTTCAGGTTATGAGTTGAAACAATTGAGCTTTGTTCAGATATTTAGATTAGTGATTCTATTTTATGGAAGTCAGTCTAGGATTTCAAAGATTAAGACACGCTATAGTGTAGATCCCTAGCTAAACAACCATTATGATGCAGTATTTTGTTGGAAGGTTTGCCTCACATACGCTGTGTAATGTTGATTGCTTGAATTTCAGAGACTGGCTGTAGGGGAATTTGGAAACAGTGAAAGCTTTGAGATAGAAAGGCAAGATACCAACTTTTTTTGTTTCCCCCCCAGTAATTTATTTAAGTTAAATCAGCAGGTTTTATGTTCCAATTATTTGTTTGTAGATGCTGCCCTGCTCAAAGCAGTACCGATTGTAAAGTTCTTTGCTGTTGGCACAGTACCTGTGCACTTATCAGTCATCCTATGTACCCTTTATACTAGATCTGTGAATTGAAAGTTATGGGTGGATGGTGTTCCATTATCTGTTATACGTACGGGGAAATAACACTATGGTTGTCTTTTGCACAGTTTAGTAGGGATTGTATTTGCAGTCAAAATGCATTCATAGTCAGAGTTACAGACATGTAGTTGATAAATAATTGGTCATTACTGCTCTATCAAACAGTTGGTTACTATTTTTGTGTGCACATAGGTTTAAATGTCTACCTCAACAAAGACACTAGCTAAAGGAAATTCGTACTTAGTTCTGAAAGAATACAACCATCCCCTTCCCCCACACGTATTTTAATACCCTAGTGAATGTTGTACAATCCCTATATTCCTGTTCCATTTTACGACCTTTTAAAAACATTTCAGTATTTTTATTCTTGAAAAGTCCTCAGAGTCTGATACAGTGAAGAGTGCTCATGCAGGCCTTCAAAATAGCAGTGAACACAAACAAGGGTGCCAGAAATAATAGACCATCATTTTATTAACATTTTGTTAACTGCAGCTTGCTGAGGTTTTGGGGAGCTATGGATTTTCCCGCTAAACATTTTTTAATGGTTTAAAACAAACGCCTGCAGTCTGTCAACCCTGGCATTAAATCTTTCATGCCCCCCTTGCACATTTTGGAGGAGAAATATTATGTCATTGTCACTGGCTTCTGATTATGACAACTTTAGTACCAAGAGTAAATTAAAGGCTACTTTGTCATCTGGAAAGGCACACTCAGTAATAGACTTGTAAGATAACTATGTATGCAATACTCATAGCCCAACGTAGCAAATATATTTAGACTTGAACATTTAAGGTGCTGGTTAGATTTTGGTGGGAAAAAGATGTGCTAAGGTCTGTAAAGCTAAAAGTCTTATGCTTGCTCTTGCTAGGATGCAGGTGGAAGTCATCATAAAGTTTCAGTTTCTCCTGTTGTCCATGTCCGAGGACTCTGTGAATCAGTTGTGGAAGCAGACCTTGTGGAGGCTCTTGAAAAATTTGGAACCATATGGTATGTTTAGTCTATCTTGGGGCATTTAGAGCTAATCTTTAAAGATAATTCTGTGCTTTTGATGGCTGTGCTGATATTGCTAAACTTTAAATACTACTGATCTCAAAAACACATTTGCTGAATTATTTAAATTGTAACATGAGAAACAGTCTTTGTTCTGTCATTATCATTTTAATATCTCATTGATATTTAAATTGTTGAAATAATTTGTTATAATTACTGACCCAGGATTGACTTGCAGAATTAAAGTAGCTTTTTGTGAGTGTGCAGTAAAAATCTAAAGTCAAAAAGTTAAACTTTAAACTGTGTATTTGTGGAACCTCGGTCCTGGAAGATCCTCCACATTATATTTTGTCTCGCTCTTTGTGTATAGAGGCCAGAAATAAATTTCTTGTTGAGATTTTAAAGGGTATAAATTCTTCTCCTGTGGTGGAGAAACTAATTTTTCTTCTTTCCAATTTGGATCAGTATGTTTCTTATAGAGTGGCACAATTCACCTTGGCAGCCAAGAAAATACATGCTTAGAGCTCTGTCTAAAGGCTGGTCTATTTTAATTGTATATAGTGAAGGAGACTTTTTAACGTCTTGTTTTTGCTGTAGACTTTTTAACGTCTTGTTTTTATGTCCCTTTTGCGTGTTCTACTAGCCTTTGACCTTATACAATAAACACTATGCTAAAAAGTTAAGTTTTGGTTTTTAGTATTCAATTTGAAGTAAATTATGTTAACCTAGTTTTTTTTCCTATAGTTATGTGATGATGATGCCATTTAAGCGCCAGGCTTTAGTGGAATTTGAGAATATTGAAAGTGCCAAGAAGTGTGTGACATTTGCAGCAGATGAGCCAGTATTTATAGCTGGGCAACAAGCATTTTTCAATTATTCTACAAGCAAAAGAATCACTCGTCCAGGGAACACAGATGATCCCTCTGGTGGAAACAAAGTTCTGCTGTTATCAGTTCAGAATCCTCTCTATCCAATTACTGTGGTATGGCTTATTTTTAAACGTAACTTTCTGTTGTAAATATCCTCTCGCATTTTCGTATTCTCCCTTCAGTACAGAGTTAGTAGGCTAGATGCAGCTGACTGAAAGCAATCTTGGCTGCTGTGCCAGGCTCCTTTTCAAATGGCAAGGCTGGGTCCATGAACATTCACGGGCTCTTAAACCACTCCATTCCATCCAAAACAAGTGGGTCTAATGCCTCCAAAGCATCAACCTTCATGAGCAGAATCACCTCCATCTTGTCTGGATTCTGCTTCAGCTTGTTCTGTCTTAGCCACTTGGCTAATTGAACTGTTAACTGCTACCCTTTTCTCATTGTTATATACCATTTTGGAGCAGGTGTTTGTGGTGAGAAATCGTATCGGTAACTTGGAGATTAGTGCATTTCTTTGCCTATGCAAAAAGCTCTCATTCAAATAATCTAGTTACCTGTTAAGAAATATTTCTGTGTTAGCACATTTCACTTCATGACTACTTGCTGAATCTTTCTGAAGACTATAAAGCAAAGCTCTAAACACTTGAGTATTTTTCTTCTTCTTCTTCCATAGGATGTCTTGTATACAGTGTGCAATCCTGTTGGGAAGGTACAGCGTATTGTCATATTCAAGAGGAATGGAATACAAGCCATGGTTGAATATCCTTTCTAAAACTTTTGTTTTTCTGTGGTGTTAAAATATTGATAATTTATGTTATAGAGCTAATGATCCCCAATCTGGCACCTGTGGCATTGTGAGGTGCCCACCTGAAATTCACTTAAGTGAAAAATCCTTAATGCAAACTATGTTTGAATCAGTTTTATGTGCACAGAAGGCAAAAGCAGCACTCAACGGAGCAGACATATATGCGGGATGTTGCACACTAAAAATCGAATATGCTCGGGTAACGTTCATACCATTTTAAGTTTTTACACTTTTCCAGGTGGGAGAGTAGAAACAACGATCAAAACTCTGTCTGTTTATTTTAACAGCCAACTCGACTTAATGTCATTCGAAATGACAATGATAGCTGGGACTACACTAAACCATACCTGGGCAGACGAGGTAAGCATGTTGGTAATGGTTCTGCGTGGATGTGTGTAACTTTATATAATACATGCAATTAGCTTGTCTAATGCATTAGTCATTTCAAGCCAAGTATTACTGGAGATGCTCTGCTGTAAAACCTTATTTTGTAATCCTGGAAAAGAATAACTCTCAACATTAGTGCCCCCTGCTGGTCAAATTGAGCTATTTAGTTCAAGAAGGAGCCCACACATACAAGCATGTTTGCAGTACAAGGAATTGCATTTCTCCAAGCAGCTCTCACTCTTTGGAGGAGAGGACACTGATGCAGATCATTCCTTACAAACTACAAACTTGCACACTGCTTCTCCATGGAAAGGATTGTTTCCCCATATGTTGGACAAGACATTAAGAAGGATTAGAGGACTCCAGCAGGCTGACTCTACACTTCATCATGCACCACATCGGCATCATCAAAAGGCCCTCTGAAAAAAATCTCAGACTTGCAACTCACCTTGACTGCATACTGCATGCACCATCACCACAAGCATATCAAGGAGGACACTCACACTTCTTCTGGTTTGCATGGTATGAATACCATGGTAGACTGTACCCATTCTAATTCAGCATGCATGTATTTCCAAACTTATGTCCCTTAAAATTACAGTTGTAGAATGAAATTCCATTAAATGGAAGAGCCAAACGCTTGTTTCTCTCCTGTACATTGTTGTAACTTTCTTTTCTGTATGTAAGAGAAAACTGGCTAGGTTTTCCAGTGTAACTGTTGTTTCATAGTTAACTGAAAGAATGCACTTATTTAAAAAATTATTGGAATTTAGTAGCACCCTGTCAAATTCACCCCCTCAAGTATTAACATCTGACATAAGGTATAATGTGTTTTCATATTTCTTTACTGAAAGCCCTAGGTGGAACATTACTTTTAGTAGTAAAACCATTGCATGAAAATGTAACACATAATTGCTATGTAGTTTGATTTCTGTACATAGTCTCTGTAACAATATTACTTGTGCATAATTTGCTGTAATGTACCTTTTGAAAATCTAGGCATTTTTAACATGGAGTTGGGAACTTACCTTATCAAGGTAGAGTATCTTTTAAGTCTTAAATGTGAAAGTGAAGGCTTCAACTTGCCTTTTAACTCTTGCCAAAAGGTTGGATTTTATCAGTAGTGTGCTGGCTTCTGAAATGTTTTAATAAAACTTAGCCCTTGAACAGGCAGAATTGAGTTTTGTAAAAAGTTAACAAGGGGCTACAATATTGGGTAGCAGATTGTCCAACCTCAGCACTTGTGTTAAAGCTCAAATTTTGTTTCCAAACTGATGATGTACTTGAAATTGAAAAAGTAGAGCGAGTTACTTTAAATGGTTCACCTGTTCATAATGTTAAGGAATTGGCTAACGGTTTATTTATGGACTATGTGTTGTCCCAATAAATAAAAACCATGGGAAATGAGAAATGATTGCCCATGCCTAGTGGACTCTTTCACCAAACAAACCACGTGCCACATGGCAACCTGCTGTTGAAACTGCCCTAATTTCTAAAAGGGTTTGCCATGCAGCATTGGCAGCTTTGATACGAGAAGTCCACAGCTTTACTGGATATGTGGAACTAGCTTTGTGTTCTTTGGATCCAGAACTAAGATTTATTTTTTATTTGACTTGATGGACACGAGTTCCAGAAGGAAAGGGAGTGGAATGGTAAAATCTGTAATTACAATTTTTCTTTCTTTATACATTTTTTCTTGAAACCAAGAAACTATGAAAAGGAGCATACACATTTTTCTCGGAGCAGTGCTGTTCTTCTTAACTTGGGAATCTGCTGTCCATAGCAATTCCAAGGAAGCTCACAGGGCATGGTTTAAGTATTTCCTTTTAATGTCGTGAGTAGCATACTAAGTGACAAGGGGTGGGTGTTCCTTTTACTGAAAGGGAACACTAGAGATGTAAGAGGAGCCAGAGGGCTGAAAATGCTTGCCTTTAAAGCAAGCTTCCTGGCATTCTAACAGAAGTGGCCTACACAAAAGTGCTCCTATAATAGGCTAATTAACATGCATTCTTCAAACCATTCCTTTTCTCTCAAGTAGCATGTAAGGTTCTATCTTTACCAAGAAAGCTTTGACAAAGAAGCATCTATTTGAGTTTCTTTACTTGAGGTCATTGCTTAATTGGCAACAGCAGTCCTTAATCTGGCTGTATGGATTCATTTTTGGTTACATTTACATCCTGACCTTTTCCCAAAGTGCTCAAAGTGTCTGTTTGGCCTCGCAGCAACTTTCGGGTAGGTTAGGATGAGAGATTGTTTTTCCTAAGTCAGTTTCAGAGCTGCTGCAATTTGAATTTCCTTGCTTCCAAAGAGTCTAGCCAATGCATACAACTGAAAAATGTAAGTGTAAGAGAAATGTGCTAGCTAACAACTCTTAATTAAGAAATATTTCAGAACATAAAATTTCTTCAGTCCTTTACATTAATAGAGTATTATTCAGGAAATCCTTCACATATAAAGGTTTCCTGTAATGGAGAAATAGGGTTCTTAAAGTAAACCTTTGCAAAGGCAATTTTGATTCCAGTAAAAAGCCCTATCAAAAGTAAATTTTATCAAAATGAGTGCTCTACTTCCTTGGAATATATTTATGATTGCAGTACTAAAATCTTTTCATCTTCCCCAAACTCGAATAAAATTATGAGCACTTGCCCTTAATTTCATACCAGTGATTTTATTACAAAAAGTTTGACCAACATGCCCAAGTCTGAAAAATAGCTTTTGTTTTAAACCAAAATTAAAATTTTGAATGACATTGATTTTTACTGAGATATGAAAGCATATCCTTAACTTTCCCTTTGAAATAAATGTTTTAGGGTGTGCTCAACTGTGAACGGATGTTTTTCTCATTTCTCATTGTGTGACAATAAACTAAAGTATCAGCATTTTTATTTGCTTAATGAAAACAAGCAGCATGGCTGCTGCTTTTAAGAAAACTTGTAGTAAACATTTGGCTGTCTTAAAAATGGCTTCAGGTTGGTGTACTGCTTTCATCCAGTAGCATTGACCCCAGGTTAACTTTACATTCTTGTATAAAATGAAGTTTGCTGAAAGCTTTCCATTGTTAAAAGTGCTTTTAAGGGTGACGTTATATGGCATCTCTAACATAGACTGTAATAAATATTACTAGTATAGTAATGTGAAATCCTTTCAGCACTACCCCAAACCAATAGCTGTTGACTTGATGATGTATGTACACACACATGGTACTCTCTGTTTACTGATTATGAAACCATGTAATACAGGTTGTTGTTGGATTTTGCTGAAACTTCTTGAACGAAGCCCACTTTGAAAATGTGTTGCTGTTGGAGCTAATGGTTTGATTCAGGTACTGTCCTTCAAAAGTACTGCATTCACAACTTGCTTTAAAGAGATTTATAGGTAATTTTGGCTCTGCTGTGTTGTGTATAGTATTATGTGATATTAAGGAACTGTCAGTTGTCTTAGGTTTAAAGCGTCAAAATGTTTTGTATGCAATATTTTAATGGTGGTCTCTTACAACTGTATTGTGTTAGAGAAAATCAATGGAAGTGAATATCGTAAAGAAATCAAAAGTAATACTTAAAGTAACTTAGAAGGATCTGGCTTGCCACTATTAGAAACTGTATGCTGGACTAAATGGACCCTTGGTCTGATCCAGTAGGGCTGCTCTTAATCAAAAGTATTAATGAAATTCCAGTATCTTTAATTGATTATTCTGTTTTTGTTAATATGACTTTTTCTTCTTAGACAGAGGCAAAGGCCGTCAGAGGCAAGCTATTTTAGGAGAGCACCCCTCCTCATTTAGGCATGATGGCTATGGTAAGTTAGTGAGATGTTTATATGGCTTCCTGGGTATTGATCTGAAGAACTGTTTATAAACTGCTGAATTACATTAAAATGTCTGCCACTCTGAGCTCATTAAAAGAGGGTAGGATAAAAATTTAGATACCGTATATACCCGTGTATATACCCGGGGGGGGGGGAAATTAGGCACCCGCTTATAAGCTGAGGGTCGGCTTATAACCCCTCCCCCCCCCGCAGGCTTACCTTTTCCAGGTGCGCAGGGGGCGGTGGCCCACCCCCCGTGGCCCAGGAGGCCCCACAGGCCGCTCCTAGGCCGCTCCAGGCCCGGCGAAGGCGGCGGCGCCCCCCCCCCCACCGGCCCAGGAGGCACCCCCAGGGTGCTCCTGGCCGGGGGAAGCCGGGCGTGCCCGGCGGCAGCAGAGGTGCGGCCTTCCCGTGGCCCAGGAGGCCCCTCCAGGGCGCTCCTGGCCAAGGGGAGCTGGGCACGCCCGGCGGCGGGCGGAGGCGCAGCCTTCCCGCAGCCGCAGGAGGCCCCTCCAGGGCGCTGCTGGCCAAGGGGAGCCGGGTGTGCCCGGCGGCGGCGGAGGCGCAGCCTTCCTGCGGCCGCAGGAGGCCCCTCTAGGGCGCTCCTGGCGAGGGGGAGCCGGGCGCGCCCGGCGGCGATAGCGGCGGTGATGGTAAGTTTCCCCCTCTCTCCTCCCTCCTCTACCGTATTAACCCGCGTATAAGCCGAGGCTGGCTTTTTCAGCCCTTTTTTTGGGCTGAAAAACAGCTTATACGCGAGTATATACGGTAGTTTAAATCAAACTGGGAGAAGTTACTAAAGTTACTACTGGTCCCACTGGTTGGCCAGGTAGTCTTGTATCAGCTCTCTAGAAAGTATGTGAGACTAAGTAGCATCAGTACAAAATGACAAACTCTGGTTTTCTGTGCTGGGAACAAACCATGGAAATCCTTGAGCTGTTGTGCAAATATTCCTCTCCTGACGTACCTTGGGAACCAATGACTTCTACATGCCAAACAAATCATAGTTTTGTGGTTTAAATCTGATTTGGCCAACACAACAAATCATGGTTTGTTCTCTTATCTACAAAACAGAATTCTAAAAACGGATTAAACGTGATTTATGAGCAAGAGAACAAATTATAGCTTGTCTTTTCATCCTGTTTAGCTAAATTGGCTAATAATTTATTGTGACCCAAGAAGTTGTCAGTAACTTAGTTTGTATAGTAATCAAAGGGCATACAACTCTTAACCCTGTAACAAAGAAACATGGTTT
This sequence comes from Euleptes europaea, assembly GCF_029931775.1. Classification (NCBI taxonomy): domain Eukaryota; kingdom Metazoa; phylum Chordata; class Lepidosauria; order Squamata; family Sphaerodactylidae; genus Euleptes; species Euleptes europaea. Next base: position 63,301,548 of record NC_079318.1, read on the forward strand.
GTCATTACATTAGGATGCCACCCTGTTGTCTAGAAAATGCTCTTTCGAGGTCTTAGGTGTTGCTGTAATGTGGCCTTCTTAAAAACCAGCCCTATTAACTATTATGGAATTTCTCACCAGTAGAGTTGTAGAAGAACCTCTCTGTTTTGCACAGCCTTTACATTTGTGAAATCTAGTTTTTTATACATACTTGCTATTTTTTGATAACCTAGTTTGGTGATAGCGTTTAAAACGTCATCATTAGTAGAGGTAATTCTATTCTTCATTGTGATAAAGGTTACTCTTCCCACATGTAAATTAGAGTTGTCATCTCTTTTGATCAGACTAGTAGGCCTCTGCCAGTTCCGACCCTGTTTGCTCTGCACTGACAGATTTTGGAATTCCTGCTCTGTTCTAATTTTTGCTTCAGAAATAATTTGAGAAAGCACCATGGCATCATCTTTCCCGTCACCTTCCCTTTTTTAAAGGTGCTTTTCCACAAGGGATTTTTTTTTTTTTTTTGTCAGTTCTGGCCTCACACTGCTTCAGTTTATCCCCCGATTTCTGCATGCATTTTTGTGCCTTTAATTTTCACCTTGGGTTTCCCCCCCCTCTGTTTTTAGGTTTTTTTTAGACCACTTTTACCCTGATATTTTTCTGGAAGCTGATTTTGAGTCAGCTCTTCCCTTGCATGTGATATTTCTGTTGGTTTTCTTTGTCCTGCCCACTCCCACCCACCTCCAGCCCATTGTTCAATGATTTGATTGTCATGGTCAAACCACTTCCTCTTCCCTCCCTAAGAGGACTGATTTCTTTTTCTTTAAAGGCACTAAAATATTGATATATGGATGGAGTGTTGTAACAATAAGCTTAGGAAGTTCTCTGAATTCCCAGCTTTCATTTAAAAAAAGTCTCTAGCCTCTTCCCTTGTGGCGATATAAGGAGAAAGGTATATTTCTGCAAAGGAAGAAATTAGAGACTTACTTTAAAAAAAAAAGAAAGCTGGCAATTCAGAGAACCTTTTAAGCCTATTGTTACAGTGCTTCAGCGATATATTGATATTTTAGTGCCATTTTTTTCAAAAAGGTTTGCTGTGACACCACTGATAACACCACCAATGACTACTGCACTCTCCCTTCAAAATCCTCATGATTGAAGGTCTGTGTGGAAGAAAATAAACTGACTCCACAACTGTGAAAATGCACAGGGAGGGCAGATGTGCAGAATAGCCATGCCCAAACTGATCCCAGTGCTTATGGACAGACTCCCAAGAAAAGCAGGAATACGTCGAGCCTGAATAAAAGCCAAAGGGGAGGAAAGCAGCAAGGTTTCTTTTTATGATGGCACATTGCTGCATTAAATGATCAGCTGCTTCCTCAATTACTTTGCAACAAAGTAGTTGAAAAGAAAAATTGTAGCAGGTTTTAAAAACATTTTTATCTTAAATGTACCCATTAGATCAATGAAGCTGATCCAACTGCATTAACTGGTGAGTTCTGTCTTTAGGCTCACATGGTCCTCTGTTACCCTTACCAAGCCGGTACAGAATGGCATCTCGTGACACTCCGGAGCTTGTTGCTTATCCGCTTCCCCAGGCCTCCTCATCTTACATGCATGGAGGGAACCCCTCGGGTTCTGTTGTCATGGTTAGTGGATTGCACCAGCAAAAAATGAACTGCTCAAGAGTCTTCAACTTGTTCTGCTTGTATGGAAACATTGAAAAGGTAAAAATAAGTGTTAATGTAATACTGTTAAAATGAACAAATATTTTCTGCTAAAGAGAAATAGATGTCCTCTTTCAAAAAGCTGCAAATTTCTAGTACTACAGTGCTATAGTCCTGGCAACATCAGCAGCTGTTAACATCAGTGTAACTTCAGTTTAGTGTAGTTGATCATGCGTACTTCCAGAAGCAAAACTGAAAACACAATATTGTTTCAGACAGAGAGCATAGGAACACAAAACACCCACCAATCATGGTGACCCCTCATTCCCCCCATTACCCAAACATGGAAAAAGCCAGTTCACATGACGCAGCCATGGTATGCCTCCATGATATCACCTAGCCAATCTCACAAACAACTAAGAAGACATTAGCCACACTATAGCACTCCTACCCAGTGCGAATCCCTGCTGTGCAGATAGTAGAAGCCTGTAACTATAGGTTTTCCTGCAGCTGAGGACTTGAATCAACTTATACAACAAACAGCCTGCAACCAAGCAGGGACAAGGAAAGACATTCATAGCCAACTCCACAGCTCCCATAGGAGGGCCACAATAAGCCCATAGCTGCATTCAGGAAAGGAGTCACCCTGCTACAGGGGCAATGATGCTGTTGTGAAGGGGAAGAACCTTTTTGCAACAGATGAAAATGGAAATATGAGGATAGGGAAAGAGAAAACTGCACATGTACAGCAAACATCCCTCTGGGCCTCCTCCTATCTCTGCATGATAAAATATTGTGATAGGAAATGGGGGTTCAAGTCAGGGAATTGTGAAGGAATTAAGGCAAAGCTGTCTTTTGGGATTTACTGGCATGCAACCATCAAGTCAAGGCAGAAACAGGACTAGAATTTGTACCTCTAACTCCACAGAGCAGTGCTTTAACCACACACAGTGAAAGAATAACATGTGTTAGAACCTTTGTAATTCCCAGTTGCTCTTTCAGTAAAACTCTCCATCTCCACTGTGACTGACAGTCTAATCACCTACCCAGATGCAGTTGCTTGCCTGAGAGAGAGTTGGGAAGAGCCCTGAAGGCAAACCTGAGATATATAACACCAAAACCAATTGGAGGAAATGAACCAATAATGTCAGTTAGCTCTTTTGCTGCCTGCTGCCTTCATCCCTTGCAATCATACTTCTTCCCCGTTCATGTGAATGATGGTTTGGGGCTGCTGCTTAGTATTCTAGTAACCCTATATGTCCATTTCTCCCCTCCACTGCATTACAAAGCCCAGTGTCCCCATTTATTTCACCAACAGTAACCAAGGTCAGTTAAGTATATGCACCCTTGGTGGTGGTAGAAATTGCCATCAAGAAACAGCTGACTTATGGTGATCTTGTAGAGTTTTCAAGGCAAGAGACATTCAGAGGTGGTTTGCCATTGCCTGGTGCCATGAGGGCTGAGAAAGTTCTGAGAGAACTGTGACTGTCCCAAGGCCACCCAGCAGGCTTCATGTGGAGGAGTGGAGAATTGAACCCGGTTCTTCACGTTAGAGTCTGCAGCTCTTAACCGCTACACCACACTGGCTGTCAGAGAACCAGGTTAGAGTTTCACAAATGGATGTTGGTATGTTGAATCTTGAGATGTTCTGAGAAAACAAGTGTTAGCAACATTCCCTTCCAATACTTAACAAGTTTTACTTTTAGTACATAGTGCCCTTTCTTGGATGCTGTGGGTCTGTACACTATGAGGCCAGAGTGATATAGCTCCATACCATGTACCCTGTCATCTCACAAAAGGGTTGTTTGCCTAGCATTTAAATACTGCAGGAGTATGATGGCTGCAAAATGTATTCAAATCCCATGCTTTTTTGTGTGGCTGTGCCATTGTGTGTGGGAAGAGTCACTTGTGGTGCTCTACTGAATGCAGCTGGCATAATAGCATTTAACTTCAAGTTTTCATTCTTTAACCTACATTGACTCTTCTCCCCTCCACCCCATGATGCAGGTAAAGTTCATGAAGACTATTCCAGGCACAGCTCTGGTGGAAATGGGTGATGAGTATGCTGTTGAAAGAGCAGTCACACATCTCAATAATGTCAAGTTATTTGGGAAGAGGCTTAATGTTTGGTATGTGTGAGTCCAGTTTTTCACTGTAAAGACTAATACTGCAACAACTATTATATGGAAATTATTTAGCACTGTTCATTATGTGTTAAATAGTACAGTTTAGATGCTGAAAAGTCTTAACAAAGCATTTTGCAAGAATACAGTTAGTATAGCATTTTAAATATTACATTTATCTTCTGCAAAAAAGTTCTGTATTTCATTGATCCAGCCATAACTGGGCAATTCACTTGAATAATTGACAGGTTAAATATGGGTTACATATTCATGGAAGTTCATATCTTGCTGGAGCATTAGGCCTTTGTTTTGATAAGGGTATAAAAATCTTTAAATGTTTTGATAATAAAGAGGTGTTCTTTTTTTATAATGTGTATTCTTTAATTGTAGTGTGTCCAAACAGCATTCAGTTGTTCCTAGCCAGATATTTGAGCTGGAAGATGGTACAAGCAGTTACAAAGATTTTGCAATGAGCAAAAACAATCGGTTTACTAGTGCTGGCCAAGCATCCAAGAATATCATCCAGCCACCTTCTTGTGTTTTGCATTATTACAATGTTCCGCTGTGTGTGACTGAAGATACCTTTGTCAAGGTAGGAATAAAAGTTGTTGAATTTTCCATTGTAAAATAGAATATAGAAGTCAAATCTCAATATGTATTAAGTTCCTTAAAATACGTTCTATTCATCTTTGGTTTTCTCTTTTTACACATTGTGGTTTTCTCTTTTTATATATTGGGTACTGTATCTTTACAAACTAATACCCTACTACGGAAAGGTAAATGTGTTGGCTAAAGTATAATCTTTTGAATTTTTCAATTTTAAATGCAGCAAGAAGTCTCTGTTTAAAATGAGCATTTCAAGCCCAGGCATCAAATTGACAACAGACATCCCATAACAAACTCTTAAACTTCCTCTTATGTAGAGAAATCTGTTTGTTATGGGATGCCTGTTGTCAACTTGTTCCCAAGTAATCCTAGATGCAGTTCATAAAATTCAACAATGTAGCCTGTCGCTGAAGATGTTCTGGTTTCTTCAGTTCCATCGGCATAGATGTAAATATGTAATTGACTTCATCACCTTCACATTGAAACCACAACTAGGATCACTGGTGCAGTTATTTCTATGAAGTCTATACAAGGTCAAGTGATAAATGGCATAGTGAAGTTGATACTGTTGCTGACTGGGGTGAGGAGACAATGAGGAACCATTATGAAATATCCCATTCCCCAAAATCACAACTTTCCCCAAATTCTTCCTCTCCCCCCAGATACTCTTATATAACTTCTCCCCTGGCCCTTTATCTGATTCTTTTCTCAATATTCCATCTCTTCTGGAGCGTATTTAGCCCTCATCAGGCCAGTTTTTGGAACTTTCTTTTAGTCAATTTACAGTGTCATTTTTTTAACATGGAGATTCCCCCAAGTAAGGAGAGTTCCTGAATCTTTTCTGTAGATAGCCTGTAAATAGATAGGTCTCACATTTCTATAGATAGATAGATAGATAGATAGATAGATAGGTTTCGCATTTTTTTTAATCCATACAAAGCCACCCAGTTTTCTGTTTAAATATAATCATTATTAGAAAGACAATGTAACTAGAAGTCTTTCTACAGAGTAGGAACTACATAACAAATGATGTGAACACAGTCTTTATCTTCTAATCTGTGCTGTGCCTTTCAGCCACACACACATGCTATTGAATTATTTTGTTTTACTCCAACGTAGTCCATAATTTAATACAAGTAGAGATTAAGATTGAATGGAATTTTTAGCTATTCAGTAACTTAATGGTACTATTTAAACATGGGTCTGTAGTTTAGGAAGAATTCAAGGATCAGCTTGACACTCACACTGGAGAGCAAACTTCCTTCCCTTTTACTCTGCTGTGTATCCCATATTATAGTCAACAAAGTTTATCTGGAACTCTTTTTTTGCACCTCAGATATACTAGTAATATTGTGAAATCCTCTAGGGTTGGATTATTGCTTCTTAGATTGACCTGGTTTTCACTTGTTCTTCTGACAGCTGTGTGATGACCATGAAGTTTTGTCTTTTATCAAATACAAAGTTTTTGATCCAAAACGTAAGTAAATATTTTTTAAATTAAAAATATGTAAGTAATTTTTTAAAACTAAAGAAACCCTACTGATTCTGGAGAGAAGGGAACATTGTAAACTCTTGTTTTGACAGCTTCAGCCAAAACACTTTCTGGACTGTTGGAGTGGGAATGCAAGACAAATGCAGTGGAAGCTCTTACTGTACTTAATCATCACCAGATAAGAGTCCCCAGTAAGTCACCTTATTTAAATATTTCTTAACTTTATATTTTGCCTCTTATTATCATCAGCTGGGTAGAAGTTGAGGGTAGTTAGTAAGACTTATGAGATGTTTGTCTTCTTTGTTCAGCTGCTGTCTAAGTGAGTTGTTTTTTAACTTGGTTGAATAAAAAAGGGCAAGAGTAACATGGCTAACACAGACTAACACGGCTACCTACTGCAGTAACACAGACTAACACAGCTACCTACTGCAGATAGACTAACACGGCTACCTACTGCAGTAACACAGACTAACACGGCTACCTACTGCAGACAGACTAACACGGCTACCCACTGTGAATTATCTTCTTGGTTGAATAAAGTGGGCTCCAGTTGCATTTTAGCTTCTGTGCAACACTCTTAGACATGCTCCTGCTGTCTAGAAAATCACTGCAAAATCTGGAATCCATGGAACCAAAAGAACATTGAAATTTATAAAGCAGAGGAACATGAAATGGAAACTAGAATCTCAATAAGCACAAAGTCTTCCAAAGCACAAACAAATAATTAATTTCAGTCCTGTTATTTCTCCTAAAAGAATTGGTTGAGGAAAGAGTGATCTCCCATCCCTGTGACATGATGCAATTTGAATTTTGTGGTTCCTTGATTACAGGTTAGAGAATGGGACTGAGCACGCCAGTCACATGATTATGCCTATTAATCTCTTCCCATGTGTCCAATTACAGACTTCAGGCTGCCATTTTATTGGTTGTTCCTGGTTTAAAGTAGCTTACCTGTCATTGTCAGAGCTGATGTTTTTTCTTTCATAGCCTCTATCATATGGAACAGGCTTCTCTGAGGAGGTGGCATTATGTCTGGAAATGTTTAGGATATAATAAAAGGCTATTTGTTTGCCTGGGCAAATTAAAAAGCATGTAGGCCAAAGGGGATTTTTTTTAGGGGTGAGGGGGCCTGTTGAGTGTTTTATTGTACATTATATGTTTTATATTTGAGTTTGTAAGCTGCCTTGAGCCCGAAAGGAAAGGTATACATATTTGAATTAATAAATAAATAAATATGAGCATACTAGACTTTTTCTCAAGGGGAAAGGAGAATTGCAATATGACAATTCTAGATACTGTGAGTATTTGGAAAGTGGAAAATAGGGGAAGATATACGAAAGGAAATGTGCATTGTTTCATAATATTTGTTAACTTTAAAATAAAATTTATTTTGCCCTTTTAATTGTACTGGGTGGCTTTCATTAAGCAATTAACTTTTTTTTCTAATTGACTTCTTTAAAAATGTATTAGCCATAAGTATGCAAGACGAAAAAAAAGAACCTATGAGAATACAGTCAGCATGTCCAATCTTCAGCAAATGTTTTCCCCATATAATAGCATGCCCTCCCCAAAAAAATGGGAACAAATAAATTTTCCTAATGCTCTGTAGGAGCAATAGGGTAGGGATAGCAAAGGGGAAAGCTCTCAAGCAAGTGCTGCTTAAATGAACCAGATATAATTAGGGCACTGACAGAAAGAAATGTTGAATTGCGTAAGTAAGACCATATTAGTGCTAGAAATCTCATGGTAGTTTTGACAAATTATTGCAGTTATGTTCTAACATGGAATGTCCCATTTTAAAATATGGGCAAATTGGTACAGATATTAATCATAATGTACATATACTTGTTTTTCCTACTACTACCGCATGCATAGATAATATAGGAGGAATGCATTACTTGGGTATTCTTCGTGTTTTAAGTTTGAGGTGTTTAGAGAAAATGTGTAATTTTTACAAACTTCAGATAACATTTACTGAAGCTTTTCAAGGGTGAAAGTGAGATATTAAGGACAAAAGTTGGCTTGTGCCAACTCAGGTCACTACTGTGAAGGAAAGGATGGCAACACTATAAGCAATAATCACACATTCTCTGTTAATGAAAAAGAAATCCAGGTGAGGTTATTACTCCTGCTGGCACTGCAGGAACAGCTATGCTAATTAGGCAAGTAAATTAGCCAGCAGGAAGGACTTACACCCAGTTTCTATCTTGTCTCCTCCACATCAAGGTTCCTCTTATTCTTTCCAGACATTCTATAATCTTTTATCTCTTAACTTACTCTTTTTTACCATGGAAGTTCTGATATTTCATTTCTTCCTTGATCTGATTCACTCTTTCTCTCTCACTTAAGTCTCTTGGCCATTCCTTCCAAAACAATTATCTCAGAGATAAAGCTGACGAGAGAGACAAGATAATTAAAGATTTGTGCCATGTCCTCTAATGCCTGTTTGTGTGTTCCATCCTTTGAAAACAACTGAACATGGCACATCTTCCATAGACTTTGGGAGCATGCCTCATGGGAGAAACTACAACCCAGCCGCCCCATAGGCCAGCGGTGGCCTTACAGAGAACTGCCCCCAGGCATAGAATGAATGCAACAGCCACCCTGAGCCTGGCTGCAGCCAGAGATCGAGGACAGGGTAAAAATCTAAATAAATAAACAGCTAACACCCACCCTCAGAATCATGGCACAATTCTGCCAAGAACAAGGCTCTTACCTGGAGCAACTGATAGACCCAATATGAGCCAGCCTTTTAGAAGCAGCTCCAGTATATGAGAGGACATACCATGGACTGCTTGTGACATCACTGCAATGACTGCCCTTATTCGCCACAGCAAAGGAGGCATCTCTTCAAAAACATGTACCTCTCCCCCCTGCTCTTGGTGCTACAAGATAAACCTCAGGTCTGGTCAGCCTTTGATGTCCAGCCTCTGACATTCAGCAAGAGCCTGCCTGCTTGAGAGCTCATTCATGACAGTGACAGAGACTGAAAATATCTTGGGCAACCACTAGAGGGCCAGTCACAGTAGCATTTCGCTGTGCAATGCTTCTCTCCTCCCCTTATCACCAGTGCTCCCCCATCCCCAATTTCAAGGAGCGGATTAAAAGGCTCTTAAAAGGTTTTGGCCTTGAGCATGCTGAAAACCACAAGCAGGAGCAGGCACAAGACATCTCCTTCCTCCAAATTCCCTACTCTCCTACAAAAGGTCATGAAGATGGCACACCTCAGCCCTCCAGGCTCTCTACTGCTCTCTTCCAGGCTTTAGAGACAGTTTGCTCCTCTGAGTATTTAGAGGTGTCTCCTCTGCCTTCTGGATATAGTTAAGGGGAATGATGAGGTGACAAATCTTCAGGGGAGTTAAAAGAGTTTTCCCAAAAAAACGACCAGCCTGACTTATTTCGCTTGCCCAAATCCTTCATTCTGACCCTTACAAGGGAATAGTTGTTGCCTTTACAGCTGTTCCATCAGTGATTCTGTTAACACCATCCCAGAGTTAAGGAGTGGTATACGTTAGATAATTGTAGCACTGTTCACATCCATGGAACATGTACAGTAGAGTTCAGGGAAATAAACTTTTTGTGTCTCTTCATCCATTCACAGTAGGTAATGGTCTCAGAACTACTCTAGCCAGATGGTTCAAGGCCTGCATATCACTAGCCTATGAGGTCTGGTGTTTACCCAGCACTGTCGGCACCTGCAAGGAGATCAACTACAATATCAACACCCTTCCATACTCAAGTACCTTTTGAGGAAATTTGGAAAGTGGCCACATGGATCTTAATCTTACCTTTGGCCTACTATTAGAAATTACACACCCTTATGCATCTGCAGATGCTTCCCTCAGGAGTGTCATCCTGTGCGGCTTTTCCACATAAGTGTATGACAACTACAGTGACTCAAGATTCGTGTACCCTGCTCAAGATCCCTACCTGGATTCCTTTTTGCACAGATGGAGAATAGACCATTTGAATTAACCATGAAGGGTCCTTCTTGTCAGTGGATGGAGGGAACTCAGACCAACCCAAGATAATGTAACATCCTATCACTGTCCTTAGAATTCAATCAAACTCTCTTTCTGTTGGAGGGTTTTTGAGCTATTGCTGTTTATGTTGTTGTATCTGTTGATATGTTTACTAATCCCTATCTTCAACTTATATTTTTGTTGGTCTTAAAATATACAGCTTTTTGTACCTTTACCTATCTCCTATAAAGATGGCACATGCTGCTTCATACCCTGTGTGCTGAAATTGAGATTCCCCCCCCTGCTAACTTAACGACTTGGTTGATTAGCATAGTCGTTTCTGCAGTACAAGTGAGAGAAATAACCCAGCCTGGATTCTCTGCATCTGCTGACAATCTTCTGTTCCTTAGTTCTAGGTTTTTAAACAGTGCTGTTTAAATTTAAACCTGTGGGCTCTTAGCAAGGTATTGGTAGTATGTGAGGGGCGGGGCAGGTGCCATGGGCTGCTTAAAACACTTTTTAAGAAGCAGCTCAGCTTCTGAAGCCAGCAGGCTGGTGTAAGAAGCAAAATGACCTCTGGTGACATTCATTTTAACGGTTTAGCTTCCTTTTTATCTTGCAGATGGCTCTAACCCGTATACTTTGAAGCTTTGCTTCTCTACTTCCTCCCATCTGTAGAAAAGAGGACAGCATGTTAGAAGCTCCTTTCATCTTTTGCAAACTTGAAACTGTATGTTGGTTGCAGGCTCTGAAATACTTGCTCATTTTCTTTGTCTCAATCGACTATTCTTCCCTCCCCCCTTTTTTTTTTCAATGAATGGTTGTTTACAAACATCACTCTTTTTCCTTTGGCCTCCCAAAATAGATGTTAGTATAATATGAAGAGCTTGTTATGGTGTGTAACTGTTTATCTACAGATGTTTGAACTACCTTATAGGTAGCATGTGCAAAGAAATTGTATTCTGTCACAGACCTTAAAATGCAGTTCTTACAGACCAGTAAAATGTACACTTTCCTTAAAGGATTTTCAATGGGTATTTTCCAATTGAGCTTCAATGGAAAGTAGAATTATTATATTGGAATATTAGCTGTGAAATTCCTGGTTACTACTCTTGAGTAGACAGTGTTGTATAATCCTAAAAACAACTGCATTTATAAAATCTTTTCAAATTGCACATAATGATTTGTAGAAATGTTAAAAGGTATCTGATTTTTGAGGAGACTTCACTGAAGAAAAGTGAATCATTTTTTGCTTTAAACTGATTTTAAATAGTGTCTCCTCAGAATCATTTTTCACTCACATTGGCATGATGTATTCCTAATCCTAGCCTGGAAATTACATGCAAAAATAAATTATCAACCCTGAATAAGTACTTTCTCATTTATTCATCTTGACAAATCTTCGCTATTAATTTCTATTAAAGATGGTTTTGATAGCTGTATTTTAAAAATGCAGCATGAAAGCTGACATGGTGTAGTGGTTAAGGTGTCGGACTAGGATCTGGGAAATCCAGGTTCAAATCCCTGCTCGTGCCATGGAAACTTGCTGGGAGACCTTGGGCCAGTCACACACACTCAGCCTTCACCCTGGCTAGAATTTGGATGGGAGATCTTCAAGGAATACCAGAGTTTAGACACAGAGACAAGCAGTGGCAAACCACCTCTGAATGTCCCTTGCCTTGAAAATCCTACAAGGTTTCCATAGGTCAGCTGTGACGAGGGCAACAAAAAATAAGTCAAAAATCAAAAGCATCCAGATAGAATTGAAGATCTTTTAATAAAGATAAATTTCCCCAGGGGCTACGAAGGCTTTCTTTGCCTTACAAAAAGTCAGTTTGTTTGTCCTGTCTCTCCCACCCCCCCAGACCTGCACAACTTCCAAATGTGTACTCCAAGGCTTGTGGGAGAAAAGCACAGCTTATGAACACAAGCACTAAGAGAATACTCTTACAATAAAAAGAAAAATGTTCTCAGAATGATAACAGCATTGCTTATTCACTAACTTCTGGCACTCTTGGTCCCGTCTAGCTACGGACTTCTTCCTCTAACTTTTTGGCTCAAGCCATGTGCATGAAGGTCTCTCTTTTTTTTAAAAACAAAAAAACAGTAAATGCACTATAAGCTGTTGGGAGGGACTGGATTCAAACATACCACTCCACACACACACTAGCCAGCTTTTTGGCACAATTACTCTTTCAGAAAGCTTTGCATGCACGGCCTGGGAGCTGAGTATATGTGTAGCTGGGTCCTCTGTCTTGTCACATGCATGCACTAGTGAACGACCTTTATTTTAAATTTGAAGTAGAAAATCATTGAGATTCAATGTTCTTTAGAGAATGGGAAAAGAGTGCTGGGATCCAAAGAACCACACGACTATTTCTGCTTGCTTAAGGGGGCTTGGACTTTTGCTTCCCATACAGCAGCCTTCAGCAACCTATAGCAAATGAAGTATGATAGGGCGTAGTAAGCGCCTGTTTGAAAGATCCTAGTGAGCATATCTAGGACTTTAGGCCCATGAAGGATCCAGTGTTCTAGCTCCCCCTAATGGTTGTGATGAGAACTTCTAAGGGAGCCCTGTAGCTACCTTTCTCAAAACCTACAGAAAGTTAGTAAAGGGGCCTGAAGTGTGCCCCTGCTGGTTGCAAGTATTTAGCCTACTACAATGATGGAGCAGTTGCAGATTTTAAAGAAAAAGGCCTGAGAGGATGGAATAAGAGAGCATCACTGCTCAGGGATGAGTAGTACAGTCCTTAAATTATATCCTTCTAAGTTACATCCTGCTAAGCCCATTGACTTCAATGAATTGAAGAAGGTGTAACTTTGTTTAGGATTGCACTGGCAGCACGTTAGGTGAACTGGGGTAAGTCACTCTGTTAACCTTACAATGTTACTGTAAGCAGGGGCAGTGTCACAGAACAGTGCCGTGTGCTCTTATATGAAAGGATGGGATACAAATATAATAAAAGTTAATTATTCCTCAAAGCTGCTGTCAGGGAGGAGGATCAGAGCTCTCAGGGTTCTGTGAAAAAGCATGTCTGTATTTGCCATATCAGATTCACAAATCCAGGCAGCATAATTTCCCTATTTTATATACCATTTACAAACAGCTAGATTCGAGTCCAGTACCACCTTAGAGACCAACACGGTTTTCAGGATATAAGCTTTCCAGAGTCAAAGCTCCCTTTGTCAGATCTGAATCTACTGCAGACCAACATGGCTATACTCTGAAACCATTTACAAAAGGTTCACTGTAGACACTAAATTAACACCTCTAATTCTGGTAATTAATGTGAACTCAACAGATAATTCTCTGATGGTTATTTCCTGGGCAACGTATATGTGAAATACAGTATTATCACTGTAAAGCAAAGTTCTTTTAAAGTGTGCATTCCTTTACTCCTGTCTGAAACATGTTTTCGTAAAAAAAAGACAATGGGATACAGAATCCTATGTCTTATTACTGTGCATGACTTCATAATTCAACCTAGATCTGAGAAAGAGGCCTCCTGGCCTCGGGCAAAGCAAAGGACCTGCTGTCAGGACTCATCATGCACTGGCATGCAAGCTCTGGAGAACATCAGCTACGTTGCTACTTCTGGCAGCTGCCTGCTTTCACATAAGCCAAAATTAAATACTGTATAGAAAAAAAATTAATCCAGTGTCTCTGCTGGAACCTTACAGGAAAACCTACTGGTCTCATTGTCGGACTGTTTGTATAAAAACCATATCAGTGGGTCTGCCCTTCTATGAACACACAATCCCGAGGGACTAGGCAAGTAGGTGACGTGAAAGACCTCTCTGCCTGAGTCCCTGGAGAGCCGCTGCTGGTCTGAGTAGACAATACTGACCTTGATGGACCAAGGGTCTGATTCAGTATAAGGCAGCTTCATGTGTTCATGTAGATTGGCATATGTGCAGCAATGCACAGTGATTCCACCCACTGTAGCAAAAGACTGAAACGGATTATCCTTCATGCCAGTGCATAGGGGCAGGCTGAAGGTTTGCCTGCAGCGCAGAATAACAGCAAGCCAAGTGCCTTAGGCACCGAGGCTGGGGAGCAAGCCTCACCTGCAGGAATTCATAGGGAGCACGCATCATCTGCTCTGCTCTGACCAACTGATGTTCAAAAGGCTTCTTTGCTGGTCATCCAATGATGATCACACTTTTGGCCATTGATTGAAATCGGTTTGAATCCCTGAAGTCACAGGTTCAGGAAGGACCTGCTGTGGTGTTGAGAGGAATGAGTAAGATCTGTGATTTCTGGCTGTCATCTGTTTGTTTGCCTAATGTGACTGCTGCTCACCAAATTGCAAATTTAACTACCGGGGCTGTACTTCTGAGTAAGCATACATAATATAGAGAGGCATGCCTTATCTGGAAAACAACATGCAGACTGTTTTATCTAATTCTCAAATTGACCCCATTGTGGATACTTAAATCTAGAGTTTGTGGCCATGGGCAGAAAAGATGGGTCTTCCCTCAAATCTTACAAATGGCTTAGTGTGTAGAAAAATCTGAAATATTTTTTTAAAAATGGGGGATTAAAACCCCTCGAAATAATAGAAGTAGCACCTGTGCTTTAAGAAATGAATGCCCTCTGTGGTTCGTACTAGGCAATAAAAGTAGCACTACTACCCTTCATGTCTTGGTTTCTGACAGTAAAAGTAGGAGGAGGGACAGGGCCCTTTCTAGGATGGTTTTGGCATTTAGTGGAGGATTCATTAGGGCAGCAACCATTGGGCACCTTGGTTCCATACAACTAATATGACTCACCTAAGCCCAGCTGCTTGTACTGTTCAAAAACAGCCACCCCACAAAAACTAGTGTGATGGAGTGGTTAGAATTTCAGACTAAGATTTGGGGTCCCATGTTCAAATGCTCATATTGCAGTGGTGCTCACTGGTGCTCAACTACCTCAGAGGGTTGTGAGGATAAAATACAGAAGATAATTATGTAAGCTTCTTTATGCCCACATTGTGGAGAAAGGTGAGGTATAAACGAAGTGAATAACTAATCTATATAGTTGAAGATGGGGTCACATAAAAGGGAGGTTGGTTGGTAGGTGGGGAAGAGAGAAGGGAGCAAAGAAAGGTGAGGATATAGGAGCTGCTAGGAGGAGGGAAAGAGGAAATAGTGTAGGAAGGGGAATACAGGGGATACTCACAAGTCCTTGTGTGTCCCCCACTGCACAACTGGGCCAAGCCCAGAGGTAAAAAATGTGCACACTTTTCCTAGGGAAATGCTTTCAGGGCGGACTGAAAAAGGAAAAGCTGGAGGCATGAGCAGATAAAGGTAAGTTGGCTGGTGGGTGGGAAGGTCAGAAGGAAGCAGGAAAAGGGGACAACCTATAAGAGCTTTCAAGGAAGAAAAAGAGGAAATAGTGGGGGAGGGGAAAATGAGATGCACCCCACCAGTCTTTGTGGGTCCCTCCTTGTACAATTATGTACTTGTTCTGCTTCTATAAATGGTTATTGGATTTTTAGCTAATGTGAGCTAAAAACTGTGATCTGGATTATGAAATGATGTTAATGTCCAAAACAGGCCAGTGAATCTAAATTTTGCTTCTGTTTGATTGTGCAAATACACAGGGAATGCTAGAGAGTTTTCTCTCCATCAGTTTATTAGCAGGGAATGCTAAGTAGGTGTTTGCCTATTTGATAGGTAAGGGATGTCAGCTGCCTGGAGAAAAAAGAAGGTCTTTCTCTTTAATACAGGCTTAAAGGGATATTATTTACCAGGTGATGTTACATACCTACATGCTATGAAAAGCTTCAGCTTCTGATTTCCGCACATTAATCCTCTGTTAAAGAACATTACTCACCCATTTTGTGGCTCTGGGAAGAGAGGTCCCTGCCATTCCACTGGGGGAGGAGGGAGATTGCTGGGAGTCCTCCAAAATGAGGGAGGAGAATAGTGGGGTTTCAGTATGCTGTCACCAAACAAAGGTTTGCTCCCCCTAAAACCTGGGAAATGGGCTCTGAGTTTCACTAAGCCTCAGAACACTGCTAGTGACCTAGGAACCAGGGGGAACTATAGATAAAGATTAATCCTTATTTGCCTCAAGAGTAGCTCTGTCAAATCGTTTCAGATCAAGTACAAATGCAAATATGTTCTGTGCATGACCACAAGCTTTGAAATTACATAATGCAAGGCCCATTGCCTTGTTAGGTTGCTGGAAGCAGTGCTGATCTTACACTGGCAATGTGATGCAATCCACCCATTCCCTAATGCACTGCTTTGCATCACAGGGAAGATGCTATGTAGAGAAAGTGGTGTTTAAAGTACTTTGTGGCTATGGGGCAGCATGCAAAGTGGCCCTGCCTATTATCTAAGTTTGCCGTTGTATTAGCCAGAATTACATGAGAATCTGTTTCCTTTTTAAGTTAGGTTCAGAGGGTAGCTGTGTTGGACTGCAGTAGAACAGCTAGATCTGAGTCCATTAGCATCTTAGATCCCAACAAATTTTGACATATTTGACAAAGGGAGCTTTGACTCTTGAAAGCTTATACCACGAAAATCTTCTTGGTCTCTCAGGTGCTACTGGACTCGAATCTAGCTATTCCTTTTTAAGTGTTACAGTTCTGTATACCGGTAGTTAGTTTCTGTTTAACTATATGCTTTCCCTTCTCCCCATTTCAATCCACCTGGGCAGAAATACTAGCTGGTCTCTCCTTAGATCTCAGGGACATCAAATTTCACAGTAAAAGACTGCATTCCTAAGAGACAGTTGTTTGATAATAAGTAGAAGAAGAAGAGTTGGTTTTTATACGCCGACTTTCTCTACCACTTAAGGCAAAATCAAACCGGCTTACAATCACCTTCCCTCCCCCTCCCACAACAGACACCCTGTGAGATAGGTGGGGCTGAGAGAGCTCTTAATAGAATTGTGATTAGCCCAAGGTCACACAGCTGGCTTCATGTGTAGGGAAACCAACCTGGTTCACCAAATTAGTGTCCACCACTCATGTGGAGGAATGGGAAATCGAACACGGTTCTCCAGATCAGAGTCCACTGCTCCAAACCACTGTTCTTAACCACTACACCACACTGGCTCTCTCAGTACTCATTAGTTGCTGGGTTCTAGTAATTTTTCCCCATTTGCTTTGAAAATGTAGCCTACCATTTTATAAACACACTCAGATAATCTGATCCTCTGAACTGTTATGCAACTGCTCACAGACCTGGGTAAAAAGATGACAGCATCAACTACAATAGGTGAACACAACACTTCTGATCATTATGTTGTCTGAATCCAATGCTGGGGTCTTTGACTCTGTTTGTCTCACTCCACTCTTTGACCTGATGAAACATCAATCTAAAGCTTGAAATTGATAGAACATTCAACTTAATTTAAGAGTTTTGCCACACCTCAAAACATATCCCTTTCTCATAACTAGAAGAAGAGTTGGTTTTTATATGCCGACTTTCTCTACCACTTAAGGGAGACTCAAACCGGCTTACAATCATCTTCCCTTCCCCTTTCCACAACAGACACCCTGTGAGATAGGTGGGGCTGAGAGAGCTCTTAATAGATTTGTGATTAGCCCAAGGTCACACAGCTGGCTTCATGTGTAGGAGTAGGAAACCAACCTGGTTCACCAGATTAGTGTCCACCACTCATGTGGAGGAATGGGAAATCGAACACGGTTCTCCAGATCAGAGTCCACTGCTCCAAACCACTGTTCTTAACCACTATCCCTTTCTCATAACTATAGAAAAAGAAGAAGAGGAGTTGGTTTTTATATGCCGACTTTCTCTACCACTTAAGGGAGACTCAATCACCTTCCCTTCCCCTCCCCACAACAGACACCCTGTGAGGTAAGTGGGGCTGAGAGAGCTGTGACTAGCCCAAGGTCACCCAGCTGGCGCACAGGGTCAAATATGTGAGAACTGATAAATGCATCTCTGACGCCAAGCCAGCAGTTATGTCTCTCTTGCACCAAGCAGGACCTTTCGGTTGAACTTAAGTATGAACAAACTGACAAACTAGAATAGATCAATGGTCTGTCTGGCTCAGGTTTCAGTCTATAGACTGTTCATTCTCTCCACTCAGTTCTTGGCTGCTGGTCTTGTTGTGGTGCAAGGGGCCCTGGAATCTGCAGTTGCCTTTTACCAGCTGTTATTAATGCTAGGTGTCAGGAGACCTACCTTGGGAAAGACTGCCTTATGCCTATGAATCCTATTACCCGCCTTCCCTCTAGCTTTCGGTGTGCCCTGTGCCAAAAGACTGTCATGTGTGAATTCCATGGGTGTGATGCTGACTGTCAATTCTGGGTCATGAACTAAGCTATCAGGTATGTATGTATAGACCTGACAGAACCCCTGGTGTGATACTTTCCCCCAAGTCTCCACTAGCTCACTTATCAGAACTCTTTAGTGTAACTTGTTATTACCAAGAATAGAATTCGGGGGATGCAGCCTAGTAGAAAAAATAGCTGTGCTGCTCAAATCAGTTGAAGTAAAGGGGAAAAAATATTTCAGTCAAGAACCAAAGTACTTTTTCCTGTCCACAATGTCCCAAGGCAATTTCTCCCAACAACAAAATGTAAGGTGTAAATAGGAATGTGTTCACTCTGACAAAACCAAATTCATACCAAGATAACTAAAACCCTCTGCCAATAAAAGCTAAATCAGGCTAGCTATATATGTTATTGAAAGCTACGTAAATTTACATGCTTGCTTGTTATGCATAATTTATTCTGTTTCCGCTAATCATAGGGAGGAACAACAAGAAGTAATGATTGTGAAACAATCACCATGTAGTGAAGTGCATGGACCAATTGGCCTTACCAATTAAACAAGCTTATTACTATGAGTATATCATGCATAATCAAGTTTATAAATATTTATGTCAGATCTGCCATATTTCCTCTGCAACATTTGGATCCTGGTTTTGCTTGTGTGGGGACCCCATCATGGTGTCAAGTATTTCTGCCTGTTCCTCTATTTCCAGACATGTGAGAATTCTCATGCATGTCTCAGAATTAAGTCCCCCATGTGTGATATGGAGCCCTTTGACCTCTTGTAATGATGGTAGCCACCCTGAGCCCAGCTTGGCCAGGCATGGAAGGTAGGGTAGAAATCAAATAAATAAATAAACAATTTGTATGCAAAATTAGGGTTGCCAGCCTCCAGGTAGCACCTGGAGATCTCCCGCTATTACAATTGATCTCTAGACAACCAAGATCAGTTTCCCTGGATACAATGGCTGCTTTGCAGAGTGGACTCTATGGCATTATGCCCAGCTGAGGTCCCACCCCAAACCCAGCCCTCTTCAGGCTCCATCCCCAAAATTTCCTGAAGTTTCCCAACTGAGAGCTGGCAACCCTAACACAAATGCATACTGAGACACACACACACAAGCAAAGCATAACCAGCATGCTGGAATCCAAAATCGACTTTTATCTGGAAAACTCTTAATTACTTTCTCACGACTAGGCAAAACTAGTGAGACTAAAAATTATATTCCTGGATCCTCATAGTGGGATCCATGAGTATGCTTCAGGAGGTCTTGCTAGAATAGGTATGGAGAGGGGACCCTCTTGCCTTTGGGGTGGTGCCCAACATGCTAGTGAGCCATGGTGGTCAGATGGAAATGTTCAGGAAGACTGTCACCATGGCCTCCAACTTCGCATAAGAGCTCTGGGTCTCATGAGCATGAAGAGGCATGAAGATGCATCCATTAAGTTGATCTATTTACATACACAACAGAAAGGGGGGCAGATATTACAGAAGCAGGGATTTGAACCTGGGTTGCCCAGAGTCTTAGTGAGCCACTCTATCCACTATACCACACTGGCTCTCAGCCCCCACCAAGATAGACTACACGCCGTCAGGAACATTACCCCTGATAATACCACCGCACATTTTGCTGAATGGGAACCTGGGATTCCTAACTCACTAAAGGTGATAGTATCTTGCATATCTCACCCCTTACAGATGTTAACTGCTTCAGCTATACCTCTGTAACTACCTATTATACAAGCTTATCATGTTTCATCCTTCACCAAATCCGACTTTGTCTATCTAACAACAATTGGCAATGTCTCACACCCACTCTAATTATTCTTTGATTTGGATCTTGCTTTACTTTGGCCTCTCTCTGTAACATCTCTCCTGTCTCCTCCCATCGCCTTTCTGCTGCATATAGAAATTGATAAATGGATTGACCTAATGAATGTACACTTCATGCAGCTGAAGAAGTAAAGCTCTGACTCAGGAATAAATTTTGCTTGTCTCTAAGGTGCCACTGGACTCCTGTTTTATCACCCAAAACATAACAGACCTCTACTAGATAACCCTTTCACTTTGACGATACTGGAAGAATGGGACTACTAAAGAAAGCTATTAGCCCCTTTGTACTTTCCCCCTTTATAAATCACCCCAAGTTTAAGACTGGAGCTAAAACCAGCAAATGTACAGGTTGATATGCTTTATAGATTTTGTGACATACGGTAATACAATAAAAAGTACTACCAAGAGCAGAGATTTTAACAAGAATGATGGGAGCATGCGTGTGGTCATTCTACTACTTGCAAGTGGCTTACTGATGTCCATTTTTATTCCTTTAGCAACAGCTGAGGGAAGAGTTTACCCTTTTTGGACACTGAATTTCCAACTCACTTTGAAGGAGCTGTTTCCATCTTAGGTTGTTTCATAGATCTCATAATTGGAATAGAAGCACAAGATATAAATATGAAGGCCTGGGAACAGAACAATTAATAGAATATGCCCGAAGGGAAAAATGGCAATCATATCTTCTAAACATGTTAAAGAAAGCATGTTCAAGACCATCAGTAGATAATATTTATCAACAACATGTTCACCTATGAACTCAGGACTCTGCGAGTGACATTGTGGTACAGCAAAACATTTCTTCCACTTTTGGTAGCTGTCTCCCAAGGTTCAGAAATATGTAGCCTAGAATAAAGTCATCTGCAGTCATCTCTCAGTTTTGGGGAGATTTGGGAGAAAGGAAAATGGGTATTTTTCTGAACAACAGCGTTTTTTTCCAGGTATGCAGAAAATATCTTTTAAAGATAGCCTTATTTTGCTGCTTTTGCTGTAGACATGGGAGCCAGCCATATAGTGACAAGCAACAAAAAATTCTATCCTGCTTTTCTCCCTGATCGGGGACCCAAAGCAGCTTTTCACATCATTCCCCTCTCCTCCACTTAATCGTCACAACAACCACTTTGTGAGGGTAGGTCAGGCTGAGAGATTGTGATGGGCCCAAGGTTATCTGGCAGGCTTCCATGGTTGAGCGAGTAATTTGAACTCGGTCATCCCAGGCCGCAGTCCTACACTCTACACCACACCAGCCCCATTTATGAGGAAACATCTCTTTGCATACCTGGGAGTCCATCCATTTCCTCAAGTATGTAGAGAGAGTCCCTGACCTTGTTTGTGGGTAGTCTGATTTTGTGCTTTCATCATGATTTGCACAGGTCGGTCACTTTAGAACAATAATGATCAATGTACATGTACAAATTGTATGTGTTCTTCCCCACTTGTTAATTAATCATTTTATATTTCCCCCTCTTATTTTATTATTTAGGACTTGGCTCTTTTCTCATATAGCAATTACATCTCTTTGAGAGACCACATGCTCCGTACTATATCTGACATTCCCATTGATTACAAGTTCTTTAACCGACAGTGTCAGGTGACTTGAGGGTCATTCTCTCAAGGTCTAAAAGAGTGCCCTGGAAGTTCTTACTAAGGAAGGGTGTCATATAACTGAGGTCCTAAGAGCCTAAATGTAGCTTCTCCCCTGTTATATTCTGAGCTGAGTAATCTGCTAGTATGCTGGTGTTTCTAAATGTGCCAGAGAGGGCTGAATGCTCTTTGCACAGGAAGATGGCTTAAATGCTGAGGACCAGTTCATGTCTGCATATGATCTCATTCCCAGGATCAAGTGGAGAAATGTGTGACGTGTACAAGCAGTTATGTATAGTCACACTGCAGTGCCTCCTGCCAGCAAGATGGCTCCAGAAAATGCCACTGAAATCATGTTGGAACGAATTGTGTCTATCGCTACATGCAATGCATATCTCTATACAATGCTCTTGTTTTGCAGGCCATACAAAGCAACTAAAACATGATCATTTTACAAATTTAAGCTTAAATTTGGCTTAACTTTGGAAAATGATTGATCATGTTTTATTTGAAAATGATACTGTCTCAACAGAAATGCCTGCTGTTGTATCACACCGGAAGATACTTTAGCTACTCCGTTGGGGGGCTTTGGCTGCTACAACTTGTATCCCATTTGGGAACGTGGAAACTGTAAATTTGTCTGTGCAACCTTGTTTCAAATGGATATCCTGATGTTGGAATAGATAAGCTAAAAAATGCACATGGTTGCTATTTTGTCCCTAAAAGGGTGATACTTAAAAGTCTATGGAAATTTTTGAAGCTACAGAAGCTTATATTGAAATGAGTTCTTTTTGACATTAATATATGTAAGTATATTTTTATTTATAATGTTTAAGTCATTTGAGAGAACATTTATGAGAGATTTTTTATTGTAATATATACTTATTTGTACAGAAACGGCACTGAGGAAGAATTGAAACGATCGTATCCCTTTCTACCCTTCTTCACTTGAAGACATCGACCTCGGATTGATTGTTACTGTACCAGGACTGAGACATACTTTGTTGTACATATGCAATTGGCTTGTTAGCACATTGTTATATACCCAGGATTGAGAAATATTTTGTTGTATATGTGCAATTGGCTTGGTAGCACGTTGTTCCATTCAATATATTATTGCCATTACACATTGTTATCAGCCTGTTTCTGTACTAATTTTCTAACCTCCAGGTACTAGCTGGAGATCTCCTGGAGAAAATGGCCACTTTGGCAATTGGACTCTATGGCATTGAGGTCCCTCCCCAAACCCTGTCCTCTTCAGTCTCCACCCCAAAATCCTCCTGCCGGTTGCAAAGAGGGACCTGACAACCCTAGCCATTGATGAGGGCCCCATGGCTTTATATCTGGCAAATGATAACATATGATATAATGACTGCTTCTATTTAGCATTTAGCATTCTTCTCAGAGCACAATGCATACTTCCAGGACACCTTAGACTCAGACGGTGCCGCCTGAAAGCTAAAAGGTTTCACTCGGCAGATCAAGGGGTAGAGTCTGGTTGGATAAAGTTCAGTTATTGGCACGTGGTAGGGGCTGAGGACAATACGTGGTAGATCGGGGAAGAGTCTGTGGCTTATTCCTCACAAGTAGATGTTGATGGATGTGGGGGGGGGGGAGATACCAAATGCTCTCAAGCTCAGCAGAAAATAGCCTGCCCTTCTGATTTTGCTTTCATTTCAAGCTGACATTTTACTTCTTCTTTTAGAAGGACTCTGAGAAGAAGACTGAAACCCTATTTTGGTAATCCTCACAACTACATCAGATGGGGCAGTATATATCATATATTGTTATGTGAGCCCCAGTTCTCTGAGTGGTGAGAGGTTCCAGGGGCTAGTGCTTGCCCAGGTCCATTTCAGTTAGACAACAGAGCATTTGAGATTGATGGTGTTTCTGTAGCATGTGCTTTATTTACAAATATGCAGGTAGAGCACACAAGAAGGCAAAGAAGTACACCTGCTGGATAGCAGCTCCCCTAACCTACATCATTGCCCCCCCAATATTCTTTAGCCAAGTCCAGAAGAAGCTGCCTGCTTCTCTCCCTGTCCTTTCCTGCACCAGAACTGCAGACACACATTGGCCCCTTCTCTTCAGTTAAGAGGGACTTACCGGTAGTCATCTCTTCCAAGCCAGGCTGGTCATGAATAAAATTATTTCCCAATACTCAAGGCCCATTGTAGAGATGTCTACAATTGAGACACATTCCCGTTGTTATGTAGGATAGACTGAGCAATCAAAATGCAAGTGCTAGTGTACAATAACATATTACATTTGGGTGGCTGAGAGACATCACGTTGGGCTACATAGTGAGTTATTGGATATTGTGTATGAACTGTCTGTGAAGGGGAAGAGTAGGACTTGATAAAGAGGGACAAGGCATGGGGGGGTTGTGGATTATTAACCTGATAGGGTTTGAAAGAAGAAATTGTGTTTGAGGAGGGATGTACAGGAATATGGTTGCCAAGTCCCTCTTTGCCACCGGCAGGAGTTTTTTTGGGTGGAGCCTGAGGAGGGCGGGGTTTGGGGAGGGGAGGGACTTCAATTCCATAGAGCCCAATTGCCAAAGTGGCCATTTTCTCCAGGTGAACTGATTTCTCTCGGCTGGAGATCACTAGTAATAGCAGGAGATCTCCAGCTATTACCTGGAGGTTGGCAGCCCTATACAGGAGAGAGGAGTAGTAGAGGGCAGGCAAGGGAGAAGATAATAAACTTGCAGATACTTCAAAAAGAACAGAAAATAAGAGTGGGCCTAGCTGTAGTTGGGCCTTGTACTCAGACACTTTGTTCCCCTTTCTTTCTGCATCAGAAGAAATTCAGGCTGGCAACCACTTCTGTGAACTCAAGTAAACTTGCAACCGGATAGGATCTGCAAAGCTTCTGGCTTCAGTGGCGCATCAGAACATTAGTATGTGAACAACTAATATGGGGTTATTCTGCACCTCCGTGATTGCACTTTGGATTTATTTTCATGTTGCTTTCAGTGCCCTGTATTAATTTCTCTCGAAGGGATTTAAAGCTGCATAATTCCCTTTTATTTTGCTGTGGGAGTGGTAGGGGGGACATTTTGTAACCTATTGCATAAATTCCTTTGTTTGCAAATGAGCCATAGAGGACTGGAGGCATGCTAGTTGGGAAGCTGGAAGGAACTCAAATGGCAGAAGTGTCTGGAGCCATCAAAGGAATAGTGGTGTCTGAAGCTCGGCTCCAGCTCTGCCTACGGTACTTAAATCAGGTCCCTCCCACCTGCCCTGTCTATCCTGCCCGCCCTGCTCTGAGCTCCACCACATGTCCTATCTGTAACTGGCAGGAATGCTTTCATAAATAAATGGAAAAAAAGAGCAAAATACTTCTCTTACTGTCCATTTCTGCATAAGGGCTTACACCGTTCCACAAACTGTCAGTATGAATGTCCTTCTCTCCTGATACATTCCTGCCCCTGACCTCCCTCAGAGAGGATTTTCAGGACAAGAAAAGAGGTTGCTTGGTGACAGGGAAGGTGAGGAAAGATCCTCCTCTTCGACTCCTTCCACTGGACCCAACATTTTGTATAGTATTACAAACCTGAAAAAATTATCAGGAAAAACTGCATTGGAATTGCTGCCAGAGGCAACCAAATACCTCCCTTTCTTTAGAAATTATACTTTGACCTTCATGTAATAGCAGCCCTACTAGATCAGACCATCAAGTTCAGCATACTGTTTCCAACAGTGCCTAACAAGAAGCTCCCAGAGGGCCTGCAAGCAGGGTACAGCAACAGAGACCAAGGCCAATGCAAAAAGGCCAACAGTAGCAGACCACTTGAGCACACATGAAGCTGCCTTATGCTGAATCAGACCAATACTGTCCATCAAGGTCAGTATTGTCTACTCAGACTGGCAGCGGCTCTCCCAGGGTCTCAGGTGATGGTCTATAAATCCCCTACTACATGATCCTTAACCGGAGAGCCCGGGGATTGAACCTAGGTGGACCTTCTGCATGCAAAGCAGATGATTTACCACTGAGCCAAGGCCCTTTCCTACTTCTTCCACAGGTCTGGATTCAGCCAGCTTTCCCACTCCATCTCCTCCAATTCCCTTCCTTACGAGAGCCCCTGCCACACACAACTTTTGTTTATGCAATTCCTATGAACCCCAGCACCAGTCTTTTTTTTTGGGGGGGGTCAAAGGTAACCCCCCTTCCTTTTTCACTAACAGAAAAGCTGGTTGGTTCCAACCCAATGTATCTATTCTACTGCCTGTGGACATGGAAGACATGGATTCACATCTCTGTCCACCCATTAATTTATGAAAGGACCATGGGCAAGTTTATCAACTCTCCCCTCAACGTCCGCATCTATACTCATACTGGGGAGATACACCTTCATGCCTTTATCCAGCAGTGCAGTACTTATATCCTTATCTGCAGAATGGAAATATTATAGACTTTGAAAGAGCAGGTGGGAAGCTAAACAAGATAAAAATTACATAGAGGCAGGTTTCATGTTAACAAGTTTTACTTAACAAAATACTGTTATAGTAATGATTATGTGTGTATGTGTGCGCCGTCAAGTCACAGCTGACTTATGGTGACCCCGCAGTTTTCAAGGTAAGAGAGGTTCAGAGGTGGTTTGACACCGCCTGCCTCTGCGTGGGCTGACAGAGTTCTGAGAGAACTGTGACTGGCCCAAGTTCACCCAGCAGGCTTCATGTGGAGGAGTGGGGAATCGAATCCAGATTAGAGTCTGCTGCTCTTAACCACTATACCACACTGGTGATTATAGTAATAGTGATTTACTGTCAAAAACTCCCTTTCACCTGACCAATGTGCTAACAGATTTTGGGAGCAATCTTAAACAGATCTCCTCTGAGGTAAGGCCCATTTTATTCAATGGGACATACCCTCAGAAAATTGTTCTTAGGACTGCTGCCTTTGTTTCATTAGAAATCAAGCTACATTTCTTGGCTTCAAAGAAGAACTGAATATATTGTGCTATTGTGTACATGATAGTCTCATAAGCTGACAAATGCCAAGCTAGTCCGCGATGATAAGTGCTGCTAAACATAGGCAGCAGTGGAATGGGGTGCCCTTTATTCAAGCCAAAGGATTTATTCTGCGCACATTTGAATTAATGGGGAATGAATGCATGCATCCAAGATATTTAATTAACTAATTCTTCCACCACAGTGGCACAAAGGGCAGATTGTCACCTGGAGGAAGTCCACCAGATAATTAAACAGATCCCCCCCTCCAAATTCAGTTTTTTTTTTAAACACTGCCATTATGACATTAGGCTGTATGGAGAGCAGTACAAAATACCAGTGAAGTTATTGCTATTTTGCAAAGTACGTAAGGTCTTCAGAGAAGATACCTTCACACTTCTATTACACTCAATAGAGCATGCAGCTTACCTAATTGAAGTGGCTTTTGCCCAGTTACCTGGTGAACCAATCAATTTACAAAAAAAATTAGACATGGGAGGGGGAAGTTCTTAACAAAATCACATGCTTCATGAGTTAACTGCACATCATCTTTATTGTGGTTAGGAAATTCAACAAACAGTGTGTGGGATTTAGCACTAGAATGGCTGAGACACCTTGCAATGTTACATGAGCATTATGAGCCATCTAAGGCATGTTGTGCCTGGTATTATGAAGGTCTGATACTGTTGAGTTGGGGGATGGAACCAGAAAGACAATATATCTGTGCATGCAAACTGCCCTAAGTTTGATCCAGGTAAAGGGTCTCAAGGTAAAGCTGAGAAAGACTTCAGCTATAGACCTTGGAGAGTTCCTGCCAATCAGATTACACAATAAGAATATTAATAACTGGCATCACAGCCAGTTGCAGAATGGAAGTTACATCATACAATACAACCTTCCTTGATCCGAGCCCAACCCATTGTCTAGAGCAGGGGTCCCTATGGTGCCTGCCAACTGTTTTTAGAAAGTGGGTGAGTCCAGATAGGTCTTCTGCCCAGCAGGGTTTCTGACTGGCCAATGGAGATCTGATGGGCTGTGCTGATTAAAATCACATTGTCACGGCTGCACCTGCTACCACAGTGTTGGTTTTATTTTCTCATGCTCCTTTTTTCCAGTGTATTTTCTTTTGCCCACTGCACTTGGGATTCCTGTGTGTGTGTGTGTGTGGGGGGGGGGGAAATCTCTGTCCCCACCTCTGGGGACAGCCATTTTATTTTTGTGCCCACCATCCTGTGTCAGGTGCCCATAGCCTCAAAAAGGTTCAGGTCAGGACCTCAAAAAGGTCCTGACCTAGAGTACCACGTTGCTTCTCCTTTATGCAATGGGATTACTTCACCCGGTGAGAGCCAGTGTAGTATAGTGGTTGAGAGCAGTGGTTTGGAGCAGTGGATTCTAATCTGGAGAACCGGGTTTGATTCCCCACTCCTCCACATGAGTGGCGGATGCTAATCTGGTGAACCGGGTTGGTTTCCCCACTCCTACACATGAAGCCAGCTGAGTGACTCATAGAGCTCTCTCAGTCCCACCTTCCTCACAGGGTGACTGTTGTGGGGAGAGAAAGGGAAGGTGATTGTAAGCCGGTTTGATTCTTCCTTAAGAGGTAGAGAAAGTCGGCATATAAAAACCTCTTCTTCCCCTTACCTTCTTTTTGTCACCTAACCTGGATCAGGCACAACCTTAAGGAAAAGCAGAGAAGTACAACTGTGGACACACTGTTTGTGTTCCTTGTTACCAAAGTCTTAGTATGCCAGATTGCAGACTGGAAGACACCATACTGATGCGACCCCCCCCCCCAAAAAAAAAGTTATAAGAACATGCTCCTTACAATCCCTTGAATTGTAATTGAAGAGTGTGGCTCCACACCAAGCCTTGTCTTCGTAATGATGATACTGGATGAAGCAATCAAGGGAGCCATACATTATCAGTTTTCAAATTATTGTCCTGATAACAGTTTTCCCCCCCACAACATAGTTTTCTGCTGTGGAAAGCTAGACAGAAATGCCTGCTCTAGTTTTACTCTATAACGAGTCTGGACATGTTCTAAGAAGTAACCAGTTTCATGCCTCACCTCTGTATACCTTGTAAACCAGGTCCTATGTAATACCAGATTTTAAGGCTGTACATTGTTTCCACTATACTATACTGTACTATAGTAAGCACAGGCCCTTTCTACACCAAACATTCCACAATTATCCTACTACAGAATTAGACATGAAGAGTGCAGATGGATATTATATTGTGTTCCTAAAAATCACATATAAAATATTTAAAGACAACTACCTATAGTAGACAAAACTTGTATTTAAAATGATTTAATCTTTTTGGCCTCGGTGGGACAAGCAACTGAATCCTATGCATGTTTTCTCAGAAGTAAGTCCCAGTGTGTTCAGTGGCTCATATTCCCAAGTAAAAGATCACAGCATTGCAGCCATAGGGTGCAATTCTATGCACCCTGACTTCAGAGTAAGCCTACTTGTCATGGAATTAATGTCGGCCAGGTAAGCACATATATGCTTTTTATAGGTGTGATTTTATTAAGATGGCACTAGTAAGCCTGAAATGGCCATGATTCATAAGATCTGCTTTTGGCTTCCTATGAAAATTATAGGGCATTTCTCATTGTTCTGGTACACGGAGTAACATTTTACTTAACTAGCTGGATGAATAGATGGCCTTTTGCCAAAATCCATCCCAGAACAAAGAACAATGCTAATGCTTGTGTTAAACTTAGAAGATCATATTCACGTTCATAAGACTGTCATACTTTGAGTGGTGAGAAAAAGCTATGACTATGCCATGATGTGGAATTCAGTGAAGCTGTTTTCTTTTTCTGCAAAAGCTCTGAATAAGAATCTTTGAGATTTCAATTAATTCTTACATTCAAGTCAGGTAGAGAAGGAATGTTACGTATGTGCCTTTGATCTTAATTGCTTTAAGCTATGCCACCACATGTACCTTTGTAACAAGGATTTTAAGAATTGTTAGATTACTTTTAAATAATGGTTTAAAGTCAACCATGGAGTGGTTGTTGGCTATGGAATACAAGATTTTCACTCTGAACCATGGGACTTGTAAAAAATGGGAACATTTCTGGGAATGTTAATTTACCATGCAGTACTGTTTTCCACACATTTTGCTCCCAACTGCCAAATTTTGTGCCATCACAAAACTCGCAAAAATCGAATGGAAAAATGTCAAGTTAGGGTTGATTTTTTTAATATCTTACATTTTAATATCATTAGTCTTTTATCTGATTTTGTAATTTATATTAGTTTTGCAGTTTTATTAAGTCAGATAATTTTATGTATTAACCTTTGGCTGGTCAAACAGACCATATCAATTAATAATAATAATAATGATACTAATGCAGTACTGTTCTAGTGGTTAATGCATTGTTTCAATTCAGCCAGAGACTTTTAGTTTCTGTGTAGCTGGGTTAAGGGAATGCCCCTCACAAGTGGGTCTAATTGACCATCTCACACTGAATAATGAAAATTACTTCCAAATACAAGCAGGACTGGGCTGTAAGCCTTTGAAAAAATATACACCAAATATTTTTATTTCTATGCCTTTTTGATGCCAGAACTTGTATCTCACAGGTACAATTTGAGTTACTGTGACCTTTGATACTCCTTATCATACAATGTTGGGGATGAGACAGAAAGATCTCTCTACCTTTTCTTTCACCTCAGGCCTAGGTGTTAAGTAAGCTTAAAAGATCCTGTCATGAGCTTCAACACAGTGGTTCAAGGGGCCAGAATGCTTACCCATATTTATAACAAACTTGTTTCAGACAGCAAGCTTGAGTAGAACACAACTTGTGATTTTTGTGTAGATGTGAATAGTATTGAAAGGAAGTGGGGTACAATTTCTGCTGGAACTGGGGATAGAACTTAGAGGGGGGGGAAACTCCATACAACTGAAAAGAGGGAGGAGAAAACCCAAACCCTTGCTCTTCTGGTTGGCTGCCTGTCCCAATTGAGAAGGCCTAGTAGATTCTTGGGAAAGTATGTTATATTGAAAGGATGGAAATAGTTTAATTGCATTTCTGAATATGCCATTTTTCATGTCAGTACTTGCATAAATACTGCAATTATAATTATTGTTGATAACAGGAGCCAACAGATCATTTTGAGATGGTTTATAGTACTATTTTTCTTCTATAGATATGCCCACATAATATAGGACCCACATTTCTCACTAGCATACAGCCAAGCATCTGTAGTCTAAGGCTTGTGGAATCTCTGCCTCTAGTGGTGTATGACACTCATGTTTGCGTTCAGGGAACCACATTACATTTTTACAAACCTTTTAAGTGTCAGACCAATGGTGTCCATTATGAGAAGCTGGAATTTGCTACTTTGCTACAAGTGAGACTTTAGTAACTTTGACATAGCCGCCCCCCCCCCCCGTCTCTGAACTAAGATCTCCTATGGCATTAGTTCTGCACTGTGTGCTGCCAAAAAGGGCAAAGGTGTCATTGCCTTACTTTTACCATCCCCCAGTCACAGTTGGGCAACTTGGGACAGAGTCTAAAATGCTGAACTCATAGCAAATTATTAACCCTCCACTGTTTAGGAGATGTTGGATAGATACACTCCTGTTTAGACCCAGAAGTTACACAAATTAATACACTTTCAATCCACTTTCAGTACACTTTTAACAATTGTTTGCAAGTGGATTTTGCCCGTTCACACAGTAAAATCCAGCTTCAAAGTGCATTGAAAATGGATTGAATGTGCATTATTCAGAATGTGTGAAAGTACCCAAAGTGTTATGCTGGAATTTAATGGCATATACTGAAGTAACTCTGCCGACTATTGTACTGTTAATGTTCTAGTATGAGTTTGGGGAGGAGGGGGGAGGACAGCTGTTTAAGCTTCCAGTGTGTCAGAAAAATTCAGCTGGTTTTTCTAGGCACTGGATTGGCTAACACCTGTGACATCATAAACTCTATAGTAGTTTTGCAAGTTTTTAAATATTCCTGATTTTTTTTTAAAAAAGAAGCCAGCACACCTGAGGCATGTGGAAGGGAGCAAGACTGAGAGCAGATCAAGCATTTGACTTGTGTACATATTTCACAGTGGGTAGCCGTGTTAGTCTGTCTGCAGTAGTAGAAAAAGGCAAGTGTCCAGTAGCACTTTAAAGACTAACAAAAATATTTTCTGGTAGGGTATGAGCTTTCGTGAGCCACAGCTCACTTCTTCAGATACAGCTAGAATGTGACTCCATATGTCTTTAAGTAGAGGAGAGTGAATTCAGACAAGCATTAGTATGTAAATGTTAACAGTATGTAAATGTGAATAGCAGGCGTGATGGGATTAGGTGTGGTATGCAACAGAATGTCCTGTGATCTCTCACTGGGGAGGCGTCCCTTTCTTGCTTACAGACAGCCGGCTAACCTAAAACAACTTCTCACCCATGATGATAAACTACTTAACAGGAATATGGACTCTGGCACCAAGGCCTGCAACAAACCAAGGTGCCAACTTTGCCCCCATATAGATTCTAGGAACATCATCTCTGGACCCACCAATGTCAGCCATACTATCTCAAGTTCATACTCCTGCTCATCTTCTAACGTGATTTATGCCATCACATGCCAGCAATTCCCTTCCACAATCTACATTGGACAAACAGGTCAGTCTCTTAGACAAAGATTAAATGGACATAAGTCTGACATCAGAAACCACAACATTCAAAAACCAGTGGGAGAACATTTCAACCTTCCAGGACATTCTGTTGCAGATTTAAGAGTAGCAGTTCTCTTACAAAGGAATTTCAAAGGGAGATTGGAAAGAGAAACGGCTGAATTACAGTTGATATTCAAACTAAAGTCAATGCATTTACCTGGGCTGAATAAAGACCTTGCATTCATGGCTCATTACCAATGCTGATTTCTCCACACCCATCTCTCCCCTGGACATCACAGACTCTTCTGCATACCACACCTAATCCCATCACACCTGCTATTCACATTTACATCCTGTTAACATTTACATACTAATGCTTGTCTGAATTCACTCTCCTCTACTTAAAGACAGATGGATTCATATTCTAGCTGTATCTGAAGAAGTGAGCTGTGGCTCACGAAAACTCATACCCTACCAGAAAATATTTTTGTTAGTCTTTAAGGTGCTACTGGACTCTTGCCCTTTTCTACTTGTGTACATATGTATACATACATACGTGTGTAGAGCAAATTGTTGATCTAGATTTACAACGCAGGTGGATAACCCACTGTGATCTCTCCTCTGTTGAAAGTTTACATCTGGGTCCAGTTAATGATCTGGAAGCACCTAATGCGGATGCTGAACAAAGACAGACTTAATAACTTGCCTGGGAAGCCAATATAAAAATGGAATATATTTAAAAAACAAAATCATGTTATATCTGCCATCACCCTTAATTGTGTTTCGGTTTATCTGAATTATCACTGCTTGATGGGTTTGGATATTTCTTGTTTATTCAGCTGGTTTAAGATTATTTTTCAGTTGTTCAACTGGTGCTAAATAATTAATTCAATGCCACAGACTGTGCAATCCTATGTAGAGTTATCCCAATCTAAGCTCATAGATTTCAGTTGGCTTAGAATGGAGTAATGCTGCAGAGGATTGTACGGTAGATGTGCTAAAGACCAGTCTAAACTTGCCTCAGCTCCTTGTATTTGAGACTAAAAGCTGTCAAACAAGTCTAGATAAGTGGCAGAAACCTTGCTGGTTTTAATCCTGTGCTAGAAAAACTGCTGAAAGATGGTGTGTGGATTTTTTTTTTTTTTTTTTTTTTTGCTGTTTAGGTAACACTAATTTAGTGCAACTACTGGACACAAAGAAGTTCTTTGGAGAATGACTCAAATTGATTTATTCAAGTGCTATTTTACTAAAGAACAGCAAGCAAAGCAACAAGAATGTGTTTTTCTTTACCTCTCTGCTACCTGCTTTCTCTACTGATTAAAGGGAACAATGTTCAGTAGTGATGGCTCAAAGGGTCATTTTGAACTGCCGAGTAACTGGGGCACAACGACACTTTGTAGCCTGAGGCATAATTATATTCTACTACGTTGCTGGGGTAAATTGTGTTGACAGCACTGGCAGAATCCTCAATGAGTTGGCTGAAATCATCCAGCATGAGGGTGGCTTGCTACCACTGGAATAACATAAAGTAACTTCCATCATTATTTATTTAATATAAACCACAGTCTTTATTGAAAATTTTGAGGTGATTTCCAATGTTAAAATATATAAACTGATACAAAAATTATAAAATCCAACTCAATAAGGCCAGCATTAGATAAAACATTGAGCAGCAGATAAATAATGAACATCTCAATCCAAAACCTGGCATTGATGCTGGCACGACACAGGTGTGGCTGTTCAGTATGCTACATCCTTTCAGAAAAGAAATATCCCCTCCGAAGACCCATCTCCAAAGAGCTGGCGAGAATAGCGACTGCACTGGAGTCCACAGCAACCCCGACATCACCCACCAATCATGAAGTAGTATGTGGATTATGATTCTGTGTAATCCACATATAGAAGCAACCAATGTATCCGATGCTGTCATACCTCCCTGACATCACCCTGTCCTCACCTGCACTCAGGACAGGAGGTGACACAGATCCCTCTGTTGTATGGAGGACTGTGGGATCTCCGCAGATGGGGGCTCAAGTCCTCTCCTGTAAGCACCCTTTTAGCAGGCAGGCACAAGGAAGAAAGCATAACTAGTCCAGCCACATATCTCTGACACTCCCACAGCTCAGTTGGGAGATGAAGAGCCCACAGAAAGCCCATGGCCTCTCCCAGGCAGGGACTAATGCCCCAAGAAGCAGCTTTTGTCAAAGAAAGGGAGATACAGACATCAGGACAGCAACTGCACATCACACAAAGCATTCTTGTTATCTTTCCAATAACACTGGGGATATACACTCATCTGGAAAACAGCAGTGAGGGATCTGAATCCCAGTAAGCAAATCTCATATTTTGACCAGCGGCAACAAAATAGAAAGAAGAGGCACGATTAGAACCTACACCTCATCTGCTGCAGAACATTCCTCTAATTGCATTAAGGAAAAATTGTGGAACATTTGGAATCCTCTGCTGGCCCTTGGGTTGAAACCAGCCATACCTACAAGGGCAGGAGAAACTAGAGATACTGTAGGAAAGCACAATCGTAACATGCCTGAGGTCTTAGTTTAATCCTTGCATGCAACTATTAGTTGTGCCTGGAAGGAATCAGATGCAGTCACTGGGGGTGCAGATTTACCGCTCCAGATTCCAAGCATTTTGCTAAGCGCTCTTTCCCTTGAAGCCATCCCTCTGTTGGCTTCAGGAGGTTAATTACTTCTGCCTGCTGATATTCATCCCATCAGCCCTTGTTCTTCATCTCCTCTCCATGTCATGGTTTATCACACATCAGCACTGATCAAAAGGATTGTGAACCTGGAGGACTCTGTCCCTCCCCCTTGCTAGAAGCACAATTGTGCAAATCCTGAATGGCTCTCTCAGCCTCTTCCCAGCGTGAATCCCATACTGAATATATTTGAGGTCACCAAGAAACAGGGGCCAACCAAAGATCACAAGCTATCAAACCTTATGTTCCAATCCAAACTCAAACCCTTTTTAAATAGCGTCAGGAATAGGATTTGGAGTATGAATCTAATTAATGTGGTTGCTAGTTCTCTTGCAGTGCAATCCCGGGGGGAGGGGGGAAGAGTGCTCAGAGAGCCTGACCAGTTGCTACACTGGTGTATCTCAGAGGTAAGCTGGCATAGTGTCCCACTGCTGCTGCGGACAGTCACTGGGGTGGCTATGCTGCAGACCCCCTCCGGTGCAACCTTCTGTGCCAGAGGGGGAAGGGGTGAGCCCAGGAGTGTGGCAGGAGTTAGTCAGCTCAAGAATGCCCCCACCCCCAAACTGGTGTGAAGTTACACTGTCAATAACTGCAACGTATCCCTTAGGTACCCATGCAATGGAAATGGCAAAATAACTCCTCCAGGAACAGTTCTGCCTGCAAGCCCTGGTGTAGCACAGGATGAAGACTATGGTCGCAGCCAATCACACCCCTTCCCAGAGATGACCACACACCCCTGGCCCAATCACAGCCTCCCAGCTACATAAACTTGAGCCAGGATGGATGCCCCGTCGTTATATGATAGGGTGGGTGGCACAGGGCTCTGTCTCTGAGTTGTGTGCTCAGAATGCCAAGTGTTTCACCCTGGTGGTGGGAAATACAAAGAGAGGGCACGTAGCACTTTCACCCTAAGGGGAGAGCAAATCTCTTCTCTGTGTCTAATTTCAGAACCCTTACAGGTACCCTATTTCTGGAGACGCACCCTGAAGGAGCAACCATGCACTGACAGGTGAGTAGGGATCCAGCAGGCTTGACCCAGGATTCTGCACCTACCTTTCCCTTTTCCCTCGCATGCAACCTGGGTGCCACCTTGACAATACAGACTCCTACAGACAAAGCTAGGGGGGGAGTATGGGGGCAACCCAATGCAGCTGCACCCAGCAGTATGCCCCCAGTGGGACATAATCCCAGGAAAGTGTACCTAGGAGTGCTGGCTGTGATGCTGGGGAGGGGTGTGCGTGATGTGGCAGGGATGCTGGCAGCCCCATACCAGGCTGTCAGCACAGTTACTTGCCAGTGTGCCCCCAGGAGGAGAAGGAAGCAGCTCTCAGGTTTGGGCTGTTGGTCTGGAAAGACTCCTGTGCCTCTGAAAACTTTATTAACTTATCACAGAATCACAGGGAGAGTTTTCCCTCTCACTGCATATTAGGTACAAATGGAGTGAAACGAGAGAGTTGGCAATGACACAGCACAACAGGGCGATGCACACCAGTCCCTGCAGCTGCTGGTCATGGTGTAGGCTCGGCAGATGATTAGCACTGCACTGTGCATGGTGTCTGTCCTGGCCTTTAATGGTGTTGGAGTACTACCTGGAGAAATCCAAAAGAGACATAAGGACCGTAATGAGAAATGTTCAGTAGCAGCAGCAAAAGCCAAGTAGTTTCAAGCACTCTGCACAAGGTATGAACTACAGACACGAGACAGCGGCACTCTTCCAGTTTAGTTCTCGGTGGGGGGGGGTATGTAGGTCACCCACAGCAGATGCAAGCGAGTGGTTCAAAAGGTCAGCAGGAGGAATGTTTGTTATATTTTTATCCTGCTTTTCACACAAGAATTGTCTCCTGAAGTGGCTCATACCAATTAACATTCCCTACACAATGCTGACTGGCAGGCACTGCCCATGAATGCAAATGAGGTGCAGCAAACTAAAATACAGGACTCACAAGGCAAAGGGAGGGAAAAGGTTGGGTAGGGAGGTCAGTTTGGCAATGCCAGACCAGTGTGGTGAGTTTTTAAGGAATATCGGGGTCTCGCTCAAGCTGATCTTCCCTTGCTGGTCTGGGTCTGGCTGGAACAAAGGTGGTACGACCTCTGAGAAACCTTAGGGACCACTTCCCCTCCATACTGCCGTCACAGTTTTTTTTTTTCTGGCAGCAAACAGAGGCAAGCTCTCAGCAGCCGCTCATTCTCTAGCCAACAACCAAGCCTGGCTCATCTTCCCCTTTACTTGTTTCTTTATTTAGTAAATTTGTACGTCGGTTTTCTATAACGCTCTCAAGGCGGTTAACAGAAACCAAAATGCTAAATAATCATGGTAAAACATCAGTAGCTTAAAAAATGTTTCCAGAGTATATTGACAGCTCTGTATAATGAAGGCGATAAACTGTTACCAGACATACACACGGAGTTCCTTGTTTGGAACTCCCAGTGATATTTTAAAGCCTAATTTTCAGGTGTGCGGGCAGCAAGTTGGATGGGGCGTAGGAAGGGTTTCCCCCCCTCCTGTTTTTCCAATCTGAAACATCCCTGGGGAGCTGCTATTTGTTTAGTTGGGCCCAACAAGGCAAACAGTAGCTCCATGGGGCTGCCCAACGGGGCAAATAATGGCTCTCTGAAGTCATCTTAGATTGGAGAAATGTCTCAGGGGACAAGGCTTAACCACCACCCCCCCGATTTACATCAAGTTTGTTCATGCCTGAAAATTAGGCTTTAAAAAATGGCTGCTAGCTCCAAATTTGGAACTCCAAGACCACATCTGGGAAGGACCTCACTGTATAACACAACTGGACACTCCAGGGCTTTAACCAAGAGTCTTGTGGCTTGAGACTGGGATGTGATGATGAGCTGACTGGAAATAGGGCTATTCTTCATTGGTCTCTGCCCTTGGCAGGTAGCATGAAGCTTTTGGATTGGCCAGCCCTGACAGAAATACCAGAAGCCTGGCTTTCTGATTTTGCCTTGTCAACAAAGTGCAGCTTTCTTTCTTTTGTGCTTCACACTTCTAGCAACTGATCTCAGGGACCCTCAACTGGAGACAAACATCCCAGCACTGGATTAGGGTACTGTTACCACAAAGTTGTGTGAATTCTAGACTGTACAAGTTTTCTTTGGTTCACAATCTTTGAAGACACATCTGAATTCAAGACTTTGCAACAAAATTTCCTAAAAGGCTTTGGTGCAGAAATAGCAAGAAAGTTTCCCTCATGTCCTGCTCTTGCATTCCTGCCAATACTGGCTTTAAATCTCTGGAATGGTTGTGTAACATCCACACCAGTGGCAGTTTGCAAACTTTCAATGAACCTGTTGTCCTTTACTTTGTTAACTAGTAACACAAAACAAAGAATTGCATTGTTGTCTGTCTACTGATTCCCTCCTCCCTTCCCCACAACTCTTACAGTATTACTGAATCTCTATACGTAATCCTTTGATTTGTTACATAAATTAAAACCAGCCACTGTGATCTACAAGGTGTAGAATGCAATATTTTAAAATGGGTCTGGGATTTGGCTCCTGCTATGATATTTCAAAAACAGATTCTGTCAATTATTGTAAGAGCCGAATGCATCAATCGAAGATTTAAGTATGATCAAAAATGTGTTCCCTGAAAACATGATTTATTGTTCATGGTTTAATTTCCACTGACTCCTCTGGAATTGTTGCTGCCAACAGTAGAAAACAGCACCTCATGCAACAGGTAGCCAAGATTAGATTTGGTTTGGCTTAGCCTTCCTGTTATTCTCAGTCAAGGGGTGACCAGCAAGCTGAGGTAAAATGCCTCAGAAGGCAGACTGTCTCCCCCCACCAGTCAATTTTTTAAATGGTGACATTTTTACCAGCAGAAGGGGCCCCTGGAAATTCTGCCTTGAGGCAGAACTAGGTGTGTATAATAAGGACTCTCTGGAGAGGGAAAATTCCATTCCTGACCACCACCCCCAGTCTCTTGTTCAGTCTCCACTTGTCCAGACAACCTCTGCACTGTCTTTCTACCTCCTCATGTTCCCCCCATCATTCAACCTCCTGAGCTCTGCCTCCATCACCTTGCCCATCTGCCTTCTTGTTTTTTCTCTCTTCTGTGCTGCAAGTTACCCCTCATGGGCTCTCCTCAATCCTTGCAGTCCTCATGTTTTTTCCTCCTCACTCCTCTCCCAATTCTGCTCCCCACACCCCAGCCATTTACTTCCTTTCACTATTGGGCACTATTTTGGGTTGCTAGAGTAAATCTGCATGTGGCTTAGGGGGTGAGCAGCCTCTGGGAGAGAACCCCCTTAGACAAACCCCACCTGACGTTTTGCTTCCTGTAACATCTGTGCACGTACAAGTGTCATCTTTATGATTTTTGGCTTTAAAAAAAACAAAACCCTCCCCATTAAAAAAAAAGTGATCTTTTTCTGAAAATCATATATTTTATATTGCTTCATTTATACCCCACCTTTCTCTCCACTGGGGAGCCAAAGCAGCGTACATCATTCTCCTCTCCTCCATTATATCCTCAAAACAACTCTGCAAGGTAGGTTAGTCTGAGAATGTGTAACTGGTCTAAGGTAATCCATGGCAAAGGGGGAATCTGAACCTGGGTCTCCCAGATCCTAGTCCCTCTGTAACCCCCTTCTTGATTTTTTGATCTACATGGCAGCCCATACTTGGCTATTAAATAAATTAACATGTGGCCCCAGAGATGAAGCATTACATGGTAGGTTTTTCAAGAGGCCTCTATGTGATCCCCTGTATTTATTCAAAAAATCACAAATGTGTGTATAACACGAAGGCTGGGGAAGTCTACTTTTTTGTAAATAGAAAATGGAACATGGAAAATTCCTCCTGTATTTTGCTGTACTCTGCTATTGGAATCACTTCTTGTCCAGCCTGCCTCTCATTTCATAAATGAGCAGGTCTAGAAGAGCAATTCTTACAGCAAAAGCATAGTGAGATGAGAAAGGGGGAGGGAACAGGGATTACCTCTTCTCAGTCCTGCCCTCCATTTTCTGTAAAAACAACAACAACCCTAAATAAACAAACAGACCCTTGTTGCTTTGTAGGAGAATGGACATCTGCAGATAACCCCCCCCCCCAAACACACACACCTACACATCTAATGTGACTCTCAGATATCAACAGGTTTTGGGCTCTCCTTTAAAAAACATCACGTTAAATCTTCTTGAAATGGCCTCAGGGTCTAGTGACTTCCACTGTCACTTGTGAATTGCTTTGAACACTTAGGAAAAACAAGCGTTATAAAATACCAAGTGTTATATTTATCTCCATAAATTTCTTTCACTTAAGTTTCCATGCTAGCATCAGCTGTTGCCAAGAACAGGTTGTGCCGGTATGGAAACTTTCGGTGCTACAGGGAAGAATGATATGGAGAGAGAGGAGCTACAGGTGGAGGCAATGCACTGCAGAGAAGTCATTTCACGCAGCCTCTTGAATATGCAGTCTACAGCAGAGCAATTCAGACACTAAAGCCGTTCACACCTTACAGTGAACGCATGTACATCCTGCATGTACATCTGTTTGTAAGACAGAGCCAACACACATTCTCTTTATGAATGAAACCAGGAATAAATGTGGGGTTTAAATCACGTGTTTATCTGTACATGCATTGGATGTAACAAGAAAATTATTCAACACTGTACTTACATTGTACATGCACTCATTATAACTTGTGAACAGAGAATTCTCTGTGAACCTCTTGCTACTGCTGTGCAGAGGAATTTGTAGTGGCAAAAGAGGATCCACATATCAGTTTTCCCATGCTTTCCTTTTCTAAGCCCACTGCAGCCATTACCTCCTTCAATGATGGACTTTTTAACAAAATTGGGAATTGCTAGATCATAACTGCATTAGAACACTACAACAATCTATTGCAATGGTCTACTAATTCCCCACTTTAATTTTTAAAAGGCTCTTGCTATTGTTGCAGAGTTATAAGGGAAAACATGCAGGCTATACATTTCCCCATATAACTCTACAGCAAAAAGGGCTACAGACTTACTTGTACCATGCCATCCTAAGTAGGTCTATTTAGAATCTTACTGAGCTCTATTCAATGGGGCCTACTCCCAGGAAGGTGTTGTTAGGATGGAGGTGTTACTTTTTTTAAAAGCTGGGAACTAGTAGATCACAGCAAGGTATTATTTTAAGGTTATAATGCTACAGCAATCTAGCAATGCTTTTTAAAAAAAAAAACCTTCCAGTGTATGAGTAGAAATGGTAATTGATGAGACTAAAGGAAGGAAAATGGCACTGATGTGGGCTGGACCAGAAAAATGCACATCTTTCTGTTTTGCATGGCACTGAAAGATGCTTTGATTGCAACCTTTCCAAAAAAGATCAAATCAAACCAGGTTTGAGAAAGAGGGAAAAAGGAGAAGCAGGATGAACAGAGAATGACATCATGTGGATGACAGTGAAAACAGTGCTGCTGAAATGAAGCCCAGATGAAGCCCAAACATCTGTTAGTACACCAGCTGTTGATTGTACAATGTGGATTATATGGTTTTATTTTATGAGTTAGTGCTTAGAGCTAATTCTTCTTGCATTAGTGCTGTTCAGTGCTGGTGCTTCCTGCAAGGTTAGAAAAGCTGGCCTTTTTGACGCTTACTATTCTGTGACTTTACATTTGTCTTTTGGTCACATTCTACTTTCAATGTCTCCTGCACAAACACTGTCACAACGAATGGAAAATGTGCCACACTGTTTAAATTGATTTTCTAAGCAATAATCTGTCCATGCATCCTAGCTGTGGGACTGTGGTATCTTCATTAGTGCACTCTTAATCCATGGCTTTAAAGATATACTAAAGTGTGTGTGTGTGTGTGTGTTACAACAACAAAATAATCTCAGCAAATAAAGCAACAGAGCTACCATAGCCTTCACTGCATCGGATGCCTAGCAACATATGTTTTAAGTAATTGCGTGAGACCAAAATTTGGTACTGTCACATTCATCCTCCCAAAGCAACCCCATTATCACTAAAGAGAACCAAGTGACTTCAGCACATTAATGGTATATGAGAGGAACTGGCTTCCTGGGTCTGTCAACACAGCTTCATCATCAGGAGCTAGGCTGGAGCATGCATATTACCCCCATTCTGCAATCACGCCATTGGATGCACATTCAAAGCACGTACTATCACAATCAAAGCCCTGCATGGCCTTAAACCCTCATATATACAGGAGCACCTCTCCTCCTATGTTCCACTGCAACAGTTTCACTCATCTGTTCAGGGCCTTCTGCAGATGCCACCCTGCAAATGGGCAAAATCAACAACTGCCCATACACATGCATTCTTTGTTGTGGTCCCCACCGTGTGGAATGGCCTGCCTGAGGAGGTCAGGAAAGTTCCCACGCTTATGTCATTCCACCAATTATGTAAAATGGAGTTGTTCA
Source organism: Euleptes europaea (assembly GCF_029931775.1). Taxonomy (NCBI): domain Eukaryota; kingdom Metazoa; phylum Chordata; class Lepidosauria; order Squamata; family Sphaerodactylidae; genus Euleptes; species Euleptes europaea. Next base: position 63,343,725 of record NC_079318.1, read on the forward strand.
GAAGGGCTAAAGAGTGGTTCAGGGAGACCTTTATAAAGGGAACAGGACTATGGACTATGCCACTGGGCAAAGGACATATCTGATTGCTGCATGTACCGTTGTGTTGTCACTACATTATTTTCTACTCATGTAATACCATTTTTTTCCTGCGATGTATCTGCATTCTGTATCATGTCTAATATGCAATGCTTGTTCAGATTGCTGTAATCCTAGTCTTAATGCTAGTCCCCTCTCCCCCAGAGTTGGGGAGGAAGGGTCCATGTGCCACTGTTGGGTTTGCACTAGGGGGGAGGGTCTTTTCTCCCTGTTTGCAGACTCTCCATGGGGGAGGTGGCGGTATCAAAGGGGCAGTGGCCATATCAGTGGGTGGTGATTGGGTGCACCTGTGTGTGCCACTTGCATAGGCATCATTGGCTGCCATTGTCTGATTGGTGAGTGTTGCGGGGTTTGCTATGCTGTCTGTGCTTTGTAGAGGGGCACACATTATTTCCCCCTGCAGAATGCCCATAGGAAACAGACCAGTGGTGCAGTTTTTTTGCAGGTGGCTGGCCGCCACCACAATAGCAGCCTCGGGATTGCTCTGTAAATGTTGTGTCTAATACAAGATTCTGAACAGAAGAATAAAAATCTGGGACAGTGATTTGTGTGCCTTTTTCAATATTCTACGTTATGGATATAAAGAATCATATAGCTAGTTCAACAGCCCCTTGGGAGCTTCAGCCTTGCAGCTTTTTAACACCAACCCATACTCTTGTGGTACATTAATTTTGCAACTAACAAGGATTTCAAAAAGCAATTTGTGGTCTGCAAATGAAAAGAAAAAGATAGTTTAAAAATCCTACCTACTAAGAACATGCAAAGTGACTGACAGTCACTTAGTAGACATCACATCTAGTTCAGCCCTTAGCTTGATCATCTTGGAAGACAGAACAGCCCAATTCCATATGACTTGCTGAGCTGACTGGAGTCACCAGGCATCTCTCTCTCAAACAGCCCCATCAAGCCGCTCTTGGCTCCTTTACAAAACATACGTGTAGTCACAGAAGTACCATAATTTTGCAAATGGAGCCAATAGCAGCTCCACTTGGTAGTTTGAGGGAGTCAAATTGGCATGGGGGGGGGGCTGAAATTGCTTCTACCTGTGTGCTGAATTTAAAAGGAGAAAAGGGCATGGTGAGTTTGGGAGACACAAAACTCTCACTGACGGCCTGACGCAAAGTTTTCACGGTGCCCATCAACAAATATGAGGACTTAAACCAGATAATGAACTCATGTAGAATTTTGAAAGCGTGTGATACGTCAGAAATTTCTTGCTTCAAATTTTGCCTCATTCATAAATTTGCTAGGTTAATCAGGAAGTGTCAAGACACAATCCATCAACAAGTATTCAGAAGGCTACTTTAACACACCAAAATCCAGTGAAAGGTCATGCCTATTGTATTTCTGGAATAAGTTGTCAGCTTTATATATGGTATAAACTAAGAATTACTTTGCCATGGGATCCACTGATAATACTGTTCGATTATCTTAAGAATGCTGTTTGAAAGGTACAACAGGAATTGTCAGCAAATCTATTGATTGCTGAAAAAGTATTAATTACATTATATTGGAAGAGTAATAAAACCCCACAAATTAATTAATGGGTTTACAACCTGGGACACTGCTAAAATGCAGAAGTAGACAAAATGTAAAAGTCTGCTAATGCAGAAAAGCTTTGGACAATGTCCAAGCACTAAGGCAATCATTCTTTTAGTTTTAGGATATGAAAAATCATATACTGAAAAATCTTTTCAGTGTTCTGATTTTGCAACTTTGTTTCTTTCAACTGATTTTCTTTGTACTCCCAAATTAACACTCTCACACACACACAATATATCAAGCTAATATGGTCTATCCCTCTGGAATAAACATATGCACACACTTGCAAAAAAAACCTGGTTGGGGCTTTTACCTATTTAAAATTATTTTATTCCTGTTTATCCTGCTCTGAGATGCAAGCTTGCTCCTCTAGGCCTTGATCAGTCTGCCCTTTATTCCATATCCTGATCCCTTGAGAATAAATACAGTTGGTTAACTAATAATTGCAACAGCATCATAATGCTATCAGTATATCAAATTCTCAACATCACCAAATCTGTAGACACTTTAATCCAGCAACTGCATCCATGAAATCAAGACAGATTTTTCTTGTTTTTAGATATTTGGAAACCATTTATAGAAACTTATGTTTAGATCCGCCACCACTGTTATAATATTTTTGTCTTTATGTATACTCTTCTTATGTTTTTTTCTGGGTTTTTTTTGAAGGAAATAGAAAGAGGCCATTTTTTTTTAAAAGACACATTTTTCTACAAACCTGAGAAAAGCTCCAGGTTTGCAGAAAAATCTGCAATTAAAAAAATACATGGGGAATTTAAACCCCCGCCCCCCAATAATAGAAGCAGCATAGTAGCTTTAAGATACAAACAGGCTCCATGGTCACAGATAGGCAACAGTATTGCCAGCCTTCAAGCCTTGGTTTCTGTCAGTAAAAGGCAGAGGGAGGGCCCTCTCTAGGACTGTTTTGGCCTAGAAGGAGGACTCATTCGGGCCAAGCCCAGCAGCAACCAACGGGTGACTTGATACTACACAAGTTACATGACTCACCCAGGCCCAGCGGCTCACTACTATTCAACAGCAGCCACCACACAAGAGTCAGTGTTGTACAGTGGTTAGAGTTTCAGACTAGGGTCTGGGAGACCTAGGTTCCAATTCCCACTCTGCCATGGAAGCTTGCTGGGTGACTTTGGGCCAGTCATACACTCTCAGCCTAGCCTATTTCTCAGGGTTGCTGTAAATATGATAATCTTCAGATTATTCAGGGGAAGATAAAAGATAGTTTGGTGGGTGGGAAGGGGAGAAACAAGGAAAATGTGAGGATATGGGGACTGCCAGAAGAGGGAAAACTAAAGCGAAGAGGAGGAGGAAGAAGGATAGTTGGTTTTTATATGCTGACTTTCTCTACCACTTAAGGAAGAATCAAACCGGCTTACAATCACCTTCCCCTCCTCACAACAGACACACTGTGAGGTGGGTGGGGCTGAGAGAGTATGACTAGCCCAAGGTCACCCAGCTGGCTTCATGTGTAGGAGCGGGGAAACAAATGCAGTTCACCAGATTTGGTAGGTTTGCTGGTGGATGGGAAGGAAAAAGGAGGCAGGACGAGAGGTTATGGGGGCTTTCAGGGAAGAGAAAGATGAAACAGCACAGGAGGGGAAAATGAGATGACCTCTGCATATCCTTGTGGGTTTCCCCTGCTTTTAACTATCTATGGCCACCCATCTCTTTCTATTTCACGTTCAACAGAGCCATTATAGGATTAAAGTGCACGTTCATGAGGTAAGGTTCTAAAAAGGAATTCAAATGTATGTAGCCTCCCTCTAAGAGGAATTCTTCTTCCCTTCCATTTTTTTGTATTATTTTCCAGCACTACTTGTGGTTCTCAGCTGCATCCACATGGAGGTTTCTTTCTGCCTTGGCTTACAAATTGGAGTTTTGTTTTGTTTTTTGGGTGGGTGGGGGAGCTTCCACATGATATCATGCTGTTCTCTTTCCAGGTTTTCCACATCCTCAATACTGTTTTTCCAAAACCTACTTTACTTCAGTCTTTTTTGGGAAAGGACACAGTGGGGGCATGGGAGGATAGTGCACATTTTTTCTGCCCTGCAAAGGTTCCACCCACAATTCACCAATTTTCCAGTGTCAGCTCCTTAGAGGCACCATTTTCTCAGAATTTTTCCCCAGTTGTACCACTATTGAGCTTTCAGATAACTGGTAACTGCTACAGCATTATAGCGATATAATAATCAGTTGCCACATATATTTCTATTTTAAACTTTAATACAGTGGTTACAGCATGCACACAAGGAAACCAGGAGAGGGGGGATAAATCACTGTGCAATCAGTCCTTTCAAACTCCTCCAAGAAGTGATTTCTCTGCGTACCCAGTCAATGAAACAAAAAGGATAGGGCTTCAGGTAGAGGGGGTCTATATAGCACTATAATGCAAACATAAAGAAAAGACCCAAAACAGGGGCAGCAACTTACCATGTCAGCTGTGACAATGACACCCCTGAGATCCAATGCAGAGTTTTCGTGGTGCACATGTGGAAGGCAAAAGGGGGGAAAGCGTACAGGAAACTCCACATGAAAACTACAGTCAATGTGCATTCCTTTGAATTCACACTGGCAATGAAAGCTGCAGAATACCACTTTGTGTTTAAAAAAAAAAAAAAACCTCCAGCCTCCAAGCATGTAGAAAACTTAAAGCATCAGAGAGCTGGCTGAGTTATAGCATCTCTCATTGATATGCTAGTTTTGTTTGTAAATAATTTTTAATATGATGGAGCATTTAAAAATGGTACTCCCCATATGCAGTCTGAAGTGCTACATATCATTGCACCACTCCCCCATCTAATCCTACTGTATGTATAAACCAGGCCTGCTATAATTTTGAACTAGCAATCCACATGCTAAGGGCCAAAGTGGACCTGACATGAAGCCATGTGTTCATCAGGGGGTGGTCAGGGATCTGTCTTTTAAAACAAACACATAGTGTGGGAGCAGATGAACCTGACCTCTCCCTCATCATCCCACTGGATTGCTTTCCATATTTGCCTTTCAGCTTAGCTCTAATAATGGAAGAAAAGTGGTGACAGCCATCAAAGTAAAGAGAGGGAGTGGGTGCAGGGTAAGACTGAGCAACCCTCATCTGTGCACTTCTTTTGTTAAAAAACAAACCTCCACCCCCCCAGATGTTAACAAATGGATACCTGTATAAATACACGAGAATCTTTCCCTCATTACTAGTTTGGTGTCTGCCATGCCACCACATCAAATATTACAAAAACACTACAAGTCTCCAGTATTTTCCTCACAAATAACTGCCTTCAGTTTCCTACTTCTTGGGAAAGTACGAAAGGTAAAACAATATTGCCCCATTTGCCAAGCGGCGACGCTCCTTAGGTGGCTTTGCCTACTAGGCTGCTGGAGCGCCACGATCCCTGCAAACCGCACCCTCGAAAACAGAGCCCCGGGTCTTTTGGTTCCTAGGTGAACAATAAGGAAGCAAAGTTCGCTCTGCGCCACGCACCCGACGGGCTTTAAGACCCGAGAACACGTGGCCGCCCGCGCCGGCTGCCTCAGGGAGAAGAGTCGAGCGCGCGGGAAAGCGCTTAGACAAGAACGCATGCGCGCTGGCGGTTGCAGCGAAGGAGAGTGAGAACGCGTTGAACGCACGGCGCTAGGACCCCGTGTCGACGAACTGCGCCGCGCGCGCTGCTCGGCGATAAAGGGCTCGCGGCGGAGTTTGACGTCACGGGGAGTTAATTTTAAACCTGGACAAGATGGCGGAAGGGGACGCGGCTCGGTACGGTCGGCGAGCAGAGCTGCCTCGGCTACAGCCGGACTTGGCAGGTAGCTAACGTCTGTCTCGAGTGGGAGGGGGTGGTGTGGACGGTTAGGCCTTGAGGCTGGCGCCTGACAGTCTTCCTTTTCCCCAAACGGGCGGGAAGGGGGGTGAGAGGGAGTCGCCTCCCTCAGAAGGCACAGCGGTGTGACAGGCGAGAAAGAGAGGGGTGCCAACGTCTGCAGCTGTGAGAGAGGACAGCGACCTCTGTCACTGGGTTCTCCCTCGCTGCCCTTGGGGCAGGCAGAATTTTGGGTAGGGAGGCAGCTAGGCCTGGTCGTCGAGGGAGGTCGGTCTGTTTTCCTGGTCCGTCCGCCGGTGGTTTCAGCGTCCGGCGGCCCTCTGGTGTGGTAGGAGTGTGTGTAGAGCAGGTGGGTAACATGGTAGTCTGGGCTTGGTCAGGCTTTTTCGGTGTGAGTCTTCTCCAGTTCAGCGGGTCTTGCTTTGGAAGATGTGTCATGTAGGGTTACAGATTCAGTACGGCAAAGTGGTTCAGTCACTGCATGGGGAGGATGAGAGCTGTCTAGTTTGGGTGATCAATGACTTTAGAGGGGTATGATATGAGAGGTGCTTTCTGGCCAATGGCTTCACTTCTGGGTGGGAAGATGTGATGTGTCATGGTGATGGGTGGGTGATGGGTGTGATAGGAAGGGAGCGGTTAGCCTTGTTACTGCTCAGGGTGCAGAATCTGTTCCACAGGTATGGGTTAGTGGATGAAGTAGCAGGCCTGTAAGAGAGACAGTAGTCTGATTCGTCGGTGCCCCTGAGGTGTATCATGTAGCAAGCTCTGACTGGTGCATAGAGGGTGTGGAAGATACCAGTGCCCATGTGCATTGTTGATCTGTAGCGTATGTGGGCTCATAACCTACTGGATGTTGCTTTTAGAGTAGAAAACAAAGATTTTAATCTACCTAAGAGACTGGTGAATGTACTGGTTTAATTTTAGTCAGTTTTATTATTGCAATCCTAGTTTAGCTGGTCGTTTATTTTGAAATAGCCTTTCTTACTGAGTTGTCTTGGATGTGGTGTTTATTGGGCATTGGTAATTTGTAATGAGGTGGTAAGTTTGAGGAAATGGTGTTTGTAATGCTGTCTCCAGTGTATTAAATTGTCAGCCGATGGAAGGTCAACTGTTAAGATGTTGTGCTTGATTGCATACTTTCAAGTAGCAGGACCTAGCATAATAGGGTTATATGATGTAACAAACCAATTGTGTCAATCGTTTGATGAACGGGGAGTGGAGGAGAACTGTCTCTGGTAGGTTCTTGGAAGCTGTGATTGGTAGCTGAGGCAGTGGGGTTGTATGGAGAAATCTCCTCTGATTATAATGCAATGTGCTCTGCTTATTTATGCTGTGACCTACTTTTGAATACTCAGAAAGTAATATGATTCTTTGTTCACTACTGCTTTTCCGAGTATAGGAAAAGCCTGAGTTGTGCTATTTGTGCAGCTAATTTTTGCAGCTTGCCCAAACCAGCCTCTGTGTATGCCGAATGGGATCCTGGGAAAAATATAGAAGCAAACAGATAACTGTAGTGACCTTATTCTCCTCTCTGGTGTGGTTTGAATTGGCAACTGGCCAGTGAGTCTTGTCTTTGTGTACATCATGTGATATGCTTCCATGCCTGTTTATTGCCAGACTGCTGGGGAAATATGCTTATATGATATTTGTTCCATTTTCCCCCATAAATAAATATGGCAGGTATTAGTGCTTTGGCACTGTGTGTATTCCTGGGAGACCCATTATGTCTGCGTGTGCCTAAGGGCTTGAGAGGATGGGGATGACCATAAGAGGTGTCAGCATCTAGCCAAAACTTGTAGAGCCCTGGTGAATATACATAGAACTCTTGCATTGTGCTCAAACATACAGCATTAGCCTATGACATATTTCTCACAATATTAACAATGGCTAGGTTAAATTATTTGCTTCTGTTCTTGAAAATAAAAAGTAGGCTTAATTGAGGCAATATAGGCAGACTTATAATATCAAAATTGTCCATAATATATGGGGAAACATTAAAATGAGAGTATAGGCTTTGTTAATTATTTCATTGTTTAAAAAATCTTGATCTTTGAATTTAATTTAAATTATAAGCTGATCCCTAAACTAGATAGTTGCCCTGACCTGGATGGCCCAGGCTAGCCTGATCTCGTCAGATCTCAGAAGCTAAGCAGGGTCAGCCGTGGTTAGTATTTGGATGGGAGACCGCCAAGGAATACCAGGGTTGCTGTGCAGAGGAAGGCACTGGCAAACCACCTCTGTTAGTCTCTTGCCATGAAAACCCCAAAAGGGGTAGCCATAAGTTGGCTGCAACTTGACGGCACTTTACACGCACACAAACTAGATAGTTATGTGACTTGTGCCACTTAAATTTTAAAATGGTTCTTTAAAAATAACCTTCACTTTAGCCCATTGCCTAACAAACCCTGTTCCTTGTTTGTAACAGTTCAATGAAACAAACAAGTTTTCTGCAGCTGTGACCAAGAGAGCCTTTTTCAGGATTTGCTGTGTGATCTCTTTCTCTGACAGTGGTTTCTTACTGAATGTTATACTGCTTCTGGAATTTAGAAACCTTGCTGCACGGTGCTTGCATCATAGCTCTGTGTGTTTGGAGCCTAACTCAAGGCTTTAATGTTCTGATCCCCAAGTGCTTCATTGAGGAACAATGTTCTGGATAGGATGTACCAGTAATTAACAATGTAGTGTTACAAAACCAGAGGCAGATATAAACTTACAACAGAAAACTATATAATGTAGGGGATGACTACTTGTTTGTAAAATGTTCATTTTTTAGTAATTAGGGATAGATACTGATTCTTACATTGTTTAGTGGAAACCTCATAGAACAATGGGCATATTGTGGAGTAATGTCCACTTGTAATGAAGAGACCATATGCTTCTACTTCAGTGAAATACAGAAAACAAACAGTTCATCGCTATCAGTTCAACAGCAGTGTAGATATAACTCGTCACATCTCCTTTAGTTTCCCGTGCTTCTTAGCTTTTTCTGCCTTTTCTTTAGTTGTTTTGCCATGTAGGTGTTGGTACCTTCTAGAAGCTGAGAGGAAGAATAAGATGCTACATGGAATTCTACAAGCTTTTCCTAGGGAGAACTTGCTAAATGCTCCTTCTTATGCATTGCATAAGAGGAAATATTGGATCCACTAGAGTGTTTTCACTCTAGAATGGAACAGCTTCTGCCCATGGAGTGTGACTTTCTCAACTGCTTCATAAGAACATAAGAAAAGCCCTGCTGGATCAGACCAAGGCCCATCAATTCCAGCAGTCTGTTCACACAGTGGCCAACCAGGTGCCTCTAAGAAGCCCCCAAACAAGACGGCTGCAGCAGCACCATCCTGCCTGTATTCCACAGCGCCTAAGATAATAGGCATGCTCCTCTGATACTAGAGAGTATAGGTATGCAGCATGACTAGTATCCATTTTAACTAGTAGCCATGAATACCCCTTTCCTCCATGAACATGTCCACTCCCCTCTAAAAGCCTTCCAAGTTGGCAGCCATCACCACATTTTGGGGCAGGGAGTTCCACAATTTAACTATGCGTTGTGTGAAAAAATATTTCCTTTTATCTGTTTTGAATCTCTCACCCTCCAGCTTCAGCAGATGACCCTGCATTTTAGTATTATGGGAAAGGGAGAAAAACGTCTCCCTGTCCACTCTCTCCAAACCATGCATAATTTTATAGACCTGTATCATGTCTCCCCTCAGCCGCCTTCTTTCCAAGCTAAACAGCCCTAAGCGTTTTAACCGCTCTTCATAGGGCAGTTGCTTTAGTCCCCTAAACATTTTGAAGCTTCCTCCAGCTTCAGCACAATTCCCTCTGAAATGTTGTTTCTATGCAGGAGTAGCATTTCGCCTGCAGTGGAACAGGGAAGGTGAGAAAGAAGAAATGCTCCAGTAGATCCAAGCCAGCCTGTTTGCGTGCCTAGCATTATGGCATTAAAAAAGGGCTGGCGTGCTTAATAGGCCTGGGAGCAGAAGGTTAAGAGTAGATGTGGGAATACAGAAGTCAGTAGTAACCAGCATACCTATTGTGTGAACACAGTGAAACATTTGGTTAAAGAATCTCAAAGGATGGGGAAGTAGGGTCAATAAAGAGCAAGGTGGGGAGAAGTTTCGCAGACAGTATTCATAGCTGCAGGCCGTGGCTAGGAATGCTGCCTTCATGGTTCTTGGTATGGGAGCCTTTAGTACTGGATTGCTGCAACATAGGTAATACTGAAAGAGCTGCATGAGTTACAAATGTTTTCAAGTCAAATTCAGAATGCTGGTATTGATTTAAGTTGTTTTCCCACACGTACCTTCATTTGCCTGAAGATCTGTGCATAACTTTTATTTTGGAGGTGCAGGTGGCAACAGTGACATCTAGGGCCTTATCTGAGATGTTGCTGTAGTTATGAGATTTCCTACTCTGGGAGGTCTGCCTTTTCGGCACTCTCAGTCTCTGGAAAGGTTGAACAATACTTTTCAAGAAGGCTTTCAATGTAGTTCATCAATGATGTTATCTGATTCTGTTACATTTGAAGTATGTGAAATCTTACTTGTATCCTAGGGCCAAAGTACAAGTAATTGGAGTTCTATGATTAGAACTCAAGGCTGCAAAAAACAAAAAAAACAGCTAAGAGTGGGGGAAACCTGGACTACATTAAAACATTTATAGGCAGCTCACAAAATAAAACAAGATAAAGCCATAAAAACAAGTCATGAACACCCCCCCCCCTGAAGCAGTACAGTTTATTTAAAAATGCCATCTTCTTCCCCTATAGCCTTTTTTGTTTGAATCACAGCTGATACTAGAACTCCAGTGTTGCTAGTTATAGTTCAGTTGCTATGAGGCTGAACTGGCTAGCATGTTATACATATCACCATTGGGTAACCATTTTGGTAAGTTTTGTCTAATGGATAAATGCAAGGTAAAGCAAATAAATACAGTAAATACTTTGGTGGCACTTGAGTTTCAGCTAGAAAACACATGCACAGACCCATTCATGTGCCCATTATTGAGTGTATACGATGTAGGCAATGTGCATATATGGCTGGTTCTAGTGAGATTTTCACCCGAAGTGGAAGGATTGCAGGAACTAGTCTCTATTATTATTGTAGTAATTCGAGAGAATGGATTTATTTAGCTGTACAGTAAAGAATCTATTGAGGGAACATTAACAGTGCTATTGAAGTTCTAATATTGCGTTTACCTATTGGCTATCATTGAAGGGTGTGATGCTCCCCCGCATTAAGGCCATGTTACCATTGTTCTGCCATTGCCTTCCCTGCTGCAGACAACCCACAAGGCTTTAGGTTTGAAAAGAGGCCTAATTTCTCCTTTCTGTACCCACCACTGCTGCATACTTCATCCTTTCTGGCCTGCTGGAGATCATCTTTAAACAGGCCACCCTTCCAGTCCCCTCCTAGGGTGGGTTCCTTCACCCTTCCTGCTTGAGCTCTGGTCACCTCTTGGGTTAATCCCTCCCCTGGGTTGAGCTTGGTGATGTGATGTTCCACCTGGCTGCCAAACTGAATTACTTAATTCAGAGTCTGCAGCCCTGTGTTGCCTGTTTTGGGCATATCCAGGCCAGGCTGAAGTGGCTGCCAGCCATATATGGCTGGCCTCAGCTGAGGTGAGTTGTGCCTGCAAGTCCAGGGTGAGTCCCATTGCCGGACAAAAGGCTATAGTAATCACATTCAAATTTCCCCCTGTGTGACTTAGGCTGCAACCCTATGCACATCTTCCTAGAGTTCCACTGTTTACAGAGGGACTTGCTTCTGAATAACATCATAGGATTTCTCTACATATCTTGAACAGTAGCCTTTAAAGTACCTTCATTCTTGTGGGCATAATTTACAAAGTGGGCTTCAACTTGCCATACTTCACCGCTTCCACTCAAAGCCTTCCCTGAACATAGAGTCCCATGCTGTAACCTACAAGGGGTGTGTCAAGTATCATATCCTTGTTGGCTGCTAGGGAATATCTTTTCTAGCCAGTAACTGTCAATTGATCTTGTTTTGGAACTTGTGTAAGGAAAATATTAGCTGGAATACGAATAACATGTGAACTGATTTTATTTATCACAGTTAAACTGACATTTCTAATTGACTCTACTTAAATGGATTGGCTTAAATCACATTTCCCATTTTGGAAGTTATGTGTTTTCTGACCCATGTATGTTAGTTGGCTTCTGTTAACAGTTCGGAGCATAATCCCAGAGAACTTTGTCATGTACTTGACATCTTTTTTGCACCGTGGAATTACACTGACAAGGGTGTGTCTGTGTCAGCTGTAAAACTGCTAAGATTTCTTTCCATTCTTTGTCATGCATGTAGGGCTGGGGATACCAGATAACATCACTTTATTAAAATGGTACCACAATGTGCACGTTTGGGAAGGAGTCCCTGTGATCTTTGTGGTATGTATAGCCTGGTCAGATCCAACTCTAATGGCTAACACTGTTTTTCTCTTTCATCTTTGCCTCATGACACACCTGTGAGTTGTGACCCATTTGTGGGTCTAAACCAGTGATGTGGATTTTTTTGGGAAAATATGAAATTGGAAAGTTTTCCCATTCAAATTTAAATATTGGCAAAAGAAGGCAAATTTACTATGTACAAGCCCTGGGGTTTGTCCATGCTTCATATTTCATGTTCCCCCATCTAACATGATTAGATGGGCGAGGGTTTTGGGTCTTGTTGTTTTATCTTTGGTTTTAGCTGGGGGTACTATTACGTTTTAACTATTATTGTAAGCTGCCTTGAACCAAGAGGAAAGGCAGGATAGAAGTGTTTTAATAAAATAAATAGATTTGTAACACAGCAGCCCTGACAACTATAGATAGATTTGTTTTGGAAAAATTTCTGCTTCACATTACTAGTCTCAGCACACAATTTGAGAACCACTGTCCTAATTTATAACTTTATAGCTAACTTGCTAGCTTCTCAGACAAAGTCGATAATGTGAACAATTCGTGACTTACAGTGCAATCCTATACAGAGTTAATCTATTCTAAACTATGGGTGTAGACTTCAGTAACTCTGCATCAGATTACACTATAACTATGGTACATTTATAGTCAATGAATCTGTGGGTCAAGGATTCAGTTAAGGATCTTCACTATTAATCTGGTTTAAAATGAAAAAAAAACTTCTAAAGGGTGGGATATAAATCTGAATAAATAAAGTGTGTATCTGTAAGAATTGATATTGTTTAAAAAGTCTGATATTTGAAGTCAGTAGTTCCCAAGTTTACAAATTTACTTGGGCTGGTCCTGAAAGGGTCACCATACCAAGGTTTTTTGGCACCTGAAGCGAACTGTGACCTTTTCCCCATTTAGTCCAGCATTGCATTGGTGGCCAACCAGAAGTCGTTGAATAACTCATGAACATTGCATAAAGGATGCAGCTGCCCCTGAGCAACTGGCATTCCATTTTCCCATCCTTCCAGCTACTACTGTAAAGTTACAAGTTGCTCAACAGCGCTTCACATATTAATTTTAGATGGTTGAGAGTATGTTATAGTGTTATAGTTCTTTGTTAAATTGCATTGTGCTTTATGACCTGTTGAAGGTCTAAAGCAATGTACAGTTTCATTCACTGAACCAATGAATGCTCTGGCTTGAGTTCTGTTTGACATACTGAATATTCAGTGTGCATAGCAATGACTCTGGACTGTTTCAGTAATGTGTATAACTAGCCTTTAGAGAGAAGTCCATTCAGTTTCTGTCTAACCTTGGAGACTAGTGTGTGGAAGAAGAAAGTGCTATTAAAAATCCTATGTCTTAATTCTAGATTTGTATCAGGTATCACATTCTAGTCACTGTTGTGATAAAGTTCTTTTTCATCTATCCATCATTCTGTGGATCTAGTATAGGGAAAGTCCTCTGTCCCTCCTTTGTTGGAATATGGCACAATAAAAGGAAGAACAAAATTCTGTTAGGATGTTCTACAATCACTGTCTGTATGACCATCTCCAAAGTATGTCTGAGGTTTTGTCTAATAACCACATGAAGAATTCTTACATTAGGCTTGCTGATATAATTCATAAACATCAAGTAAGGTGTTGATCTCTTAACTGCTATTGAAAAGAGGTGCATTGGGAGCTGTATGATAAGAAATGGGTTTTCAGTAAACTGAAATTTGCTTATTTGGTTATTGCCTGCTACTAGAAAAACGAACAGGACAAGCCATCCTGTACTACAGGACAAGGTGGTTGGAGAATAACATGAGGTTTAGCAGGATGCTACATGAGCAATTGACAAGTCTTCTAAATATACCTAATAATGAACCTTTGGCTTCCTTATTACAGTTTTAGCTGGCCTAGAGTTCATTTTTTTCTTTTTTTTTCTTTTGCCTTTATAGCTTAATTGAAAGGGAAGTTGATGTAAACTTTCAGCTTGGTCTGTTGTGTAGAATGCAGTTGCTTATCATAAGGCTTTTTTCAGTTAGTGTATTGAATAAGCTGAGTTGGCAAACACTCGTATCTATATCAAAAGTACAATCCCATGGAGATTAGAAAATGACATTTCTATGTAATGGAGTAGAAGAAAGTCACAATACATTTATCTGAAAAGCCTTAGCAAAAGATCTGCGTCTTTGCAAATCAAGTTGTGTCAGGATCTCAGGGCTGGTTAACATAGTTAGGCCTTAGGCGCTTGCTTCCCAAGTTAAAGAACAACTCGTTTCTCTTCAGATCCAAAGAATTCTTTAATATAAAACACCAACTTTATAACAATAGAAAAATGCAGAACTGAGTACAGGAGAACTGCCCTTGTTCTTATTCTATATATTCCAATTTACAATCTTCTGAGGCTTTTCTGCCAGTGTTCTCATGGGGAGAGGAATCGTCTCTTCCCTGCGCTTCAGTGTAGCAGCTCCCTTCGTGGAATCCCTTGAAAATGGCTGTAGTCAGGCTGCTGGGGCCTAGCTGTTTCCACAGGTATTCTGCTCTCTCTGGTCTACAGCTTCCTCAGGTCTCACTACTTAAGGGGCAGATTAGAGACTGGGGGTGGGGATGCTGCTATGGAGTTCAGTTGTTTTATCTTGCTTTTATGGCCTCTGACTTGCAGCAGCCTGAATCTTAGCCTATGGGGGGGAACCCATAATATGCTGGCATCAGGGGTCTTATATTATTACCTGGGAAATCTGCTTCCCTCTTCTCTGCCTCTTTACTTTGTAACATATGGCCTGATGAAGAGTTCTGGGAAACTTGAAAGCTTACACACTGTGTCATTAGGTTAGTCCAAATAAAGGGATTAAATGGATTGTGCTTTTACTTTTACTTTTGGAGCAATGTCTGTAAACGACTTGTCAAATATTGAAAGCCTAGAGCCATACTTTCATGTGAAGCAGAACCTTTCTTCATTTTAATTTTTTCTTCTCCCCTGCGTATTTCATAACTCACACCAGTTCTATGAAATGTGATTGGTTCATCTTTCTGTGAAATGACAGAGGGGGCAGTATTTCTGCATGTATAAGAGTATTTCATATTTAACATAACTATCAGTGTTTCGGTGATCTTGATGTCAATCAGTCAACTCTCCCCAACTTTAGGTTTTGATTTAAACTAGTTGGACCAAAATGCTTCATTATGTCTGCAAACAGGTTGTGGAAAAAGAAGAGGGAAATGTGCTGCCATGAAGGCAGTGCTCTGATTGCAGCTACTCAACCTTGATAAAATGTATCTCAGTAATGGAAGTAGAATCATAAGCCTACCCTAGAACAAAAGACTAGCTGAACTATTGATGAAGAGTGGTAATCCTTCTCCATGTAGGTGTGTTCGATTGTTTTGGCAATTAAACAATTCAAGAAGAGAATTTAGGTAAACATTTTTACTGTTGAGTTAGATTTGGTGTGCTGTTCTATTGCTCAGAGGTGAAACCTTGCTCCACAGTGTAGGCAGTGGGCCTAGTTAAGTATATATAGAATTACTCAGTGGAGTATAGGCTCCTGTCTGGATTCTAATACTTGGCAAGAAAGAATAGTACATCTCTACACAGTGTGTGCAATACAAGAGGTAGTGTGCCTTTTTTCTTAATCAGTGGTTTCCAGAAAGTCCAAATTTATTTTGTACGGTGACCCATCTACGGCTGGCCCAAGGTTTTTTGGTGCTCTAGGCAAAGTATGACCGTGGCACCCATCTATTCCAGAATTCCATTTTCTATAGTGCTTAATCAGATTGGCAGATCAAAAGGGACTGGCCTGTGTTCCCTTTAAACCCCAAACTATGGGAAACCCTCCCCCCGAAACCCCTTAGTTTGGGACCCGATCCTTCAGTAAAAACATCTGCCACCATCAAGAGTCCTTTTTCTTCTCCACCTGTTTTACATCCCTGAGTATGGATTGTGAGTGTCAAGGGGTACTCTAAAATGGTTAGATTCAGTATAAGAAGCTGCATTTTCAGAGAGTGCAGTAGGTGGAAATTGGAGACCCTGTCTTGCATGAATGGGATTTGCTTCCACTCACTACCTGCTATGTATCTTGCCTTTACTTTTAGCTAAGCTCAATCTTATATACATATCTTATATTCGTAAGTCCAACCTTATAAAAGCCTCCCCCAGATACTGTTACCTCCAAATAAAAGTTCAGAGAAGGGTGATTGGAGATATGGGGAAGGATTATAGGGTTTAAATAGGCTTTCCTCCTGGATGTGTTAACAAAGGGTATTTATCTGTGTATTGGAGTACTAGTAGATATTCCCATAAATACCTGAGTTAAACTTGCTTAGCTTACAGTGCATTCCTAAGGAGAGTTACTCCAGTCTAAGCCCATTCATTTCAATTCATTTCTCCTGGGGAAAGCACTGTTAATCATTCAAGGGTTGTCTCCATAGAAGAAGCCTGTTGTATCAAGTAAGAAAGATGTACACCCCTATCAATAGGCCTCAGATATAGTTGATAGACTTCTCTTTCTATGGAAACAACCCTCCCCACCCTCTGTCATACTAAACAGCCAAACTAGTCAGTGGAACTTGGATCTCTCGACCTATTTATAGCTGAAATAGTCAAAACTCCAAATTATTTCTGTCCTTAAAATGAGCTAATTGGCTGGGTTTGCTGTTCAGCAATAGGAATGCAGTGATGTGTCAAAGTCTGAAGTGTCATCATGATTTCGTGTGGAGCTTACTAGGAAAAATGAAGATAGAAAGGGTTGACTTGGAGTGAAACATGAAATTACAGTTTATGTTGAAGAAATTGGTCACGTTACATGCAGTGAAATTCTGGACCTTCCAACCCTGATCTCAAGATCAACCTCAAGGGTTTGATCAGGTATGCCATAGTACACCCCTACTTTTAAGTAACCTTTAGGGCCTAGTATTTCTGTCCCTGTTGCTTCTGTTGGGGACTTAATTCCCCTGATGTTTTCTAACCTATTTGATTCGATGACCTCTTTTGATGAACAATGCAACATCTCCCCCAACCCATCCCTCCCTCTCCTGGCTGTAGAGCTTGTACCCAGGGGTAACTTATCCCATAGGTTTTCTCCATTCCACCATGTTTCTGAGATACCTACTATATCTAAATTGTCACCAAGATAAAACCAAATTGTGAGAGATGTCATATGCAAGAAGGAATCTGTCTCTCATCTAGATGATGTTGGGGGTTGGAATTGGCAATAGATGTGATTGTGGGTAAATTTAGCAAGTAGGCTTGTATGCCATGCTTTGGAACAGAAACTTTCATAGCTGAAAAATAATTTGTCTAGTTTTCCTGGCAACCCTTAGCATTTTGGTTATGGCTCTTGAAAGCAATGCACTTTAGTATTGAATTAGCAATCAGGCAACTATTCTTTTGACACCAACAGCCTTGTTTCACTTTGTGGTGAAATGCATACTAAAATACCTGCTAGTTCGATTGCTAAATGAAACAGGGAAAGTTGCTTCCAACGTTGAACAGTATCTTAGGGAAGAAAATTTCTATAATGGAAAGCATAGTTTATTTTTGCAACTGTCCTAAGATGACGTGAGAAGTTGTCATGCTTGGTAAAGTTTTATGTTTCATCACTATTCGTATGTTATAATATGTTCTAATGATTTATTATATGGTGTTGTCAGCCTATGGTGTATACATGTGGAAATGTACATCTAACATAGTAAAATTTTATTTCCTAGGGGAAAATTATGTGGATGCAGATGAGAATGCCTTTTTGGATTCTGATGATGAGGTGGTTACAGAGAAGCCATGTCCAATACAGATTGTTCTTGCTCATGAAGATGATCATAACTTTGAATTGGATGAATCGGCATTGGAGAGAGTCTTGCTTCAGGAACACTTAAAAGATCTCAATATAGTAGTTGTTTCTGTAGCTGGTGCATTCCGTAAAGGCAAATCCTTTCTCTTGGACTTTATGCTTAGGTATATGTACAACCAGGTGGGTATCTTAAAGGGTGGCTGTTCAAAATTAACTCAGTAGTTTGAGCATAACTAGATTTTACTGTAATTTTTAACAGTAGGAGGGTTTCCTCTCCAGGTTTTTGACTTAGTGATTTAAACTTTATTGTTACACTTTATGATCACACCCTGGGACTGGAAAGCTGTAGTTCTGGTATCAGCAGCATTTTATATTTCCATAATAGACAGTTGTTAATCTCTTAGATGTAAACATTGTTGATGGAGACTTGTGCATATTTTCACTCCAACAGTAAAGCTACTTAGTGGGAACAACTGCTTGGGAGTTGGAAGCTTTAAAACAAATAGCTTTGGCATCAACATTAGTTTAAGCATATTTTGATTACTTAGGTGACTTCAGTGTGTACCTCTTGCTAGTTCACTACCAGTTCTGAATGCATTAAGTTAACTCCCAGTGATACATTCCAGATTCTACCATTTTAATGTGGCCCTTTTGATAGAAGAATAATATAGCCATACTCCCCCTCTGTCTTATGATGAAATCTGTATGACTCATTCAGTCCTTTATTCGAACAGTTTATCATAGGTACGAGTTCTGCCATACCAGCTTCCATTTTGAGGCAGGGTGGTTCTGTGTGCAGTATGAAATCTGTAGTGAAAGTTTGAAACTTTCCCAAAGTAGATGGGCAAAAGGAAGGTATCAGAATGCCTGTTACTGCCTCATAAATGTATTGATTATGGGTCCAATTAAGAATGAGTAACCTTTCTGTGTCTCTTTGAGAGTTATATAGCTGTCTTTAAAATGAGTTTTTCAGAACAGGGATTAACTGTTTTAATAGTTGTGCTCTTGTGTAGCACATAGATATTGCAAGTGGAAGCCTTCTGTTTCAATTAGTTGTTACCCTGGCATCTGTACTAGCTACAGTTTAATTCCTCTTTGCAACCTTGGATTTTAAACGGTGGAATCCAAGTTTATGGGGAAGATATGCGCTCCCAGTTTGTCCAGGTATCCAGTTTTGGACATCACATGTAACAGAAAACAGAACCTTTATTGGCATTTACAGTAACAAAACAAACAAGGTAAAGCAGCTAGATATGGATCTAAAAACCAATGAATACACAGTTCATCAGTAAATTTTATAATAAACAATTAAATGAGGGTTGACATCAGATGTAATTAGTTACAATCATAGAGTTGGAAGGGACCATACAGGCCATCTAGACCAACCCCCTGCTTAATGCAGGATCAACCTAGAGCATCCCTGACAAGTGTTTGTGCAGCCACTGCTTGAAGACTTCCAGTGAGGGGGAACTCACCACCTCCCTACTTAGCCAATTCCACTGTTGAACTACTCTCACTGTAAAAACAACAACAAAAAAACCCCCTAATATCCAGATGATACCTTTCTGCCCATAATTTAAACCCATTATTGCAAGTCCTATCCTCTGCTGCCAACATGAACAATTCCCTGCCCGCCTCTAAGCAACAGCCCATCATATACTCATGTCCCTCCTCAACCTCCTGTTCTCCAGACTGAACATTCCCAAGTCCCTCAGCCTTTCCTTGTAGGGCTGGGTCTCCAGGCCCTGATCATCCTTGTCACTCTCCTCTACACCTGCTCTGTTCTATCTACATCCTTTTTGAAGTGAGGCCTCCAGAACTGCATATGGTATTCCAGGTGTGGCCTGAACAATGAGGTGTACCACGGGATTATTACATCTTGTAATTTGACATCCAAGTTGAAGACTGTGATTGTCAGTCTACATGCCAGGAGAAGAGGTCATGTAAAACTGACCATTGATTAGGTTCATATTTTGTAACATCTGGATGCAGCTGTAGAGGAATGGACCAGGAAAAACTCAGAAGTGGTATACATAATTGCATCTATAATGTTTTAATGAGACTATCTCGAGGTGATGGCAGATAGTTGTTTCGGAAAGAACGTACCTATCAAAGTATGCATTTCTAAGTATGCATTCACTAAGCAGTAGCTGCTTAGATTGCTGCACCTATCAGGATTGTTCAGTTAGCCAGCTCTGTGTTGTAGACCCACAGGAAGGGCAGCAGGGAAGCAGTCTTCTGTGTTTCAGTGACTCGGGGGGTTGACATTACCTAGGCATCATACTGAAAGGAGTGGTGAGAAACCTGTGCTTCTGCCTCCAATAGTTTATGGCCCCATTGTGCACACACAACCATTGTGTAGGTCTGTCACTAGACACTTGTTTGTGTTCAACCCCAACAGCTTCTATATGCTGCACGATCTTCAAGCAACCTTTTAATGATTAATATAGCTAGGAATTGACAGTCAGATGGCTTTGTGTGTAAACCGTACAAGCTTAGGCGTTCACAAGGAATTGCAATGTATGTAGGAACAATCTAGAGATTCCCCTCCAGGATTCTGTAAGCTCTCAAGAGCTTGAGAAAGCTAACTTCCCCATCTTTTTTTCCCCTTGAACTGTTTCTCAGTGTTCTGTGTTCCTAGAACATATTCAGTTCTCATCAGGCTTTTGATGGCTGGATAGGTATGTTCTTTTGACTAATTTAAAAATTTACTTTTTTACCTACCTGTGGAGTTCCCTGAGTATGTAGATGCCCCTACCTTGTCTGTGGGTGGGTGTGTTTTGCGGCTTTTTGTTCATATAGGGGCCAACCATTTTACTGCTAGATATGCTTATCAATTCTGTCGCTTCAACAGTGGCTTTATGAAGCTGGTTGTAACTGGCACTGAATGTGTATTAAGACTGGTCAGGCTAGGCCTCTAACAAATCAACCACTGTACTATGTTAACAAAGCCTTAGAAATATAATATCAATCTGCAAGGCTTATGAACATAAAGAAATATAAGGAATTGAAAGGGTTCCTAATCGCATCACATGCTTGACCTGGCAACTATGCAAATGCTGTTCGAAATTTCAAACCTGTAAGTTAAATCACATGGAAACACTCTACAGAAGTTGCAACTTAGTTAAATACTACACTAGCTCCCTTTAGACTGCTGGAAGTAAAAATATATATAGCCATCCCATGTCTTGAATGCTAGTAGGACCAAACCATACTAACTGTACAGCTACCAAGTCAGTGCTAGCTGTTGCCTCTTCATGACCCAGTATTGCATAACTTTGAACACCTTTTCCTATATGAATCCTTAAGATGGTTGGAGATAATTACTGTGGATACTGAGATGTGCGCTGCAAGTTCAGTGCCTGCACATGGAAGACTGTGATGTTGTTCTCTTTCTGAAATGAGTGCAAGTGTTATGACAAAATACGTAGGGAAATAGGAGCCCACAAGTCCTAACTTCTCATTGTGCCTATACATATATTGATGAGTGAACAACCCTGATGTTTTATAGTGTGTATGGATCAAGCCCCATTTGTGCAGTGGATATATTTTCAGGAAGAACACATGATGAGACATTCTCTAACTAAGGCCATCATCAACAGAGCAGTCCTATGCAGACCTCCAGTGGGAGATGATGACTTGATTTTACAGATTGCATATTTAATACAAGCATTTGTAACAAATCCTTGAGGACTGGAATGGCCTGGGTGAAAGAGTACAGGCAAAACTTTATTTCACAATTCTTAACTTCATCAATAGTTATTTGAACTTTAAATGAGTGTAACCAGATGTCCAGCTCTCGGAAGGTTTAGATATATAGTAGAGTAAAGTGAGTGTTTCATGATCATCCCAATTCTAATGTATTGGAGGCCATCAAAATTGAAACTTCACATTTGAATTAAATATGCAATTATTAGTACAAGAACCACACATACTCCTGTAAAATTGCCTAGAAGAGCCACTAATCTTCTAAATATGTAACTTCTTACAGAATTCATCCCTTTGGATAGGAGGAAACCATGATCCCCTGACTGGGTTTACATGGAGAGGAGGATGTGAGAGAGAGACAACTGGAATACAGATTTGGAGTGAAGTGTTTGTAATTGACAAGCCCGATGGCACAAAGGTAAACCTTAATGCGTTACTATGTTTTATTTATGTTTATAGTCTGCCTTTCCCACTAAGATTCAAGGCGGGTTACATATTATGTCAGTATGATCTATAGGTTGAGGAAACATAATAAATAATGCAAAAGAACTAGGATTTCAGAAATCTGAAACCAGGCATAAGTATTACACATGGCATATTAAACAATGCACAAAATGGTATAGCGTAAGCAGAAATATAATGCAGTGAAAGCAAGATAAAACATGCATCAACAGATACTACATATTAGTAGTATAGTCCACAGTCCTGACTCTATTGAAACGTCTTCCTGAATTATTCTGTTATAGTGTAGCCCTGGTCATTTATAAAAATGCTCTCCTGAACAATTCTGTTTTGCATAGTATGTAGAAAGCCAAGAGTGTGAGCTTTCTTGACCTATTCAGGCAGGCTTCCATAGGGTGAGTGCCGCTACAGAGAATCCATGCATGACCCAGCACACTTTGAATCTCTTCAGTAGTTAATAACTTTTTAAATGGCTAGCTTCCAGCCTCTTGACAATTGCTGTCATAGAAAAACAGTGCTAATGCTAGTACTTGTATCAGTGTAGCTTGTAGAACTCAGAAAGTTCTATATTGATTTTTGTAACTTGGGAACCTTCTTCTTTGAGGCTTTTATAAAACAGAAATCTTCATTAGCAGTGTATATATAGTGTTCACTTTAATTTTCTCAATTGAAGACCCATGTAAACAAAAATATACCTTGCATTCCAGATACTGAATAGGGATCTAAAGACCTCATATCTATCTGGATAAAAAGGAAGAATCCTTCTTAGTAGCCTAAGATTCTGAAGACCCCAGTCTCCCCTCCCTCCCTCCCAAAACCCCATGGAGATGAGATCAAAGCACTAAGATAATTGGAGTTGGCTATTTGAAGGCCAGAGGATATTTGCGACAAAGTTGCTCAATCTGCAGTTGGCATCTGAAGTTGCAAAGTAACCAGTTAACTCTGGATACTTGATGAGACTGGTATAAGGTATTGTCAGTAATTCCCAAGAAAATGTAGGCAATAAGGCTGACTGCTCTCCCATTTAAGCAGATGGTCTTCCAAATATTGTCTTGATCTGTAAGGCCTGGATATAACTCTCTGGCTTGCCTACCTGTCTTGGATTCTATATACCTATGGCAGTTCTTAATATACTGTTAGTCTAACGATTGTAGTTAGAAGTTCCCTTCCCTTTATCTACAGTGTTCTAGGCTCAAAATCCTAACGATTCATAGTATGCATGCACACCTACTGGGTTCAACATCATACATTTCCCACTGTCTTTGGCTGTAACCATGTAAATACCTGCTGGTGTGTAATCAGCCATTTCTTTTACCTATCCCTCTGGCTTTGGCAGCCTTCAGCTGACTTGGCTCTTGAATGGTTTGGTTCATGACTGAGTGGTGGGAGGGGACCAGCACATTAAAAAAACGTTGCTCTATAGCAACGTGTCTTTTGACCCACTGCATACTTGGGTAGGCAGGAGTTAAATTCTTACCAGTAAGAAGCTGTGTTTTAGTCTGGACCATGATCTATAGCAGTGGTTCCCAAACTGTGCTCCATGGAGCACTTAGTGCTCTGCGAAACATCTCCTAGTGCTCTGTGAAGAGATTGGAAAGAAAAATATTACTGTCTTTCGGTTTAGTATATGGGAAGAAAAATACTACTGTCATTCAGTAGTATATAGGTGCTAGGTGAAAATTAGTGCTCTGTGACGAATTTCTCTCCGGAAGAGTGCTCCATGACTCAAAAAGTTTGGGAACCCCTGATCTATAGGAACAAGTCTACTGTTTCATTTTTCTTATGTGTATATGATGAGGAAACTTAAGTACTGTAATCACACAGTAATCTT
Source organism: Euleptes europaea (assembly GCF_029931775.1). Lineage (NCBI taxonomy): Eukaryota > Metazoa > Chordata > Lepidosauria > Squamata > Sphaerodactylidae > Euleptes > Euleptes europaea. The sequence continues at coordinate 63,367,370 of NC_079318.1, forward strand.
TACAGTAAAATTTGTTGTGTTATAACAGCAGTCCATTGATTTACTTATTAGCGCTTACTAAGACTATATTGGATTATATCCTACCAATTCATTCCACCAGCACAAAAACTTCCTCTTTCTGAAAAGGCACCTGCATTAACAGGAGGCTTTTTGAGAGGAGCATGCCAGTGGAACAGACTGTAGGAGCCAACACAAGATGAACCTATGGCGTTAACACATAATTGAGTTTTGTGAGTTGGTGCATATATCGGTAGCTTTTACTTCACTGTTCTGATCAGAGCATATTCCCAGGCTCTTGAGAGTAGATTGTGTTGTTTTGTTTTTCCTTATTCTTAACTTCTCTATAGACTTCTGGTAAAGCATGATCTAGACAGCTGTATAAGTACTTTTCCTTAATTCAGTTGCCACCAGAAATCAAGGGAGTTCAATAAGCTTAATGAGAACAAATTTCAGTTTATTATACCTTTTTACAAACCTGTTTTCTAGGTTGCTGTATTACTAATGGATACCCAAGGTGCCTTTGATAGCCAGTCAACTATCAAAGATTGTGCAACTGTATTTGCTCTGAGCACCATGACAAGTTCAGTCCAGGTAAGCTTAGCTATTCTAAGAGGTGGCAGTCCTTAAGTTGCCTTCCCAAGGACTGCTGCTTCAGAATGCATCTTTGGCTTGCAATCAGATAGGCAAAACACATGTTCAGTGTGCTTAGTTTGTTTTTTCTGTGGTTCTGGTAAATTGTCTGGCTTTCTGCAGCATTGTTAAGAGGACATAACAGAAACCTTTAAGGACCACCTCATATAGGGCTCATCTGATGTGTGAGGGAGATTAGGAGCCTTTGAGTTACAATATACAATATATAATGTTAGCCTTGCTTAGATCAAGCACTAGTCATGGGCTAGTTGTGCTAAAATCTGGATGCGCACCCAAACATTTGAAAATAATGCAATTAAAACGGATTATACTTATATTTGATTGTATCTGACACAACTTGAGAGGGCTTAGTAGCCAGCTGAAACTTGTACTTGCCAGCTGTGTTGCCCCCCCCCCCCGCAGACGATTGTAAAGGTCTTGTTTCTGCTTTTAAACAGAGATTTGGAGGCTCTTGTACAGTCTGAAACTTGGAAGGAGCTTGCCCCTTCTGTGGCTCTGCACCCAGCATTAGGCTGTGACGTGACAGTGGGTGTAGCAGTTGCTGTTCCTTCTGATGAGGCCGAGGCTGCTGCTGTAACTGCTGGAGCCTCTGTGGGTTCTGGGTTGGCTTGTTGTGGCTGTTGCCAAAGCAATGAGTGCAGCTTAGGTATCTGTTACAGTTTTATCCCACCTCTCGTCCAAGGAGCTCATGGCACGAACAAGGCTCTCCCCTCTTTCTTTTATCCTTGCAGCAGTCCTGTGCATTAGATTAGTCTGAGAGAGTTACTTGTCCATGGCAAATTTCATAGCAGAGTAGGGGTTTGAACAAGTGTCTCCCTAATCCTAGTTCAGCATTAACCACAGCACTTCATTGGCTCTTGGTGGAAACCCTTCCCTATGCTGCTCCTTTCTTCCTCCTCACAGGCTTCTCATAGTATTGAGAAAGGAGTGGGGAAGCAGAGTGGGAGCCCCTGCTGCTACCAGCCCAACTTTATTTCCACCAGCATTGCCCTGTTGCCATGTCAAGATGCGCAAGGAAGTGGTTAACAGGGTGCTTGCTGCTGCTGAGGGATGTGCAGAACACTAACGTATGCCTTACGTTTCTGATCCAGCAAATACAGAACAGTCTTAGATGGTTCTTGTAGGTTATCCGGGCTGTGTAACCGTGGTCTTGGAAGTTACACAGCCCGGATAACCTACAAGAACCAATGAACTCTGACCGTGAAAGCCTTCGACAATATTTAGTCTTAGATGGATTGGGGTAACACTCTTGCATACTAACTGTTCTCCTAAAGGGATGTTTCCACTTTTGTTGCCAGATGTTCTCTCTGGAATTTGATGCAGGGGGATCTAATCCAAGGGGACCTATTCAGTAATTGACTTAGTGCCACCTCACCCAGTGTGTGTTGCATAACCCAACATGTTTTGTAGGTATACAACTTATCACAGAACATCCAAGAAGATGACCTTCAGCATTTGCAGGTAAATGTTTCTGGTATGCATATCTAGCATTCTGTTAAGCAGTTTGGATGAAGAATTCAGATTAAAGTTCTGTGTTGGCATTTAACAGGTCACATAGGTTGGATCAAACCCCTTTCTCCATTGAGCACAAGCAGAAAGTGTTCCTCATGTATGGGGAGTGGGTGATATTTCCTTTCATAGGCAGCCTCTTCTGCTTGCTTTTGGGAAGGAGGCTTGAGGTTTTAACAATAGCTAAGTGACCCACTTGATCACTAAGGGCACACATTCTTAGCTAATTGTCTTATAACTTCAAACACCATACAAGGTTATCTACACTTGAAATGTCTTCTTCAAATATATAAAAACTGTTAGTTCAATCTTGCTACTATTTATCTTAACAAAGTCTATTAAAAATAGTGGTTATGTTTTTATCTTGTTGTAAACCGCCATGACCCCTGCTTTGGCAGGGGGAGGGTGGCATATAAATAAAATACTGCTACTACTGCCATACTCAGAATGCTTCTGCGCCTGGACCTTAACACATCTAATATCTATTGATATTACTATTTCATTTCTTGTCCCTCTCCAAGGCTATTCTATTCTAGGTCTCTAAATTTCCATTTTGGCATACTTCACTGAGAAGCCAGGCTAACTATTTCTGTGCACAGAGACATATTTTATGACTTTTTTTTTGTAAAGCCCACCAATTGCTTCCTTACTCAAGGGCACTATGGTACTTGCCGTTATCTCCCTTTTCCTAATAAGTCCTAACCTTTCAGGATTGGCAGGAAAAAATTACTACCTACCAGATACCTGGAAGAGGAGCCGCTTCTGCTAGTGAACCAGGCAGTGACCGTAGAGGTGGCACAGGGGAAGGGAGGAGGCAGCAGGGAGGGTGACTCTTTCCACATATGGTATAATATCAAATGCTAATAGGTATAACCTAAATTATCCTTAGTTTCTGCGTAGTAGGCATTGAGGTTGAACGGGAGCATGAACTTTTAATTGAGAGCAGTAATTTGACATCAGAATTATGAAAAATTTAATTTGAATCTGCTTTAAATGCAGCACTGCTGTTGGAGAGTTGTAGACATGATAAGGAGAAAGTTGTCTTAAATTGCTGCAGCCGTATGGAGGCCTAGAAAAACTCAGTTTTCACTTTATATTAACCAGGTATCTAACTTATTGAGCAAGTAATTGAAATTCAGCGCTAAGCTACTTTCGTATCGAAGATGAATACATTTTTATGCTGCTTGTTTGTTTTTATGCTGCTTGTTCTCTGAATGGTGTTCTTAATGGTTTCATTTAATAGTTGTTCACAGAGTACGGAAGGCTAGCTATGGAAGAAATTTACCAAAAGCCATTTCAGGTAATACTGTGCTTCCTGCTACAGTTGGTACTTACAATTTTTTTTATTGAACATATTGGGATAGTAACATGGTACAGTAGAACCAGATAAGCATTAAATATAGAATGTGTGAACTTCCAATTAGTATATGAGGTGGCTTGTCATCTTTCTTTTGCAGAGTGTGCATCAGGGAGCCATGACTTGCCCTTGCTCCCTGACTCTTGTTTCTGTGGCATTTATGTGGTTAAAAACAAAGTAGTCCACTTCAGATATAGATTAAGCATTTTTTAGACATTCTTAAACAGTTACTGTTAATAGATTAAGCCAGTTCTAATTGACCAATAGGTTGTAACCCAGAGCTGTCTTTATTTTTGGGTCCAAGATTTGCCATCCGTACCCATATAACTAAATGTACTTAATGCTATGTTAGTATAGAATCCTTTTGGAATTGAATTTGAGTCTATATTTGCATTCATTTTTTTCAGGCTAGTCGTATATGGGGGATTAGAATTGATTTATCGGAACTAATAATATCTGGAACTATTACCAACAGTATTTTTTTTCAGTGGTTAATAATTTTATTTCTGTGTATATCCCATATAGACACTAATGTTCTTAATTAGAGATTGGAGCTATCCTTATGAACATCCATATGGCTTAGAAGGAGGAAAACAGTTTCTAGAAAAGAGGTTGCAGGTAAGCTACATTCTGTGATTAATCCATATTGCTGGCTACATATGGAAGAATGCATCAGATGTCTTGGTAGAAAAGTTTCATTGAAAGGGCCTAAAAATTGTTTGGATTAAGTTATAAAGACTTCTAATAATGGCTTAAATTTTAAAATGATATCTGGTATACTAAACTGTGGTTCCAATAGAATCTGTAGACTCTTTGCTTTCATTTTCTGAAAAGCGTGTTGCCTCTTAGGTAAAGCTACATCAGCATGAAGAGCTCCAGAATGTAAGGAGGCATATTCACTCGTGTTTCAGTAATCTTGGCTGTTTCCTGTTACCGCATCCTGGTCTTAAAGTTGCAACTAATCCAGGTTTTGATGGGCGGCTAAATGGTAGGAGGTTTTCTATTAGTGGCTTTGTTATATCACTGTCCTAGGTTTGCAGAAACTATAGTAAAATGTGAGTGCACTGGAAGTAGTGAAAGATGACAGACTTAAGCATACACAATTCTATAATACTGTGCAGATCTCTTGATGGGAGGGACTGGATGCTTTTTGTGGGGGACAGAGCGTGTTCCTCCTACTGAAGAATATTTGAGCATTCTAGTCAGATAAAATTGATATACTAAAATAGCAGATGTGTAATGATTTGGTATTGAATATGCATATGCTAGACTCTAAACAATGAAGCTTCTCTCCTTAAATAGTTATTAAGCCAGTTATTTAAAAGTTCACTTGCCTTTAGTCTAGTCATTAAATGCTGCAGAGAGTTTGAGCACGCTGGCTGCACTAGAACTCTGCCCCATTAGTAAAAAGCCTGTGGCAGTGTCTTCACCTACTTTGAAAACTGGAAGTTGCCTTAATTGGTTTCATATTTGTGATACGTAACTATTTAATATCTTAAACATCCGCTCCATGCATTCTCCAGGAAGGCTTATCAGTCATTGGTTAAATTTTTGCTCAGTTCTGTTCTCAGAACAGAAACCTGGCCAAGTACCCATCATCAGGTACTGGTGTTAAATGACTGAATCTTTTTGTGAACACTTGTGCCTGACAAACTTAGGTCCAAACATATGCAGCATTTTAATGAATTGATACAGCAAAGGATGATTTCACTTTCTCTAGATGCCTCTAGAAGGATAATCTGTCCCTATAATTTGGTATTTGTATGGTGTTACCTTTTATTTGTGGATATCTATTTTGAGTTGACATATTTCAAATGTTAAACTTCTTTACTGAACCTGAAGAGGAGATTCCTGTTAACTGCAAAAAAAACATTGCAACTCCTGTTCTGTGACTAATTCCGATAGACATTGATGAAGACTTTAAGAAAGAGCTGCAGAATCTGGTTCCATTGCTGCTTGCCCCTGAAAATCTGGTAGAAAAAGAGATCAGTGGCTCGAAGGTGACTTGTAGAGACCTTGTGCAATATTTTAAGGTAGGCAAATAACTTGTGGTCGTTGATCAAAGATGTTCTTTAGAAGACCTGAAGCAGGGATCACTGTTGTAAGACTCCTGTGGCTTATGACCCAGAGCCCTGTTGTGTGACCAAGGCCCATTAAGATCAATGAGACTTCATAGTGCACAATTTGATATATTACTTCCAGGCTATTCAAACGCAAGACAATTTTTTTCCAGAGTTTTAGCTTTATGCTGTTTTGTTCTTATAACTCTCCTGTTGCCATTGAGTTCAGTAGGGCTTAGAATCTAGTAAATATGCCTATGATGGTAGCCTTACAAGTGCCATCCTAAGCAGAGTTGCATCTTTCTAAATCCATTGAAGTCAGCGGTCTTTAGAAGGGTGTAACTCGGTTTAAGATGGTATTGTATTTGTGGTATAGCCATTAAAATTAGATGTTTTATGCAACATCTTCCCAACAGGCAGAAAGGGGAGGGGTTGTAAGTGAAGAGGTAGAAATTACCTTGCCTTGGTTCCTTATATGTAAAACACAACTATTGGTGAATAGAAGCTCTTTTATGAACCATGTCAAACAGGACTTAGTGCTGTAAGAAGTATAGCTTTAATCCTAGTAAAACCACTGCTAATCATCATGCTTCCCTACAGTATTGTGCTCATTCAGTGAATGTAGGGATTATAGAATATAATCCCTCCACATTGCTAAAAACCGTAACATGTAATAGTAGTGAGACTTGTCTGATGCATTCAAAGTTGGTCTTAATCCAGTCAACTATTTTTAATTGCATCTTAGTTTAAACAAACTTGGATTTGTGTTGTAAAATTACTGCTGTTTACGGTCAAATAAAAGTAGACAATAAAATATCAAATTTTGTTTTCAGGCTTATATTAAAATCTATCAAGGAGAGGAACTACCTCACCCTAAATCAATGCTCCAAGTAAGTCTTTTGATACACTTCTTTTTAGTGCCACAAGACACCAAGAGTTGCTGGTGGTGCCTGTTAAAGCTAACTTTAATTCATATGTTGTCAAAAAAATGTCAAGACTTGAGAGCTGCTTTCAGAACAGCTGCTGTCAACCTTGGGCTAAAGACAGGGTTGTGAAAAAGAGTAAATTGGATGTTTGCTTCTTTCCTCTTCCCTCTGTAATTCTCTGTGCCCTTCCAATAGCTGATGCTGGAGATTGGGGGTGGGGGACTTTCCCCAACTGTGTACAGTGTGATACAGAGGACTGCAGCAATAATGGGGAATTGGCAGAACACCCCCGCCCCGTTGCATTACCCAAGAATGAGAGGAACTTTCTACCACTTCCTTCCTTCTGGCTGCAGCTCCCTGACCACACTATCTACTATCCCAAAAGGCCCTGATCTCCAGCTGTAGCTTTATGAGGTGGTACAGAGAGCAGACGAAGGAAGGGGAAGGCAGCTAGAATCCTTTTTGTGACCTTGCTCTTCAAGGAAGTATTGAATCACACCACTAGTTGTAAAACATTTGCATTGGAAACAACTGGTGTGACCTTCTCCTTGCTATATGTACATTTTTATGTTTGGCTTCAATTTTTAAGCAGCAATTTTCAATAGTACATACTATCTGTGGCACTCTGTTTTACCAGTCACTAATGTTCCTTGAGGGTCTGCTGGAGTCCAAGAGTCCCTTCTTATGTACTTGACAAATTCACATGAACCTTTCTTATACTGAATCAGACCATCTGTCCTCCCCAGTTAGTATGGACTGTTCAGACTGGCAATGGCACTCCAGGGTCTCAGGCAGACGTTTTCCCCATTACCTACTGCCTGGTCCTTTACTGGAGATGCTGGGAATTGAACCTGGGACCTTCTGCATGCTAAGCAGATGCTCTTCTATTGAGCCACAGCTCCGTTCAACCCTATGGTGCCCCAACCAAGTTTCAATTCTACTCTGTAGGAGATGGAAGTCTTTGGTGCACCTAAATGCCTTACCTTCCTTGCAAGACTCTAGATGGTATCTTATGATATCCTACTCTGATAGAGTATGTGACTGCTGTGCAGGTAGTGTAGATACTTTGTATGGCTTGACTTTTGAATGCAACTATTTTACTGAGGCTAGAAATCTTAATTTTTCTTTTCCTTCAAAATACTGATCAAGTGGAGACATTACCTCTTTTATTAGAAGATAATAGATCTATCACTCTTTCAGTTGCAAAATTTTATGCCCTTTGATTTTCGCAGCTGTTCACATGTGGTCTGGTTTTTTAATATTTTAGTAACCTGCTTAAAACTAATAAGTTAAGAAGCAGTATGAGGTAGAGTTTTTTCCAGTTAGCTGGAAGTCTTTCTCCCCACCCAGTCAACTGCCCTTAGCTATTAAATGAGAGATGCGAGACACTGAAACCTGAGACTTGATTACTGCAGAGTATTGAGTATAGCTGCCTTTGAAGTCTGTTTGAAAACCTCACTACAGAATGCAGCAGTAAGTTTGCAGATATTCTTATGCAGAGGTACATCTCGCTAGCCTTGAAGGGAGTTGCACTATCTGAATTTATTTCCAAGCACCGCCAAAGTACTGGTCCTTGTTGTTTAAATCCCTAAGTCAACTGAAACCAGTCTCTCCTATACAAATATTTAAGATGGTGTTAATAGGCCCTGCAGATTGTTTCTCAATTTACTGAGGTAGGTGGCCACAAGGGGCAGTGAATGTTGGCAATCCATTTGTGGAATACTTTCCCTTCTGCTGGATACCTGGTGCCTTCCTTAAGTTCTCAGGTGCCAGGAACAAGCATTTTCATTCTCCTCAGCTTTTAGTGGTTCTGTATGTGTGACTGGTGTTCCTGTCTGTTCTTGTATTGAGTTTTATTGCTGCTGCACTTTATTAAAAATCTACTGCTAAATGAATTGTATTAAAATTAACTGCTGCTGTATTCTGGTATTGCTAGCTCATGGTTTTTTTGTTGTGTATTAGCTGTGAAATCTTTATAGTTAGAGGCAGTATATACATGATTTTTACCAAGTATGTATCGCTGAGCAAAAATAGAAAGTAGGCAGAGCACTTAAAATAGTTCACAAATATTGGGAAGTGGCTCTTTCCTTTTTTCTTTAAATACTTTTTTTGGAGATTATTCTGGAGCGCCATAGCCTAAAAATCTGTTTTCAGTGTTGGATAGCCTGAAAATCTGATACTATGCAGTAGGTTTCTTCAGTTAAACAATGCAAAATTTTAGAAGTATAAAAATTATTGTTAGTGTGAACAGATAGCATTCACACTTTTTAAAGTTGTGTGCTGTGCTTGGTTTTTTAAGGCAACAGCAGAAGCCAACAACCTTGCTGCGGTAGCTGGAGCAAAAGATACTTACAACAAAGGAATGGAACAGGTATGGTATTTGATACCATTGAGGGTTGTGAATTGGCTGCGGGTTCTGTGTTTCTGGCCTTATTCAAAGTTATTTGCAGAAACAGACATGTACTGGGGAAATATGTTGGCTCAGACCCACAAACAAAACAATATTTATTATAGAATAAATTTCCTTGGAAAGATGGCAGAAGCAAACCGTGTAGAATGTAGTACAGTAAAAGCTTTATTGGACTTGGGGGAATAGAAGTGGTCTGTTAACCAAATGTGCAAGATACTTAAGCTTATTGCTCTGTCCTACTCCCCTCCCCCATGGAGCCATCCTATATAGCAGGCAGACAAGCAGGACAGCTGCCTGGGAGCCTTCTGGCAGAGCTGGCTCGTAATAGCTTGAAGCAGGTTGATAGGAAAGGAGGCGCTCAAGGACGATGTCATCTGGCAGCCCTAGCTACGAAAAGCCCAGCAATAGCTGAAAGGATCAAACTGGTCAGCTGAAGAGGCTGGCTTGGGGATGTGTACGTCCAGAGATGTAGGGTTTTGGCAGCTGAGCAGGGAGGAATGTGCCCTCTAGGTAATACCAGTTAACTTAGTGTTCTGGATAATCCAAATGCTGGATAACAAAGCTTTTACTGTAACATCACGTCAAACCTCATCGTATTTGATCGGCATTACCTTGTATTTAAACTTCATAAAACATAATTGGCAGCTTCAAACTTGTCTTCAAACTCTGATTTGAAGGGTTCTATGATTGATCTCTGCAGACATAATAATGAATCATAGGTAGGGATGGCTGGGATGGAGGGGAGGCCAGGGGAGTCTCAGAACAAGAATGAAGAGACTGGGGTGGGAGTGTATGATCCTGCAGCTTGGCCCCTAATTATGGTTAACAATTATGTCTGCAGATTGCTAAATGTAAAGGTGAGGTAAAACACGTGCGTGCCCCCAATCGCCCTTGCTCAATATTTAATTGTTCTGATGTGTCATAATCAGCCGTCATTCTGAAACTGCTCGCTCGCATAGCTGCTGTGCCTCATTCACCATCAGAAAGAGCTTTCAAATGGCCTGAGGCCCTCCCGGGATCAGCTCCAGTAGCACCTTATCAGCAGGGACTTCCACAGCATTAAAGTTGTAAATGCCAGGTCTGCAGTGCCAGTTCCATTATGTCTGTATGCGAAGGTAGGGGGGGGGAAACCTCTAGAAAGGTGACAGTTTAGCTTTATGTAAACTAATTGGTTAATTCTGTTCATTTGAACAGGTTTGTGGTGGAGATAAGCCTTACATTGCACCTGTGGACCTTCAACGAAAGCACCAAGAACTTAAACAGGTTGCTTTAAAACAGTTCCGTTCTGTGAAAAAGATGGGAGGTGAGGAGTTCTGCCACCGTTACCAGGACCAGCTTGAAGAAGAACTTGATGACATCTATGCAAACTTTGTGAAGCACAATGATGGCAAAAACATCTTCTATGCTGCTCGCACCCCTGCCACACTCTTTGCCGTCATGTTTGCCATGTACATAATCTCAGGACTGACTGGCTTCCTTGGCATGATCTCCATAGCGACCCTGTGTAATCTTGTGATGGGGTTAGCTCTTGTGTCCCTTTGTACTTGGGCATATGTTAAATACTCTGGGGAATTCAGAGAAGTTGGAACACTCATTGATCAACTTGCTGAAGTATTATGGGAACAGGTTGGTATGTCTAGGTTTACTTTTTTTTGAAGGAACTTGCCAGCTTATCTACTTAATTGCTGTTGGGCAAAAAAAAAATGGTCTAGCTGCCCTTTCTACAGGAGTGTAGCACAATTCCAAGCTGCAGTAGAAAGGAACCTAGAGAAAATAGCCTTGAAATCACTCCAGGATATCTTCCAGTATCTCAATGGCTAATTCATACACGCACTTTCCCAAAAACTACAGAAGGCAGAGGAATTCAGATAAGTAAGTCTCCAGAGAAAAGTAGTAGAGGTTTAGTATCTTAAAGGTAAGTATGAATTGTCAAAGAAGGGGGTGTCTTCAGAGCTGTGTCTTTTGACCCATCTGACTGGTCAGCCGTAATGCTGAATGGAAAGTTCAAGGGAGAAGCTTAAGATGAGTACATGTGGGAGGATGAACTTTAGGTGAGATTATAGATCTTGTAAAGATGAACAAAACTTTGTTTAGAATTTACAAAATTGTTAATTTGTTTAGTACGTAAATGTCTAAGTGAGAACTGAAAGATACTACTGTATGTGTGGTGCTGGGGGACATAGTCAGTTAGTAATTCATCACCAATTTATGCATGCCGTTCTACGACGGGCATCCTAGCTTTTTGGTTTTATACCAACCTGGCATTGCAGGTCTTTGTTGATTAGAGCTTGCTGTCCTAATTAGAAACTTCGTTCATTCAGGCTCTGCTACATCAGTGATGTGTCTTTAAGATGCTCATGTTGCTCATTACTGAGATTTTGAGCAAGTATAGACAATGGAAATGTTCACCTGAACTAAAGATGGAAGATGCCTTGGGTTCCAGGCACACACTCTAAGATGCCCTTCAGTATATATCAACATGTTCTTTGATTGGAAAACTTGTCTTTAATGCATATCTGTGCATCATTAAGGGGAACCACCGCCTCTAAGACTTAGTCTAGACTTGTGCACTCCTCTCTGGTGAGTCAAGTCTTCTATTATTGTTAGGTCCCACGCAGCTAAAAAAATTCCTTGCCGCCTGCTGGCAGTCTGGAATCTGGCAGCCCAGAATATTCACATATGTGTCACTTTTAGCAGAATATTGTTATCTCTTTAAGTTAAACAATTTGATGTTACATAGCTTATGATCTGCTGAACATAACTAGGAACTTTTCTCCATGTCTGAATCTTGGGACAACATCATAGGTACAGACATTTCTGTCCACATGCTTTCTGACAAAAGGTCCTATGTTAGATAATTCCTAAAGTAACAGTGTGACATAGGTCTGCAGCTAATTTTTATTAGTAACAGACATTCAGGGCTTTTTCAGCCAGATGGAATTGATTGACGCTTTGTATGCCATTAACTCAAGATATTGTCCCATGCTGAATTGTGTACAACTTCAGTATAATGAATCTCCATTGTGAGTACAAAAACTTCATTTTCAAAGGTAGCAAGGTTTAATTGACTGGTTCCTAGACCCAGTCTAAACAGTGAATTCTGAATATGAGAATGAGGGAAGGATCAATGCTTGTTCTCCGAGACATCCAAACTTGGAGAGTGGTAAATGTAAGGGATTATTCCTAGCTGCCTGAAGAACAGTTCCTCTATGGCTAAGCCTTCTGTCTTTAACTGCCCATCTCAATTTGCTGTTTAAAAATCAGATGAGGCTTCTCAGTTGGCAAGCTGTCTTGTTCCAATTTCAGCCTTCAAAGTAAATACTCTTCCCTGTTACCTAATTCACCTTTTTGCTTAGCTACTAACCTGCCCTAAATCTTGCTTCCTGTTTTTCTTTCTTCCTGCTTCAGAGGAGTCCCAAGAAGGTGAGAATATCAGTGGAGAAGGTCTTAGCTTTCACAACTCCTTTATTTTCTGCTCTCTTGCCAGCTCCTCTTTCTAACAACTTGCTTCGTGTTTTAGGTGTGTTCCAAACTCTTTGAAGTTGTTAGACGTCGAATGGCTCGCCGTGCTCTTACCTCAGCGCAGCGGCAGCAACTCTCCTCCAACAATAACAAGAAGAAAAATTAGCCAGTATCTTTACTTTTTCTTTCTGTATTGGAAGTGTGAACACTTCACTCTTATAGGACAGTAAGCAGGACCATCTGGGCCAGTTTGCATAAATGCTATAAACATACCAGGTTGATGCTGCATTATAGGGTATGAAATTGCACCTGACATTCTTGGAGTTATAAAGTGATTTGAAATTCAGGCAAATACTGCATAGGAGTAAACCACTTTAATACTCAGATTATTAACTTTATGCAGGTAGCAGTCAAAGTCCATTACTTAATTTTGTTATGTTACACATTTGAGTGCATTTCATATTATAGTATTTAAATTGTTCCTTTATTTACCTCATTTTATTTTACTGTTTCAAAAGATTTGATTTTTGGGGGGTCACTTTATTTTTTTTATTTTTTGCATTTCTCATACTACAGGTGATAAAACCTCTTGGGGATAATTTGATTGAGGATACCATGAGACAATCGGTTACAAACTCTCTCAAAGCAGGCCTGACTGAACAGATGTCTCAGCATGCCAGGTTAAAGACAGATTGACAGTTCATCTCCATCTCATCTGCCTGCCCATCTTAGACTTGCTTGCTGTACCATGAGAACTCAATAAACCAAAGTTTACATTCTACTGTAAAGAAGTAGTTTAGTCTGACTGGCTTCCCAGCTTGCTGCTGTCATCTTGTGGGAGGGGATGTGGGAGGAACGTATGTTGGCTTTTAACACTTTCTCCTTGGTTTTGTTTCTAAGATGTAACCTAGTGCCATTTTCTCCTTGGTTTTGTTTCTAAGATGCAACCTAGTGCCATGGAGATGGGAAAGAGGAGTTTTAACTGATACTAGTGTACTGTGTGCCCAGGGGAGGTGGTGTAGCCTCTGACTTATGGAAACATATTCACTGTAAAGGGTATTTCAGGGAAGTTATTATCAAGCTTACACAAGGAAATCTTTTACCAGAATGTAATGTAGCCACAATGTCCCATTGAACATTTTAACTCTGAACACTTGGAAGCAGTTTAACATGGATCCAGCTGAAGCTGTCAGCTGTGAAATCATGTTTGAGCCACTATATTTAGCTATTCCTTGCTTTACTGCCTTTTTTTACCAGTATTACCTAAATGCATGTGAATCATTCTCCATAAATTACATTTTAGAGGTAATAACTATAACCAAGGAAGCTGTTTTCAAGTGTACATTTGTCTTGCCTTTCAAATTTGGAGACCTTGTCCTACAGGAAATGCATATCAAACAAAGCTGTCTTTTTCTGCAGTCTTAGCCTTCATGTATATACAATATGCCATTAATATTACTGGGGGGAGAAGATCCATCCAAAAACAAAGACCGTTGCCTACAGCTACAAAGCAATGAGTTAGGATTGTCTGTACAGTGGGTCAAGTTATTTTTTAAGAAACCACAGGGCATGTATAAAATATAAATATATAAATAAAATTTTGTATCAAAGTTTTGTAGTTTATGGCAAAACCTGGTTCTGTGATAGGCTAAGTACGGTCCCTGTAAAGGAATGTTTGTGGTTCATGTAAATGTGTGAATGCATCAGAACAATTTGGAGTTTTTTGATATATTTGTGATATTTACCTGCCTCAAGCACTGCAATCTCACCCCATGGGAAATCAGTGGGAATGTTTGTTGTGAAACTTTTGTCTTTGGTTGCATTTTAAAGTTATTTCCTGTAATTTATTTTCCAGTACATGATTAAAATTGTGTATATATGAAATTCAACTCAAGGTGGTTCTTTAGAACAAGGCTGTAATTCACTGCGTTAAACTGTGATGGCTTGGGGCTTAAGGAATAGCAAACAGCCTGTCTTTTATATACTTTTTCTTTGTGAGCATAGGCTATTGTAGAATGTTACGAAAGAGTGCATTGTGTGTCATACTTTGCCTGTACTTCTAATACAAGACTTACAAAAAGTTAAATGTTATCTGAATTAAAAGCACTTGTTTAGTAGCCCCTGAGAACAGCAAGGACCTGAATTTGTGGTCCCCCTCCCCAAAAATTATCATTTCCCACAGGCTGCCTAATACTCTGTTTTGAAACTGATGGGTCTGGAAATAAAAGCAGATACGGGATGCTGAAGATGGGATCCAGCTATTCTTCAAACAATACTGTCCCAGGCAAAGTAGTCCTACGTCTATTCAAAGTTTTCTGCACAGCTTTTGGAAGGATTACTGCAGAAGAAACAGGTTAGAAATGAAAAGCCTAGGTGGATTTCATGAGTTCTTGAGAATCATCAGTATATTGCTCTTAAACTTTCCAGGAACTAATGTAGGTTTTTAACTTAATTCTTCCAAAAAAATATTTCTGCTCCCTTGGAAAACATTCAAGGTGGAACTAAAGATGCAGTTTGAAATAGGCAAGTCTTATACCTGAATAATTCTTCCTGTGTAGTCATGCCTGTTTGAAATTACGGAGACTTATGGAGCCACTTAGCTCTAGCAGGATTCTAAGAACTATAAGCTTCCTTAGACCATTGTTAGCCTGCCTCCTTCAGCTGCCATGCAAAAAGCACAGGATTGGATGATCAGCGGTGATAGAGTTTTGTACGGGGTGGGGAAGCTGTTACACATAGAAGGCTTGGAGGTAAGGAGCTGCCATTGGCCAAGCCTCCCCCTCGAGTTATATTCTACTGCTTGAGTCAATAGTTAATAGTATATAAGGATTGAAGATGGTTATGCTGGGAGTCAGATGGCACGTGAATTAAAGATAGCATGTGGCATATGCTTTCAAAGTATATGACCTAGTACTACTTGTAAATTCTGTTACGACTTTTTGAAAACATGTATTGGGGAAAACATTGATTGGGGAAAGGGGAGAAATGTGCCGCATAAGCAAACTGAGTGGTACAACTTTTCCACTAAAGCCTACCTCAATTTGCAGAATTTCTACATTGAAACCGCTATCCTATAAATCAGTTCATTCACTATGATAACAGAGCTATTACAAAGGATGATTCATCTGCCAGGACCCATGAAGACTCTTGAGGTGAGTGTATTCTATGTAGGAATTTCATAATATTAAGTGGTTGGTGATACTGTGTTTAGCTTTTCCCACTAAATGAAACAATTAGATTTTACTCAACTAGATCAAAAGAGTAGAGGAGATTATTGGTGTGTGTGTATATGTGTTGCAGTAGCAGCTGCTTGATTAGCAAAATCTGAGCTCATCCTGTGTACATGCATCCTGCTCATGTTCCCAAAGATTAGCTATGGTGACATATTGTTTTAGGCTTAGAAACCTCTGCTTCTGGAGGTAGCAAACTTTCCCAATTTCTTGGAAATAAATAAAAACTGTTTCACGTAAGTAAAGCGATGATTTGTCACTAATACACAAGCTCAATTAAGCCCAGCTGCAGAGAACAGAGGGACTTGAAAAGCTCAGGTAAATTTTTGTGTCCATTACCAAGCACTGAGAATTCGCTAAAGTATTAGAGTGGAGCCAGTTCAAAGGAGTTGTGATTTTGATGAAGAGCCAGCTTAAATTTTATGGCAGTGGACTAACCTAAGATTGCTAGTTGTTTCATACCAGTCTAAGTGAAGAGGGTTGAGAAAGTCACAAGTCTAGACACGAAGCAAAGAGGACTGAATGGATTCTATGTTGGGTTTAAGTGCTTGAATCAGTATAAGGTGTCCCATGCAAAGGTTTGTCATGCTTTTGACTCTCTAGATTTGCCATAGCATAGGGATATGATAGCATCTCTGGCTAGCAGCCAGATTAATTTTGATATTTGTTAGGATTTGTCAGCAATAAGGATTCCAACAGTTGGGAGGCATGGATAGCAAGCTAATTAAATGACATTGCTCTAAAATGTCCACTGAGTGACCATGACATTGGATGCAAAAATGTTGACTTATTTGAGGTAACTGATGTGAGGAAAATCAGATTTACAAAGAAGTGAGAAGATTTCTAGAGCTTGCTGAATGCCCACTGCTGAAAAGAACAGGATGGCATCATCAGCATATATAAAAGTACAAGCATCAAATTGCTTGACAGTTTGGGAGCATGAAGATCCACTGAGTTGTTTCTGAGGAAGGAATTAAAGTTGAGGGGCTAATACACTGCCCTGACATACTCTGTATAAGAATATAGTTGTTTAAACAAAGTGGTTGGTATTGAAGTGGCTTCCAATTTCACCTGAAAGCATTTCTGTGAGACAAAAAGGAGTCCCAGGTTTCCTCTGCTGCTTCAATGAAGGATGTACTTCAGAAGATTCCAGGAAGTATCATCTTCAATTTACAAGGAGTACCTACATTGGAGCAGCGTCCTCTGGAAGATGATCTTTGGCTGAAACCTGTTTTGTGATTAACGCTATCTCTGTGATTACTATTTTGTAGGTGCACTTGCTACATTTTAAAAATGCTTGCCGGCTTAGCAAGGTTGGGGAACTGCAGTTATAGCATATAGCAATAAACTAGTCTCATGAAGTGTGAGAGCCACCTGGTGGCGAGTCTTGTGTCTGCAAAAGATGGTACAGTTAAGACTGCCTACTTCGGCATTATTTTACTACTCACAGAATCAATGTTCTGTTTTTGCTGTTTTTTCCAGCTTTCCCATATTTATAACTATCAGCTGTTTTCCCATGACTCCATATTTATAACTATCAGCTGTAATCCCAACTATTAAGGAATACAAAAACATTACCTTTCTAGTAGTTTTGTATCATACTACATATTCCCTACAGGACTGACAAAACTATTGAAGCGCAAGGTTGTCACAGCTATGTTGCCTTGGCTTGGCCATAGAAACAGGCTTTCATGTCACAGCTTGAATATTTTTACTTAAACTTTGCTTTCCTCAAGTGTAGGGCAATTACCACGTACTCTAAAATTCTTTGCACTTTAAACCAGTATCAGTAGTTGTGTAGACCAGTGGTTCTCAACCTTTTTCCGACCGTGGCCCCCTTCCGACCTTGTTTCCTTCCTGTGACCCCCAGTCCTTCTGGTAGAAAGGTAGCTATTTAAATGTTTATGCTTATTTTTTCCTTGGCTATTTACAAACAAAACAGCCACACAAAATGCACACAGCAATTTTCACCCTTGGAATATCCTGGGTGGGGGGGCGGGGACCATATGGCCCCAGGTAGAGAACCATTGATGTAGACTACCCTCACCCTTAAAAGTAACTTGTGTTTAGATTCTATGTACCCTAGACAGAGAAGTCTTGCCCTAAAAGCATTACATCTGTTTCATTCTTCCCACGCTCCCTAGTCCCTTCATCCAAGGACCAACTAATCCCACTGCTGTAAGTGAAACCCTCCTAAGAGTAAACAAGCACATTTTTAAAATTTTCCTTTATACCCCCTTTGCTCACCAATGGGGACCAAAGGGGCTTAACATTCCCTTTCTTCGTTTTAGGGATTAACTGTGTTGTTCTTATGAGACTATGAATTAATGACCTCTAAAACTTGCTCAGGCCTTACCAACTGAAGGCCATGACTGCCTTTCAGTCAATCCATCTGACGTCATCTTTTCCTACTACCTTCAACTTTTCCTAGCATTATTGCTTTTTTCAGGGAGGCTTTGTCTTCTGGTGTGACCAAACAGGGTTAACTATAGAACTGAAATCCCCTTATTTGTAGAGAATGACCCAATGCTTCCTTCCCCCCCTTTTATATTCCAGATGCTTTTAATTTTATCCTCAAGTAGCAGGCAGGTTACTAGTGTAGCAGTACAGCCAAACGCTTCAGGGAAAGATATCTGCTATCTCCCATTATCGCACCCCAAAAGCACTCTCTCACCCAATTTACCCTTATTGCAGCCACAGCACTACCTTGCTGAAGACAGCCCCAAACCTTTTTAGTAGGTCAGACAAAAGGTGGTACTTAAACCTCAAAGATTAGACATGAGCATAGACCCAAGTAATAACATGTTCTAATATGGATCTGTGTTGCGATCTCAAATGAAGAGAAGACTCTGAACACTAATGTGCACCAAATTCACAATGTTGGGGGGAAGGTTGATGAAATTCTTGCTTCAGCATTACAGCCAATCTACTTAAGACGTACATAAGTAACAATTGCACTGCTGGATTAGAACAAGGATCCATCTAGCCTAGAAGAGTTGTTTTACATGCCAACTTTCTCTACCACTTAAGGAAGAATCAAAGCGGCTTACAATCACCTTCCCTCTCCCCAACAGAAACCCTGTGAGGTAAGTGGGGCTGAGAGATCTCCAAGAGAGCTGTAACTAGCTCAAGGTCACCCACCTGGCTTCATATGGGAAAGTGGGGGGGGGGGAGGAACCGGTTCTGCAGATTAGAGTCCACTGCTCCAAATCACCACTACACCATGCTGGCTCGCTAGCAGTGGACAGATATTGGACAATGGACACATATTCCAAGGATGCCCATGATAGGGCACGAAGGCTATACTCCTCCCCCCTCAAAATAACTGAAGGGGCTTACTGCCTTTGAACACTTTCCCACTTACAAAATACCATCTAATAAACAGTGGTCCATTCACTATTGTCTGCTACGAACTGCCCCATCTTTCAAGAAGCAAGAGTATGAAGATATGTACAGATGCCCAGGATTGTGTATACTCATCACACCAGAATAATCAATGCTAATTTAGATTTAGACAAACCCTTAATCTGAGCTATATGTTGTTTTTTTTAAGGTTGTATGTTAATTCTACATGCACTTGCAAACAGTGTATCAAAAGTTGTATAGGGATTCATTCAGGCCCATTTTTGACTCATGACGCAGAGTGCATCGACTGATTTAAAAAATGGCACATCAATTCATATTCAGTTAGCAATTTTGAGAGAAGGGAGGAAAAGTAATTTACTTATGTAAGTGCTATGGAAATATTAAAAGCCCTTATTGTCAAAATTGTCCTTGTATAATTACTGACCATATAAGAAATGTATATGAAAACACTGTTTAATCAGGAAAAAAGACAGTAGCACGAAAGATGACAGTGAATATCTTATATTCAAAGATACTACTTATAGGTTCCATTAAAAAAAAAAAATCAGCGGCAATGTGAAATTTACCAGACTCCAAAACAAGTCTAAAACAATCAAAAAAGGGACAACGAGGGTGCTGGCTGATTCTAACATTACTTTTCACCCATATGGACCTTTCAGTGCCCAACCTGCAGTCAGCAGTACAGGCCTACATCTTTTCCCTCACATTTTCAGCACTGAAGCAGTCGTGCATCTATTTGAGCTACACTGATAAGTTATTAAGATGAGTATCGGTGAAAAGCAGAGTCAGAAACAGCCCTCCAGAACTGCAGACTAAGACATCATTAATAGGAGAAGCTTCTTCTGGCCTTCAGTCCATCTTGTTTCTTCAAATAAGATCAGCAACTGGACAGAAACAAAAGGTAGTTATGGCTACAACGGCTGTCTTCCATTTGGTATTAAAACAAGAAAGACAAGCTCCTCTCCAGGATTTGTAATTCATCTCTTATCATGCAAATAATAGGACAAAAACTTAAATGTTATTGTTAGTGTACATTCTACACATTTGCTGGAGAGAGATACTGGTGTAGTGGATACAGTCTTGAACATGAAGCAGAGAGGCACAAATCCCCGTTCTTAAGCCAGTCATATGCTCATGGCCTAACCCACCTCACAAGATTATTGTGAGAATAAGGGTGGTGGGAGAGAGAAGAAAAGACATGCACTAGCTCAAGGTCCACTGAGAAAATGGGTTAAAAATTAATGAATAAATTTGTCTTTTGGAGGAATTTCAACTTTCATTTTAAAAATTCAACCACCCTCAGAGCTGCAGAAATATGAAGTACTGGGGAAATCCCAGAAGTTAAATGGGAGCTTATCAGAACTTCCAAGCACTCTGTATAGTTCTGTGTCCTATATGTAGATACGAAACCTTTGTATCTCTTTGCAGAACTTTAAGCATAAACAGACACAGAGCTGTAACTGGATCGAGTCAAATACTATGCCTTGGGGTAAAGTACAGTTAAGAAGGCCTCATGAAAGATGACACAGTCTCACAAATTCCACCCTCTCACAAATTCTTTGCCCAATTCCAAGGAGCCCCATCTATCATCCACCATAAATAGGATCCCACTGCCCATCTGAGACGTTCAATTTAAGGAGTTCATGCAGCAGCACAACATGCTTCTTGGAGGAAGGGTGGGATAAAAGTGTGGAAACTAGGTAGACTGAGCAGTCTCATAACTGGCTGTGAACTGCCGTTCTCATCTAGAAAATATAGCTGCCCAGTGATCAGCTTTACCAGCCGTCTTCTGTTGACCTGCCATCTACTTAGGTAACTATTGGGCAAAAAAATTACATATTTACCATTCATGGGCATTTCATCAATCTGGGTAGAATAGTACTGTTCAATGTCTCGCAGAATACGAATGTCATCGTTCTTTACAAAGTTGATGGCGACACCTTTCCGACCATAGCGACCTGATCTACCGATCCTGGAGAGAGAAAAGAACAATGCAGGATCTGTGAGTATAGAAGAAATCACCACTGAAGGCACCTTCCTATGCATGGATGAATTCCTCCACTCTCTTCTGTACAGTGGCAGTTATCAGCTACCAATAGGACACATTATGTACTTTTTCAGTGTGCTGTGCCCTGCACTTTAAATTCTCAAAGTGTGACCTAAACAATGACTTTAAAAGCACACACAAAACACCTGTGCTTTTAAATATTTCTCATCAGGTGTCCAGGTTTAGAAGGGATTTCTTTTCCATCCCCGGTGGAAAAACAAATCCCAGGGGAAAAAACCCTTTTCAAGACCTCCCTTGTCCACCCATCCTCTAATCTTACCTGTGTATATACAATTCTCTGTTGTTGGGTAGATCATAGTTAATAATTAAGGACACCTGAGGTACATCCAAGCCTCTGGCCCAAACATCTGTAGAAATAAGGACTCGGCTGCAAAAAGAAAAAAAATAATGAACTGCAGTTAGACTAGTGAGAGGGTTAGCAGCTATGCTAAGCTTTCCTTTATAAGACACACAGACTGGGCAGGTCAAGTAAGAGGCACCATACTCTCCTATTTTTGTTTGCTTAGGTCAGTCATGTCCAAAGTCCGGCCCGGGGGCCGATTGCGGCCCCTGGGCTGGTTTAATACGGCCCCCCAGCCCATTTTGCAGAGAGAAAAGGGGGCGCGTGGGGGCTGCTCCTGTGCTTTGCATCCCTGACCAAGGGGGCGACGCTTGGGCGGAGGGGCGCCTCGATTGGCTGTCTCAGCCCCACCTCCTGGAATGAAGGCCAGAGAGTCTGAAACCCTAGAGAGACCACTTCCTTCTTACCCAGAGCCCGCGCACAGGGACGCGGCCTTTGTTGTTCTGACGCATGGAAAAGCAGCAGCAGCTCCTCCCGAGTGAGTCAAGGGGGATCCTGAGGATGGGTTGGGGGGGATTCGAGGGTGGGAAAGGTGGTGGGGGGGAAGGGAAATGCATGGGAGGTCAGAGGCTGGCCCCAATCTGGGAGAGGAAAGACACCCCCACACACACAAACACCAAAAAGCCTGGGGGTGAGGGGGCTGCTCCGTCTGGCTCTCCTCTTTCCTCCTTCCTCTCTGCAGAAGGCTGGGGTGGGGGAGATGCAGCCCCTTCCCTGCATTGCAGAGGTCTCACAAGGGATCCAGATTTGCAGGGTGGGTGGGAGGGAGGAGGGGAGAGACTGGATGGGTCTTGGATGGGGGGATTGTGAGTCAAGGAAAAGCAGGGGGGAGAGGGCTGGATTTGGGGGCAGGGAGTGTTTGGAGTCAGACCCCCCAGCAGGTTCTCTCCAAGGAAAGTGGCTGCTTCGAAAGAAGGGATGGGGTGGGGGAAATAAATGACTCCTGGCATGTATCGTGTTTGGAAACGAGGTGTGTTCAGACAGGGCCGAGTCTGCAGAGGACACCCGTGTTCATTCCGGAGGTCAAAGCCCCGAGCAGAGAGCAAAGAGGTCAAAAGGAAAGAAAAAGGAGAGTTGGTTTTTATATGCCCACTTTCTCTACCACTTAAGGGTGGCTTACAATAGCCCTCCCCTTCCCCTCCCCACAACAGATACCCTGTGAGGTAGGTAAGGCTGAGAGAGCTGTGACTAGACCAAGGTCACCCAGCTGGCTTCGTGTGTAGGAGCGGGAGAAACAAATCCAGCTCACCAGATTAACCTCCATTGCTCGTGTGGAGGAGTGGGGGAATCAGACCCGGTTCTCCAGATCAGACTCCACCGCTCTTAACCACTACACCACACTGGCTCTCATGGGGAGAAAAACTCCACATTCCTCCCTGCACGGGAGATGTCAGAGTGTTTGAATCTTGGACTCCATGAGAATGAAAACTAATTTATTTCCTGGCTCAGATGAGGGGAGGACAGAATACACCCGGCATGGTTGAAGTGAGAGAGTCAACAGTCCCAGAGAGGCACATGAGGTGGGGGGGAGGAAGAGTTCCTGCTCCCTCCCTACAGAAGGAAGGTTGGAGATTTAGAAGCTGGGGGGTGTCCGGTGAGCTGAAAGGGGCTTTGGGGAAAGGAAAGAATGTAGCCATGGTTTTTGTAGTGCAGTCTGTGGTTATGGGCATAATAAGTATGCCATTTGCAATAAACTTTGCATAAAATAGTTAATTTGCATTTAATTAATTTAATTAAGAATGTCAGGCAAAATGGTCGGCCCTCACATATGTTCACTTCATCAAATCTGGCTCTCTTTGAAAAAAGTTTGGACACCCCTGGCTTAGGTTCATTGCAGACACAGGGTTTGAACAAGGGGTGAACTGACTACTTCAATGATGATGTTTCACCTTCCCACTCCAAAACAGCACAACACACAATGTACATGATTCTGAGAGGGCAACAATTTGTTTCATGAAATGATGGGCCTAATGAATGGAAGGGGAACACAGCTACTGAATCTAAAGTAAGATGCCCTAATGCACAAGCATTATTACCCTCAGACATTTTCATTAGAAATTTCTAGGGGCTTAATGTGATCTCAATGACCATTCCAACCTCCTCTGCACCTCCTACATAATGCCAGAATAAGCTGCATGATGAATCAGAAATATGGTAGTGTTTTGAATAGGACTTCAGGAGACCTTCCTTTTGCTTGTTCAGCACTGTCCTCCATTGCAGACAATTGTCCTTCGAGGAGTGCCTACCTTGAGTATGAGGCATTTTTCACACATGCAAAACTAGAAGCTTGCATTAACAGAAAGTGCCTGTTGCCAGAGTAATGCACTCCACAATGAAAGACCACTTCTATGCAGAGGATGGCACTATGCAAGTGGAAAGAAGGTACAGGAGCTAAATCCTGGTGAATACTTTCTCTGGTGACGCTCACAGGAAGACCCAAACCACATATGCAGTATCAGAGAAAAAGCAGTGACTTACCTAGCCCCTGATCTGAATTCTTTCATAATGGATTCCCTCTCCTTCTGGGGCATGTCACCATGCATTGATGAAACAGTGAAGTTAGCTTCTCTCATCTTCTCAGTTAGCCAGTCGACCTGAGCCAAAAAGAAGCCAGGCTTAGTTTTGCATGGTGACTGAAGCAATGCAGAAAACTTAATGTTCTTTTCTAATGAGCCCAGCATCTAATGCTTCCCTTGCTGATCCACAGCTTTACGAAACCACATAATGTAACTTGTTGACATACCTTCCTTTTGGTATTACAGAAGATGACTGCCTGTGTGATAGTGAGGGTGTCATACAGGTCGCACAAGGTATCAAATTTCCATTCCTCTCTCTCTACAGCCACAAAAAACTGTTTGATCCCTTCAAGAGTCAACTCATCACTGAAAAAGTGAGAAAAGAACATTTTGAATGCACATTTTTATTTTGAAAGTATATTTTTCTTATATTTGTTATTATAAGGTATTATTTTTGTAGCTATTTGTTATTGCACAGGTTTTCTCCACAACTGTCTATTCAGATCAACAGTTGAACAACCAACACAGTTGACCATTTAAACCAAATATGTTCATTTTGAAAATCCTAATGTCAATTCAAAGAAGAGCACAAACAGTGAATCAGAAAGCTGTGGGATCTGAGCCCACCATGAACTCATTAAGTATTTGGAAAGCCAGTGTTCTCTGTCCCCCATCTGCAAAGTGAGGATAATAATACTAATCTACTTTACAGTAGGAAGTTAATATTACTGAGAAAACTATTAACAGGACTAAGAAAGAAAGCGAGACAAGAATTCAGACATGCTCTATTCTAACACAGGAAAGCCATAATAACAGACAGACATACTGATGCAGGTTGAAACTCTAGAAATCACTAACCGTTTCACCAGGATGCGGATGGGGTCAGTCATGAATTTGTTTGTCATCTCCAAGATCTCGTGTGGTAAAGTGGCACTGATCAGAACCACCTGTGTTGCTGGGGGAAGGTATCTGTACACATCATAGATCTGTTCTTTAAAACCTAGCCAAGACAAAGAAATAACACCGTAGTGCGAGCCTCTAAGGAACAGAACCAATAATCATCTTGTACTCTGCTGATTTGAGCCACAAATAATTCACTGCAAAAGCCATTCCAAGTTTGTGTCCATGTTTAAAGCAAGAATCTGAACTGAAAGTTTAACAATGCTTAGTGCCGGTCTAAGGCATCGGGACATGCAGTTGGCCTGCCCAGTCTGCTTTTATACCTGGCAATATGTGCAGGCACAGTACACCTTCATGAAAACTGTACTGGTTTTAAAAACTGCAGTTTTTCCTGCTTCAGAACATGTGTGTAGAAAGTTAAAGGGGGACACTGACTATCACCCGTGATAATCTCTTCACACCATTCTAAAAAGAAGATGCACCCAAATCCATTATAAACTTTTGGCATGAAGCTTCACATTATGGGTGGGACTACAGCCAGACACAACACTTCGCTTCTTGCCAGCTACCCCACTGAATAGATATTTGCGACTCTGGCCAGCTGTCATAACTAAAAAGTAATTTTGCTGCCATACAACATTCATCATACAGTCTATTTACGATTTCTTAAGGGTAACACAAGATTACTTGTAAGTTAGTCCTCATTCAACACTCTGGATGCACTTGGGAGGAATCTCCAGGTATTTCTTTAGGTGCATGTGTGCACATGTACACAAAATTCACTTTAGGAAAACACATTTCTGTAAATTCAAACTATGAAAAAAGCTTACCAACCCACCCATATATATCTACCGATCATAACATGACTTGAACAGACTGGACAAGTTACTGAAACAAAAGGAATTGTCCCCTTGCCCTGGATAGGTGTTTAAATGCAGAACTAACATATACTGCTTCAGCAACTAAACCATGTAAGAAGCATCCTAATTTATATCAAGTCTTAACTGGCAGTATAGCATGGTAAACTTTGGTGATAAAGATATTCTTTACCTTTATTCAGCATCTCATCAGCTTCATCCAAAACTAACATTTTGATAGCTCGAGTCCTTAGACTTCTACGACGAATCATATCTGAAAGATTTTTAGCTTTTGTCAAGAAACAATAACAAAGTAGAATGGCTGACAACCTCTTCTTGATTTCCAGGGAGATGGCCCAGAAGAACAAGGAGAGTTAGGTCTCAAAATGGGACCATGCTAAAAAGACCTGGGAGATTGACTTCCCCGACACAAAACTGACAACACCTTGATTGTTTAATATTTACTTCCTAAGGGCCTGTTCAACATCGTATATGTCTTATGATACAAGTACAGAAATGTAAAGAATTGGGGGAAAACTACTGTTAATCAGTATTCATATCAGAAACCTTTTGCAAAAGACAAACACATTAATTTCCATAATTATTTAACCACACAGCTGAATTCTTCACTTTTTCTGGTAATGTACTCAGAATAAAAAATTTAAAAGACATAAAATGTAGATTTTCCTCCCCCTGAAGCAAGATGAGAAGACACCTCAGAGGTCTCCTTGATATTAACAGAGACCACTCAGGCATCCGCTCTTTTGTATGGGGTGTCTATTAGATAAGAGGAAGCAAGTTACATGCTTCAAGACTTCATATAAGGAGTCACTTCTGACCTGCAAAATTCCTGAATGAAAAGTGTTCACTGGGTCAGAAGAAATACCCCAAGGAAAATGTGAGGACAAGAAAGGTTTCTGGGGCATCTTCTCATCACAGAGTGTATTGGGAGGTACAGGTAGTTGGTGGAGGACCAGCTGGGAGGGAAGCTGAGACCAGTGCTAGAAAGGCAGAAGGCAGTGAAAATTGATAAGCTTTCTTCCCAGCTGGCTGGCATCTCTCTCAGACAGGATGTGAGATGCAGACAACTACATGGCTTCTAGGCCACCAGTTGCTCATCCTTGGCCTGAAGCAAAAGAAAGGGTATTCTGACATGTGATTTTAAGCTACCAACAAATGCAGAATAAAAGAAGAAAGCATGGGAGTAAAAAGACCATGACTGTTGATCCCAGTCTAGCAACGAAACTGAGAAATAAAATGCATCTTAAATACAAAACAGACAGAATTATAAACTTAAAATTCTAAACTAATTATTTGATTGAATTATATGCATCCTACCAAATACACGCCCTGGTGTGCCAGCAACAACATGCTGTCCATAATCCAGTTTTCTGATGTCCTCGCCAACATTGGTTCCCCCAATACAAGCATGACACTGGACATTCATGTAGTCACCAAGAGCAAGAAGACCCTGTAAGAAGAAATGCACAAATCAGAGGCTTCTGCATAACCTAAAATATAAGCAAACCAGGATCCTTAACTAAACTATGTCTTTATGCCAATAAAGGTTTTGATATTAAACTAAACTATATCAACTCCCAACATGCCTTAATGTATGGAAGAAAGAAAAGATCGACCGCACTATGCGCAAATATGTTTTCGTTATCCTTCTTCCCTTCCCTCCTTTTGTGGTAGCTGCCTCAGTACTCTTAACACAACAGGCGCTAATTGAGGCTATGAGAGCAACTAATTATGTACTGGATTGTAGTACAGGCAGGCAATGAATCAAAGTCACGTTAAGACTGATGGCACTGTCCTAAATATGTTTGACACATTACCAGTTTGTGGCTGCATGACAGATCTGCAGTAGCCTTACAGGATCTACAGAACACAAAGGCCTGCTGCAGTTTGGGAGCCAGATAGAAGTTTGGTTTGACTGAGCTGCTACTTCTTGCACAGCAAGATAAAAGCTGATGTCACGGGGACCCAATGTACCATATCACTCCATTTCTACAAAGCAGAGCTTGGTAGTTTATATTTCTAGGTGCTGCAACAAATGTTACGGCATCCTGGATTTTCCCCACACTTGACAGTATTTGTCTAACATGACAGTATTTGTCTACATTTGGTAGAATGATCCATCAACAGTTCTAGAAGTACAGGCATCAGCATTTCTAATCTTGTTAAGGTATCTTTACATAATTAGGAAAACGGCAAGAGGACAAATAATTTAATAAATATAACCATTTCATTTTTTGGAAAGCATTTTAACAATAAACTTTAGGAAACTAGAGAACGTATACCTACCTTCTGAATTTGTACTGCCAATTCCCTAGTAGGTGCCAAAATCAATGCTTGGGTTTCACGAACCTGTTTAAAATAATGAGGTACAGTGAACAGGGCATTCATCACTCTCTCAATATGTATTCTAGACCAGAAGTGTTCCAGGAGTAATAATAGCTTGATCTAAGCATCTCCAAATACTTGGAATGAAATCAAGCATCTGAAGAGGGTTCATAAAAAAAAGTCAGGTATTTATATTCAAATGTTACCTGGATGTCCAGACACTGTAGAACAGAGATGGAAAATGTTGCTGTTTTTCCTGTTCCAGACTGTGATCTAGAAAGAAAACATATTTTAAGAGCTGTATCTGATTAAATAACTGAACATATTATACATCTAAGAAAGGACAGAGGCTGTATCTTAACGGAAGATCACATGCTTGCACACAGAAAGTCCCAGATTCATCCTTTTCTTTATCCCTTAAAGCTCCTTGATCCATTGATCTTGAGCAGCATCATTTTAAATCTAATGTTTGAGGCATATAGCTACTGAAATACAATCTTGCCATTGACAATGTAGCCTTGGGATCCCTGTCACTTAATAAAAAAGGTATTATATCGGACACAGAGGCATTAGATTTATATATCAAAATGGGAAAGATATAAGTTATGTGATCTAAGTTCCTCGTAAAAGGTCCCAGATTCAATCCCTGGTTTCTCATGTAATTGGGCATGAGGCAGCTTCATGTGTCCATGACAGGAATGAGACTGTCTTCTAAACGAATACTATTACACTATATGCAATCAAATTGACAACATATATCAGCTTCATTTATTAAACAGTATATGGCAATATTGACAGTTCCAAACAGTTGCCAAAATAATTTATGCTTAACAGTAACTACTATTTACCACCTGTTCCTAAGCCTTTGTCCACACGTGCTAGTATTGCAGCAATAATTCATATTTTAACTCATTTAAAGCATAAAGTGATTTTACCGACAGTCAAGAGAGCTACAATGAATAATATACTACCTGAAACAACAGCAGAGCACAACTCTGTATGCGAGAACAAGGCACATGGAAGACCTCTGAACTCCAGCTTTAAATAGCATCATTTTTGTGTAATCAAACCTTTTCCTTTTCTCTCACTCTTGTTTTTTATACAAGCAGTTGTTTAATCTTTTGGGTGATAACAAGTGTAAGTTTAGAAGTTTGTTATGACTGTTACTTGCATGGTTATTTGAATGGTTTTATGTTGTATTTTAACATAAGATTTTAAATTATAAGTTTTTATTTCCATTGTAGATCCTTCGAGGAAGCATTTTGACATGAAAACACGTCGGGTCATCCTATTAAATTACATTCAAGACTTCCTGTGCTCCTTTTGCATTTTTGCAATTGTTTTCATAAGCAAACCAAAGAACAGAGCTCTTCATAAACAGATCTAAGGTTGAATCCATGCAGTATACATGTAGCCTGACTGACACTCAATTTAATGAGATCAGATTTGTATTGGATATCAACTAGACTAATAATAGGTTTAGCCCCAATCAGGCAAACACTGAGGGCCACTTTCTACTGAATTGTTCTGCGCAAAATAGTAAATGTCACTTCCTGAAATTCTCAAAGCACTTCACACGCACTATTTTAAATTTGTCTTTGCAACCACTCCAAATGTCTCCACTTGCAGATTTTTGAACAGTGCAAGGTCACACATGTGGCCAACCACACTTACGTTTGTGCTTATACATAATACTTAACACCCTAAACTACATCCCTCCAATTTATCACAATGTACATTTTCACTTACTGCGCAATCACATCTCTCCCTTTAATGATCTGTTTGATTGCTCTTTGCTGGATAGCGGAAGGCTTCTCAAAACCTGGAAAGGCAATACAAAAACAGATTTCTTCTACACTGTAACAAATCAAAACCTTAAAAACGAAAGCTGTTGCTGCTTAATAAGAAGCTCCTACACAGGAAGTACTTCGGGGTAGAAAACAGCATATGACCAACCCTCGGCTAGATAACCACACGGTGACGTCCCACACACACACAGCTCATATAGTTTTTAGGCTGAGCCTCCCCCCACACACACTTTATGCCCTACTCGTTTCCCTCCCCTAAGCCCCCCCCCGAGCACCCCCCACACCCGCGCGTACCGTAGGCGTAGATGCCGCGCAGCAGGTCCTCGCGCAGGCCCATGGTGTCGAAGGTGGGGGTGACGTCCACCTCTTCGCTCGTCTCGAACTCCACCTTGGTCATGTCCTCCTCCTTTAGGAGCCGTTTTCGGGCCGAGCCCGTCGCGCCGCCCGTAGTCCCCGACATCCCGCTAAGCTGACCCCTCAGTTCCGTTTTCGCCCCCGGACCACTCGGCTCCCAGCGCTCCCGAAAAGATTTCCTCGCGCAAGCGCGCTGCGAAGACAAGGGCCCGTCGCACACTCCGCGCTCGGCGGCCAAGAGACTGCGCATGCGCCTGACACCGTTCCCGACGCTCCTTCATGACGTCCCTGCTGACGCCTCGACGAAGCCCATGAAACGTTGGTTTCTTCTCACACCGAGAGCGGCGCTGTGACGAAAGGGAGCGCATGCGCGGTTGTGTTCGCGCGCCTTTCCTAGGGGCGTGGGGGTGTTTAGGGCCGCCTGACAGCGGTGGGGTAGAGTTGTCTTCCAAACCTATTGAGTGGGAAGGATTTAACTCTGTTTAGAATGGTATTGTTAGTGCCATACTTTCACAGGGAAAGATTTGAAAAACGTCCTAAGTACATGTTTGTCCGTGGTTTATTAAGGCTTTTGTTTTGGAAGCCCCCTTAGGAGTAAAGCAAGATTTGCAGGTGTTAATCTTAGTAGACACTTCCTTGAGAGCACATTTGCAGCCCTCCGACGGCAATCCTATAGCCATTTAGTGTTGGGCTTCACAATCACAATCCAGCCTGGTCCCGTGTACCTTAACTTGGAACAAATTCATTTTGTTCAAGGGAACATTCTGTAAGTGAACATGTATTCGCTTGCAGCTCTACCACAGAAAACAGTAAGACTTTTCTATGATAGGGCTGCAACTTGTAAGCTTACAGTGAGGTGGAGGGATTTTGGCTGCTCTTCTGGCTGGAATATACTGCCTTGTACGTAACATTTCACATCAGGCTCCTGAGCCTAACTCAAAGCACTGTATTCAGAAATCGTTCCCATTTATTTTAATAGAGATTTATTTGAAAGTAGGGAAGAGGACTGCAATTTTACAGCCCTGTTCATGAGCAGAGGGAGGCATGCCAAAACCAATCGAAATCAATGGAATGAAGCATTCCTGGATAGGATTGCACTATGACTTGAAATTAAAGTACATTGAAACCAACATGTATTGATGGATGTTTTACAATCTGCTGCTATGCCAAGTTAAGTATATCTGTTTTGTAAAAGATTACAGCTGTATAAACTGAAATGGATCAACTTTTATTTAGCAGATTGGTTTTATGCTAAATATGCTTCTCTGCTCAGCCACAATCTTTTCTTCAGTGTGATAATTTCCCCCATCTGCTGCTGGGTTTGGGATTGTGTGAATGTATTGTGTGAACTGCCCTGACCTGGATAGCACAGGCTAGCCTGATCTCGTGAGATCTTGGAAGCTAAGCAGGCCTGGTTAGTATTTGGATGGGAGGCCACCAAGGAAGTCCAGGGTTGTGACACAGAGGCAGTCAATGGTAAACACCCTCTGAATGTCTTTTGCCTTGAAATCTCCGTGGGGTTGCCATAAGTCATCTGTGACATTATGGCCAAAAAAAAGAGAGAGAGGGTGAACTGGTATTACATTTATCCCTGCGGAAATTTTCTGTGATTGTACTGCTTTTTTTTTTTTTAAGAGTTGTTGGGGATAATGGAAAGTGCATCAGGTAGTGCTATCAAACAGCTGGAGGATCTTTCCTATGAGGAAATGCTGATGAATGTGATACTGTTAGTCTTTAAGGTGCCAGACTCCTTTTTGCTACAACAGACTAAAGAAGCTACTGTTGTAATTTAGGACTGAGTAGTCTCCTGAATGCTGTTGTGGGCCCATTTACTACAGTTGGAGTGGGGAGATTAAATGTTTATGTGAACAGGAAATGGGAGGTTGAAGCCATGCATGGGATATAGGAACTAGGCTGGTATATCCAAAGAGATTGTCTGAAAATCTCAAGGGAGTGGATAATCTTTAAGAAGACGAAGGTTTATGGGATCTGATTAACACATGCAGGTGAATTAGGTGAAAATAAGATAGTAGAATGGAGTATTCCAATTGCAGGTAGAGGATCATGGAGGTTCACATTCATGTTTTGAAATGCTCCGTATGTTAAACTCTCTCCACAGAATGAAAACAAGCATAGCAGGCAAAGAGGTATTCTCTTAACGTTCAAGGCTGAAATCCATTCTCTGCAATCCTGTTCTGCCACCACAATATTCTATCATAACGCTGACATGACAAAAAGCTTCCGTTTGGGACTCACTGGATCTTTTTTAAACTGTTCAGCAACCTGTGGACAGCAACCACACATGCTTAGTGTGCATGCCAGAGGCCCGTAGCCCCTGTGGATGCTGTGCTGGTGGGGCAATCTAAGGTCAAGTATGATCCAGCTGTTTTTTGTAACATTCTTTTTCTGTTGTGCATATTATTGGCCTGATAGATTTATACTCTTATGCATCTGGAGCAGTGAGCACTGACTCAGGAAAGCTTCGACTGGAATAAATTTTGCCACTCCTTAAGGTGCCTCTGGAAGCCTGTTTTATTACATTTTGACATCTCTCTTGCTTTGCCAGCCTCCCATTTAAATTAGGCCTTTTCATTATTGACATGGAATTGGATTTGATATTCTGCCAAACAGAGACATGCATGGTCATATAGAATCTCACAGATTGGGGATTGCTATTTTGAAACCAGTTACCTGTGGAATTCCACAAAGCACAGTTCTATCCCCCATTATTTTCAATCTCTATGTAAAGCCTTTAGGACAAATAATTATTGGCTTTGGGGTTGCCATCAATATATGGATGATACCCAGCTCTATATCTCCTTATTCAAGTATCCTGGTGATTTGGTAGAGGTCCTAAATCACTGCCTGGCTGCAGCGGTAATTTGACTAAGAGTAAACAAATTGAAAGTAAACCCTCAAAAGACAGGTAATGCTGGTTAGGAAGGTGATGACCCTGAAGGACATTATGCTCCCCACTTTTGGTGGAGTTCAGTTGACCCTTCCTGACTTGGTTAAGAGTCTTGGGGTTATGCTGGACCCAATGTTATTGTTGGGGAAACAAGTTAATGCAGCCACAAAAGCTTTATTCCTACTTAGCCTTGTCCAAAAGATGGCCCATTACCTTGATCTGGCTACCTGGATCCACGCCATAGTAACATCAAGGCTAGACTATTGTAATGCGCTGTACATTGGTCTCCCTTCAAAAGCAAATTGGAAACTCTTATTTGGTGCAGAATGCTGTGGCTTGGCTATTATCAGGAACTAGACAGAGAACACATATTACTTCCATTCTATAGGCATTCCACTGGCTGCCCATCAGTTACCTGGCTCAATTTATGGTATTGGCTATCACATACATACAAAAAAGAAGAAGAGTTGGTTTCTTATATGCCAACTTTCTCTACCACTTAAGGGAGACTCAAACTGGCTTACAATCACCTTCTCCACAACAGACACCCTGTGAGGTAGGTGGGGCTGAGAGAGTGTGACTAGCCCAAGGTCGCCCAGCTGGCTTCATGTGTAGGAGTGGGGAAACAAATCCAGTTCACCAGATTAGCCTCTGCCGCTCATGTGGATGAGTGGGGAATCAAACCCAGTTCTCCAGATCAGAGTCCACCTCTCCAAAGCCCTTCATGGCCTTGGATCTGCATATCTGTAAGACCGCCTCTCCCCCATGCTCTGCCATGACAGGTTCACTCATCTGAGCAAGATTGTATGTAGGTGCCAACTTGCAAATGAGCAAAATTAACAACTGCCTGTGCCTTCTCTGTTGTGGCCCCCCACCTTATGGAATAGCCTGCCTGAGCATGACTGGAAAGCTCCCACTCTCTTGGCTTTCCAGAGGAAACTGAATTATAACTGAATTATTCAAGAAGGCTTTTCTATGCAGGCAACAGAGTCGCTCTGTACTAAGTGAGTCACAAAGTTACTTGGATAAATCATTAGGGACTGTGATCTATATACTCCTGTTTAGCTTGCTGAAGCTAGGATCCTACTATGTAATTTTTGCATCCTTTAATGTATCATGTCAACACTCATGCTTTTCTGCAGTTCTGAAGCCTTTCAAAAGAAATAAGGAGAGCGGTTCGATTCCGCGGAGGAAGCCCTTAAAATGTTATGAGGTGGAAAGAGCCGTGTTGGGCTGTGGCCTTGTGGAGTCCATTGAACTCCCTCGGGCTTCTTTCCGCGTGCCGAGGGTTGCCCAGTGCACCGCGCCAAAGGCGAGCGCCTTTTGTCGGGCCTTGCTGGACTTCCCCGGCCCCGCAGGCACCTGGCTGCAATCCTGCCGGCTCCTCCGAACCAGCAGAGGAGGCCAGGGAGGAGAGAGAGCCGCGCCGTGAGCTCAGCTCGCCCCTGCTGGTGCAGCAGTCCCGGCGAGAGCGAGGCACCTACTCGCACGAGGGCGGGAGGAGGAGGAGGAGGAGGGCTGGTCTGCTCCTGGGGTGAGCGCGGAGGAGCCGGGCGGGAGGTTGCCAGGCAGAGCCGGATGGCTTGGCTACCGTAGAGCTCATCAGGGGGGGAGGAGGAGGAGCCGCCGCCGCCGCTGGAAAGGAGGATCCAGGGACGCGGGTATTGGCTGGGCTGGGGGACACAAAGGGAGCTCAACTAGACGGGAGGAAAGTTTCCTCCGAGGTGCCTGCGAAGGAGAGATGCGGCTGCTCTGGGAGTAGAAGAGGAACCCGGAGAAACGGGCGGGAGGAGGGAAAGGAAGAGAGGTAGGTGTTGCTGAAGTTTGGCTTCGCTCTTCGGAAGGGGGGGGGGTCTTGAATGTAGCTCTTTGGCTGCCTAGGTAGCTTTTATCAGGGACAGCAAACTTGTTGAGCGTTTGGTTTTGGTGAGAGTGCAGGGAGCCTCTCTCTGCGGGTGACCGGAACTTGGAGCTTTTGTTTAGGCAAGGAGACTGCCCTTGCTCATCTTTAGTTTCAGCTTAAAACAAACACAACCCTGCAGCCCCTTAACACCTGCTTCTCCATCTTCTTTAAAAGCTTTATCGGCCCGGTGGAACTCAATTCTGATTTCTTATTTTAGCTCTTTCTCGTTTTCAGCTTTCCAAGCTGGCTGTGGCTTTTCTTAGACATTGTATCTTGAGATATCTGGATGCCTTCTCTTAAAAACAACCCCCAAAAGGCAGTGAACCTTTTGAAACTCATGTACCAGTTGATGTGTTTACAGCGCAGGGAATTTTGGCAGTTGCCTGTTTGGTTTCTTTTGGTGAAAAATTTTTTTTTTGCCAATACCTTCCTCTCACATCAGTTCGAACTTAAAATTGCATGACCTGTCTTATAAGTAATAGCCCCCCCCCCAATAAGGAACAAAATTAAGAGAGACTAACCCACAAGTTCTTGACGCTTAAATCTCTGTTTATCCCTAAACATATCTGAACTCCTACCTACAGATGCATAATTGGCTCCCACCCCTCGTTTATCAAAGATGAAAAGAGATTACTCTAGGAGATCCAAGAGACAGCTGCTAGCTATTCATATTGATGTATATGTGCTGTTTCTTTTTGCAGTCTTCCCCACATTTGGCAGTCCATTCATTTGTTACATTTATGTCTTGTTGTTCCTCCAAGAAGCTTAGAGTAAGGTTTTGTGTGTGTGTGTGTGTGTGCCGTCAAGTCACAACTGACTTATGGCCCAACTGACTTATGGAAGGGTTTTCAAGACAAGAAACTAGAGGTGGTTTGCCATTGCTTGCCTGCCTTGTCAAACTGGTGTTCCTTGAAGATCTCCCATCCAAATACTTGCCAGGGTCCAGGCTGAGAGTGTGTGATTGGCTCAAGGTCACCCAGCAAGTTTCCATGGCAGACTGGGGATTTGAAGCTGGGTTTCCCAGATCCTATGAAGAAAAGAAAGCAGCTGTATCAAGACAAAATGCAGGCAAAGAAACAAATGGTGCAGAGGAAAACTAATTCTTTAATAATGGGGTTGTAACAATTATTAACTAATTTGTTTCCCTCTGCACCATTTGTTTCTTTGCCTTCGTTTCCCCAGATACTAATCAAGAAACAAATGGTTGCAGTTTCCTTAAGTGTAATTAAGGAAAGTGAAAGGTAAGTTGACTGGCAGAGCTCAACCTTGTCTGAGCAGAAAGCCAACCTTATTATTGGAGGTAAAAGAAAAGAATGGATAGCCTGGTGTTTTAAGATTCTTTAAAAAGAGGAAAATTGGAACACCAGTAAAGCCTGAGGCAGAGGTGGCAGTAACTAGATGCCCTGCAATCATACTTTGAGGAAGATTGGCTGATGAAGCCCCCAGCCAATAGTAGAAAATATCAAACAGTTAATGCAGCAATTAATTATTGGCTGACGAAGCCCCCAGCGAAATGCGATTTACAATCTAGAGACCACGTTCCGTTCATCTTGTCTTCTGCACCGAGGCTACAGTTTGAATTTTTTTCACACAGCTATCCATTGTCAGAAATTTTGAAAGTTGCGCTACTTCTGTTCTGCCAAATTTGCGTATTGCGCATGTCCATTTCTTCCAGCAGTTGCTTACCTTCAATTTCTCCACTGTGCATGACCAACTTCGTTTCAATCACTGCTGCTCTGCGCATGACCACCAGCTCCCGTTTTTGATCGGCTCCAACAGGACCGGCTATTGCCGTTGCCAACTTTGGGATTGAACTTTGCGGCTATTACTAGCCTAGTTGAATTCATCTAGTTGTGTTTGAAAGTGTTGTTTTTTGTGTGCCTTTGGTACAGTTTGTTTATGTTTGTGGCAGTGTGTTGATCTTATGCATTTTGCCTAGAATATAGCATTAGCTTTTTGCTAATTTAGAGCTTGTGCTGTTCTTTTGTATTGACTTCTCTTTCATACAGTGCTAATCCTTTTTTGTACTGACCTCTTAAATGTGGCTCTCCGTAATACAAAGATGATAATGAACAACTTAATATTAAGACTGCACTCCTTATATACTTACTAGGCAGCAGGCTTTATTGAACTGCCCTTGAAACTGATCCGGAAACTCCAGCTGATACAGAATGCCGCAGCAAGGGTCCTTACGGGGACCCTGCTGAGGACCCATATCCAGCCAGTTCTCCATCAACTGCACTGATTCCAGGTGTTCCATTGTTTTCTCCAACATGGGAATGTGTTCTAGCAGTAACAAAACTTTAAAAAAATTCTGTGTGTAAGAGTAGAAAAGTCATTAAAATTGTTTTATCACACCAATATAACAACCATGTGTTATCTTTTGGAGAACTGTGTGTAATTTTGGGCCCCACACTTCAAGACAAACTGGAATAGGTTCTGAGGAGGACAACAAAGACTATCAAGAGTGTGGAAATCAAGTTCTATGAGGACAGTTTGAAAGAACTGCATTTATGTTGCCAAGAGAGAGGGAGGAGGCATGATCCTGTTCTTCAGAGTACTGAAGGCTGTCACATGGAAGTGGGCAAGCACTCTACGGCTCCAGACAACAAGACTGCATCTAATGAGCTTAAGCTACAGGGGGTTAGATTTCAGTTGAACACCAAGAAAGCTTCATAAGGGTGAGAGTTGTTTGACAATTGAACCAGTTATCTGAATGGGGAAGAGGGGCTCTCTCACCAGGGGTCTTCAAGCAGACACCAGACAACCATCTGTTGGATGTTCTACCTTTTGGATTTACTGTATTGAGAAGGGATTTGACTAGGCGTCTTTATGGCCTCTGTATGTAGGACTCTGTATGTAGTTTGAGTTCAAGTGCAGGGATTTAAGTTACTGGCAGGACCCAGATTCATATTGGGATGAGAGGAGAATGCTGAGGAGTGATAGAACTGGTACAAAAACAATCTCTTCTCAACCCTCACCCAATGCCTGCTGTGGAACATTCAAATGTTTCTTTTCTTCAGGATTGTGTGGGGGTGGGCTTATTTTCGGCAGAAGCCAGTTGTGCTTAGCTTCAGTAAGCTGTAACCAGTCATGTCTAATCCCCCTTCCTGGAATAGTTTGCCAGCTTTACACACACAAAAAAAGTCAGGTGTCTTAAAATAGATGGTCCCATGTATGCTTATTGAAGATATGTGCAGCACTTCAAAAACAATAGGGGGTCAGATCAGCTGAAGTATGTGTATGAGGGAGGATGAGGCAAGACAGCTGACTGAATAAGCATTAAGTTAGATAATATTTCATCTGTGGTTTGTAGTCTGGATTGCAGGAGGAAGCTGGGCTTTGATTTTTGTTCTGTTTGTATATGCAATTAGGAAAGAATGGACTTAGTTAAATACAGAAAGGAGGGTCAGGTCAGCTCGGAGAGTGGCATATCACTGAGCAGAGACTCAGAACTGTTACAGGGCACTAGACATCTTGGAGGGCCAAGCAGAGCAGTGGTCATGGGTCAACAGGGCTGTTCCACCACAGGAGATCTTAGGTGGTGTGCACTGGGGGGAAGGGAGAAAGTTGTATCCTGCAAATGTTGCTCTGCTCATAGAACCTTGGATCTAATTCATATCTTTAAATTAGAGTGAACAGTTGATAGGCAATTAATAAACATTTAAATTTGTATGTGGTGTTGTATAGATCAAACAGAGACATCAATCAAGGAGACCTTAAAGCTACTAGATCTGGTCATGTGCTTGGTTTCTGTGGCTTTAATCTGTTTTAATACTTGTGTTGTTTAAAAGAAAACTCAAGCCACTTTGCAAAATTATGTGGTGACAGTGCACAATAAATAGCTTAAATAATTATAAATGGTAGTTGAGAGAGAGAACACTTGATAGCAGGCTGCAGTGCTCTGGCCATGTAGAAAGAGAAGATGTCAAGCATGTCTTTTAAAAAGTAGAATACAGAAGTGGGCAAACCATACCATAAGATGACAGATAGGAATGGGAGCAGGCAAGCCTAATGAACTGGGGAGTAATCAAAGAGCTTACATAGAGCTGGAAAGGCTGGAAAATAACAGGAAAGGCTGATTTGGTTACTTGGAGATGAAGCCTAAGAAGAGAAGATCCTCTTAGTTTCTACTAAATGGGCATATGACTGTGAAAG
This sequence comes from Euleptes europaea, assembly GCF_029931775.1. Lineage (NCBI taxonomy): Eukaryota > Metazoa > Chordata > Lepidosauria > Squamata > Sphaerodactylidae > Euleptes > Euleptes europaea. Next base: position 63,406,499 of record NC_079318.1, read on the forward strand.
CCACTCTGCTTCCTCTTCCCCATCTCCTAATTCTTCATGTACCAACTTGGATGTACCTTGTTTGCTTCCGGGTTATGTAGTAGCATAAGTCTTGGGGTTGTTTCACTGTATGTTGCATTCACTGCAAGCACTTGTATCATGTCTTGCTAAATAAGCAGTTTTTAATACTTCCCAAGATGTTTTATATGGGTACGTATTCTAAGGAAGTCCCAACCGATCACGGCTCCCTTCAACATGTACATGCATTGGAAGACTAGTGCCATCAAATTGTACTGCGGGAAGTGGCCTTCAAGTTTTATTTTCTGAAAAGGTGTGTGCAATCTAGTATGCCAGCCCATAGTCATTGGGTGACTTGATCTTGCTAGTTTAAGCATGTCAAGATCTCCTTGGACCAGGTATTTGGAGAGGTAGGACATCAGTTTTCCAATAAATAAATACTGGATTGATGTGCCTCTGCACACCTGTGAAGGAAACTTCCCCTGATCTTGTTCTCTGTGCTGCTAGAAGTACAGCAAGTGCCAACACCAAAGAAAAGGAACAGTATAGTGCTAGGTTTTCTGTGGCTCTCTTGCTTCTTTTTTTGTGGAGTCTTCTGGGATCCCACGGGGTATGCTAAATGTGCACTAACATTTGAAGGAAAAAAGGGATGTGTGTGTATGTTTTAAACAACCCTAAAGTGCCTGAATGGTTGAACTTTCCAGTCTTTAGAATGAACACTGAATTGTCTTGCTAGAAGGGGGGGATTCCAGTCATTACTTGGATTTCTTATAATGGTGGTTTCATTTCCTGATAAAAGATGAAACACAGATGGTCAAATGTTCCTGGCTATCCTGAATCTAAGAAGATAAGCCATTAGCCCTCAGATTCCTCCGTGTGTGTGTTAAGTCCTGTCAAGGCACTTCCAACTCATGGTGACCCTATGAATCAATGTCCTCCAAAACGTCCTGTCATCCTGGTGTTAACAGCCTTGCTCAGGTCTTGCAAACTGAGGGCCATGGCTTCCTTTATATAGTCAATCCATCTCAGGATGCTAGGAGATGCTTAAATGTTAGGGTTCATTACAATACATCATAACTTATTTACTCAAAAGGAAGAAGACCCTGAATGTAAGATGACCCCCTTAAAAATATTATATACACACACACAATTATTGAACATAGCTGTAACTTGTATGCGAATATAAGGCTACTTCTTTTTTGGATGGCATACCTGGGGAGGGAATTAGTCTTGCATTTTAATAAATACTCTACCATCTCATGCACTTCTCAGTTATTTTTCACACTGCATGTTTAGTTTCTAAAAAACTGCTAGGGTTTCTTTACATGTCTAATTTTGTTTTATTGGTTAACTCTTTGTTCGACCTGCTGGTAGTACTAATACTGAATCCTGTTTTCCTAATCCAATTAACTTCCAGCAAGAGTGATAGATCGCAAGAGCAGGTGGCTGCATCCATGGCTGCTGGAGGACACTAGAGCAGTAGTTGTTGCAAAACTTTGCATATAAATAGTGCTGTTGTGCTAAATGCAGGATCTGTGACTCTAATAACTTGCAAAAGGCTACCCAAAACAGTCTGTGTCTTTAAGTTGGGAAGGAAGCTTTGGATGCTTCATGGTCAGGATAATATTGCATGAAATAAATGAATTTGAGTGTTATGCAAATGTTAGAATTAAGAAGCCAAGGACAACTGTACTTGGCTGTACAAGTCAGTGGTCTATCCACCCTGCTCCTGTCTCTCAAACAGAGGATGAACTTGGGACACTTGATATGGATTTTACTAGCATACCTCCTTTCCCCTTCTGTCTACTCCAAAGCAAGGGTTTACTAGAGCACTACACTAAGAGCACAATCCTGAAAGAGGGGTAGACCTACAATGGCTGGGAGCTGCTGAGCTGCTCAAGGGGGCGTTCCTGGGGCCATAGGGCAGTAGAAGCTGCCTAAAGGCAGTTTCACCCCCAGGAATGTCCTGCTGCTAGCACAGCCACCTTGAGCATGGCTGTGCTGGTGGCAGGGGCCGGCTGCACCCGGATGCAGGTGTATTTGCCCCCACTCTGGCATAGATGCCTCTTTATTCCATGATAAGGTGGCACCTGCACAGTCACGCTGGCTCCAAAGGAGTCCCCCCCCCTTCAGGAATGGGCTGCCCCTTCATTTAATTTCCCTTCGTTTTGTGTGCCTCTTACCGGTATTTGATTCTGTGCTGTTCTTAACGGACAGGTACATCATACAAGTAAAGAGCAGAAGCATGATGAAGGAGTAAGGGACGAGTCAAAATAATGTAGACACTTGTGTATGTAATTTGCTGCTTCAACTGGCAAGCTTGCACATCTACTTACAAGTACAATTGCAAAAAAAGGCCTCTAGTGTATCTTGTGTGTGTGTAAAGTGCCTTCAAGTCGCAGCCTACTTAGTGTTCTTACTGAGCAGCAAACCTGACATTTGGCCAGACCTTGCAGAAAAGATGGTAGGAAAGTCAGTATTTCTTTTAGTTAACATACTTTCTGAAAGTAGAATCCTATCGGTGAAAGTAATAGATCACATGAGTTGTTCCTTCTATGTCCTGTTAGCTATCTGGGGGGGGGACACGACTTATGTCATTATTTTAGAGCAGGAGAAGGGTCAGCCATACGTATGATCCTCAGAATCGCCTGTAAAGCACATCTCCTTGACAGCAGGGACTGAAATCACCTGCTAAGTACAGTGGTCTGCCTAGGGTTGCTTGGTCCCCCCTGGCCACCCATGTTGTTGGATGTAAATATACACTCTCCTCTGTGACCAGATTTATTATCACAAAGTAGAGACGACGCCAGGTTTAAGAAGCAAAGGGAGAAAAAAGCTTTTTTTATTTTGCCAGGCAAAAGAGGAAGACATTTCAGCCCTTTTCGGGTTCAAAAGTGAAAGTCTCCTAACAGACTCCGCCTAGTTCTCATATTTATACTTTTCCAGAGTTCTTTGTTCTAAGAGGATTTGAATATCTCCTCCTCTCAAATCCACCCTAACTCTGATCTCATTTTGTGGTCACATGGATATGATCTCATCTGTTATTTGGTGATATCCTGTACCAGATACGAAAGATTTACCTGCTTTGTTCAGTTTAAGTTAGACAGGACTATTTTCTACTGACTTATATAAATAACCACAGCTTACAAATATAATAGAAAAATAACATTTTTCTAATATGCTAGAATTAAATTAATTAAAATCTTACACATCCCACAGTCCCCCCTCATGATCAAAATCAAAATTATTTTGAATCTTGATCATTCTATTATATTAACTTGCAATTTTAAAACAATAATGTAGATACAATGTTTCCCTAGCCACTTTTTCTAACCCAAAGGACCAAATAATACATCAAAATGGCTTTCTAAAAGAGTCTCAAACATCTACTCTTGTTCTTTAGCTAACAATTGTGCTCTGGTTTCCAAGTTTTCAATCATAAGTCTTGTTGATTTCTGAATAAAAATTAAGTTCGCCTGCAGGTTCGACCAACCACTTCGAGCCTCTTGCACTTGAGCTCTCTCTCCAGTTGCAGTGGCTTTGGCTGCCACGACGTCATCTACTGCCCTTCTGATCTCGGCCTCACACGGTGGTAGCACTTTCTTGCATTTGGATTAATGGACCCAGCCTTCCTTTCCATTTACCTTCACTGCGACATCTGTGGTGAAAAGAATTTGGAACGGACCCGTCTACCTGAGCTGGAGAGTAGTATGCTTTTAAGAATTTACAAACACCCAGTCTCCTATTAAAAAAAAATGGACAACAGAGTTTAGGGGGAGAGGTTGTACAACACAAGCCAGTTTTTGGGTTTCCTTCAAAGCTGCACTTAAAGTTTTTATATAGTTTTTCATATATCTGTTTCCAACCTTTTTATTGGGTGTTCCCTGATTCTAAAAATGCTAAAAGAGACATTCATACAGAGCCTCAAAGGGCAACAACTTGTGTGGCCCCTGGGCTAATATACGGATGCGTGTCAGTGTGATAGGCAATACATCTGACCATTTTAAATTAGTTTTTACACAAATTTTAATTAACATCTCTTTTTAGGGTCTGATTCATTTTTTTTTACTGTCCCTGGTAACTGGGATCGCCAAGCCATGTAAAAACTATATTTTATTTTCATTTTTTTTAAACTGTTCTATAACTTCCCTAACAAATAACCCCCTCTGTCTACATATACCCTTTGATATGTTACATGCTTTTGCTATGTGTTTTGTTTTCTGATAGATGCCCTTTCCATTGTATGATTGCAAGAATATTTCTGTTAACCCTGTTCCCCAGATGACTATTTTAGTGTAATTGTGTGAGGATGTGTGTGATGTGTACCCTTAGGCTTTTTTTTTTTTTTTTCAACCACCCCCCTCTTGTTTCTGTAGTCCCTACTTTTGCCATCCAGTTCCTTTTCTTCTTCAGTGCAGGGCCCTGTAGGTGGTAGTGTAAAAACTGGGGTTAAAGTCATTACCATATCACAGGATGTTGATTTTGCTGTAGTCACTTTTGCCATTTCATCAGTTCTGCAATTTCCTTTGGCCTCCTTGGTATGTCCAGTTTGATGTTATTGTCACCTGTAACTAAATATTGTCCAAAACCTGTAAAATCAAATTTCCATGCTTTACAGCTCCCCACTAGCTGTCAGGACTCTTTGTTCTTTTCAGATGTATTTATATGCTTGTACAACTCCAAAAGCATCTTTGCTGTCAGTATAAATGTTCACAGTCTTACCTGCTGCTTTAAATAAGGCCTGGTTCAATGCATATAATTCGGCTGCTTGTGCTGAAAATGACGCTGGTAATGGCTTTGCTTCAAGCACTTCGCACTCAGTCACTAGGCTGTATCCACTCTGCCTTTTTCCACTCACCACTCGAGAAGATCCATCAATCCAAATTTCGAGATCTGCGTTGTGGATAGGCTCATTTACCCGTGCCATGGTGCACATATCTACAGTCTGTAGACAGTCAGTTGTTACAGGCAGCAGACTAGCAGGATTTTTGTAAGTTATTTGGCTCCTTTCCGTTGTAACAAAATAGTCACTGCATGAGGGCAAAACACTCTGATTGGATGTTCAATAGTCAATTTTTTGCTTCCTTCACAGCCAGGGCAGTTGCAGTTACTGCCCTCAAGCATGGAGGCCACTCTTGTGCCACTGGATCCAGCTGTTTTGATAAATAAGCTACAGGTCTTTCAGTTAGCCCACAAGTTTGTGTAAGGACCCCCGCCATGCAACCCTCTTTTTTTTTGCAGGTCAGGGATACCCAGAGCTGGTGCTGTCATCAAAGCTTGCTTCAGCTCTTTTTACTTATGTGCATTTTCAGGTTCCCACTACAATACTTCTGGTTCCTCATCATGGCATATTTTTATAAAGTCTCTGGTTAGTTTACTATACTCTTTTATCTACTCATGACAAAATTTCAATATTTCCAAGAAGGACCTTAGCTGTTTCTTAGTTTGAGGGAGTGGCATGCGATAAATAGTCTTCCCTGTGTTATTTTGTGTCCCAAATAAATTACTTCCCTTTTCTACTTGGAGTTTTTTCTTTTGAGACCCTATATTCTTTCTGTCTTAAGAAATTCAGCAATGAGATCTTTCCCTTTAACACCAGCTTCCCTGTTTTTGCAGAGATTATCTGGATTCTTTCACCTCAGGAGAAACAGGTCCTTAGAGTTGGCATCCAGTGGAATGCTAAAAAGGCATTTTTCAAATTTGTCACACTAAACCATACATGGTGTCCTGATGGGATGTACAGGAAAGTGTGAGGATCTGACACCATTGGATGCCCATGTTGAACAATCTCATTAATTTCCTTTAAATCCTCAACTAATCTCCATCCTCTTCTCTTTCCTTTTCTACCTGGCTTTGGCAATGCCAGAATAGGGATGTTGTCTCCCATTTGTCAGCAACTGCTGTACTACTGGTAATTTTAACTGGCATTTACGCTCCCAGTCAAAGGTTACCTGTATGGGTGAAATGTTCAACTGGCCTGCATTGTCATCTTGCACTTACAGCATTCGTTTACAAATAATATATATACCTTTTTTTTTTAATTAATGATGCCACTTTTATGTTATAACAACATAAAAACAGAAAAACATAAAATAAAAAGACACTGTCCTTCAGTGTTACTTCTTTAAAGATGCCCGCCACAGCCGCTGGCGAAACATCAGGAAAGAAAATTCCAAGACCATGGTTACACAGCCCAGATAACCTATGAGAACCAATTAACTTTGACCGTGAAAGCCTTTAATAATACCCTGGCTTTAATTTGACTGTGTTTTAAAACACTTAATATATTAACATGATTTCTCCGTCCCTGGAGAAAACAGGCACCTAGCATCACCAATATCCATCTCATTGAATAACCATAACTATCCTCTCTCTTTATAAACCCTTCTGCTTTCCTCTTTTAAAGTCTTTCCCAACCATATATAACACCTTTCCTCAGCCCTCTTAAGCCACAACACTTGCCCCTTCACAACACACTCAAAACATGCTCTAACTTTCTCATAACTTACTTATTCCCTCATATTAATACACATTGCCTTTCCACCCTGTAAGCATTTCCAGTCTGTTTCTTTTCTTATAAAGTTTTATACAGTTCACAAGACTCTGCTTTTCAAATTCCAAACACTTTTGACTTGACCCCTCCTCCTGCGTTCAGCAAGAGGGCTGGTTCAGTCAGAGTTAACTTAAAATTCCTTTTTTTGTTTTTTTGTTTTACATTTTAAACTTCAGAGAAAGAAAGGATCTTCTGTTAACAAAACAGCATTGCTGCCTTGATTTACGACCAGTCTGTTAAAAAAACCTAGAGAAAAAAAAGAACAGAGAAGCAAGAAGGTTTAAAGAAACACTTTAAAGCGGAGAAAGGAGGGGCATGGGGGATTTTTTTTTTCCAGTCTCTTCCTCAGAAAGAAGACAACCAGATTACTTTTCTCCCAGCAAAGAACAGATTTTCAACAGAAAACAACAACAACACACACAACAAAACCAGACTACTCAAACAATTTGATTTTCTTTCGGCAACACAGTTTGAAGGGAGGAGGGAAATTTCTTTTGGCTGACGCCGTCCAGTATCTCAGGCTGGCCCCATAAAAAATAAACACGTTAACATTTGTCAAATAATCACATAACCCTTTATAAAATACTTCACAGAAAGAGGGAACATAAATCACGCTGGACAAGACAAGACACAAAAGTACGTTCCCTTTTCTAGGCATTTACCTCTTCCAGTGCCCTGGAGGCAACTGGAAAAATTCTGGATCAGCACAGGATTCCACAATCCCTGCTCTTGCTTTTCACACTGACAATAAAATACCATTGGCTGAACCCTCTGTTACAGCCCCCGTTACCATTCCAACTCAGTGGCGTCCCACCGAGCCCCTTATCCATGGTGGCGTTGCTTCTGCCTTCTCCTCTTAGAAGGGCTTACCTCTAAGATCTGCCCCACCATTAAGGTCCCGTAATTCCTTTCCGCGGTTCCTTACCTCCAGCCCGTTGCTTCTCCTGGGTCGGTTTAAAAGTGGGACTCTGCAATTGCACTCACCCCCAGATGCTGTGTCTGCCAAGCTTGAGGACCAGCGAAATCGCCGGGTGCACCTGTCCTACAAAACTTCGACACCCGTCATCTGTGAGCAATTGACAACCAGATGTCCCCTGGGGTGCCATAAATCTGTTGGATGTAAATATACACTCTCCTCTGTGACCAGATTTATTATCACAAAGTAGAGACGACGCCAGGTTTAAGAAGCAAAGGGAGAAAAAAGCTTTTTTTATTTTGCCAGGCAAAAGAGGAAGACATTTCAGCCCTTTTCGGGTTCAAAAGTGAAAGTCTCCTAACAGACTCCGCCTAGTTCTCATATTTATACTTTTCCAGAGTTCTTTGTTCTAAGAGGATTTGAATATCTCCTCCTCTCAAATCCACCCTAACTCTGATCTCATTTTGTGGTCACATGGATATGATCTCATCTGTTATTTGGTGATATCCTGTACCAGATACGAAAGATTTACCTGCTTTGTTCAGTTTAAGTTAGACAGGACTATTTTCTACTGACTTATATAAATAACCACAGCTTACAAATATAATAGAAAAATAACATTTTTCTAATATGCTAGAATTAAATTAATTAAAATCTTACACATCCCACAATGTTGTGAAACTCCTGGAGGTTTGGGGATGGAGCCTGGGAAGGACAGGGACCTCAGTGGGATACAATGCCAATGCCATAGAATCCATCTCCAAAGCAGCCATTTTCTTCAGGGAAACCAGTCTCTAATCTGGAGATAAACTGTAATTCTGGGGGATCCCCAGGTCCCACCTGGAGGCTGGCATCCCTAGGTCTGACTCAGTATAAGGCAGTTTTATATTCTCAGCATGAGTACACTTTACAAATAGCTAATATTATTGTTTAAATGAAAGGATAGCTGATGCAAGTTAAACTTTAGGAAAAGCTTAACTGCAGGAGTGGCTTAACGTTGGCAAAAGCTGTCTCTGGAGATTTTAGTGTGTCTTCTCTTTAGAATTTCTTCAAAATATATGTCTGAATTCAAATGTGTGAAAACCTTGCTCACAGTTTAGAACTTGGCTTAGTACTTCCTACATGGGTCATACTGGGTTTGCTTTTTCATAGCTCTTCGGGGGAAGGAAGCTTTGGGTTACTGAGACCTTAAGGGTTGTCTGATACACATTTCTGGCATAGACATGCACACTGTTGGTTAGCTTAAAGGCAAAATTAATCCTCATCTTCTCAAATTAATGCCAGCTGTTGTATAGACAGAAATACTTGCGGGAAGGAAATTCTTGGCTATACCAAACTAAAATATGCCTTGGCGGTGCTTCAAGGAGTTTAGTGGCTGTGGAAAGATTCAGATTTCCATTTGCTAACCAAATTTTACTGTTACCTTTCTGAATAGTAATAACCACATTGTGCTTGACATTTGAAAAACAAAAAAAAAAGTAGGTAGCCATGTTCATGGCAAAACCTACAACCACAAGCTATGGAATAATTTTTATTAAATGACTTCTATTTTAATGACTTCTATTTTAGAACAACTAAGAAGCCTGTTCGTTAAAATGAGAGAGAAATGGGGGGGGGGGGAATAACATTCCCAAACTTGGAAAAATTTGCTCTTTATCTACATTCCGCTCTTATGATTTTTGCCTCATTGTGAAACAGGAACACACAGGGCAGTTGTAACAAGCACCTAAAACAACACAAAGAGAAAAGAATCAGAAAACCTTTCTTTAGTGTGGGAAGGCTGTAAAGGGGAGTCTGGTGGTGAGTTCAGATTTGTTTATATAAATGCGGAAATGATTGTTTTACTTCTCCCTCCCCACTTTCACTTATCTGCAACTTTCTTTCATGTCTTCAAGATATTAATGTAAACTTAGGATGACTTCTTAAAATGTTCTAGTTAAGAATATTTGTTTGGTTCGTCTACTGCAAGTGGGTTTATTTCAAGGGGTGAAGAGGAAGAACTGATTCTAGAAGATTCACCAATAACAAAAAAATTTTTTCGTTCCAAACCATGTTTATCTTCATTGGACTAAATTTCTTCTTGCTTAGCCCAATCATTTTAAAGCTTGCGACAGTGTGCCTTCTCTATTAGATGTGGGCTAAAAATGGACTGAAATCCATCAGTGATAGAGTATCATTAGGGTTGCCAGGTCCCTATTCGCTATCGGTGGGAGATTTTTGGGGCGGAGCCTGAAGAGGGCGGGGTTTGGGAGGGGAGGGACTTCAATGCTATAGAGTCCAGTTGCTAAAGCGGCCATTTTCTCCAGGTGATCTGATCTCTATTGGCTGGAGATCAGTTATAATAGCAGGAAATCTGCTGTTACCTGGAGGTTGGCAACCTGTAATTTCTGGTAGGCTACCTAGTATATAATGATGGCTGAGTTTCTTTCAAAGATTACTGGATTAGATAGACGGTGGCCTGATCCAGTCAAGTACTACATGTTCTTAAACAGTGCATGCTCCAGATCACTTAATACACTACAGGGTTTCCAGTAATAATCATGATAAAACTACACAAGATTCTAACAAGGAATTATTTGCTGTGATCAAGCCAGCAGGGTTGTGATGGAGTCAGGGTACTGATAAAGGTATACTTCTGCACAACTGGATAGGTTGCACTTGTGTTTGGGCAAGAGTCCGAGAGCTCCATACAACTTAGTCTACCCTCAGAAGCCCAGAATTCACTTGCAGATGGGTGATACATTGGAATTTATTTTTGAAATAAATATTTATTACAGATGTGGGGGATAGATAGAGGCAAGGCTGAAAGGTCTGCCTTTAGATCAGGGAGTTCATAACTGAGCTGAGATTTGAACCAAGGATTTCCAGTTCATGCGCTACATAATGCTTTTCATCCTTGACTTTAGGGGAACTCTTAGGCTAATACCACGTTCTAAGTGGTGCAGTTATTTTTTTGAAACATCTCATTCGGATGAAGAATAGATGTGTATGGAAGACCCATGTCAGACCCATGAAAATAGGGTTGAAGTAGATTAAGTTGGGGAGCTCTTTGATGCAGCGCATTTTTATAAAGGTTGTTTTTAATGCAGCTACTTTATAAACCTGCAGGTGGCAAGCACCATTCCCCTTTCTGTCTCTGACACAGAGGGGAATGCCTCTGAGATGCTTGCTGTGATGCAGGCCACACATCCATCAAAAACAAGTATGCTTTTTATTTCAAACTACTCTTTTAATGCATATACAAATTTGATTGACAGTGCAATCCCAGTGCTGTGGGCTTCAGGTTGCACTGGTAAACTCATGCAGTCAGGCTTCATTGTGTGGCAGCTTTAGCTTGAAGATGTCTTTCCCCCTTCTCTTAGGCTAAATTCTGTATACTATGGGATGGAAGAGGAAGAGAACAAATATGAGTCCCAACTCAAGGATGTGTATGACAGCTGTGATACCACAGGCACGGGATATTTGGATAAAGAGGAGCTGACAGAACTATGCCATAAATTGCATCTGGAGAGACAGCTACCCTTGCTCTTGGAAACGCTCTTAGGAAACAACCACTTGGCTAGAGTAAGTAGCCCCATGCTTCTGCACATGAATGCTGTGAGAAGTATTTCTGTAAACAGCTGTAACTCCATCCTCCCCCACCCCTTCCGTTCACAAAATAGTTAGGCAGCCCCTCCTCATCCTTTCTGTTTGGTCCTGTGGCTTTCTGAACCCCTTTAGCACTGTCAAGCATTTACATATGCTCCCAAAAGCATGTACCAGCTGAGTTGTTTTCCTCTTACCTTGCAGCGCTTCCTTACAGTCCACGATTCTGCCAGTCCGTCTGTCCTGACTTCATTTGACTCCACAACCCCATTTCCTGTTATCCAAACATTGCCTGTTCTTCTAATCTTGCCATTCCTGAGCATTAAAAGCAGTTGACAATGGCGGACATGAAAATGAAAAAACCATTCTTCTTTTTTGCTGCAGCGAAGTGGCACCACTTGCAAAGTGTGTCCAAGCATAACTCCTCTCTGGGCCAAGTATGAACTTGTAACAGAGGCTCCTGTATTCACACAGTGCCGTCCCATACATACAGTTTCATGAGTAAGGAAAGAAGAAAAAGCTGTTCTGTTTCTAAAATAACAGCTGTATCATAGCTGTATCATGGGCTTGTAGCCTGGGCCCCAGTAAAGTTGTCTGTCTGTCTCTGTCTCTGTCTCTGTCTGTCTCTCTGTCTCTGTCTCTGTCTGTCTCTCTGTCTCTGTCTCTGTCTCTCTCTCTCTGTCTGTCTCTCTGTCTCTCTCTCTGTCTCTCTCTCTCGCTGTCTGTCTCTCTGTCTCTCTCTCTGTCTCTCTGTCTCTCTGTCTCTCTCTCTGTCTCTCTGTCTCTCTCTCTGTCTCTCTGTCTCTGTCTCTCTCTGTCTCTGTCTCTGTCTCTGTCTCTCTCTCTCTCTCTCTCTCTCTCTGTCTCTGTCTCTCTGTCTCTGTCTCTGTCTCTCTCTGTCTCTGTCTCTCTCTGTCTCTGTCTCTCTGTCTCTCTCTCTCTCTGTCTCTCTCTCTCTGTCTCTGTCTCTGTCTCTCTGTCTCTGTCTCTGTCTCTCTCTCTCTCTCTCTCTCTCTCTCTCTCTCTCTCTCTCTCTCTCTCTATATATATATATATATATATATATATATATATATGAAAGGGGGATTCTTCTGGGGGGCTTGGCATCATCTTGTTTCCTGCAGGAAGGGAAACAGTAGCTGAGCTTCCCATCCCACTCTGAGACAGACTTGTCATGGTACCTTTCACTGCCTGTCATCCTCCCAGGTTAACTTTGACGAATTTAAGGAAGGCTTTGTGACCATTTTGTCTTCAAGCATCGATCTGGGTGTTTCTGATGATGAGAGCAGTTACTTGGAGCCAGGTGGGTTTTTAAAAAGCGAAGTGCCAGAAATTTCTGTGTTGCATTGCCTGTTTAAGACTTTAACTAAGCTGTGGGTTAACCACTAAGCTAAAAATGTTATAAAACGGGTCTGCTACCCAACTGGGGCTTCTACTAATTGTCAATGTGTACTTATCCTTCCCTGTCAGGAATATCACTGCTGTTTCTTCAAGTGGCCCATGGCAGCCGTGTTCCCATATTCAAAGCAATCCTAAAAGTCGGGTAGACTTTCTAGCACTGTCTCTGCCCGGTATAAATTAATGCACAGTTTACATTAAGTGAATGAAATAATATCATAAGGATTGGCGGCATGCCCTGTCAAAACCGTATGTCAGAATACACATTTTCTGAGTCAGAAGACAGAGGGTTTGAGTGTTGGACTAGGACATAGAGGAGGAGAGAACTTCCCTGAGTTCCTTGGAGGAGGTACAGGATAAAAATGTAATAGTCAGAATAGGTACTCCTCTGCAGTGCCTGCACTTGGAAAAACCAAGGAAGATGCAGCATAGGGAAAAACTCAGTGCCACTGCCATAACTCTTGAATATCCTGTGATAGCAATGGGGGAAAACAAGGGGAGCTGGAAATGGATAATTATCTACCACTGTGCTGTGTATATACATTCCATTTTCTGTCTCACTTTTTGTCACGCCTCCCTGGCGCCGCCGTCGCCCCCGCGGTCTCTGCCTTGGAGGAGGACCTGGCCGGAGGAGCCTCCTCGGCCTCAGACCAGTCCGAGGGGGAATCGGAGCTTGCCTCCCCCTCGGATGCAGCCAGGTTGCTCTGAGCCAGCACGGCTCCTACCACCTAGTGCTGCTGCTACTCCTCCCCGGCCAAGGCTCCTCTCTGGCCTTATATCCCCTCCAGGCCAGAGAGGTCCCGCCCCTTCCTCCCTTAGCCCCGCCCCCGACCTTCTCAAATAAGGGCTCCAGCCGGGTCTCCTGGCTGCCTCTGAGGTAGCTGGCCGGCCCGCTTTCATTTGCCCCGCCCGCCCGCGGCTCAGCTGTTGAGCGGGGCGGGGTGCAGGAGCGCACGCAGTCTCTGCCGCGGCCGGCGCCGCAGCTGGGTGCTTGCTGGCGTCATCCCCTGGAGGCCCTGAAGGAAAAAAACAGGGCTGAAGCGCGGTCGCCACGCCGGCTGCCGGCGGGGCTGGCCACCCCGCTCTCATCTTCCCTCCCTCCAATGGTGAGTGGCACCCCCCCTGCATGGTCTGGTGGTTTACGTCCCGGGCTGCGCGGGGAGGGGCTCGTCCCGGGACACTTTTATTGTTCCCTTCCTCTAAGTGCAAGGTAGTGTGCCAAACTCTGTGGTAGGTTATGCTGAGAGTGATTAGCCCCGGCAAACTTCATGGCTGGATGGGAATTTGAATCTAGCTTTCCCCAGTCCTAGCCTTGTACATTAATTGCTATACCACACTGGTCGCTAGTGGACTTCCTAGTTCTGTGAGCCAGATTACTGCACACACAATGGTGTTGCTACTTAGAAGTTAGCTAAGATTCCCAAATGGTGGATCCAGACTTGTCAGTTGATTGTGGATGGCCTGTTGGGCTCATGCCTGAAGGTCTTTGAGGTGATGAACTTTGACTCAGGATAAGACACTGGTATGGTCTTGGTTGGTGAACCATTCAGTGGTCAGATCTTTTTCTAGATGATAGCAGAAGATTGCTCAGGGGCTTTAAAATGCTTTCTGACCAGCATTTAAAAAGTACAAATAAAGTACCTGTAGTCTTTTTGTATGAATATCCATTTCTAGAATGTGGGAATATCAGCATTTCCATACCATTGTCTGACTCTGTTGACCTTGTATGTGCCCACATGTATTGTGCTGTGTAGACTAAATAGGTACGGTATCCTGTCTCTAGCAGAGGTGAGAGAGAAATACTAGGTGGTTCTTGGCTGTGGTCTCTTTGGATAGTCTTGCACATGAAACTGTTGGCCTTCGATTAAATAAGAGTAACGCAAAAATACTGCACAGGTTCTGAAGCTCTCTTTGTATGTTTAATTTTGATATAAAAATAAACAGTGTAAGTAGCCCTTGATTTTCTTATCGTTTATGTGGTTACTTGTTAGCTGGTTAAAAACAACGTGCATCAGGAATGGGAAGGGAGAGACAACATGACTCATTCAATGCCTGTATCAACCGTAGACTCTTTTTTGAGTTCTTAGTTGTTTCAAATGAAGTGAAGCCCAAATATATCAATGGAGCCAAGTGTTATGGCCGCCGGACAAGGCCGGAATTCCAGGGCACCAAGTTGGAACCCCCCAAATATTTACAAGAACAGCAAGCAAAGGCAAATATTAAAGGCCAGTTGAGACGCTCAGCATCCTTGGAGAGTGTGGAGGTATGTCTGACTCATTCGCCAACTATTCACCAGCTGGCTAGATTTCACTCTTTGGCTTTTACCGAGTGTAATTTTTAGAGGAAAAAAATAAAAGCCCCATTAAGCTATACAGAAAGGCAGGGTAGAAACTTAATTGTAAAAAATTCAGTGGCTTGGACGTGCAGCCTGTTTAAATATCTGAAGCTCTTCTAACCATTTGAATCTTTGCTGGTTAACCATGAAGTTACAGAAGCTTAGTCAGCATTCAGTAGCACATGTTCAGAGTTTCAAATTCAGCTGTCTACTGTTTCTAAGTGAGTGGCATAAAGTGGTTAAAAATCCATTTTTGAGTGAACCAGTGTTAATAATTTTTGGAATCTTGACAAACAACATGATTGACAAAATCAAGATATACTAATAAATTATCAAAACCTGTGTGTCTGAAATATTAACTGAAGATAAATATTCTTTCTAGGCGGGTGGGGGAGTTTTGGGAACTTGGCAGTTTTTCAAAATGACATTCATACCTTCACCTTGGCTTTGCTTTGGTCCAAACATTCTTTTTGCCATTTAGCCAAAAAGCTGTACTTCCTACCCTGGATAAAAAATGTCAGTCCTTCACTTTGCAGAGCCTTAAATCAGACGAAGATGCTGAAAGCACTAAAGAACCACTGCATGGGCTGTTTGAGGGTCAAGGTAGGAAAAAAATCACATTTATTTTAGAAAATGTTTGGACAAGACTGTTATTTAAAAAACAAGTGGAGAACTGCTTCAGTTGCAGAAGCTAAGTGGGCTTTCTCAGGGTGCAGGAGCTGCGAGCCTTTCTTTGCCCAGGGCCTGGAAAAGTTGCTGTCAATCAAGGTAGACAATATTGAACTAGAGGGCCAAGCAATCTGACTATGGATATGAGGCAGCTTGATACTTCCATCATGTAGTCACTTGATAAGCATGGAAAGTGAACTTCAGCTTATGCATACTTCACTAGTTCTTACATTTATAAAATCAAAGCCATTCTCTTTCCCGAAATTGGGTATGGGATCTGGGCCTAAATTATAGCCTGGGGAACTGGGTAGCTTATTGTGTGTGAAAGTTGCACAGTGTGGAGATGGTCAGGGGAGGTGGAGCTGTCTTCTGGGTAAGTGGCTGTCCTAGTAGACAGACTGGGCCTACACCAAGGAAGAGGGGTTTTCATGTTGGATCTCCAAACTGGCTTACCTGGCTGTCAGGCTGCAGCTTACTTGCTGAGCTCATAATAGAGCGGCAACACTAGTGTTTTAAAGGGGGTTTCCCCTCTTTCCTTCCTGTTTCTTAGTTAAGTCTGCCCAGAGGTATTGAGGCTTAGCAGCCAAAACCCAAAGCAGAGGTGAGTAGGCAGGAGAGGCCTGCTCCTGCAGAGGTGGACTTCCGCATACCTGAGGCTCTTTCCCACCCTCCTTCTCCTCCCCCAGTGAGGAGAAGGCTTGATGCATCACCTGGAGAGCTGGCCTTTCTTCCCTGTCCTTGGATGGGAGAGAAGTACAGCACCAGCTTGGCTTTAGTGACCTGACTCTACATGTCACTTGGCCTCTTAGGGCTTCCTGCTCTGGACTTGTGGCGGCTACTTCCATTTTGAAAAGGCATTTCAGGGCCGAGCTACAGGTTAAATGTTTTCTGGCTCATTGGGTCTGGGTTCTAAAACTTGTACGGATCCAGTTAACTGAGTTTATGTTGAAAAGCGAAAGTTCCAGGAGGGGCTGTTCGGGTCTTGTGCATTGTTTGGGGATCTAAGGGGAAACCCCTCCCACTGGGTGTGATTAGTAGCTGGAGGACCCTGATTGACTACCGGGGAAGGTGGTTACCTTGAAGTCGAAGACTGAACCACCTGGGACAATCAAGAGTAGAAATTCATAGTAAGTGGTAAGATTTTCCTTTGCTTTTCATCGCATAATGTTTCCTTCTGCAATTGAGACCCAGAAGTTGGTGGTGTAAATGATACCTGGTTAGATGCCTGGAGAATAAAATGTACTTAGTATATCTGTCAAAAAAAAAGTTCCCAGATCAGTGGCAATGAGATTCCTGTCACATGGGCTACTCTTTGAGATGGTGAATAATGAAGGAATCCATTTGAAAAGTTATCACTTAAAATGGGAATTAAAAAAAAGTTTTAGGGCTGAGTCATACTCCCAGGCCATTTATGCAGGGTCAATTTTGATGCTCGCTCAAAGCTCTTTTTTTAAATGTGACCTTTAAAATGCCTACTCACGGTCCCTATGCAAAAGGAGAAATTCCACCCCCCCACTTGCCTGCTTCTTCCTTCCATTAGCAATAGTTGTTTGCATGGCTAAGCCGTGGCTGTGTGATTTTGCATGCTTCCTTGAGGGGATTCTTCGAGGCCGGGGGCGGAGCAAACACAAAAGGTCGTGCTAAAGGGGCTCTTAAGAAATGTGAAGCAGGTATGGGCCAGCTTTGCAGTCACTTCCTGAATGACAGTTCAGCATAAAAAAAAAATATGCGGGGCACTTCAGCCTGGAACGTGCTGCTAATTACCAAGCATGAATGGCCCCAGTGAAATGGTTGAATATTTGTGCATGTAGCTCTTCTTGATGACTTGCAGGCTAATTCGTGCACAAATACTGATTAACTAGAAGTCTAATATTACAGGCCCAGTGTGCCCCTGGGATGATGATGGTTATGGTGGCCCCAGAGCCTCTGGCGCTTATTTTGATATGACTGAGAATCAGGTTCGGGACATCTGGGAAGACCTTGGAATAGGAAACAGTGGGTACCTTGACAAGCAAGAGCTGGCTATTGTTTGTAAGAACATTGGACTCAAAGAGCTGGAAAAAGAGGTGGGTTAAGCATGACTTTTGGAAACCATCCTCTCTCAAAATCTGCATGGCCTGTGAATGTGTAAATGGTGGTTATGCGCAGAAGATTTACTGTGTGGGTGTCACAATTCAAGTGTTCACAGTGCTTGCACATAATTACCTTGGTAATCTTCACAGCACCCTTGTATTGTATGCTAACATTATTGACTTGCCTTGCAAGTAAATGCTGAGAGCCCACTCCCATTGTTTTTCACCTTCCTAGTTTTTCCCCATGTCCATTTATACAGGGGCGGTAGTGCCATAATATCCTTTCCTTAGCCAGGAGGACCAGGGTGCAATTAACAGTGGGAGAGGAAGCAGTGACGCTAGTGTTGAGACATTTGTTCCCTTGTTGGGAATAACGGGGGCACTGTCGGTACATCTTCCCAACTGGTACAGTATAGTGGATGAGATGGAACTTTGAATTAGAAAGTCCTTCAGTCATATCTTGAGTCTGTCATAAACTCACTAGGTGAACATAAAAAGGTAAAGGTCCCCTGTGCAAGCACCGGGTCATTCCTGACCCATGGGATGACGTCACATCCCGATGTTTACTAGGCATACTTTGTTTACGAGGTGGTTTGCCAGTGCCTTCCCCAGTCATCTTCCCTTTACCCCCAGCAAGCTGGGTACTCATTTTACCAACCTCGGAAGGATGGAAGGCTTTGTCAACCTTGAGCTGGCTACCTGAAACCAACTTCCGTTGGGATCGTACTCAGGTGAACATAGGCAGGCCATTTTCTTTGACTCAGTCTCCCATCTTCGATATGAAGATAATGCTGGCCTTACCATACACTGTTGTAGCAATTACAGCATACTTATTTTTGAAGTGTTTTGAACACTTGAAAGAGTTAGGGAAATGACTGTGATGATCTTTTAAATGATCTTTTAAATGTCTTATTGACTTACTGGGTTTGAATTAGCGCAACCTGCTGGGCTGCTGCTCAGAAGGCCCATCATGGGCTAGTTGCTGGTTCCATTGGGCTAAAATGTATTACTTATTCAAGGGGCCAGTATTGAGAAGGTGGAACACTCAGTTTATGCGCTGGTTATAAAATAAGAATGATCTAATAAGAAGGAGCTCCGTGGTGCAGAGTGGTAAGCTGCAGTACTGCAGTCCAAGCTCTGCTCATGACCTGAGTTCGATCCCGACGGAAGTTGGTTTCAGGTAGCCGGCTCAAGGTTGACTCAGCCTTCCATCCTTCCAAGGTCAGTAAAATGAGTACCCAGCTTGCTGGGGGTAAAGGGAAGATGACTGGGGAAGGCACTGGCAAACCACCCCGTAAACAAAGTCTACCTAGTAATCGTCGGGATGTGACGTCACCCCATGGGTCAGGAATGACCCAGTGCTTGCACAGGGGACCTTTACATTTTTTAATAAGAAGAGCTGTCCTGCTTTCAAGGACACCTGGAAGTTACGTCAGATACTGAACACAATACATCTGCCTTGTGCGCGAAGTGTTGAACTTTGTTCCTTGAAATGAAATGTTTTAGTTGTGATGCTTTATTTTTAATGGTGTTCTACAGGAACTTGAAGAGCTATTTAATAAATTGGATAGTGATGGAGATGGCAGAGTAAGTTTTAAGGAATTCCACCTTGGTTTGTTCAGCCACAGCCCCGTTCCTTGTCCAGTGTCTTCTACACCTCTCAAACCAAAATGGCAAAGGTCTCAAAGCTGTCAGGTAAGTTGAAGCACAGTTTCTGAGAGGTTCACTCTCTTTTTTTTTTTAAAGGAAAGATTACAGTCGAATGCTGGTTGTCAAATATAACTGAGTAATATAGTTTGAGCTTAGATACAAAATGTTGTGAAGGCAGAATAAAGCAGTTTGAAAATCCAATTTAATCCTGCTCTTTCTTCAAGGAAGTGAGGGTGGTATATGTCTTCCTTCATCCACTTGATACTCCCAAGAACCCTAGAGAGGGTGCATGACCCGAGGTCCCTCAGTGAGCTTTGTGACTGAGGGCCAAACTAGACATGCAGTTTTTCCACAAGTTGGGCCTGGGTTCCCCCAACCTGACTCTCATACGCTCAGGTGGTAATTGCTGGGAACTAAGCTCCCAAATGCTATGGGGGTCTGATTTGGATTGCAACTGTGGTATGTGGGAAGGAGGGGCTTCAGCTTCCCCCCCATGCCATTTTCCTTACTCAAAATGGTGCAGGGGGATTATTTGACCTTTTAGGGCTTTGCATGTTCAGTATTCAGACCCAACTCATGAAAAACGACCATGGCTTTAAAGAATAACCTGGAGGTAGATGCTTGAAACATAATGTTGTGCAATGTGGAGCTTACTTTCCAGTGACAGAACCCCAGAAATAGAGCTGTAATCCATAATTCCAATTGGTCTGTGTCCTGTGCATATCCCAGGAAGAACAGCTGGTGCAGAAACATCCAAAGTGCATTATGTAGCCTGGGAGACACATTTAAGAATAAGTCGCTTCAAAGAAAAAGGGTAAAAAAGGATGCTGCTGAGAAGAGTTCAAATGAACAATCTCCAACTGGAGCTGGATTATTAGAGAATCCACCTGTTGTTCCCAGTTTGATTTGGATGGCGGGGGTGTGTGCGGTGACAAGTTTAAACTGTAGCAAGCTTTGAAAGGTTTCTGGTTGCCTCTAGACAGGTTTGCAAGCCCCAACCCAGATACAGTTGTGTCAGCTCATGTAGGACACAATCAATGTTGGAATACAGAGACTTGTAGCCGCGTACATGCTGTGTACTTTCTGGGTATGATGAGAATTTTCTCCAGTAGTTAGACTCATGTTGCTTTTTAAGCCCTCTCTAACCTGTGTTTGTTGTTTGTCCCAACTGACTCCTCTAGATTTTCAAAGATGGGCATAGAAGCACAACTCCATCTTTCTTATCTGGCTCTGTGGGCTTGAATCTTTTCTCCAGCATTGATGATGGTAGCAGCTTTGCAAGCCCTGAGCAGGTTGTCTCCATCTGGGCCCAGGAAGGTGTTGAAAACTGCAAAGAGATCCTTAAGGTTTCTATCATTCTGTAATTTCCTACTTACTTCAAATGTCCCAGTTGTGGGGGGATTTTTAAGTCAACTGTGTCTGAGGCTTTCTTCCAGTCAATCATGCAAGGGAGTGAAGTACATGCAACTGTACTGACAGATGTTCCTAGCATTAATCTGACTCAAGTGGTTTTTACAGAAAATATGTTCTCAGAGCTTGTTATGGAATGAAGATGTTCTATTCCCTTTTCACCCCTCCAAATAAGCCTTCACTACCCCACCCAACATAAATCCAGTTATGCTGCTGCTGCCTTGTATTCATCAGACAAATCTGAGCAACATCCATAGTACACATTTTAAACTTAATCATCGTGGCACCTTTCTGCATAAGGTCGTCTACTTTTGACTTTTTGTCATTCTCCCCCTTTTCTGCCTTAGTCTCTAGCACTTTTCACACTTGCTGAATAACGCACTTTAAATCCATTTTCAATGCACTTTGCAGCTGGATTTTACTGTGTGAAATGGCAAAATCCACTTGCAAACCAAAGTGCATTGAAAGTGCATTATTTAGCACGTGTGAAAGCGCTCTGTGTCAAAGCCCTTTTCCTTTAAAACTCCAGTTCTTCAATAAAGCCTTTGCGGGAACATGATTGGTTTATCTAATAGCAAAAAGTACAGAAAAATTAACATGTATGTCTGTATATTTGACCAACTACCTCATACCACATTTTTATTAAACCTGCCCTTTCCCTGTATTTTTATCCTGGCTGTCTTGGATTTTTAAATCCCTGTGGCTGGGGGGTAATGCCACTTCTATAAAGGGTGCCTACATAAATATTGATAACCTGACTACTTGAAGATAAAGGGTTGAGATGCTTGCTTAAGTTTCCCTTATCTTTGAGAAACTGTTGTTTTGAATTTTTGTAGAGTCTGAATTTCAGCATGGAGGAGAAGGTGAACCTATTGGAACTGTCTATGGTCCTTGAGGATGAACTAATGACTTCCAAGAGTGGAATTCAACAAGCAGCTGTTGCCTCCTGTAGATATGAACTTCACTATTTAGAGTAAATAGTTTTTACTTTGGCATTATGGGGTTTTGTGATGGCTCTGCAAGACTGATGCAGAGAGGTTGAAACAGTGGCAATGTATGTGTCTGAATCCTTTGATTATGTAATACAAGCATACATAGGTATTGTTAAGGATTTATCACACTTCCATTTTTAGTCATCCAAGTAGCCATACAGGGTCAAGACCTGGTTTATCGAGTTGCCACTTAAAATTCCTTTGAGTGGGATTGGCCATTACATTCTGAGAGTTTATAAAGCTGTAAATGGAAATATTTTTCACTGATTAGCACTCAGTTAAAACCATAAACCATAACAGAAGGAATTGTGAGTACCCCAACTCTGGAGGGAGGTGATATTCACAGTGCGCATGCCAGGGTGTTGATCAATGTAATATGTGTATTAGGATGGGGAAAAACACTGCAGTAACTATTCCTTTGATTCAAAATAAATGCATCCTCCACCATGAATGTTGAAATGTTATATGAATTAAAAAGGGTAGATTAACTTTTATGCATGGTGTGTTGTCCTTCACATCTCTTGAGTAAGGAAGCTTCTTTCCTCTCCAAATTTAAGAAGTGCATATTATTTTGAATTGTCACTTTTTCTTTTTACCTGTGCTCTGAACTGCTTGGGAAGAGAGAGACTATGGAACTGAACAGAATAAAACAAGTGTGCTGCAAATGCTTCTGGATCGCTGGGATGAATCATGAGCGGTACTTTGCACTGTCTTTGTAGAGCTCAAGTGGAACAGATCTCCTTGGAGAGAGACAAAGCGAGAATCGATTTGGAAAAGGCAGAGAAGCGAAACTTGCAAGTTTTTAAAGAGGTGGATGATCACCATAGTGCCATGGAGTGCCGGAATCAGAGTAAACTCAAGTATGTGAATCAGCTTTTTGGTAGGAGGTGGTAGTCTCTTCCTCTTGGTATATGGTGTAAATAGCAGCATTGCCATGCAAACCAGTGGAATCTGGCATGGAAGCATTACTATACAGGAACCATTTTGAGGCCCCAGTGAGAATCCCACGTAGCCAACACCTTTCTAAAAGTCTTTTTAGAACTGTGTATAATACTGACATGATCTTTTTTTCTTGCTGTTCTCTTTGCCCTGTCAATTGTGATGATGATAGGTGAAACTTTTAGATTTAATCTGCTGTAATTTTTATTTGATATAGAGATCTTGAGCAAGATTACAGAGGAAAACTGACTGTTATGAAGTCTGAAGTAGAGATGGAGAGGGAGTTGCTCTTGGATCAAGTGAACCATCAGAGATCCAAGTTGGAAGCCGATATAAAATCTCTTCAAGGGGAAGAGTCTGTCCTGAGGGAAAAGCTGACGTTGGTGATAAAGGTAGGGATTGCAGTCATCTGTTTGTCATCAAAATGGCAAATGTGTGACTTGAAGTAAGAACATGTGTGCACTCTGCATTTAAGAATAAATCAAACTACTGTGTTGGGGAAGGTTGAATTTTGCAAATTATAAATTATGAGAATGTATTCAACTTTTTTTGTTTAACTTATTCTACTTTTGCTCGTCATGAGAATGGGTGTGAAGCTATTCTAGGCATTGTGCCCCTGGTTACAATGAAAATCCTATTGAGCAATTCCTTCTGCTTCTACAACCTCACCAGGCATATTCACCACCTTTCAAGAAGGAGCTTCACAGCTGAAATGGTTAGACATTTGAAGTTAGGTTCTTAGGAAGCTATATTCTACTGCCAGTAGAACATTTGGTTTCACTTCGGTTGGGAATAGCAGCATTCTCATACAACTATTCACAGGGCCCCTCTGTGGCCTTGCCCACTAGACTAAGGGCTGATGTGCATTCTTGGCAAAGATCCTCTGTGCTTGCATTACTTCACATACAGGTGGACGGGCATCATGTATACCCGTTGCGCAGTGGAATAGTAGTGTATCAGGGAGAATAGTACTCATAGCCAATCACTCACCTATGTTCTAAAGCACTGTTGTTCAGGGAGGCTGTTCTTGACCACTTTGTTGATGGTATGGCTTGTGTGAAGCTTTTACATTCAGTCTTCTATTGTAGCTTCCTTGCTCAAAAGCAGCAAAACAAAGAATCTCAGGATGACGATGTATGCATTTCCAAAGGTTTTCTTTCTTTCTTTTTCTTGTTTAACAAGGAAAACAGTCGCTTACAAAGTGAAGTTGCAGAAGCAGCTCAAAAGCTTTCTGAATCTGAGAAACAAGTACTGAAACTACAGAAGGATCTTGATTTCATGTTGAAAGACAAGGTAACTTGTTTAAAATGGTTGTGATTTGGGTAGTCAAGGCTTACAAAATGCTGTTTGCACTTACTAGCTAGTATGGAAAATGAGTGCAGTGTATCCTCTTGGCTATGATCCTGCATGTAGTAGTCAAAGACCTTATGCACATGCAATAGGAGCATTACATTACAGCCTTCCTTGTTTTATCGTTTCTCCATGTGTGAGTATATGCAGCTGTCATATACAAAGTCTGTTCATTAGCCCATCTAGCTCAGGATTATGTGACTGGAAGTATCCCTTCAAGGACCTGGGCAGAGAAACAACTTTCTGGAATTGTGTTCATTGGAGATGCCAGGGAAAGCATCTGAGACTTTTGGCATGAAATATTATGCTCTATCGTTGAGCCATAGCCCTTCCCCAACTGTCCCTCAATTCCTTGTAAAATATAGCTGCTCTTAAAAAAGATGTCTTCAGTACTTTTTTCAATTCCATTGTCCCATTTTCATTGTCTGTGTGGTCAGTTCTCCTATTTTATGTCCTCTTCTGTGTTGTCAGTATTCTGCATTAACACATACCATCTTGAGTCAGCATGGTGTTGTGGTTAAGAGCGGCGGACTCTAATCTAGAGAACTGGGTTTCATTCCCCACTCCTCCACATGAGCGGTGGACTCTAATCTGGAGAACTGTATTGGTTGCCCCATTCCTACCCATGAAGCCTGCTGAGAGACTTTGGGCTAGGCACAGTCCTTTCTAAACTCTCTCAGTCCCACCTACCTCACAAGGTGTCTGTTGTGGGGAGGGGAAGGGAAGGTGATTGTAAGACGCTTTGAGACCCCTAAAGGTAGAGGAAAAAGCAGGGTATAAAAACCCACTCTTCTGCTTCTTCTTGATGAGTTTCTTTTGTATCCTAACTTCAGAATTTTGTTGACCAATTGATACTCAAATAGAGGTGCAAAACATGGAGCCCATTTAGCATAGTTGAGTGGAACTTCACCTAACCCTGGTCAGGCTTCTTCAAGCGAAAAGCCAGGATGCTGGAGATTTTAGGCCCTTTACCAGGGGTAACTGACCATCCTCAGGTATGTGTTGAAGCCTTAAAGGCTTCCACATTTACAGTGTTCCTCCAGAAGTGATTTGGTTTGGTCCCTCCACTTTTCTCTCCCTAGAACCATTCAGACCATAAAGCAGCCATGTTGTCTCTTGTCTGTGCATGAAGCAGCCTGAAGACTCCAGCCATTTCATTCTTCCATGTACTGACTTGGGCTCAAGCATTTCACTCAGGCTTCAAAGTAGATCATCAGAAAAGCCCTCACTCTCTCAATCAGTTGACTAGGCCTAAGTATTCTGGTGTTTATGCCAATACCTGGCCAAAAAGCTGCCGAGGTAAGAGTGGACTAGGCTTCTGTTGAAGGGATGGTGATTCAACATTTGGTTCTCCTAGATTATTTCAAAACCTGCATAGAATATTGGCTTGTTTCTGTTGCCATCATGTCCTTACTGTGGTTACTGATTACAAAATAAAGATGTCATGTTAAAGTCACTTGCTTAAAAGTATGTTTCTGCGAAGTCAGAGTAGCTTCCAGGTAAGTGTGTCTAGAATCAAGCTGCGAGTTTAGCCTTCAGTTTCTGAACATCTTGGCTCATTGTACTTAACAGTAACGGTGTTACGTCCCTCATCAATGTATATCTAAAATCTCCTTCTCTTACTTTAGTTGGGAATGCTGGATCCACACAGCACAGAGTTCTTTGATCAAGAAGAACGTTTTGCTGCGATCATTAAAGAATATGAGCTACAGTGTCGGGTAGGTGGCCTTTCCTCGGCATTATAAACAGCACAGTATGTACATGTGTGGGGAAAGCCCAGGACACAGGTGAGGGAACAGCCCTCATTCTGGACTTGTGAAATTGGGACCTGGAACATCTCATCTCTTAATTAAATAGGTGAGGATTCTTCTGCCAAATCGTACCATTTAGTGACACATTTCCAATTACCAGCTAAAATTCCAAGGCATTCTCTTCTGACATTATGCTAAACCAGTTTAAAAAGCTTTGCTATGATTTGGCATGATGTCTTAATTTATGTACCATATGGTCTTTGTTCAGTTTCCAGAGGCTGCTGCAGCTAAAGACAAGAAATAAAAGCCCCTCTAAATCGCAGCTTTCATACTGTATGTTTGGAACCTCATGCCAGGGTTAGGTTCTAAACTGTAGTTCATGCAAACTGTGTTGTAATGTCTCAACTTGGGCACCTTCTCTCTCTCTGGGCCTTGTGGTCTTGATGTTACCACATATGTAGCATCTATCCTTATTTTTTGTAACTTCCTATAAGATGCCCATCCAGACAACACAAAGAAGCACAAAGCTGGGAAGTGTTAAGCCTCAAGCAGAAGCCCTTTGTAGGCCTGATATTCTAGAATGAAATGTGGAAGAGCCTAGAGGAGTGTTGTGCTGACTCCTCTTTTGAACATAAACTTGCAAAATGTACTCTAGAAAATAAGGATGTTTGTTCACAAGACCTTTCAATAGGGAGTCCTTTGCTCCATGCTGAAGAAGGATTGGGATAAGCAACTATGGAAGTTAAGGAACCAGGAATGAAGAGGGTGGTTGAAAAAATTCAAATTCTTATGGCTGAGGAAATTCTACCATGTAGCAGGATTTACAGCACAATCCTAAAGGGGGGGTAGTTGCGGTGGGCCCAGGGTTGGTGCTGCCGCACCGCCTCTTGAGCTGCTTGTTGGCTCAGCAGTGCAAGCCAAAAATGTCACTTTCTGAAAACCCCATGAAACTGCTCCATTCAGTTTCACGGGGCTGCGGGACAATTTTTTGCAGGCACAAGTTCGCGCTGGCAAAAGGAGGCGTTCCAGGGCGAGAGGGCTCAGGGAGCTGGCTAAAGTCAGCCCCACCCATGGGAATGCCTCCTTTGGCACCAATGCAAGCGTTAATGCCCATTTAGCTAGTACAAGTGGCACTAATGTGGGCGCAGGGGTCATGCCACCTCCAGAGCCCTTTTGAGGGGCCCCTTCGGGATTGCTCTGCCTGCTTCTGTACACTTAATTTAGAGGGAGGAGGGAACCCTGTCTGCCTTCTAATCCATGAGTAGAACTTAACGGCCTGAATTATTTGCTTCAAAAAAGGAAAGCTTTCCAATAGCCTGCAGATGCTACTCTATTACAATATTGCAATGAGGAAAATATTGAATTGTACTGAAGGGAGGCCTTGTGGAGCTTACCAGGTACGCTGAGCTGGGCAAGTTGCTGTTGTAGCCTAATACGCTTCTCAATATTTTTTTTCTTTTTTGGTGAGGATAAATGTCTACACACACATGTTATCCTGCCATCTAAGGGAGACTGGAATGTAGCTGTAGTAATCAGTCCCCTAGACCCACATGGGGTTTGGCCAGTACATTCTGAGTTCCCTGGTGGAAAAGTGAATTTTATAAACTGCATATGATTGTCACTAGCTAACTCGCTAAATATCCTGATCATATTGTAGTACATTCCATGAACTGTCTGTTTGTGAAAGTTGGGCAGCCATGCAACTTCTCTGAACTCAGACACAGAAAATTATAATAATATATTAAAAACTGTCCCATTGTAATACAAATCCCTGGTTTTGTTAAACCCAGGGATGGCAACCTGGCACATGTTATCACCCTTATGTTAACTCTGGTCTTTGCTTGAATAAAACCATAAAGTTGTAATTGTCCAAAGAGAGCACCTATTGGAGAGCAATTCTCTTGAGCTCTGAAAGAGAACTTTTCTAGTTGCACTTTCATTTATGCCACCCGTTCTGGTGCCAGCTCAATTCTTCCTGTTCTTCCAAACTTCCAACATTTGGTCCTGCTACTTATTAATAGAGGGTGAAGGTGAGCGCTTCTGTGTTCCCAAGCATGAGTGATTTGGATGTTTATAGTGACGAATGCTGTTCTCACTGCATGCATGGCATCTTGTTGCATTTTGGGTGTTGACCAGCATTTTTGTTCCCTGAAATACTTCTCTCAGCACTGTATAAGGATTTGTATACTACAACTCCTCCCTTATTCTTTTTGGACTAGATCTTGATGCTCAAGGCACCTTATCAGTGTTTCCTTTGCATATTTTGCCAGTAGCTCCACTGCCCTTTTCCCCCAGCCATATTTTGTGGATCCAGCTGGCTCAGGCGCTTCACATACTGAGCAGTATGCTTTAACTTGAGTAAATATTTCATCCCACATGGTACACCAGCTATGCTACAAAACTGGCTAGCACTTGATGAATTGGGGATGTTGTACTTGTAATTTTGAAAAGGACATGGAGCAAGGAGAAACTGTTTTAGGACCAGAGATGGGCCTGGCAAAGGGGTGGTGAAATAGCATGCTGTTGCTCTTTTGCCTTGCTCTTCATGAAACATGATGATTTTCTGTAGATTCAAAAGAAGTGATGCGAGAAAGATTTAGCTAACAGAATGCTAAGTCAAGCTCTCTTTAAGGCCTTTGTAAATAAGACTGCTACCTCTGGTATCATGTGCACCTCCATCCATATGCTAGTCTTCTTGTGTGGACATGCTTCTGTTTTCTTTTGTTTCTTCTGTTGCAATAGAACATGTGTGCATGCTTTTATTTCTGTTTGTTTTTCTGTTGCATAAAACATGTTCTTGCATTATGATCCTATACTTGGGTTGAGTACTTGTGAAACTTGTTTCCAAGTGAATGGCCAGGATCTAGAAGGCTGCACTAATTCAAATACATTGTTGTTCTGAGAAAACAGTTCTTGAAAGTTATATGTACTTTCAAGTTGTTCTTAGGTGGTTTAAGGTCTGATTAACCTTCATCAGCACTGGTCAAAGCATCTGCATTCTTTGGGGTGATTAAAGCATAAAAGAGCCCTGCTGGATTTGGCCAGTGGTCCATCTAGTCCAGCATCCTGTTTGACACAGTGGCCAGCTAGTGGCTGTGGAGGGCCAGCAGATGGGGCATAGAGGCCCAGACCTAACTCTAATGCTGAAGTAAGCAGTGGGGTCCTACAAGGATCATTATTAAGGCTGGTGCTATTTAATTCATACATTATCTGGAACTGGGAGTAAGCAGTGCAGTGGACAAATTTAC
Organism: Euleptes europaea; assembly: GCF_029931775.1. Taxonomy (NCBI): domain Eukaryota; kingdom Metazoa; phylum Chordata; class Lepidosauria; order Squamata; family Sphaerodactylidae; genus Euleptes; species Euleptes europaea. The sequence goes on from NC_079318.1 coordinate 63,435,364, forward strand.
AGATAATGACACAAAATTATTCTGGATGGTGAAAACCAAGGCCAACTATGAAGACCTCCAGGATGATCTCCACAGATTGGGAGAGTGGGCAGCAATGTGGCCAATGACGTTGACTACTGTATGAAACCGAATGCTGGACTAGACAGACCCACTGGTCTGATCCAGCAGGGCTCTTCTTACATTCTTATGCTGCCTTCTTAGCACTGATATCCACAGCTATAGGGTTTTCCTTGAGTCACCATGGCTTGGAGCCACTCATAGATCCAACCTCTATGAATCTGTCTAATTCCCTTTTAAAGTCATCTGTGCCCATGGCACTGAGTGAATTGCACAATTTAATTATCTGTTGAAGAAAGATTTCCTTTTTGTCCATTCTGTATCTATTGCTTATCAACTTCATTGGGTGCTCTGGAGTTCTAATGTTTTGTGAGAGACAAAAATCTTTCTCTCCAGACCAAGCAGAATTTTAAAAACCTCTACCATGTCCCAAGTGGTTATCTTTCCCCCCCCCCTAAATTGAAGAGTCCCAGATACTTCAGCCTTTCCCCATAGGAAAGGTGCTCTAACCCCTAAATCATCTTGAGTGCCCTCTTCGGAGACCCACTCAAGTAGCTTTCTTGGTGGCCCTCATGAGGCCAGAAAGGTTGGGTAAAATTTGGTAAATAAATAACAGGAGCTTGCTTTAATTGCAAAGCATAAAATATTCTTTCAGTGGATAAGAATTGAAGAGGAGTATCATCAAAAATCTCTTCTGGAAAGTACGATCTCTCACTGGGCTCCCTCAGGTTTGCTCCTTCGGTTTCAAAGAGCATTTCTAGAGTGGCTTATTCCAGCCTCAAGATGGGGCTTTTATCCTGTTGACAGCTGTCTACTGTAGAGAAAAACAGGCTTCCTTAGGTTGAGGTAACATCCTTGTAATGTCGGGGCCAAATAAGTGCCAAGATTTGACCATGGTTAGGGTCAGGGTGACTAGTGACTAGTCAAGGGAAAGGCAGATCTGGGCTAGATGATCAAGGTACAAAGAAAGTAGCCTTGGGAAAGAGTGGAGGATACATTTGCAAGGCCTGTTTAGCCAAATTTAAATTGATTTAATGCTCAATAGCTTTTCCCCAACAAACCCTGGGAATCTAATTCTGTAAGGGTGTTGAGAAAGTCAGAAATCCCTAGCTTTTCCATAGTAGTACTGCTGTCCAGATTACTTGTCCAAACACTTGACTGTAAAATAGCCTTTAAAAACAGGCCTGTGGTACCTTTTAAAAATAAACCAGTATATTGTGGTTTAAGTTTTCAAGGGTTAAAACCCATTTGGTCAGATGCCTGTGAAAAATTGACTCTATCCTAAGGCAAGTCATGGAAATACAAGGTGATCCTAGATCAGATTCTCATTATTAAAGATGTAGTAGATGCTGTCCAGCCACCTTTTTGAAAATCTCAAATAAAAGATGGCTTCTACACCCTTCCACGATAGCTTTTGGTAGTTCTGTGAACTGTTCTGTTCTCTCCCATTGAATGAGATGAGCAATTGCTGCATCCATTGCTGAAGTGAAATTGGTTGAGTAGATTTCAGTTCAGGTGGCGTCTATCAAGTTCTTCCTGTGTTACCGAATTGTATTCCCATGCATACTTGGCTGTTCTGTGGAAACCTGGTTGTACTATACTGAGAGAAACCTGAGAAGAGAGACTTTTGAGTTTTAATGTTGCTTTTGCTGTACTGATTGCAGGAATTGCGTGACAATAACGATGAATTACAAATGGAGGTGGAAAAACTGCATTCCCAGCTTCAGGAAAGCAACAGGCATAATCTGGCCTGGCATAAAATGAAGGCCAGCAAACCAGGAGCAACGCTTCTCCCTGACAATGTGAGAAGTAGAGTAACAGGTAGGTTACCGTAAGGCTTGCAAAAACTGTTTAAAAAGAAATTTAGTGTGTCTTTTAAAAAACAAAAGGAACTAGGTACGTGATGTCTTTTTAGCCATTATGGGAAGGAACACAACCCTGTTTGTTCAGGGATGGGATTACCTAGTAACCTCTGACTACCAGAATACTATGGCTAAAAGAATGTGGCCATTCCTATCTCACCTGTATCTAATTGATAAACTGTTTGATGTGAACATTAAGGTTCAGGATTATATCTTTATTCGTGAAAAAATGAAAACGTTTATGTGCTTATCAAACAAGAGCCCCAAACAGTAAAACACACACAGTATCGCTGGGATTTAAAAACCTTGCTATAGTTGTCCTTTCAGGCTTCCCACAGAGTGTTCGAATATATCTGTGAGCCAGTGTGGCTGGAAGATGTTGGACTGTGCGACCTTGGGCCAGTCCCCCTCAGCCTCATTTACCTCATAGGGTGGTTGTGAAGATAAAACAGAGGAAGGGTGACTATTTGTACTGCCTTGAGGTCTCTGTATGAAGTGCGGGATAGAAGTGTAATATGCTTTCCTCCTACCTCTTTAATGAGGTTTCATATGTATTTATTACTCCAGAGATTGTTTGGTATGCATGTCTGATACTTCAGCCTGCTGCTTTGTTTCCTTCCCTTAGTTGTTATTGGAGTAAGGTCCTTGGCAGTGTCAGAGTGTTGGTGTGGTATTCCATTGTCTGTCATGTGGTGGCTACTGACACTTGAGTTTCACGATCCCCAGTGTTGTACTAGTGCCATAAGATCTCCAGGTCCTGCTGCCATGGGTTGGATTGCCTTTTAAGTGCTTCTGCTCCTTTCCCTACCATGTACTCATTTTTGTCCCACATCAACTTGTGCCAAGACTTTGGGCAGTGTGGTCTGTCAAGGTTTAACTGAAAATGTTCTTGGGTAAATATAGGAATACTATTTTGCTTGAATAATACATTGTATAAACTAATACAGGAAGAGTAAACTTATGATATGAACTTTATTTTGTTTAGCAAACAGGGATAAGAATCAGTAAGGAAGCAGCTAAGAGTCACCTGTGAAATTTAAAGGGATAGACTTCTGAAGAAGCGGCAGTGAAACAAGGAGAAATCGTGAAACCTTGTCTAATGTTATCTAAGTTATATCATTTGTACTCTAGCTCAAGATTTGTGTGTGTGTTAAGTGCTGTCAAGTCGCTTCCCACTCATGGCGACCCTATGAATGAAAGACCTCCAAAATGTCCTATCTTTGACAGCCTTGCTCAGATCTTGCAAACTGAAGGTTGTGGCTTCCTTTATTGAGTCAATCCATCTCTTGTTGGGTCTCCCTCTTTTCCTGCTGCCCTCAACTTTTCCTAGCATGACTGTCTTTTCCAGTGACTCTTGTCGTCTCATGACGTGACCAAAATACGATACCCTCAGTTTAGTCATTTTAGCTTCTAGGGTCAGTTCAGGCTTGATTTGATCTATAACCCACTGGTTTGTTTTTTTAGCAGTCCACGGAATAAGCTCAAGATTTATGTTACCATTTTTGTATAAAAGTTCATAAATGAAAGAATATACCATTAATGAACACATACAAAACAGCTTTATGTTTGCATAGTGGTACTTCTCCAAGTCATTTAAGACTTTGGGCAGGGCAGCTGTGAATTGGTGCAGTTCAGTTACTGGATAAGTACAACACCCCTGGGAGCCTTGTGGTACTAAGGGCTCAGGATACAACTTGTTAGGTTGTGCTGCTGCTGATGGTCCTTGCAATCCAATCCTGTTTCTTTGAGCCATAGGAGTGAGCTCTGAGTCACTCAGGATCCAGTAAAGTCCTTTCTCTTTTGTTCTGCTATACTAAAGCAGTAGTTGAAGAACAGTTAATAATCATACAACCTTTTATTTTAAGACAATGGACAAAGAGAAGGTCAGCTCCATGGACATGAGCATGTGCCAGTTACAGGCCAAAGTGGTAAGTGATGTAAATGCACTTGTGCTCAAATACATGCATGTAGGTGCACATATTATAAAAAAGGGTGGTTGTAAGTGGTCTTGTGTGAACTTTGGGGTACCTTCAAGATCTGAGGGATATTTTGTACAGAGCATTAGATTGAGGGTACAGGTCCAGTATTAAGTAGCATCGCTGCCCAATAACCTGTCCTAGTCATTCTTGATTATGGCCAAATAGCTTCCCTAGGCAGCATGTTCTGGGGCTAAAATGCTCATGTGGATACCTTTTCTAATGTTTGCATTAAAAATATAACTTAAAAAAAAGTTTTATCCCAATGATCTGGTCTCTGTGCATTAAAACGGGGTGATGGATCTAAGCTCTCTGGCAAGTGCGTCTGTATGTGTGCTTCTTAAAACTACTGTACATGGAATGTGGAGTTATGTTCTCTTCTGCTCCTGGGACGAGGTGTGAAACTGCTCCTCCTTCTTCCATAAATAGAGCTGTGCTTGGTAAACAGACCTGTTTCACCCCCTTATCCTCCTCTCTCCATTCCACTGAACCACACACCTATTCCTTCACGCCTCTATTTTGTTGAAATTAAGTTTCAGTTTGTTAGCCCTCATCCACTCCAAAACTGCTTCAAGGAGCCTGTTCAGTTTTCACGGCCTCCCTGGAATCTGCTGTAAGTGTGAGATAGAATCTGCATATTGGTGGCAGCTCAGCCCAAAGCTCTAGATAACTTCTCCCAGCAGTTTCACGTAGATGATAAAAAACATAATGTCTGCGATAGGATCAAATGCTGCTTTAAGATTAATAAATGCAACATATACGGTAGTTGCCTTGGAGGTCCATTTGAGTACTTATTAATAAGAAACTGAAGCAAACAGTGACCCAAAATTGAATGACTATACCTAAATCCAATTTGTTTGTGGCACTTGTTGTTCATTATAAAAAAGGTAAAGGTAGTCCCCTGTGTATGGAGTGATGTCACATGCCAACGTTTACTAGGCAGACTATGTTTACAAGGTGGTTTGCCTTTGCTTTCGCCAGTCATCTACACTTTACCCCCAGCAAGCTGGGTACTTATTTTACCGACCTCAGAAGGATGGAAGGCTGAGTCAACCTTGAGCTGGCTACCTGAAACCGACTTCCGTTGGGATCGAACTCAGGTCTAGCAGAAAGCAAAGATTTTATTTTTCCAGGACTGACAGGTGACCAAAATAAATGGGAGTTTGGTAAAATGTCCACTGGAAATTCATTTACAAATTTCAATACCTTTATTGGCATACCGAAATTCATTTACATTATCCTGGTCATTAAATAATTTTTAAAATAGCCTTCCCAATAGTCCTTAGAAATATAAGAATCTGATTCATGACAAAATATCCCTTCTGAAACTTCGTCATATCCTTTTGCAATAAAGCCAAGGCTAATTCCTGCCATGACTTTTAAAAAAACATGAGTAGCATTTCCCTCGCAAAGCAGATGTTTATATTTATTATGAAGGTCAAAGAAAGATTTTGGGAAACGGATTGGGCCTGCTTATACAGTCTAACTTTGTGTCTTAGATCCTTTTTCATATTCAGACACTCTCTATCTCTTGGGCTCATGCAATAAATAAATAAATAAATAAATAAATAAAATTAAGTGAAACACTCATTCAAGAGTCTTTTTATTCATAGGTGCATCTGATACCTGTTCAGTAAGTATAGAAATGGAGCTCCTGGTAGAAGAACTGAAGGACCAGCATCAAGATCTGAAAATACACCTGGAAACCAAGGTGTGTAGAGAGAAAGGTGTTTTGAAAGACTGACAGGCAGGTGCTGAAATACTGTGTTGGAATAATTGTGGGTGTTTGATATGGCAGGAAACTTTAAAATTACCATAAGATTTATAACATTCTGCTTGCAGTCTTCTGATTTGGTTGCTCAAACTAGTTGGATCCAGACTGCTAACAGAAGGCACTTCTAAACAGAAGTGGAACAGAGCTTTCTTGTGACCTTCCCCCCACCCCTGGTGGAAGGGAAGGGAACAGAGCCCATTGGTCTCCTCAAAATGCTGCTTCTGGAGGACAGGGGACCTCCAGGAATGGCATGGAGGGTCAAAATCAGGGGTCTACAGGAGAATGTGGGAATTGGTAGAAATTACAACTCCCATTCTGTTAGCGGAAAACAGTCTAGATGCAGTCTACTGTCTTCAGCAGAAGTATTCTTGAATATGGAGTCTAAATTGCATTTGGATAGTTATACCCTGCTTTTCTTCTCAATGGGGACCCAAAGCAGCTTACAGCATCTCCAAATGATTCTCATATCAACTGCCTTTGAGGTAGGCTAGGCTGAGAGAGTGACTGGCCCAAAGTCACCCAGCAAGCTTCTGTGATAGCGTTGGGATTTGAATCTGGGTCTCCCAGATCCTACTCTGATGCTTAAACTGCTAATCCACACTGTAACACACTACACCATTGTGGGTACAATCCCAAGGAGAACTACTTGGAAGTAAGTCCATTTTATTCAGTAGGGTTTACAGATTACAGCCTTCATAGTGTTTCCACAATACCTGTTTCTCTAACCCAGGTCAATTTCTATACGTAAACTAAGTTAACCCTTCACTGTGAATGGTATATATGTGTGACACTGTGTTTGATGCTTGGTGCCCTTGCAAATCATGGCAGTATGATAGACTGAGATAATTACAACTGGTCAAGATGTTAACTAGCTTTGACTGATCTTAAATTTTTAGAAACATGGCAAAACCTTCTGTTGTGAAATCTATGGCAGAGAAATCTCACTCTCTAGAAAAGTGTTTTTCATAAGAGGTGGCTAGATACATATAATTCTAATTCTTGGAATGCACAAAGCCTTATTTCTAGAACCACAGTATTAAACATTAAATAAAGGCTTAAGAAATTAAAATAGCTTATGAGTTTTAACCATGCTATCTCAAAATACTTTGACTGTTCTAGGTCAATTACTATGAAAGGGAAATAGAGTTAATGAAAATAAACTTTGAGAAGGAAAGGAAAGACATTGAACATGGCTTCAAGGTGGAGATTAGTGAACTGGAGGAACAAAAAAGCGATCTGGAAGAGATGAATGTGAAATGCCAAGAGGTAATTGATGGCTTGAAAGAGCAGCTTCAGAAACTAGCACCAGTCCAAGAACTTGAGAAGAGGTTTGAGAAGGAGATGTCAGAGATGGAACAGTACTATGCCAAAGAAATTTCCAACTTAGGACAGAGGCTGGCCCAGGAAACAGACCGATTGCAAGATGAAATGAAAAGGAGGCACGAGACTGAGATACATCTAATGAGGTTTGATGGCATTGTCTCTTTGGAATGTGTGTATTTGCCAACACAAGTGGTATCTTGATTATTTGTGATAAAATTCAGCTGCTCTGTTCAGTGGTTGAACCCTTGGTACCTAGGGAGGTAACCAATAAAAGAACTTAGATGGGGAAGACTCCTTCAATTAACAAAGACCACATTACCATGGTGTGTTCAGCGTGGTTCTCTTTCCCATGCCCTAGATGTACCGATGATGGGGCAGATTCAGTGATACTTGCTCCAGAAGCAACCATCTGCCCCTGGGGTAGTTGCTTATTGTTTTTTCTGGAATGATGATCCAAATGCATGTAGAGTCCTAGAGTTGGAAGGGATCCTGTTGGCTATCTTGTCTACCCCTGTTCAATGCAGGAGATCCAAAGCAATAGTCATTTCTCCAACAGTGCTTTTAACCATTATCAAATCAGCCCCAGAGCAGTTGTTTGGCAAGAAGAGCAGTTTTCTTAGAATGTAGTGTCATTTACTTATCTTACTGTTCTTTTGATTCAAAGGTCTTGAACAGATTGAGATCCAACCATTTTATAGGCAATTACTGCAGCTAGATATTTAGCATGTAGTGTAGTGAAATCTGAAAGGGCTATTGCCACATCCTATAATGTATGCCTATTTAAAACATCTCTTGCATCATTAAATGATGTTCTAAGGAAATCATGGGTGTGTGGAGCCTGCCTTATTTCAAACTATTAAACAACTCTAAGCCAATGGAAGATTGGCATGCAGACGGAAGTGAATTTTTCCCTCCTCCCTTTTATCCTTTTGTATCCTATATAAATATAATAAAAGCATTAAAAATTAAAAAAGGAAGATTGGCATAATGGACAAGGCACTGATGAGGATGATCAAATAGTGTTTGAGTTAAGGAGGGGATTTGATGAAGAGGTAATGGATTGGGGCCATAAAATTGGACCCCCTGACCAAATCTTTACCAAACTTGTAAGGAGAGTCACCAGCAGCTAGGCCGCAAATTTGGTGCCTCTGCCTAAAAAAAAACAGCCCCCCGAGACCCAGAAAGATTTCCCATAGACTAATGGAGAAGAAGGGAGGGGGATTTAAACTTTAAAGCGCTTGATGTGAATGTGCCGGAGCAGCTTTTCTTCCTTTTAAAAGGAGTTGTAGCCAGCGATCCAAAAACTATCCTGAAAAAAGCCCATTTTGGGGGGGCATTTGTTGGATCGGGATTTGCTGGCTATTGTTTAAAGGCACCATTTTTGGGGGGTTCAGCTTTGCCAAATGCACACCCCTATTGAGGATGGCTGAAAATATGCTAGCCTGATACTTCTATACCCTCTAACTCTTTCAATTTTCTGTTCTGCAATACAGAATTGAGCTCCACCGGGTGTTAGAAGACAACAGTCTGCTAAAGAATAAAGTGGGAAGACTTCAGCAACAAGTAGAGGATGCTGATGAGGCAAATAAAAAGCACCAGTAGGTTGGGAATCTGGTGTGATTTTGTTTTCCTGGAAGCTTGCAAAGGGAGTGCCTTCTGCTTAAGAGAAGGAATCTAGGACTAAAAGTCCCCCCCCCCAAAGCAACTAATGGAATAAAATGATCACATGAGATTAGACAGCGAATGCAAGGGTCAGAAATCTAATTCAGCAAAGTCTCAGAACATGGGTAGATCAGTGCAACAATTTTTTGTGTCTGTGCATGATGTTATGGCAGGATTCTCAGTTATGCATCAGTGGTGCACAGATACACCCATGCCACATGGGTGGGAAAATCCAAACTTTCCCATCCACATGGCAGCCATTCAGGTTTACTGCAATCTTTGTCATCAATTCTCAGCAAAACAGGTATGAGAAAGATTGTAGAAAACCTGGGGAAATCGCAGGAGGTGCATGAATGCATTATGATGCTTTGGGGGAGCAGGGAAAAGGCCTGCTTCCCAACAGCACTTAATATGGGGCAAATAACCCGTGTGGAAATGGTCTCTGTGAAACAAATGTTTCATAAACTTTAGTGGGACTTAGCGATGACTAAGTCTAGCTTGATTGATTGATTGGGGCTAATGGCTCTCGGATCCAATGCAGCTTTTCATCTAATCACCTTCGTGCAAAAGAGCATGTGGATTTATACCAACAACCTTTTGCTGTGTCAGCCAATACCTAATCTTGTTGGGTTCCTAGTTGTTTCTGTAGTGAGGTTGCTGAGCTCTGACTACTTTTGTGTCTTAAGGCATTCTGAAATCAAGACTTGCTCTTCCAGGTGAGAGTAGAATTTCTCTCGCAACCGTAATATCCCATGAAACAAAAGGAGTCTAAGGTTTAACACAACCACCTGTCTGGAGTTTATTATGATACAAAAGTATGTTTTAAAATAAAGTGGTCTTAGAATTCTTCCTATAAAAATGTAAAGCCTGTATGTTTTGTAACTTTCTCAGAAAACACATTGATGAACTGAAGATAGAAAAAGAGAAGGCCAGGAGTGAAATGGAAGAATTAAATCAATTGGTAAACATCTTAAATGTAACCAGAATACAATTAGGTCTTCCTTTCCCCCTTTTTCTTACATAGGGCCTAATGAGATGTTCTGTAGTGGGTAGGCCCGAGCCTGTGAATGCAGGTTGTGGGTGACCCCCTGGGAAGCCATTAGGGGCAGAATTCAGCTCTCTTCTCCTCCTCCTCCTCACACCAGCTGCTTTCCCCCATAATGCAGGAAATGTGCTTCAGGGATCCTGGAAAGGACGTGGGTAGGAAGAATTATAGGGGAAACTAGTAGGTAGGGGAAGATTAACCCTCTCTACCTAAGCTTTCGCTGGGGAGGGTGAGCTATACGTCTAATAAAATAAATAAATAGGCTGTTGTGTAGCTAATTGCAGATTTCTCACACTGCTTTGCAGTTAATCAGCACTGCACTACCTTTTCAGGCCTAGGTATATCAACGAATATTTAGTTCATTCTATAGTTAGCCAAACACACAGAAGTAGGTAAAGAGCTTTTCAAAAACAAGCTTCTGCAGTGCTGGCTGATAGCTTGGCTGTAAGTGGTCGATACTTTTGCAGTTAAAAGGAGGTCTCCAATACCAAAATCATGGTCTGCTGAGGCAGGTGTATTCCTGTATGTTAGTGTTTGTTTGGAGACTTCAAGGCATTTTTTGCAAACGTGCCTTTGGTATCTGCATTTGAACTTGCCATCCCAAAACTGGGTTGTTCTTAAAAGCGCCACTGATTTTAAAAAGTGAAGCAGATTCAACACTTCAAAAATATTTCCTGTCTAGAAATTTCCTTCCCTTCCTCTCTCTTCCAATGAGAATGCTCTCTATCTATGTGTCAGTGGGTTAAAATATGGGAAGGCGAGTGTAGGTGGGGGAAACCCTTGGAACACAGTGCTTTGGGGGTATGGACACCCTTGATCTGGCTAAGCTTTACTGTGTTGCCCTCTCCCATAAAATCATCTTCTGATGATAAATGCCACAGTTCTGAACATCTGCACTCTCTCACTTCAGAACAAGCAGTACAAAGAAGAGCTCTTCCAGTTAAGTGCCAGGACTGGTCAGCTGAGCCACAAACTCTCTGAACTAAGCATCAATAATAAGGCCGATCAGAACACAATCCATCTATTGAATCAGAGGTTTGCTGAGCTGGAGAGTGAAAAAGAGCACGAAGCTGCAGTTGCCAAGCAACTTCAAGAGGCCTCGGCTGAATTGGCCAAGGAGCATCTCCAGCAACAGTTGGCATGGCAGGGAGAGAAGGCCCTGCTGGAACAAGAGCTAAAGGTCTCTAGAGAAAAGGTAAGGTTGATCTAAAGAGGAAGCTTGCCACGTTAGGAATGGCACATCACTTCAGCACCATGATGTCCCACTGCAAAAAGATGGACTAGACACACATACAGCCAACTTTGGCTAACACTTTGGGTGCCATTTCTGATGCCCAGAATGTGGAGTAAGGGCTGTGCTGCCTTTCGTAACCATGAGAATGGCAAATCAGGCTCCTGTAATCTTAGACTGCCAAGAACTCTTTAATAATGTATTATTGTTAAACACATTATAGCAGATTAAGTGTTGCCAAGTTATTTACATTTAAACAAAGAGTGTTGAAAATACTGTATGTCTATAGTATGAGGTTTTTTCAGTGCTCCCCAAAATTTCTGTTTTTCCACTGGAAAACTGAGCTCCCTCTGATCATGCTATATATTTTGAAAATCTTGCCTTGAAAGAGAACATTTCATAGGAGTGTCTTTTCAGGTTCCCCCTAAATTTCTGATTTTTCTGTCAGGAAAATTGAAAAAAGGCCTGGGGAGAGGGGAGAAAAAGGACACCATTTTTCCCCCTGGGTCCTCACATCTCTCTCGCTTACTCACTCACACACAGGATGGGGGAGGAGATAATAAAATTGTTTCTTATGCCATTAAAGGTTATTTGAATAAAATTGTTTTCAGTAGCTACTTGCAAACAATCAGTTCTTGATTACTGCCATTGTATTTCCTTCTAGCCCTTTTTAATTCAGCACCTTATTAGATGGTCAGCTCTCTGGGCATTTCTTTTTTTCTGGGCTATGTGTCCTAGAATCCTGTTAAAGCTAACTTATTTTACGGCAGCAATAAAACGAGTGTTATGCAGTTTGGGCTGTCTCAAAGATTGTGCCTGTCAATATGATAGTTTAAGAGGACTGGAGGTTGCCAAATGAGCATTTGTTAAACTTCTTGTGTAACAGAATGTGGGCTTGATGTTAGGCATAATGGAGGGGAGAGGTGCAGCAATTGTAAAATTGTCACCAATGTGGCTTGATTTGGAGGACATAATACTGAAGGATATTGCTTCCTCTTCTTCCCCTCTTGCTACCCTTTTTCAAAAGGCCAGGCAATCTCAAGAACTGGAGGCTGAATTGGAGCGTTTGACCCAGGAATGTCGGATGCTGAGACTGACAAAGGCACAGCTGAGCGAGGAGTTGGAAGAATGCCGTGATCAGGTAGGGCAATACTGGGGGTGTGGAATCTGATGGGCCTGCAGCTCACTGTGACCACCTTGGCCTATTGCGAATTAGGACCTTGGCATTACTAAGAAATAGCAGCCTAGAAACAGATTAGGACAGCAAGAATGAGCTCAGGGCCTTCTTTCATAGCCAAAAGTGCCCAATCAAAACACCTTCAGGTACCTGAAGAAGTGAGCTGTGACTCACAAAAGCTCACACCTTGCCAGAAATGTTATTAGTCTTTAAGGTGCTACTGGATTCTTGCTCTTTTCTGCTGCTACAGACAGACTAACACAGCTACCCATTGGCGTGTGATATTTAATATTATGTCTGGTTACTGATGGGAAGAGGGCATGGGGGTGGGTAGCAGTGTGGGTGCCTGCAACTTTAAATAAGCAACAATGTGGAGCTGGAATGAATTCTTCAGAGGTGGTTTTGCACACTAATAGCACATACTGTCTACTAGGGGCTTCTGTTATTGCAAACCATACCCTGTCATTCAGTTAACTCCTTAACAAGCTAGTTGTGTTTTCTGTCAGCTTTGGCGTTCAGATTTGCTACAAGAATTGTTGTTGGGATGCACATAATCTTTATATTTAAGATACATTTCACAGTCATGAGCTGGAATATCTTAAACACCTGTGGGCACTTCCCCCAGCTACTTGCGAAGCTTTTTGTCATGTCTGCAGTATGCGGGGTGCTTCCCTTCCCCCAACTCCCTCTCACGAGCGGTTCTCTGCATGCTTCATTGTGGTGATGCTTTTTCTCTTACAATGCAGCTGTCAGAAGCCAACACAAGCTTAAGCCTGGCACAGACTCAGTATGTGCAGGAGCTGCAGACGTTAAGAAGCCAGGTGGAAAGGTCTGTGCCCAAAGCCTGCCATGCTGAGCTCCAAAACAGGCTGGCAGGAGAAAAGGAAACGGTGAGGCAGTTGCAGAGAGAGCTGAACTTCCAGGCACAGCAGATGAGACAGCAGTTAGCCACACATCAGGTAAGGAGGAGCTGTACCTGGTTTCTCCAAATCCTAGATGGGGTGTGGGGCAGCAGGGTAGTTGAGTGCCTGTGCTAGATGCGCCAGATTGGGTGTAGATGGTTCCATGAATGAGCTCCCAAGCCAGTGGTGTGTCCCCTCCCCGTTTTTCTTCTCTAAAAGGATTCAGATCTAGACTGCAGTGCAAGGGAGTGTGTGCGTGTGTGTTAAGTTAAGCAGATCTGTATGTATCTTATTTTGCATAAGTCTGTTAGTTATGGAGTGAGGCAAAAGCTCCTGCTTATCTTCCCCTGACCCTGAAATCCTGCTCAGCACACTCACTCCCCCACCACTGTGTCTGAACTTCCACAAGGCATTGCCAACATGCTTTCAAGCCTGTCCTCTTAATTACTGTAAGGTTGCTTTAGCCTTCCTATCCTCTCCCCTCTCAAAACAAGTTGACCAGGTACATTGCTGTTGAAATTGAACATCATTTTCAGGCACACAAAATGTTAAAATGTAAGTGCTGCCAAAATGGGATTCTTATAACAGAAGTGGACTACCGTATATACTCGCGTATAAGCCGAGTTTTTCAGCCCAAAAAAAGGGCTGAAAAAGCCGAACTCGGCTTATACGCGGGTCAATACGGTAGAGGGGGGAGGAGGGAGGAGGGAGGAGGAAGGGGGGAACTTACCTCCTTCACCGCCGCCGCCGGGCCCAGCCGCCTTCCTCTGGCCGGGAGGGGCCTTCCTGCGCAGGCAGGAGGCCCCCGCCGGCCGCGCCGCCGCTGGCCGACCCGAGTATATACGGTATTTGTAACAACTGAGTAAAGAAATCTTCATGCAGAATATTGATTTGTGTGGACAAGCCCAGCAAATGCCGAAATATACATGTCACTATTTGGTGTGTAATTATCATGGAAATAACTTGGGACAAAAGGCAAAGGCAGATACCATATATGCTGGATCCAAGATCCTTGGACTGAAAGGCAGGATGGAACAAATATATCCATTTTGCAGATTACATTTGGCTGCCCATTACTTGGCGAGATACAGAAATGACCATACGTAGCTTCGGAATTTGACATCCTTGATTAGTTGCTAACTGTCCCTCACACTGGGCAGTGCAAGGACTTGCCCTCCCCACTCTGCCCTGGCAAGCCAGTCTTATCCCCAGTAGGGAGAGGAACAGATTGGGTGGAAGGGCTTGCGTGCCTCTAGCCCTCTTAAGTGGTAGCGTGGCTCTCCCCCCATACACACACCGGTTGTCCATCCAGGACAGTTGGTGAAGAGGCTGCTGCCTGCCTGCAAGCCAAGTGGCTGTCACTGGGGAAGGGTTGGGTGCATATGCCCTGCCTGTGGTGCATTTGGCAGCAGTAGTTGCCTAGAGGTATGAGAAGCCCAAGTTAGTGGTGGTACTTGAAACCAGCTCTTGAAGTGTCTTACAGAGCAATGGCGGTTCATGATTGCATTTGTTAAATTATTGAAGTATAACTTACACCCCCCCCCAAAAAAAAGCTTCTAACTTTTGATGCTGATGAGAGTTCCTATATATGATTAAAAGATCCATATTTAACTAGTAATTAGAATGAAGATGCCACTCCTGGCACCTGGCCTCTTGATGTGGCGATCAGAGCACACCCTCAAACTTGCATGTAATTTAACATGCTTTACGTCTTTCTCCCTCCAAAAACAAGTTGAAGGGACAAAGTGTGTGTTTTGAAATGCATTCTGCTGAACCAAAAACAAACAAACAACCAGATTTGGAAGATTCTGGGACTTCTCAAAGTACACGCTAAATATTATTTATTATTTTTACATTATTCATAGTCCGCCTTTCTCACTTGGACAAGGCAGATTACACAGAGTGAGTCAATTCAATCAACTGGATGGAGTATTCAATAAACGGTACAATATGATTAGGGTTGTAGAATCGATTAGAAATCTAAGAACGGAACTGAAGCTTAAGCATAAGTCTTAATGTGTCATGTTAAATGTTACATGGTGGGATCTTAGTTTGTGTTGTAAGTAAACACAACACATTAAATTATACAAAAATTACATAGTAGAATCACTGGAGAAGACAATCATGATAGAAAACGTTGAGGGCAGCAGGAAAAGAGGAAGACCCAACAAGAGATGGATTGACTCAATAAAGGAAGCCACAGCCCTCAATTTGCAAGATCTGAGCAAGGCTGTCAAAGATAGGACATTTTGGAGGACATTGATTCATAGGGTCGCCATGAGTTGGAAGCGACTTGACGGCACTTAACCTAGTAAGCTAAACTCAATAGCATAGACCACAGTCCCTAATGACTTATCTAAGTAATTTTGGGAATTATTTAGTACAATGCAACTCTATTGCCGGCATAGATAAACTCCCTTAAATAATTCAGTTTTGCTTAGTTTGCGGAAAGCCAGGAAAGTGGAAGCCTGCCTTCTTAGGCAGAACATTCCATAAGTTGGGGGGCCACAACAAAGAAGGCACATGTATGGGCATGTGTATGAGCAGTTGTTGATTTTGCCCATTTGCAGGTTGGCACCTGCAGAAAACCTTACTCAGATGAACGAAGCTGTCGTGGCGGTGCATGGGGAAGTAGATATGATGTTCCTGGTGCTCTGGTTTTCTCCCCTTTGCAGGAAGACCATGCAAAATCCTGTAGATTAATGGAGGAAAATATGGAGGAGCTGGAGATGAACATGAAGAATGTGCAAATTATGCTTCAGGAAAAAGTGTCCCAACTCAAGGAGCAGGTTAGTGCAAGGGGTATGTGTGTTGCACACTGTAACATAATGCAGCCCTTTATACTGGTTACTTCACGGATATTTGCCAGCAGCCAGATCTAGTTCCGTCGGTCCAGCTGGGCACCCTGGGATTTCCCCAGGGTGTAATCTTGATACTAGCTTGCCAGGAACTAAGCATTGTACAAAGGGGTGACATCTCATTGCCCCTCATTCAGGTCTGGTGTAAACATGGCATTGGCGGAAGCAAAAGCCTTTTCTGTGGGACTTTGTAGTCACACAGCTTCTGGTTTAAACTAGGCGGATACTTGTGTAAAGCAGCTGTGCAGCTGGGTCTCATGGGGAAGTGCTTTTGTGTCTGCTGATGTCATGCTTGCATAATGCTTGCTTTAATTCTGGTAGCTGTTGCTAAATAGGCCTGGTAGCGACCAATTCCCGTTTAAACCACACTCTCCAGGTATTAAAGGGCTAAACCGATTATAATTTTAGGAGTAAAGCACTTGTTGTTTACATACAAAGGATGTACAGTGAAAATAAAATCTACTTTAGAGCAGATCTCAGATTAATATATTGATTTTGTCATGTCTGTGTTTAAACCAGTTAAGAAATTACAACCCTCTGCCTTTCCTTAATTCCCCATCCCCAGCCATCCATATTTTTTTATGCCAGTGTTGTATAACATTATATTTAGGGGTGGGTTGGGGTTTTTTTTTTTTTTTATATATAAATTTTATTGGGTTTTATGATAGAAATTTTCCATTGCATTAAACAACATCTATAACAATATCAAATTTCAATTCTAACCTAAAGTTGTTATAATTCCATATCATATAATAAAAAAGAGAAAAGAAAAAAGAAAAAAAAGAAATGGAAAATTTTTTGACTTCCCCTTCACCTCTATCTGCCTCTTAATAAAAAGTTCATCCCGTCATAGGTAATCTAATCTTAATAAAATATCAATACCATATATAAAAAACCATAATCTGTTAGTAAATATAATTATGCTTATTCAATATAAAAAAGATCAAAAATAATCCTCTGGATCAGATTAGAAAATATTCTTCCATTCTTCCCAATTTTAACTCATATTCACAATAATGCATCCACGCCCCCCATTCCCCCAAAAACCGAACGTCATTTTCTTCATTTAGAATAGCTGTGAGTTTTGCCATTTCTGCCAGTTCAAACATTTTAACAATCCAGTCTTTTTTCTCGGGAGTTTCTAGCCCTTTCCATTTCGCTGCATAAAGCAGTCTCGCAGCTGTTGTGGCATAAATCAAAAAAGTTCTTTGTGTTGCTGAGTCGTCTGGAATCATACTCAATAACATCATTTCTGGTGTTTTGGGTATATTCTTTTGTAGTATTAATCTCAATTCATTATAGATCATGTCCCAGAAGTCTTTGGCTTTGTCACAGGTCCACCACATGTGATAAAAGGAACCAATTTCTTTGTTACATTTCCAACAAGTAGGGGACATCGTTTTATAAATCTTTGCAATTTTCTTAGGTGTTAGATACCATCTATACATCATTTTATAAATGTTTTCTCGCACTGACTGTGCTTTTATTCCTTTTAAATCTTTAGACCATAATCTTTCCCATTTATTTAAAACAATATCATGTCCCACATTTTGAGCCCAATCGATCATAGTTGGTTTAATCGTGTCCTGCTCACAGTATATTGTTAAAAGGAGATTATACATTTTAGAAATCAGCTTTGTATTATTGTCTAGTAGAATCCTTTGAAAAGGAGATTTTTCTTTAGAGAAACCTTTTTTAGCATCTTGTACAAAAACTGATTTGATTTGGTAATATTGAAGCCATTGTAAATCATCCTTAAGAAGTTGAAAGTCTTTTAGTGAGCATTTCTTTCCTTCCCAATTAATTAGATCTTGATAAGTAATAAATTTGTCTGGTCTAAGTGGGCGCAAAGTTAGCATTTCTTGGGGCGATATCCACATCGGTGTTTCTGGTTCCAAAATGTGTTTATATCTCATCCAGATACGAAGTAGAGAGGACCTGATTATATGATTACGAAATGTTGCTTGTAATTTAATTTTATCATACCACAAATAACCATGCCATCCACTTAAGTTATTATAACCTTCCAAGTCTAACAAACGTACATTTGACAAATTCATCCAGTCTTTTAGCCATACTAAAGCTACCGCTTCAGCATAGAGTTGAAAATTAGGCAGTGCTAAACCTCCTCTAGTTTTTAGATCCACCAAGTATTTATAAGCAGTCCTTGGTTTTTTTCCTTGCCAGATGAAGTTTGAAATGTCTTTCCTCCAAATTTCAAAATATTTAGTTTGTGATATTATTGGTAAATTTTGGAATAAGAAGAGCATCCTCGGTAAGACATTCATTTGGATCGTTGAGATACGTCCCATTAATGACAATTTTTTGTTTGACCATATAATCATATCAGTTTTAATCTTACCCCATAACTTGAGGTAATTGTTGGTTAACAGATCTTTATTCTTTGCAGTAATCCAAATTCCCAGGTATTTAACTTTGTTAGCTTTCTCCCAGCCAGTATATGATATAAATTCCTGTTGTTGTATTTCCGATAAATTTTTTAATATTATCTTTGTTTTTTCTTGATTCACTTTAAAGCCTGATACTTTTCCAAAATCATCCAAAGTCTCCTGAAGTATATTCATTGACTGTGTTGGGTTTTCCAAAATTAGCAGTAGGTCATCCGCGAATGCTCTCAACTTAAATTCATGTTTTTTAATTCTTAGCCCGCGGATGTCCTCCATACTTCTTAGTTTCACACATAGCGGTTCCAACACCAACAAAAATAAAAGTGGAGACAAGGGACATCCCTGTCTAGTCCCTTTCGTGATTTGGCAGTTATCTGACATTGATTCATTAACCAAAATTTTAGCTTGTTGGGAGGTATAAATAGCCGATATACCTTTCTGAAAACGATCTCCAAAGTTCAATTTATCCAAAATCCGTTTCAAGAAGTTCCAAGAGACCATATCAAAGGCTTTTTCTGCATCCAAAAATACAAAAGCCGCAGTTTGTTGAATATTCTGGTCATAATATTCCAGTGAATCTAGTAAAATTCTTACATTGTCTTTTATTTGCCTTCCTGGTATAAAACCTGCTTGGTCCTCATGTATAAGATCCTTAATGAATTGCTTTATCCTACATGCCAAAACCGAAGCAAAAATTTTGTAATCCACATTTAAGAGCGATATAGGTCTGTAATTAGATGTTTTTTCTGGATCTCTTCCTTCTTTGGGTATCAGTGATATAAATGCGTGTGACCAAGTCTCCGGGGATGTTCCCTCGTCCAAAATTGCATTGTAAAGTGGACCAAAAAATCCAACTAAATTGTCACTAAATGTTCTATAAAATAGTGCAGTAATTCCATCTGGTCCAGGTGTTTTATCCGTTTTTTGTCTCAGTATTGCTTCTTGTATTTCTTCCCTTGTTACTGGAGCTTCAATACATTCTCTCTGGGTCATTGACAAAGCTTTCATCTGTATTGAGTTTAGAAATTTATCTATTTTCTGTTTTGGAGTATTTTCTTTCTGGTATAACTTAGAGTAAAATGAAACAAATTCTTTCTGAATTTCTGAAGTTGAATAAACTGGTCCTTTAGCAGTTTGGATTTTTGTTATGATCTTCTTTTGAAATGAGTCCTTCAGTTGTGTTGCTAAAAATTTTCCTGGTTTATTTGCATATTCAAAATACTTTTGTTTAGCAAGTTTCAGATTTTTATTCATTTCCTCCATTATTACCAAATTTAATTGGTGTTTAGATGCAGAAATCTGTATTTGAATTTCTCTTCTCTCCTCTTCCTGTGTTACCGTTACCAATTTCTGCTCCAAATTTTGTAAATTCCAAAGTATGTTGTTTGTAAATTGCAATTGAGTCTTCTTCCAGGCCGAGTGTTTCTGTATCATAAAACCTCTCAGAACAGCTTTGAATGCGTCCCAAACTGTATTTAAAGAAGTTTCCCCATTAAGGTTAATTTCAAAAAAGTCTTTCATTAAAACCTGTAATTCCTTTTGTATCTTGTTGTCTTTTAAAAGTTTATCGTTCATTCGCCATCTAAATGCTTGTTTATTGTTCCAATCAAAGGTAACAGGATTGTGATCAGAAAAAGTTCTAGGTAAAATATGAATTTTACGTAGTTGCGTGAAAATTGATTTACTGGCCCATATCATATCGATTCTGGAGTGTGAATCATGTCTTGCTGAATAAAAGGTGTATTCTTTAGCTGTTGTATTCATTGTTCTCCAAATGTCTTGTAATTCTAATTCTGAAGCCATGGCAAAGAAAGTTTTAGGCAAGCATCCATCATTGATATCTTTTGCTTTTGATTTTTTGTCCAGAGATGGGAGAATAATTCCATTGAAGTCGCCCATCAATAAAATTTGGTCTTTTGCGTACTGGGCTATCAGGTCGTGTAATTTTTCATAGAAGGATTTTTTCCCTTCATTGGGTGCATAGATTCCAACCACTATTGTCCTTTGTCCCAATATTTTAGTTCTGATAATTACAATTCTTCCTTCATTGTCTTTATATACTAGTTCTGGACAGAGACTGGGGTGGGCATAGATTACCACTCCCTTTGTTTTAGTTTTAGCAGAAGCAATAAATGCTTGTCCAAGCACCTGTTTCTCCAAGTATTTTTTATGCTTTGAAGCTATATGGGTTTCTTGTAGGCAAATTAGGGAGTATTTATATTTCTGTAGATATTTGAAGATTCTGGCCCTTTTAGTTTTCTCATTCAGTCCATTTACATTCCAAGAAATTGCTTTTGCCATAATGTAGTGTTTTTTAGAAAAATAAAAAGTCTATAGTTTGGTACCACCTTCTGCACCCTGTACCTCTTCTTCTTCCTCTTCTTCTTCCTCCTTCTCTCCAGGTAATTCTTTAAGGTCCATTTTATATTTTCTCAGAAATTTCCCCACATCTGCTTGGGATAGAATTGTCGTTTTCACTTCCTTATAGGTGAAAGCCAAACCTTGTGGCATAATCCAACGGTATTTGATACCATTAGCTTTCAGTATAGACACAAAGTCTTTGTAGTTATTCCTCTGTGAAAGTAGATGCCTTGGAATATCCTTCAGTAGTATAAGAGAGGAATCTCCTGCTGACACTGGATTTTCATAATGAATCTTCATAATCTTATCTTTAACTCTGGTGTCATAGAACACTATCATCAAATCTCTTGGCTTAGATCTTCTCATTCTAGCAGGTAGTGGTATCCTGTATATTCTATTAATGGCTTGTTTTAATTCTTGTTCATCTATCTGAAATAAGTAGGCCAAATTTGGTATTGCAGATTCTTTATTGTCTCCCATCATATCTGGAAAATTGCGTATACGAAGATTGGTCTCTCTCACTCTCATCTCCATCATTGCCATTTGATTTTTTGCCGCCATCTGATCCGCTTGTATTGTTTCAATCTGTTTTTCTTGGCTTGTTAATTTTTTCTTTGTGTCCTTGTGCTCATCCATCACTTTCTTAATTGATACATCCATCGCTTGCATATCTGTCTTCATAACAGTCATTTGAGTTTTTACTTCTTTCAAGTCTCCAGTGACCACATCCAACTTCTGATTAATAGCTTGGGATGCTTGTCCAAGATTTGTCATCATAGAAGTCAAGGGTTCTGGTTTTTGTAATGCCTTCCCAAATTCAAGTTTATGTTAAAGCAGCATTAGACTCCTTTTCCTGTCCCCTTCTGGTTCTGATCAGGGGGAGAAACCATGCGTCTATGATCCATGTAGGAGGATCTGCTGCTTAATAATCCTTACCGGATAAATCACCACGGGGCTAATACTAGCTTAAAGATGAGTTTTGAGTAATTCATATTAATAAACTTAACGTATTTTATATAGTCAACCTGGGAAAAGGAGTAGCAGCTCTCTTTTTCCCCATATCCTATAACTGCAATTGTGGGTGCTATTGTGCTTGACTGAGAGAGAGAAGGTACTGTAGAGAATGGTGGGAAGGGGAGGTGGTTCTGTATTTTTAAAGTAGAGACTGGTAGATTATTCTATGCAGCATAGTGTGCCATGAGCAGAAAACACCAAGCACCAGAAGACCATGCTCTCTGCAAGCAGAAGTCTAGTGTATCATTTATTCAAGTCATTTGCAAAATTATTACCTTTCTAATGAAAGAGTGCCATTATGAGACTGTTCCAAGATCTGTGACTCAGTTGTAATTAATGGAGATCTTTTCCTTGTACCTTCCAGCTTGAAAAAAATGCTAAGTCTAATTTGTTGCTGAAAGACCTCTATGTAGAAAATGCCCAGCTGATGAAAGCTTTACAGGTTTTGGAGCAGAGGCAGAAGAGCACAGAAAAGAAGAACTTCATCCTGGAGGAAAAAATCTCATCCCTGAACAAAATAATTAGAGAAATCACTCTGGCATCACAATGAATGAAGGATTCTGCTGTTCTGTTTATTTGAACTGGAAAGGGCAATCAACAGAAGAGACAATTTTTATGTATTTCAAACATTGGCAAAATGAATTATGTTGCAGTCATTCAGAGGTCTCAAAGACCATGCCATGCGGGTAATCTCACTTTCTCCTAGAGCTAGATCTGGGATGCCCCATACCAGAAGGCACAGCAACTAACAGAAGAAAACTACTCTCAGGGAGACATTGAAAGTTGGAGATGCTGTCCAAACAGCATTGGTGGCAATAAAGTGCACATTTCCCCCATTTTTTCCAATGGAAAAACTAAAGCTTTTAGTGCCTTTTGGATCAGGTCCCAGAAGCAGACTTTTTTGGCCCCGATTCTGTCTCAGGACTGGATATTTATTGTGATGGCAACATTTTTTGCCTCTCCTCCTTCCTCACTTGTCTGTACACTGGCTTGTATTATGTACAGTTTTCTATGAGTATATAATCACCCCTTTAATCACATCCTATATTGTTTGGGAAGATATGCTATAAAATGGAAAGAACCTGCTGTACTTGTTCTTTTTTTGGATAAAGACTGACATTTTTAAATTAAATTCTATTTATACTGCTTACTTGCTGGATTTCATTACTGTGTGAATGGCTGGATTGGACATCTATTTATTTTTATGGTGATTGCCAAAATTTAACTCCAATACTTAATGCAGGGGAACATGGCCAGGATAAAACACTGCATTTTAAAAAAGGCAAAAGTTTACCACACCTTCCTTTTATGTCCAACTGATAAAGATGATCTCTGGTAGAAAAAAATGCAGGAAAACCTTTTGCTCTTAAAGTATGTATCCCCTGCTCCCAACCAAAATAATGTACTGATCTTAATATATAGAAGGGATTTAGAGGAGACCGAGCCCCGTGGCGCAGAGTGTTAAGCTGCAGTACTGCAGTCAAAAGCTCTGCTCACGACCTGAGTTCGATCCCAATGGAAGTTGGTTTCAGGTAGCCGGCTCAAGGTTGACTCAGCCTTCCATCCTTCCGAGGTCGGTGAAATGAGTACCCAGCTTGCTGAGGGTAAAGGGAAGATGACTGGGGAAGGCACTGGCAAACCACCCCGCAAACAAAGTCTGCCTTGGAAACGTCGGGATGTGACGTCACCCCATGGGTCAGGAATGACCTGGTGCTTGCACAGGGGACCTTTACCTTTTACCTTAGAGGAGACCAGCTGGCTTGATTGTAGGCTTGACCTTGTACTAGCGATACCTGAGTCCTGTTTGCATAGCTTTTTATACTCTCCATGTTCTTGAGGGCAAAATCTTGTTGCACAATCTAATCCCCCCACTAGATGGACAGGTGCTCACTAATTTAGGGTTATTCTGATGTGAACATTGCATTTTCACCCTTTGAAGTTTGCACTCAAGTTTGGAAATATTTCCATTTGTTGTATTGAATTTGAGGGCCATTGCTGATCACTGCTTTACAGGATAGATGTCGTTACTGCAGACAAAAATGTGTTTGCAGTGCATCTCAAATTCAACCCTCTTAATCAATTTTGTAAAGCATTAGCCTCAACCTTTGAATAGGACCCGTACTTCTACTGTAGAATCTCACGCATGCATCCCATTACCCAATCCTGTCACTTTATATCTAGCTACCTGGATGGGCTCATAGAGAAAAAGCACGAAGGGACATGACTGCAATTCAGGCTGCATGAGAATATACCAAACAATATACCTAACAAACATATTGGCCAAGAGCTCTGGGGTAAAAGGTGGTATATTTAGCCTTTCTGTTGCTTCAGCAATAATATATTCTATAAACCACCAGCTGTGGACTCCATGTTATAGGTCACTTACACAGACAGTTTACTCTGTCTTATTTAGTACCTTGCCTCTCTGCTACTGGTGACCAAAACCAGATTACATTGCTCTTTCCCCACATTTTATCCTTAAAACGACCCTGTGAGTTAGGCCAGTCACATACAGTCAGCTTGACCTAAGGTCACCCAGTAAGAGTCCATGGCAAAGTGGATAATTACATTTGGTTCTCCCAGATCTTTGTTCTCCCAAATCAACAGCTATACAACCCTGGTGCTGGTTTATAGATAAATAGTGTGTGTATGTTTGTTGAGGGAGGGTTGATATGGCTTAAAGCTGGGGGCAAGGGAGAGCTGATCCTTCACTCCCTGCACCATTTTTAGATGGAATTCTTCCCCCTTACCCAGTGCTGTTAGGCACAGAAAGAGAAAAAAAGCAAGCACAGAAAGAGAAAAAAAGGAAGTATTTTGTAAACACTCTGAGCCACCAGGTATTCCAGAAAAGGTGACTGCTGTGTTAAGCGGCACTCCCAAGCTGCGAAGCTGGCTTTTCAAGGAGAGTATAAACCCATCCAAGACAGGAGAGATCTCGAGTCCTTGGTCTGCCTTTTTCCTACACTGACTCTCTCCTAAGGGAGAAAAAAACCCTCAGTGAGTAAAGTTAGGGGCTGTAAAAGTACAGGGGAATCTTATTTTCCTATGGCCCCTGCCCCAGAACCTTGCAACTTAAGCTTTCCAGATGGGAAATAACCTCATCTTGCATTCATTCACACCTCAGTATTCCTACAGAATAAAATCAGTGAAATGAGTTTAATGCCAGAGGGCATAAAAGCACTGATACATGCGTTAATGGGTTTCACATCCTCCCCCTCCACTTGAACTTGGTCTTAATTATTTTTAGTGATGAGAAAAATAGCCATCTTAGCAGCACCTGGGACTCATGTATTACAGGTATTAACTCACTTAGCACAACACTTAAATGGTCTCTATTTTTCATTATCAGATTGGAATTTTATATAAATACATTTCACCTTGTTATATGTGCATTTCATGGCCTCTTGACCCTGATGTTTTTCTTTGTAATACATTAAATGACAGCATAGAGAGAACCACTCATTGCATCTGAAGAAGTGCTCTACTCTGGAATAAAATTTTGTTAGTCTTTAAGGTGCCAAAAGACTCCCATTTATTTAAGCATTGTAACAGTTATAAGGATTACAAAGGTCATCTACATAACATCACATATACAATAGGATTACCAATGAAACACTGTAATTTCATATTAGCATAAGATCATGTTTAGCATTTGTTCACAATGTTCTTCTGTCTTTCTGTTATTTTTGTACAGAAGTATATAAAATTTACCCAGAAGGAACCATGTAAAGTTACAAACATAAAGGAATCCGCTTTTTCCAGAAAAGCAATATAAGATTAGCCACATTCTCTCATTTTCCCCATCACAAAGTATTAGATGTGCCATTTTCACAACTATAACTTGAATTCCTTGGTCTCGAAGGCACTGTGACATGGTAGCCTGCTTGCACCAATTTAAAACCTATTACAATTAAGTTTATGGCTACCTCTCCGAACAGTCCTCCTGTAGATCTCAATGAGGGTTACATTACGACAGGACATGTTCCAAAATTCCTTGCCTGATTAATTGCTCACATTTCCACCGGGGTAAAAAATGCTGAGGGAAGAGAAAAAAAGAGTAATCATTTTTAAATCTGATACAAATATTAGTTTGTTTAGTCCACAGACAGTCTAATGCAAACTGAATTCAACAGTATGACAACCTAAAATGATTTCACATCTCAAACCTTCAGTCTAGTTCAGAAGTAATAATTCTGTAGTGGGGAAAAGTTGGTATAAAATGGACGTGGAAAGATAAAATAAAAAATAGCTTCCTGTCGACTGATCTTTCCTGTAACATATTTATGTTGAATGTTGACAATATTCTTCACAGATACTCATGTGATAGAAAACATTGCCAGTTCTCCACTCTTCCATTAAGAATTTTGGCTGCAAAATTTGACCATTGTTATAATAAAAGCAACTAAGAGCAATCTGCAGTCTAAAATACATGTTTACTCTAAAGTAAGGCCCACTGAATTTAATGGGATGCACTCTGAGCCTGTGAATGCCTACAAAAGACTGTAATAATTTAACTTCACATGTAATCAGGGTGACCAGATGTGGAAGGAGGAGGTACAGGGCTCCTAATTATTATTGTGGAGAAGGGAGAGTTCGGATACATACCGTATTTTTCGCTCCATAAGACGCACTTTTTTCCTCCTCAAAAGTGAGGGGAAATGTCAGTGCGTCTTATGGAGCGAATGCAGCGGTAGCGGGGTGCCGAGCTGGGTCGCCGGGCCGGCTGGGATGCCGCCAGCCAGCTGGGGGGGTGGGAGGCCCCTCCCAGCCCCCAGCGCAGCGGTAGCGGGGCGCCGAGCCGGGACGCCGGGGCCGGCTGGAATGCCGCCAGCCAGCTGGGGGGGGTGGGAGGCCCCTCCCAGCCCCCCAGCGCAGCGGTAGAGGGGCACGGAGCCGGGACGCCAGGGCCGGCATCAGGAGGCCCCTCCCAGCCGTGCAGCAGCAGCGGGGTGCAGAGCCGGGCAGCCCAGGGAGCCGGCTTGAATGCCGCCAGCCAGCTCCAAGCCGCCCAGTGCAGCGGCAGCGGGGCACCGAGCAGGGCAGCCCTGGGAGCCGGCTCAGCTGCTGCCAGCCAGCTGGGGGGTGGGAGGCCCCTCCCAGCCGCCCAGCGCAGCGGCAGCGGGGCGCGGAGTCAGGCAGCCCCGGGAGCCGGCTTAAATGGCGCCAGACAGCTGGGGAGGTGGGAGGGGCCTCCCACCCCCCCAGCTGGCTGGCAGCACCAGAGTTGGCTCCCGGGGCTGCCCGGCTCTGCGCCCCGCTGCCACTACGCTGGGTGGCTGGGAGCCCCGGGAGCCGGCTTGAATGCAGCCAGCCAGCTGGGGTGGGTGGGAAGCCCCTCCCAGCCGCCCAGCGCAGCGGCAGAGGGGCGCAGAGCCGGGCAGCCCCGGGAGCCGGCTTGAACGCAGCCAGCCAGCTGGGGTGGGTGGGAGGCCCCTCCCAGCCGCCCAGCGCAGCGGCAGCGGGGCGCGGAGTCAGGCAGCCCCGGGAGCCGGCTTGAACGGCGTCCCCATCTGGTTGGCAGCAGCCGAGCCGGCTCCCAGGGCTGCCCGGCTCTGCGCCCCGCTGCCGCTGCGCTGGGAGGCTGGGAGGCCCCTCCCACCTCCCCAGCTGGCTGGCGCCATTTAAGCCGGCTCCCGGGGCTGCCCGACTCCGCGACCCGCTGCCTCTGCCAGCCAGCTGGGGTGGGTTGGAGGCCCCTCCCAGCCGCACAGCGGCAGCTGGGCGCAGAGCCGGGCAGCCCCGGGAGCCGGCTCGGCTGCTGCCAGCCAGATGGGGACGCCGTTCAAGCCGGCTCCCGGGGCTGCCTGACTCCGCGCCCCGCTGCCGCTGCGCTGGGCGACTGGGAGGGGCCTCCCACCCACCCCAGCTGGCTGGCTGCGTTCAAGCCGGCTCCCGGGGCTCCCAGCCACCCAGCGTAGTGGCAGCGTGGCACAGAGCCAGGCAGCCCCGGGAGCCGGCTTGGACACCTCTGTGCTGCCATCCCAGGCAGCGAGGAGTTTAAAGACCCCCCCGCCCGGCTTCCAGGGACTGGAAGCCAGGCGGGGGGATCTTTAAACTCCTCTGTGCTGCCTGGGATGGCAGCGCAGAGGAGTTTAAAGACCCCCCCGCCCGGCTTCCAGGGAGTCCCTGGAAGCCCGGCGGGGGGGTCTTTAAACTCCTCTGAGCTGCCTGGGATAGCAGCGCAGAGCACTTTCAAGACCCCCCCGCCGGGCTTCCAGGGAGTCCCTGGAAGCTGGGCGGGGGGATCTTTAAACTCCTCTGTGCTGCCTGGGATGGCAGTGCAGAGGAGTTTAAAGACCCCCCCGCCGGGCTTCCAGGGAGTCTCTAGAAGCCGGGCGGGGGTGGGGGAGGTCTTGGAAAGTGCTCTGCGCGGCCCTGCCCACCTCCCAGCTGGCCGTCGGCGTGGGGAACGCGGGCTCGCGCCATCCCGGCGCACCCTCCATAAGACAAGTTTTAGAGGAGGAAAACAAGATTTTTTCTTGTTTTCCTCCTCTAAAAACTAGGTGCGTCTTATGGAGCGGTGCGTCCTATGGAGCGAAAAATACGGTATTTTTCACACGGGGAGAGAAAAGTGACATTGTCAGAATGCTTTCTTCTACAAAGCTATTAAGTAGTACATAAGCTCTGGTCCTCTCACGTATGGCTAACTGATGTAATAATTCTTGAACTCTACCTGTACAGCCTGTTTGTGGATACAGCCCCTATCAAAAAATAGCTTCCTCTTTTTAGTACTCTGACTAGATCCAAAGCTATGGTGGGGTTCCTTCCAAACAAAAGGCACTAAGGTGAGTCCACTTTAGGTTGTAAGCATAAATGGAAGCAGTTATTTATCAACAGGCTAGCATGACTGGTGCCTTCAATCTCTTTGCTGTCTTGTCATAAATACCTGGCTATTCTTCTTCAACAGAATCGTTGTGCCATCATCAATCTCAAATTCTCCATAGTCTTTTAAACACCGAACCTTAGAAAGGAGGAATGGGTATCACACCATCAGCCAGTCAGAGCTCAAATGATGTCAACGTAAGACTGAGTGAGAAAATCAGCAGTTACCTATGCCATCTTATTAATCCTTTGAATCTGAGACAAGGGTTTTTCTTTCTTTAAATATAAAATGATTTATAATTCCTTAGTATTTTAACAATTCAAGAATCTACATATGAATTTAGCTTTTAGTTATCTCTCATAATCTGAATTCTGATAATAAAATACATCAATCCTGCAGAGTTAAACAATCTTATTTAAGCATAGACAAACCTTTTATTTAAGTATAGACAAACCTACAACTAGCCATAACTCCAGTTAAACCTGAACCCACTGTAGAGGAATTAAGCACTGCATAATTCTCAGAGTTACTTACTTCAATATACAGGCTTTTGGGGGGTTTAATATCCTGCGTAAGGTCCAGTCCTCCTCCTCTTCCTAATGATCTCATATAGGTAGCCAAAGACTTCTTATACTGGTTGAACCATTCCATCTGGAGACACAAAATGCCTCTCTAATTAATCTTGTGTTTAAATACTATTCAGAATGTCAAGCAAAAATTACGCTAAAGCCAAAGACAACAAAAAAACGATAAATCATGGGGTTAAACTTGAATTCTCAAAAAGGTACCCACACCACACAGAGATGATGTTAACTGTATCATGCTTGCAGCACATGCGGAGATAGCATACCACTGGAAAGCAGTTAACCCCCCAAGCATAGATCAATGGTTCCAAAGGGTTTGGAATGGAGCATTAATTCTTAATAGAAGAATGTGTGTACTAACAGCCCATTCCTGAGCCTAAAGGTGAAAGTCCTTTGGAGGCTAGGAAGGGGCTGCACTGACATTCAGGTCCCCTGAGCTGGCGCCCATGCCACTTACACCGTCCAGGGTGGCCCGGATGCCGGTTGGGAGGCCCAGACGCCATCCTCCCAGCACTGCCATGGCAGTGCTGTTCAGGGACTCTGGCACAGCCTCGTGCTGGCATCCAGATGGCGCACAGAAGTGTGCCGTCTTCCCAGGGGTGTTCCCGGGGTGTTCCAGCACAGGGCCAGGGGAGGAGCCACCTTTAGGCGCCCTCCAAAGCCCTTTTGACCTGGGAACGCTCACTTTCTATTTTCCCGAGATACGCCATCTTTTTAGGTGGCGTATCCCCGTGCAACCCTATGGAGCGGTTGCACTAGTTTTTTCGGGAAGGGGAAGGTTTTGGCCTCAGTGGTGGGTGCAAAACCTTCCTTGGAGGCAATGCGACTGCGCTGCCTCCAGTCACCGGCACAGCCTTTCCTCTCAGGAATGGGCTGCCCGTGAGGCTGTCCAAAAGACTGGTCGTACCAGACACATCACCAAATGGTATTCCCTCATGTCTTGGCAAACAATTGCTAAAAATACAGCCCCGCCCCCATTTTGTGTGTCATTTGGAAAGACATCACAATTTGAAATTTTATGTTAGCTCTAAGTCTAAAGATCTGTCTGTGCTCTAAAGCAAATAATTTGTGAACATCGAATACTTTTCTGGCTGCTGGTTTTTCATTATCATAACGGTTAAAAGGGATTCCCTTAAACATGTAGTTGTATATGTGTAACAGAAATCTTCAGTACATACATACTCTTCACCTCATTGATTTCTAGATTACTGGCTTCTCTGCAGGGTATGTAATCAAATAAAGACAAGACTTCACATTATTTGATATCACTTTCCAAGCATTAACACATGCTGAAATAACTTGTAAACTACTGAGTAAACATGAATCATTAACCACCACATATACAGTCAGGAAGGTAGCCTCCTAAATTCTGAGGTGCAGCTGTAGTCTCCTGCAGTAGTGTTCCCTTATCCTCTGAAACTATTATACAACAAATTGGCTTACTTCTTCAGCTGACATATGAAATCGGACAGCATTTGGTAAGACACTCCCATATTCCCACCTAAGTGCTCGGATGCGAAGTAAGCGGTCATACCTGAGAAAACAAAGATGGTAACATAATAAATGTATTCATAGTCCAAAACAGAGTCAGTTTAACCCCTTAATACTTACTGAGGGAAAATCAGAAATTTACTATAACTTGAAAACTTATTTTTTAGTGGATTCTGTGAAGAGAAAAACTATTTTTGGGGTGTTGGGAGACCTCACAACCCAGCTGCTGCACAGCAGGCTGTCAGTACAGCTGCTGCCACTGGTTGAAGAACTTGAAATGATCCCTGACTTGGAAATATGGTGCTCCTCCTTGCCCAGGGCTATTTCAACTGCTCCCTCCAGCTGCTGGGCTATGTGGTCTTCTGATCCCAGAGAGGTCTGGGTTTGTTGGGGTTGAGGGGATGTCACGGCTTCTTGCAGCAGACAGTACATCTTCCAGCAGAGTGGCCAATTAAGCCTCTACTGTTTAGTGTGTCTGTTCACCTCGATGATCACCAATGAAACTCAGGGAAACTTAGATAAGCAGGTAAAACCCATTTTTTAAAACAAATTACACCAGTTGTTTACTTGGTATGATTTAACAAGTCGCTCTAACACTCACAGCTGTTGTGCAAGTCCAACCACCCAGAAAAATCACTTTGAAATACATTAGCCCCAGAACTGGAGGATCCAAGTCTCATTTTCCTTGTGACAGAAACAATTAAAAACTTACAGGTATGCAACTATACACCGTCGATTTCTGAGTAGAGAACAATGGCGAAGTTTGATTGTTGGAATCAACTCGCTGTGTCCTGACTTAGCTTCATTTCTAGTAATAATGGAAGGACATGTTGTATTAACATACACTTTAATTGCATGAAACTTTACAAGCATACACCAGGTTGGAGCCAAATCAATGAACCAAAAGAGTCCAAGGAAGTAGATCTCCCTTGCCTTCCCCTTTCCTCAGCAACGTCCTGAGCCATCCTTAAAGTCAGCACAGAGGATCAGTGGTTACTGTGTACTGTGAGACAGAGGGCTGCAGCGCAGAAGAACATCCAGCAAATTCAGCCTTCCCCACACACACATGGTTGCGGGACCGTCTGCTCCATTCACAGAGCTTTGATGGGGAAAGAGACAGGCATGAGATACAGAGCTAATTATGTAATTAGCAATATTACCATTAGTACCTGAAGCAGACTCCCTTGTAAAGCAGAATACAAAAGCACTGGAATAAGGGACAAGCAATTGGGCACTTGACAATTATTTTATCAAAATGCTTCAAAATTTATTTAATAAATTATCTACATTTAAAATTAACAGACCTTCCATTTTGTGCTCACTTTCTTGCTTACCTCAGTTTATGGCAATACAATTTCCCCAAAATAAATCTTTATATTTGTCAAAATTACTAGTTTTAGTAAAAGCCATTCTAAAAGCTTAACTAGCCACTGGTCCTTTTAATTCTGGAATTTAATTTGATTACCCTTTGCATTTTACTAAAAAGTATATGAAGAAGTGAGCTGTGGCTCACGAAAGCTCATACCCTACCAGAAAATATTTTTGTTAGTCTTTAAGGTGCTACTGGACTCTTGCCCTTTTTGACTATATAAAACATATATAAAACATAAATGAATTTCGTGTTTAGACTTGGGTCCCATCCCCAAGATATCTCATTATGTATATGCAAAAATTCCAAAATATTCCAAAATATGGATCCGAAATACGAACCACTTCTGGTCCCAAGCAGTCCAGTTAAGGGATACTCAACCTGTACTAGAAAATACCCTGGTTTTTCTGTTAGCTATAAACAAGACAGTTCTTTTATAACAGAATAAATGTACCTTTATATGTAACTTTTGCATTTGATTTTCATTACTTACACATCAGCCTGGTTCTGTTCGTATAAAGCTTTCATCTCCTCAAGTACTTGCCTGATCCCGTCTTCCTGCAACAAAAGACAAGTACCAATTTCATCAAACCTTTTGAACTATTCTCATGCCAAATTCAAGGGGAAAACTTCAACAAACAAGAGACACAATTTTTTTCCCATAAAAATTGAAATAGTCATCTAAGGTTTAAAAGGAATCTCTACGTATGATCTGATCCAGTGAAGGAAACCCAGTGTATAAGCAGCCAGGGTATCACTATGGGTGTAAATGGGATGCATATTTAAGTGCGTTATCTTTACCACATTGATGGTTATCCCCACCTCTACCTTAAGACAAAAGAAGAACTAGAACAGAGTTCAAGGCAGATAATCAACTCTATCATTTCCTACTTGCACGGTCAGACCTTAAAAGAGCATGGGCGTTTGCGTGGTGATTTGGGCCAATCGCACACACTCAGTCTAATCTACCTCATACATTTGTTGTGAGGATAAAATGGAGGAGAGACTGATGTAAGCTTTTTTAAATCCCCATGGGGAGAAAGGCAAGGTATAAATCAAATAAATAAAAAGAGTAGGAAGCTGTCAAAAATATCCTGTCTTCCTCTCCATTTTCTTAATTCATTCAGTTGGCAGCTAATACATGTTGGCACAGATTTCAAAATTGTAAATATATTTCAATAAACTTATCTCCACAACCCTATGCTATTTCTAGTTTCAGATAGGAGATTGAGTAAACAAAATATGTGATGTCATCAAATTATGGTTTACTGATAACCATGTTTACAAGGGTCAAATGAATACAGAAATTTGCCTAACTAAAACAAAGTTTATAGCCCCTCTGGCTATTACTTTTATGCATTTTAAAATGTTGTGAGCTAATATCTCTTTTTGAAACAAACTGCAGGAAACAACGACAGTGCTGTGTAAAATACGTATTTGTGTCCATTGGACAAACGGGTTTTTGGAAACAGGGTAGATGGCTCAGCTGTGCATATGAACGTATATATCCAAAATCATGAAAGTGTTAACAGATATAAAAACAAGTAAAGATAATGTCCAAAATCAGATGTAAATTTAACAGATAAAATGCAAAGTACATACTAGACAGCAGCAAAATGTGCAGTCCGCTGCACTACGACAATAAGAAATGGAGTCAAGAAATTTAAGCAGCATCAATCCTTGCCTTTTTTGCAGCAAATATTTATTGTTGCTATAATCGATTTTGAGTTCAGTGGTGCCTACTCTAGGAACAGAGATCCTCCATGGGTGCCATGGTGCCCCCAGGACCATTCCTGGCACCCACCAAGTGCTTTTAGAAAGTGGGCAGGGCCACATGGGGCTTTTGCCCAACAGGGATTGTGATTGGCCAATTGGCAGGATATCTGACTGGCTGTGCAGATTTTTAAAAACATTGCTTTGGCAACAGCAGCCACCACACCATGAATCTTCACTGCATTACGGAAAGCAAGCTCACAATGATTAGCCAAGTTAAACTGTCTATAGCAGTAGAAAAGAGCAAAAGTCCAGTAGCACCTTAAAGACTAACAAAATTTCTGGCAAGGTAGCAGCTTTTGTGAGTCAGAGTATCTGAAGAAGTGAGCTGTGACTTATGAAAGCCCATACCCTACCAGAAATTTTGTTAGTCTTTAAGGTGCCACTGCTCTTTTCTACTGAAAGGAAGCTGTGTATATGCAAGAAAAGATTACTCTGTTCTCTAAAGAAGAAAGTGTGGGTCCAGCGAGCAACATACCTCAGGTAAAACTCCCATGCATAAATGACCTGAGGAACGGGAAGACCCAAGGTTTGTGAAGGCTGGCAGCGAGGTCATCTCTAATGGAGGGAAAACTCCAAGGAACAACTGAGACAGACTGGGGACGAATGTGAGTGAAAGTACCCATGCATAAACGACCACTGTTTGCTATAACTGGTCATTTAAAGTAAACTCAGAAAACACTGGCAGTGTAAAGTATGTTTAAGACTGTTACAAGCTGAAAATTGGCTCTGTGTTTCAGTATCATTTATTCTATATTGTGTTGCATCATGAGTGAGCACTTTTTAGAAAAAAAACAAATAGCTAACTTTTATTAGATTTTAAATCCCTGGAATCCATGTCAGTGGGCACCTCACTGGGGGTCCCGGCTCTAAACCCTTCAACCTTGATACTCCCCTTCTTTACTCTGGGAAGGGGACCTTGCTGAAGAGAAACAAAAGTCTGACCTGCCCAGCGCAGAGGAATCTTGTGTGCTTCCCGAAGAAGGTGGAATATAAATGCGATACAGCAAATACACTAATGTCGCCAGTGGGGTGAATGACTATCTTCATGTACCTAATTCACAGTGGGTAGCCGTGTTAGTCTGTCTGCAGTAGTAGAAAAGGACAAGAGTCCAGTAGCACCTTAAAGACTAACAAAAAATATTTTCTGGTAGGGTATGAGCTTTCGTGGGCCACAGCTCACTTCTTCAGATACAGCTAGAATGTGAATCCATCTGTCTTTAAGTAGAGGAGAGTGAATTCAGACAAGCATTAGTATGTAAATGTTAACAGTATGTAAATGTGAACAGCAGGCGTGATGGGATTAGGTGTGGTATGCAGAAGAGTCTGTGATGTCCAGGGGAGAGATGGGTGTGGAGAAATCAGCACATGTTCACATTTCAACCTTCCAGGACATTCTGTTGCAGAATATTGTCGAAGGCTTTCACGGTCAGAGTTCATTGGTTCTCGTAGGTTATCCGGGCTGTGTAACCGTGGTCTTGGTATTTTCTTTCCTGACGTTTCGCCAGCAGCTGTGGCCGGCATCTTCAGAGGAGTAACACTGAAGGACAGTGTCTCTGATTTCTGTTGCAGATTTAAGAGTAGCAGTTCTCTTACAAAGGAATTTCAAAGGGAGATTGGAAAGAGAAACTGCTGAATTACAGTTGATATTCAAACTAAAGTCAATGCATTTACCTGGGCTGAATAAAGACCTTGCATTCATGGCTCATTACCAATGCTGATTTCTCCACACCCATCTCTGCCCTGGACATCACAGACTCTTCTGCATACCACACCTAATCCCATCACGCCTGCTGTTCACATTTACATCCTGTTAACATTTACATACTAATGCTTGTCTGAATTCACTCTCCTCTACTTAAAGACAGATGGATTCATATTCTAGCTGTATCTGAAGAAGTGAGCTGTGGCTCACGAAAGCTCCTACCCTACCAGAAAATATTTTTGTTAGTCTTTAAGGTGCTACTGGACTCTTGCCCTTTTCATGTACCTAATAAGCTTCCACTCAGGCCAGCTTGGCCAAAGAGTGAGGTTAGAAGAGCTGAGGAAAAGGGGTTGCGCCGTCAAAGGCTTACATTGAAGGCAGGGAGCTGCCCGTCGCTAGCGCGGTGGAGTTCCCGGATGAGCTCGATCGCTTTCTCGCAGAACATGATAGCGACCCAAACGGCGACACCTTCGGACTCGGCTCAACCCAGACCCACCTCCGGGTCGCCTCTGGGGCGCGCAAACGAAACCCGCGCCTCCACACCGCGCAGCCAATAGAAACTGCGCTGTAGCTTCACCCCGTACGGAACGGGGGAAGGGACAAAGCTAGCCGTTGCGATTGTTCTCACAGTATTGAAACGGCGTCTAGAATACTCAGGGTGGTGTTGGCGGCGGCGTGACCCGACTGGGCCGAAGCGCTAGATTTAGCTCAGAGTTCGCCGGCTACGAGAGGTGGACGGGATAGATGTTACTGTAGCTGCATGATTGGTAACTGACACTGCAACCCCAAAAGCACTTTCCTGGGAGTAAGTCCCATTGAGTAGCCCTGAGTAGGACTTTGAGTAGACCTGAGGAGCAGTGCTCTGTAATGTGAGAAATATTTCCTGGGTGAGAACAGTTCTGTGCTTTCTGTTTTCTCCAGCGATAGAAAATTCCATGACAGTTTTTCATTGTCATCACATAGTTTTTTAATCTCAATTGCAAAACGCATATGTGTCATTTACATGTATAATTACTTACTTACATGTATCATTACTTATATACAGATAATCCCATGCTGATTAATTTGGCTGTCCTATGCAATCGTATATAATATGTGATGAAAAGTGTAGATAAGGGATTAGATCAAACAGTATCCTTTAAATGGTCCCATTTAGAATTAATTTTTTCCAAAAATATTAAACACATAGTTTAACAATTAAAAGATAAAAACTGATAGAAACCATTATTAAAGATATTTGTATGTAATCAAAGATATATTAACTTCCCCTACACCTCCCTCCATTTCCATAGTTTTTTAATCTCAATTGCAAAACGCATATGTGTCATTTACATGTATAATTACTTACTTACATGTATCATTACTTATATACAGATAATCCCGTGCTGATTAATTTGGCTGTCCTATGCAATCATACTAAAATATGTGGTGTAACGATGCTACTTTGACTTCGGTGTCAGTTCCTTGTGAGGAAAGAGTACTAGAAACTTGCGATTCTTCTGTAATTTCTTTATAACCATTAAACAACCAGTTATAACCATTAAAACTGAACAGCGGAACTGGGGAGTTAGAAAGTGCACAGACAGAGAGTGTTGGTTCTAAACTAACATCAGCCTCCCAAAGCAACATCACAGCAATGTATCCCCCAAATTAAGAGGTTAGCCGCACTTAACTTTTAGGCTCGAGTTTCTAAACATGTTTGTGAATTCTACTTCCTCACAACAGCATTCACTTTTCACGACCCACCATAAAACGATTACCGGTATAATTTGCCTTTTTTCTCATGTCATTCTTCAGGCTACAATAAAACGTGGATCTGGCAACCCTAATTGAAAAATCGAATCCAGTATCTTGTCAGAGAGTGCAAAGAGAAGAATAAGGCAGCTCGTGCAGGCCGACGGACCTATTTTATTCGGTAATAAGTCCCTCTAAAATTACTCGGGTAAAGCAGGTTTAGGACTGAAGCCTTAACATACATATGTTTCATGAGGCGCAGCGACCCTAAACATCTAAAATAAAATTCAGTGATTAACGACTCAGATCTGTTGTATCAAACTTGTATTATAAACGACCGAGGAAGCTTTTTCAGCTGGTGCCAGTTCCAGGAAAGGTCGGCCAACACTTGCCTTCCCTAACCCACATCCAAGATGGCCACATGGGCTACAGTGCCCGAAGCTTTGATGGCTGCCTGCTGAAGTTTATTTATCGAGAAGGAACATTTGTTATCTGTTTGTGCCGGAGGGGGGGGGGAAACTGGGCGGAGCAAAACCTTTGCTTCCTTCAGAGATGCAAGACGGCATCTTGCGGCGCTGTAGCCATCTTTGTCGTGGTCAAAACAAACCCACCAGAATGGCCCTTCGCTCGCTTCCGTCGCGCAGAAAAGTCACATGGCCGAGGCCCGCTTCTGATTGGTGGCGGGTGGGAGGCGCTGTGAGTCCTTGGGTTGCCGGGCTGTGGCCGGGATAATGTAGGGAAAGGCAGCGTCGGTGGCTGGACTGGGACGTCTTCCCTCGGGCAAGCGGAGCTAGTTTTGCCGGTATGAGAAAGAGGAACGAGTCCGTCACGTTGGAGCATGAGCGCTTGGCCCCTGCGGCCTCTCCCTCGCCTTCCCAGTCCCCGCAGCTGGACCAGGGCTTCAGCCTGAGACCGAGCCCGCGCCCGCCTGGCAGCGCCCGCCCCGCCGGAGACCCCGGCATGAAGCGACCGCTTGGCAGGTGAGGGGGACCCCTTCGGAAGGCTGCGTCGCCATAGCAACCCGGCCTCGCCCTCCTCCCTCCCTCCCTCCCTCCCCAGCAGCCTGAGCCTGCCCTCGGCCTGGCCGTTTCCATGGCGATGGGGGGCCAAATCGATGTCGCCCCGCCGGCCGGCCTCACCCCCCCCCCACTCGGACCTTGGCGTCGCTATGGCAACCCTCCCCAGAGCTCCGTAGTAGCCGCCATTCGCGTCACCCAAGAAGGGCGTCTTTCTGCCTCTCTCCCCTTCCCCTCGCCTCGGCGGAGGGTCAGGCTGGCCGGAGCGGGTGGGGGATGCGAAGCCGGCCCCGGTTGCGCAGAGGCCCGATCTGAGGATGATGCCCAGTTCCGGGACCGAGCGGGCTTGGAGACTTCCCTGTGCCGTTTTCCCACAATGGTGCCCTTGGTGTACAGGCTGTAGCTGAAGGCCAAGGATGGGGGTGTGTGTGTGCAAGACTGTGGCAGCATGTAGGGCCTTTCATTTCAGCTGCTCTGGGGTGGGGGAGAGAGCAGGTTAAGTTTACTGGTATGTATTAAAACTATGTATATTTGAGGTGTGTTCAGGGGGAATCTAGCTTATGTAGATTTTGACGCGCTTCTGAAATCGCAAGCTGCTAGAAATACTTCAGCCTTGATAGGAAAAACAAAGTGTTCTCCGGTTGAAAAAAAAACTTAAATAAAGCTTTTACTTCATTGTAATTATTCCAAAGGCGTAGTTGCTAGTTTGTTGCAGCAAACCTTAAATAATAACAATTTTACTCCAGCATTATTTTTTGTGGATTAAAGCTTCCTTCTTTGGATGTATGGTAACTATGCACTGTTGCCCAAGGGAGATAATAGGGAAAAAACTTTTCCTTTCTTCTCTCTCCTGCAACCTTCAATCTACCTCTCCCTGCTAGAGTGCATATTTAAATTTACCTAGAAGCGCGCACACACAAGCCAAGCATTTTCATTCCTCCATTTATCATATTGACCTTTGTCATCAGTCCCCTTGGAATGTAGTCTTCAGTGTTTTCCTGTGTTGGAAAATTTGGGATGGGCCCGATCCGTTGAGGGTTAAAGGTACTATAAATTTATTTGCTTATTTACTTTAGTGATAGCCTGCCTTTTTCACTGAAACTCAAGGTAAATTACAGAATAATAGTTTTAAAATGCTGAAATACAGCACAAGACATCCAGTGAACAATGATCAGAGCAAGAAAAGGTCTTAAGCCCAATCCAGTGCATGTTTTACTGGGATGTTCCCTGGGACTTAACCTATATAGTCTTTTTCTTTCTGTTGAGATGAATCAAGAAGCATACAATATTTCTATTAAAAAGAGAAAGTCAGAAGCCTGAATTGTTGACTCTTCAGTCTTTAATCTCAATGAGTGTTATTAGCTAGTCTTCCAGAGAAAAGGAATCCCTTGGCACCTTAAAGACTAACAAAACTTATTCAAGCACAAACTTTGGTAAGTCAGAGTTCATGGCAGCCCATTCCTGATTTGGGGGGGGGTGTTCAGCGGCAGCACAGCAAGCCAAAAAAGGTATTAAAAAGCTATTTTTGGGAACTTCTACAGGGCTGCGACACAATTTTGCAGACTAATTAGACACCTGCAAAATAGTGCATTCCCAGCCCAAAAGCAGTTAGGAAGCTGCCTAAAGGCAGCTCCCCCGCCTAGGAACACCTCCCAGGATGCAGGCTTGGGGATATATGCTGGCCGGGAGGCTGCCAGGAGACAGTGCTAGCACCTGAGCCAAGTGCTGTTGCTGGTGTCCAGGAAGGCCAGTGTAAATCACCCTATGCCGGTGTCCATGCCAGTTTGCACCCTGCAAGTGGTACAGATGTCGGCGTAGCGGTCACACTGTCTTCTATGCAGCTCTGCCCCCCCGCCCGTGGATTATGCTGTTCATCAGATTTACACTCCTATCTATCTAATGAAGTGAACTTTGACTCAGAAAACCTTATGCTGGAATAAATGTTATCGGTATTGAAGGTGCTTGTTTCATTTTGCTGCTACAGACTAACATAGCTGCCTGTCTTGAAGAATATTCAAGATGTTAGATATAAGAAAGGTAAATGAAGTCTTCTGGGTAATGCAAACAGTCTGCTTGGGTCCATCCTACTTTGATAACAGTTTTCAAAATAACTTCATTCGCACTGGTGAGGGGTAATTTGTTTGAGTATTGCAAACTTTTCGTTGTGATTCATAAACCATCTGAACCAGAGTACTAATGCAATCCTGTGCAGAGGAGCTGACTTTGCTTGAAGCCGTTTTATACTAGAGTAACTCTGCATAGGATTGCATTGCGCCTGTGGTTAAGTCATTTAAGTCTCTTCTCGGCATTGTATTAGTCTTTTCCTCTACTTCATCTGACCTTTCCTCTGCTCATTCATCAGTTCTTTCTCACTTCTCTCCCCCACTTTTCCTCTATTTATTCATCAGTTCTTTACCCTACTTCTTTTCCCTACTTTCTGTTGTTTTTCTATAATGTATGATAGTTTATAAAGTGGCTTGAAATTTACGGATTGCTTTTCCAACCAGAGTTTGAGAATAAGATTAAGAGAAAGTGACTTGTCGAGACCACTTAGCAAGCTTCAGAACTGAGCAGGGATTTGAGTCTAACTCTATCTGTGATTGAATTAACAATTTTAATGTTAGCAGAACGGATGTAATCAATAATAGAAAGACAGAAGTGAGCATTTGTGGTTCAAACTGCAAGGCAAGCAGGGTGTTGAACTGCTTGCCTAAATCTGTCTGCTGCTGGCCTACTGAAGTGTTGTGTTTCCTCATAAGAAATCAAAGCCCCTTTCAGAAACATCACTTCCCAAATTAGTGAAACAATGGTATAAAAAGAAATTGTAGAATATGTCTTACATGTTTACATGAAAACAAGCCTTACTAATTGGACTTACTTCCAAGTAAGTACATACAGAATCAAAGTAATAATGTACTCAAATATTCTGAAATTACTGAGCTGTTTCAGAACAGTTCTCAGCAAGCCCTCTCTCATACTTACTTGTCTTGCAATTTAAACAGAAATTGTCATGGCATACTATTTATAGTATTCATAGCATTGGTTCTCCTGCCATTAATTTTCTGTTCAGTTTCTGTTTCATTTTTTTAAAGCATTGTACCCAATACTCCAAATTTCAGAGTTGTGCGTAAACAAATGCCATCCTTTCAGATAAATTACCCTTTGGCATCTGCTTGTCTGATTTATACGGATACTTTTCAGCATGTGGATCCCAAGGATGTGGATGAGATCCTTGGACAGGTGAGACCTACCACCTGTGTTCTTGACCCTTACCTGCCCTGGCTGATAAAAGCTGCCAGAGGGGGACTGGGTGAGGGGGTAAATGACTTCTTTGAGAGCGGAAGTTGTGTTTTCCATGTTCAAGGAGGCTATGATTAGACCTGTTTTGAAAAAACTACCTCGAGTTATACTATGTTAGAAAATTTCTGGTCACTCTGCAGTCTTCCACTTGTGGGCAAGGTTCTAGAGTAGGCTGTGGTCTCACTGCTCCCAGGGTTCATAGAAGATACTGATTTTCTGGACCCATTTCAGTCTAGCTTCAGGCCAGGGTTTGGAACAGAGACTGCTTTGGTCACCTTGGTTGATGATCTCTATTGAGAATTAGATAGGGGGAATGTAACCCTGCTAGTTCTGCTGGACCTCTCAGCAGCCTTTGATACTATTGACCATAGTATCCTACTGAGCTGCCGCTCAGCACTGGAACTAAGGGGCACCATGTTATGGCTCGGGTCCTTCCAGGGGGTCGATCTTACAAGATAGTGTGGAGGGATTCCTGTGTGCCATGTGGTCATTGACCTGTGGGAGTGCCACAGGGTTACATCGTATCCTCCATTCTATTTAATATCTATATGAAGCCACTGGAAGAGGTCATCAGGAGGTATGGGCTGTGATATGACCAATTTGCGGATGCTATCCAGCTCTGCTTTCTTTTCCATCTAATTCGGAGGATACTGTTAATATTCTATACCAGTGCTTGGAGTCCGTAGTAGGCTGGATGAAGATAAACAAGATGAAACTTAATCTGGACAAGCCTCTGTGTTAGTAGAAAGACAGACCAGGGACTTAAGATCTCCCTGTCTTAGATGGGGTTATACTCTCCTTGAAAAGCCAGGTTTGTAGCTTGGGAATGTTGCTTGATAGAAAACCAGGCAGCTGCTGTGGCTCAGAGTGAATTTGCCCAACCCCCATCTGGTGCACCAACTGTGTCCGTTACTGGGTCAGTCAGATCTAGCCACAGTGATGCATGCCTTAGTTATATAGAGACCGGACTATTGCAATGCACTCTACTTGAGGCTACCCTTGAAGAGTGTTCAGAAGGTGCAGCTAGTGCAGAATGCTCCAGCTAGATTGTTGGTGGGGACCAGCTATTGGCAGCATATGTCCCCAATACTACAGTAATTATACTGGCTACTGATCCATTCCCATGCTCAATTCAAGGTTTTAGTTTTGTCCTTTAAAGCCCAAATGGTTTGGGACCAGGGTATCTGAGGGACCATCTTCTCCCAAACATTTGTGCCCGGGAATTAAGGACATGAGGAGATGCCCTCCACACTGTCCAACCAATTAAAGATGCTCATTTGGTGCATATGCAGTGGCAGCCCCACAATTATGGAACAACCTCCTCAGGGAGGTATGCTTGGCCCACTTATTGTCAATCTTCTGTAGGGAATTGAAGACCATTTTTTAAGACTATGTTTTGATTTAGCTTTTATTGGCAGTCCTGATTGGAGTATTTAACTGTGACTTTTGTGGGATTTATAATAGTTGTTTTTATTGTGTTGTTTATAATGTTTTAATAATATTGTAAGCCACCTTAAGTTCTGCAAGGGAGAAAGGTGGCTAATATATGTTTTAAATAAAATACCCAGTTTTGCCTTACTGGACGTTTATGGTGAACATTGGTTGATG
Source organism: Euleptes europaea (assembly GCF_029931775.1). Taxonomy (NCBI): domain Eukaryota; kingdom Metazoa; phylum Chordata; class Lepidosauria; order Squamata; family Sphaerodactylidae; genus Euleptes; species Euleptes europaea. The sequence goes on from NC_079318.1 coordinate 63,478,417, forward strand.
CATAGATTTGTCTGAACTCCAAAACGATTAATTTTGTTTCACTTACCCAAGGAAGACATCTTGGCACTAACTTGTCAACATTGCCTTAAATTAGTATAGGTTTAGTAACTTTGTTTTGATATTCTCATCAAAGCATTTGAACACACAAAAATGCTTTATACTAAATCAGCCCATGATTTCACTTCTTCCAGTACAGTCTATTCTGACAGCCACTGACAGGTATCAGTAAAAGGTTCTTCTCAGTCCTGCTATCTGAAACTCTTTATCTGTAGATACAGGGTGCTGAACTGCTTTATTTATTATTGTATCTCATTTCCTCAGTCTGTCTTTGTTCAGGTTTTATATTGGCCTAGATTTCTTAAGTCATTTTATATAAGTAGCTCCTACGCCTTCTTCTTCCATCTGTTTCACGTATTATTATTTTGACAATTTATACTTTGCTTTTCTATTGAAGTATGCAAGATGACTTACATCAGAATATAAAAGTAACACAGGATCTCTTGGAGACAGTCCTAAGCATGTCAGTCTTTATCTGGTATGTTCAATAGGGCTTACTCCCAGGAAAGTGAAGATTGTGCTGTTTGCCTTTCATAGCATTTTTGTATATTTTGTGTTTGTCTGACAGCAAAGTGTAGAGGGCAGAAAATGCAAAAGTAGAAACATCTTCTTGGAACACAGCTTGCCTCCTTATCATAGGCAGTTCTGCCGCTAGTGAAACAGTCCACAGTTTGTGTTCATAATGGCAAAATCATTGAAGATTTTTTTTTTAAAATACTGATGATTATCATCTGGTACATTTGAATTTCCTAGGTCTTTTTATGTTTGCTTAATCTTACAAGATACAAGGCTTTCAAGAGTAGTTGCTGCTGTTTCACCCTCCAGCTCTCAGTCCCTCTTCCAGAAGAAAAGAGCTGTTTGGTAATGGCATCCTTGGTAGGAAAAGGGGCTCTCTGGGTTTCCATTTAGAACCTTCCCCTCCCCTCAATTTGATGACTTTTTGTAGTTGGATAGTCAATTAAGGATCACACCAGAAGGCCACAGTTCCTGTGTTGTAGTTGCATGTAACTTCAGTACAACTTTCATTGTCTTTATCATTTTGGATGTCAAAGTACAATTGGGACAGGTATTGCAGTTCATAATATTAATGTTTAGTAGTGCATATTGGTCATATAACAAACCTGTACCAACTTTTGAAATAACTACAGGCTTTAAAATTATGGGTTATAAAATAGTGGAATTTTCCTGTTTTCTCCTTGTCCTTCAGTTTTGTTTGTTATGGTACTTTTAAACTTGTATTCAAAACTGCCCCCAGCTTTTTATGAAATGAAAGCTGGAGTTCTTTGGCCAAAGTAGGTTCCTTATCGTGCAGTCCTAAGCAGAGCTATACCTTTCTAAGTTCATTGAAGTTAATGGTCTTAGAAAGGTGTAATTCTATTTAGGATTGCACTGTCAGGCATTGCATGTGGTTTTTATATAGCTTGTCCCAGATTACTGCATGACAGATGAAATTATTACCCTAACAAGTAGTACCTACAGCTACTTTGGTTTTTCACATAGCCTCTTTACTGAAAAGGCTTATTTGAAAACATTGGTTCCTTTTTAAACATATAAAAGTTGTAGAAAAGTGACCGGTAGCTAGGTTCTGAATCTGTGCATTTTTATTCCTATTTAAGCAAGCTGTTCAATTACTAAGACAGCTTTACTTTTTGATTTGGTATTTGTTCTGCATAGAAGAACAAAATTACCATTTTCTGTATCCCGTGTCCTTTGGAAATGCTTGACAAGATGACCTTCAGGTCATGTCATTTACATTCAGTTAGCTGGCAATGAAGCTTGTTCAGCTGTATGATTCAGTCAGTTTGATATTGTGCTTGAGGTAAGGTCACATTGAGCTCCATTTTTTTAATTGCTGGAGGTGCTTGGAGTAAAATTGTTTCCATAATGTAGCTAGAAATATTTTAAAATGGCATTGAAGGCTTATATATTTTGTTACTAGATTTCTGCGCACTGGCTGACTTGATTATCCTTTTGTGCCTGATTACGTGTTCTGTTCCTGCACTACTTATGCACTTTCTGCCTTCCTTTACCTATTGCTAAAAAAAGAATTGCTTGTCCTACATCTACAATTGCACAGTGACTTGCAGGAAATAACTAGCATTAAAAAAGGCATTGCAACACTAGCAACTGACTTTCCAGATAAGATGCTGATCCCCAATATAACTCGAAGAACCTCATTAACAGATTGGAAACTATAATTGTAAAACCATCAGGGTGCTCAAAAAGTCTCTTGCCTTAAAAAAACAAAAACAAAACAAATCTTGACCCATTCTCCCTAGCTTCTGTTTTCCTTTTCAAAACTTTCTTCTTTCAACTTTTCTGGGAAGCAAAAAGAATAAAAATCCCCTTAGTCCTCATCCCCAAGTAAAGTCTGAGTATGTATAGCTGTATTTGGTTACACTTCTCTTGCCCTGTTCTGCAGTTTTCATCTGCTGTTGAAATTTAGACTATAGCTTCTTGAGGAAGAATCTCTATTAGTTACTCTCTCTGTGTTACTTTGACAAAAACAGTCATCAGATGTGTTACACTGTATGTCACATCCTGCTACAAAATTGTCATGTGGTGAAGCAACTCAGGTAGAGGCTATGAAACTTTCATAATTTTTGTATAAAATGTGGAGTTCACTGCCAGAATTATATAGTGATGACCACAGGCACAGATGGCTTTAAAAGGGGATTAGACAGATAAGGAGGATGAGGCTATTAGTGGCTACTAGCCATGATGACTGAAGGAAACCTCCAAATTCAGAGGCAGTAAACCTCTGAATACTATTGCCAAGAGGAGGCAACATCAGGAGAAGGCCTTGGCCTCTATCCTCTGTTGTTGGACCTCAGGAGGAATTAGTTGGCCACCATGTGAGACAGGATTCTGGATTAGATGTACTACTGGTCTGATCCAAGAGGGCTTTTCTTATGTGGCATATAAATAGTTTTTTTTTTTTTAACTTTACATTCTTCATTCTCAGCTGAAACTTCCCAAGGCGGCTTACATAATTTAAGCAGTAAAGCAATAATAAGTGAAATGGAACCAACAAAATCAGCCACGAACAAAATCAGCCACGCAGCAAAACCCAAAGGAATAGAAACCAGAACAATTTTAAAAAGCAAAAAAAAAAGGTGAAGGAGTAGCAGAGCAATTAAAATAAATGAGATCAGAACAGGCATTAAAACAACAACAGATAATATGCAGTCAGGCACCAACAGTACAAAAAAGCTGGAGTAAGTAAGTTTCACCTGACACTTAAAAGCTTGATGCCAGCTGAATAGCTACAGGAAGGGAGTTTCATAGATGCCAGAAGCTAGAAAGCCCTGCTCTGGTAGTTACTAACTTTACCTCTACAGATGGAGGTATACAGAGTAGAGTTTGTGAGGAAGATCATAATTGTCAAGCAGGCTCAAAATGCTAGGAGGTTCACAGATTCTAGTCTTTGTGTTT